>NC_092775.1:12941509-14141509 GCF_047496795.1 Chiloscyllium punctatum
TCAGATCAAATGATTACGTCTGCAATTTTGATATAACATCCCCTGACCTCAGCACATCTGGAATCCACAATATTTCACTTCTGCTCCATGAAATGCATTATTTATGTTAACAGAATCTTACAGCACCGAAGGATAGCAGTCGGTTCAGGACTGTTCTTGCTCGTTGCCAGGGCTACTCAATTAGTCATAGAATCTCTACAGTACTGAAAAAGACCATTCAGCCCATCGAGTCTGCACCAATCCTCCAAAGCGCACCCTATCCAAACCCAGCCCCCTATCCAGTCCCTATAACTCTGCATGGCTAACCCAACTTGCCTGTGCATCCCTAGACACTGTGGGCAATTCAGCATGGCCAATCCACCTGACCTGCATATTTTTGGATTAGAATCACAGATTCCCTACAGTGTGGAAACAGGCCATTCGACCCAACAAGTCCATAATGACTCATTCCCCTACCCTATTACTTTTACATTTCCCCAACTAACCTACATATCCCTGAACACTATGGGCAATTTAACATGGCCAATTCATCTAACTTGCTCTTACTCCACAACACTGCATCTCTGCATCCACCTCCCCCACCACTCCCCCTAACCTAGCACCACCACCCCAACACTACAAGTGTTTGTACAATTCTTCGGAAGGTCGGTATGGACTTGATGGGCCAAATGACCTGCTTCCACACTACTGGGATTCTATGCCTTGGAACATTTCACTGTTTCTTTTTCTGGGGCCTGGGCCCATGGGGAGTTTCGCTAACCAGCTGAGAGGATAATGGGGGTTTAACAGCTCATCTGAAAACAGGGATTGTTATCATTCGATAGTGACTGCACACACACATTTGCCTGACTTCCAAGAGTCAAAGTTTAGACATATCCATGTGTACATGTATAGGAGCTTTTCTAGCTAAGAATAATCAGCTGGCAAAGTACAATATCTGTCTGACCGAGTGCACTGGAACAATAATTACTGACAGGAGTTAGGGAGACCAGACCATAAGACATGGGAGCAGAAGTAAGCCATTCGACCCATCCAGTCTATCACACTCTTCAGTGAGATCATGGCTGACCTGAAAATCCTCAACTCTACTTTCCTGCTTTGACTCCCTTACTGATTAATAACCCATATATCCCAGCCCTGAATAGACTTAATGTCCCAGTATCTACCATCCTCTGTGGTAATGAATTCCACAGATTCACCATCCTCTGAGAGAAGAAACCTCCCTCCCTCCATTTCCCTCCCCACTCCCCGCCATCCCCCCCCGCCCCGACCCCCGACCCCCCACCACCACCACCACCACCACCAGCACCATATTGCTCTCAAATGGGTGAATCTTTATTCTAAGATTATGCTCTTTGCTCTCAGTCCTACTTTCTTCCACTTAGGGAAACAACCTTTTCCGCTTCAACCCTATCAAGATCCTATTTCAAATATGAACAGTGCTGTAAGTAGAGAAGATTAAACTGAATGCTATCAATGTAACCAAAGCTGTTGCTGACTTCAGCCTATGTCTGGGAAATTGCCATCAGGCTGAATGTATAATACAATTAAACAGCACACCTTCCTGTCAACATTTCCATTGCTACTGTTAGCCATGGCTCACTGAGTAACACTCTCAGCTGTGATACAGGAGATAATGGCTTCAAGCCTATGTCAGAGACTGGAGCATACAATCTGAGCTGATGCACCAGTGCAGAACTGAGGAAATGCTGCACTGTCCGCAGTGTATTCTTTCAGATAATGTGCAAAATTGAGGCCCCATCTGCCCTCCTCAGATGAATGAAAAAGACCCCACAGCAGTAACTCAAAGGAAGTCCTGCTGAATATTTATTCCTCAACCAACATCATTAAAAATGAATTATTTATTTATTATTTGTGGGATCTTGCTGTGCAGACACTGGCTGCCATTTTCCTCTGTTGTCACAATTACTATTGACGATACACAGGAACAGTAATGCCCGCAAATTCTCGTCCTAACCACTCACCATCTTGATTTGAAAATATATCCTTCAGTGTCGGTGGGTCAGATCCTGGAAGTCACTTGTTCACAGCACGTTGGATGTCCTTGAATCATTACTGGGTCTTAAAAAGAGACACTTGTCTTGACAACAAGATTTCTTTTTCCCTGAGGTACAAATTACATTAAAATGAAACAAACTGAGGATGCTGAAGATCTGAAACAGAAACTTCAGGAGGAATTCAGCAATCTTCAGAAAGGCAGCTCACCACCACCTTCTCAAGGGCACCTAAGGTTGAGTCATGAATACTCTTGATAGTATAATCCATTATTTGCTTGCCAGCATCTGCAGTTATTGTTTTTACCCAGTATTCCTAATTATGCCTGACCCAGCCACTGTATTTTGTTACAAAAACAGGAGTTGCTGGAAAAACCTAGCAGATCTGTGGGGAGAAATGTTTTGAGTCCAGTGACCCTTCTGAAGAAGTGTGAGAGTTCCTGAATTCCTCCAGTCAGAAGTCACATAACATCAGATTATTGTCCAACAGATTTATTTGAAATCACAAGCTTTTGGAGATTTCAAATAAACCTATTGGACTATAACCTGGTGTTGGGTGACTTCTGACTTTGTCTACCCCAACACTGGCACCTCCACATCGTGAATTCCTCTAGAAATTTCTGTTTCAGATCTTCAGTTCATTTTATTTTAATGTAACTTGTACCTCTGGTATCATGTTAAAAAAAACCTTTTGTTAAAAAAAGTGCCACTTCTTGTTAAGATTCAATAATGGTTTATCCTCTACTACTGCAAACTGAACAGGTCCTCAGAACCAGTGCAGCAGGATTGGTGACAAACTGACAGTAGAGCCCTCAAACATAAAACATTTTGCTGGTTGTGAGATGCTTCAGAATGTTCTGAAGTCATGAAAGGAGCGATAGAAATGTTAAGTACTCGCTTTTTATTTATATAAGATAAAACCCAAAACTGGATTTAGAATGGAAATCGCTTCTCCAGAGCTGTCACGCTGTAATTACACCTCCGCATCAACAATGATACACTAATGGTTCAGTTTTGCGTCACTCAGTTCCTCCGCCTGTACTGTACTTTGCTTGTTTTACTGAAAATTGCTTGCACCTATTTCGTTTTCTCATTTCCCACACTGCCACATGTCATGCCATTTAACGGCATAATAACATAAAGCTCAGATATGCTATAAAAATATAACGGCAGCTTAAAATGCAGAACAAATGATATCTGTGCACTTTGCTTCAAGCCTGCCCACTGAGGCCAACTTTGCCTGAAGACTAACTTACTCTTAGGTCTGCTGCAGCTACATACAAACAGCCAACGTTTGACAATTATTGATGAAAAGGCACAGGGCCCCACTGACAGCGCAACTAAAATGGAATAAATTACTCTCAAACAAAGTTGATTCACTTTTTGCTTTAGTTCAGGATTTGCTGTAAATTGGAGCTGCACGATCCATCAGTAAGTCTTGCAGAAATGAAGGTTTAATTAATCCTTCAGGGACAAATATCAGCACCTCAGCAGCACGCCCACTGGTGTCGCAAGGGCAAGAATGTTCAACAACTTAACTTGGTGACTCATTTACATAACACTGAATGCATGACTTTTCCTTGAGAAAGAAAAGTGACTGTTTTTCTATCGAGTCCTTTCGGTAATGCTTCCAAACAATCCGCACACGATGGACTATTTTGACCAGGTTGCAGCTGCTGTTCCATGTGCAAAGAGGAGAGTAAATATTTTCTCGACAGTATGATTGCACCACAACAGCAGTGAGATGAATAAACTAATCAAATAGAATCCCAGTATAATATAGCACAGTGGGAAGCCCATCACTTCAGTGTGCTTGAACGGAGTCTTTGAAAACGCGATCCAATTAGCCCCATTCCCCGTTGCCCTGTTTTACAATTCCCTTTTAAAACATTCATTGTCCAGATCACAACAATTCACTGCACAAAAGGTTTTTGCCCATTCTCAGGTTCTCTCTTTTTTATTTATTTCTTTGTGGGATGTGGGCATCGCAGCTTGGGTGAGTATTTATTGCCCATCCTAGTTACTCTTTGAGAAGGTGGTGGTGAGTTGCCTTCTTGAACTGCTGTAGCCCCTATGCTGTAGGGTGACCACATGCCCTTAGGGAGGTCGTTCCCAAATTCTGACCCAGCGACAGTGAAAGAACAGCTGTATATTTCCAACTCACGATAGTCATAGAGTCATAGAGATGTACAGCACAGAAACACACCCTTCAGTCCAACTTGTCCATGCCAACCAGACATCCCAACCCAATTTAGTCCCACCTGCCCATATCCCTCCAAACCCTTCCTATTCATATACCTGTTTCCCCTTTCACCCTAAACCTATGCCCTCTAGTTTTGGACTCCCCCCACCCCAGGGAAAAGACTTTGTCTATTTATCCTATCCATGCCCTTCATGATTTTATAAACCTCGATAAGGTCAACCCTCAGTCTCCAACACTCCAGGGAAAACAGCCCCAGCGCATTCAACCTCTCTCTACAGCTCAAATCCTCCAACCCTGGCAACATCCTTGTAAATCTTTTCTGAACCCTTTCAAGTTTCACAACATCCTTCCGTTAGGAAGGAGACCAGAAGTGCATGCAATATTCCAACAGTGGCCTAAACCAATGTCCTGTACAGCTACAATGTGACCTCCCAACTCCTGTACTCAATACTCTGACCAATAAAAGAAAGCATACCAAACGCCATCTTCACTATCATAGTTACCTGCAACTCCACTTTCAAGTAGCTATGAACCTGCACTCCGAGGTCTCTCGTTCAGCAGCACTCCCTAGGACCTTACCATTAAATGGATAAGTCCTGCTAAGATTTGCTTTCCCAAAATGTACATTTATCTAAATTAAATTCCATCTGCCAATTCTCAGCCCATTGGCCCATTTAATCATGATTCTGTTGTAATCTGAGATAACCTTCTTTGCTATCCACTACCCCTCCAATTTTGATGTCATCTGCAAACTTACTTACTGAGTGGCTTTGAGAGGAACTTGCAGGTGGTGATGTTCCCATGTATTTGTTGCCCCTGTCCTTCTAGATGGAAATGGTCATGGGTTTGGAAGGCTGTGTCTCAGGATCTTTGGTGAATGTCCACTGTACATCTTGCAGATGCTACACCCTGCTGCTCCTGAGCGTCAGTGGTGGACGGAGTGGATGCTTGTGAATGTGGTGCCAATCGAGCGGGGGCTGGATGGTTAAGCTTCTTGAGTGTTGTTGGGGTTGCACCCAGCCAGGCAAGTGGGGAGTATTCCATCACACTCCTGACTTGTGCCTTGTCGATGGTGGACAGGCTTTGGGGAGTCAGGGAGGTGTGTGAATCGCTGCAGTATTCTTATCCTCTGACCTGCTCTTGTAGCCACTATGTTGATGTGGTGAGTCCAGGTGAATGATTTTGCCTGTCTGGTTACCTACACTTCTCCTATTTGCTCTAAGATAAACACTAAGACAATGCCATTCACCCATAGGATAAATAAACCATAAGATAGAGAAGCAGAGGTAGGCCATTGAACCCATCAAGTCTGCTATTCAATGAGATTATCACTAATCTGATAATCCTCAACTCCACTTCGTGCCTGTTCCCCTTGAGCCCCTTACTGATTAAATATCTGTCTACCTCAGCCTTGAATATACTGAATGTCCCATTCTCAGTAGCGTTCTGTGATAAAGAACTGCAGAGATTCACTACCCTCTGAGAGAAGAAATTCCTCATCTCGGTCTTAAATGTACAATTCTTTATTCCAAGATAATGCCCAGGAGGGGGAGAGACTCTCATTTTAGTGTGTTCCAGTTAGATCAGGACTGACTCTATCTTCATTCCATGTGGCCACCTTTGCTTTGGTGCCCATGTAACAAGTGATCAGTCTCAGTTGTGAAATTTTCAATCGACATCCCCCATTTCAAACCAGAGTTCCAGATCTCCACCACACATGCAATTCCTGATACTCCGAATGGCCTAGCCATAACTTTAAAGTTACGCCTGTTACCAGAGGAAATATGTTTTCCCTCTCAATTACATCAATCATCTTTAACACAACAGTTAGGTCACTCCTTAAGCTAGGCGAAAGTGAGGACTATAGATGCTGGAGATTAGAGTCAAGGTTAGAGTGGTGCCGGAAAAGCACAGCAGATCAGGCAGCATCCGAGGAGCAGGAAAATTGACGTTGGTTTTCCTGCTCCTCAGATGCTGCCTGACCTGTTGTGCATTTCCAGCACCACTCTAATCCTCACTCCTTCAGCTTCTGTACATAAGGAAGAAAACAAGCCAAGTCTCTGCAGCCTGAGCTCTAATCTGACCATTTAGGTAACTAAAGTTAGGTAGATTGACCATGCTAAATTGCCCATAGTGTCCAGGGATGTGCAGACTAGGTGGGTTAACCATGGGAAATGCTGGGTGACAAGGATAGGGTGGATCTGTGCTGTCTGGGTGCAATGCTCTTCTGAGCGTCAATGTGGATTTGATGGGCCAGATGGCCTGCTTCTGCACTGTAGAGATTCTTTTATTCTACTTGAGAGTCCTCCTAGAGCAGGGTTTCCTAAAGTGAGGGTCAGCACCCCAAGCAGATAGGATGGGCTGAATGTCCTCCTTCTGCACTGTTCTACTCCAGTGATACCAATAGGTCGAAGGCATAAGTCCAGACCAAGTTACAACACTCCAACAGGCTCTCGTTCTCACTGAGGGGACACACCAAATCTCAAACCATGAAACAGGGTCATAGTGGACAAGACTTTGGGAAGTACTGTTCTAGGCCATGCGTTGGAGTGATGGAATGAAACTTACTCCAGTCTATCAGAGTTAGGAGCAACTGAGTCAGGATGAAATAAACCCAAGTGAGACTGAAAATATTCAGCAAGTCAGAAAGTAACTGTGGAAAGAAGAACAGGGCTATTGTTGCAGATCATTGACCTGTCATCACAACTAGGCTTACCTTCATTTCCAACAACATCAAGTCAAAAACTGCTGGAGAAACTCAGCAGGTCTGGCAGCATCTGCAGGGACAGAAAGCAGACTTAACTTTTCAAGTGCCACAAATCATGAGGAGCATGGATAGAGTAAATAGACAAGGTGTTTTCCCCAGGGTGGGGGAGTCCAGAACAATAAGGCATAGGTTTAGAGTGAGAGGGCAAAGATATAAAAGGGACCTAAGGGGTACCTTTCTTACGCAGAAAGTGGTGCTCATATGGAATGAGCTGCCAGAGGAAGTGGAGGAGGCTGGTACAATTACAACATTTAGAAGGCATTTGGATGGGTACGTGAATAGGAAGGGTTTAGAGGGATATGGGCCAAGTGCTAGTGAATGGGACGAGATTAATTTAGGATATCTGGTCGGTTTGGATGGGTTGCACCAAAAGAGTCTGTTTCCGTGCTGTGTATCTCTATGACCCTTCTTCACTGATCACTGGAATGGAAACATTAACTCTGTTTCCTCCCCATAGGTGCCGCCAGACCAGCTGAGTTTCTCCAGTAATTTCTGTCTTTGTTTCACTTCCAGTTGTGTTCATCAAAACGAATACCTCAATCAAAACCCACATCAACAACCAGGAAAGTGCACTTAAAAGTGCTTTGAAAGTAAAATTAATTATGGTATTTAAACCTCTATCCTTTTTAAATCAGTAATTATTTTCATTCCTTTGAATGTTGAAGAGAACAGTGCACCCTTTACTGCCTGAGGAAATTTCCTCTGAATACAATATAATCCAGAAATTCTTTCTCAAAATTTCAGAGGGAGAGAAAGAAGCCCCTGCGTATTTTCCTGGTCAATCCAGGAATCCTGAAACTCAGGCTAAACTTCTGCGGTCATGGGTTCGAATTCCACCATGGTAGATGGTCCCTACCTGGTCTGGTCTGTATGTGACTCCGGACGCACAGTAACATGGCTGATTCTTCGCTGCCCTCTGGGCAATTAGCGATGGGCAATAAATGCCTGCCCAACCAGTAACATTCATATCCCATGAACAAATGACGAAAATATGAGTGACTGATCTTTGAGAGTTAGGGCTTGGGTTACAAAAGGATAAATCCAGTTGAAATACAGATGGTGTAATGAATGGTGAACAGCCTTGAGAGAATCACTGGCCTATGATCCTGTGCCTACAATTCCACGTTGATAAATCATCTTCTATCAATCTGTGCCACATTTCACAATCTTCTTAAGTGCATCTTTGTTGCTTTTGCAACTATTATAAATGAGTCCCAAATTCATACAGCAGGCATAACACAAGCTAAATGCAATGCAGGACTACTTCATATAACCTTGATTCTCAATTATCCTCTCGAGCTTTTGATATTGTATTGTGACATTTTCACTTCCCATGTTCAGTCCCATTATTGCTTCCTAGGGAGAATTGCTGAGACACTGAAGAATTTATTGGTAGTTTTTAAGCATTTAATTAATATTCAATGTACATAAGAGGTCAGACCAGATAAACCACTTCTATCAAGCATTGCAAGGTTTTTATCTGATCACTGCCTGAGCTCCTGTTCATTTGTGGAGTGGTACTAGACAGCAGATAAAAGTCTTACTGTAATAGCTGGTGTTTTGAAGGAGTGTGTAACCCTGTGTGAATTGTGAGACCACTGGGTAATCAACCTGTTTATGTTATCCACACACCTTCCTAGGCTAACAAAACCTGGAGTGGGACTTGCAACTGGATCTTCTGTCCACTTAACAACATGCTCTTAACACACTGTTTAAAAGCTTCTAAACATATATCACTGGGCTTACTAAGTGACTGTTGTACATTAACACAACCAGCAAATGATTCCATACAGTTTTAAAAGTCATTTTTAATATTTTAAACTAGAATACTCACGGTGGGGTTGAATGAGACCATGATTAAAATGCTTTCTTTGTGATAAGCTAATTTTAAACTGTATTAATAATCAGTCATGTCACAGCTGTGCAAGGCATTGGGAGGGTCACATCTGAACTGCTGCATACAATTCTCGTCACCCTGCTACAGGAAAGATTTTATAAAACTGAAAAGGGTGCAAAAAAGATTCATAAGGATGTTACCGAGACTAGAAGGTCTGAGTTATAAGGAGTGGCTAGATAGGCTGGGGCTTTTTTCCCTGGAGCATAGGAGACTGAGGGAGTGACGTTAATAGAGGTTTATAAAATCATGACAGGGGCAGATGAATAGCCAAAGTCTTTTCCCTCGGGTAGAGGTGTCGAAAACTAGAGGGCATGGGTTTGGTCGAGAAGGGAAAGACTTAAAAGGGAGCTGACAGGTGATGTCTTCAGGTGTAAATATCATAAATAATCTACTCATGTTGATGCTACGGTCAAGAAAGCACACCAATGCCTCTACCACCTCAAAAGGCTAAGAACATTCGGCATATCCACAATGCCTCTTACTAATTTTTATAGCTGCACCATAGAAAGCACCCTATCTGGATGCATCACAGCTCGGTACGGCAACTGCTCTGCCCAACAACAGAAGAAAATACAGAGAGCTGTGAACACAGCCCAATCCATCAACCTTTCTCCCACTGACTCCATTTACACTTGGCAATACCAATGCCTCGGAAAAGCAGGCAACATAAACAAGGACCCCTCCCACCCAGTAATACTCTCTTCCACCTTCTTCCGTCAGGCAGAAGATACAAAAGCTGGAAAACACCAATATATTAAAGAATAGCTTCTTCCCCACTGTTATCAAACTTATGGATAGACTTCGCACAGAGTTGACCTCTCTCTGCACCTTCTCTGGGGCTGTAACGCTATCTTCTGCATTCTGCTCTATTACTCTGATGTACTTATGTAAGGTATGATTTATCTGGTTAGCATGCAAAACAGTACTTTTCACAGTATCTCGATACATGCGACAATAATAAATCAAATCAAATCAAATCCCACAGAGGGTAGTGCCAGAGGAAGTGGTGAAGGCAGATACAATTGCAACATTTTAAAGATGTTTGATCAGGTACATGGATAGGAAAGCTTTAGAGAGGTATGGGCCAACGTAGGCAAATGGGATTAGTTCAGTTTAGGAAATCTGGCCGGCATGGACAAAGTGGGCTGAAGGGCCTATCTCTGTGCTGTTTGAGTCTATCAAGGTATCTATCTCAGCATTCACTCCCTTTTTTTTAATATTTCTCCCTCTCTTTCACCTCCTGATTCACAATAAGTTCTAGGATTTGTTCTGAGTCTCCTACTGGGAAACTTCATACGAAATATCTATTCAAAGCATCCACTGTTTCATTATTTTCCACTATTAATTCCACAGACTTTGTAGAGGATTTTAGTTACTCACTTCCTTTAAAAGTTAAAAATCAGACAACACCAGGTTATAGCCCAACAGGTTTATTTGGAAGCACTGGCTTTCGGAGCACTGCTCCTTCGTCAGGTAATGAGAGTTGCAGGATCACAGGATACAGAATTTATAGTAAAAGATCAAAGTACCATACAACTGATGCGTTGTATTGAACAAACCTAGATTGTTCAATACTTCGCATCAGTTGTTTGATACTTTGATCTTTTATCATAAATTCTGTGTCTTATGATCCTGCCTCACTAGTTACTTGATAAAGGAGCAGCGCTCCAAAAGCTTGTAGTCATAGAGATATACAGCACAAAAACAGACCCTTTGTCCAACTCGTCGATGCTGACCAGATATCCCAACCCAATCTAGTCCCAGTTAAAACCATTTGGCCCCTTTCCCTCTAAATCTTTCCTATTCATATACCCATCCAGATGCCTTTTAAATGCTGTAATTGCACCAGCCTCTGCTACTTCCTCTGGCAGCTCATGCCATACACATAGCACCGTGTGTGAAAAAGGTGCCTTTAAGTCCCTTTTATATCTTTCCTCTCTCACCCTAAACCTATGCCCTCTGGTTCTGGATTCCCCCACTCAGGGAAAAGATCTTTGGTGTTTATCCTATCCATTTCCCTCATGATTTTATAAACCTCTATAAAGACAGTCCTCAGCCTCCAATGCTCCAGGGAAAACAGCCTCAGCCTATCCAGCCTCTCCCCATAGCTCAAACCCTCCAACCCTGGCAACATCCTTGTAAATCTTTTCTGAACCCTTTCAAGTTTCTTTCTGATAGGAAGGAGACCAGAATTACACACAATATTCCAACAGTGGCCTAAGCAATGTCCTGTACAGCCGCAACATGACCTCCCAACTCCTGTACTCAATACTCTGACCAATAAAGGAAAGCATATCAAACACCTTACTCACTACTTCCAATTAAACCTGTTGGATTATAACCTGGTGATGTGATTTTTAACTTTGTCCATCCCAGTCCAACACTGGCATCTCCACATCATTCTTTCCTTAAGAGATTCTGATAAAAACTCTGACTATTTGTTTTATCGGTGTCATAATCTTTCTCTAAAATGCCATTTTTCCCTCAATATTATTATTTTAGCTATCCTTACTGAATTTTCTACATTTTGTCCAATTTTTTGATCTATTACTAATCTTTGCATCAGTTTGATAGTATTTTTAACTTCCTTTGTGAGCCGTCGATATGATCATCTGATACAGGAACAGAATGAGGCCATTCAGCCTATTGTATCTGCACTGCCATTCAGTAAGATCATCTCCTGCTATTCCACTAATGTCATCTTCAATAAACAGAACAACCCCATTGTCTTTTCCTCACTTTCTGTCCTTCTGAAACATTATGGACTTGTGAATATTCAGCCTTTGCCATTGTTCAGCCATGTCTCAGTAATGGCCCACCGACTCCCACAGCTACCTGGATTACACCTCTTCCCACCCTACCTCCTGCAAAAATGCCATCCTGTATTCCCAATTGCTCTGCCTCCGCCGTATCTGCTCCCAGGAGGACCAGTTCCACCACAGAACACACCAGATGGCCTCCTTCTTTAGAGACCGAAATTTCCCTTCCCACGTGGTTAAAGATGCCCTCCAACGAATCTCGTCTACATCCCGCACCTCCGCCCTCAGACCCCACCCCTCCAATCGTAACAAGAACAGAATGCCCCTGGTGCTCACCTTCCACCCTCCCAACCTTCATATAAACCAAATAATCCACCGACATTTCCGCCACCTCCAAACAGACCCCACCACCAGGGATATATTTCCCTCCCCACCCCTTTCCACCTTCCGCAAAGACCGTTCCCTCCGTGACTACCTGGTCAGGTCCACGCCCCCCTACAACCCACCCTCCAATCCTGGCACTTTCCCCTGCCACTGCAGGAACTGCAAAACCTACGCCCACACCTCCTCCCTCACCTCTATCCAAGGCCCTAAAGGAGCCTTCCACAAGAAGAAGGGCTGAAGAAGGGCTTATGCCAGAAACGTCGATTCTCCTTCTCCTTGGATGCTGCCTGACCTGCTGCGCTTTTCCAGCAACACATCTTTAAGCTCTGATCTCCAGCATCTGCAGTCCTCACTTTCTCCTTCCACATCCATCAAAGTTTCACCTGCACATCCACCAATATCATTTATTGTATCCGTTGCTCCCGATGCGGTCTCCTCTATATTGGGGAGACTGGGCGCCTCCTAGCAGAGCACTTCAGGGAACATCTCCAGGACACCCGCACCAATCAACCACACCGCCCCGTGGCCCAACATTTCAACTCCCCCTCCCACTCTGCCGAGGACATGGAGGTCCTGGGCCTCCTTCACCGCCGCTCCCTCACCACCAGACGCCTGGAGGAAGAACGCCTCATCTTCCGCCTCGGTACACTTAAAACCTCAGGGCATCAATGTGGACTTCAACAGTTTCCTCATTTCCCCTTCCCCCACCTCACCCCAGTTCCAAACTTCCAGCTCAGCACTGTCCCCATGACTTGTCCTACCTGCCTATCTTCTTCTCCGCCTATCCACTCCACCCTCCTCTGAGCTTTTAGCTTCATCCCCTCCTCCACTCACATATTGTACTCTATGCTACTTTCTCTCCACCCCGCCCCCCCCTCCTCGAGCTTATCTCTCCACCCTTCAGGCACTCTGCCTATATTCATGATGAAGGGCTTTTGCCCGAAACGTCAATTTTACTGCTCCTCGGATACTGCCTGAACAGCTGTGCTTTTCCAGCACCACTCTAATCTCGACTCTGGTTTCCAGCATCTGCAGTCATTGTTTTTACCTATGTCTCAGTAATAGCTATCAAAACTACAAATTGAGGGCTGATAGATTTAAGACAGATGTCAGAGGCAGGTTCTTTACACAGAGAGTGGTAAGGGCGTGGAATGTAGTCAACTCAGCCACATTAGGGAGATTTAAACAATCCTTAGATAAGCACATGGATGACTTTGGGATAGTGTAGGAGGACGAGTTGAGAATAGTTCACAGGTCGGCACAACATTGAGAGTTGAAGGGCCTGTACTGCGCTGTATTGTTCTATGTTCTATGAAACAATTCGCTCTACATTGTATTGTATTTGAGCTGTCAATTCATCTGATTTATCATGAATGCTACATGTATTCAGATACAGATTTTTTTTTTTACAACTTCAAGGCTTATCTGTTGGTGAACTATTAAGTTTAGAAGCACTGTCCATTCCTATCACACTCTGATTATTATTACCATTTTGCCGCCCCTCTGACTTGTCTTGGTCCTTTACTTTATTACATCTCCTCACATACGAATTATTCCACCTCCTGCAATCCTCATTTTAGAGCACTCTCTATCACCTAGTTCTACAACCTGACAGATCACTGGTCTTAGAACAGTTCCAGTGAAGTCTGTTCCAAAGTGACAGCCTCTACTTGTCAGTGCCCCATGAATTATGAAGGGGAAATCATGCTTGACTAATCTTCTTGAATTTTTTGAGGATGTAACTCGGAAGATGGACGAGGGAGATCCAGTGGATGTAGTGTACCTGGACTTTCAGAAAGCTTTTGATAAAGTCCCACACAAGAGGTTAGTGAGTAAAATTAGGGCGCACGGGATTGGGGGCAAAGTACTAGATTGGATAGAGAATTGGTTGGCTAATAGGAAACAAAGGGTAGTGATTAACGGCTCCATTTCGAAATGGCAGGCAGTGACCAGTGGGGTACCGCAGGGATCCGTGCTGGGACCGCAGCTTTTTACAATATATGTAAATGATATAGAAGATGGTATCAGCAATAACATTAGCAAATTTGCTGATGACACAAAGCTAGGTGGTAGGGTGAAATGTGATGAGGATGTTAGGGGATTACAGGGTGACCTGGACAAGTTAGGTGAGTGGGCAGATGCATGGCAGATGCAGTTTAATGTGGATAAATGTCTGGTTATCCACTTTGGTGGCAAGAACAGGAAGGCAGATTACTACCTCAATGGTATCAAATTAGGTAAAGGGGCTGTTCAGAGAGATCTGGGTGTTCTTGTACACCAGTCAATGAAGGCAAGCATGCAGGTACAGCAGGTCGTGAAGAAGGCTAATAGCATGCTGGCCTTCATAACAAGAGGGATTGAGTATAGAAGCAAAGAGGTGCTTCTGCAGCTGTACAGGGCCCTGGTGAGACCACACCTGGAGTACTGTGTACAGTTCTGGTCTCCAAATTTGAGGAAAGACATTCTGGCTATTGAGGGAGTGCAGCGTAGGTTCACGAGGTCAATTCCTGGAATGGCAGGATTGCCTTACACGGAAAGACTGAAGCGACTGGGCTTGTATACCCTTGAGTTTAGAAGACTGAGAGGGGATCTGATTGAAACGTATAGGCTTATGAAAGGATTGGACACTCTGGCAGGAGGGAACATATTTCCGTTGATGGGGGAGTGCCGAACCAGAGGACACAACTTAAAAATACGGGGTAGACCATTTAGGACAGAGATGAGGAGAAACTACTTCACACAGAGAGTGGTGGCTGTGTGGAATGCTCTGCCCCAGAGGGCAGTGGAGGCCCAGTCTCTGGATTCTTTTAAGAAAGAATTGGATAGAGCTCTTAAAGATAGTGGAGTCAAGGGGTATGGAGATAAGGCTGGAACAGGATACTAATTAGGAATGATCAGCCATGATCATATTGAATGGCGGTGCAGGCTCGAAGGGCAGAATGGCCTACTCCTGCATCTATTGTCTATTGTCTACTGACATGAAATATCCACGGTGGACAGTCATTCTACTGACATGAATCAAAATCCATTTCTCCCACATTAATCTCTAAGACATATATTCATCTCTTCAATCTTACTTACCCTATGTCAATTGCATCTATACCACTCCATAGATTATCACCATGTCGGTCCTGCTTTGTAATTTAGCCCCCAAGCTGCTCACATTCCCTCTGAAGCACTTCTTTAATAGTCCTCCTAATATTATTGGTACCTACATGGACTGTAACAACGAGAATCTCTCCTTTCCGCTGCAAGTTCCTCTCCAGCCCAGCGTACATATCCCAAAACGTCCTGTGTATCTGGAGATTCACCTAATCCATACAACCTCAGCAAGGACTATGAGTTTAGATGGCACAGAGACCAACTCAAATTATTAGGCACAATTCACTTCATGATCAATTCCTGCAACTACCCATTTCAATCTGTCTTCACAATGTGTTAAGAATGTTTTTTGTTTATTTCATCAATAAACAACCTCTTTGTTTACATCGTTCACTTCACCCCAGTAGGAATATGCAGTTACTTCTGTCCTAGCCTTGCTACCCAGGGTGACAATAAGTGACAATATAGGATATTTTATTCTGTTCTCGAGCTGTAGGTATGAGGAACCCACTATAGGTAAGACCAATGGCCAGTCACACAGACTCTGAGTCGCTGGTTTGCCTGGTTCAGTTCCTGTATCTGATATTAAAGAGCAGAGAGGCTTCCACCTTGTATTATCATGCTGCCTTTGTCCACGTGCAGTACTGGGATCATACAATCAGCCATGTACTGGGGGGAGCCAACAGAACAGGGAGATTCTGCTGGAAGCTCAGCCTGTTCTGGAGGCAGCTCACTGGTATTTCCTATTTGATGTTGTTTTGACAGGGTTGGGAGGATAAAGAGCTGGCTTGACCAGCATTTGTTGCCCTTGAGAAGGTACCGGTGGAGCTCTGTGGTGTATTATTCTGTTCAACCACTCAGATACAGCCAAACCTTTCCCTCGTCCACCAATCGTCAGCATCTTTGCGTGTTCTAGCTATTAAATGTCTTGTTTTTCAGACATTTGTCCATGCCACACACCGCCGCCCTTTCCACCAGGGTCAAGCAGCTTCTCTTCAGGCCTTACCCACAGGTGGTTTTGTACCGTCCTCAGGAAGATGCACATGAACGTGTCCCATCGCCTCACACTCCATGGGAAAACCATCTCCTTATTTTCTCAATCACACAGAGAGGTTTATACCTGCAATCCCCCAACTTCCGTCTCCCACCCCGCTCCTGCTAGGGTTTACAAGAATAGTATAGGATTGAGGAGCAGGAGTAGGCCATTCAGCCCTTCCAGTCCTGTTCTGCCATTGGCTGGTGACTGATCAGATTAGGTCTTATTTGCCTGACCCCGCCATAACTCTTGATTCACCTGTTATTTGGGAATCTGGCTAACGCAGTTTAGAATTATGAGCCCACCTCCTTTCTGGAAATCAGAATTACACAGAGTGGGCAGACATCCATCCTGCACACTTTGCCCAATGTCTGAACCAAGATGGGAAACAACTAAATAGCAAAAGACACCGGAGCTAAACCCAGCCTTGCCTTTGCCCGATGTCCCATCCTGCACAATTCCAGCAGGGACTCCAGGTTAGCAACCAGGAAGAGCAAACCCCCACGCCATTTCCCTTCTCAGTTCCCTTGAAGCACTGAAGACGAATGTTAATTCCCAAATCAAGAAAAGGGGACCTGCATTTAGGTAGCACTGTTCACTCCCCCAAGGACCTTACAAAGTATTTTACAGTCCCGTGCAGTGCTTGTGGAGAAACAGAGTCAAACGTTGTTATGCAAGGAAGCCCGGCAGGCAATTTGAGCACAGCAAGATCCCACAAACAGCTAGCAGATAATGGCCCAACAATCTGTTTTACTGAAGCAGGGGCCTGAAACGTTAACTGTGTTTTGCCCTCTGGATCTGGGGTGTTTTCAGGTTTCAAATACTGACAGGATTTCGCTTTGACATTGCTGCATCGGTAATAACCAGGACAGGCCAGGATTGCTGGCAAGGTTCCGCTGCTCTGCTTCCCAATGGTGCTGTTGGTCCACCCGAGAGTCCGGGCACAGGGCTCCGCAAATTCAAGTCTGATTCGAAAACCAGCACCTCTGACAGTGCTGTACTGCATACAATCATGCAGCACAAAAACAGACCCTTCAGTACAAACAGTCCACGCAGACCAATATCCCAAACTCAACTAGTCCCACCTGCCTGCTCCTGGCCCGTATCCCTCCAAACCTGTCAGCCAAGATTTTGTGTCAAGATCAGAGCGGTGCTGGAAAAGCACAGCAGGTCAGGCAACATCCAAGGAGCAGGAAAATCGATGTTTTGGGCAAAAGCATTCCTGCTGAAGGGGTTTTGCCCAAAATGTCGATTTTCCTGCTCCTTGGATGCTGCCTGACCTGCTGTGCTTTTCCAGCACCACTCTGATCTTGACTCTGATCTCCAGCATCTGCAGTCCTCACTTTCGTCTAGCCAAGATTTTGTGCTCAGCCATCTCATTGATTTCAGAGGCCAACGTGCTCCTCTCTCTGAGCCGAGAGATGGAAAGCTGATTTGAGAGAGAGAGAAGGAAATATAAAAAGAAAAATCCTAGGCAACGTTCCCAGAGTCACTAGCAGGAGACAGCTAAATCTTACTGTCAGAGCTATATTCCTTATTGCTTGCCTTTAGACTTTTTCACAGTGTAGGCTGTCTGTGACAAAATGCCTCAGTATCGTGAAAAAAGGCAGTAGTGGAGGATATCCATAAATACAGCCACTTCACAGGGAGACAGGGTATGGGGTGAAATAATGACAATCACCCCTCACTTTACCCAACACCTAACCTTGGTACTGCAGAGTGGGGATAGAGACCAATCACTTTCACTCCTCACTCACCTACCCCCCCCCCCCCCCCCCCCCACACCCACACATACGCCAAAAGAATTATGAATACCAAGCAACAATTGTACCTGAAGAAAATCAGTTGCTAAATTTTGGGGACTGTTGCAGGGTGTGGCAGCAGAGTCATTGGACTGATTTAATGTACTAAGTCAAGATTAGCGTGGTGCTGGAAAAGCACAGCAGGTCAGGCAGCATCCGAGGAACAGGAAAATCGATGTTTTGGGAAAAAAGCCCTTCAGGAGGAAATGATGAATGGCTTTTCCTGATTTCATCATTTCCTGATGAAGGGCTTTTGCCCGAAACATTGCTGTGCTTTTCCAGCACCACTCTAATCTGCAGGACACACTTTCGCCTGCCCTAACGTTCTAAGTGCCGGGTTCAAATCTCACCCTTGCGGATGGCGAAATTTGCAACTGATACAAAAAAAGTCTTGGAACTGTTCCGGGCTCTTGCGATGCAGTGGTAGTGTCCCTACCTCTGAGCCCAGGAGTCCCACTGACAAGTCCCACCTGCTCCAGAGGAATGTCGTAACATCTCTGAACAGTTTGATTAGAATAAAAAAAAACCCGGGAACTGTTCCGGGCTGTTTTGGTGCCATGGTAGTGTCCCTACCTCTAAGCCAGGAGTCTTAGGGTCAAATTCCACCTGCTTCACAGAAATGTCATAACACCACTGAACAGTTTGATTAGGGGGGGTAAATGCTGGGAATGGTCCTGGGCCATTGAGGAACAGTGGTAGTGTCCCTCCGTCTGGACCAGGAGTTAAGTCCCCATCTGCTGCAGAGATGGGTTCTGAACAGTGATGGGAAATATATTTGGGGACTGCCCCGGGCTCCTGTGATTGTAACTTTCACTGAAAGTCTTGCAGCTTACAAAACAGTGCAACGAGGCACACAGCTCAGAGCAGAGGCACCTGAATCTGTTTATTTACAGACAGAATAACGATGGGGGTCCCGAGCCTTTGACAATATCAGTGAGGGTTAGAGCAACTCCGCGCACTTCCTTCCCCCAGGCTGGTGTGCACAAAACCCAACACAGCGCCGAGGTCTCAGCTCGAATACAGATTGCGTGCCGCAGTTATACTCACATCGATGAAGACTGGTACAGCGGTACTTGCGTGACTGCTGCTGGGGTTATTCTCGGTGTGTTTTCCTGCCTGCAGACACAGTGTGATCATTTCAGTACAAGCCATCATCTCTGGACCGACTGGAAAGGCAGCAGAAGGCAAAGGAGCCTTCAAAACAAAAAGCCACCCGATCACTCTCTCCTCACTCAAACACCAGGGGCAGATGATTCGGTCCCCACCCCCTCCACGGTTAATCTTCCTCCCCCTTTTCTGCAAGGTATCAGGTTCAGTAACCTCTCCCTGGGAAGTGCAGCATGAGGAGTCAGCTGCCCATCACTGCTTCAGCTGCTCTCTCTATCTCTCTCTCACTTCCCCACCCACCTCAAACACATTCAGCAGTCGAACTTTTACATGTGTCCACCCCACCCTCCCAGACTGATTGGCTCTCCCTCTATAGTCTGCATTCAGCTCCTGATGCCCAGAGCTCTGTGTTAGCTGCCAGTCACTGATCCCCTCAGCAGACTGGCTGCTGCTTCTGATCATGGAACTGATCAATCTCCTGCAAAGACATTTAAAGGGTGAGAGTTCCTCCTGATCGAGGGAATTAAACAGTAACAGCCAGACGCTGGAAAGACAAATGACAGATGGATTTAAAGGAGAAGCTAGATAAAGCAAATAAACATGCACACAGACACCTAGAACCAGGGGTCACAGTGCAAGGATCCAGAACCTGGGATCACAGTCTAAAGATCTAGAATGAGGGGTCACAGTGCAAGGATCTAGAACCAGGGACCGCAGTGCAAGGATCTAGAACCAGGGACCGCAGTGAGAGGATCTAGATCCAGGGTCACAGTGTGAGGACCTAGAACCAGGGATCACGGTCTAAGGATCTAGAATGAGGGGTAACCATGCAAGTATCTAGAACTAGGGGGTCACAGAGCGAGAATCTAGAACCAAGGGGTCACAGTGCAAGAATCCAGAACCTGGGAACAGTCTAGGGATCCAGAACCAGGGGTCACAAACGAGGGGTCACAGTGAGAGGGTCTAGAACCAGGGTCACAATGCAAGGATCTAGAACCAGGGATTACGGTCTAAGGATCTAGAATGAGGGGGTCACCATGCAATTATCTAGAACCAGGGATCACAGTGCGAGGATCTAGAACTGGGGAGGGGGTCACAGTGCAAGGGTTTAGAACCAGGGGTCACAGTGCAAGAAGACAGAACCTCGGATCACAGCCTAGGGATCCAGAACAAGGGGTCACAGTTGAGAATCTAGAAGCAGGGGTGACAGTGTAGTGATCTAGAACCAGGGATCACAGTCTTAGGATCTAGAATGAGGGGTCACAGTGCAAGGATCTAGAACCAGAGATCACATTGAGATGATCTAGAACCAGGGATCACAGTGCAATGATCTAGAACCAGGGATCGCGGTCTAAGGATCTAGAATGAGCAGGTCGCCATACAAGGATCTAGAACCAGGGGGTCACAGTGCAAGGATCCAGAACATGGGATCACAGTCTAGGGATCCAGAACCAAGAGTCACAGTCGAAGGATCAAGAATCCGGGATTACAATGCAAGCATCCAGAACCTGGGATCACAGTCTAAAGCATCAGATCCAAGGATCACAGTCCAAAGATCAAGAACTATAAGGGATAAACACAGGCAGGTGGAACTAGTTAGTTTGGGAACTTGGTCAGCATGGACTAGTTGGAGCAAAGTGTCTGTTTCCGTGCTGTATGATTCTCTGATTCTATAACATAAAATCTAGAAGCAGGAGTAGGCAATTTAGCCCCTTGAGCCTGCTCCACCATTTCATACATTCATGATTAACTCATCTTGGTCTGAACTCCATTTTCCTGCCCACTCTTCATAATTCTTCATCCCATTATTAATTAAAACTCTACCCATCTCCTCCTTAAATTTACTCACTATCCCAGCATCCACTGCAGTTTGAGGCAGTGAATTCTAGATTCATATCCCTGTGAGAGAAGTAATTTCCCTTCATCTCAGTTTTAAATCTATTACACTTTATTCTTAAACTATAACCTCTTGTTCTAGATTGTCCCAGATGAGGACACATCCCTTCCATGTCTATTTTCATGCCATCCTCTTTGGTATCTTGCATTGGGCAATTAGACCTCCTCTCATTTTTCTAAACTCTAGAGTATATGCCTAGAATGCTCAATCTCTCCTCATAATAAAAGCCCTCATCTTTTGAATAAACCTCGTGAACCATCTCTGAACTGCCTCTGATACAAACACATCCCTAAGGATAACAGGTAGGCCATTGAGTACAGAGATGAGGAGGAATTTCTTCAGCGAGACAGTGGCGAGCTTGTGGAATTCTCTGCCACAGGAAACTGTTGAGGACATGACATTGAAGGTTTTCAAGAAAGATGTAGATATAGTTCTTGGGGCTAAAGGAATCAAAGGATAAGAGTGAGAACTGAGTTGGATGATAGTATGGTCAATTGAATGGCCTACTCCTGCTCCTACTTTCCATGTTTCTGCAAGAGTAGAATATTTGAGCCATCGTGCTTACTCTGCCATTCGATACGATCCAATTGTGGCCTTGATGTTACTTTCCAGGATGAACTTTATCTCCTTTGTTTGTCGAGTCTACCCTCTCTTAACAATGTTCAATGGTCTTGCCTCTGCCACTCTTTAGGTAAGAAAATTTCAAATACTCACCATTACAGAGAAACAAATTCGCCTTATCTCCACCTTAAATAGAAACCCTTTAGTTTTGAACATGAGGGTGAAAGGAACAGCAGGAAAGGTGGATAGTTTGAGGTGACGTACATTAGGAGCTGGACACCATCATTAGGCAGGTGGAGATAGTAAGGACTGCAGATGCTGGAAGTCTGAGTCGATAAAATGTGGAGCTGGAAAGGCACAGCATCGCAGGAGCAGGAGAATCGACATTTCGAGCATAAGGTCTTCATCAGGAATGTGTCTAACTGCCAAATGATGGTGTTTATAAAATGTGGAGCTGGAAGAGCACACCAGGTCAGACAGCACCAGAGGAGCAGGGGAGTCGACTCTGATGAAGGGTCCTGACCCAAAACATTGACTCCCCTGCTCTTCTGATGCTGTCTGACCTGCTGTGCTCTTCTAGCTCCACATTTTATCAACACCATCATTCGGCAGTTCGACACGTTCCTGATGAAGAGCTTATGCTCGAAACGTTGACTCTCCTACTCCTCGGATATTGCCTGACTGGCTGTGCTTTTCCAGCACCACACTTTTACACTCTGAGCCCTAGCATCTGTATTCCTCACTTTCTCCTCGTTGGACTGAGTGGCCTGTTTCTGCAGTAATTTCAATGTTAAAATGAGGGGGAAATATATTTGTCCCATTTATTTAGTCCCTATTTCCAGTTCTTTTTATTGTAAAATTCTATATCCCAGAATGAAAAAAAGGTCATCATCGTCCTAGCAGACTGCAGAGCTGCTCCTTTTGTCACAGAGAAATGACTGGTGGTGGTTTTACTTGAAAGTTAACATGCCTCAGGTGAGGGGAGAAGTTGAGGAGGAGAGGCCTTCACAATAAGCTCAGCTTTTGCAGGAATTAAACCCATGCTGTCAGTGTTAAAAAAAAATCAAAATTGCTTAGAAAACACAGCAAGTTTGGCAGCATTGAGGAGAGAAAGCAGAGTTAATATTTCAAGTCCAATGATTGTTCTTCAGGGCTGTTCTGCATTACAAATCAGCCACAGAGCCAATGAGCTAAGCACAGTCTAAAAAGGTTTCCTCCATATCCGTAGATTGTGACCCTTTGCTCTGGACTTTCCCCATCATCAGGAACATCCTCCTGTGAGATTACCCTGCCTGTTATAATTCTATAGGGTTCTGTGCAATCCTTCCTCATTCTTCCGAGCTCCAGTGAATATTATCCGAACCATTTCGACCTTTCCTCATTTGTCAATCCTGCCATCCCAGGAATCAATCTGGTAACCCTTCACTGCACTCTCTCTATAGCAAGAAGGTGCTTCCTCAGATAAGGAGACCGAAACTGCACAATATATTGCAGGTGTGGTCTCACCAAGACCCCACATAATTGCCACCGACATCCCTGCTCCTGTACGCGAATCCTCTCGCTATGAAGGCCAATGTACCACTTGCCTCCTTGACCTTCTGCTGCACCTCCATGCTTACCTTCAGACACTGGTGTACGAGGACTCCTAGGTCTGATTGCACATTCCCATCTCTCTCAATTTGTAGTCATTCCAATAATAATCCACCTTCCTGTTTTTGATCTCAGAGTGGATAACTTCACATTTATTCACATTATACTGCATCTACCATACATTCAACCAGTCTAAATCACACCGCAGCATCTCTGCATCCCCCTTTGTGGGCAGCACGGTGGCACAGTGGTTAGCACTGCTGCCTCACAGCGCCAGAGACCCGGGTTCAATTCCCACCTCAGGAGACTGACTGTGTGGAGTTTGCACGTTGCCCGCGTGGGTTTCCTCCCACAGTCACAAAGATGTGGAGGTCAGGTGAATTGGCCATGCTTAAATTGCCCGTAGTGTTAGGTAAGGGGTAAATGTAGGGGTATGGGTGGGTTGCGCTTTGGCAGGTTGGTGTAGACTTGTTGGGCCAAAGGGCCTGTTTCCACACTGTAATGTAATGTAATCTAATCTCACAGCTCATCCTCCCATTCAGCTTTGTGTCATCCACAAATTTGGAGATATTACATTTAGTTCCTTCATCAAAATCATTTATATATATTGTGAATAGCAAAGTTCCTCGCTCTGATCCCTTCTGTACCTATTAGTCACTGCCTGTCATTCAAAAATGTATTTATTCCGACACTTCTGCCAACCAGCTTTCTAACCATTTCAATACACAATCCCAAATCCAATGTCCTTTAATTTTACCTGCTATGTGGGACTTTGTCAAAAGCCTTCTATACATCCACTGTCTCCCAGTCATCAGCTCTACAAGTTGCATCCTCAAAAAACTCCAATTGATTTGTCAAGCATGAGTTCCTTTTCATAAATCCATGCCCTGCCCAATCCTGCTACTGTTTTCCAAATGCTCAGCTTTTAAACCTTTTGTGATGGACTCTAGTATTTTCTTCACTACTGACGTCACATTGACTGGTCTATAACTCCTGGTTTTCTCTCTACCTAGCTTTTTGAACAGAGGGGTTACTTTCCAATCCATAGAAACTGTTTCAGAATCTATAGATTCTTGGAAGATGAGCATTGCATCCATTAATTCCCGGGCCACTTCCTTAAGTATTCTCTTATATAGATTCTCAAGCCCTGGGGATTTATCTGCCTTCAATCCCATTAATTTCCTCAACACCATTTCCTTTGGTTCCTCCCTCTTACTATACCCTGTGTTCCCCAACATTTCTGCTGTTAGTTATGTCCTCCTTTGTAAACACAGAACCAAGACGTGTTTAGTTCCTCAACCATTCTTTTGTTCCTCATTATAAATTCCCGCTTTTGACTGTGAGGGACCTACTTTTGTTTTTATCAAACTTTTACTTTTCACAGACCTATAGAAACGTTTACTCAGCTGTTATATTCGCCGCAAGCTTACTCTTGAAAGTGGAAAGTATGAGGCTTTTTCCCAGGGTGGAGGGGCCAGTTACTAGGGGTCACAAGTTCAAGGTGTGGGGTTGGGAAGTTTAAAAGAGATGTGCAAGGCAAAATTTTCACACAAAGGGTGGTGAGTGCCTGGAACACACCACCAGTGGTGGTCGAGGTAGGCACAATAGCAGCCTTCATAGAGTCATAGAGATGTACAGCATGGAAACAGACCCTTTGGTCCAACCCCTCCATGCCGACCAGATATCCCAACCCAATCTAGTCCTTCCTGCCAGCACCCGGCCCATATCCCTCCAAACCCTTCCTATTCATATACCCATCCAAATGCCTCTTAAATGTTGTAATTGTACCAGCCTCCACCACTTCCTCTGGCACCTCATTCCATACATGTACCACCCTCTGTGTGAAAAAGTTGCCCTTTAGGTCTCTTTTATATCTTTCCCCTCTCACCCTAAACCTATGCCCTCTAGTTCTGGACTCCCCGGCCCCAGGGAAAAGACTTTGTCTATTTATCCTACTATGGCTCTCTACTCCAGTTCACTGCCATTCCCAACAATATTCTTACAGTTTGAGGTTCCAAATACAACCCTCACTAATGATTTTTGACCCTTTTTCTATTTTCCCCAACTGTCTCCATAGATTCCACATCAGGGCTGGAAAAAAACAGCAGAGAACTTTAGGGAGGGAATGTCAGAGCTTGGTTACTGAAGGCATGACTGTCAATGGGAAACATGCAATAGGCCAAGATAGTGAAGCACAGGGAACTTTGGAGGGATGTAGACCCAACGTGCCATGGAGGGAACTGGCCATACAATTAAGAATCTTAAAATCTAAGTAATATGAGGGTGGCAACTAAGAATCTGTTGGATTCACTGTCCAGTGAAGCAGTCGAGGGTAACTCATTGAATGTTAAGGCAAAGATAGATTTTTGAACAGTAAAGGAATCAAGGTTTATGGTGAGCGGGCAGGTAAGCAGAGCTGAGTCCACAGGAAGATCAGCCATTGAAAGGCGGAGCAGGTTTGATGGACCTGATGAAGGGCTTTTGCCCGAAACATCGCCTCTCCTGCTCCTCAAATGCTGTGCTTTTCCAGTGCCACTCTCTGGACTCTAATCTCCAGCATCTGCAGTCCTCGCTTTCACCTCGATGGGCCAGATGGCCTACTCCTGCAATTGTTCTTCATCATCCAGCTCAGGGATGGTGTAACCCGCCTCTAAAACAGGTGGGAGCTGAAATCAGGCTTCCTGGAACAGAGATCAGGGCACTACTAATCGACCACAAGAGACCCAAAGAAAAATTACAGCATTCACTGGGTAGCAAATTGGCTTTGCTCTTGAGTCTGCAAGTCAATTTGTACACAAGTCAGAACACAATACAGGACAATATAACGAATACAAGGATAATACAAGAAGCCTTCATATGTCAGATATTTAAAATTACACCCTGTATGAGATTCCCTTCACAAGTCTGAGTATTCGTAAACTGGACATTTGTCCATCAGGGACACACAGTATATAATCATTTCAACATTGCTGTTTATGGGATATCACTGTGCACATCTTTTTATCACAATAAATCAAGTCAAATTTGTTTTAGAGTTTTTTTAATTCCCATGTTAAAACTTTATACAATCAAAATATATTATATATTTGTATATTCACACACATGGACGAGCACAAACATTTCCACAAGCAGATGAGTATAATAAACTCAGGTGAGAACAGTGAATGTCAGTTTCAATCATTGACTCACAGGTAATAAAACTCTGGGATAGACAATAGTTTTATTGAGATACATAGTATATATCTCTCTCTCTCTCTCTCTCACACACACACACACACACGCATACACACAAACAGGATGTGCATTCAATATCACAACTCAATACCATCCCAATTCCACCTTATTTTGTAAGCAATGTCTTTCATTCCCCCGCTCCATATCCGAGCGCCTATTACATTTTTTAAAAACTGCAGGAAAAACCAGCTAAATGTGTGAATGATACATACTGGTCCAACTCATCTTGTGTACTTCAAACTAGAGTGTCAGTATGACCAGTACTTTCATTTCCAAACATTCCTGGTTTTTCCTTCTGGGTGTTGGAAACTGCTAGATGTGGACTGGGAAAACTATATTTTCCATACCTGGATACGACTCCAACCCCGTTAAGGTCAACGCAACAAAGATGAGAAGAGACAGAACAATACAGCACAAACTCGATAGGCTGAACGGCCTCTGTGCGTGCTGCAATGACTCTCTGTTGAGTGCCGGTCTTGCCTCCCCCCCCCCCCATTGTGATTAAGGCATTCCTACTGCAAAGCCCACAGAAGGACGCTGAGCAAGGACAGAGGCTGGAATTGCACATGTTTGAATAAGATGGAGGAAGGTTGAGCAAGGAGAGGCAGAGGCAGAGGTAGGTGACTATTCTACAAACCTGGCCCCGCACTCCAGACAGACAGCACCTCCCAGGGAGAGTGGTGCAGAAGCAACAGCAGAGAGAGGAAACTGAGCATGCACACATGAAACCTCTTACAGTCCCTTCTCTCTACCACTACCCAAACAAAATGGCTAAGCATTCCAATTCATCTTGAAGCCCTGTGGTTGCCACTGGATGAGGCAATCAAGAGTCTGAAGCTTCCAATAAGTGCAGGCTAACCCAGGAACTCAATAATAGGCTACACACCTCCTAGAGAGAGTCAAATAGAGTCTGACTGACAGACGTGCTGTCTCTATTGATATATAAATATGACGCAGCATAATTCCCATGAAGGGACGATGCGTCTCAGTGAGGGGAACTTGCAATCTTCCACTGACCTGTGAGATAAATTTAAAAGTGATTATTCCTCATTTTAAAAAGGCCTCTTTAGCAAATTATAATGCCCTCCTGATACAGAGAGAGAAAAATTACTGACTTAGATCTTTAAAATGTCATTTAGGCGACATTGTCATGGTAACTAAGCAAAAAGCCAATAAGGAAAATCATTTTAAACAATGGGTGAGTGGGGCAGAGAGAAAAAAACAGTGTGGACAAGAAAGACAGAGAGAGGAGGGATAGAGAGTGAGGGGAAACAGCGAGTGGAGGATGCAGGGGGATAAAGAGCAAGAAGGGATGTGTGAGAGAAAGAAGGGGTGAGAGAGAGGAGTGAGAGCGAGCAAGCGAGAAGAGAGGGAGAAGGGGTGGGAGATAGAGAAACAAAGCAAGAAAGAGAGAAGGGATGAGACAGAGACAGAAAAGGGACGAGAGAGAGCGCAAGGAAGAGCGAGAGAGAGGGGTGAGAAAGAGAGAAGGTGCGAGAGAGGCAGAGAAGGGGCGAGAGAGAGAGAAGGGGCGAGAGAGAGAAGGGGCAAGAGAGAGAGAAGGGGCGAGAGAGAGAGAGAAGGGGCGAGAGAGAGAGAGAAGGGGCGAGAGAGAGAGAAGGGGCGAGAGAGAGAGAGAAGGGGCGAGAGAGAGAGAGAGAGAAGGGGCGAGAGAGAGAGAGAAGGGGCGAGAGAGAGAGAGAAGGGGCGAGAGAGAGATAAGGGGTGAGAGAGAGAGAAGGGGCGAGAGAGAGAGATAAGGGGCGAGAGAGAGAGATAAGGGGCGAGAGAGAGAGATAAGGGGCGAGAGAGAAAGGGCGAGAGAGAGATAAGGGGCGAGAGAGAGAGAGAGAGAGAGAGGAGGGATAAGAGAGAGAGAAGAGGCGAGAGAGTGAGATAAGGGGCGAGAGAGAGAGAGAGAAGGGGCGAGCGAGAGAGAGAGAAGGGGCGAGCGAGAGAGAAGGGGCGAGAGAGAGAGAAAGAAGGGGCGAGCGAGAGAGAAGGGGCGAGAGAGAGAGAGAGAGAAGGGGCGAGAGGGAGAGAAAGGGCGAGAGAGAGAGAAGGGGCGAGAGAGAGAAGGGGCGAGAGAGAGAGAGAGAGAAGGGGCGAGAGAGAGATAAGGGGTGAGAGAGAGAGAAGGGGCGAGAGAGAGAGAGAGATAAGGGGCGAGAGAGAGAGATAAGGGGCGAGAGAGAGAGATAAGGGGTGAGAGACAAAGGGCGAGAGAGAGATAAGGGGCGAGAGAGAGAGAGAGAGAGAGGAGGGATAAGAGAGAGAGAAGAGGCGAGAGAGTGAGATAAGGGGCGAGAGAGAGAAGAGGCGAGAGAGAGAGAAGGGGCGAGAGAGAGAGAGAAGGGGCGAGCGAGAGAGAGAGAAGGGGCGAGCGAGAGAGAAGGGGCGAGAGAGAGAGAGAGAAGGGGCGAGCGAGAGAGAAAGAAGGGGCGAGCGAGAGAGAAGGGGCGAGAGAGAGAGAGAGAAGGGGCGAGAGGGAGAGAAAGGGCGAGAGAGAGAGATAAGGGGCGAGAGAGATAAGGGGCGAGAGAGATAAGGGGCGAGAGAGAGATAAGGGGCGAGAGAGAGAGAAGGGGCGAGAGAGAGAGAAGGGGCGAGAGAGAGAGAAGGGGCGAGAGAGAGATAAGGGGCGAGAGAGAGATAAGGGGCGAGAGAGATAAGGGACGAGAGAGATAAGGGGCGAGAGAGAGATAAGGGGCGAGAGAGAGATAAGGGGCGAGAGAGAGAGAAGGGGCGAGAGAGAGAGAAGAGGCGAGAGAGAGATAAGGGACGAGAGAGATAAGGGGCGAGAGAGAGATAAGGGGCGAGAGAGAGATAAGGGGCGAGAGAGAGATAAGGGGCGAGAGAGAGATAAGGGGCGAGAGAGAGATAAGGGGCGAGAGAGAGATAAGGGGCGAGAGAGAGAGAAGGGGCGAGAGAGAGAGAGAAGGGGCGAGCGAGAGAGAGAGAAGGGGCGAGCGAGAGAGAAGGGGCGAGAGAGAGAGAGAGAAGGGGCGAGCGAGAGAGAAAGAAGGGGCGAGCGAGAGAGAAGGGGCGAGAGAGAGAGAGAGAAGGGGCGAGAGGGAGAGAAAGGGCGAGAGAGAGAGATAAGGGGCGAGAGAGATAAGGGGCGAGAGAGATAAGGGGCGAGAGAGAGATAAGGGGCGAGAGAGAGAGAAGGGGCGAGAGAGAGAGAAGGGGCGAGAGAGAGAGAAGGGGCGAGAGAGAGATAAGGGGCGAGAGAGAGATAAGGGGCGAGAGAGATAAGGGACGAGAGAGATAAGGGGCGAGAGAGAGATAAGGGGCGAGAGAGAGATAAGGGGCGAGAGAGAGAGAAGGGGCGAGAGAGAGAGAAGAGGCGAGAGAGAGATAAGGGACGAGAGAGATAAGGGGCGAGAGAGAGATAAGGGACGAGAGAGAGATAAGGGGCGAGAGAGAGATAAGGGGCGAGAGAGAGATAAGGGGCGAGAGAGAGATAAGGGGCGAGAGAGAGATAAGGGGCGAGAGAGAGAAAGAGGAGAGGCAAGAGAGCAAGATAAGGGGCGAGAGAGAGATAAGGGGCGAGAGAGAGATAAGGGGCGAGAGAGAGAGAGAGAGAGAAGAGGCAAGAGAGCGAGATAAGGGGCGAGAGAGATAAGAGGCGAGAGAGATAAGGGGCGAGAGAGAGAGAAGAGGCGAGAGAGAGAGAAGAGGCGAGAGAGCGAGATAAGGGGCGAGAGAGAGAGAGAGAGAAAAGGGACGAGAGAAAAGAGACGAGAGAGAGAGAAGGGGCGAGAGAGAGAAGAGGCGAGAAAGAGCGAAAGAGACTGAGAAGGGGCGAGAGAGACTGAGAAAGAGTGGGAAGGGGCCAGAGAATGAGAAGGGGCGAGAGAGTGGGAAGGGTCAAGAGAGAGAGAGGGAAAAAGAGAGACAGACAACAGTGTGGGACAGAAGAGAAAAGATAGGGGGGGAATGAGCGATGGAGGGCAAATGTTTGTGTTTGTGGGGGATTTGGAGACTCTTCAACAGCAGTGATGCAGTTGCTCCTAACCCATGCTCTTATAGGAGTTAAGGCTGGCAATGTGTTATTTTAAATTGAAGTAAATCCTTCAGACACAGAAATGTGCAATATGAAGTACAGAGATCAGGAAAAATGTATAAAGATGAAAAATAATTATATCCCTAACAAATTTACCAGCCACCTGGTCCTGAGCTGTATCCTTGCCCCACCTAGTGGCCAGATCAAGATCAGCAGCAGGACAGGAAATTTCAGTCTCATATAATAAAATGTTCTCCTGAAGAGATTACGCTCGAAATGTCGACTCTCCTGCTCCTTGGATGCTGCCTGACCGGCTGTGTTTTTCCAGCACCACACTTTTTGATATAAAGTCAAATGGGCCTTACGGAGATTATTTAGTCGGATAAGCTAGTCAGCTTTTTTGGTGACCTACCTCAAATGAACATGTGCAGCAGCGGGTTGTACTGTGATGCATTATAGCATTAAAAACAGCGATATGGTGGGAATGTCTTATGAGCAAAGATTAAACTCATTGGAGTTTATAGAGGTGATCTCATCGAAGCATAAGGGGCTTGACTGGCTAAATGCTGAGAGGACTCACGGGAGAGTCCAGAGCCAGAGGACATGTTCTTAGAATAAAGGGGCGTGAGGTTAAGCCTGAGATGAGTGAGAATTTCTTCTCTCAGAGGCCACAGGACGATGCAGACAAACCAATGGGACTGAAGACTCCTTGACCTGATGCCCTGAACAGGTTTGAAGGAATTGGCTGCAGAGAAGATGGAGGCATTGGCCAAAATATTCCAGAACTCAGTGGATTCTGAGACCGTCCTGTTGACTGGAAAACCCCAACGTGATATCCCTGTTCAAAAAGGGAGAGACAGGAATCTGTAGGCCAGTTAGTCTTATGTCTGTAATTGGGAAAGTGCTAGAGTCTGTCATTAAAGATGAAACAACAGGACATTCAGAAAAGCTGAACAGAAGCACAATCAACATGGCCTTGAGAAAGGATAATCGTGTTTAATAAATTTGCTGCATATAAAATGCAGAATTGAGAAAGGGGAACTGCTAGATACAGCATATTTGAATTCCAGAAGGCATGTGATAAGGTGCCATATATAAAGTTATTGCACAAGACAGGGGGGAGCTCATGGTACAGAGGGTAATGCATTAGCATGGATTGAGAATGGGTTAACAATGAGTCTATTTTAAGGAGCAAGTACCTAATAGAGCATCATGAGGTTCAGTGGAGATGTTAGATTATTAATATTGATATTAACAACTTGGAGAAAGGGACAGAGTCCCCTAACAAGACAAAATAGGCGGGAGGCCATGTTGTGATAAGGATACAAAGAATCTGCAATGGGATATAGATTTGTTCATTGAGGGCAAAAACCTGGCAGTTTAATGCAGGAGAGTGTAACATGCACTTTGATGAAAAGAATCAAAAGACATACGGTTATCATTTGGGCTCACATGGACGCTTGCTTTAAAACTGTCTCCCGACAAGGACAGAGGTAAAACTGAATCAAATGTTTGATTGCGCACTGGACAGCTCTGAGAAACAGCTTGTGCCCACTGTCTGCTCTGAAAGTGGGGATGGGTGGGGGCTGCGAACATTCTGATTTATTGTCATTCTGTAGAACCGTGCTGTAGGAAGGAAGGATGGATGGGTGATGGGAGGGTGAGGAAGAGGCACTCAAACCATTCTCTCAGGTTAAAAAGCAAGTAGATTTAATGTAGATAGAATCATAGAACCCCTACAGTGTGGAAACAGGCTCTTGGGCCAACACGTCCACACCAAACCTCTGAAGAGTAACCCATCCAGACCCATTCCCCAACCCTATTATCGTATAGTTACCCCGACTAATGCACCTATTTCTACACATCCCTGAACACTGAGTACTTTAGCATGGCCAATTCACCCAACCTGCACATCCTTGGATTGTGGGAAGAAACCGGAGCAAATCCACACAGACACGGGGAGAACATGCAAACCCCACACAGACAATCGCCTGAGGCTGGAATTAAACCGGGGTCCCGCGCACTGTAAAGCAGCAGTGCTAAACATTGAGCCACCGTGCTGCCAAGAAGATTAAAGGAGAGAGGCAAGAGGCAATTATACAATAATACCAACTCCATGCTTCGCTGCAGCAGACAGCTCTGGTAGTGGGCCTGCCAAGGAGGTAGGAGAGAAAGAGAGACTTGAAATCAGGAGTGAGGGTTCTATTATTAGAAGTTTGGAAGGGACACAATAACAGTGGGAGACATCTCCAATCTGGAAGCCTCAGTTAAATACAGGATCATGGGACCACAGCGGGGCACAGGAGGCCAATCAGCCCATCTGGGTCTCTGCTGGAAGTGCATCTCAGAGATGTCATTCTTCTCCAGTAGAACTGAAAAGGTGCCTGGGAATATCTCGCCCTCTGCCCAGGAAGCTCCCATTCCATCAGGGAACATTCTCCCAAGGAGCTGCCCCAGGTGGGGTTAGGGAGGTGGGAGCGTGGAGTGGCAGCACAGTTAATGAAGAGGGAGAAACAAGCCCCGTCTATTTTTAAAGTTTGCAATAAAAAGGAGAAAGCCTCGCATTTACCGAGGGCTTTGCACGACCAACCAAGATCTCAGCTTGTAATCATCAATAAAGCAGTTTTGGGAACGTAGTTACTGACACTGCCGGAACCAAGCTGCGGACAGCAAGATCCCACAAGCAGCAACGCGAGAGCAACCAGTTCAACCGTGGATTCTGACTGATGAACAATGTCCAGGGCACCGGGCCTAGTTTCTCAGCATCAATTCTGAGTTGGTGTCATGGGATCTTTTAAGTGCAGAAGAGCAGCCTCAGTTTAAAATCTGACCCAAAACAGCAGCCCCTCTGACAAGGGCACACTCCCCTCACTCTGCCCTGGTGGGTCAGCCCCAGCTGTCGGTCCTCAGACCCATGTGGAGACCTCTACCTCGAACTCTGCGGCACTAAATACTGCGAAAGTAGCTGACACTCACACACCCACTTAACAAACCACCAAACACCACTGGGACCAAAAAACCTCACAGGACAGTTTCTGGTACTGGCAGAAACTAGGGTCTGTGATAGCCAGCACGCCTGAAACCCAGGCAGATTTCAAGCAGGTAGAGAGTTTGACAGCAAACTCCACTGGGATTTCAATCCCTCTGTCTGTCACTCAAAATGGGAGAGAGAAAAATAAACCAAAACAGGCAACGCACATTAAAACAAAATAAAAAGCTCAAAGCAGAAAACAGTGGAAAAATTCATCATATCAATGAGAGGAACTCTCCACACCAAGACAGTTTACAACATGTCCCTGCTCAGCGTGAAGTTCAGGGCCACTAACCCCCCCCACTGTAGGACTCTTGCCAAGTGCTCTTTCTGGAAGTTTCCTATGTACAATATTGCTGCTGCTGCTGCTGCATTTTACTGGGAAGGGCTTCATGGATTTGCAAAGCCCAGAGTTAATTATTCATCAGTTTTCACACGAGCTGACGGTACTCAACTCCACTGTTCTTCGACCTGCCCGCTGTCCCTGAATTCGCGGACTGCTTGACCCAGCATCTAGTTAATGGGCGTTCAGAAATCCCCTCCAGGTAAATATCGGGAAGACTGCCTTTGGGCCCGCTCCAAACCACCCACACTCCCCGCAGATACCAACTCCGTCAGGTCCCTGACAACAGTCTAAGACTGAGAGGGTCTGTTTGTCAGCTTCATGCCAGGTTTGATCCTGAGATAAACCTCTGAACACCCCCTTCATCCTTTGTTGAGTAACGGTTGCACCCAGGTCTGACGCAATTCCACCCCACTGGATAAAAAGCCTCGTGGGTTTCTTTTTTCAAGATGTCTTTGCTAAACTGTGGCACAACTTTAGTTACTGATGTATTTGTACTCCGATGTCTCTGTCCCTTCCCACATCCCGTCACTAAGCTTGCCTCTATAACACTGCCAGTCATCAACCTTGGTCCAGCTCATCAGCTGCTGGAGCCATCACCCCTGCCTTTGTTATACTCGGTCTGGACTATTCCAACACAGTCCCACCTCCATCAACTACAACTCACCCGAAGCCCTGTCACTTTTCCCTCTGCTCCATAACAAATCATAAATCCCTCTCCAACACTGACCCAGTCGTCACTGAATGACCCTGGCCTACCACCCCCTTCCCCCTCAAGCAACGTTCTGATTTTACAATTCTTACCCTTGCTTTCAAATCACTCGGCAGCCTCTCTCGCTCACCATCTTGGCAACCTCCCTGACCTCAGTCTGGCCTCTAGAGCCACCCCCCCATTTTAACTGCTCCACCCACAGCAGCTGTGCCTACACCTCTGCTCCAGAATTCCTGTCTTCAACCTCTCCGCCCCACTCTCCTGTGTTCAGACATTTCCCTGAAGCTCACCCCTTTTGGTCATTAGGGCCATCTACCCCCACCCCTCTCAGCGTCACAGACGTACATTTTAATAGCGTCCCCCGCAAAATACCTCACGGGCTTTCGTTGTGTCGCGAGATGTGGAGGGTTGCAAAAGGCGCCACATAAATTTGAGACCCACCCCTCTCCCTTCACCGGGGGCTCACTGTTTAAACATCACCAGCAAACTGCTCAGAGGTGAGACAGCAATGGCACTGCAGTGATCAACACAGTTGGCATTACTTTTTTGGGGGTGGGTGGACCTTTCTGGGGAAGGGGTGGTGAATGAATGCTAACAGACTGTTAAGCCAACCCACCCCCCCCCCCCCCCCCCCCCAAAACAACCTAATGGCCCTCAGTCAACCACATGCCCAGCCAATCGGAACTTCTGAACCATCAGGGTGTCGGGATGCTTGGGTCCCTGCCTTATCACCACCACAGCATCAGGACCACTCTGCGCGGCATCCTAACTAGTCCAACCAGAAAGACCCAGTCGGCAAAATTGGATCCCCCTTCGGGGCAGCTTTCACCGGGAAGTCAGTCAAGGGACACTCCAACAGCCCCCACCCCCACCCGGGGAAGGGGGAGGGGGACGGGCTGGCTTTCTCTGTCCCAGAGCAGACACCCCACACCGACAAGACTCCGCCCGGACACCTCAGAATATGGTCCAGGCAGGAAGGGGGCCTCAGAAAAGGAGAATGCTGATTCACAACAAAATTAAAACCTGAGTTTTGGCAAACAGTTGCAATGTCGAAGCTTTTCATCTCACACTCATCAGGACATCAAATTCAAAGGGAACAACAATTTATACAGCAAGAGGAAAAGGCTGCTGATTGGTCAGGAGGTTGATTGGTCGGGCGGGTGATTGGTCAGGCAGTTAGCATGGACCTTTTCTCTCACACAATATAAATTGTTGGCTACTAAATAAATTAGCTGATATAATTCATGTGCACAGCTCTTTGTCTGTGAAATTGCGACATTAGATAAAGGTTCCTGATGCTCCTTTTTCATCAGTTGTATACCTCAAGTGGCTTTTGTTGGATTTTAACTCTATTGCATCCAGTAATGGGTGAGAGAAGCTAATGACCATTCAAGACTAACATATGGTGACTGAAGGGAAAACTTGAAACAATCACAATGAGTATTTCCTCGGAGATTCTCAAATTCCAATGATCTGAAATAATTACTATGATAGAGATGGCTTATGGTTCGGGGGGAGGGATCCAATTAGGAAGGATACCTTTATACAGAGCGGGAACCATGGAATGAGCAAATTCACTCCAGTCTCAGGAACGTTCATCTTCCAGTGACTTGCAAGGCAACTCCAGCTGATCAATCACATGAGCCAAAGGGAGAAAGCCTTTCCTAAACGTTTCTGGCACAAAATAACACAATAAACCAAACGAACAAAAGAAGTGCAGGTGCTGGAAATTTTGAAGAAAGGCCACTTGATCCGAAACGCTGATTCTGCTTTCCCTCTGCACAAACCCCTGCTGAGCTTCTCCAGCAATTTCTGCTTCCATTTCAGAATAATACAGGCCGGCTCCCAACTTACCCACAAACACTCCCTCAGAACTCCAACGGTGGTAGCGTGTCAAAGTCACAGTCGAACAACTCGCTGATCCCTTCCCCTTCGTCTAACCCAAAATGGTAATCCTGAAACATTGGTGGAGAGAGGTTGATAAACATGTCATCAAACGGGATTGTGGGAAGGGCGTCGTCCGGCTGCTGTAGAAGGTTGGCGGCTGAGGTCAAAGGGGAAAGGTTAATGTCCGCAACTCCTCCCAATGGGGAGGATGCATTGCTTGCAAGGTGCGTCCCTGTGAATACAGAACAAATAAGTGTCAGTCAAAATTATACAAAACAATGGGATCTTTCCATTCTCCCCACCCCACAAATACCATAGACAGAAATAATCAGATTCAGAGATACAATAAAACCATCAAATTTAAACGTTTCAAAGAAAAACTGTGCTGGAGAATCATAGGATCCCTCCAGTGTGGAAATAGGCCATTCGGTTCATCGAGTCCACACTGGCCCTTTGAAGTGAATCCCACCCCACATATCTCCATGGCTAATTCACCCCCTGGACACTATGGGCAATTTAGCATGACTAATTCACCTGACCTGTGCACCTTTAGACTGTGGGAGGAAACCAGAGCACTCGGAGGAAACCCACGCAGACACGGGGAGAAGGCGCAAACTCCACACAGACAGTGGCCTGAGAGTGGAATCGAACCTACATCCCTGGTGCAGTGAGGCAACAGTGCTAACTACTGAGCCTCTCCAAATTCAGCAGATATAGCAGCGTGTGTAAAGAGCAAAACGGAGCTAACATTTCACAACCAGTATGACTTTTTCAGCAAAGATTCATACCAAACTTGAATTGTTAACTCTATTTCACTTCCAGGTGCAGCCACAACTGCTGAGTTTTTCCAGCACTCTGTTTTTATTTTAGATCTCCAGCAAATTGGCTGTATTTTGCATTTATTTGTAAATTAAAATGCCAGCGCTCCAAAAGCCAGTGCAAATAAACCTGTTGGACTATACCCTGGTACTGTGTGATTTTTAACTTTGTCCACCCCAGTCCAACACCAGCTCCTGCACGTTGAACCGTCAAATGGTACAAAGGCACCTTTGCAAGTTCAGCACCTCAGGGAGAAAGCCAGTCTAAGAGCAGCACCGCACAGGCCCGAAGCCTAATGCACCCGATAACGTGCAGTTTGGAGATATCACCCAAGGTGCTGTTAAAAATAAAAATCGTCCCACTTCTGTAACTACTTTTGTGACCTCTGGATGTCTCAGAGCATTTATGGTCAACCAAGTACTGCTGAAACATAGTCACTGCTGTAAATGCAGGAAACGCCACAGCTAAATTTCACACAGCAAGATCCCAAAGTCGGCAATGTGCCATTCAAATGCTATCAAAAGAAGGCAAGCAGTTTCCAGTTTGCTCTAATCGGGGACTAGGATGCAACCACAAAAATGAGCAACTTGACCCATTAGTTTCAGTGCCAATGTGATGCCAGGTGGGTAAGGTGTACACTCCAAACAAGGCAGACTGTATCAAACAACACAACCCATTGACCGTTCAGTGGGCAGCATGGCAGCTGTGCCCAACCAGCCTGCGTTTGGAAGCTTTGGAACACTGTATTCACTATTAGATGGGATTCTGTTATTGGACAACATTGATAAAATGATCCAGACCATGCTAACAATTACATCGGAATCCACTGTAAGACCATCAGCTGGACTCGCAGGCTGATGGATATGGAAATGCAGTTGGAGGATACAGGGCTCTGTTTTACGCAGATAAAAGGAATTCCTCCATGCGGTGCAGCTTTTCATTGAGGGGGAAAGAAAATGGCTCATCAAAAATTACAATCTGCGCTGCATCCCCATGGCAACACCCTGGCCAGTCAGAATCCATCTGGTTAGTCTGAGAACTAAGATTGACAGTTAACTCTCGCAGCAGCTCCATACCGACAATGGCTCAACCAATCAGCATCCTCTTTTCACACTGGATAAAACAGTGTCCCTTTGTGCGTGTTTCTTGCCCAGTTATTCTTCAGTCTTGGGCTTTGTTTAGCAAAGCATGTGATAATGTCTGGAGTACTGTGTCCAGTCCTGGTTACCCCATTATAAGGAGGATACTATTGAGCTGAGGAGAGGGATCAGAAAAGGTTTACTGGGATGGTACTGGGACGGGACGGTTTGAATTATAAGGAGAGGCTGGAGAGGCCGTCAGCCTCGGGTTATTAGATTAGATTAGATACCCTACAGTGCGGAAACAGGCCCTTCAGCCCAACAAGTCCACACCGCTCCTCTGAAGAGTAACCCACCCTCCTCTAGCTAATGCACCAAACACTATGGGCAATTTAGCATGGCCAATTTACCCGACCTGCACATCTTTGGATTGTGGGAGGAAACTGGAGCACCTGGAGGAAAACCACGCAGACACGGGGAGAATGTGCAAACTCCACACAGACAACCACCCGAGGCTGGAATCGAACCTGAGACCCTGGCGATGTGAGGCAGCAGTGCTAACCACTGAGACACTGTGCCACCCAAGTTTCTCATGGATTTGAATCCACGACCTTCAGGCTCAGAGGCGAGTGTGCTACCCACTGGACCACAGGGAACATAATAAAGCACACACACACACACACACACACACAGACCTTGGTCATGACTTGAAGACGATGAGAGGATGGTCCCCTGGGAAGTGCTTCCTAACGGTTCCTGGTGGGTTACTAGAGCCAGGCCACCTGTCCGGATGGGGCTGACCTTCACGGGGCTGCTGAGGCTCCTCACAGGACTGCAAGTGCCCGAGCTGCTCTCAGGACACAGGAAGACATCCACTGGCCCCCTGCTGCTTTGCAACGAGATCTGAAGTGCCTTCACACAGAGACAGACAGAGAGAGGAACACACAAACACACATGATTACAGACCCCATCACTGAACCCATCTATTAAAGTCCGATCACTGCTGCCTGCGCTGGCTCAGAGTGTAAATGCACCACCTCACGTAAAGAAAGAGCAGGAATGACATCTGGCCTGCCCTCCCCCCGTGAGCACTCAGCTTGTTCCTCTTGATTATTGTTTGGCAAAGCCAGCATTTCCTGCCCATCACTAATGACCCTTGGACTAGGTGACTTAGCAGGGTCATTTCAAAGGGCCTGGAGTCACATATAAGCCAGACTGAGTAAGGATGGCGGATAATGTTTAAAGGATATTAGTGAATGGGACGGGTTTTCATGGGAATCAGTGGTGTCTGTGACCTTGTCAATTGAATTTCAATTCCAGCAGCCGTCTGGCTGGGATTTGAACCCATGCCCCACAGTTTGAGGCTGGGCCCCATCACTAGTCCACAACATTACCACAACATCACTGTTTTCCTCTTAGAGGATAAGGAATGGTCGAATGAAGTTTTTGGGGTCAGTAAATGAATTGATAGAGTATAGAGAGACAGACAGACAGACAGAAATGGACTGAAGACTAAGGTGCAGATCCATCATGATCTAACTGAATGCTAGAATGAGGGGCTGAATGGCCTCTTCGGGTTCTTATGGCCCACAGTTAGCAGAGCCCAGGCCACAGAAAAGACGTTAAGGGTGGGAGAGAAGACAAGGGGACAACCAATCAGGCTGCTTATCCTCACTATCCAATGACCCTCAAGAGTCTTCTTGTATAGGAAAACAGGAACAGGAAGAAGCCATTGAGAATCACAAACCTGTGAGACCCCTGAGATTATGGCTGACTTGTGAACTATACTGACCATTGCCCTATATTCCTTAATATCCTTGATCAATGAAACTTCATCCAATTAACACTGGATCATTTGGACGAGTGTGTCCCAAACTCCTTCCACTTCCTGTCAGTAGAAATGGTTCCTGGCTTCACTCCTGCACTAATCTGCAATCACATTTCGAGGTAACAGAAGGCAGCTGACTCTTTGACCCGACAGTACCACAGAGGGCAGGGTCAGACTTGGGGATATGGCCAGTGACATTCCTGGTCGGGCTGAGACCTGGGAAATACTCAAACCCAGGTGAGAGAAGATGGCAACAGCCACCAATACCCCAGCATAGAGTCATAGAGATGTACAGCATGGAAACAGACCCTTTGGTCCAACTCGCCCATGCCGACCAGATATCCCAACCCAATCTAGACTTATTTACCAGCACTTGGCCCATATCCCTCCAAACCCTTCCTATTCACATACCCATCCATGTGCCTTTTAAATAATGCAACTGTACCAGCCTACTCACTTCCTCTTGCCGCTCATTCCATACACATACCACCCTGTGTGTGAAATGGTTGCCTCTTAGGTCCCTTTTATATTTCCCCTCTCACCCTAATCCTATGTCCTCTAGTTCTGGACTCCCCCACCCCAGGGAAAAGGCCTTGTCTATTTACCATACCCATGCCCCTCGTGATTTTATAAACCTCTATAAGGTAATCCCTCAGCCTTCAATGCTCCAGGGAAAACAGCCCCAGCCTGTTCAGCCTCTCCCTATAGCTCAAATCCTCCAACCCAGGCAACTTCCTTGTAAATCTTTTCTGAACCCTTTCAAGTTTCACAACATCCTTCCAGTAGGAAGGAGACCAGAATTGCATGCAATATTCCAAAAATGGCCGAACCAATGTCCTGTACAGCTGCAACATGACCTCCCAACTCCTGTACTCAATACTCTGACCAATAAAGGAAAGCATACCAAACGCCTTCTTCACTATCCTATCTACCTGCGACTCCACTTTCAAGGAGCTATGAACCTGATACTGACAGAAGTAAGATTCTGTAACCACATAATTTTATAAACCTTGGCAACAGCTGAACAGCAAAACAGCCTCAGCAGCAGCAAACATCAAGGAACCAGTTCGAGTGAAGATGCGGCAACATTTGTAATCGAGACAGGATAAGGATGGTCCAACATCTGGGCTGTGGGAGGAAGAACTAACTTGAAATCTGCCTCTGCTCCAGAAAAAATGCCAGATACAGAACCAGCAGCAAATGAGTCTGCAACACACCTTGCAAATCCAAAAATATTATAACATTGTCATAGAATCATATGACAGAACACCCACAGTGAAGAAGCAGGCCATTCAACCCATCGAGTCCATGCCAACCTGCTGAAGAGCATCCCATCCTATCCCTGTAACCCTGCATTTCCAACAGTCAATTTTCCCGACCTGCACATCTTTGGATTGTGGGAGGAAACCCACACAGACACAGGGAGAATGTGCAAACTCCACACAGACAGTCGCCCAAGGCTGGAATCGAACTTGGGACCCTGGTGCTGTGAGGCAGCAGTGTTAATCACAGAGCCACTGTGCCACCCAAAGTCATCTCATGCTACACCTCCCTTTAGCCTTGCTGCATTGCACTGGAGAGAGGTGTGGGATTCAGGGGGCTAACAAATGACTCAGATGCACATGCTCTCTCCTCAATATGAAGCAGCTAGTCACTATTAATCAGCATCAACTAGTTCATACGCGGAACTGGATGAAAGTTAGCCGCATTATCAATGCAGTTCTGGGTGCCACACTTTAGAAGGGGAGAGAAGGCATTTGAGAAGATGCAGAGAACGATTCACGACAATGGTTCCAGGGATGAGTAAACAGGCAGACGGAAAGGAGAAACTGAAATCTCTCACAGGGTTGCTGCACTCAAAATATTAGCTCTGTTTCTCTTCACAGATGCTACCAGACCTAATGAGTTTCTCCAGCACTTTGTTTTGGGACAATCTGGGACTGTTTTCGTGGGTGAAAGGAAAGTTGAGTGGTGCTCAAAATAATAAAGGGTGCAGTCAGAGTAGGCAGAGAGGAAACAGATCTAAGACCATTTGCAGAAGTAGTCAACACAAGGAGAAATGTTTTCACAAGGTGAGAACATGGTGGAGGCAGCCCACTCAGACATCTTTGCCCCACAGTGCCCCATAACAAGCTTCCCCCCCACCTCGCTTTGCCCCTCCTCCCCCATTCTGTCTGTGGAGTTGGGTGGGGACTGAGATTTGGAGGATTAGAAGGTGTAAGAGTTTGCCAAATGTGGTTCACCATACACCTGGAGGTTGTATCACATTACCACCATCTGCCTTCCCCCACCATGCACTCTGAAAGATCAACCTTCAACGACTGGAGAGTTGGACCCATTCGGAAGGGAGTGTGCAGACCAAATTTCTGCTGGAATTCAGCTTGGGAAATGATCTCTGTGAGCTTTACGTACCTCACTGGGATCAGTCACCTGAAGCTTGGTATCAGCTGGGGCTTTAATGACCATCACCATCTCATCGGCCAAGTCTTCAATGCTGCGCAAGTCCTGACATGTGACATAGGCAAACGTGCGAGAGGGAAAGGTCAAGGAAATAATTTTAGACTGACAGAAATAATACACCCCATTTGTGTTCTTTAAAGGTTGCACAATAGTCTTTGCACCAGATTTAATCTGGCATCGAAGCAGAGATCCCGGTGTGTTGTCAATAAGTCTCACTAGCAGTTCCAGTGCACTGCATTAAAACCCAGGAATCATTTAACAAGACGAGCATTGTCAGCTTGAGGGAGTAGACTTCATTTGATTTATTCAATCATGATGGCGGAGCTTCATTGGCTGGACCAACATCTACTGCTCATCCCTAGTTGCTCCTGAGATGGTAGTGGTGAGTGGCTTTTCGAACCACTGCAGTCTCTTTAAGAAGGCAACTCACCATCGGGGGATGGGGGCAAGAGGGAAATACTCCATTCAGACAATCTGGACTCTGATTTCAACATACACTCCAGAGACTTATGGATTAGCAGAAGGCACAGCCCATGTGTATCACCACTGTCTTGTCCTGGATCTGGTTATTTCTGTGCACCAATCCCAACCCAACACAACCCAAACCCAATCAAACACAACCCAACCTAAACCAAACCCAACCCAACACAATCCAACCCCAATCAAACACAACCCAACCTAAACCAAACCCAACCCAATACAATCCAAACCTAACCCAACCCAACCCAACCCAACCCCAAACCCAACCCCAAACCCAACACAACACAAACCCAAACACAACCCAACCTAAACCAATTCCAACCCAAAACAATCCAAACCCAACACAACACAACCCAACCTAAACCAACCCCAGCCCAATACAATCCAAACCCAACCCAACACAAACCAAACCCAACCCAACCCAAACACAACCCAACCTAAACCAATTCCAACCCAACACAATCCAAACCCAACACAACACAACCCAACCTAAACCAATTCCAACACAACACAATCCAAACCCAACACAACACAACCCAACCTAAACCAATTCCAACACAACACAATCCAACCCCAAACACAACCCAAACTAAACCAATCCCAACCCAACACAACCCAAACCCAGTCAGACACAACTCAACCTAAACCAATTCCAACCCAACACTAACCAATCCCAAACCAACTCAAACCTAATCCCAACCAAACACAAGCCAACCCAAACCTAATCCTAAACCAACCCTAACACAACTCAACCCTACCCAATCCCAACACAACGCAACCCCAACCTAGCACAACCCAAAACCAATCACAGCCCAACCCATACCCAACCCAAATCCAAAGCAATCTAAACCTAACACACACAACCAGAACCCAATCTAAACCCTTTTCCCTACTGTTGCCACTTCATAAATTTCTTCCTTCTTTGACCTCAAATAGCCCAGGTCTATGATTTGGAAGGCACTGCACACCCTCCTACCACTTGGTCCTCAGCTATCTCCACCAATCCTGCAATGTCCAGTTTTCAGATTCTGTTGCATCCCTAACCTTCTGGTATAAATCATTGTGACCTTTTTTTCCCACCTGACCACCATTGTCTACTCCAGCCCCACCTGTCAGGTCTGTATTCTCTACTCCCTCAGCAACGGGTTAATCTTGTGTCTGGGACCTTTGCCCCACTGCACCTCAGCCATCAGTTCACTGCACTCTCAATCACTCCAGCTCTTCCATCCTTGTCCCACTTGTCTCCCCTTGACTGCAGAGGTCCAAGGAGTTAACACTCACTGCTAACTGCTCAAAAGCCCAGCAGGTCAGGCAGCATCCAAGGACCAGGAGAATCAACATTTCGGGCATAAGCCCTTCATCAGGAATGTGGTGGGTGCGAAGGGGGCTGAGAGATAAGTAGGAGGTTCGGGTGGGGGGGGGGGGGAGAAGGTAGCTGGGAAGATGATAGGTAGATGCAGGTGGGGGGTAGTTGTGATAGGAGTGGATAGGTTGGACAGTTCAAGACGGTGCTGAGTTGGAGGGTTGGATCTGGGATGAGGTGGAGAGAGGGGAGATGAGAAACTGGTGATGTCAATGTTGATGCCATGTGGCTGGAGGGTCCCAAGGTGGAAGATGAGGCGTTCTTCCTTGAGCATAGCACTCGGGTGTAGCAAGGGAAGGATATTTCTGGCTTTCCGAGTCCTCTGTCAGCAGTTTGAGCTGCAGGGTGCAGCTTTGGATCAGCTCCTCCAGTTTGCGATCATTTTCATCCAGCTCAGCGATATCCTTCACCAGGGCCTGGTACCGGGCCAGGACCTCACCATCCAGGAACTGGTGCCCACCCCTGGGGAGCAGAGGAACACAGCAAAGAGTCACCACACAAGCATCTCAGTGGCTGCAGGAACACAAGGTAATGAAGAGATGCTCTTGAATTGCGAAAGGCATCCACAGTCACCCAGATCCTCTCCCAATGGCTTCTGTACTAGCCCTAAGTCCCGCTTCTAAAAAAAGTGCAACAAAACAACAACCTGCATTTATGTAGCCGAGTGGACCAACACAACTAAATATAGCCTATCACAGCTGAAATGCAGTCACCCTACAACTTTCACTTGCTGCTGACTTTCTCCAGCCTCTCTGCTCTGCCCTTTCCTTTGGGGCGGAGGGTTGTGATGATATCATACTATTGGCCAAATCAGTTCCCAATAAAATGTCTATTCCCTGACACTGCCAAGCCTGGGACTGCCCCCACTATGACAGGTGCCAGTCAAATTTAGCCAGAAGCTCATGTGTATTTTTTCCACAAGCCCTTTCTTCAGCACACATTAACCCTCTCGAACCCTGATCGTCAGGGTCTGCCAGTCCCCGATGTCTTGGAGACTGCTGGTTTTTCTCTCTCCCCCTCGGGTCATACTTGTCCTGTTTCCTTCTGATGGACCAAGCCGATCCTGTGAATAAAGGAGGGGGGTCATTTACCCCTCCTCACACCAGAGTTTAATTTAGAGCATGCTGTCAGGGATCATAATAAATAGGGGAACCTTCCTCAGGGTCTGGACTAACAGAACCAAAACAGGGTTTTGAATACAGGTGTGAACGGGGAATGTGCATGCGTGTTGTTGCCCCAATTTTTGTATAATTCTTTAATATATGAACACTCATTGTAAATGGAAAGAAAAGAATATTGAACAAGTCTGTTCTGTGTGTCAGGAAGGTGTCAGGATTACGGTACATGTGGACCATCCAACTTCCATTGTCTGATTTAATTTGATTTATCACTGTCACGTGTACTGAGGTGCAGTGAAAAATGTTGTCTCATGTCCTTTACAGGCAGATCATACTATACAAGTGCACCAGGGTAACAGAACAGGATGCAGAATACAATGCTACAGTTGCCAAGAAAGCGCACAGACTGATCAACATTAATATCACAGAGGTCCATTCAAACATCTGATAACAGCAGCAAAGAAGCTGTTCTTGAAACTCTTTGTATGTGTATTCATATCTTTATATCTTCTACCTGAGAGAGGAGAGTATAACCAGGGTGGGAGGGGTCTTTGATTAAGTTGGCTGCTTTCCTGAGGCAGTGGGAAGTATAGATGGAGCCAATGGATGGCTTGCTTGACTGTCTGGGCTGTGTTCATGGCTCTCTGTCTCGGGAACAGCAGTTGCCATACCAACCAGTGATGCATCCACATACAATGCTTTCTATGGTGCACCTGTCATAAAGTCGGACTTTAATACCAGAGATCTTGTCTGTGACAGAAGAACACGAGAAAAGGAAGCAAAAATAATGTTCAAAGCGACCAAGAGCGGGTTAAGAGAGGGGACCCTTCTTACCTGACTATAACATCATACATAAAGTGAGTGCTTCGCAATCTGTGCATTAACAATTGGAACACTCTTGCCTTCCATCCTCAGTCCCGGGCCAGTTTAAACGCAGTCTAAATGCTGAGTAAAGCTCCTCATACATCTCACATTCCCAACAGGAACTCAATCAGGTCAGTGATGGTAACCATGAAACCACTATTAAGTGCTGTTAAAATCCCATCTGGTCCACTAATGTCCTTCAGGGAAGGAAATCCGTCGTCTTTATCTCAGCTGGCCTACATGACTCCCGACCCACAGCAATTGTTAACCACCCTCTGAAATGGTCTAACAAGCCACTCAGCTCACTGGCAATGATCAAGGGCAGCAAACGCTGGCCTAGCCAGAGGTATCCACTCACCCCAAGGTAGGATAAAGAAAAACACAAATGCAAGTTATTTGGCTTTACCTTTTCCAAACTGTATCCCACTGAGGATTAAGGTGGTGAAAGCGCGACTGGAATGTGTGCTCTTGGTCCTGGGAACAAACATCAAGGGCAGACATGCTGCTACGCAATGAGGTTGGTGCCATCCCAGAGAGTGGGTGGTTTCAGTTTGCTTACAGGAAGTCTTTGTGTAATTGACTTTCCTGAACCTCAGAGGTGCGTCACCGGCCAATGTTGCCTAGCTGGTGCTGTCAATTCAGTCATCCTTCTTAAGATATACAACGTGCATTTATATAGCATCCTTAATGTTGCAAAACAGCCAAAGACACCTTGCGGCAGCAACAACATCGGACACACCGAGCCACAGAAACAGGTATTAAGCCAGATGATCAAAGCTTAGCCAAAAAGTTGGATTTTAAGCAATATCGTAAAGGAGGAGAGAGAAGCAGAGAGCTTTCAGCTGACGTTGAAATTTGGAGATGCACAGTAGAGGTGAACTGGTGGAGTCCAAAGATTGCTTCCTTGTTACCTCTTCCCCGCTGGTCTATGTATCTACACATCCTTCTTCAATTGGGAAAGGATTCAAGCCCAAGGCTAGCTATTGCAGGAATGCTCCGAGGTCAACACACAGGGATGATGGCCACAGCAAAGATTACCATCCCTGGGCAAATGCCATGTGCCAACTCTGAATGCCCTAATACTGGTAATCCCTGTTGCCCCTATCCCTTCCCTACTCCCACACCCTCCAATTAAAAGATTAAAGGGAGCAATAAAGTTTGCAGTCAGCAGGACATGAAGTGGCTTGGTCAAAACACACACACTGACTAGGTGTATTTTTTTTAGACTGAGCAAAAATGAAGTATACAAATGGAATGGAGAGGTCAAATGGTAACCCTTCACCTATGGCCCACCTGGCAAGTGCACAGTAACTCTGCTGCCTCACTGCACCATGACTCCGCACTTTTACTATCACTGCCAGTCAGAACTGGTTTTATTCTGCCCTCCCTCTGCCTTTCCCGCCCCACAAGGCAAATATTCAGTGGGATGGCCAGAAATCGGCCCGTGAAATCACAACATTGAAAACTTGCATTGATGTATCACCTTTCATAGCCGCAGGGTTTTATATTTCAAACACTGTTATACACAGGGAGAAACAGTGGTGGACGCATTCACCACAATTTCCCACACATAACATCAGAATCAACAGTCAGAATGAGAATGAGAAAGCACTACAAGGTTCTTTGGCTTCATCAGACTCCAAAGTGATGGCAACTCGTTCATGGAAAAACCAGCGAGTCAAAGAGGAGATCTCAGCAAACAGTAAAGATGGACTAACCAAGAGGAATAAGAGAAATGAAGACCCAATGGTGCAATGAGACAGGTAAGGAGCTGCATTGCTTTGCCGACAAGAACAACATTTGGGGCTTCTTCAACGCCACCACTGTAGCATTGAGGCCCAACAGCCTTGGACTCAAACCTGTGTGGAATAAGGACAGAAGCCTTTTGAGAGACAGAGAAAGCATTCACTTCTGTTGGAAAGGACTTCTAAATGCCAATACAATCACCAATGAGGACGCGTTTGAGGAAATCCCCCAACTCCGCATCGAGGATGATAATTGGACTCCTGTGGTGGAGGTTGAAGTTTCCATTAGACAGACAAAGAATGGAAAGGCTGCAGGAGTAGACGCAACTACAGGAATGATTTTCCCTGCTTGGCAACTCCGAGAGAAATGCCAGGAGCAACAACCTGACCAAGGCTCTTGACTCTGGCGATCAGGAAATGCTGGAGAAAGCCCTATCAAAGGCTGGTTATCCAGTGAAATTCATCAAGGACCTCCCTGTCCTCCACGACGAGATGTTGGTAACAGTCCTCACCAATGCTGCTATGACAGAGTCCTTTGGGGCCATGCAGGGATTGCCCCCACCCTTTTCTCCGTCTGGATCACTACCATTCTTCATCTTATCAAGAACAAGCTTCCCAGCAATGTGTACAACGTCTGCAGGATAAACTGAACATTTTTCAACCTCAACCGGCTGAAACCCAAGAAGGAAACAACACCAACCTCGTCTGTGGACCTTCAGTATGTGGATGACAATGTCTCTTGGAAGAGAATTTTCAAGCCTCGCTTACTGCCTCTGCGGTAGCATCCCGAAGAGCTGCTTTCAGTGTTGCCCTCAAGAAGACTCAAATCCTTTTCCAATCCAGCTGAGGTCAAGTTCCGGTCCCTCCCTCCCTCCCTCCATCAACAGAGGACTCATCCCAAACATGGAACATTCCTTCTATCTGGGAAGCTACCTCTCACCTGTGGAGACTCACCATATCACATCCAATCTGTAAGCACTGCCTAACGATGACAGTATTCAACCGTGACATCCATGTTGATCCCAAGAGACATGTAGTTCAGGGAGTCATTCTTCCAACTCTTCATTATGGCCCCGAAAGGTATGAATAGAGGCCACCTCAAGACCATTGAGAAGTATCATCAATGTTGCTTCAGATAGATTGCCTGCATCAGCTGGGAGAACAGGGTATTAACGTCAGCGTCCTTGAAGCAGCCAACAGCACCAGCAGTGAGGCCCGTGCTCATCTGAAACCAACTCCATTGGGCCAGCCATGTGCTTACTATACCTGAGTTCTGACTACCAAAGAAATCATCTTTGGGAATTTGAAAGGAATTGATCAGATGGAGAGAGAAAACGTTATGCACTAGTGGGACAAGTCGAGGACAAGTGAATATAACACAACGAAAACCTTCGAAAAATATTTTTACACAGTGGGTGATTAGTGCTGGAACTGCCGGCAAGTGTGATGGGGGCACGTTCAGCTGAGGTATTCACCAAGGCATGAGATCATTATTTGAAAAGGAAGGAGGTGCAAGGTGACAAAGAGAGAACGGCAGACAGTGACACACTCACTCGGAGAGCTGGCAGAGACATGACGGGCTGAAAGATCTCCGTCTGCAACACAGTAATTCTGCAACAGCCTTCAAATCAGAATCCGATCACACAGGGGATTCGTTCAGATCATTTCACCTCCTCCACAAAAAAACAAGGGCAAATGCTGGCTCAATTAAAAAATTTAAATCGGAGATAGATCAAAGTTTCTTAGGTCAGGGGATTTATGGAATATGGTTTCAGGGCAAGAATGGAATTAGAAAGCAGATCAGCCAATGGTCTAACTGAACGGAGGAACAGGGCAATTTTGGTCTCCCTCTTATAGGAAGGATGTCGTGAAACTTGAAAGGGTTCAGAAAAGAATTACAAGGCTGTTGCCAGGGTTGGAGGGTTTAAGCTACAGTAGGCTAGGACTGTTTTCCCTGGAGTGTCGGAGGCTGAGGGGTGACCTTATCGAGGTTTATAAAATCATGAGGGGCATGGATAGGGTAAATAGACAAGGTCTTTTCCCCCTGGGGTGGGGAAGTCCAGAACTAGAGGGCGTAGGTTTAGGGTGAGAGGGGAAAGATATAAAAGAGACCTAAGGAGCAACTTTTTCACACAGAGGGTGGAATGAGCTGCCAGAGGAAGTGGTGGAGGCTGGTACAATTACAACATTTAAAAAGCATCTGGATGGGTAAATGAATAGGAAGGACTTAGAGGGATATGGGCCAAGTGCTGGCAAATTGGACTAAATTTATTTAGGATATCTGGTCAGCATGGATGAGTTGGACTGAAGGGTCTTTTTGCATGTTGTACATCTATGATTGATGGGTTGAATGGTCGATTACTGTTCTGTTGATATTAAGAACCACAAGGTGCTCAGAATGGTGAAGTGGTTGTATTTCGGATTGGCACAGAGATGGGTGGAGAACTGGCAGCAGGAAAGCGTGGCCGCAGTTAGGGACAGAACAAAATGGAACCCCAATCATTTGGAGGAGAGGGAAAAGACAGCACGAACACAGAACACAAATCATCTCATTATCGCTACAGCAACATCTGATGGCTTGGGAACAAAAGCCTTCCAATACAGGGCACCTCCACGGAAACACGTCCACTCCAAAGTCAACATGGCCAACATCAAACCACTCAAACACATCCTCAGTGGGAGCAGCCAATCGGCGAGCGCCTGACACGAGATTCCTGAAGCAATTGCACTGCTCTAAACTCGGCTGTGGCAGGAAATTCCCAGGAGGACCAGTGGAAATGTTTTGGGAATGTCCCCAAAGCTCTCCTGAAGAGTTCACAGATTCCTACTGGCTCACGCAAGATCTGGTGTGTGGCCAAGAGAACTCTCAGTCATGAAGACACCGATCATAGGGAAAGGTTTTGTTGAAGACAAAGTCCAGGTTTCGGAGGGAGTTCTCAAACCTCCAAAGAATTCATTTCCCCAACGGGTCAAGCCCCACTTGCCCAATAATGCCACAGTCTGTAGATCCACCAGTGGGCTCATCAATTATCTTTGAAACTGGATGTAAGTTTGTTCGCTGAGCTGGAAGGTTCATTTTCAGATGTTTCGTCATCATACTAGGTAACATCATTAGTGAGCCTCCAGAGATGCACTGTTGGCATGGCCCACCTTTTATTTATAGATTTAGGTTTCCTTGGGTTGGTGATGTCATGCCCTGTTCTTTCTCTCAGGGGGTGGTAAATGGGATCCAAGTCGATGTGTTTGTTGATAGAGTTCCGGTTGGAATACCATGCATCTAGGAATTCTTGTGTGTGTCTCTGTTTGGCTTGTCCTAGGATGGATGTGTTGTCCCAGTCGAAGTGGTGTCCTTCCTCATCACAAAACAAATTAGAAAAAACCTTTAAGACCATCAATAATACCCTTACTGCCATAAAATTCACTAAAGAGGAGAAAAACAACAACAAATTGCCATTCCTAAATGTCGCAGTAGAGCGAACAGCCAATGGGGAACTTCAAACCAGCGTCTACTGGAAAACAACACATACAGGCTACAATGAAGCTGCATTAGAACATTAGAACATTATTTCAACGAGCCACCACATACTGCAACACAGAGGAACTACTGTGCAGAGCAGAGCAGAGGAAAATCACCTATACTGTGTATTCAAAAAGAATGGGCACCCAATGAACACAGCCCGCTGATTTCTCAGCCACAAACCCAAACAAGCAGACAAAACATCTCCAGAAACCCTAACCACTCTCTCCAACATCAAAGACATCTCGGAAATGACTGCCAGACTACTCAGACCTCTTGGCATCCTGGTAGCCCACAAACCATCAACACACTAAAACAGCAACTAATGAACTTGAAAGACCCTATACAGACAAAAAACAAAACTAATGTCATTTACAAAATACCTTGCAAGAACTGTAACAAACACTACATTGGACAAACAGGCAGAAAACTAACCACCAGGATACATGAACACCAACTAGCCACAAAAAGACATGACCCTCTCTCACTAGTATCCTCACATACGGATGAGGAAGGACATCACTTCGACTGGGACAACACATCCATCCTAGGACAAGCCAAACAGAGACACGCATGAGAATTCCTAGAGGCATGGCATTCCAACTGGAACTCTATCAACAAACACATTGACTTGGACCCCATTTACCACCCCCAGAGAAAAAGAACAGGAAATGACATCACCACAGGAAATGACATCACCAAACCAAGGAAACCTAAACACATAAATAAAAGATGGGCCATACCACTAGTGCTTCATTAGAGACTCACTGATGTTGTTACTTTGTATGGTAACAAAATGTCTGAAAACAAACCTTCCAACTCAGCGAGCAACCCAACATCCAGAACCTTAATCTGAGCTACAAATATTCACAAAACTCGCTATCTTAGAAATTATCAAATGAGCCTAGTCTCAATCATCAGTAAGGTGGTGGAAGGTGTCATTAACAGTGCTATCCAGCAGCACCTGCTCAGTAATAACCTGCTCAGTGACACCCAGTTTGGTTTCTGCCAGGGCCATTCAGTTCCTGATCACATTACAGCCTTAGTTCAAAAAACATGGACAGAAGAGATGAATTGCAGAGGGGAGTTGAGAGTGGCAACTCTTGACATCAAGGCTGCATTTGACCAATAGTGACACCAGGGGCCCTAACAAAACTGGAATCAACGGGTATCAGGGGTAAACTCTCCCATAGTCAGAGCAATACCTGACACATTGGAAGATGGTTGCGGTTGTTGGGGGTCAGTCATCTCAGCTCCAGGACATCTCTGCAGGAGTCCCACCGGGTCATATCCATGGCCCATCTATCTTCAGCTGCTTCATCAATGACGTTCCCATCCATCATAAGGTCAAAAATGGGCATGTTCGCTGATGATTGCACAACGTTCAGCACCATTCCCGACTCCTCCGATACTGAAGTGGTCCATGAACAAATGCAGCACGACCCAGACAATATCCAGGCTTGGACTGACAAGTGGCAAATAACACTAACACCACACAAGTGCTAGACAATTACAATCTCCATCAAGAGAGAATCTAACCATCGCACCTTGACATTCAATGGCATTACCATCACTGAAGTCCCACTACTAATTTTCTCGTGTTTATCATTGACCAGAAGCTGAACTAAACGAGATATATAAGAAATGTGGTTACAAGAGCAGGTCAGAGGCTAGGATTTCTGCAGATAGTAACACCACCCAACTCCTCAAAGCCTGTTCACCATCTATAAGGCACAAGTCAGGCGTGAGATGGAACACTCCCCACCTGCCTGGATGGGGGCAGCTCCAACAACACTCAAGAAACTTGTCATCATTCAGAACAAAGGAGCCCGCATGATTGGCATCACGTCCACAAATGTTTCGGTCCCCCCACCACCAACATTCAGTCGCAGAAGTACCATCACTAACATGAACAAAAATAGCTGGAGAAACTTAGCAGGTCTGGCAGCATCTGTGGAGAGGAAGCAGTGGCAGCGTTTCAGGTCCAGTGACCCTTCTTCAGAACTGATTTTAGCTTGGACTAGGTTGGTATATATGCTGAAGGGTGGTGGGGGGAGGGAGTAAATGTGGAAATGAAGGTGGACATGGATCCCAGAGAGAGAGAGAGGAAAAATCGTTGGGCAAACAAAGGAATGGCCAGCGGTGAGCCAGGAGAAAGGAAAGCTATTAATGGGGACCATTAGTGGGTGAAAATGGTGAAAGCAGCCTTTGTGATGACAAGGCCTAGTGTGTGGGGGTTGTGGTAAGGACACAGGAGAAGGTACACAGACGCTAACATTTTTGAACTCAATATCAAGTCCTGAAAGCTGCAGGGTTCCCAATCAGAAAATGAGGTGCTATTCTTCCAGCGTGCACTGAGCCCCACTAGAGCATTACCCAGCAAGCCCAGACAGAGAAGTTGACCAGGGTTCACAGCGATGTGTTGAAGTGGCAGGCAGCAGGAAGCTTGGGGTCATTTTTGTGGATAAGCGTGAGTGTCCCACAATCTGTATTTCATCTCCCCAGTGTAGAGGAAGCCACGTTGTGAGCAGTGAATACAGTTGACCAGATGGAGCAGTGCAGGTAAATTGCTGTTCCACCTGAAGGGTGTGCCTAAGGCCTTGGATGGTGAGGGGGAGGAAGTAAACAGGCAAGTGTTACATCTGCTGTGGTTTGACCAAAGAGTCAGTTTCCATACTGTATGGCTCTATCTAAGGTGCTGTGGGGAGGTGTTGGATGTGGACCAAGGTGTCCCAGAGGGAATAGTCCCTGTGGAATGTTGACAACAGAGGGAAGCAAATATGTCTCTCGTGGTGGCATCTCCATTGGAGTTGGCGATAAGGTGGCTAATGATCCTTTTGATGTGGATGCTGGTGGGATATAAAGGAGGACCAGGTGTTGCTATCGGTGCTGTGAGAGGGAGGAGATGGGATGAGGGCTGAGGGGAAGGAGATGAGTTGGACACAGCTGAGGGCCCTGTCAACCACAATGGTGGGGAATCCTGGGTTCAGGATAAAGGTAGATATTTCTGAGGACCCACCATGGAAGGTCACATCATCAGAAAGGATGTGTTGGAGACTGAGAAACTGTGAGATATGAATAGAGTCTTTATAGGAAGCAGGGTGAGAGGGTGTATACTCAAGGGAACTGTGGGAGTCAGTTGGTTTATAGTCCCGAATTTAACAGTATCGCTCCAGGTTCAGTGGGTAGTACAGAAGGCAGATGGCATGTTGGTGTTTATCTCAAAGAGAATGCAAGAAAAAAGTAGGGGCATCTTACTAAAATTGTAAGGTGCACTGGACAGACTACAGATGGAATATGGTGAACAGCTCTGAGCCACTTATCTAAGCAAAGCCACATTGGTGTTGGAGGCTGAACCCAGGTCAGGAGGGCTTTCTTATGGGGAAGATGTCGAGTAGATTGGGTCTGCACTCACTGAACTCAGAAGAATGAGAGGTGACCTTATTGAAACATGAGATTCTTAAGTTGACAGGGTAGATGGGAAAAGTTGTTTTCATCCTACAGGAGAGTCTATGACCAGAGAGCAGAATCTCAGAATAAGGGAATCGCACGTTTAAGACAGAAATGAGGATGAATTTCTTTCCTCAGAAGTTATGAAGCTATGGAATTCTTTACTGCAGAGGGCTGTTGTCTGGGTCATTAAGTATATTTAAGGCTGAGATAGTCAAGATTTTAATCAGCAAGGGAATCAAGGGTTATGGGGAATAGGCAGGAAAGTGGAGTTGAGGATTATCAGATCAGACAGGATCCCACTGAACAACAGCTCAGACTGGATGGGCTGAATGGCTTTGTTTTGCTCCAACACCTGTGTGATCTGAGGTGACCCAATGTGGTGCTGCACTTATTTTAAAGTTAGGCTCCTTTGTTCAGGAGTTTAAGGGAGTTTCTCCACATCAGTGCAGAAAGAGTTTATCCTCTCTCTCTATGCTGCTAATTCCTTTGATCAAGACATTAATCGTGATTTACTACATTCAAGGGAATAAAAAGCTCGTTTATGAAATTTGATCTCAGAACATCATATTACCCTCCTACCATAATATCATTCTGGAGCCCTGCACTGCACTGTAACCTCTCTGAGATTTACGTAATTGGCTAAAGTGTGTGTGTGTGTGTGTGTGTGTGTGTGTGTGTGTGTGTGAGAGAGAGAGAGAGAGAGAGAGAGAGAGAGAAAATGAAACAGACATTTTGGCACAACTCATCCATGCTGACCAGATTGACAGCACCTGGCCCATATCCCTCTAAACCCTTCCTATTCATGTATCCACCCAGATACCTTTTAAATGCTGTAATTTTACCAGCCTCCACCACTCCCTCTGGCAGCTCATTCCATACATGCACCACCCCGTATAAAAAAATTGGTCCTCAGGTCGCTTTTAAATCCTTCCCCTCTCACCTTAAACCTATGACCTCTAGAGTCATCATAGGATCATAGAACCCCTGCAGTGTTGAAACAGGCCATTTAGCCCAACAAATCCACACTGACCTTCCAAAGAGTATCCCACCCAGACCCATTCCCTACCCTATTATTCCACATTTCCCCTGACTAATGCACCTAACCTACACATCCCCGAACACTACGGGCAATTTAGCCCGGCCAATTCACCTGACCTGCACATCTTTGGACTGTGGGAGGAAACCGGAGCACTCGGGAGGAAACCCACACAGTCACGGGGAGAATGTGCAAACTCCACACAGACGGTCGCCCGAGGGTGGAATCGGACCCGAGTCCCTGGCGCTGTGAGGCAGCGGTGCTAACCACCGAGCCACTGTGCTGCCCATGGTAGCCATGATAGTTTTGGACTTCCTTACCTTGGGGAAAAGACCTTGGCTATCCACCCTATCCATGCCCCTGTATAGAAACCTGTATATGGTCACCCCTCAGCCTCCAATGCTTCAGGGAAAACAGCCCCAGCCTATTCAACCTCTCCCTTTCGCTCAAACATGTGGGACAAATCTGTACTCTGGCATGTGCCACCTTGGTAATAAGTGCCTAGACCAACACCTGAAAACAACCCAACAACCCATAACGACACCTAATAACCACAGGGCAACAGGGATATATGAGACGAAGTTCCACAAACGGTTACCTTTGCATGTCATAGAAGGAAGCAACATACAATCATGTGATCAGAGAGTCTAAGAAGACTCGGCTCTGGAAAGATCCATGGAGTCAGGGAGTGTTCTCCATGCTGTAAAACTGCTGCAGTAAAGATCGAGTGTCTTACAGCTGCAGTTATTGAAATGACTCCAACCCCAGAATGCACAGTTATAATAACACTGGTGGTAGAACCTGCCTTTATCAGATTGCTCTCTTCACTGCGCCGTGAGACACTTTCACCCCACCCCTCCATTCAATTCGCTGTGTGGTCCGTCATCTTGCTTAGACAGGAGATAGCCACTGACCATCGCGTGAGTCGGGGTGCGTTGGGTCATCACCGGGCACACGACAACAACACGGTCCGCTTTGCCAGGACCATCGCTACCAGCCCCTCCTCTCAGCCAAACCCTGGGAGCTGAGACCAGCGATGGCATGGCTCTGGGTGGGAGATCAGTGAGCTCAGCCACACACCAAGCTTTGCTACGACGCAGCATGAAGAAGCATCCAGGGAAGGCAGATTTCAGATTCTGGTTGAACAATCAGAGGGCAGGGCTGAGGAGAAATTATTTCCTGCATTAAGCTGGAGCACAGCACCTGAAAGGGTGAAGGAAACAGATTCGCCCCAAAAGAGAATCGATCTAATACCCGAGTAAGGGGGCAAATGCAGAGGAGTGGGATTAAGTTGATAGCCTATCAAAGAACCAGCACAAGTGTGATGGGCCAAATAGTCTCCTTCTACACTACCTTATCTCATGATGCAGATGCTTCAAAGGATCACAGCAAAGAGGTTCAGTGTCCACTATGCAACTTACAGCCACTGGATGTGATTCTTGGATTTCTTGGCGATGAGTTTGATGCCCTCCAGGACGTTGGTGATGTCATAGATTCTGCGCTTCTGAACTTCGAGGGCCTGTGCTGCCCAGTTCAGGTCCAGTACGCCATCTGGAGACTGTGCCAACAGATGGATAAACCGCTTAGTGATCAGGCTCAGGGACGTGTCATATCGAGTCTTCTCCACTGGGGATTTCAGACCTAAGACCAAAAGAGCTTGCATGGAATTACAGAGAACATACAGCACAAAACTGGCCCAAGGCTGATGTTCATGCCTCACACTTTGCCCCAACCATCTTCATCTCATTATCAGCCACAGCTCAGTGCACACCTCTGAGACCCAGTGCAGGGTTTGAGCACAAATACAAGGCAGACACTCCAGGGCAGCACTGAGGGAGTGTTGCGCAGCCGAAGGTACCTTCTTTTAGATAAGACACTAAACCAAGACCCCACCGACCCACTGGGGTCATGTTAAATACCCTACGACACTATGTCCTGGTCAATAGTCAACCCTCAATCCACATCCCAAACACAGAATACCTGGCCTTTAACAGACTGCTGTTTGTGGGAGCTTGCTGTACATGCGACATTTCCTGCATTACCACAGTGACCACACGTCAAAAAGTATTTCATCGGCTATGGAGCACCAAGGGATCATGAAAAATGCAGCAGAAATGGTGGGCGGCACGGTGGCACAGTGGTTAGCACTGCTGCCTCACAGCGCCTGAGACCCGGGTTCAATTCCCGACTCAGGTGACTGACTGTGTGGAGTTTGCACGTTCTCCCCGTGTCTGTGCGGGTTTCCTCCCACAGTCCAAAGATGTGCAGGTTAGGTGAATTGGCCACGCTAAATTGCCCGTAGTGTTAGGTAAGGGGTAAATGTAGGGGCATGGGTGGGTTGCGCTTCGGTGGGTCGGTGTGGACTTGTTGGGCCGAAGGGCCTGTTTCCACACTGTAATGTAATCTAAATCTAAATCTAATTCTAGAAGCACAACCTTCCATTTCTTTCACTCACTCAATGGTTATTTAGTTTCCCATTAAGCGCATCAGCCTATGAATTAGGATCAGGGATAGAGAGGAGACAATGGCCTAGTTGTATTATTAATCCAGAGACTCAAATAACCTTCTGGCAACCCAGGTTCGTGTCCTGCCATGGCAGATGAACCAGGAAGAAAACAAAATCTGGAATTAAGATTCTAATGATTATCTCGTCTGGTCTACATGTGACTCGTAGCAATATGGTTGACTCTTACCTACCCTCTGGAACATAAATGCCAGCCCAGCCTCACTGAGAACAAACTTTTTAAAAAGATAGCCATCCTGCCTCTTGAGCTTGCTTCACCATTCAGAAGGTCAGGGCTATGCTGATTGTAAGTTCAAATCCACATTCCCATCTATCCTGGTAACCTTTCACCTACTTACCAAACAGAGAATCCACCTCTACCTTCTAAGTATTCCAGCACTCCTTTTTTAAAACCTTTACAGAAGGGGTTTCCAACAACTTGAGGGCAAAAACAATTTGTCTCCTCTGTTTTACGTGGGTTTTTAACAGTGACCCCCTAGTTGCAGATTCTCCCACAAAAGGAAAGATCCTTTCCACATCTACCGTCATTTTACACTAATTGTAAACAGTTGAGGTCCTATTACCGATCCCTGCGGTACACTCCTTTTCATAGCTTTCTAAGCTGAAAGAAAGACTCATTTATGCCCATAAAAACCGAAAGAACTGCGGATGTGTAAATCAGAAACAAAAACAGAAGTTGCTGGAAAAGCACAGCAGGTCTGACAGCATCTCTGAAGAGAAATCAGAGTTAACATTTTGGGTCCTCAGAAGCCGAAACATTAACACTGGTTTCTCTTCATAGATGTGGCCAGACCTGCTGAGCTTTTCCAGCAACCTCTCATTTATGCCAGCTCTGCTTCCTGTTCTATCCATGCTAATATCCTACCTCCAAAACCACAACCTTTTATTTTCAGTAAAAACCTTTGACATCAAAATTTCCGGAAATCCCTTTCTTCACAGCATATTACTTCCTCAAAGGACTTCTACAGTTTGATTGGATGTGATATCCCTTTCACAGAACCATACTGACTGCCCAATTACCTTGAACTTATCCAAGTTCCCTGTTAATAACCTCTTTAAGAATACCTTCTAACATTTTCCCAAAGACAGGTAAAGAAGTTAACCAGCCTGTAGCTTCCTGCTTTCTGTCTCCCTTTGTTTCCGAATGAAGGGGTTACATGTGTTGTCTTCCAATCTAATAGGACAGCTCCTGAATCAAGGAAGATTTGTAAAATGAACACCAATGCATCATTATTTTTAAGATCTTAGGACTAAGTCCAACAGGAATCTATGCAGTTTGATGCATAACTTGAGAACATTCCAAAGCACTTGGTGAAGAACACAAGTTCCTACAAATAACAGGATGACAATATCCAGATAATTTGCTTGGTTTTGAAGTGATATGGATTGGTAAATATTGGCCAGGACATCAGGGGAAACTCCCCTACACTTTTCTTCATATTAGCGCTGGGGACCACCTGCATCCACCTGGGAGGCCAGATCAGAGCTTTGGTTTAACATCTCATCTGCAAGTTCAGATCGCCCTATGCACTGTATAGAGTCCAGCACAACATCGGGGTTGGGGGTCCCACTTGCAGCATTGATCATTCAACAAGAACTTGCACTGGAATTGAATACAAGCGTAGGAAGGCGATGCTTCAGTTAACCACATCTGTACACTACTGGTCACCTTATAGTGGCCGGAGAAAACAGCACAGAAGCGCTTCACAGGAGGCTCCCAAGCACTGAGGATGTCACCTAGACAGGGGACGAAACGTTTGCAAGACAAATTCCCAGCTCGGCGAACAGAACCACAACACTGGTCACCTTAGTAAGGAATGACAGAAATGCATTGGAAACAGTTCAGAGATGGTTTACCAGACTACTGCCTTGGAATCCAACCTGGTTAATTCGTGTGGAAGGATTGCATAGGCTAGCCTTGCTTCTGCTGCTGTTTGAAAGCAGAAGATGCCAAGTATACTGTTTTGGAAAATGTAGAGAGTGATGGACTGTCAAGGGAATGTAGCACAAACAGCCAAGTTTCTGGAATGAGCTGCCAGAGGAAATGGGGCAGTTGGTACAATTACAGCATTTAAAAAGTACCTGGATGGGTATATGAATAGGAAGGGTTTAGAGGGATATGGGTCAAGTGCTGGCAAATGGGATTAGATTAATTTAGGATATCTGGTCAGCATGGACGAGTTGGACCAAAGAGTCTGTTTCCATGCTGTACATCTCTATGACTCTATGAAACACACCAGATCCAGAGAGGTCTTCACTGGGTGGATGTGAACAGGGTTCTCCTGTTATGGGAGAGTCTGGAACGTATTTTTCGATTAGAGATCACCGATTTAAGACTCAGATAGGGTGAAAGTTTCCCTCTCTAAACAGTCATATGAGGCTTTGGAGTTCTCTTCCACATTGACAGTGGAAGTAGAGACTGAAGACAGATTAGATTAGGTAGCTCACAGTATGGAAACAGGCCCTTCTGCCCAACAAGTCCACGCCGACCCCCCCAGAAAGCAACCCATCCAGACCCATTCCCCTACCCTATATTTACCCCTGACTAATGCACCTAACACTGTGGGCAATTTAGCATGGCCAATTCACCTAACCTGCACATCTTTGGACTGTGGGAGGAAACCGGAGCACCCGGAGGTAACCCACGCAGACATGGGGAGAATGTGCAAACTCTATACAGACAGTCACCCGAGGCTGGAATCGAACCCGGGTCTCTGGCGCTGTGAGGCAGCAGTGCTAACCACTGAGCCACCGTGCCATCCATGTCGAAAGATTCATATTAAGGAACGGAGTAAGAGATTATTAGGTGTAGGCGGGAAAATGGGGAGTTGGGGTCACAATCAAATCCTGATCATATTAAATGGTAGAGCAGATCCAAGGGGCCAAATGGCCTACTCCTAAACAGAATGCTGATATGTAGCAGCTTCACTGCAGTAAAAGATGTTCAGCCTCACAAGGGGAAATCAGGAGAGCTGACCAAAAGCTTGGTGGGATTTAAGGAACACCCTAAATCATAGAATCCTTACACTGTGGAGGCAGGCTATTTGGCCCTTTGAAGAGCATTCCACTCAGACACACCACCCTACCCTATCAATGTAACCTTGCATTTCCCATGGTTAATTCACCTGGCCTACACATTCCTGGGCACTATGGAGGAAACGTTCACAGACACGGGGAGAATGCGCAAACTGCATACGCAGTCACCTGAGGGGGGAATCGAACCTGGATCCCTGGCGCTGTGAGGCAGCAGTACTAACCACTGAGCCAAGGTGCCACCCCAGGATAGGGAGAAAGATTCAGGGGAACTCTGGAGTTTGGGACACGGGCAGCTGAAGGCTGTAATGTTGAAATGAAAGCATGATTTGGAGATGCCGGTGGCTGGGGTGGACAAAGTTAAAAATCACACAACACCAGGATATAGTCCAATAGGTTTAATTGAAAGCACTAGCTTTCGGAGCACCGCTCCTTCATCAGGTGGTTGTGTGGCTATAACCTGTTGGACTATAACCTGGTGTTGTGTGATTTTTAATTTGAGAAATGAAAGCAATCAGGCCTGTGTCAGAGGTAAGAACGCGAGATACACAGAGAGGACTATGAGGGCTGTTGAGGTGCGGGTGGTGGCAAGGGGTCAGGAGGAGCGAGCTCAGAGACAAGGGTGAGAGCGAGAACTTTGAAATCAGTGTGTTGCTGGACAGGAGATGATGTAGGTCTGGGACATGTGGGTATACAGGAACAAATCCAAGCTCAAGCACAAGCAGTTTATGTTGAGCTGCTGTTACAGAGGAGGCCGAGCCCTGAGAGTTTTGGAATATCGAGGTGGGAGGTTAACAAGAGGTGTGAATGAAACTGAGCTGAGGCAGGGACAGTGATGGAGAAGGGGCCCAGGCACAGCTTGAGTGGAAACATCAGCCTTCAAATCTGGCAAACTAGCACAGCTACAATGGGCAGAGTGGCCATCAGGCACGGATCTGCTCCAGTTAATAGATATGAAGCTGGAAGAAAACAGCAGGCCAGACAAAATCTGAAGAGCAGGAAAGGCAATATTTCGGGTCAAAACCCTTTGTCAGTCCCAATGAAAGGTTTCGGGCCAAAATGTTGACTCTCCTGCTCCTTGGAGGTTGTCTGACCTGCTGTGCTCTTCCAGCTTCACATCTATTGACTCTGACCTCCAGCATTTGCTGTCCTTACTGTCTCTAGTACTGGTCCGCTGCCCAGCCAATAATGAGGGAGACCAACTACAACCACATCTCATCTTCTAATCAGAAGAGACGAACAATCACCCAATCTCAGGCCGTTGCCAATGAGGGCCTGGCACCAAGTGCAAAGACCCAGGTGCACTCTAAAGCTTGTTGAGGTAGGGGAGATGATACTGGAGGGCTGGAGTCTTTGACAGCTGGGGCATTGCACATGTTACAAAGCAAGGCACAGTCACGGGTTTCATTAAAATGCACCATACCTCTCCCTGAAGACTTGCCTTTCCCTCTGGGGCTCACCATCTCCATGGCCAGATACTGATGATCACTCTCCAGCTCCAACTTCCTCTTCACCTGCAAAGAGCACCGGAAGGAGCCGGGTGAGAAACCAACTCGCTCACAAACTACCGCCTCAGTCCCCGCCTCCTCTGGGCCGAGCACCTTCCATACAATCCCATCATTAGAGCAGGAAAAAAACAGCAAGAATGTCCACTTTGGCAGGAGAAATGGTAAAGCAGAGTGTGCGTGTCAATGTAGAAAGAGTGCGGGAAGCCGCTGTACAGAAGGATCTTGGGTGACCCTCGACACGAATTACAAAAATCTAGCACACAGAAAGAGCAGGTCATTGGGAAGGCATGCACAATGTTGTCTTTTATTGCAAGGGGTTTGGAGAGTAAAAGTGGGCAAGTCCTACTACAACTGTGTATGGCATTTGTGAGACAGCACTTTGTATAACATGAACACTTTTAGTTTCCTTTCTTAAAGAGGGATGTCCTTCCATTGGAACTGGTTGAGGTTGTAATTCTCAAACATCGCTTCCATTGGAACTGTTCAGAGAAGGCTCAGTTAGCTGATTCCTGAGATGAAGGGTTTTTTTTAAATTCACTCATGGAATGCGGGAGTGGCTGGGGAGCCAGCATTTAATGCCTGTCTCTAATTACCCTTGAACTGAGTGGCCTGCTCAAGCCATTTCACAGAGAGTCAATCACACCGCTGTGGCTCTGGAATCACACGTAGGCCAGACCAGGTGAGAATGGCAGATTTCCTTCCTGCAAGGACATTAATGAGCCAGATGGGTTTTTCTGACAATTGACAATGGTTTCATGCTCATGAATAGATTCTTCATTCCAGGTTTTTTTTCCCTCTGTTGAATTCAAATTCTACCACCTGCCGCAGTGGGATTCGAACCCAGGTCTCCAGAACATGAGCTGAGTTTCTGGATTAATAGTCTAACAATAATACCTCTCGACCATCACCTCCCCTTCTCATGAGGAAAGGGTGTCTATACTCTTTGGGATTTGTTAGAATGTGAGGTGATCATATTGAAAGGTTGGACAGTATGGACACCGAGAGGATGTTTCCTCTCATGGAGGAATCTACAACATGGGGCTAGAGTTTAAAAATAAGGGTTCTCCCATTTAACACTGAGACAAGATCTTCCTCAGCCAAGAATCAGCCTTGTGTAAAATTCCCTTCCATCGAGAGTGAAGACTGAAAAGATCTAGGGCAACAATTTTCATCCAGAATTGAGAGTTATTGGGGGAGCACATAGAATTGGGTTTGGCATCATCATCATCATCATAATTAGGTTAGCCACAATCTTATTGACTGGTAGCAGAGTGAGGCTCATGCAGCACACCGCTCTCTCAGCAAGCTAGCTAATTAGTCCCACTTCTACGGCTCTGACCCATTGGTCCGGCAATGATTTCCTTTTCAATGATTTCCTTTTCAAGTTTTTATCCAAATTCCTTTGAAAATTACTTTTGAACTTGCTTCCAACATCCTTTCAGAAGAATGTTTCTGACCACAACTCGCTGTGTATCAATTTCACAGCTAGCAGTTCATGGGAAGACAAGAGGTTACAAACAATTTTCTCTCTCATTGTCAAAAGGTGTGGAGCTGGAAAAGCACAGCAGGTCAGGCAGCATCTGAGGAGCAGGAGAGTTGACCTTTCGGACAGAAGATCTTCATCAGGAAGATATGACACCAGTAGTATGGGATCAACGTTCAGAGAGGCGACCAAAGGCTTGGTTAACGTGCGTCTTAAGGGAAGGGAAGACAGGTTCAGAGAGGGAATTCCAGCATTTAGGACCTGAGTTGTGTCTCCAATACACCAGTAACCCCACATACTCAGTTTTCTACCATGTGGTTCAAACATTGGTTGCCCTGCAACCTGTCTCCGAAGACCTATCGCTTTACTGAAAGGCCCCAGGTGGGAATGGGGTAAAGAGTTGACGACTGACAGGAAATAATGCTTTGTTAAATAACTTCAGAAGGCAGCGAGAGTGTGTCCCCACTGATGTGGGCCTGGTGTTACAAACAAGGTAACTACAAGTCACCAAATTTCCTGCCCCAAATGGCATGAGTGAACCAGACAGATTTTTACAACATTCAGCGTAAGGAGATTTTACAGACATATGGCACAGGCAGTTAAGCATTTTTTATTAAAATTTCAGGGCTGCTTGAATTATTTGCACAGACTAACTTCCCAACCCCAAAAAGGTTTTGCTGCATGTCTTGCAGTTCATACGCACACATACAATGTGGATCATAGACATGATATGGTAGTCAGAGATAACTTAGCAACACACTGACAGACAAACGGTCAGCTTAGGAAAGCTCAAACAATCCGTACAATGACCAAATATTAAGTCAAGAGCCTCCAGAAAACCCTACACCCAAGATGAAAGTATCTCATCTGGCACAACACCCCAAAAACCTTTGGATGGAAATGTAACCCTACACTACGCTGCTTTCTTCATTGTCTAGGTTGAATAGGAAAACGTTTATAGTGTTTACATCAGGAGGAGAGGACAGTCAGCATTATAGGAAAGTGGTTACAGGGTTTACATAAGCAGGATAGGACAGTTAGCACTATACAAAAATGTTTATAGTGTTTACATCAGGAGGAGAGGACAGTCAGCATTATAGGAAAATATTTAAGAGTATTGACATCAGCAGGATAGGACAGTCAGAACAATACGAAGATGATTATACTGATCACGTCAGCAGGAGAGGTCAGTCAGCATTATAGGAAAATGTTTATAGTGTTTACATCAGGAGAAGAGGACAGTCAGCATTATAGGAAAATGTTTATAGTGTTTACATCAGGAGAAGAGGACAGTCAGCATTATAGGAAAATGCTTATAGTGTTTACATCAGGAGAAGAGGACAGTCAGCATTATAGGAAAATGTTTATAGTGTTTACATCAGGAGAAGAGGACAGTCAGCATTATAGGAAAATGTATATATTAATCACATCAGGAGGAGAGGACAGTCAGCATTATAGGAAAATGTTTATAGTGTTTACATCAGGAGGAGGGGACAGTCAGCATTATAGGAAAATGTTTATAGTGTTTACATCAGGAGAAGAGGACAGTCAGCATTATAGGAAAATGTTTATAGTGTTTACATCAGGAGGAGAGGACAGTCAGCATTATAGGAAAATGTTTATAGTGTTTACATCAGGAGGAGGGGACAGTCAGCATTATAGGAAAATGTTTATAGTGTTTACATCAGGAGAAGAGGACAGTCAGCATTATAGGAAAATGTTTATAGTGTTTACATCAGGAGGAGAGGACAGTCAGCATTATAGGAAAATGTTTATAGTGTTTACATCAGGAGAAGAGGACAGTCAGCATTATAGGAAAATGTTTATAGTGTTTACATCAGGAGGAGGGGACAGTCAGCATTATAGGAAAATGTTTATAGTGTTTACATCAGGAGAAGAGGACAGTCAGCATTATAGGAAAATGTTTATAGTGTTTACATCAGGAGGAGAGGACAGTCAGCATTATAGGAAAATGTATATATTAATCACATCAGGAGGAGAGGACAGTCAGCATTATAGGAAAATGCTTATAGTGTTTACATCAGGAGAAGAGGACAGTCAGCATTATAGGAAAATGTATATATTAATCACATCAGGAGGAGAGGACAGTCAGCATTATAGGAAAATGCTTATAGTGTTTACATCAGGAGGAGAGGACAGTCAGCATTATAGGAAAATGTTTATAGTGTTTACATCAGGAGGAGGGGACAGTCAGCATTATAGGAAAATGTTTATAGTGTTTACATCAGGAGGAGAGGACAGTCAGCATTATAGGAAAATGTTTATAGTGTTTACATCAGGAGGAGAGGACAGTCAGCATTATAGGAAAATGTTTATAGTGTTTACATCAGGAGGAGGGGACAGTCAGCATTATAGGAAAATGCTTATAGTGTTTACATCAGGAGAAGAGGACAGTCAGCATTATAGGAAAATGTATATATTAATCACATCAGGAGGAGAGGACAGTCAGCATTATAGGAAAATGTTTATAGTGTTTACATCAGGAGGAGGGGACAGTCAGCATTATAGGAAAATGTTTATAGTGTTTACATCAGGAGAAGAGGACAGTCAGCATTATAGGAAAATGTTTATAGTGTTTACATCAGGAGGAGAGGACAGTCAGCATTATAGGAAAATGTTTATAGTGTTTACATCAGGAGAAGAGGACAGTCAGCATTATAGGAAAATGTTTATAGTGTTTACATCAGGAGGAGGGGACAGTCAGCATTATAGGAAAATGTTTATAGTGTTTACATCAGGAGAAGAGGACAGTCAGCATTATAGGAAAATGTTTATAGTGTTTACATCAGGAGGAGAGGACAGTCAGCATTATAGGAAAATGTATATATTAATCACATCAGGAGGAGAGGACAGTCAGCATTATAGGAAAATGCTTATAGTGTTTACATCAGGAGGAGAGGACAGTCAGCATTATAGGAAAATGTTTATAGTGTTTACATCAGGAGGAGGGGACAGTCAGCATTATAGGAAAATGTTTATAGTGTTTACATCAGGAGGAGAGGACAGTCAGCATTATAGGAAAATGTTTATAGTGTTTACATCAGGAGGAGAGGACAGTCAGCATTATAGGAAAATGTTTATAGTGTTTACATCAGGAGGAGGGGACAGTCAGCATTATAGGAAAATGCTTATAGTGTTTACATCAGGAGAAGAGGACAGTCAGCATTATAGGAAAATGTATATATTAATCACATCAGGAGGAGAGGACAGTCAGCATTATAGGAAAATGTTTATAGTGTTTACATCAGGAGGAGGGGACAGTCAGCATTATAGGAAAATGTTTATAGTGTTTACATCAGGAGGAGGGGACAGTCAGCATTATAGGAAAATGTTTATAGTGTTTACATCAGGAGGAGGGGACAGTCAGCATTATAGGAAAATGTATATAGTGTTTATATCAGGAGGAGGGGACAGTCAGCATTATAGGAAAATGTTTATAGTGTTTACATCAGGAGGAGGGGACAGTCAGCATTATAGGAAAATGTTTATAGTGTTTACATCAGGAGGAGAGGACAGTCAGCATTATAGGAAAATGTTTATAGTGTTTACATCAGGAGGAGGGGACAGTCAGCATTATAGGAAAATGTTTATAGTGTTTACATCAGGAGGAGAGGACAGTCAGCATTATAGGAAAATGTTTATATTAATCACATCAGTAGGACAGGCCAGTCAGTATTATAGGAAAATACTTATAGTGTTTACATCAGGACAGGCCAGTCAGCATTATAGGAAAATGTTTATAGTGCTTACATCAGCATCAAGTGAATCCTTCGAAGAGTATAAAGGAAGTAGGAGTATACTTAAGAGAGAAATTAGGAGGGCAAAATGGGGACATGAGATAGATTTGGCAAATAGAATTAAGGAGAATCCAAAGGGTTTTTACAAATATATTAAGGACAAAAGGGTAACTAGGGAGAGAATAGGGCCCCTCAAAGATCAGCAAGGTGGCCTTTGTGTGGAGCCACAGGAAATGGGGGAGATACTAAATGAATATTTTGCATCAGTATTTACTGTGGAAAAGGATATGGAAGATATAGACTGTAGGGAAATAGATGGGGACATCTTGAAAAATGTCCATTTTCAGAGGAGGATGTGTTGGGTGTCTTGAAAGGGTTAAAGGTGAATAAATCCCCAGGACCTGATCAGGTGTATCCGAGAACTCTCATTAGGGATAGTCGACATGGCCTTGTGCATGGGAAATCATGTCTCACAAATTTGATAGAGTTTTTTGAAGAAATAATAAAGAGGATTGATGAGGGCAGAGCGGTAGATGTGATCTATATGGACTTCAGTAAGGCGTTCGACAAGGTTCCTCATGGGAGACTGATTAGCAAGGTTAGATCTCATGGAATACAGGGAGAGCTAGCCATTTGGATACAGAACTGGCTCAAAGATAGAAGACAGAGGGTGGTGGTGGAGGGTTGTTTTTCAGACTGGAGGCCTGTGACCAGTGGAGTGCCACAAGGATCGGTGCTGGGTCCTCTACTTTTTGTCATTTACATAAATTATTTGGATGTGAACATAAGAAGTACAGTTAGTAAGTTTGCAGATGACACCAAAATTGGAGGTGCAGTGGACAGCGAAGAGGGTTACCTCAGATTACAACAGGATCTGGACCAGATGGGCCAATGGGCTGAGAAGTGGCAGATGGAGTTTAATTCAAATAAATGCGAGGTGCTGCATTTTGGGAAAGCAAATCTTAGCAGGACTTATACACTTAATGGTGAGGTCCTAGGGAGTGTTGCTGAACAAAGAGACCTTGGAGTGTAGGTTCATAGCTCCTTGAAAGTGAAGTCGCAGGTAGATAGGATAGTGAAGAAGGTGTTTGGTATGCTTTCCTTTATTGGTCAGAGTATTGAGTACGGGAGTTGGGAGGTCATGTTGTGGCTGTACAGGACATTGGTTAGGCCACTGTTGGAATATTGCATGCAATTCTGGTCTCCTCCCTATCGGAAAGAATGTTGTGAAACTTGAAAGGGTTCAGAAAAGATTTACAAGGATGTTGCCAGCGTTGGAGGATTTAAGCTACAGGGAGAAGCTGAACAGGCTGGGGCTGTTTTCCCTGGAGCATCGGAGGCTGAGGGATAACCTTATAGAGATTTACGAAATTATGAGGGGCATGGATAGGGTAAATAGACAAAGTCTTTTCCCTGGGGTCTGGGAGTCCAAAAGGCATAGGTTTAAGGTGAGAGGGGAGAGATATAAAAGAGACCTAAGGGGCAACCTTTTCACGCAGAGGGTGGTACATGTATGGAATGAGTTGCCAGAGGAAGTGGTGGAGGCTAGTACAATTGCAACATTTAAGAGGTATTTGGATGTGTATATGAATAGGAAGGGTTTGGAGGGATATGGGCCGGGTGCTGGCAGGTGGGACTAGATTGGGTTGGAATATCTGGTTGGCATGGACAGGGTGGACCGAAGGGTCTGTTTCAATGCTGTACATCTCTATGACTCTATGAGGAGAGGACAGTCAGCATTACAGGAAAATGTTTATAGTGTTTACATCAGGAGGAGGGGACAGTCAGCATTATAGGAAAATGTTTGTAGTGTATAATAAGAAAGTCCTTTTGGTGATGTAGGCAGCTTTAAGGTAGTAGCGATAGGATACACACAGATGTACACACAAAGAACAAGGAGAAATGTCTTCAATCACAGTAGCAATGCTTTCCTGGGTTACTGATGTTGCTTTAAACGCTAGATAAGTATATCATAAAACACACACACACTATATAACCAGGTGCTGCAAGGATAGCTGTAATGGCACACTCAGTAAAAAGCTCCTGTGGCTGCTGTCTCTCTCTCTCGCTCACACACACACACAGACAGACAGACACTCCAATTACCGGCGGGCGCCCGAGGGGGGGCCGCTGTCCCCACTCGGCTGAGCCGGGACCCAGGGGGGTAGCAGCGAACATCAGGACGCCCTGAGCCGCCTCCGAACCGGGCCCGGTCCCCGACCTCTCCGCCTCAACCGGGCCACTCCTTGCCGGGGAGGGAGGAGGAGGAGGTGGTGGAGAAGAGAGGGTGGAGGAGAAGATCAGCAGCGGCCGGCCGGGCCCGGTGCCGGTCCGGAGGGAATCAGCGGAGGTCCCGGGCTTCCCTGACACTTCCCTGGACATGGTCAATGTTGCAATTGTTGTTGCTGTTTCTGGTTGTTACTTTGCTTTGTTTCTTTTTTTTTGGGAGGGAAAGGGGGGGGGGGTTAGTGTTTGAGAATGTCTGAGCCGGTGACTGTGAACTGCAGCGGGTAGTGTCCCAGCCTTTTAAAAAGGATACTTGGAGTTGGACTCCAGTCCGGGTTTGCTGCCATCAGCAGCAGCCGCTGACCCTGACCCTCTCTCCCTCTCTCTCTCTCCTTCCTTCCTTCTCTCTCGCTGCTTTTTACGCGCCAAATATTTGCCGCGAAACGGCCGGTGCTTGCGTCACAATGCCCGGCCCCGCCCCCCCTCGGACCCCCGATTGGCCGCCCTTCCAGACGGGCGGCCGCCTCCAGCCAATCGGCGACCCGGCAGGCCGGGGTAAGGGGCGGGCTTTCCGCTGATGCGGAAGGCGGGTGTTTTTAAAGGGAATGTGGGGGGTAGAACCAGGAAGTGTATCTCTGTACTCCTGTCTCAAAGGATAGAGGGAGACGCATTGCCCAGCCCCAGCCCGACTTTTGATCAACCATACTATGTCTATATTGTTATTTGCACTTTGATTACCTATATTATTTCTATATTGCACTTAGATCAAGAATTATAATTCTATAGTGTTATTGCAACAGAATCAGCTTTGAACACCTATTTTGTTTCTTTAGTGTTATTGCACTTGCACTTTGACCACCTATGTTATTATACAGTGTTACTGCACTTGCATTTTCATCATCTATGCTATTTCTGTAGTGTTATTGCGCCTGTATTTTAATCACCTATACTATTTCTGTAGTGTTTCTGTATTTGCATTTCGATCAACTGTATTTCTGTGGTGTAACTGCACTTGTATCTTTATTTATTATTGCACTTTCATTTTGATCATATATGCTAGTTCCATATTATTGCCCCTGTTTTTAGACATTATTGCCCATCTCAAATCATCCATCATATTGCTGTATTATTGCTTCTATTTTTGATCACTTATACTGTTTCTACATTGTTGTATCACTTGTACTTTCCACACTTGTACAATTTCAAGAGGGTTATTTCACGTGTAATTTGATCATCTATACTATTTCTGTAGTGTTAATGCAATTGTATTTCGATCACCTAAATGACGGAAGAGGGAGCTCTTTGGACTTTTGGGAGACCAGGACTGAGAAGTTGGTAGTTGTGCAAGTGGACAGGTTGCACCTGAACAGAGCTGGGTCTGAGTTACTTCTGAGGTGTCTTGCTAGTGTAGATGGGAGGGCTTTAGATTAATTTTTCATTGGTGTGGGAACCAAGACAGAATAGTTGAGGAAGATACCAGCGTTCACAAAAAAATGGAGATTTGGCTGGTGTTAGTGTAGAGAGTTGCAAGTTAATAGGTGAAGCGGGAATAAAGGAGAAAGAAATGAAGTCGAAGTCAGAATCACTGCACATATGTTAACATACAGAGTACAGTATAGTGAATAAGGCTGGGAGGTTACAGGCACAGATTGCCATGTGGAAGTATGATGTTATGCAATAACCAAGACCGACCTAGCTCAAGGAAAGAAAAATACTAGCTGTTAAATATTCTTGGGTATAAGGTGTTCAGAAAAGATAAGAAAGGAAGGAAAGAGGATATAGTTAAGAGTTTGACAACAATAAATTTGACAAAAGCAAAGGAACAAAAAGGGTACAATTACATTGCAAGGTGTGGTCTGGAGAAAAATCCAGCAAGTTTTGAAAAGATTTGTAGCTCAGGTTGAGATTCCGCATGTAAGTTTGTTCACTGAGCTGGAAGGTTTGTTTTCAGACGTTTTGTCATCATACTAGGTAACAGCATCAGTGAGCCTCCGGTGAAGCAATGGTGGTATGTCCTGCTTTCTATTTATGTGTTTCGGTTTCTTTAGGTGGGTCACAACATTTGTGGTTCCTTTTCTCTTCAAATTTGCTTCTTCGAAGAAGGACACCACTTTGACTGGGACAACTCATCCACCCTAGGACAAGCCAAACAGAGACGTGCACGAGAATTCCTAGAAGCGTGGCATTCCAACCGGAACTCTACCAACAAACACATCGATTTGGATCCCATCTACCATTCTCTTAGAAAAAGAACTGGAAATTATATCATTTACCCGAAGAAACCTAAACACATAAGTAGAAACTGGGACATACCAGTGCTTCTCTGGAGGCTCACTCATGATGTTATCTTGTATAGTGACAAAACATCTGAAAACAAACTTTCTAACTCAGCGAGCAAACTTACATTCATAGAAAAATCTATAAGCAAATTAGTGAGAAATCCCAACATAATGTTTAGTTGCACCTAAATTGGAAGGGGACTAATATACTGGCAGGGAGATCTGCTAGAGCTGCTCAGGAGGATTTAAAACTAGTAAGGTTCGGGGGGGGGGGGGGTGGCAGCCAAGGAGATAGTGAGGAAGAGATCAAACTGAGACTGGTACAGATGAGAACAGAAGCGAGTCAAACAGTCAGGGCAGGCAGGGACAAAGCAGAGAACAAGGTAGGACTGATAAATTAAACTGCATTTATTTCAATGCAAGAGGCCTACCATGGAAAGCAGATGAACCCAGGGCATGGTTAGGAACATGGGACTGGGATATCATAGCAATTACAGAAACATGGCTCAGAGATTGACAGAACTGGCAGCTTAATGTTCCAGGATGAGATGCATCCAAAGATTTTGAACGAACTGAATTGGAGATTAGAGGGACATTAGCCAGAACCTTTCAGTCTTCCTGCTCTCAGGGAGGTTTGAAAAATCTGAAGAATGGTAAACAGCCTTGTTCAAGAAAATTTGTAAGGATAAGCCTTGCAATTACAGTTAATTCAACTTCATTGGTGGGGACCTTGTAGAAACATGGTTTTGAAATAGAGTGGTATAGTCATGTGGGGAAAAAATGGATTGATTAGATGAAGTCAGCATGGAGTATTAAAGGGGAAACTGTGTTTAAACAACTTGCTGGAATTATTTTGAAGAGGTTACAAAGGCATCATGAGGCCAGTGCTTTTGGTGGGTTTCCAGAAAGCACTTGATATTGCACGACACAATAAACCTGTGAGGAAAGTTATAAGTTTAGGAATAAAAGGGACGGTAGTAACATGGATCCAAATTTGCCCTGCGATAGGAAATAAGAGTTACGGTCAATGGTTAGTTTTCAGGCTGGAAGAAGATTGTTGGTGGAGTTCTCCAGGGGTCAGTTTGGGACCCCTGCTTTTGCTGATGTGTAGTAATGATCTGGATCTTGGTGTGAAAGGACAATGTGAAAGTTTGCAGATGGCAAGAAACTTGAAAGATTTGTAAACTGTGAGAATAGTGTGGAACTCCAAAAGGACACAAACAAATTGGCGCCATGAGTGGATAGGTAGCAGATAGAGTTCAATGTAGTGAAGTGAAGGACATTGAAAGACAACATAAACTAAGGGACTTGTATATATATATATTTATATATATATATATATGTGTGTGTGTGTATGTGTGTGCACAGATCATTAAAGATGGCAGGATAGCTGGAGACAGCAGTTTATAAAGGCATATTAATAAACAAAGACTCAATAAACAACTGTTGAACTTTTAACAGGATTCCGTTATTTTTCTAGTTTATATTAAGAAAAGCTTTAATGTTAGCTATTATCTTATTTCTTTATTTTTCCACTTATTCTGTGAAAATAATGTTTAACTTTTTTAACTTTGTCTCTTTTACGACTTTGAACAAGGAAAATTACAGCACAAGAACAGGCCCTTCAGCCCTCCAATCCTGCGCCGATCCAGATCCTCGATCTAAACCTATTTTCTAAGGATCTGTATCCCTCTGCTCCCTGCCCATTCATGTATCTGTCTAGATACATCTTAAATGAGGCTATCATGCCCACCTCTACCATCTCCGCTGGCAATGCGTTCCAGGCACCCACCACCCTCTGTGTGAAGAACTTTCCACGCATATCTCCCTTAAACTTTTCACCTCTCACTCTGACCCCTAGTAATTGCGTCCCCCACTCTGGGAAAAAGTTTCTTGCTATCCACCCTGTCTACACCTCTCATGATTTTGTAGACCTCAGTCAGGTCCCCTCAATCAACCTCCGTATTTCGAATGAAAATAATCCTAATCTACTCAACCTCTCTTCATAGCGATGAAGTGTGGCACTGAAAAAGCACAGCAGGTCAGGCAGCATCCAAGGAGCCCTCCATACCATTTGAACCTTAAGTTTTTTGTACCTAGGTATCTTTGTACATAAGAAGACACCGTTTATAGCGACATTATACACTTTTCACTGTACTTCTGTATTTTGTATACACGTGACAATAAAATCTAAATCTAAAGCATACTGTGTTCTCAGCTTCACTGATCGGGGCATAGAGTACAAGAGCAAAGAAAGGATGCTGAATGAGTATAAAACACTGTTAGACTTCAGCAGAAATATTGACAACAATATTTGTAACTGTAATCTGGATGCCAGGAAGAATGTGAACACATGAGAGAGAGAGCACAGATGTTTGACAGGAATGGCTGAGAAATTTCAGCTCTGGGATTAAACTGAAGACGTTGGGACTGTCCTTGGAAAGAAGGCAGCTAAGAGATCTGAAAGAGGTTTTCAGAATCATGAGCAGGCTGGAGAGAGTAAATAGAGCGAAAATGTTCCCTCATCAAAGGATAAAAAAGTCAGAGGACAAGATGTTTCACACAGTGAGTAGTTACAGTATGGAATGCCTTGCCTGGAATATTGTGGAGACTGATGAAGAGCTTCTGCCCGAAATGTCAACTCTCCTGCTCCTTGGATGATGCTGTGCTTTTGCAGTGCCACACTTTTCGACACTGATCTCCAGCATCTGGAGTCCTCATTTCTCTATATTGTAGAGACAGGTTCAGTTGAAGCATTTGAGAGGGTATTGGATGATTATTAGGTTAGATTACTTACAGTGTGGAAACAGGTTCTTTGGCCCAACAAGTCCACATCGACCCATCGAAGTGCACCCACCAAGACCCATTCCCCTACATTTACACCTTCACCTAACACTACGGGCAATTTACCATGGTCAATTCACCTGACCTGCACATTTTTGGACTGTGGGAGGAAACCGGAGCACCCAGAGGAAACCCACGCAGACACGGGGAGAATGTGCAAACTCCACACAGACAGTTGCCTGAGGCGGGAATTGAATCCGAAAGAAATAATGTGCAAGGGTGTGGCGAAAAGGCAGGAGATTGTCAAGAGGTTATGGAGTGGACATAATGGGCCAAATGGCCTCTTTCTGCACTGTAACATTTCAGTAATTGTGATTTAGAGTCATAGAGATGTATAGCATGGAAACAGATCCTTCAGTCCAACTCGTCCATGCCAACCAGATATCCTAACCTAATTTAGTCCCATTTGCCAGCACTTGACCCAAATCCTTATAAACCCTTCCTATTTATATACCCATCCAAATGCCTTTTAAATGCTGTAATTGTACCATCCTCCAGAACTTCCTCTGACAGCTCATTCCATACACGTGCCTTCCCCTACATGAAGAAGTTGCCCTTTAGGTCCCTTTAAAATCATTCCCCTCTCACCCTAAACCTATGCCCTCTAGTTCTGAACTCCCCCACCCCAGGGAAAGTACCTTGTCTATTTACCCTATCCATGCCCCTCATGATTTTATAAACCTCTATAAGGTCACTCCTCATCCTCTGACGCTTCAGGGAAAACAGCCCCAGCCTGTTCAGCCTCTCCCTATAGCTCAAATCCTCCAACCCTGGCAACATCCTTGTAAATCTGTTCTGAACCCTTTCAAGACTCACAACATCCTTCCAGCAGGAGGGAGACCAGAATTGCATACAATTTTCCAAAAGTGGACTAACTAATATCCTGTACAGCAGCAACATGGCCTCCCAACTCCTTTACTCAATGTTCTGACCAATAAAGGAAAGCATACCAAACGCCTTCTTCATTATCCTATCTACCTGCGACTCCACTTTCAAGGAACTGCACTCCAAGATCTCTTTGTTCAGCAACACTCCCCAGGACCTTACCATTAAGAGTATAAGTCCTGCTAAGATTTGTCTTTCCAAAATGCAGCACCTCGCATTTATCTAAATTAAACTCCATCTGCCACTCCTCAGCCCATTGGCCCATCTGGTCAAGATCCCATGTACTGTAAGGTAGCCTTCTTCACTGTCCACTACACCGCCAATTTTGGTGTCATCTGCAAACTTATTAATGATCCCTCCTATGTTCACATCCAAATCAATTATAACAAAGACAAAAAGCTGTTAACCAGCACCAAATCTTGTGGCACACCAATTGTGGCAGGCATCCAGTCTGAAAAGCAATCCTCCACCACCACCACCCCTACCATGGGGAACCTTGTTGAACACCTTACTGAAGTCCATATAGATCACATCTACTGCTCTGCCCTCATCAATCCTCTTTGTTACTTCTTCAAAAAACTTAATCGAGTTTGTGAGACATGATTTCCCACGCACAAAGCCATATTGACTATCCCTAATCAGTCCTTGCCTTTCCAAATACGTGTACATTCTGTCACTCAGGATTCCCTCCAACAACTTGTCCACCACCGATGTCAGGCTCACCAGTCTATAGCTCCCTGGCTTTTCTTTACCTTCTATCATAATATTTCACTTTGACCACCTATACTATTTTGACACGGTTACCGCATTGTTTTTAATGCATTGTACAACATCTGGTTGAAACCTGATTTATGTCAATGTGGTTGGCATGTAACTGCCCTCTGAGCAATCAGGAATGGGGAAATAAATGCTGGCCTAGACAGTGACGCCCATATCCCGTGAATTTTTTTTTAAACCTTTAATAGGTAATTAGCCATTGTTCACTGAGGAGCACAAAAATCTTAATTTCTACATTGTATAATCAGTCACACACAGTATTGTAAGTTAAAAATCACACAACACCAGGTTATAATCCAACAGGTTTATTTGAGACCGCTAGCGTTCAAAGCGGTGCTCCTTCAAAAGATGAGTACACCTGATAAAGGAGCAGTGCTCCGAAAGCTAGTGCTTCCAAATGGACTAAAACCTGGTGTTGTGTGATTTTTAACTTTGTATACCCCAGTCCAACACTGGCACCTCCAAATCATGACAGTATTGGAAACAATTCATGTGGTATACACCTTTTTGTAATGTTAATTTTGAACCACAATTACATTTAATAAATTTTATGAATAAAGTATATTTTGGAGGAAAATTCTATATTCTATTATTCATAATCAAATGCCAGCCTTCCACAGTGTACTGAGGGGCTGAATAATGGGTAGCGCCCCGCACACCATACATTTGACACAAAATATATATTGTAAATATCACGTTTAATTGCATTGTACTGAGTATCTCACTGTGGAACATGGCCCATGGTAAAAACACTTATTTTGTTACACATTCAATAACCGCCAATTTGAAATTCTATACAAGGTACTTGCACACATGATGATTGATGAATATTTTTGGGAGGAAGAAATCTATATTTGATTATTTTTCCTTTATTCTTTCATGGGATGAGATCATTGCTGACAAGGCTAGCATTTGGTACCAATCCCCAAATTGGTCATTTCAGAGAGCAGTTAAGAGTCAACCACATTGCTGTGGGTCTGGAGTCACATGTAGACAAGACTGGACAAGGACCGCAGATTTCCTTCCTGAAAGTTCAAAAGTAAAACATGGATTTTTGCAACAATTAATGATAGTTGTCACCGTGACCATTACACAGATTAACTTTATCTTGCATATTTATTAATAAATTACTTAAAGTCGGTCAGCTGCTGAATTCCATACGTTTAAGAATCTTTTCAGAAATCAGAAGTGAACCCAGGTGTCTTTCCTCTCTTACCAGATTAGTGTAATAGCCCAAAACTCAAATCCCATCCTGCAATGCTTGTTTTGCAAAACAGGGCAACAGATCGTGTAATTGAGTTCTAGCAAAAAGCAATAATGTTTCACCCAGCCCAATCCATTCTGTAGTGCCGAATCTGAGATTCTGCAACAGTTCTGCATTGTGCAGAGCCAGCTGTTTCCTCCATAAGTAAGCTTGCTCAACCCAATGAAACCACAGGCAAGGCTTATGCATGACAATGCAGAGTCCCTGCATGAACAATAAACATGAACAATAACACATCAGCTTGTGAAAGATCAAGCTTGCGCACATAGAAAGGAGTACAATCACTATAAAACCCAAGCAAAGATGGTTATTTTAAAAGTGTGTGAGGTATAAAACAAATACTCAATAGGTTTTGCAGAAGCGAGAAATAGAACTAACTTTTCAGGCTGATGGCCTTTCAGTCTGGTGAAAAATTATTAAGACAACTGATAAAATCAGTGGGGAAGTAAATTGAGCTGAGTGTTTCCAGCATTTTGTTCCTTCCCCCAAAATTTCCAGCATCTTCAATGTTCTGTTTTTCAACAAAAAATGCATCTGCTTTAATTAAGTTGCATTCTGGTTCATACAAAAATTGAGAACAACTGCTCAGATTCTACAGCACTTAGAAAATATGAGCAGGATGAGGCCATTGAGTACGATCATGGCTGATCATCTAAATCAGTCGCCTGTTCTCACTTTCTCCATATGGCTCCTTGATCTCTTTGGCCTTAACAACTATATCTAACTCCTTCTTGAAACATTCAAAGTAAAGGACCTGCCCTGTATCCTTAAACAGTTGATACCCCTGTCCCATTTTGGATCCTGCAGACGTCAGGAACATCTTTCCTGCACGATTGCAAATCAGCAGATAATAAGGCATGAGTATATCGTGTTAGTTCATTAATATGGAGTTTCCACAGTTAGAAAGTCAGTCTTGAATGCAAGACCATGTGTTCAAAATGATAATTAGTAAATTTGGAACAGTTACATTATGTCTATCGCACTTAGAGTCATAGAGTTTTACAGCACAGAAACAGACCCTTCAGTCCAACTCATCAATGTTGACCAGTTATCCTAAATTAATCTAAACCCATTTGCCAGCATTTAGTCTATATCCCTATAAACACTTCCTATTCATATACCCATCCAGATGCCTTTTAAATGCTGTAATTGTACCAGCCTCCACCACTTCCTCTGGCAGCTCATTCCATACACGTACCACCCTGTGTGTGAAAAAGTCGCCCATTGGGTCCCTCTTATATCATTCCCTTCTTACCTTAAACCTATGCCCTCTAATTTTAGACCCTTGTACCATGGCTATTCACCCTGTCCATGCCCTTTGTGACTTTATAAAACCTCTGTAAGCTCACCCCTCAATCCCTGATGCTCCAAGGAAAAAAAGTCCCAGCCTTCCTCCTCAGGTAATCTCTTGGAATCAACGACAACTTGCATCCTTTTTGGCTCAATGATTTCTGAGATGGCCAGTAAGTCCAAGGTGCGATCTGTTGACACTGCCACGACTGGTGTTTGAAGGGTCAGGTCGTTTAGTAGTTTTTGCACACACTATCTGACACCTTGACATTGCCACTGAACATTCATGAAGAAGTCTACCAATTCATTCAGCGCTTTTGCAAAAACCTACCATCCACCCCAATGGTGGAATTTAAATTCTATAAAAATATGGAATTAACTGTCCGATAATGATCTTGAATCCATTATTGATTGACAGAAAGACCCATCTGGTTCACTAACGTATGGTAGGAAAGGAAATTGTCATTCTTACATGGTCTGATTACATGCAAGTTCAGATCAATATGTTGTCTCTTAATTGCCTTCCCTTTGGGCAATTAGGTATGGACAATAAATGCTGGCTTAACCAGCAATGTCTTCGTTTTGTGAATGAATGAAAGAATGGAACTAAATGGAGTAAGCCTTCGGCCCTTCAAGCCTACTCCACCATGATCACAACTGACATGATCTCTGCCTCAAGGTTAAAAATCACCCAACACCAGGTTATATTCCAACAGGTTTAATTGGAAGCACTAGCTTTCGGAGTGCTGCTCCTTCATCAGGTGATTGTGGAGGACACAATTGTAAGACACAGAATTTATAGCAAAAGCAATTAAACCTGTTGCAGTCTAACCTGGTGTTGTGTGATTTTTAACTTTGTCCAACACCGGCATCTCCAAATCACGATCTCTGCCTCATATGCACTTTCCTGACTGTTTCCTTTTAACCCATTACTGTCTCCTCAAATTTATTCAGTGTCCTTCTGTCCACTGCACTCTGAGGCAATGAATTCCATAGATTCACAATACTTTGAGAGAAATAATTCCTCCATACCTGTTTTAAATTTGCCACATCATAGCCTAAATATATGACCTCTTGTTCTAGATAACCCCACAAGGGGAAACATATGTCTACTTTGTCAACCCCCTTGTATACAAAAGTAGATCTTCGCTCGTTCTTCTGAACTCTAGCTAGTGTAGGCCTCATTCCCAAATGAGCCTTCCCCATTTTGGTCAGTCACAAGCCAGAGTTTCCCAAGAGTCTACGAGGGTGCTCTGTGGTTATCGCTAATGTGTTGCCTTTGAAATTCTCGGAATTTCCTACTGCAACTGACTTCTAAGTAGAGTAATTGCTTCTGGGATCTGGGCGTCAGGCATATGGGTGACATGGTCATTTAGTGACACTGGGCAAGTTGGAGGATTGCAAAGTCGCAGCTTCAGCCTTGAGTCTTTTTCCCATGGAACCGCCTTTGGCAGAAACCCAGGGAGAATCCCTGCTAGTTATTTGTCAGACTATTAGAGAACAGAACAGTTACTGCAGGAATAAAATTCACACAAAAAATTTACAAAAAAACACCTGATTGCTAAACTATTAAAGATGGTGGAAGCAAATTTCATAGGAAATTTCAAAAGGCATTTAGAACAGAACTGAAGCAGCTTCATTTTGCAGGAACCAGGGGAGAAAGCTGCAGGGTGGGATGAAACTGATCACCTCTTTAAAGGAGCCAACACAGCTACAATGAACTAAAAAGCTTCCCGCTATGCTATAAAACTCTGTGATGCTTCTACAAATACTGATTTAACATTCAGTGTCTGCTTCCATTTAGGTATTATCCACATGTCACCTTCAAAAGCCGACGTTGCTCAGCTGTTAGAAATCATTGGTTACCAATTAAAATCCTCCTGGCTGTTGCTAGGCTGAGCTCTTAGTGAGTAAGCTGCGGTATCTGGTCGAAAGTTCAGCAACCCCAACAACTCCAATCATCTTTCACTTTCATGCTGCCTAGCCATATGTTCATTGATTAAGACAGGGTGTGTACACACACCACAGCAACACACAAGATAGGAAACTCTTCCAAACCAGTTAGGACATATAGACCTTTAAAGATTTGGACAATAGCTGTGAACACACTATGGAGGGCAGTCATGTAACAGCAGGGAAGTCTTGTTACACCTATTTGGAGTATTGCTGAGACAAGAATGAGAGCCCTGCCACAGATTGAGCCTCCTTATTTAAGGAGGGATATACTTAAAATGCAGGCAGCTCAGAGGAGATTTGTATTGAGATGAAGGGTTTGTGTTGCAGGATCCCGTTAATCAAGATGCTATTACTGAAAAATAGAAAATTCTAAGGGAGACATTTCCTCCACTCAGGCAATCTACTTTCAGAGTAATGGGTCAGCCATTTCAGATGGAGAGAAGGAATTTCTTCTCAGAGAGATGTGAGTCTGTGGGTTTCTTCACGCCAGTAGCACCTGGGCCACTGAATATGTTCAAAGCTGAGACAGAGAGATTGCTGAATTATGAGAGAATTGAGGGTATGAGGTAGCCAATTGGAATTGAAAACTCTGGTTTTCACCTAAGTGAAAACCAATTTGTGCGCAGCAAGTTCCCACAAATAGCAATTGAATATGTTTTCTATGATGCTGATTGAGGAATACGTATTAACTATGACACTGTGAGCACTGCCCTACTCTTCTTTGCAATAGTAACATTAAATCTTTTACATTCACCAACACAGATAGGTGATTTAAAGTGTCATCCAGGAGACTGGCACCCAACAGGGCAGCATTCCCTCAGCATGCATTGAAACACCACGCCTCATTTTTGTTTTGGTGTCTAAAACTCTGAAATGGTTACTTCTAAACATTCTGGCAAAAGTACAGATGAAACAATACATCCTGCCAATCTTACGGTGTGCAGATGGTTTGGAATATAGTACATTGCAGGTTAGCTAGATTTATCTCTTCCAAATTTAAACCAAAGTGTCTCTTGCCCATTTACAGAGGGCCTTTTGTACTTCTAACCTACTTATTTTTTTTTTAAATGAGGCTGAGAAATGGCAACTGCCACTCGTGAAAATATTTGTCCTGTTGAAATAGTTCCACATGCTCCCTACTTATTGGCCTTCACATTCCTAGCTTGACTTTAAATTGATTTCTTTGCTAATGCACAGTCTTAATAAATCCAGCTCAACTGTCAATTGTCCCTCCTGGCCACTACACTTCCATCAAAAATTAGCTTTTGCATTTACATAATGTCTTTCACAAACACTCGACTGTCTCAAAGTGCTTTACAAATTGCAGTCCCTGTTGCAATGTCTGAAATGCAGCAGCGAATATTGCTGTTTGAGGAAACTTGCTACATGCAATGTGGTAATGACTGAATGACTTTTTTTTGTGATGATTATTTTCAAGATAAACATTAGTCCGGACATTCCTGCTGCTCTACCAAATAGTGTGACAGGATTGTCTACATCCACCAGATAGGGCTTTTAATTAACATCTCACGGGAAAGAGTTTGCCTTTAAGGACCTGATCAGGTGTACCCTAGAACTCTGTGCGAAGCTAGGGAAGTGATTGCTGGGCCTCTTGCTGAAGCATTTGTATCATTGATAGTCACAGGTGAGGTGCCAGAAGACTGGAGGTTGGCTAACGTGGTGCCACTGTTTAAGAAAGGTCGTAAGAACAAGCCAGGGAACTATAGCCCAGTGAGCCTGACTTCAGTGGTGGGCAAGAGGTTGGAGGGAATCCTGAGGGGCAGGATATACATGTATTTGGAAAGTCATTTGATTAGGGATAGTCATCATAGCTTTATGCGTGGGAATCATGTCTCACAAACTTGATTGAGTTTTTTGAAGAAGTAACAAAGAGGATTGATGAGAGCAGAGTGGTAGATATGATCTATATGGAATTCAGTAAGGCGTTCAATAAGGTTCCCCATGGGAGAGTGGTTAGCAAGGTTAGATCTCATGGAATACAGGGAGAACTAGCCATTTGGATACAGAACTGGCTCAAAGGTAGAAGACAGAGAATAGTGGTGGAGGATTGTTTTTCAGACTGGAGGCCTGTGACCAGTGGAGAGCCACAAGGATCGGTGCTGGGTCCACTACTTTTCATCATTTATATAAATGATTTGAATGTGAACATAGCACGTATAGTTAGTAACTTGCAGATGACACCAAAATTGGAGGTGTAGTGGACAGCAAAGAAGGTTATCTCAGATTATAACTGGATCTCGATGAGATGAGCCAATGGGCTGAGAAGTGGCAGGTGGAATTTAATTTAGATAAATGTGAAGTGCTGCATTTTGGGAAAGCAAATCTTAGCAGGACTTATGCACTTAATGGTAAGGTCCTCAGGAGTGTCGCTGAACAAAGAGACCTTGAAGTGCAGATTCATAGCTCCTTGAAAGTGGAGTCGCAGGTAGATAGGATAGTGAAGAAGGCGTTTGGTATGCTTTCCTTTATTGATCAGAGTATTGAGTACAGGAGTTGGGAGGTCATGTTGCGGCTGTACAGGACATTGGTTCGGCCACTGCTGGAATATTGTGTGCAATTCTGGTCTCTTTCCTATCGGAAAGATGTTGTGAAACTTGAAAGGGTTCAGAAAAGATTTACAAGGATGTTGCCAGGGTTGGAGGACTTGAGCTATAGGATTGGCTGAATAGGCTGGGGCTGTTTTCCCTGGAGCATCAGAGGCTGAGGGATGACCTTATAGAGGTTTATAAAATCTAGAGGGGCATGGATAGGGTAAATAATCAAAGTCTTTCCCTGGGGTGGGAGAGTACTGAACTAGAGGGCATAGGTTTAGGGTGAGAGGGGAAAGAAATAAAAGGAACCTAAGAGGCAACTTTTTCATGCAGAGGGTGGTGAGAGTATGGAATGAGCTGCCAGAGGAATTGGTGGAGGCTGGTACAATTGCAACATTTAAAAGGCATTTGGATGGGTATATGAATAGGAAGGGTTTGGAGGGATATGGGCCAGGTGCTGGCAGGTGGGTCTAGATTGGGGTGGGATATCTGGTCGGCATGGACGGGTTGGACCAACTGGAATTAAAAGAAATGTTTATGTAGCTTGTAAGAGATTGTGGTTACCAACAGGCACACAAGATTACAGAATCAGATGTGAAGACAGGGGAAATTTCAATTAAAATATCAGAAATTCAGCAAGCTTACAATTAATCACATGTCTGGTTAACATACATATGTTCACAAATGACTGAGAACATTTGCTAGATTGGAGCATGAACCCCAATCTGCCTCTACAATGGTGTGTGTAATCCTACACTATTGGATCCCAATCTTTAGGTACAACTCGTCAAATGGGCATTAACCTGAGATCATTAAATAAAAACTGGAATAAACCTCAACTCAACATTTTTACGGAGAAGGTGGTGCGTGTACAGAATGAGCTGCCAGAGGAAGTGGTGGAGGCTCGTACAATTACAGCATTTAAGAGGCATCTGGATGGGTATATGAATGGGAAGGATTTGGAGGGATACGCGCCAGGTGCTGACAAATGGGACTAGATTAATTTCGGATATCTGGTCGACATGGATGAATTGGGCTGAATATGTCTGTTTTTGTGTTCTACAACTCTATGACTCCTCCCCCCACCAGTTAACTATAATTTCCATTATGGAAATTAAAGAACATGAAAGCATGGGAAGGGTTAAAGCATGAAGACCACTGGCAGTCTGTGGTCTGTGGACGGCAGGATGGGATATGAATAGTGGAACGCTCTTACACCAATTAGCAGAGTAAGGTTAAGGCTGAAAGGTCACCACGGTGTGATGAGATAACAGTAGAGATAGTTTTTCTGTTAAGTGTTATTATGATAGGATTGGGACCATCAATATTTGGGACATGACATTAATAGTTACTAGAGTCAGCTTGAGACATGAGGACTATTGTCATAGATGGAATAGCTAGATATTTATCATGACAGGTTAGTCTGGAATGGAAGATCACTGTAGTAGAGGTAATAATAAATATCTAATAAATATTAGGAAAATATTAAGTAGGATCTGGAATGAAAGACTATTGTTGCAAAGAATTAGCAATAAATATCTAACTGTGACATTAGAATAACATTAAGTAGAATGTACAACTAGAGAAATAATGGGAACTAACATCAATAGTCTACTGTTTAGCTGGAGTGAGGTACTTGGATTAATATAGTTGGACATGCTGATAAGCTAACAGAAACATGATAAAAGAAAATATAAATATCCATGGACCCTGAGGTTTGTTGGCATTCGAGAATCTGCTTTTGCAGTGTCACGGTTTTTTGTTTGCAAATAAAAGACCTACTTCTTGAAGAACTCTCTGTGTCTCCTGGTGATTCTCTATATTTTCTCCACGTTTCCCAAACTCTAACACTTGCATCATTTAAAGTAAGACAGTAGGATTAAGGATTGCACTGTGATTAGCTATTAGGTTTGAAACTTGAAATCACATCGGAAAGGATGAGACCATTTGACTCATTATGATAGTGCCCATTCTCTGGTAGACTATCCAATTAACTCCATCTGCCCAGGATTTACAGAAACGTTGCACACCTGTGAGCTCCACAGACCACCCTCGTGTTTGGTATTGTATCTCTTCAGATTTTCAGTTGTACCCCTCAACCGTGATTCAACAACCTCCACCCAGTTCCACCCAAAAAAAAACCTTTCTCCCCTTCCTCTTTAATCCTAGTCACTCACTCGGTCACCCACAGAAACAACTTTTCACTAGATAAAAACCAAAAGAACTGTGGCTGCTGGATATCAGAAACAAAAGCAGAATTTGTTGAAAAAGCTCAGCTGTTCTGACTGCATCTGTGGAGCAAAATCAAAGTTAACATTTCGGGTCCAGTAACCCTTCCTCAGAACAACTTTTCACTACTTGCTGTCCTGATACCCAACCCATCCCTTTGTTTGAATACTTCGTACAAATCCCCTTAAATTGCTCTTCTCCATATAAACACACCACCTGTTTTTCTCATCATCACTATGGGGAGCTAGAGTTGCCATTCCTGGTCAGATGTAATCGTGACGTTTGCACCAGATGACCTCCGGATTTCAACTACCCCAACCACCATCCTTCATGCCTTGGGCAATAGGAAAAGAACTCACACGAAGGATGGAAAGGGGCTTCAAACATCCAGAGAGAAGCAGTTCACCCGATCAGCTCGAAGCAATTCTCACAAGGCAATGAGTTCTTTTTAATATATATTCACTTTCATGAGATAATGGATGTTGTGGTCAAGGCAATGGATGTTGTGTGGAATGAACTGGGTGGAAGAAAGGGGAGGCTGTTGAATTAGAGCGATGCATCACTGTTGAGGGATATATCTGAACATCTGAAGAGATAAAATATCAAACACTAGGATCGTCTGTGGAGCTCACAGGTGTGCAATAGGCTGTAGCGTTAACATTTCTGTAATTCCTGGGCAGATGAAGTTAACATGGATAGTCTACCAGAGAATGGGCACTATCATAAAGAATCAAATGGTCTCCACCTCTAATGAGGGACTTGCTGGACCTTTCAGAGTGTAGTTAAGGGTCACAACGTGGTCTGGAATCACAATGACCAAGTCAGGTAAAGATGGCAGATTTCCTTTCCTGAAAAATATTACTGAATCAAATAGCAATTGATGTTAGTAACAGACATGTACGACTTGCTTTCAATTCCAGATTTATTACTGCAGTGACGTGATTGGAATTCATGTGCCCAGCTGGGCCTCTGGATCAGTAACACACTCATCTTCTCATAGATACTACCCTCCTGTTTACAGCTTCATATTGCCATGGAGCTGTGGAGGGGGCAGTCTACACTGACACCTCCAAATGGTTACTTTACATGTGAACTTCAGCCCTTATGAGAGGGAGGATATTAAGTTGCTGATTGCATTACAACTGAGCTTAACCCGGCCCAAACTGAACATCATTGTGTACAGAGCAATGGTCAGAAGATGAAACTCTGGTCAACACATCTCTGATCAGATTCAATCTGGAGGTTGCAGCATATTACCTCATGCTTTGAACTATTGCACCTCGCACACTTCAGTCAATGTCACTGAATATGTACACCCTAACAATGCACCATGTTCCAAAGCACTGGAAAGTGAACAGACTCATTATAATCCAATTGGTCAACTGTGTCTGACAGCCTATTCTTCCACTTCCAATATTTTAATAGCAAAAGTGTTTGAAGTGAATGAAGCAAAAATGTGATTGTTTTTGTTATAATGTTCTCTACGGTTTGTCTTTTGCATCCTAGAGATGCATCTTCATTTCTTGAAGGGTTGGTCACTCTTGGACAAGTCAATGTCAACTGCATCACTTTGATCACTTTGTGACTGAGATGAGCAAACTCAGAAGAGGTGGGTCATTGAAGATTATCATTTGTTTTGGAAATGACGTCTGCTTTGTTCCCTTTTACCCATCCCCACCCTTTGCCAAGAGCAGGACTACCAATCTCAAAGTCAGAGCCCAGAAATTGAACATCTATCTTTTCTGCCAAAAACCATCCCAGTCAGTTATTTAGCTAGTCACAAACACAAGTAAAATTCCAAAACCAATTTCATTGCAATAACAATCTGTATTAAATATTAAATAGGAGAAATTATAGTATTACAGGAAGAAAACTAACAGAAAAACACAAAAGGGTGGTTTCAATCATTGTAACAGGAGCAGTGTATAAGCCAGCACTTGGTGACCTATATATGTAATTTATATTACAGTAATTATCTTGAAAGAACTCCATTTTAATAATTAAAATTAAAAGATAAAGACAACAGCTAAACCAAAGGGTTGACTTGTGGTTTCAATCACGGGTCCAGCAGTGGTAACTGGAACTGACATTTTCCTAACATTTGTATGTATGTTACAGAATTTTAATGCTTTGATTTACACAGCTTTACCTTTTAGTGTCTTTGTTTAATAAACTTGTTGGCTTATGGAGTGGTTGAACCCAGGCTCTGAAACATCAGGAAGTAGGAAATTAGAAAAAAAGTGGAATGATTGAGGCTGAGAGCTAACTGGGAGCACTAAGACTACGAAAGGCATCAGACCTAAAGAAAACCAATAATTTAAGACTTTTTTTAGGGGGTGTGGGGAGAGATTGACAAGTTGTTTCTATGACTAGACTAACTGTTTCAGCTAATAGGTTAGAGATTTGCTACCTGTCTTCATTTCCACAAACCAGCACAGAAAAAAACTTAACATGTCATTTTCAACTAATCATAAAACGCAGGCTGATTAATAATGAGGATATACATATTTGTAGGAACAGGAATTGGCCAATTCGTCCCTCAATCGTATTCTCCCCTTAGATCGTGACTGATCTACTGCTCAGCTCTTTGCCCCATATCTGTCAATCTCAACTCAGATAAACAATTAATTTAGCATCAATTGCCATTTGTAAAAAGAATTTTTATACTTCTATCGCCACCGTATGCTTTGATGTGTTTCCTAATTTCACCCTGGAAAAGTCTGCTGCCAATTCTTAGACTCTATTTCAGGTTCTTAACTTTCAGTTCCGCAGAAGGCGTACTTTTTAAAATCTGCCTGCCTACCTTCTGTCCTTAATATCTTCTGTTGTTCCTTCTTTATGCAACTTCGCCATGTTAGAGGGCTGGACGCAGTGTGCACCAATGAAGGGCTCGCCTTGATAGCACATGGGTGATATATGCAGGTACAAGAGGCTGAACACCCATGGCGTGCTGTTCAATGATTCTATCTATTAGGTTCACTTCAGGGATAGTTTGACTTCAATCGTAGGCAGGTTGCAATTAGTCAGATTTTCAATTTTTTGGCTTAAAGTCAGACATTAATTATTAAATGAGATTGACTAAGGCTCCCGTTTATATGGTAAAGTTAGAAAATTGATTTTGACATAAGCATATATGATACTTTAAGTATTAATTAAAGACCTTTAACCTTTAAAATGTCCCTAAGCACTTCACAGAAGCATTACAAAAAAAATGATGCTAAGCCACATAAGGAGAAATTACATCAAATGATCCAAAGAAGTAGGCTTTTATGGAACTATCCTAAAAGAAGCAAGTGAGGTAGAGGGGGTGGAGAGGTATAGGGAGCACAATGCAGAGCTTGGGACCAGGAAAGCTAAGCTCAACCACCAATGACATAGTGATTAAAATTGAGGATGCTTAGGAGGGGAGAATTAGATGAGCGCAGATATTTTGGAGGGCTTTGAGCTGGACAAGATTATGGAAAAAAGGAGGGACAAGGCTTTGGAAGGATTGGAAAACTAGGATGAGAATTTTAAATCAAGACTGAGCCAATGCAGGTCAACAAGCAGCAGAGGTAATAGGGGAACAAGACTTGGCGCAAGTTAGGGCACAGTTTGCAGAGTTACGAATAAACTGAAGTTTGCAATGGATCATTAAAACTTTATCTAGTTCAGAGGAAAAGGCATTTGGAATGCTGGCAGTGTATTTAAATGGCAAGAATTTAAGCGAGCAGGAATTATGCGGCATTTTGACAAAAGCCCTGAATCGATTACAAGGATTAACGCACTAATTGGTAACCAATTTGTTCTTGCTATCCCTTCAGAGAAGGGGGCTATTTTCTCTCTTCCAAATGACAAAAGGTTCAGTTTTTTTAAACAGCAGCAGGTTTGTGAGCCCAATGAGGTCCTTCTTCACTCTTCCCACCCCATCAACTTGTCAGCCTCTCATAGGCCCAGGTGTTCCAAGATGGATTTGGAGATAGGCAAACAGAAAAGTAAGCTTGTCTGATCTAGTGATCACAGTTGGTGATGACTGATTCGTAAAGCAGTGTTAAGGAGAGTCGAGATGGCAGAAATAAACCTCAGCCATAGCTATTGCTCAAACACAGCAGCAGTGGTTACCAGGCTAGCTGGAATCCTCCAGCAGAACCATATTAAATTAAGGATAAGGAAGTTCATTGTGCTTGGTTCACGTTTTGAGGGACAAATGGTTTTTACGTGCAGACTGGATGCTTCCAACATTACACACATATATCCAACTGTCAGAGGCTCCTATGAGCCGATGGTCAAACTAGTTGTTAAATCTTCAGGACAGAGAAGAAAATTAATTGAAATGTCATCCTGCTAAAACGTTGCTTTCTTCCAAGCAGAGGTCCACTCATTTATCAGTGCTCCTTTTGTTATAAACTAGAAAGTCTGATATATCATGCCAGATATTGCTGTCTTCATAGAGGTAGGTCATGGAGGACTGCAGTGATGGTTGCAGTGTGTGTGGATGGTACTCAAACAGCCACAGGACAACACCCCACACCAACATGGCAAACAGCGGGAAAGGGTCTTGCTTTGTCTCAGGGATGTAACCTTTTTCGACAGCCAGTCGTGAAAGAGCGAAGAGGACTCGTGACAACAGATACATGTTTATCTGTGGAGAAACAGAAGTTACAGAGACAGAGAGAGAGTTAAATGGTTATGGCTATCAAAAAGTCAAGTAGTTTACAACAGATTGAGGTGGGTACTTGAATTTAGCCACATGTTGGAGGTGAAGGAAGTTAATCTTGAGAGGAACACATAAATGCTGCTGACATCACAGCAGCTGGGCAGAACACTTAACCGGGGTTTTAAAATTTCAATATCAAAAAGCACCTAGACAAGTGTATTGAATGGATGGAACAACAGCACAACACCAACAATTTACCCACTAATAGATGAAAACAAAACAATTGAAGGCTGTCTACAACTTAGCCTCCAACTCTCAGGTCCTCATGAATCTTCAGGCACTGTGATCCAAGGGCTGCAGTTTGCGTAGCCATGAAATCCAGCCAGTCCTAAATTTCTGAGGCCTAACTTTAACATTAGATCTCAAAGCAACCAAATATAAAAGCAACAAGAAAGGCCTATCAACAGTAATGACAGCACTGTGGGCGGCACGGTGGTTAGCACTGCTGCCTCACACTGCCAGAGACCCGGGTTCAATTCCCGCCTCAGGCGACTGACTGTGTGGAGTTTGCACATTCTCCCAGTGTCTGCATGGGTTCCCTCCGGGTGCTCCAGTTTCCTCCCACAGTCCAAAAATGTGCAGGTCAGGTAAATTGGCCATGCTAAATTGCCCGTAGTATTAGGTAAGGGGTAAATGCAGGGGTATGGGTGGGTTGCGCTTCGGCGGGGCGGTGTGGACTTGTTGGGCCAAAGGGCCTGTTTCCACACACTGTAAGTAATCTAATCTAATCACTGGTTAAACCAATAAGATAGGCTTGCATTCATATAACACCATTTTACTTCCAATGAAGTTATTTTTTAAAAATGTAGCCACAATGGCAATTTGCACACAGCAAGCTCTCACAAATAGTCATGACCAGGTTCTTCACTTTTAATGAGATTAGTTGAGGTATAAACATTGTCCAAAGTATATTAATTTTACATATACAAACATTTTATAAATTTCATAAAGAACAACCCTGTATGGTTGTGACATAACTGAAGAATTGGATGAGATGCCACAGTTGGCAGAACAAGGTAGCAGAAAATGCTACCTTTAGGAAAAAGGGAATGAAAAACAAGTAAATAAGATACAAGAGTACTTTGGATTCAGGGTTGGTTTACAGGCAGAAAACAGGCAGGAGGAATAACTCACAATGACAGGCTGTGAATAAAGGAGTACTGCACAGATCAGAGCATGTCTCCCAGCTGTTCACAATCCATATTAATGATTTGGATATGGGACTAAGTGTAATATTTTAAATTCGCAGATGGTACAAAGCTGCACAGGAATGTGAATCGTGAGGAAAATGTAAAACATTTTCAGAACAATTTGGAAAACGTAGGTGAGTGGGCAAGAGCCTGGTAGGTGGAATATAATGTGGAAAAACATGAAAGTTATCCATTTTGGTAAGAGGAGATGTGCAGAATACTTCTTAAATGGTGAGAGGTTAGAAAGTGTAGATGTTGAAAGAGTGTCCTTATCAATTAGTCACTGAAGGAGAAAGTGAGGACTGCAGATGCTGGAGATCAGAGCTGAAAATGTGTTGCTGGAAAAGCGCAGCAGGTCAGGCAGCATCCAAGGAACAGGAAAATCGACGTTTCGGGCATCAGCCCAGCTGATGCCCAAAACTTCGATTCTCCTGTTCCTTGGATGCTGCCTGACCTGCTGCGCTTTTCCAGCAACACATTTTCAGCAATTAGTCACTGAAGGCAAACATACAGGTGCAGCAAGCTATTAGGATATCTACGGAATGTTAGCCTTTATCACAACAGGATTTGAGTAAAGCAGTACTGAAATTTTTCTTCAGTTGTGTCGGAGCTTGGTTAGACTGCACCAGAAACAGTGTATGCGGCTTTGGTTTTCTTGTCCCAGAAAATACATCACTGCACTCCCTCTATGGCAATAAGAGTTCACCAAAGGGTTTTAAAGGACGATGGGACTTTCCTGTGAAGACAGATTTGGAAACTGGGCCTGTATTCTTAGCTTCAAAGAATGAGGAATGATAACATTGGATTTTACAAAATACTGAAAAGGTTACACAGGACAGATGCAGGTTCGATGTTTCCCCGACCTGGGAAGTCTAGAATCAGGAGGCACAATTTGAAAATCAGGACTGAGATGAGATAGATTTTTTAAAAACTCAGATAGTAGTGAATCTTTGGAATGCTCTACTCCAGAGGGCTGTGGAAGCTCAGTTTGTGTAAATTTAAAGAGTAGAAATTGGTACATTTTTGATCATCAATAACTTAAAGGCTTAAGGGGACAATGTGGGTAAGAAGCTTTGAAGTGTTCAATCAGTGGTGATTGTACTACATGGCACAGTAGAATCAAAAGAGTTGAAATGGCTACTCCTGTTCCTATATTCTTACAGCTTCCAGTTCCAAAGTAAAACTTTCCAGCAAAGACCCTACCCTCCTCATTTCTACAGACACAGAAAGAAAACATAGAAGCAACGATCTCTTTTCCCTTTTACCTGGCTGTTGATGTGGTTGTTGTCTCCAAACACAAACCAGCCCCCGACACAAGCTGCCAAGAACGAGTGGAACTGCACCTTCTCACCCTGCAGCCACTGCTGTGCTGCTAGCAACCCCTTATAGAGAAAGACAAATATGGCCAGGTTTCGGGAATGAGTGTACGTGGCTTGTCCGATGGCCTTCAGTTTGCCTAATAGACTGATCACATCAAAACAATCATTAGAAATAATCCTAACATTTCCTCTCCTTATTCAGCCCCACCAAACAGTCAGCTGGCCAAGTTTCCTGCATCTGAACCTAATCCGATACTGGCATTTTGAAAGGATGGTGACAATTCCATATCTAATCTACTCTTCAGGGGTTTACATATGGTCTGGCCCAACTCCTGCCCTGAGTATGGATTCAGAATTGGTCCTACAGTTCAAAAGAGGACAGCAAATATAGCCATCCCACGGGGGGCTTATGCATACAAACACAAGACTGCAATTTATAAATGCCACACAGTCCATCAGTATGTCAAAGAATCTCATGGCAACTTATCTTTAAAAAACAAACCGAAGAATTGGTCACTAGCAACATTCCATTTGATATGTTTTTTTGTTTCTTGCAGCCTGTTTTGCCCAAGCACGTGGGACCTTAAAGTTATTTTGTATGGTAACATACAGGAACGAGCTGCCTTCTGATCAGCTTATGGAGAACCTCCCTTGGGGCAGCACCGTGGCTCAGTGGTTAGCACTGCTGCCTCACTGCACCAGGGACCTGGGTTTGATACTAGCCTTGGGCAACTGTCTGTGTGCACATTCTACCTGTGTCTGCATGGATTTCCTCCAGGTACACCGGTTTCCTCCCACAATCCAAAGGATGTGCAGGTGAGGTGGATTGACCGTGCTAAATTGCCCATCGTGTTCAGGGATATGTAGGTTAGATGCATTAGTCGGGGTAAATATGGGGAATGGGTCTGGGTGGCATACGCTTCGTATACTGGGTAGTCAGTAATGTGCAGAGTGCAGCCAGTGTCTGCTCAAGACTGATGCACAAAGAAACTTCAACATTTAAGATCAACATTGAGGCTCAGCCAGGGTTACATTAATAAAACAAGTTCTGAAAGTAACCTTCGCAGCACACAAGTGCTGGGCGATGACTATCTTTAACAAGAAAGAATCTAATCATTTGCCCTAGACATTCAAGGCAATATTATCACTAAACTACCCCCCACTATCAACATTACCATTGGGTTACAATTAACCAGAAACTGACCTTCACCAGTCATACAGGGTAAATATGGTAGCTACAGAAGCAGGTCAGAGGCTGATATTTTGCAGCAATTAACTCATTTTCTGCCTGCCCAAAATTATTCTGCCATCAATCAGGAGTGTGATGGAATACTTTCCACTTGTCCGAACAAATGTGGTTCCAACAACACACAAGAATTTCGATACCGTCCAGGTTGAAATGGCCTGGTTGACTGGCACCTAACACCTTCAATGCTCACTCCCTGTACCACTGACGCACAGTTGCAGCAGTGTGTATCATCAGCACTGCATTAACTCAGCTAGGCACCTTCCAAACCTGTGATGGACATCCTTGTCTCCTCAGCAGTGGTAAAATTTGAAGGTGTACTTCAGTTCTCAGTGAATGTTTTTTTTCTCCAATTTGCTTTATCACAGAGTGAGGTTTCTCAAGAGGCTGACAAAGAGAACAAGCCTTTTACCCCTGCTGTCACAAATCCATTTGGCCACACACCAACCTGACTTGGAACTATGTCACCATTCCTTCATTTTCACTGGTCAAATTGAACACCCTCACTAACAGAACTATGTGAGAAACCTGCCTTTCATATCCACAGGAGAGTATATGAGACCTCAGTTCAATATTTCACCTGAAAGACTGGCAGATTTAACACTCCTTCAGTAGTGATCGGGGATTGCTAGCCTTGTTTTCTGTTTCCAAGTACTGCAATAGGACTTGAACCTGGAATCTTTTGACTCAGTGAGTGCTACTGAGCCAATGGTTGACAGTGAAAACAAACGTCATTTTCTTATTAAGAAAGTCTAAATCCCTTCAAATTACTCGCTGTTTTAATTCTCCAAACGGAAATGGTCAAAACAGCAACAATGACGATGTATAGCAGCATGCACGCAGCCTGTACCTTCCACTCTTGAACAGGAATGTCATCACAAGTGCATGCGGGGCTCGAATTTTGGCTCCATACCTGATTATAAGAAACAAAAAGACATGTAAGTCACGATGTGCACACAAAGCCGACAGGATCTGAAAGCCACTCTAAAGTCTTTACCATGAAGATGCTAATAGCCCATTTCCCCAAGGATGCGCTTATAAAAGGTACTCATTGTCCAGGCTCAATTCTCATCCAGCTCCCTCCAATTGCCTGCTACAGATGTTGGCGAGACCTCTACCCTCTTCACATGGTATTGCTGACTACATTGACAATAGTAGAACTACCTCTTCCCTGCCAAACTCAGCAATCCCATGACTGACACCAGTTTCTAATCTCAGGACAACCTAGATCTTCTGTCCTGTGCAAAAGATCAACATTAAGAGGAAGGAATGGGTAGTTAAGGAGGCCAACCCAGAACCTATCATCTCAGAAAAAAGAGAAAGATGAAAACCGACCCCAAAACGGAAGTGGAGTCTCACAGACCAAGCAGGATTGTTATGTTCTTACTTTTGAGAAAACTGTGATTCCCCTGAAGAACAAAAAGGGGGTCTCTTTCATGTGTACAAACATTGTGACTGACTTCTAGCAAGTTACAACTAAATTTCAGATCTAAACATTATTTTTTATTGAAACTTAGGGCTTGTACATGCTCACCAAACATTCTGACTGTGCCCACTTCTACATTTAGATATTGGTCAGCAATACTGACATCCAACTAAGAGGGTATAAAGGGAAGGTATGGGCAAAGACAAGCACTGATTAAGAAATAAAAATTGTGCAGCCTGTATGTGAACTCAATTTTTTTTTTAACTAAAATACTTAGTTTCTAGATCCATCGTTATGGATTTTTAAATTCATTTGTGGGATATGGGTGTCACTGGCTAGCCAGCATTTATTGCCCGTCCCTAATTATCCTTGAGAAGGTGATAAGGTGAGAAGATATAATTCCTGCACATCCAGGTTTCAGTTATGCTCCTTAATAACATATAATGAACAACACAAATTTGTTTTATTGCATTCAGTGAAGCTACACAATGATGTTACAGGTTCTACCACCCTTTGGAACTTGAGTTGTGTGTGAACAGCACATTTTGAGCTACCTGTCAGTAGCTTCAGAGTTTAGGGTTACAGGTTGTCCATTGAAAAAGAAACTTGGATTTACATAGCTCCTTCAATGACTCGAGAAAATTGCATAGCTGATACAGTACTTTGAAATGTAGTCATGGTTGTAAGGTGGGATAAGCAGAAGTAAATTCTTACAAACTGTAATCATAGTGTCATACAGCACGGAAACAGACCTTTCAATCCAACTCATCCATGTCAACCAAGTTTCCCAAACTAACCATGTCCCAACTGCCTGCACTTGGCCCATATCCTTCTGAACCTTCCTTATTCATGCACTTGTCAAAATGTCTATTAAATGGTGTAACTATACATGCATCCACCACTTTCTCTCTCAGTTCATTCCATAAACAAGTCACGTGATCATCAGACATCTACTTTTTGTGATGATGGTTTAGGGATAAATATTGGAAGAGGACAGCAGATAGGACTCCCTTGCTTTTGTTCAAATGCTACCAAAGCAATCTTTTAAGCCCGCATGAGTAGGTAAGAGTCGTTGCAGTTTAGCATCTTGTTAAAAAGATGCAGCACTCACAACGCAGTGTCTGCCCAAACTCCCAATCACGTCTCTCAAGCATTTCCAACTTGAGCCGAAACTGGACTTTAAAGCAAACACAGAGAATACTGGAGAAACTCAATAGGTATAGTAGCATCTCTGGAGAGAGAAACAGAGTAAATGTTTCACGTTCGCAATGGTGGCACAGTAGTTAGCACTGCTGCCTCACAGCGCTAAGGACCCAGGTTCAGTTCCAGCCTCGGGTGACTGTCTACGTGGAGTTTGCACGTTCTCCCTATGTCTGCATAGGTTCCCTCTGGGTGCTCCGGTTTCCTCCCACAGTCCAAAGATGTGCAGGTTAGGTGCATTAGTCAGAGCTAAACGTGGAGGAATGAATTCCACTATTAATCAGGTAACAGCTAAGTTGGGTTGCGAGGCTTAATTTGGTTACTTGAGGGGGCTTATTTTCATTGTTACATCAATAAAGTTGAAATATTTCTTTCAGCATTTGATTGTCTATGACATTTCTTAAAAAGTATCTGAATTAAAGGTCACCCACAACATCCCAAATCCAATCAGACAAGATTGCAGCTAGTGAAATTTCCCTCAGAGGAGTGCACATTCTTCAACAGCTTTACAGAACTTTGCCGCACCATATTCTTTAAGTCTTAGTTTTCAATAAATAAATTCAGCCTGTTAACCTAACAACTATTCCTGTGGCAACCCAAATACCAATGAAGAAAGCAGAACTCAAACCAATTCATCAGAAATAATTCTTCCAAAGCAATGCTAAGTTTAACAAAGCAATTTAAACTTGATTTACGAACAAATATGTAGCCTGGTCCCTCACTTGCAATATATTTCTCCACCAAGTCAAACGATATTTGATAGCCAGACAATGTTAAGCTGATAGGGGCATGAGCTACTTGAGGAATCCTGTGATATGTGCCCCTCCATATCAAACATTCTCTGGGAGTGCTAATCTTTAAAACCCCTTCCTCATTTACTTCTCCTCTCAAGAACGATCCACATATAATTATCCATACTAACATCGTTTCAGTGTGCATTGTGATCAAATGAGCCAGCCTTGGCTTAGTCGGTAGCACACCAATCTCTGGATCATAGGCTAAAGTCCCTTACCAGGACTACAGCACCAAAATCAGGATGATTCTCCAAGACAATACTGAGGGACCACTCACTCCACTGATGGAAATGCCACCTTTAAGAATAAATTCTAAACTGAGGTCCCATCTGGCCTATTGGATGACTGTTCAAGTACCCTGGCATTTTGGACAGTAGGGTGGTTTTCCCTGGTATATTGGCCAATATTGACCTTTCAACCATGTCACAAAAATAGCTAACCTGGTTGTTATCACATTACTGTTTGTAGGACGTTACTGGATGCAAATTAGCTGCCACATTTCCTATGATACAATAGTGACTCCAAGTTAACATGAGACTGTGTCCGATCAAAATAGAAAAGGTTAGTTTCTGGAACACAGTGACACTTCAGCAGCACACAAAGAACCACACAAACGATATAGCACAGGATGAGACCACTTAGCCCACATAAAACACTGCCCATTCTAATCCCATCTTCCAGAACTTGGTCCATAGCCTTTGAAAGTTACAGCATAGAGTCATAGAGATGTACAGCGTGGAAACAGACCCTTCGGTTCAACTCGTCCAAGCCGACCAGATATTCCAACCCAGTCTAGCCCCATTTGCCAGCACTTGGCCCATATTCCTCTAAACCCTTCTTATTTATATACCCATCAGATGCCTCTTAAATGTTGTAATTGTACCAGCCTCCACTACTTCCTCTGGCAGCTCATTCCATACACGTACCACCCTCTGTGTGAAAAAGTTGCCCCTTAGGTCCCTTTTATATCTTTCCCCACTCATCCTAAACCTATGCCCTCTAGTTCTGGACTCCCCCACCCCAGGGAAAAGGCCTTGTCTATTTATCCTATCCATGCCCCTCATGATTTTATAATCTCTATAAGGTCACCCCTCAGCCTCCAACCTCCAGGGAAAACAGCCTCAGCCTGTTCAGCCTCTCCCTATAGCTTAAATCCTCCAACCCGGGCAACATCCTTGTATACCCTTTCTGAACCCTTCATGTTTCACAACATCTTTCCAATAGGAAGGAGACTAGAATTGCACGCAATATTCCAAAAGTGGCCTAACTAAATGTCCCATTTGGTCACAACATGACCTCCCAATCCCCATACTCAGTGCTCTGACCAATAAAGGAAAGCATACCAAGCACCTTCTTCACTATCATATCTACCTGCGACTCTACTTTCAAGGAACTATGATCCTGCACTCCAAGGTCTCTTTGTTCAGCAACACTTCCCAGGATATTACCAATAAGTGTATAAGTTCTGCTCTGATTTGCTTTTCTAAACTGCAGCACCTCGCATTTGTCTAAATTAAAATTTATCTGCCACTCCTCAGCCCATTGGCCCATCTGAGCAAGATCCCATTGGACGCTGAGGTAACTTTCACTGTCCACCACACCTCCAATTTTGGTGTCATCTGCAAACTTACTAAATTATACTTCTTATGTTCACATCTAAATCATTCATAGAAATGACAAAAGATAGTGGACCCAGCACCAATTCTTGTGGCACACCAAAGGTCACAGGCCTCCAGTCTGAAGAGCAACCCTCCATTACCATCCTCCGTCTTCTATCTTTGAGCCAGTTCCAAATGGCTAGTTCTCCCTGTATTCCATGAGAACAAACCTTGCTAATCAGTCTCCCATGGGGAACCTTGTTGAACGCCTTACTGAAGTCCATATAGATCACATCCACCGCTCAGCCCTCATCAATCCTCTTTGTTACTTCTTCAAAAAACTCAACCAAGTTTGTGAGACATGATTTCCCACGCACAAAGCCATGTTGACTATCCCTAATCAGTCCTTGCTTTTCCAAATACATGTACATCCTGTCCCTCAGGATTGCCTCCAACAACTTGCCAACCACCGACGTCATGCTCACTGGTCTCTAGCTCCCTGGCTGTCCATGCCCCCCCTTCTTAAACAGTGGCACCACGTTTGCCAACCTCCAGTCTTCCGGCACTTCACCTGCCACTATCGATGATACAAATATCTCAGCAAGAGGCCCAGCAATCACTTCTCTAGCTTCCCACAGAGTTCTAGGATACACACTGATCAGGTCCTGGGGATTTATCCACTTTTATGCGTTGAACATAGAACAATACAGCGCAGAACATGCCCTTCGGCCCTCGATGTTGCGCCGACCTGTGAGCTAATCCAAGCTATCCCCCAAATGTCGTTAGTTCCAATGTGTGCAATGACCTCCTGTTGGTCCCTCTCCCCTTGTGTTTTTAAACAAGTTGAAGGTTTCTGCCACCAATGAACCGGGCCTTGAATTTCAAGCCCCCTCCACCCTCCCAGCGAAAACTTTTCAGTCAAATATTGCCAATGCTGAGGTCTGACCTCACAAAGAAGGGTGTGGGGAGGGAGTCATGGGCTAATATTTTGGAGTCGTGAGATCTCCAAGGCAGTGAGGGCCACTACATGAGCTCTGACTGAGTTCTAACCACCACATCCTGCACCAAGACACTGGACCTCAGTGATAGAGGATCCCCACCCTCTCTCCAGCTGTACTCCCTTCCCCACACCCCCACCCCCACTTTGACAGATCTCAACCAGGGAGTCGTGACTATTTTCAATCCTCCAAATGGGGGTGGGGTCGCAGTGGGGCACCAAAAGTTTTTTTTATATATAAAAGGGTTTGGGGGGGGGGGGGGGGGGGGGCCTGGCCCAGTGGGTGTGGGGGAGGTTACAAAGCGAGGGGCGCCATGTAAATGCAAGTCCGGCCCCGACTGTGCGCACTCACACGACCCCATTGCGGAATCCCTTGACGGCCGCCAGGGCCCCATGGAGCCGCCGCTGCCGCAGCAGCCGGTTCACTGCCCGCAGCACCGACAGCAACAGCCGCCGCCACCATTCCTCCCTCCCCATTCCTCGGCGGACCGCCCACGGAGACGGACCGACAAACCGGTCCGTCCGCGGAACCTCTCCGAGTGGGACTCAGCGGCCCCGCACAAAGGTTCCCCCCCTCCCTCATCCCTGCAGTTTTACTGAACTTACAACAACAACACAACACACATTTTCAGGATATTGCTGCAAAAAAACAAAATTAGGGTGAAAAAATGACATTTTTTTTATTTGTGCGTGTTTAGTTTTTACTTTCAGTACCTTTGATCATTAGTTGTGAATAAAAAAATTCATAAAAACTTGGAAGGCTGTGTGCCATAGGCATGGATATTACAGAGGTTTGGGATAATTATAGCTAGGAGACCATTCGATGACACCTCCAGGAATATAAGGCGGACAATCCCTTTTGCCTCTTATCCGCTGTATCCTGCACAAAGAGGCCATTCAATTCACCAAATGCATTCTGGCGTTTTGCAGAACTATCCATTCAGTTCCATTTCCCTACTCTATCTGTGTGGCCCTGCAAACTCCTCAACTTGCTCATTGAACTTGGTGATCTATCTGTGCTTCATAGGCAGCAAGTACTAAAGATCACTACCACTCACTGTAGGCAGCATGCTGGCTCAGTAGTTAGTACAACTGCCTCACAGCGCGAGGGACCCAGGTTCAATTCCACTCTTGAGCAACTGTTTGTCTGGAGTGCTGTAACATTCAAAGACCATGGATCTCTGTGTGCATGGGTTTCCTCCCCCAGTCCAAAATGTGCAGGTTAGGTGGTTTGACCATGCTAAGTTGCCTGTAGGTCCTGGCTAGGTGGATAATCTATAGGAAATGCAGCGTTATAGGGGAGTGGGTCTGGGTGGGATGCTCTTTGGAGGGTTGGTGTGGACTCAATGGACTGAATAGCCTGCTTCCACATTATAGGGGTTGTATTAGACTGAAAAATGTTTCAGATGCGGCATGTTTTAAGAAAGCACAGAAACAGGGTGCTCCGGTTTCGTCTCACAGTCCAAAGATGTGTAGGCTATGGCAAATGCAGAGTTACAGGGACAGGGGTTAGATCTGGATGGGATGCTCTTTGGAGCATCCACTGTGGATGCAATGTGCAAAATGGCCTGCTTCCACATGCAAAGGATTCTATGATTCTAATATCACTGAGCTAAAATGTGCTTTCTCAGATCCCCCCACTTATCTCTTGCTCTCACATTTGTGTTCCCTAGTACTTGTGCAATCAGTTCATGAATTTCTTGTTTTTTAAAAGTATAATTATTTTGTTAATACTTCATTGTTAAGGATATGATACTTTCTAAAAATGAAAAATTTCAATTTGTGCTTATCTGTATTTATTTGGTTCCCCTTTCAGTCTTTCCCATGTCACATGGGATCACCACAATGCTGGCTAATCACTTTCATATCAGTTTTTTTATGGATTTGGCAGGTGTTCTTTCTGCAGTTGACAGTCTCCACTTGCCTAGGCTGACATTGGCACCAGTGCTTTATGCACGCTTGATTTGGATTCTTTCATAAGCAACAGGTCCTGGAGTAGGATTTGAACCTAATAATTACAAGCTTGAAGAAAGCAAGTGGGAGAGCTATGAGCCACTCCTGCACTCTAGTGATCATTATGTTTCAACTTGTACTTTATAACAATTGTTTATCAGCTCACCCTATATTGCAACCGAACATCCTAAGGTTGTGAAAGTTATTTTGCTGTTGATATTGCCTGCATTTTTACTTTAGATCATTGTACTCATTACCATAGGTAATTACAGTTTAATGTTTGAACAATTTTATCCTAATTCTCTTTGTACACCATTCAGGGGGCAATTAAAGTATTTTTCTTTCACTTCTTTAGTTTTAGTTTAGTTTGGTTTTGCAAGATAAAACAACAGTTGCAACTTCCAGCAACAGTTTCATCTGTAATTCTTTCTCATTGAACAGTGTTTTTGTTCTTACTACTACCTCTGTCCTTAAGTGGATTCACCACCTTGGTTTCATCACTGAAGCAGTCTTCAAAAAGCTCACTACATTGAGTATGGGAGTTGGGAGGTCATGTTGCAGCTGTACAGGACATTGGTTAAGCCACTTTTGAAATATTGTATTCAGTTCTGGTCTCCCTGCTGTAGGAAGGATGTTGTGAAATTTGAAATGGTTCAGAAAAGATTTACAAGGATGCTGCCAGGGTTGGAGGGTTTGAGCTATAGGCAGAGGTTAAACAGGCTGGGGCTGTTTTTCTAAAGCATCAGACGCTGAGGGGTGACCTTATAGAGGCTTGTAAAATAATGAGGGGCATGGATAGGAGAAATAGACAGGTCTTTTTCCGAGGGTATGGGAGTCAAAAACTAGAGGGCATAGGTTTAAGGTGAGAGGGGAAAGATTTAAAAGGGACCTATGGGGCAATCTTTTCACACAAAGGATGGTATGTGTATGGAATGAGCTGCCAGAGGAAGTGGTGGAGGCTGGTATAATTACAACATTTAAAAGGCATCTGGATGGGTATATGAATAGGAAGGTTTTAGAGGGATATGGGTCTAATGCTGGCAAATAGGACTAGATCACTAAGATATCTGGTCAGCATGGATGAGTTGGACCAAAGGGTTTGTTTCCATTCTATGACTCTACGATTCTATTTTTCAGCAGTTTTCCCCTTAGCGAATTGTAGCGAATAAGCCCAAATCACTCCTGTTCTCTTGGCTTATTGCTCTTCCTCCCTATATTCTCACTACATTGGAACCAAATCTTATCACTCACTCATTCATTCATTCAATCTGACATGGTCTTTCTCAGGTCTCGAAATATGTGAAGATTGTTTTCTTTACAAATTGCGAAGAATTCTGGTTTCTTTCCTATTGGAAAGATGTTGTGAAATTTGAAATGGTTCAGAGAAGATTTACAAGGATGTTGTCAGGGTTGGAGAATTTGAGCTAAAGGTAGGGGCTGAACAGGCTGGGGCTGTTTTCTCTGGAGTGTCGGAGACTAAGGGGTGACAAGTGGATGGATAGGGTAAAATGGCAAAGTCTTTTCCCTGGGGTTGGGGAGTCCAGAACTAGAGGGTATAGGTTTAGAGTGAGAGGGAAAAATATAAAAGACACCTAAGGGGCAACTTTTTCACGCAGAGGGTGGTACGTGCATGGAATGAGCTACCAGAGGAAGTGGTGGAGGCTGGTACAATTGCAATATTTAAGAGGCATTTGAATGAGTATATGAATAGGAAGGGTTTGGAGGGTTATGGGCCTGGTGCTGTCAGGTGGGACTAGATTGGGTTGGGTTGGGATATCTGTTCGGCATGGACTGGTTGGACTGAAGGGTCTGTTTCCATGCTGTACATCTCTATGACTCTATGACTATGTTATAACCCAAGCTTTGAGTCACTCAGTCACCAAGCATCTATAACAAGACCTGATTTGTCTCTTAATAACATCAGCTGCGATCATAACAGTTAAAAAGGTACATAAAGCTCACAATCATATTGGAAAAACAAATTACAGTGAGAGCAAATATCTACTGCCCAGCTTTAAGCCAGTAGTACCAATGTACCAGGCGGTTACAAGCGACAACTGTGTCCAACTGGCAGCAGTGGAAAGATGCCAGTACCGAGGTCCATCATCTTGGAGCACAGAAAGTTAAGGTCAGATTGAATGGAGGTATTCATGATCATAAAGTGTCATAGAATACATAACGAGAAACTTGCCTCTTTTAAGACCATAACTGACCATAGAACCGGAGGTAGAACAATATGACACAGGAGCAGAAGTAGGCTATTCAGCCCATCGAGTCTGCTCTGCCATTCTCTGAGAACGTGGCTGCTCTGATAATCCTCAACTCTCCTTTTGTGCATCATCCCCATAACCATTACGAGCTAAACAATTGTCTACCTTAACCATGAATATATCTAACGACCCAGCCTTGACAGCCCTCTGCAGTCAAGAATTCCACGGATTCATCACCCTCTGGGAGACAAGATTCCACCCCGTCTCTGTCTTACAGGGGTGACTCCAGTTAAGGTAAAGAACCTTATTTTCCAGGTAAGCTGGTAAAATAAGGAGAATTGTTTTACACAGATACTAGTTATGATTTGAAATGCACATTTTGAAGAGGTGGAAAAACCTAAGAAATAGAATTGGATAAATATTTTAAGAGAAGACAAGGAGAGCTAATTGAACAACTCTTTCAGAGAACTCGCACAGAATAAGCTGAATGGCCTCCAAGATTCTAACTGAACCGTATAATTCCAAGCATAGAAACAGGCCATTCTGCCCATTGTGTTTGCAGTGGCTCTTTGCAAGGTCAATACAGCATTTTTCTCATATCCCCATTCTCTAATGATATCCTCCACTCCTTCAAGTATTTTATTTCTACTTTTAAAGGATGCAAAGTGCCCTTTACGTTATTTACTCCCTGTAGCAAAGTATCTAGTCCATCAAAGCGTTTCCCTCGTCTGGTTACTATCACCTCATCAAACCCCTTCAATGAGTTACCCTTCCATTGCCCCATTGATAATCAGCCAACTCAGTAGGTTTATAAAATGTATGTTCTGACTACTTCTGAAGAAGGGTCACTCGACCTGAAACGTTAGCTCTGCTTTGCCTCCACCGATTCTGCCAGACCTGCTGAGCTTTTCCAACCACTTTTTTTTTGTTCATATAATTTAGGGTCCTTTCCATCAATACAATCCAGTGAACTATTAAACCCCTGGCTCACAAAGGGAGATTTTACATGTGTCTTGCATCTGTGGTATGGCTGACACACTGGGATCATGCATCCCAGCTACTAAGAAAGATGTGATTGTTAACTAAAAGAAAAGGGCAAGTTTCTGGATCAGAACCTCTCTTGACAAGGTAAGATCAGGGTACTCACTATTCTGGGCCTACTGTCCTGAAATGTTTCACCATCAGATCAAGACAGATGTAACTGCTGCCTGGCTCCTTAAGCAAACGTGGTAGATCGGGAGTGACAGGAGGCAGTGTGGAAAGAGCATAGTCAATGGGTAGAGGGGATAAGGAGAGGGGAAGGGGAAGGAAAGAGGTTAGGAAGGGGAACATAAGAACTAGGAGCAGGAGTAGGCCATTAGGCTGTCGAGCCTGGTCCGCAATTCAATAAGATCATGGCTGATCTGTTTGTGGACTCAGCTGTACTTATTTGCCTGCTCACCATACCCCTTACTTCCTTTACTGTTCAAAAATCTATCTATCTTTGCCTTAAAAACATTCAATGAGGTAGCCTCAACTGCTTCACTGGGCAGAAAATTCCACAGATTCACAACCCTTTGGGTGAAGAGGTTCTTCCTCAACTCAGGCCTAAATCTGCTCCCCCTTATTTTGAGGAAATGGCCCCTGGTTCTAGTAGAAGTGAGGGATGGGCAAGAAGAGGGAGTTGAAGCAGGAGATGTGGGGAAGGCAAGAAAGTGGAGGAGAAAGATGGATAGAGGAGAACGGAGGAGAGCAAAAGAGGAGGAAATGGTAGAAGGGGATAGCTGAGAGGGAAAGAGGAGGGAAAAAATCAAAATCAGGAAACAAAGGAAAATAGGTGATGAGAAGAGGAGAAGGTAGAGGAGGAGGAATAAATAAATAAAATTAAAGCCAATGAATACAACAGCAAAGGGTAAATATAAATTTAGACCCAATGGTAAATGGTTGTAAAAGAAAAGAGAAAACTGCAAAATATGACTGAAACGGCTTTGAGCCATCGATGAATTAATTAATCTAGCCAGGGAGTTGATCGGTGTTAATACTGGAACAGACTGCTCCCGGGCACTCAAAAATGTGAATACTGGCTGGAAGAGCCAATACAGATATTGGATTAGGAAATGGAAGAGTTTTGCCAGAAATTTCCCACGCACAAACTGCCCAACATCTGCCAGCACTCACTGGCAAACAGTGCAAGTGGAAAACAGCCATGTGAATGAGGATACAGCTCATGGTACCGGGCCCAGGGTGAGATAGTCATCTTCTTCACAAGAGGAAGAGAGGGTGAGAGGAAGAAAACTAAACAGGCAAACAGATTTTGTTTCATGGAGAAGAAGCTAAAAATATAGAACTGTAGATGTTGGAAATCTGAAACAAAAACAGAAATTGCTGGAAAACTCAGCAGGCCTGGCAGCATCTGTGAAGAGAGAAACAGAGTTAATACTTCAGGTCCAGTGACCCTTCTTCAGAAGTACTGTTTTTGATGGTTTACTCGGTCTCTGAGGTTTGAGAAGTTTACAAGAACATAAGAAATTGGGATAGACTATGGGGTCATTCGACCCATTCAATGGCCAATCATTCATCTCAACCCAACAAGACCCCTTGACCCCCATGTCCCTTGATTCACTTTGAGTCGAAAAATCTATTGATATCATTCTGGAATGTACTCAATGACTGACCAGCCTCTCCATCCTTGAGAGTAGAAAATTCAAAAGAGTAAGTAATATTTTCTTTTTTCAATCCTCAATAATTGACCTCCTATCCTGAACTGATGACCCCTAGTTCTCTGCACCTAAGCTGGTTAGGATTGTCTTTGACATGCAATGCAGTGTCCATAAGGACAAATGATATAGGAACAGAATTAGGCCGTTCAGCCCATCGAGTCTGCTCTCCATTTGATAATGGCTGCTATGTTTCTCAACCCCATTCTCTTGCCTTCTCCACTTAACCTTTGAACCCCTTTCCAGTCAAGAACCTACCTATTTCTGTCTTAAATACACTCAGTAACTTGATCTGTGGCTAATGAGTTCTCCAGATTAACCACTCTGTGGCTGAAGAAATTCCTCATCATCTGAGTTCTGAAGAGTCCTCCCTTCACTCTGAGGCTGTTCCCTCAGGTCCTAGTCTCTCCCACTAGTGAAAACATCTTCTCCACATCCACATATAGATACTGATACTCTATCCAGGCCTCTCAGTATTCCGTATGTTTCAGTGAGATCCCCCTCATCCTTCTAAACTCCATTGAGTACAGACCCAGAGTCCTTATGTGGCAAACCCTTCGTCCCCGGGATCATTCTTGCAAACCTGTCACAGTGGATTGAATAAACTGGAAATTTAGAACAGGAACAGTTGTTAGTATCCAACTACCAATTTCCCAAATCAAGCTGTCCTGACACCCATTGTCACTGAGTATCCCAATCTTACTTCATCAAGAGAGATTCTGATTGAGAGACTTGCTCTGTTTCTTTGTTAATAAATCCTCACATCTTTCTCAGTTGCTGAGATGCAGGATCCCAGGGTATCAACCACACCACAGTGACAACACACATGTAACATCTCCCTCAGCAAGCCAGAGGTTAATTAGGTCTTTGAGGAGATTGATGCTCCTTTCACACCTCTGACCTTCAGATGGGGCTTTGGTGAGGCTACGTTTGAGGTATTGTACCATTCTGGTCTCTATATTGTTATGGACCAGGCCAGACCCCCTCAAAACATTTCAAGAAAGTAGCCCAGACCCTAACTTTGCTCATTGTTTTAAGCAGGTGTAAAGTGGATATTCCAGGAGAGATGCAGCTGGTCAATCCACTTAGTTTTAAACAAAACTGAATTTATTTGCAAGATTACCAAATGAAACACAAACAAAAGAGAACAGAATACAGAGAGTAACCTAACTGATCCGAAAACCCAGAAGACTCTCCTAACTTAATGATGCTGTTCTAAATACTTGTAACAATCCCCATAAACACCCCTTGGCACAGAAGGTAAAATCAAACACAGGATCTTACAGGAGAGAGAGAGCGAGATGGCACAGAGATTCAGCGTGGAACACCTTCTTCCATGTTTTGTTTCTTGGAACAGCAGCCTCTAAACTGATGGACTGCTTTCAGTGAACAGCCAGACTGCTAAAAGCCCAATCAAACCAGAGAAAAGCTGAGCTGGGAGAACTGGCCACTTCCCTTTCATTGTACAAGTTTTTCTTTACTTGAAAGTCTGTTGTCTCAGGCAGTATCTGTTAGCTATAATCAAACTGTCCCTAAAACCCATTGAATGCCAGACCTTTCAGAATCGCTGCTTTGCCGACCTCTCTGAAAAAAAAGCCAAGGACAGCATAACCTTGTTAAAAGAGCAGCGTCATCACAATATTTAACAAAGGATGTATTGGCATTGGAGGCGGTGAAGGTTCACTGATTGGACTCCCTTGGTGAAGCAGGTTGGGATTGATGAGGAGTTGAGTGAATTGGGTTGATATTCTCGGTAGTTTCGAGGAATGAGATGGGGACTCATTGAAACATACAAGAATCTGAAGAGGCTGATCGGTTATGCCGAGGGATTGTTCTGGCTGGTTTGGAGAAGCTAAAATAAGGAGAGGGGCATCAGTCTTAGATAAGATGCCAATCATTGAGGTCTGAGATAAGGAGAGATTTCTTTACTCAGAGGATTTTGTAACTATAGAATTCTCATTCTATGCATCCCAGAGGTTCAATGCTCCATCATTGAATATATTAAGGCTTGGATAGACAGATTATTGGTCTCTCTTGAAATCAAGGGATTTGGGGATTTGGATATATGGGGATCTGGTGAGAAAGTGAGGTTGAAACCCAAGATCAGGCACGACCCGTACTGAATGTTGGAATGTGGTCTGGGGATTTACTTAATTTTCCTGACTTTTTGTGCACTTGACATTGTTAAAACCTAAAACAAAAGTGTCTCCTCAGGCCCGAGGGATTTTATCAGTTTCGCCTGCAGCCCAACCCAGCTCATTCAATTTTTTCCTTATCAAAATAAAATCAAAAGAACTGCAGCTGCTGGAAATCTGAAACAGAAACAGAAAGTGCTGAAGAGACAAAACAACTCTGGAGTGTCTGTGGAGAGAGAAACAGAGCTATTTCATCAGAAAATTCTGTCCGATGTTATTTCCCGTCTGTGACCATTCATCAGGATAGGTGATTGGTCAATAACCTGAAAGGTTAACTTTGGCTCTGTAGATCAATAGATATGCAGATGAATCTCTGAGGTACAACATACTGTAACTCCGACCTCAGTCATAGAATCCCTACAGACGGGAAGCAAGCCATTCAGCCCATTAAGTCCATAGCAACATTCCAAACAGCATCCCACCCAGACCTCACCATCCTTATCCTTGTAACCCTGCATTTCCCATGGCCAATCCACCTAACCTGCACATCTTTGGAAGGAAACCAGAGCACCCCAAGGAAACTCACACAGATGCAGGGAGAATGTGCAAACTCCATACAGACAGTCGTCCAAGGCTGGTATAGAACCAGGATCCATGACGCTGTGAGGCAGCAGTGCTAACCACTGAGCCACCATTGTGTATATACAAACAAGGAACAGGAATAGACCCCTTAGCCCTTTCAGCTTGGTCCACCATTCAATGAGACCAGGCTTGATCTTATTTTAATCTTAACTTTACATTTCTCTTCTTTGAAGAGATGACTACGGTAATGGAATGGGAATGTCTATGGATGTTGTGTATATGGACTTCCAGAGGCATTTGATAGAGTCCCACATAAGAAACTGTTAACGAAGACAGAAGCTGACAGTGTTGAGGGTAAATTACTGACACTGCTGGGAAATTAGTTGAATGGGAAGCAACATAAAATAGGGATAATGGGTAATTGTGATCAATAGTGCCCAAGAAGTATCTGTGTTAGGGCCTCAATTATTCGCATTGTTTGTTAATGACTTGGTCAATGGCATGGAAAGTCTTATATCCAAATTTATGGATGTCACAAAGTTAGGCAGAATACAGACAATGTAGATGATGGCATAAAATTACAAAGGGACATTGATAGATGAAATGAAACGGCAAAATTATGGCAGATGGAGTTCAGTGTAAGTGAGTGCGAGTTTATCCATTTTGGACTGAGAAAGAATGGATCAGGTTACTTTCCAGATGGTATGGAGTTAAAACAGCAAATGCTGAAAGAGACTTGTAGGTTTAAGCACATAGATGTCACAAACAGGTGCAAAAATTACTGAATGAGGAACACAAGTACCCATACTCAAGCAGCTTCTGCCTCCACTGACACTGCCAGCTCAGCTGAGTATTTCCAGCACTTTCTGTATTAATGTCACCCCCTCAGCCTCCTCTTATCTGAGGGATACAGGTTGCTGAGCTTAATGTGGGACATTGCCTTTAGCAGCATATCTTTACCTGATGAGATGATATTTACGATAGCTCCCAATAATTTAATAACGTGACTTAGTTAATGTGGAACTGAAAGATCCAACAGACATTTATTTACAGCTAACATTTCGGGTCCTCAGAACTGGAGAAGGGTCAGTGGATGTGAAACTTTAACTCTGATTTCTCTTCACAGATTCTACCAGACGTGCTGAGCTTTTCCAGCAATTTCTGTTTTTTGTTTCTGATGAACAGCATCCGCAGTTCTTTTGGTTTTTATTTACAGCTGCTGGTATGTACATGTGATAATAACTTATTCCATTGCAAACAGTAGCATACTGAGGTTTTTATACCCTCAGGTCACACAGTACTGCACAGTGATGAACTAATTTAAGGCATGATTTGGAGATGCCCATGTTGGACTAGGTGTACAAAGTTAAAAATCATACAACACCAAGTTATAGTCCAACAGGTTTAATTGGAAGCACTAGCTTTCGGAGCGCTGCTCCTTCATCAGGTGGTTGTGCATGAATCAATCACAGTAATTTTACAGTCTTGTAATTCACTCACTTATCATGTTGCATCTGCCTCAGGGACCTGTGGATCAATAGAAAAAATATTCAGAGCCATTTTATCTTTCGTGTCAGTTCCTAAGCATCAGAAAACAAACATTAAGTAGAGTCCTGATAATTGAAATATAAAATGTACACCTGAGCAGACAAAGACATAATGGTAGACTTGTAATCAGGTGCAGACATCAGCACCAGCAGCTTACAATCAGGGGAACCGTGTAATGAGAGAGCTTCACTGTAATTACTCCAAGTTTACAATCGATAGGCGTGCAGAGACTGAGCAGGAAATGAATCTTCTGATATTATCGAATATATATGAAGTGGAATCTCACCTGACTGGAATACACATACAAACCCTTCATGGCTGCTACCAAACACAGACAGGCCACTGCTTTGCCTGTGGGACAATCCATTCAATTGTGTTCCTTTCGAGACAGTGTCAAGTACCAGTAAATGTCCAACTAGTTTGATGCAAAGTGTGTCATGGGGCTCAGCATTTCCGCCAGAAGCCTCAGATTCTTTTTAAATGCAAGTCAAAGAATTTTGCACATCTGTTCACTGCGACCAGTTCCATCGCATTCCATTCCGTGGGTGGCTCAGTGGTTAGCACTGCTGCATCATAGCAGCAGAGAACAGGTTCAATCCCACCCTCAGGCAACCAACTGTGTGGAGTTTGCACCTTCTCCCTGTGTCTGTGTGGGTTTCCTCCCACAGACCAAAGATGTGTAAGTTAGGTAGATTAGGTGAACGCTGAATTGTCTGTAGTGTCATGGGATGTGCAGGCGAGATGGATCAGGCAAAGGAAATGCAGGCTTGCTGGACTAGAATTAGGGGAGGTGGGTCTGGATGGGATGCATTTTGACAGTCAGTGTGAACTCAATGGGCTGAATGGCCTGCTCCATGACTCACTTGATCTAAATGCAAATCTGTGAGGAGACACTTAGCATCTACAAGAAGCTACAATTAAACTCCAGGAGCAAATACACTTCCCAGCTGCCTCAGAGAGACTACATTGAGCTGTAAAGGCTCCTGAGTGGTGGCCTATAAGGCTGGGGTGGGCCCCAGAGTGAAATAAACAGTCATACTTAGAGGCGGAAGGACTGGTCATACTGTTCCGCTGTTTCAAGATCTACAAGACGGAGTTGGGTAGTTTCTTTCATTTGCAAGTTCTCTTGGATTTCCTTCCAAGCCGGTTAAATTCCAGGGAGCCACCAGTGGACAGCTCCGTAATGCAGTCCCGTCACTGGGACAGTCTGCCCAGAGACGGGAAAGCCAGTGGCTTGGCTAAACCAGAGACGGGCAGTCAATTCTGAGTGAGGGTCATCGCCCTAGACCAGCCCTCACTACACCTCTCCCAGTCCCCACCGCCAACCCACTATTGTGGAAGATGCCAGCCCCCATCATTTCTGGGAGAGGGTGGGGAGATCATTCGAGCCAGAGGCTCAAGAGTTCAAGAAAGGCTCCCTGGTTGGGAACACACCCCTTGTACTCTCAATGATGGGCCTTTCCCCCTGATTGTCAGGTCCACCCTGACCAGCTCCCCCAGAGAAATAAAAACATTTCCTCTCATCCTCCTCATAGTCTCAGGAGTTACCTCTTCCTCTGATTTTCTCTTTAATTTCTCTGTGTGGAAGAAGTGCATTTGTATAGCGTCTTTCACAGAATCAGAGAATGATTACAACATGAAAGGAAGCCATCCGGTCCATCATGTCTGTGCTGGTTTTCAAGGAGCTAAGTGCCTGGTACCAGTCCCCCTGGCTTCTGCTCAGAGTTCTGCACATTCTTCCTTTTCAGATAATAATTCACTTCCCTCTTCAAGACCCAACTGTAGCTGCCTCCATCACACTCTCTAGAAAAGCTGGATCTTTGAAGATCGCACTAGCTCCTGTCTCTGCTATCAGGGGAAATCCCTCCAGTCCCTCTCTCCAGTATCTGGGAGATCCACCCTTATACCTCTCACCCTCCTCTATCCAGAGACATCTCTCTGATCCCGCACTCACCCTCTCCTATCTGGAGAGAACCCCTTTATCCCTCTCCAGTATCTGGGACTTCTCTGTAGCCCCTCTCTCACCCTCTTCTATCTGGAGAGATCTCTCTAACCCCTCTCTCCAGCATCTGGGAGATCTCTGTAACCCCTGTCTCACCTTTATCTGGAGAGACCCCTCTTGCCCCTCACTCTCTAGTATCTGGAAGATCTCATTAATCCCTCATCCACTAACCCTTCAACCTTCTCTATCTGGAGAGATCTCTCTAACCCCTCTCCCCAGAATCTGGGAGCTCTCTGTAACTCTTGTCTCACCTTCCTCGATCTGGAAGAGATCCCACTCGCCCATCTCTCCAGTATCTGGGTGATCTCTCTAACCCCTCCCTCACCCTCCTTTATAGAACATAGAACATAGAAGAACACAGCGCAGTACAGGCCCTTCAGCCCTCGATGTTGCGCCGATCAAAGCCCACCTAACCTACACTAACCCACTATCCTCCATATACCTATCCAATGCCCGCTTAAATACCCATAAAGAGGGAGAGTCCACCACTGCTACTGGCAGGGCATTCCATGAACTTACGACTCGCTGAGTGAAGAACCTACCCCTAACATCAGTCCTATATCTACCCCCCCTTAATTTAAAGCTATGCCCCCTTGTAATAGCTGGGAAGCTCATTATCTGGGAAGCTCATTATCTGGGAAGCTCATTATCTGGGAAGCTCATTGACTCAGAGGATATAGAAATGACTGGTTCTAAAATTGATAAGGAAAAGAAAATGTGAAAATCCACTGATGAGAGAAAACCTCCTCCCTTCACTTCGAATATCTTTCAGGTTGATATTAATTTAAATTACAGCGTAACTCAGTCTTGCTGTTTACAGTACATTTCACTAAAGCAATAGTCCTTGCCTATAATGCCCTTAACAACTCATTTTAATAAACCTATGCTTGACTGATGTTGTAATCCTGTTGCTATTCCAGCAAAATAAACTCACTGGAATAAATTAATTCACTGACTGTAATGACTGATCTTTTAAATTGGATTCTTTCAAGATGCAAATATTAAGTCCAGGAACATGGTCGGTCAGTCGGTTGGGGGGAAGTGATAAAGCTGCTTTATGGCATGACTTGTTGAATGAATGTTTGCAGTTTCAAGTCCCAGGCACCACTTACTCCAAACACGTTAAAGGATTTGTTATCAGGCCATTGGAATTTTCCTCCGTTCCTATGATCCATCTTCGAGTCAGAAACATCCTGGACATGTTTTATGTTATTTACTCGTGGGAGGTGGGCATCACTGGCTGGACCCAGCACCTCTTGAGAAGGTGGGGGTGAGCTGCCTTCTTGAACCGCTGCAGTCCACGTGCTGTTGGTAGACCCACAATGCCCTTAGGGAGGAAAATCCAGGGTATTGATCCAGCAACAGTGAAGGAAGGGTGATATATCTCCAAGTCGGGATGCTGAGTGGCTTGGAAGGGAACTTGCAGGTGATGGTGTTCCCATGTATCTGCTGTTCTTGTCCTTCTGGGTGGAAGTGGCGATGGGTTTGGAAAGAGCTATCTAACGATTTTGGTGAATTTCTGTTGTGCATCTTGTAGATGGAACATTTGGCACATTCTAACAAATGTGTAGCATCAATCCACTGCAATATTTCAAAATAGGCACCTTATGAGTCTGTGCACTCAAACCTTTAGTGAGTCATCATCTCCTGCACCAATCATAAGTTCCTCAGGGATATAGGAGCAGAATTAGGCCATTCGGCCCATCAAGCCTGCTCTGCCATTCGATCGTGGCTGATATACTCCTCACCCCCAATTCCCTGCCTTCTCCCCATATCCCTTCAACCCATTACCAATTAAAACTCTGTCTAACTCCTCCTTAAATGTACTCACTGTCCCAGCATCCACGGTACTTTGAAGCAGTGAATTCCACAGATTCACAATCATTTGGGAGAAGAAGTTTCTCCTTGACTCTGTTTTAAATTTGCTGCCACTTATCCTAAGACTAGACATCCAGCACTTCCTCCTCTGTAATATGGACATTTTTCAAGATGTCACCATCTATTTCCCTACCTTCTATATCTTCCATGTCCTTTTCCACAGTAAATACTGATGCAAAATACTCGTTTAGTATCTGCCCCATCTCCTGCGGCTCTACATAAAGGACGCCTTGCTGATCTTTGAGGGGAGAAAGTGAGGACTGCAGATGCTGGAGATCAGAGCTGAAAATGTATTGCTGGAAAAGCGCAGCAGGTCAGGCAGCATCCAAGGAGCAGGAGAATCAACGTTTTGGGCATCAGCCCTTCTTCAGGAAGAAGTTTGGAACTAGGATGGGGGATGGGGTCATGGTCGAACTAGGGTCAGGTGTGGGAAGGGGAAATGAGGAAACTGTTGAAGTCCACATTGATGCCCTGGGATTGAAGTGTTCCGAAGCAGAAGATGAGGCGTTCTTCCTCCAGGCGTCTGGTGGTGAGAGAGCGGCAGTGAAGGAGGCCCAGGACCTCCATGTCCTCGGCAGAGTGGGATGGGGAGTTGAAATGCTGGGCCACAGGGTGGTGTGGTTAATTGGTGTGGGTGTCCCGGAGATGTTCCCTAAAGCACTGTGCTAGGAGGCATCCAGTCTCCTCAATGTAGAGGAGACCGCATCGGGAGCAACGGATACAATAAATGATATTATTGGATGTGCAGGTAGAACTTTGATGGATGTGGAAGGCTCCTTTAGGGCCTTGGATAGAGGTGAGGGAGGAGGTGTGGGCGCAGGTTTTACAGTTCCTGCAGTGGCAGGGGAAGGTGCCAGGATGGGAGCGTGGGTTGTAGAGGGGCATGGACCTGACCAGGTAGTCACGGAGGGAACAGTCTTTGCGGAAGGTGGAAAGGGATGGGGAGGGAAATATATCCCTGGTGGTGGGGTCTTTTTGGAGGTGGCAGAAATGTCGGCGGATGATTTGGTTTATGCAAAGGTTTGTAGGGTGGAAGGTGAGCACCAGGGGCGTTCTGTCCTTGTTACGGTTGGAGGGGTGGGGTCTGGGGGTGGAGGTGCGGGATGTAGACGAGATGCGTTGGAGGGCATCTTTAACCACATGGGAAGGGAAATTGCTGTCTATGAAGAAGGAGGCCATCTGGTGTGTTCTGTGGTGGAACTGGTCCTCCTGGGAGCAGATACGGCGGAGGCGGAGGAATTGGGAATACGGGATGGCATTTTTGCAGGAGGTAGGGTGGGAAGAGGTGTAATCCAGGTAGCTGTGGGAGTCGGTAGGTTTGTAAAAAATGTCAGTGTCAAGTCGGTCGTCATTAATGGAGATGGAGAGGTCCAGGAAGGGGAGGGAGGTGTCAGAGATGGTCCAAGTAAATTTAAGGTCAGGGTGGAATGTGTTGGTGAAGTTGATGAATTGCTCAACCTCCTCTTGGGAGCACAAGGTGGCGCCAATGCAGTCATCAATGTAGCGGAGGAAGAGGTGGGGAGTGGTGCCGGTGTAATTACGGAAGATCGACTGCTCTACATAGCCAACAAAGAGACAGGCATAGCTGGGGCCCATACGTGTGCCCATGGCTACGCCTTTGGACTGGAGGAAGTGGGAGGATTCAAAGGAGAAATTGTTAAGGGTGAGGACCAGTTCGGCCAAACAAATGGGAGTGTCGGTAGAAGGGTACTGTTGGAGATGTTGGGAGAGGAAAAAACGGAGGGCTTGGAGGCCCTGGTCATGGCGGATAGAGGTGTAGAGGGATTGGATATCCATGGTGAAGATGAGGCGTTGGGGGCTGTGGAAATGGAAGTCTTGGAGGAGGTGGAGGGCGTGGGTGGTGTCTCGAACGTATGTGGGGAGTTCCGGGACTAGCGGGGATAGGACAGTGTCGAGGTAGGTAGAGATGAGTTCAGTGGGGCAGGAGTATGCTGAGACAATGGGTCGGCCAGAGTGGTCAGGCTTGTGGATCTTGGGAAGGAGGTAGAACCGGGCAGTGCGGGGTTCCCGGACTATGAGGTTGGAAGCTGTGGGTGGGAGATCTCCTGAGGTGATGAGGTTCTGTATGGTCTGGGAGATGATGGTTTGGTGATGGGGGGTGGGGTCATGGTCGAGGGGGCAGTAGGAAGAGGTGTCCGCGAGTTGACGTTTGGCTTCAGCGGTGTAGAGGTCAGTGCGCCAGACTACCACTGCACCCCCTTTATCCGCTGGCTTGATGGTGAGGTTGAGATTGGAGCAGAGGGATTGGAGGGCTGCGTGTTGTGAGGGTGAGAGGTTGGAGTGGGAGAGGGGGGGGGGTAGACAGGTTGAGGCGGTTAATGTCTGTGGAATATGAACCTATGTCCCCAGTACATCAACTTGAGGTCTGGGATTTCAAATCCTGTGACAACATTGTTACAGCACAGCCTCCCCTCCTTTCCTCTGGAGAAAGTGATGATAAGAACGGACGAACTAGGAAAAGGAGTAGGCCATCTGGCCCCTTGAGCCTGCTCTGCCATTCAATAAGATCATGGCTGGATTTGTCGTGGACTCAGACCCACTTACCCACGCTCTCACTGTATCCCTTAATTCCATTCCTGTTCAAAAAAATATCAAACTTATCTTTAAAAACATTTACTGAGGTAACGTCAACCGCTTCACTGGGCAGGGAATTCCATAGATAAATGATGAGCCACTTTAATGAACCACTGCAGTCCTCAGGATTTAGAGACATCCGCAGTGCTGTTATGTTCTTATATTCCAAGAGTTGTGTACTTGCTCCATTCTTCCCTGCAGTCTACAAACAACTGAAATACTGAGTATGGGTTTTCTCCTCCCCTGCTCCCAACAGATAGTGTTACAGTCAGGAGCCATGAGTGGAAATTTTAAGGTTGTGAACTTCCGAGGTAACAATGGACTAAAACTGTATGGCTCCTTTAAATTGCTGGAGTGGCCTAACCAGCCAAACCACTGGGGCCTGAGCACCATGTTGGAAAACTCATAAAGATAAAGTTGTTGCTTTTCTTTAAAATTAAAATCCCCGCAAATGAAAATCCCCTCCCCCCTGTTGCTACAGGTCTCCTTCTTCCCCCATTCACTCGTCCCCACACGTTCCCACTTGCAGTTTATCCCCATCGCCTCCCCAACCCCCCCAAGTAAAAATACTATTGCAGGCACTGAACATGGAGTCACAATGGGAAGACTTTTGGGAAACATTATGCAGGCTGTCACTTGGGACTTTACTAAAACCCATTTCAGTTTGATGGCCATTACAGTGGAACTTGGGAAACATCTGCACCGCAGATTACCAGAAACTCCAGTTCTGCTTTCACCATTTTACGAAATATTGCACATCTTTGGAAATCATGAATAATACTTATACTATGCAAATGTTCTGAATGGTTTTCATAGAATCCCTCCAGTTTGGAAGCAGGCCATTCAGTCCATTGAGTTCACACTGAACCTTCGAAAAGCATCCCACCCAGACTTACCCCTCTACCTTATCCCTGTCACCCTGCTGATCAAACATCCATTTATTCTAATCCCATCTTCTTGACCCACAGCCTTGTATTCTATGGTATGTTAATCAAAAACGTCACAAATGTCTTTGATGGTCCCGACCTCTACCACCTTTTTTGACCTTCATAGAATCCCTACAGTGTGGAAACAGGCCATTCAGCCCAACAAACTAACACTGATGCTGTGAAGAGTAACCCACCCAGACCCATTCCCCTATTACTCTACATTTACCCCTGATTAATGTACCTAACCTGCACATCCCTGGACACTATGGGCAATTTAGCATGGCCAATCCAGCCTACCCTGCATACTTTTGGATTGTGGGAGGAAACCGGAGCACTCAGAGGAAACCCACTCAGGTATAGGGAGAATGTGCCAACTCCACACAGTCACCAGAGGGTGGAATCATCCCTGGCACTGTGAGGCAGCAGTGCTAACCACTGAGCCACCCTTGCTACCATGTTTCTCTGAGTTTTACCTAAATCTGGGTCAAATTTAGGTAAATTTTCCCTTTTCACTTTCACTTTCCACCCCGATTTCACTTTTGCCATTAATACAGATTCGAGGAGAACACCTGACTGGGATTGAAGATAGGTGAGGAAATACATAGGGATTCTCTAAATGTGACAGCTGAAAGGTGCTGAACGAGAATCCTTCCTGCTGATAGAATCTTAACAAAGGAGATGCTGTACATAAAACACACTGCATATAAATGCAGGTTTACCTTGGGATGAACAGCTATCTTTGTTTATTGTATTATGAATTATCCCACTGCATTCACAATCTTTCTTATTTCTAAAGCGTTCTGAGCACAGTTTTCAAATTTACAAGTAACTTGGACAAGAGGGATTGAGATATAAAAACAGACTGGAAAGTCTGGGACCTTTTTCACTGGAGCATAGAAGGTTGAGAGGTGACCTATTGGAGGTTTATAAAATCATGAGGGGCATAGATAAGGTAAATGATAAGAGTCTTTTCTCTAGGGTGGAGGAGTTTAAAACCGGGGGCACATTTTTAAGGTGAGAGGGGAAAGATTTAAAAAGGACATATGGGGCGATTGTTTTACGCAGTGAGTGGTTCATGTGTGGAATGAACTGCCAGAGGAAGTAGTGGATGTGGGTACAGTTACATTGTTTAAAAGACATTTGGATAAGTTCAGGAACAGGAAAAATTGGGAGGGAGGTGCAGGCAGGTGGGACTATCTTAGTGTGGGATTATGGGCAGCATGGACTGGTTGGACTGAAGGGCCTGTGCTGTACACTATCACTGTATGACTCTATAAAAGCAAATTGGGCTGCTTTGGTTAAGAATATTGACTGTCAGTTTTAGCTTTAGCTTTTTAGCTGGAAAGTGTACGTGGTTACATTGTAGTAAGAACAAAGTAACAATGATGAGACATTGTGATTCAACGGCTTGGGTACACTCTTATCCCTTCAAATATTAAAACTGTTTTTCTCTCCACAAATGCTGCTGGACTTGCTAATTATTTCTGTTTCTGATCAGGTAAAACACCCTGCTCAGGTAAAGTCTACATCAGTATCAAACCCTTTCATAATCTTAAAGACCTCAATTGCCTAACCCCAACTCATGTCTGGTATTTTGGGGTTATCGTATGAGGTGCATACAACAGTACAACAGAGGAAAAGGCTCTTCAGCCCATCATGTATGTGCCAACCATGAAGCCATTTTAAACTGATCCCATCGACTTGCACACGGTCCATGTCTCTCAGTTCCCTGCCTGTTCATGTGTCTGTATGAATGCCTCTTAAACATTGCTAATGTGTCTGCTACTATCACCTCCCCCGGCAGTGCATTCCAGGCACTTACTACCTTCTGTGTAAAAGACTTACCTTATAAATCTCCTTTAAACTTTGGTAAAAACAATGACTGCAGATGCTGAAAACCAAATACTGGATTAGTGGTGCTGGAAGAGCACAGCAGTTCAGGCAGCATCCAACGAGCAGCGAAATCGACGTTTCGGGCATAAGCCCTTCATCTTTTCCCACTCTCACCTCAATCTTATGGCCCTCAGTATTTGACCTTTCCACAGTGTGAGAAAGATTCCGACTATCCACCCTATCCATGCCTCTCATAATTTTATAAACTTCTATCAGCCTCCGACGCTCTAGTAAAAACAATCTGGACAGACTGGGCCTGTACCCATTGGTGTTTAGAAAAATTAGAAGTGACCTTATTGAACCACATAAGATCCTGAAGAATCTTGTTGGGGAGAATAGACATAGGGGACATGGGTTAAGAATTGAGGCCTCCCTTTTAAGATGGAGGTGAGGAGAACATTTTTCTCTCTCAGTGTTGAGAATCTGTGGAATTCTCTTCCTCAAAAGATGGCAGAAGCAGGATCATTGAATTTGCTCCAGGCAAAATTTAAAAAGATGTTTGCTGGACAAGAGAATCACAGATTATGGGCAGCTGAAAGAAAAGTGGGGTTAAGACTAAAACCATGTCAGCTATGATCTTATTGAATGGTACAGCAGGCTCAAGGGGCTGAATGGAGACAAAAAAAACCTGCAGATGCTGGACTCCAAGGTAGACAGGTTGGGAGAACACAACACGCCAGGCAGCATCAGGAGGTGGAGAAGTCAACATTTTGGGTGTAACCCTGCCTCAGGACTCGGGGGTGGGGGGGGGTGCGGTCTCAGGGAAGCTACAGATAAAGGGGGGTGAGTGCAGAGGTGACAGAAGGATAGGTGAACACAAGGGGCTGAATGGCCTCCTTCTGCTCCTAACTCAAATGGTTATATATTCCCTCAGCAGAGTCATAGACCCACAGTACAGAAACAGAGCCTTCGGTCCAACCAGTCCACGCTGACCATAACCTCAAACTAAACTAGTCCCACCTGTTTGTGCTTGGCCTATATCCCTCCAAATATTTCTTAGTTATGTACTTATCCAAATCTCTTTTAAACATTGTAACTGTACCTGCATCCAACACTTCCTCTGAAAATTCAATCCACACACAAACAACTCACAGTAGATTCATTCAAAGTCATCTGCACAGATGCATGAATAGGTGGGGAACAGAGGGATACAGATCCTTAGGAGTTGGACAATAGGTTTAGACAGTGGATTTGGATCAGCACAGGCTTGGAGGGCCAAAGGGCCTGTTCCTGGGCTGTAAATTTTTTTTGTTCTTTATTCTTTGTTCTCATAGAGTCAAAGAGTCATAGAAATGTACAGTATGGAAACAGGCCCTTCGGTCCAACCCGTCCATGCCGACCAGATCTCCCAACCCAATCTAGTCCCACCTGCCAGCACTTGACCCATATTCCTGTAAACCCTTCCTATTCACATACCCATCCAGATGCCTTTTAAATGTTGCAATTGTACCAGCCTCCACCATTTCCTCTGGCAGCTCATTCCATACGCGTATCACCCTTTGTGTGAAAAGGTTGCCCCTTAGGTCTCTTTTATATGTTTCCCCTCTCACCCTAAACCTATGCCCTTTAGTTCTGGACTCCCCGGCTCCAGGGAAAAGACTTTGTCTATTTACCCTATCCATGCCCCTCATAACTTTATAAACCTCTGTAAGGTCACCCCTCAGCCTCTGACGCTCCAGGGAAAACAGCCCCAGCCTATTCAACCTCTCCCTATAGCTTAAATCCTCCAACCCTGGCAACATCCTTGTAAATCTTTTCTGTACCCTTTCAAGTTTCACAACATCTTTCCGATAGGAAGGAGGCCAGAATTGCACGCAATATTCCAACAGTGGCCTAACCAATGTCCTGTACAGCTGCAACATGACCTCCCAACTCCTGTACTCAATACTCTGACCAATAAAGGAAAGCATACCAAACGCCTTCTTCACTATCCTATCTACCTGTGACTCCACTTTTAAGGAGCTATGAACCTGCACTCCAAGGTCTCTTTATTCAGCAACACTCCCTAGGACCTTACCATTAAGTGTATACGTCCTACTAAGATTTGCTTTCCCAAAATGCAGCACCTCACATCTATCTAAATTAAACTCCATCTGCCACTCCTCAGCCCATTGATCAAGATCCCGTTGTAATCTGAGGTAACCTTTTTTGCACTACACCTCCAATTTTGGTGTCATCTGCAAGCTTGCTAACTATGCCTCTTACCTATCTCTCACCTTAAAAATAGACCTCCTAGTCTTGAAATCCCCCACCTGAGGGAAAAGACACCTGCTGTTTATCCTATCTACGCCCCTCATGATTTTATAAACCTTTGTAAGGTCATCCTTAACTTCCTACGCTCCAGTGAAAGAAGTTCTGGCCTATCCAGCCTCTCCTTATAACTCAAACCTTCCATTCCTGGCAACGTCCTGGTAAATCCTTTCTGAACCCTCTCCAATTTAATATCTGTCCTCTAACAGAGCGATAGGAACTACCCATAGTACTCCAAAAGAAGCCTCACAAATGCCCTGTACAACCTCAACATGAAATCCCAACTCCCATGCTGAATGAAGGCAAGCATGCTAAATACCTTCTTAACCACCCTGATAGAGGTTTATAAAATGAGAAGTATAGATAGTGTTAATAATGGTAGTCATCTTCTCCCTAGGATGGGGGATTTCAAGAGTGGGGAGTGTATTCTTAAGGTGAGAGGAGAGAGATTTAAAAATTACATGAGAGGTAAATTTCAACATGGACTGGTTGAACCAAAGGGGCTTATTTATGTGCTGCAGGACTCTATGACTCCATCTATATATATAATTTCAAAGAATTATGTACCTGAATTCCTAGGTCCCTCTGTTCTATAACTCTACCCCAGGCCCCGCTTTTAACAGTTCAAGTCCTGCCCTTGTTTGTTTTACCAAAATGCAATAGAGGTCGTTCTGTTATAACGCACGTTTTGTTTATGCAAATTCACTGTAACGTGATTGACAAATTGGGGACACTGTTTCTAAAGTGCAAACTTTTACAGGGGTATATATTGGTTATAATGGGATTCCAGTCCCATTAGTTTAAATGGTGTTGCTATTACTGTGATTATCTTATAATACGGAATTGCTTGAGAATGGAATTACCATTTTTTTTAGCAGATACGACTGTATCTCATATTTATCCAAATTAAACTCCATCTGCCGCTCCCTCAGTCCATTGACCCAATTGATAAAGATCTCTTTTCAAGAGAAAAGAGCCCCAGTCTGTTAAATCCTTCCAGCTGAGTGCAATCTCTCAGTTCTGAAATACCTCTAGTGAAACTCTCATGCGTGTGTCTGTCCCTGTGCTTCTATATCCTTTTTAATATGGAAGCCAGAACTGTTCACAGCACTCTGAGGGGAAAGATCCACTTAACAATAAAGGAAAATTGAACCCACAGCGAACTGACCTGATTCTAAACAAGATTATAACCAAATGTAACATTAACGCCAGCTCCATTTATCAGCTGTGTCTGTCCAGAAATGAATCTGCAATGGGCTGCCTTTGACCACTAGGAGACACTGAGAGACTGATTCTGGAAGGATTGCTGTTGAAGCCGGGGTTACAAAAAGACCAGTAGGTCCGTGGAAAGGCTGCCAGAATAAGAGAAAGAATTCGATAAACATACAAGTCGGGAGCAGGCTCGCATATGCTAATTTTCTGGATTCCGAATTAATACGTAGGCAATATTCCAGCAGGGTTCATCAAATTGTAATTTTAGCCTAGCTAGCCCAAAAGGCACTCAGGCAAAATGATAGTATGTTAGTATGATGCAAGCTACACAATACTCTGTCAAATATAGCAGTATCAATGTCTGTGTTAGGGTCCTCTTCAAGGCTGGTTAAATAAAGAAACAATAAGGAAGCCGGCACTGTTGATGTCTGTGAAGCCCTGTCGAAAACACAAACAAGGTGAACGCACTCTGTCACTGAACAAGTAGTCATGATTTGGAGACGCCGCTGTAGGACTGGGGTGTACAAAGTTAAACATCACACAACACCAGGTTATAGTCCAACAGGTTTAATTAGAAGCACTAGCTTTCAGAGTGCTGCTCCTTCATCAGGTGGTTGTCAAGGAGCAGCGCTGAGAAAGCTAGTGCTTCCAATTAAACCTGTTGGACTATAACCTGGTGTTGTGTGATGTTTAACTTTGTCACTGAACAAGAGGGACTTACATCTTTCATGACCACCAGTCACCTCAAAGCATCTTAAGATGAAGCACACCCTTCATACAGTCACCAGTGCAATCTGGGAAACAGAATCAGACAATCCTTACAGTGTGGAAGCAGCCCATTGAGTCCACACCAACCCTCCGAAGAACAACCCAGACCCACCCCCTACCCATGTAACCCTGCACTTCTCATGGCTAACCCACTCAGCGTGCACATCACTGGACACTACCGGCAATTTACCATGGCCAATCCAACCTAATCACACCCTTTGGACTGTGGGAAGAAACCGGAGCACCCGGAGGAAACCCACGCAGACAAGGAGAGACTGTGGGCAGCACAGTGGCACAGTGGTTAGCACTGCTGCCTCACAGCACCAGAGACCTGGGTTCAATTCCCGCCTCAGGCGACTCTCTGTGTGGAGTTTGCACATTCTCCCTGTGTCTGCGTGGGTTTCCTCCAGGTGCTCCGGTTTCCTCCCACAGTCCAAAAAATGTGCAGGTCAGGTGAATTGGCTATGCTAAATTGCCCATAGTGTTAGGTGAAGGGGTAAATGTAGGGGAATGAGTCTGGGTGGGTGTGCTTCCGCGGGTCGGTGTGGACCTGTTGGGCCGAACGGCCTGTTTCCACACTGTAAGTAATCTAATCTAATCCACACAGACATTCGTTCGAGGCTGGGATTGAACCCGTGACCCTGGAGCTGTGAGGCAGCAGTGCTAACCACATGGTAGCCAATCTTTGCATAGCAAGATCCCACAAATGGCAATATGCAAATAACAGCAGGTTCTGTTTTTAATGTCATTAATAACAGGAATAAATGTCTCAACACTGCACCAGGCAGAAGGTGATTTTGATTTTTTTCAATATATTCTGTCATGGGATGTGACTATTGCCAGCAAGGCCACCATTAGCTGCCAATCTCTAATGACCCTTGAGGAAATGATGACGAACCACCTTCTAGCATTGTTGCAGTCGGCCTGGTAACAGCGGAGCACTGAATAGTGCGCTGGGTCCTTACATGTTCAGCAGGAAACAGGGATCCTCAGTTTAACATGTCAGTCTGGGAACACCACATCCACAAATCTGCCTGCCTTGGATCTGGTGCTTTTTAAAAGCAAATACTGTGAATGCTGGAAATCTGAGACAAAAAGGGACAAAAGAAAGGTTGGTAAATTCAGCACCAGTGGAGAGAAATAGAGCTAACATTTCAAGCCTTCCACTGCAGGTGAAACACACAACAGAATTAACGTGTGTTCCTGGTTCTTAAATGTCTTCAAGGTCATTAACTTGAAACAGTAACTTTGTCTTTCTCCACACATGCTGTCTGACCTACTGAGATTTTATTGCCGTTTATTTCCCCTTACTTGGTGCTTATGTCAAGTAGCACTTCAACCCACAATCCTCTGACTTAGAGGCAAGACGCACCACCCACAGAGAGATGTTGAGAACTTCAGATGCTGGAGAGTCAGAGTGCGTAAAGAGTTGAGCTGGAAAAAGCACAGCTGGTCAAGCAGCATCAGAGGAGAAACACCAACCACTGAGCCACACTCGGATTCTAAAAAAGGGTAAAGAACATAAAGGGAGTCACGGTAACCCTTTGCTGCTGTGTTATTACATGGTTCAATATCACACTATGTTTGAGGACTTTGCAGATGGTCAAGGAGAAGGCAGAGTTGAGGGCTGTCTTTAGATTTAGATTCAAAGTAACTCAATTTATTATAAACTCACACTAAATGTCAATGATCAGAGATATACCAGGCTCTTGCTTATAGTCACATCAAATTAAGACTAGTCTATATCCAAAGCCATGTTCCCTCAATGGGTCTTGCAGAGAGGAGAAAGTGAGGACTGCAGATGCTGGAGATCAGACCGTGAGTGTAATGTTGGAAAAGCACAACAGGTCAGGCAGCATCTCAGGAGCAAGAGAATCAGCGTTTCGGGCAAAAGCCCTTCATCAGAAATGAGGCTGTGAGCCAAGTGTGTAGAGAGATAAATGGGAGGGGGGGTGGGCTGGGGGAAGGTAGCTGAGAGTATGATAGGTGGATGAAGGTGGGGGTAATGGTGATAGGTCGGAGTGGAGGGTGGAGTGGATAGGTGGGAAGGAAGATGGACAGATAGGACAGGTCATGAGGATGGTGCTGAATTGGAAAATTGGATCTGGGATATGGTAGGGAGGGGAAAGTTGAGGAAGCTGGTGAAATCCATATTAATCCCGTGTGGTTGGAGGGTGCAATGGTGGAAGATGAAGTGTTCTTCCTCCAGGCGTTGGGTGAAGTTTGAGTGATGTCTTGTCAAGTTTTCTTCCAGGGTGTTCTAACTTTCCCCACTCTGGTATTTCTACTCAGTGATGTGTAGCTCTACGATGTCATCACACGGTTGCTTCAGGATCCTAATCCACTCTCACAACAATGATCAGATGCGTCATGGACTGGGGAGTATCCAGATTTAATCTCAGGAAAGCAGACTTCAGCGGCTGTGTCAAAGAAGGCAAAATCAATCAGGTGACTGCTCCTGCCTGGTACCCAGTTGGACGTGGCACAGCAGGATCTGACTGGGCACCTCACCTCACAGTCAAATCATGAGCTGGCACTTCTATCGCAGTTCGAACAGATGGCTGAGTTATCGAAGGGCAATGCAATCTCTATGGTAACGAAGTGTCAACAAATTAATGCAATGAAATTGGAAAGGGAGTGGGGAAATGGGAGGAATTGTCCAGTGGAAACTTCTGGACATGGGAAAGTAACTAAAAATAAGATGTGAAAATATATATTAATGTTTCGGCTATCAAAGAACAAGATAAGTTCCCATTTGCCGTTACAAGGCCTCCATCAAAGAATCTACCCCACCCAGTGCTCACTGAACTCGAAACAGCTGCATCGGCCTCATGATCTTCTGACATGTCCCTCACCTACCACGTATCAAAAGCTAAACGAAACAAAAATAGTTTTAATGAGAACACAGTGAGTCTTGTTTTTGACATGAAGACATAAAGTGCCCAATCATACTGCATTAACCTGCAACCCTCTGGGCATTCAGCCAGCTGGGAGTTCCTGGTTCTGCACAAATTCTGCTCTTTCGTTACTTAGATTGAACCTCCTCGAATTCTGATGACAAGAGCACCGAGCTCCCAGAGGAAGTTTCGAGAAGCTGCCCCTTCACACCCACCAGCTCTGGGGCAGGTGCCTTGGTAGGAACGACAGCCTTAAAAAGTGTGGCTTCACAAGCCAGTGAGCACCTCACTACGAGGGGTCTGGCCAAGGAAGGAATACTCAAGGCTGCTGGCACTGTGTGGACTGCCAGGGACCAGGAGGCTACCCAGCCACAGGAAGGAGAGGAACCTGTGGTGATGGCAAACAGAGGGAGTGTTTGACCAAGTGCATATGGAGGAACATGAACAAACTGGGGGGTTTGACCAAATGCACAGGGAGGAACAGGAACAAACAAGGGGGTTTGACCAAATTAGATTAGATTACTTACAGTGTGGAAACAGGCCCTTCAGCCTAACAAGTCCACACCGACCCACCGAAGCGCACCCACCCAGACCCATTCCCCTACATTTACCCCTTCACCTAACACTATGGGCAATTTAGCATGGCCAATTCACCTAATCTGCACATCTTTGGACTGTGGGAGGAAACCGGAGCACCCGGAGGAAACCCACGCAGACACGGGGTGAATGTGCAAACTCCACACAGTTAGTCACCTGAGGTGGGACTTGAACCCGGGTCTCTGGCGCTGTGAGGCAGCAGTGCTAACCACTGTGCCACCGTGCCACCGAACAGGAACAAACAGGGGGGATTGACCAAATGCACAGGGAGGAACAGGAACAAATGGGGGAGTTGACGAGGTAGACAGGAACAAACAGGGGGGTTTGACCATGTGCAAAGGGAGGCACAGAAGCAAACAGGGGGGTTTGACCAAGTGTACGGAGGAACAGGAACAAACAGGGGGGTTTGACCATGTGCATAGGGAGGAACAGGAACAAACAGGGGGGTTTGACCATGTGCATAGGGAGGAACAGGAACAAACAGGGGGGTTTGACCATGTGCATAGGGAGGAACAGGAACAAACAGGGGGGTTTGACCAAGTGCACAAGGAGGAATAGGAACAAACAGGGGGGGTTGACCAAGTGCACAGAGAGGAACCGGAACAAACAGGAGGTGGGGGGAGGTTTGACCATGGACAGATGGGTGGAACGTACACACAGCTGTACAATGCGGTTGTATGGCTGTTTCCATGGAGAGGTGACCTACTGGGGACACACACGCTCCTCCCTGCCCTCCATCACTCCAGCCATTGCTCCTAAGGACCGGAGGCATGGAAATCGTCTGGGAATGGGCAAATCTGGCAACCGCTCCAGATGTGTCTTCTTGTAAGGATTCTGGATTACTGGTGCTGGCAGAGCACAGCAGTTCAGGCAGCATCCGAGGAGCAGTAAAATCGACGTTTCGGGCAAAAGCCCTTCATCAGGAATAAAGGCAGATAGCCTGAAGGGTGGAGACATAAACTAGAGGAGGGTGGGGGTGGGGAGAAAGTAGCATAGAGTACAATAGGTGAGTGGGGGAGAGGATGAAGGTGATAGGTCAGGGAGGAGGGTGGAGTGGATAGGTGGAAAAGAAGATAGGCAGGTAGGACAAGTCATGGGGAACAGTGCTGAGCTGGAAGTTTGGAACTAGGGTGAGGTGGAGGAAGGGGAAATGAGGAAACTGTTGAAGACAGGACAAAGGCAGGAAGAGGAGCAACACACTGCTCCCTCAGAATTCCCCTGTCAGGATACTCACAGGGTGGTCAGGTCCTCTCCATCCACCCTGCCTGCTCCTCTAACCCTGGGATTTTCCAGCAGTGGTGGCTGCACTGGCAAGACGACCCTGAGGTCCTTTGGGCAGCAAACCTCCAGGATCAAAGGCTCTCCAACTGAGCATGCTCCCTTCATTCCAGCTGCAGAAACTGGGACAACTCCAAGAAATAGTGGGAGGGGGGAGAAAAAAGAAAACCAATTGAGGGCACTTCCAGTGACATTGTGTTGTATCTGAAATCTCACATTTGTATAAAGCATGGTCAAAGAGGCAGGTTTTAAGGAGCTCGAAACAGTGGCGAGGCCATGGGTGTAGGGAGGGAGTTCCAGAGTGAGAGTTTAAACCTCTGAAAATACAGACACTAATGGTGCAGCTAGCTAAGACTAGAGTTAGAGACTGTTGTAGAGCTGGAGGAGATTACAGCAAGAGGGACAAAGCAATGGATGGACTTGAAAACAGTATGAGAATGTTTAAATCAAATACATCACATCCAAATCACTGATATAGGTTGTGAATCACTGAGGCTCTGGCACTGATCTTGTAGTATCCCAATAGTCACTGTGTGCGGACCTGAAAATGAGCCATTTCTTTCTTCTCCCTGTTTTCTGTCCATTATCCAAGTTGCTCTCCGGGCCTATATATTATTCTCTTTTGCAACTGCTCTAATGTTTCTTACTGACCTCCTGGAGTACCTTGCCGGGAGCTTTCTGAAAATCCAAATACACCACATCCACAAATCCCCCTTATTTACCCTGCAAATTACATCCTCAAGAATCTCAAACAGGTTTGTCAAATTTGATTGCTCTTTCACAAATCCATGTTGACTCTGCTCAATCTGTCAACCCACGACCATTATTTTCTAAGGATCCAGTTACCTCATCCTTTGTAACAGATTCTAACACTTTTCCTTCTCATAATGTCAGGCTAACAGGTCCGTAGTTCCCTATTTTTTCTCTCTGTCCTCTCTTAAATAGTGAGGTAACACTTACTGCCTTACAAACTGTAATAATGAATGAATGGAATTTGGTCGGTGACACAATCATTACCTCTACAGCCAACTGGATATTAGTTAGGCCACCTTTGGATACTGCATGCAATCCTGGTCTCCATCCTATAAGTAGTATGTGTTTTTCGTGCTGTACATCTCTGTAACTCTATGAAACTTGAAAGGGTTCAGAAAAGATTAACAAGGATGATGCCAGGGTTGGAGGGTTTGAGCTCTAGGGAGAGGCTGAACAGACTGGGGCTGTTTTCCCTGGAGCGTCAGAGGCTGAGGGGTGACCTTATAGAGGTTTATAAAATCATGAGGAGCATGAATAAGGTAAACAGACAAGGTCTTTTTACCAGGGTTGGGTAAGTCCAGAACTTGAGGACATAGGTTTAAGGTGAGAGGGGAAAGATTTAAAAGAGACCTAAGGGGCAACGTTTTCACAGAGGATGGATGGAATGAATACAGAAACAGACCCTTCGGTCCAACACGTCCATGCCGACCAGATATCCTAACTTAATCTAGTCCCACTTGCCAGCACTTGACCCATATCCCTCCAAACCCTTCCTATTCATATACCCATCCAGATGCCTTTTAAATGTTGCAATTGTTCCAGCCTCCACCATTTCCTCTGGCAGCTCATTCCATACACGTATCACCCTCTGTGTGAAAAGGTTGCCCCTTAGGTCTCTTTTATATCTTTCCCCTCTCACCCTAAACCTATGCCCTCTAGTTCTGGACTCCCCTGACCCCAGGGAAAAGACTTTGTCTATTTATCCTATCCATGCCCCTCATAATTGTGTAAACCTCTGTAAGGTCATCCCTCAGCCTCCGATTCTCCAGGGAGAACAGCCCCAGCCTATTCAGCCTCTTCTTATAGCTCAAATCCTCCAACCCTGGCAACATCTTTGTAAATATTTTCTAAACCCTTTCAAGTTTCACAACATCTTTCCAATAGGAAGGAGGCCAGAATTGCACGCAATATTCCAACAGTGGCCTAACCAATGTCCTGTACAGCTGCAACATGACCTCCCAACTCCTGTACTCAATACTCTAACCAATAAAGGAAAGCATACCAAACGCCTTCTTCACTATCCTATCTAGCTGTGACTCCACTTTTAAGGAGCTATGAACCTGCACTCCAAGGTCTCTTTGTTCAGCAACACTCCCTAGGACCTTACCATTAGGTGTATAAGTCCTGCTAAGATTTGCTTTCCCAAAATACAGCACCTCGCATTTATCTGAGTTAAACTTCATCTGCCACTTCTCAGCCCATTGGCCCATCTGATCCAGATCCTGTTGTAATCTGAGGTAACCCTCTTCGCTGTCCACTACACTTCCAATTTTGGTGTCATCTGCAAACTTACTAACCATGCCTCTTATGCTCGCATCCAAATCATTTATGTAAATGACAAAAAGTAGAGGACCCAGCACCGATCATTGTGGCACTCCACTGGTCACAGGCCTCCAGTCTGAAAAACAACCCTCCACCACCACCCTCTGTCTTCTACCTTTAAGCCAGTTTTGTATCCAAATGGCCGGTTCTCCCTGTGTTCCATGAGATCTAACCTTGCTAATCGGTCTTTCATGGGGAACCTTGTCGAACACCTTACTGAAGTCCATATAGATCCCATCTACCATTCTGCCCTCATCAATCTTCTTTGTTACTTCTTTAAAAAACTCAATCAAGTTTGTGAGACATGATTTCTCACGCACAAAGCCATGTTGACTATCCCTAATCAGTCCTTGCCTTTCCAAATACATGTACATCCTGTGCTTCAGGATTCCCTCCAACAACTTGCCCACAACCGACGTCAGGCTCACCGGTCTATAGTTCCCTGACTTGTCTTTACCGCCCTTCTTAAACAGTGGCACCACATTAGCCAACCTCCAGTATTCTGGCACCTCACCTGTGACTATCGATGATATAAATATCTCAGCAAGAGGCCTAGCAATCACTTCTCTAGCTTCCCACAGAGTTCTAGGGTACACCTGGTCAGGTCCTGGGGATTTATCCACCTTTACCCATTTCAAGACATCCAGCATATCCTCCTCTATAATATGGACATTTTGCAAGATGTCACCATCTATTTCCCTCCAGTCTATATCTTCCATATCCTTTTCCACAGTACTTACTGATGCAAAATACTCGTTTAGTATCTCTCCTATTTTCTGCGGCTCCACATAAAGGCCGCCTTGCTGATTTTTGAGGGGTCCTATTCTCTCTTAATGTATTTTGTCCTTAATGTATTTGTAAAAACCCTTTGGATTCTCCTTAATTCTATTTGCCAAAGCTATCTCATGTCCCCGTTTTGCCCTCCTGATTTCCCTCTTAAGGATACTCCTACTTCCTTTATACTCTTCTAAGGATTCACTCAATCTATCCTGTCTATACCTTACATGTGCTTCCTTCTTTTTCTTAAGCAAACCCTCAATGTCTTTAGTCATCCAGCATTCCCTATACCTACCAGCCTTTCCTTTCCCCCTGACAGGAATATACTTTCTCTGGATTCTCGTTATCTCATTTCTGAAGGCTTCCCATTTTCCAGCCATCCCTTTACCTGCAAACATCTGCCTCCAATCAGCTTTTGTAAGTTCTTGCCTAATACCGTCAAAATTGGCCTTTCTCCAATTTAGAACTTCAACTTTTAGATCTGGTCTATCCTTTTCCATCACTATTTTAAAACGAATAAAATAATGGTCGCTGGCCCCAAAGTGCTCCACCACTGACACCTCAGTCACCTGCCCTGCCTTATTTCCCAAGAAGGTCCAGTTTTGCACCTTCTCTAGTAGGTACATCCACATACTGAATCAGAAAATTGTCTTGTATGCACTTAGCAAATTCCTCTCCATCTAAACCTTTAACACTATGGCAGTCCCAGTCGATATTTGGAAAGTTAAAATCCCCTACCATAACCACCCTATTATTATTACAGATAGATGAGATCTCCTTACAAGTTTGTTTCTCAGTTTCCCTCTGATTATTAGGGGGTCTACAGTACAATCCCAATAAGGTGATCATATCTTGCTTATTTCTCAGTTCCACCCAAATAACATCCCTGGATATATTTCCGGGAATATCCTCCCTCAGCACAGCTGTAATGCTATCCCTTATCAAAAATGCTACACAGCTCCTCTCTTGCCTCCCTTTCTATCCTTCCTGTAGCATTTATATCCTGGAACATTAAGCTGCCAGTCCTGCCCATCTCTGAGCCCAATCTCTGTAATTGCTATGATATCTCAGTCCCGTGTTCCTAACCATGCCCTGAGTTCATCTGCCTTCCCTGCATTGAAATAAATGCCGTTTAATTTATTAGTCCTACCTTGTCCCTGACTGTTTGACTCGCTTCTGTTCTCACTGTACCAGTCTCAGATTGATCTCTTTCCTCACTATCTCCCTGGGTCCCAACCCCCCCCCCCACCTTACATCTTTAAATCCTCCCAAGCTGCTGAAGCAAATTTCCCTGTCAGTATATTAGTCCCCCTCCAATTTAGATGCAATCCGTCCTTCTTCTACAAGTCACTTCTACCCTAAAAGAGATTCCAATGATCCAAAAATGTGAATCCTTCTCCCATACACCAGCTCCTCAGCCATGCATTCATCTGCTCTATTCTCCTATTCCTGCCCTCACTAGCTCGTAGCACCAGGAGTAATCCAGATATTACTACTCTCGAGGACCTCCTTTTTAAATTTCTGCCTAACTCCCTGTCATCTCCCTTCAGAATCTCAACCTTTTCCCTTCCTATGTCATTGGTTCCAATGTGGACAATGACCTCTTGCTGGCCCCTCTCCCCCGTGAGAACATTCTGCACCCTCTCTGAGACATCCTTGATCCAGGCACCAGGGAAACAACACACCATTCTGCTTTTTCTCTGCTGGCCACAGAAATGTCTGTCTGTACCTCGGACTACAGAATCCCCTAACACAATTGATCACTTGGAAGCCGATGTACCCCTCATGCATTAGAGCCAGTCTCAATACCAGTAACTTGGCTGTTAATGCTATTTTCCCCTGAGAATCCATCACCCCCTACATTTTCCAAAACAGCATACCTGTTTGAAATGGGTATATCCACAAAAGACTCCTGCACTAGCTGCCTATCTCTCTTACCCTTCCTGGAGTTAACCCATCTATGTGACTCTATCTGAGACTTTCACCCTGCCATCCATCACATACTGTTGCTGTTGCAAATTCCTCATCGCTTCTAACTGTCTCTCCAACCATTCCATTCAATCTGATAAGACTCGCATCCAACAGCATTTATGACAGATATGATCCGCAGTAACCCTGAAACTCTCTTTAAACTCCCACATTTGACAAGAAGTACATATCACTGTACTAAAGGCCATTTTTGCTCCTTCATAATCTACAGACCCAGAAAATAACACTGTCTTATTCCTCTACAAAACACTGCCCCAGATTAAATTAATAGTTATGGCTTTTTTTTAAGTTTAATCAAGATACATATTTCCAAAAACGTATAATCAAGAAAGAACCCACTCTACTCACTACTGCAGCCTTTCTCTTGGACACACTTAAAACAACAATTAACTTATCTGATTCTGTGCTGTGAACTTCGCCCAACAGTTCCTCCAAGATTAGTTGTGAATTTCACTGTTTGTTAATTTTCCCAGATGCACTCCGATGTCCAGCGATACATGAATTCAAAACAGCAAAGGCAGTAACTGTGCAGGTTCTCTCTCACTCTCTCTCTCTCTCCTGCACTGTCCTCACCATATGCTTCCAGTCAATGTGGACTTGATAGGCCAAATGGCCTGTCTCAAAAGTGCAGGGATTCAATTATCTTCTTGACTAGTCTCCCATTTTGACTGTGTCAAAAGCCTTGTGATTAATAATTATTTATTTCACTGATTAAGTTTTAATTAAAGTCCCTAATCCTGCCTGTACTTGTATTTGTATTATTTCAGTAAATGTTTTACTTACCCCAATTGAATTTTCACTTAGATTAGTAGGAAGTATTCAACAATCAATCTAGTAAGCTTTACTGGTAAACCTTACCATTGATGAAGAAAACCTTACAATTACTAAAATTATTCATTATTTGGAGATGCCGGTGTTGGACTGGGGTGGACAAAGTTAAAAACGGCACAACACCAGGTTATAGTCCAATGGGTTTAATTGGAAGCACTTGCTTTCAGAGCGCTGCTCCTTCATCAGGTAACAACCACCTGATGAAGGAGCAGTGCTTCGAAAGCTAGTGCTTCCAATTATACCTGTTGGACCATAACCTGGTTTTGTGCAATTTTTAAAATCATCCAAGTTTTGAAAGATAAATGAGAAAAATATTTATGAATCAACCAACTACCAATTTTCTTGCAATGTCACACTTTATCAGGAAACATTAAACAGTAAATGGCAGGACTTTTAGGAGCGTTGATATATAGAAGGATATTGAGGTGCAAGTTTATAGCTCCCTGAAAGTGACAGCACAACTGGTTATGGTGGTAAAGAAGGTATACAACATTCCTGTCTTCATCAGGGCATGGAGTGTAAACATTGGCAAGTCAGGTTGCAGTGAAACAAAACTTTAGCTTCGGCCACTTTCGGAATATTGTGTGCAGTCCTGGCCACCACACAATGGGAAGGGTATGGATGCTTTGGAGAAGGTGCAAAAGAGGTTTATGAGGATGTTACCTGGATTGGAGTGTATTAGGTATAAGGAGAGGTTGGACAAGCTTGGATTGTTTTCACTAGAACGTCAGAGGCTGAGGCGCGATCTGATGGAGGTATATAAAATTATGAGAAGCATGGAGAGGGTGGATAGGCGGGGTCTTTCTCCCAGGGTGGAAATGGCAAATACTAGGGGGCAAAGGGTTAAGGTGAGAGGGGGGGAAGTTTAATGGAGATGTGTGAGGCAAGTCTTTTTACACAAAGGGTGGTAGGTGCCTGGAACGCACTGCCAGGGGAGGTGGTAGAAGCAGGTACAACAGAGACGTTTAACAGGCATTTAGACAGACACATGACCAGGCAGGGAATAGAGGAATACAGACCCTGTGCTGTGCAGGCAGATGGGATTAATTTTGAATGGTATCATGGTTGGTACAGACATGGTGGGCCGAAGGGCCTGTTCCTGTGCTGTCCTGTCCTACAGCTGAACTCAGAGCAGAATCTGTCCTGTTCTATGTTTTCACCACCTCCAAACAGCAGTGAAAGCTGCTGAAGTCAAATTTCCATTGGGAATACAGGAATAAAGTTAGGTCTTTCAGCCCTTTGAGCTGTTCAGCTATTATTCATCACCACAAAGTACATGGAGAGTAAAGCATTCAGTAACAGGACCGGGTAAAGTCAGTCTCTGAGCATTTACTCAATCTCATTGTAAATTGCTGGCTAGCTGATCGATGTATATTTTAACTCTACTTAGACACAGGGAGTCATAGAGATGTACAGCATGGAAACAGACCCTTCGGTCCAACTCGTCCATGCCGACCAGATATCCCAACCCAATCTAGTCCCACCTGCCAGCACCTGGCACATATCCCTCCAAACCCTTCCTATTCATATACCCCACCAAATGCCTTTTAATTGGTGCAATTGTACAAGCCTCTACCACTTCCTCTGGCAGCTCATTCCACACACGTACCACCCTCTGAGTGAAAACGTTGCCCCTTAGGTCTCTTTTATATCTTTCCTCTCTCATCCTAAACCTATGTCCACTAGTTCTGGACTTTCCCATGCCAGGGAAAAGACTTTGTCTATTTATCCTATCCATGCCCCTCATGATTTTATAAACCTCTGTAAGATCACCCCTCAGCCTCCAACGCTCCAGAGAAAACAGCCCCAGCCTATTCAGCCTCTCCCTTTAGCTCAAATCCTCCAACCCTGGCAACATTCTTGTAGCTGTTTTCTGAACCCTTTCAAGTTTCACAACATCTTTCCGATAGGAAGGAGACCAGAATTGCACACAATATTCCAACAGTGGCCTAACCAATGTCCTGTACAGCCGCAACATGACCTCCCAGCTCCTGTACTCAATGCTCTGACCAATAAAAGAAAGCATACCAAACGCCTTCTTCACTATCCTATCCACCTGCGACTCCACTTTCAAGGAGCTATGAACCTGCACTCCAAGGTCTCTTTGTTCAGCAACACTCCCTAGGACCTTACCATTAAGTGTATAAGTCCTGCTAAGATTTGCTTTCCCAAAATGCAGCTCCTCGCATTTATTTAAATTAAACTCCATCTGCCACTTCTCAGCCAATTGGACCGAAGGGTCTGCGTCCATGCTGTACATCTCTGTGACTCTAAGTACTATTCCATGGGCCAACCATCTTCAGTTGCCTCATCAATGACCTTCCCTCCATCATAAGGTCAGAAGTGGGTGGAATGTTCGCTGATGATTGCACAATATTCATCACCATATTGAAGTAGTCCATATTCAAATGCAACAAGATCTGGGCAATATCCAGGCTTGGGCTGACAAAGGGTAAGTAACATTTGTACCGCACAAATGCCAGGCAATGACCATCACCAATAAGAGACAATCTAACCACTGCCCCTTAACATTCAATGGTATAACCATCACTGAATGCCCTCACGATCAACATCCTTGGGGTTATCAGTTACCAATTTGACCAGAAAGTCAACTGGACTCACCACATAAACACAGTGGTTACATGAGCAGGTCTGAGGTTAGGCGTACTGCAGCTAGTAACTCACCTCCTGACTCCCCAAAGCCTGTCCATCTTCAGCAACGCACAAATCAGGAATGTGATGCCATACTCCCCACTTGTCTGGATGGGGGCAGCTCCAACAATATTCAAGAAGCTTGATATTATCCAGGACAAAGCAGCCCCTGCTTGATTGGCACCACATCCACAAATATCCACTCTCTCCATCACCTAGGCTCAGTAACAACAGTGTGTACCATCTACAAAATGCAGTGCTGACATGTATCAAAGATTCTTAAACATCACCTTCCAAACCCATGATCACTTCCATCTAGAAGGGCAAGGGCAGCAGGTACATGGGAACATCACCAGCTGCAAGCTCCCCTCCAAGCCACTCACCATGCGGAGTTGGAAAAATATCACCGTTCCCTTAATGGCGCTGAGTCAAAATCCTGGAATTGCCTCCCTAATGGCATTGTGGGTCTATCTTTAGCACATGGACTGCAGCGGTTCAAGAAGGCAACTAGGGACGGGCAATAAATGCTGGCCCAGCCAGCAACACCCATATCCCACAAATGAATTTAAAAAAAGATTTTATATTCAGAGCATTCGAAAACTATTAAAAATTGAAATAAAAAGCTTAGGATTTACAAAAGTGCAATGAAGTGTTACAAGACTTGAACCTGCACCTCCTATGTTTCCCTCCATTAAGGAGCCTTAGAATTGTCAGATTTCTGAATTCACATCCCAAATATTTGGACTGCTTTCACCAATTTCTTTCCATGTTTGCAAATGGTAACCTTCAGAAAATACTCAACATTGTCACCAGATGGCGCATGGGGGTCATCAAGCATTCAAAGACAGAAGTTTGTACAGCACTTGGACTATGCACATTACATTGTAAACTGTTGAACAGTTTCGAGGGAGAGAAAAATGAGAAAGATTTGCATTTAACTTACACCTCGCACATCCCAAAGTGGGTTACAGTAAAGAAAACATTTCTAAGGCGCTGTAATGTCACAAATATTATCACCAATATTTTTCACAGTAAGCTCCCAGAAATAGAGTCATAGTCATAGAGACGTACAGCATGGAAACAGACCCTTCAGTCCAACCCGTCCATGCCGACCAGACATCCCAACCCAATCTAGTCCCACCTGTCAGCACCCGGCCCATATCCCTCCACATAGTATGTGCTCACAAGCAGATAATCTCCTTGAGGCACATTTTTGTGAATGATGTGTTTTGGTCAGAACAACAGGGAGAACTAGTTTTTTGGAATAAGGCCACCAGTGAGGGAAACAAGGTCTCAGTTTAAAGTCTCATCTAAAATTCAGTACCTCCGATAGTGTAGCAGTCCCTCAGTACTGCACCGGAGCAAATCAGTACAGATTTTCCAATCAAACTTCTGGAATTTGGCTTAAATGCACAATCTTCTGACTCCGAGGCAAATGTGACACCGCATTCTTCTATGGAATGAGCGCATCGCTGACAAGGCCAGAATTTGGCACTCAAATTGCTTTTTGAGGGTAGTTAAGGGTGAACTACATTGCTGTGAGTCACATATAGATCAGTAAAGGGCTGCAGAATTATCTAGACCCACCCGCCTGCGCTTGGCCCATAGCCCTCCAAACTTTTCCTAATCATAAACGTATCCAAATATCTTTTTAACATTGTTACTGTACCTTCCTCTGGCAGTGGAGGGTGCATACTAATCACTCACTGTGTGAAAAAGTAGCCCCTCATGTCCTTTTTAAATTTTCTTCTCTCACCTTAAAAATATGCCCCCTCATTTTGAAATTCCCCACCCTATGGAAAAGAACCTTGACATTCACATTATCTACGCCCCTCATGATTTTATAAGGTCATCCCTCAAACTCCTACACTCCAGTGAAAAAGGTCCCAGCCTTTCTAGTTTATTTTTATAACTCAAACCCTCCATTCTTGGCAACATCCTGGTAAATCTCTTCTGTACAGTCTCCATTTTAATAATATCCTTCCTATAACTGGGTGACCCAACCTGTATTTCAGAAGAGGCCTCATCAACATCCTGTACAACCTTAACGTAACATTCTGACTCCTTTACTCCAAAGGTCTGAGCAATGAAGGTAAGCATGCTAAACACTTTCTTAAACACCGTGTCTACATATGATACAAATTTCAAACAATTGTGACCCGGAACTCCTAGATCTCTCTGTTCTACAACACAACCCAGAGCCCTGTCATTAATTGTATAAGTCTTGTCCTTGTTTGTTTTACCAAAATACAATACCTCACATTTTTCCAAATTAAGCTCCATCTGCCACTCCTCAGCCCATTGGCCCAGTTGATCAAGATCTCTTTGTAAGCTCAAGTAACCTTCTGACCACCAATTTTGATGTCATCCACAAACTTAATAAACATGCCTCCTAAATTCTCTCCAAATTATTTGTATAAATGACAAACCATTTTGGTGGATCTTGTACTGATTCCTATGGGACACTACTGGTCACAGGCCTCCAGTCCAAAAAACAACCTTCCACTACCACCCTCTGTCTCCTACCATAAAGCCAATTTTGTATCCAATTGGTAAGTTCACTCAATCCCATGTGATCAGACTTTACTAATTAGTCTACCATGCAAAGCCTTGTCAGAGACTTTACTAAAGTCCAAGGGAACAATGTCTACCACTCTGTCCTCCTCAAACTTTTCAGTTACTTCATTTAAAAACTCAATCGGTTTTGTGAGACACAGTTACCCTCTCATAAAACCATGCTGACTATCTTAATCAATCCATGCCTCTCCAAATGCAAGTAAATAGAGTCATATCTTTCAGAATCACCTCCAACAGCTCACCCACCACCAATGTCAGACTCACAGGTCTATGGTTTCCAGACTTCTTCTTATGACCTGGGCTGAGTGGACAGATTTTTAATCAGAAAGGGAATCAAAGGTTATGGGAAAAAGGCCAGAAAGTGGAGTTGAGGATTATCAGATCAGCCATGATCCCATTGAATGGCAGAGTAGACTTATTGAGTCATAGAGAGGTAGAGCAAGGAAACACATCCTTCGGTCCAACATGTTCAGATATCCTAACCTAAGCTAAGTCCCATTTGCCAGCGCTTGGCCTATATCCCTCTGAACCCTCCCCATTCATATATTCATCCAGATGCCTTTTAAATGTTGTAATTTTACCAGCCTTCATCACTTCCTCTGGCAGCTCATTCCACATATGCATCACCCTCTGCGTGAAAACATTGCCCCTTATGTCACCTTTTAAATTTTTCCCCTCTCACAATAAACCTATGCCCTCTAGTTCTGGACCCCCCCAAACTGAGATAAAAGACCTTGTATATTTATCCCATCCATGTCCCTCATGATTTTATAAACCTCTATAAGGTCACCCTTCAGCCTCCAACACTCCAGGGAAAACAGCCCCAGCTTATTTAGCCTCTCCCTCCAGCTCAAATCCTCCAACCCTGTCAACATCCTTACAAACCTTTTCTGAACCCATTCAAGTTTCACAACATCCTTCCAATAGGAAGGACACCAGAAGTGCACACAATATTCCAAAAGTGGTCTTACCGATGTCCTGTACAGCCACAACATGACCTCGCAACTCCTTAACTCAATGCTCTGATCAATAAAGGAAAGCATACCAAATGCCTGCTTAACTAGTCTATCTACCTGTGACTCCACTTTCAAGGAACTATGAACCTGCACTCCAAGGTCTCTTTGTTCAGCAACACACCCCAGGACCTTATCAATAAGTGTATAAGTCCTGCTCTAATTTGCTTTTGCAAACTGCAGCACCTCGCATATATCTAAATTAAACTCCTTTCACCACTCCTCAGCCCATTGACCCATCTGATCAAGATCCCATTGTAATCTGAGGTAACTTTCTTCGCTGTCCACTACACCTCCAATTTTAGTGGGATCTGCAAACTTACTAACTATAACACCTAGGTTCATATTCAAATCATTTATATAAATGACAAAAAGTAGTGGACCCAGCACCGATCCTTGTGGCACTCCACTGGTCACAGGCCTCCAGTCTGAGAAACAACCCTGCACCAACCCTCTTCTACCTTTGAGCCCATTCTGGATCCAAATGCTGAGTTCTCCCTGTAGTCCATGAGATCTAACCTTGCTGATCAGTCTCCCATGAGGAACCTTGACAAATGCCTTATTCAAGTTCATATACAGAACAAAATTGGTAATCCGAACGTCAATTGTCCGAATTTCAAATTACCTGAACAAGAAATCAAAGTCCGGTAAAAACGTTATACATTATTCGAACAATCAATCAGTTATCCGAACAAAATACTACCCGTCAGTCTCATTCGGATAATCAAGGTTGTTCTGTAGATCACGTCCACCACTCTGTCCTCATCAATCCTCTTGGTTACTTCTTCAAAAATCTCAATCAGGTTTATGAAACAAGATTTCCATGCACAAAGGCATGCTTATTGGCTAAGCGACTTACTTCTATTTAGACGCCTTACAGTCAAATCGTCTTAATATTTCCTTTTTCAGCTTGGTGTCAATTTTGTTCTGACTACACTCTTTTGAAGCGTGGTTGGATGGTTTAAAGATACTATGTAAATGTTAACTGCTGATGCAGCAGTACATTAGCTTATGGTAACTTATATCATCCATGGCCAACTAGTAGCCCTCCTGAATCTGAACATAGGTTCCAAGTTCAAGTCTTACTCTAGGCTTGCACCTAAAAAATGTAAGTCAACAGTGGAGTCTCTTGTGGCACAGTGATAATGTCCCTACCTCTCAACCAGAAAGCGCAGATTCAAGACCCATCTGCTGCAGATATGTGTCAAAACATCTCTGAACAGGGTGATTAGAAAATATCTAGGAACAATCAAGGTGTCTCTTTAAAAAGTCACAGGGAGTCCTCCGCTATGAGAGGTGCAGATGTCGTTAAACTCAACCTGGCTGCACATAAAAGATCCTGTGGTACCGTTTTCAAAGAAGAATCTGGAAGTTAGCCAAAAGTAAAGATGCTGGAAATCAGAAACAAAAACAGAAATTGCTGGAGAAACTCAGCAGATCCGGCAGCATCTCTAAAGACAAAACAACGTTTGAAGAACTGAGATCTGAAGAACTACCAATAGACTCTGACTTTGTCTCTCTCTCTCTCTCTCCACCGATACTACCAGAGTTTCTCAACAATTGTTTCAGGCCAGGTATCTTGGCCAACATTTATCCATCAATCAACATCACTTCAAAGACTGGACCATGTTCAAACTGTTATTCTGGACGATTATTGGAAGAAGATCGGCCAACTCCATTACAACCATTTATTTAATTGACTCTGGAGCCCTTTGTGACTAGTACTGGTCGAGAAGGGTGCTACATAAATGCAAGTCTGCGGCACTGACAAATACAATCTCTCATCCAGCAACGATGAAAGCCTGTTACAGCCACTCACAGTTTTGAGTACTTTTTAAACAAAAGAAAAAAAAAGATAGTTAAAATGAAATATAAAGTTTTTTTATTGTGAAATATTCACGAGTCTTGTCTGAAAGGGAAAAGCATGTTTCTTTTTGAAACATTTTTTCATCGCCGGAAAAAAACTTTTTTTTCAAGCTCGTTATCTCTGTGCTGCAATCTCGCTTTAAGGGAGTCCCCATGGTTTAGCTGGAGTTACAGCTGGTCGTCAGCGAGTGGTAAAGTAAACGCTCTGTTGGCTTGGTGCTTGTGTCAAGGGCAAACAAGACCAGACTGCCTGGCGCCTCTGAACACCTGGAGAAGTTCAGGTTAACTACATTCCTATACACACAGCTGATTCACTGGATTATATATACTAATCCTTTGTCAGCAGATGTGGTCCTAGTGTGACACCCAACTCGAAACTCGCCTGTAGCACTTCTTAATTCCCCCCCCCCCTTTCTTAAATAAACAGTGACAGTGTCTCCACCCCCCCCCCCCCCCAAATGCTTGCGAAGGTGGAATTAACATTTTACGATCCAATAATAAAAACGTGGAAGTCCATTAGGATTTCAGTGAATTTATAACTGCACTTTTAAAAAAATATATATAATTTTCCTAAAACTTTTACAAACTTTCTCGGGCAAGTCCAATTTATTTCATCACTGCTCAGACAACTGTTTTGCCTGGAGATTTTGCTTTAAATTAGCGATCCATTGATGTCTGTTTAATCTGTATTGTATGTCAGAGGGTGTTTGGAAGCCAAATAATTAAAAGGCTTAACTGTTCTTTAAAATTGCTTAATGGCTTCAAAGTTTAGCAATAAATGTCAGTGAGCAGGTTGGGAGTTCTGTTCCAACAATGCTGTTCCAAGTTGACTTTAGGATATTAGGAGGGGACAATGTGGGGTCATGATTTTTTTTGACATCACGGAAGTATTTATAAATTACACAGCATAGACCTTTCCCAGTAGTGGTATATCGTGTCACAGATTTGTGCGGGAACCTTGCATTTATACGTCAAAAAACTATAAATACCAAGCAGTTTAAAAAAATGAGGATTGGGATTGTATCGGCGGGGGGGGGAATACTGAATAATTCACAATACGCACTTTTTAAAACGAGAAAAAGTTACTTCACAATTTTTCCAAGTTTCCTTTTTAAAATAATCTTGGGAGCGCTATTAAAGTGGGTTCAAATCCTAAAAGGATTTGTCTCAGCGAATAGTCTCTGAAATTGCATTCCTATGTCTATGTTAAACTGGAGCCCAAGTTCCTGAAATTATAGTTGAATTGAAACTTGTGTGTGTGAAATTGAGTGTATAGTGAGCAACTTTAGGACAGGGTCGATGGAAAATCCCCCGGAATTTCGAATAAAAAAAATCATCCTTTGTTTTATTAAAGTTTGTTTTATGTACATTTCCCAACAGCACGAGTTTTCAGCCTCATTGTAAATAAGCCCAAACTTGATCAACACCCGCCTTGTAACACAGAGATCAGTGTTAATCAATTACATGGAACATTTAAGTGCCTTCCTGGGGTAATCTTGTGCAAATTAATTATGTACGGTGCCTGGCAGATTGGGTTGTGGTAACACCCCTTCTCACATCTGCTTCAAGGCGCTTTCAGCTATTGTAAGTGAATGTTTCCGGTCGCTGCTTTGCTAGTTATTTCAATCAGAGAGCAAAGCAGCTATGGTCATGCACATTACTCACCGGGTTTTTGGGGTAGCTTGTCATTTCGCCACGCTCATCTACAACATGCCTTTGCAATTGCTCAACACGGGGGGAAAAAAAATCTTACCCTTCATTTTATTACGATGATTTATTTCAGTCGAACGTTAATAAATCAGAACAGGGGCCGCTGTTAAATAGAATCGCATCTCCACATGAGGAATGTGGAGGAAATCTCATGTCAGATGAGGAAATCTGGGACATTAATTGCTTTGGAACACACTGGGAGTTGAGAGTCGCTACATAAACTATGTCATTGGGTTCCAAGATATTCTAGTTTTATCAGAAAGTACATACACAAAACAAAGGTTTTAATTATGTGACTAGTTTTTATTTTAATCAATTCATCAAAAACCAATAAAAAAATCTTTAGTACAACATTGTTGTAAACAATTCAATACACACTTACAAAGTATAAGATTTACAACTGAATCACCCCATAGGTCTCTAAAGGATGCCATATACAATCTCAATTCTAGACTCCAGCATGTCTCGTTAATGGCCTGTAGTGTGGCGTGAGCTCACACATTACACATTTAAGAAGGATGGCGCGGCTAATCGCAGTTAAATCTGTTGCTAGGCACGTCGCTAGGAAGAGTTACTAAAACTTTGCTGTGCTTCCGCCTAGTTCCCGCGTCCACCTGGGTTCAGATGGAAGACTAAAATAAAAGGAGCCGAGAGTCCTGGAGCCTGGCGATCACTGCAAGATCTGCTCTCGCTTGGTGCCATGATCATCAAGACACTAGTCCCAGTGATTTTAATTTCTCCCAGCTCTCCTCTTTCCCCTCTCCCAGGGACTGCGGGATGGATGTACTGTTAATCCAGCACCACCGGATCATGTTATATTTAGCATCTGGAATACCTGGAAGAGACACAGAGGGAGCAAAATGATTAAAATTTTAATTCTTAAAATGAAGACAAAAAGAAAAATCCCATTGCATCAGAACAGCTCAGTAAGCATTGACATGATTTACGAGTTGGCCAACACGGTCAAAAGAGAAATTGGGTTCAGATTCCCCTTCGTTAATGCTTTGGACTGTTTCAACAACAGCAAGAAACCTGATCCGACACATGAAGGGCAAATGGAGTTCCGCTTGAGAAGTGGCAACAATTTTGTACATACCTGGAAGTAAAGTGAATCCATTCAACGACACAGAATCCTGTCATCACTGCTCACACATGGAACCTAGAGGGGGGGGGGGGGGGGGGAAAGAGAAAGAAATCGTTAATCAACTTGCCAATCACTGCATTACGAAAAATTCACTTTAAGTGTACATTTCTTGAAATTATTTAATGTTATGATTAATAAAAACCATATGTCCAGTCCTATATAAAACATATTCCTAAATAAGTAGTACAGTATACATTTAATGTGTTTTACAGATCTTTAATACCAGAAGTATTGACTTTTACAAACTATTAGGAAGTATTTATTCACCTCTGTTGACAGTCCTGTGACATCTGCACTGAGAGGGGTCCGAGACTGCCCTGTGGTTCCTGCGGCTGCCTGACACCCCAGTCCCGGCTGGTCGTCCAATTCGAGCTGCAAGTCCCAGATATAATCGATGACATGCTGCAGGATCTCGACTTTGCTGACCTTCTTGTTCTGGGGCAACGTGGGCACGAGTTCCTTCAGCTTGGTGTAGCAGCCGTTCATGTCGTACAGGAACATGCTCATCTGCTCGTCCAGCAGCGGGGCGACTTTGTACTTGGCGATGGCGATGCTCTGCTCGGACAGACAGCGCACCACTTCCTGGGTGCAGCCCTGGCGCTTCAGCGAGCAGGCGGCGCTAACCACTTTCATTATCCGCTGTGCGGGAACAACACTGCACTGAAACTGAAGAGGCTGAGAAATCGCTGTGACAACTCTGAAGTTGTCGGCGAGCTTTTATGCGCCACTAAGAAAAAATGGGCGTCTCTCAAACCCTGAAATCCAGGCCCATGTCTGCGAGCGAATGACAACTGAATTCTGCAACAAAACGGGGCGTAGTCTACAGAGCTTCTGGGCCAATGGAAAACCCTGGTTTGCATCAAACTTTTGAAATCTGTCAAGAGTTGGCGCACAGGGGGCGGGGGGGGGAAATCAAATAAGGAAAAAAAATGTACATATTTTGCTGAAGATGTGGGAATGCAGCTGGTTTGTATCTGGTGGGGTCTGCAGGTGGGGGTCGCCCAAGGGCGTGGGTGGGGAAATAATTCATGAGAATGTAAACTCATCAGATGCTCAGTGAAGGTTTGAATGATTTCTCGATTTCTTTTTGCACGCATTACTAGGGAATAACTCGCCAAAAATAACTAGTTGAAATCTCAACTGGGACTAAACATTTTTCCCCTTCACAAATTAAAATGCAGAACTGAAGTTGCATCATGTTGCTATCCCAAATGCGCAACAAGAAAATATTTGCATTGCAATTACAGATTGATCTGCAGAGATTCTGAAAGTATTGAAATGTAACGGAATGTTGCGAAACAGTATATAGAGGAATTCGGTGAAAGTAGTTCCTCACGATCTTTGCACTGTAAGGAGGCGATACATTAAGGGAAATCCTTTCAATCATTCAAAATGCTTAAAATATTTGCTTTAAGATTTATATTCAAGAAAAATAAACTTCAAGAGGAACTTAACTAAACAGATGTGGGGAAAGTGTCAGCGGATTTATCGTTTTGACTGAATTGGGTTATATTGTGAATAACTTCCAGGATTAATATAAATCCAAATCGAATTTAACAGCAAAAATCACACAGTAAACTTCTTGTTGTCAAAGTTGTCAACTTATTCAGTTAAAACTCTTTAAAAGCAGAATGTTTCTGTCTTGTCCTTACAAAGCAAAGTATCAATGTTGAGAACATTAACAAAGTTTTAAAGGGGAACGGATAATTTAGGGGGGGGGGGGGAAAAGGATTATTAAAACAGTGAAATAACTTTCTGAAAATACTTCCATTTTTGAGATTTCTAATAAATAAGGTTGAGGGGAAATGAAACAATTTTTCCACAGATTCAGTGCTTTCCGAAACAACTTTTTTTTGGAGTGGAGAATAGTTAAAGTTTAGAGGAAAAATGAATGATTAATCGGCAAAATGTTATCCGTCGAAGATTAATCACTCTGGAGACATTTTTGTTTGCAATTTGTAAGGAGGGAAATGAAGGTATTTTCCAGATATTTGGTGTAATCCTAAGTGGGAATTTTGAGAGAGAGCAATAATAAAGTTCAGAGGAGAGCAGTTAAATCTTGAGAGACAAAAACAATGATTAAACAGTCAAAAAATTGTCACTAACCACTATAGAAGCACTTTCAAACTTTTTGTAAGGAATATTTTTAAAATGAGAATGATAAAAGGCAAAAACAGGGGTCCATGACAATTTTTGAGGAAAAAGAAATGGGGGCAGCAGTGAAAAATTTAGGGGAACGTGAATGATGAATGTGAGAAAAGATGTCCCTCAATGATCTAATTGCCATTGGAGCAATTTTACTTTTGTTTGCAATTTGTAACAAGTATTTCTTTCCCAATGAGGAAGGGTGGGGGGAAGAGATGTTCAATGATTATAAAATTTCTAAAGGGGAAACTGGGCCAGTCACAAATTTACTGGAAAAGGGGAATGAAGGAATTTTCCAGAGATCATGTGCATTTCAAAGAATGAAACTGGGGAGAATAATAAATTTAAAGAGATGGGGAGGAGAATGGAGGAGTTTTTCTATAAATTATATTAATTTCAAAGAGGGAATAGGGGGGTGGTGAAAACAAATTTAGAAGGGGGGGTGGCAAAGGAAGGAGACTACATTATGTGCACTTTAAAAGGGAGGGGGTTTAGAGGAAATCAATTTAGAGGACGGGGGAGCATTGAAACATGGGGGGGTGTGGTTGGGAAAAGTAAAATGAAACTGGAAAAGAGACAATTGTGGAAGTTTGTAATTTTGCTTTTGCAAAAGAAGTGGGAGAGAAAGGAGGAATTTACCATGAGGCTTGGTGCAATGTTTTTTGTTTGTTTTCAAGAGGGAAGGTGAAGATGCATCTTTTTTTTTGCACTCCGAGCCCTGTGGAGTGTGTGTGTGTCCCTCCCTTCCCCCAAATGCAGCCTCCAGACTGGCAGGCGCCAGGCCCGTGACGTCACCCATTCATACAGCCTTGACGCCTGTCAAGCTGGCGCCGTGCAGGCGGTCGCCATAGCAACCCACACGCCAATCACCCGCACTACAAGGGCGCCGAACAGCCAGCAATTAACTGGCAATCATCTGCACCCTGATAAATCGCCCTTTAATTTGTCACCTTAACCCCTCTTAAAAAGTTTACACCCGCACACCTGCAAAGCCGTATTGTTGCTTGTGTTTTTTTTTGGGGGGGGGGAGAGTGGGTGGTGTGGGAGGTTGTGCAGGGAGTCCGCATGGTTGGAATGCTTGCAGTTGCTAAATGCTTGGAGTAAAAAGAGGGAAAAGGTTTGAGGGGGATAGAGAGAGATATTCTCCATTGAAAGCATATCTGCATTGCAATACATAAACCAGCTGCAAAAGCTGGACGGCAGTTAACACATTATAAAGAGATTGCCTCTAGATATATTCCTCTTGCAGTCCGGCTACACATTTTAAAACGTGCATTCTGTGCTTTTTAAAGTTGCTGATACATATAGCACTGTTTCGTACATGGTTCCATACGGACACAATTTGACAACACATTTTCAGGGGGAGGAACGGATATTTAGATCACATCTGCTTAGTATGCCTAGCCCTGGAAAGATGGAATGGACTTATTACAGAATAGCCCTCTTTTTTTTTCTCAGCCCTGAATCTTTGCTTTTATTTTGTTGAGGGGTGTAGGCCAGACTGTACATAATACCTATAAATGCTGATTTGGTGTTTATATAAAAATTAGTTTTCTGAGTAAACTTTTCCAAAATGTTTTTTTTTGTTGTTTGTGCTGAATTAATGGTGAAATCATTGTCCAAATTTGATTGTAACATTGAGAAACAAAAATAGCACAACATCTAAACCTTTTTTCAAAAAAGTACTTTCGGAATCAGACTGTGTCCCCATGTGTAACAATCACACTGCATCCAAAACAGATGGTTAAAAGCATTTTTACGTTTAAAAAACATATAGGGACAGAGTTGCTACACTGATCAGAATTTTAGATGAAATGTAACTCTGTGTGATGTTACTGTCGAAGAGTGCTCACTTTCTCCGTGATGTTAGTGTTCTTGATTAATTATGCTAAATTTCTGTAATTGTATTTCCAAATCTTTTGCTTTCACTTGCAATTCTACTTGAGGTCTCCTCTTAAAAATCACAAAAAATGTCATTTGTATAAACAATGCAGTATATATTAACATTGTCACTAAAGTGATCCAAATGGTCTTATATGGGACACATTAACAGAATTTGACTTGGTTAATGAGAAAATATGTTAATTCGTGCAACACTGAAGTTTCCTTCCAGGTTCCTTTCTCCCTTCCAGCTTTGAAAATTGAAATCTTAACTTTCACGTCCGATTGCATTTTGCTGTTCCTGTTTCAGGTCATAGCTCACAGGCTGTGCCCGAGACTGCAGGGCAGTTAGAACAATAGGCGAAAAGAAGTGAGTTTGTGGGAGAGATTCAGCCTGGCGACACTCTGTCTGAATCTGCTCTTTGCACTCCTCAGCGCTCTTTGTTCAGCTGCAAAAACTATCAACGTTTCCTACTGCCCTTCAACAATGACCCAGCCAGATGGGTCTTCCTATATACCCAACCCCCAACTAATCTTGTTTACAGCGTATCAGACAAAATATATTTTTTTAAATGAAACACTGTAGTCTCACAGAGACAAGTTCTGGATACAGTACGTACCTAATTGCAAAGACTAATTGCTGAAGGTGGAATTATTCTGAAACGTATAGTGTACTGTTACAAACATAGGGATATTAATTGTATTTTTTTTTTAAAACTACACAGGATTCTCCTTTCTCCTAAAATACATTGTGCACCTTTCCAGTTCGGGAAGGACATATTGCAGACAAGCCTCAAGGTCTCTGGCAGATTTCCAGCAGTACTAGTTGCTAAGGGCGCCTTGGTTGATGCTGTTGGGCTATGCTGAGTTTGCAGTTTGGACACTGAACTGGCATCAACGGCCCCATGTCTACTGACTGGTGGTGGAAGGTGGAAGTAAGCCAAGACACCCGTGATTATCTGTCTCCAACCTCAAACCCCCCACCCCATCACTGCATCCCATCACCCATGGCCTGGCAATGGATGTCTTTCATCGCTAGGTTATTGTGACGATAAAATTCCCATGACAGTTCTATATCAATGATGTTAAATTGAATCCCCATAAATATTGGGGGAGATAATGGCTGAGTGGCATTATCGCTGGACCGTTAATCTAGAGATCCAGGTCATGCTCTGAGGGCCTGGCTTCAAATCCCACCATGGCAGATAGTGGAATTTGTCTGGGGTGGCACAGTGGCTCAGTGGTTAGCACTGCAGCCTCATAGCACTAGGGACCTGGGTTTGATTCCAGGCTCGGGTCTCTGTGTGGAGTTTGCACATTCTCCTTGTGTCTGCGTTGGTTTATCTCCAAATGCTCCAGTTTCCTCCCACAGTCCAAAGATGTGCAGGTGAACTGGCCATGCTAAACCGTCTGTAGTGTTACATGCATTAGTCAGAGGGAAATGGGTCTGGGTGGATTACTCTTCAGATGGTCGGTGTGGACTTCTTGGGCCGAAGGGCCTGTTTACACACTGTAGGGAATCTAATCAAAAGCCAGAAGAACTGTGGATGATGGACATTAGAAATTGCTGGAGAAGCTCAACAGGTCTGGCAGCATCTGTGTACAGAAATCAGAGTTAACGTTCCGGGTCCACTAGCTCCAAAAGCTAATGCTTCCAATTAAACCAGTTGGACTATAACCTGGTGTTGTGGGATTTTTAACTTTGTTACCCTAGTAATTGTTGCCGTAAGCTTAACTTTGAATTCAGGTGTGGATGAATTGTACGCTTAAGTTCTGAGAATGGTTACTGGACCCGAAACGTTAACAGATGCCGTCAGACCTGCTGAGCTTTTCCAGCAATTTCTTTTCTCATTCCCCACAAACACAGCCCAGACCATCACATAAGCCAACCTCCCGGGCACGGACTCCATTTACATTTTTCATTGCCACGGAAAGGCTGCCAACGTCATCAAAGACCCCTCCCACCCGGGTAATCCTCTCCTACAACTTCTTCCATCCAGCAGAAGATATAGAACCTTAAACACACACACCAGCAGGTTCGAGAACAGCTTCTTCCCTGCTGTTCTTCAACTGATGAATGGACTGTCTAACTTCAAATAATGCTGAGCTTTTAATCTCTTGTCTAAGTCCTGTGCAGTGTAACCTGTACGCCAAGCGTGTTTTTCATCCTATGATCTGTATGTCCTTGCTTACAATAATCTGCCTGTACTGCTCGCAAGCAAAACTTTTCATTGTATTTAGGTACACATGACAATAAATCAGTCAAATCAAATACCATCAATTGCAAGGCAGGTCATTTTAATGGTTGGTTGGCAGGGTGTACTTGGGGCAAATTAACATAAATGCTATTCTTGTGGCCATCAATTTGACTTCTAACCCTGTGGTGAAATACATTACCCCCAGAGAAAGATCTTCATCATTTTGACGCCATGTCAGAACTCTGTCACAGATGTCATTAGCCAAAGCTTGACAGTAGGTCAGCCATCTTGTTATTCCCTGGTGTCCAGGCGAAGTTTTATCCCTCAACCAAAACCACTACAACAGGTTATCCAGTTAACACTGATTTCTCTTCACAGATGCTGCCAGACCTGCTGAGCTTTTCCAGCAACTGTTTTGTTTCTCATTTACAGAATCCACAGTTCTTTCAGGTTTTAGCAATGGCAACACATCAAAAATATACTTCATTTTCTGTAAAGCACTGTGAGATGTACCAACACTATCAAAGGTTCTATATAAATACACGGATCATTCTTTTATAGCCAGTTGGCTAAGGAAGATCCCAACTTTGATCTCTGGCTTGTTGTATGCAAGTTAATTTAACTGGTTGGCAATCTGTGTGTCAGGCTGAGAGAGTAGGCAAACTTATCTGTAACTCAGTTTTAAATGGCTTTTATTGAAGAATGTGTGTGTGTCTGTGTGCTGAAATTAAGTTCATAGTTCAATTAGGATGCATCCCAGGGTTGAGTTAACATGCAGACCAATGGTGTGCAATCAACTCTCTTGCAAGCATTTTACAATGCCTTTGTTACCCCAGTAATTGTTGCCATGAGCTTAACTTTGTCTTCAGGTTTAGATGAATTGTATGCTTCAGTAAGATTAATGTCCCCTTTGTTGGCTCTTTGTGGCACCTCCAATCCATGACTCTGAATGCCACTCATCCTTCTCAAATGTCATTTAGGCCAGAACTACAGAGCCTCAATATTGTTGTTTCTTCAAATTCTATGAAGAACTAAAACAACCCTCAGCCACAACTGAAACCATTCTGCATCCAAACCCCAGCTCTGCTTTCATTACCTGGAATGCTACCCTTGCTTGCTTTTGATGTGTGACCTATGATTCAGCAGGTAACAGTCATGTTTCTAAGTACTGTCAATCCAAGTCGAAAAGTGTGGCACTGGAAAAGCAGAGCTGCTCAGGCAGCATCCGCGGAGTAGGAGAGTTGGCGTTGCAAGCATGAGGTCTTCATCAGGAATGAGGAGTAGACCAAGCTGAGAGATAAATAGGGGAGGGGAAGTGGAGCTGGGGGAAAGGTAGCTGGGAATGCAATAGGTAAATGAAGGTGGGGGGTGATGGTGATAGGTTGGGGAGGAGGGTGGAGTGGGGCGATGGGAAAATTGACAGGTAGGGCAGTTCAAGAGGGCAGTGTCGAGTTGGAGGGTTAGATCTGGGCTAAGGTGTGGGGAGGTAAAATGAGGAAACTGGTGAAATCCACATTGATCCCATGGGGTTGGAGGGTCCCTAGGTGGAAGATGTGGCGTCCTTCCTCCAAGCATCGTGCGGCTAGAGTTTGACAGTGCAGGAGGTCCAGAATTTGCATGTCCTTGGTGGGGTGTTAGAGCGTGTTCAAGTGTTTGGCCACAGAGCAATGGGTTTGTTTAGTGTCTGTGTCCCAGAGAGGTTCAAGCCCCACTCCAGAGCATTCAGCACATAATCCAGGATGGCTGTCTAGCACAGCATTGAGAGAGCCCTCCACTGCGTTAGGAGGTACCATCCCTCAGTGAGATGTTAACCCAAGCCTCCTCCTGCTCTCAGAAAAGACCAAAATATTGTAGATAATGGAAATCTGATTATAGAGTCATAGAGATATACAGCACGGAAACAGACCCTTCGGTCCAATTCGTCCATGCCGACCAGATATCCTAACCCAATCCAGTCCCACCTAACAGCATCCCTCCAAACCCTTCCTATTCATATACCCATCCAGATGCCTTTTAAATGTTGCAATTGTACCAGCCTCCACCACATCCTCTGGCAGGAGACAGTGAGGTCTGCAGATGCTGGGGATCAGAGTTGAGAGTGTGTTCCTGGACAAGCACAGCAAGTCAGGCAGCATCTGATGAGCAGCAAAATCGATGTTTCGGGCTGGAGCCCTTCATCAGGAATGAGGCTGGGAGCCTTGGGGGTGGAGAGATAAATGGGGGTGGGGCCCATCCAGCAACACACTTTCAACACTTCCTCTGGCAGCTCATTCCATACACATACCACCCTCTGTGTGAAAAGGTTGCCCCTTAGGTCTCTTTTATATCTTTCTCCTCTCACCCTAAACCTATGCCCTCTAGTTCTGGACTCCCCGACCCCAGGGAAAAGACTTTGTCTATTTATCCTATCCATGCCCCTCATAATTTTGTAAATCTCTATAAGGTCACCCCTCAGCCTCCGACGCTCCAGGGAAAACAGCCCCAGCCTGTTCAGCCTCTCCCTATAGCTCAGATCCTCCAACCCTGGAAACAGCCTTGTAAATCGTTTCTGAACCCTTTCAAGTTTCACAACACCTTTCCGATAGGAAGGAGACCAGAATTCCACGCAATATTCCAACAGTGGCCTAACCAATGTCCTGTACAGCTGCAACAGGACCTCCCAACTCCTGTACTCAATACTCTGACCAATAAAGGAGAGCATACCAAACGCCTTCTTCACTATCCTATCTACCTGCGACTCCACTTTCAAGGAGCTATGAACCTGCACTCCAAGATCTCTTTGTTCAGCAACATTCCTCAGGACCTTACCATTAAGTGTGTAAGTCCTACTAAGATTTGCTTTCCCAAAATGCAACACCTCGCATTTATCTGAATTAAACTCCATCTGCCACTTCTCAGCCCATTGGCCCATCTGGTCCAGATCCTGTTGTAATCTGAGGTAACCCTCTTCGCTGTCCACTACACCTCTGTGGCTTAGACCTTGGAAGTGGTGGCGTTCTTATACATCTGTTGACCATCTGAGGTGGTACAGTTGGCAGGTTTTAAAAGATGCTGTTAAAGGAGGCTTAGCTTATTGCTGTAGTTCACTGGAGCTGATGTTGACTAACAGTGGGAGAGAGTGAATACTGGTATTGGATGGTGTGTCAATCAGTCAGAATGTTTTGTCCAAGATGACGCGAATTGCATGTGTATTATGAGAGCTGCACTCATCCAGAGAAGAGTATTCCACCATACCTTTGACATGTGCCTTGAAGATGGTGGACAGGCTTTGGGAAAACAGGACATGAGTAACTGAAAATTCTCTGCCTCTGCCTGTTCTTCTAATCATGATATTTCCAATATAGTAGGATGTTGGCAAACAGTTTAACAGTGGGATAGCATTACAGCCTGACTTTGTGTTCCCCAATTCTGGCTTGTTCTCATCCCTGATCTACCCCATCATTAGCAGGAGTGCCTTCTATTGTTTGGGTCCCCAGTTACAGATATATCTCAATGCTCTCCATTTCCTTACTGTCTCCCCTCCTTCAGGATGGTCCCTGAAAGTGAATTCTTTGAACAAACTTTTGTCACAAGTCCTATCTTCTTGTGTCAAACATTTGTCTTAATAATGTGCCGGTAAAGCATCTTGCGACATAGTACAGCGTTGAAGACACTTTTTAATTGCATATTTTCATTGTTCTGAAGGAGGGTTGCACCCAAAACGTTGACTTTTCCACCTCCTGATGCTGCCTGGCTTGCTCTGTTCTTCCAGCCTCCTGCCTGTCTACCTATTTTCATTCTGGATCAGTGATGCTGGAAGAGCACAGCAGTTCAGGCAGCATCCAAGTAGCTTCGAAATTGACGTTTCAGGCAAAAGCCCTTCATCAGGTTATTCCTGATGAAGGGCTTTTGCCTGAAACATCAATTTCGCTGCTCCTTGGATGCTGCCTGAACTGCTGTGCTCTTCCAGCACCACTAATCCAGAATCTGGTTTCCAGCATCTGCAGTCATTGTTTTTACCTATTTTCATTGCTAATGTTTCAGTTAGTGATTCACTGAGTGGGAATCCTGATAGATCTTCCCCACATTACTCGAATTGAAACCAAATTCTGCCCCTATTGCCATTTTCAATGGTGTTGGTTAAATTGAAATGTTACAGAGCTGAGGGCTGTGCTGAGCTGGCACTGAAGAGGAACTGAGACCTGGGCAGAGCAGCCATTATCTTATTGAATGGTGAGCCACACTTAAGGGGTGAACGGTCTATTCCTGCTCCTATTTCTTACAAACTTATAGGGCATCACAGTGGCTCAGTGGTTAGTGCTGCTGCCTCAGAGCACCAAGGGCCTGGGTTTGATTCCAGCCTCAGGTGATTGTCTGTGGGGAGTTTGCGTGTTCCCCCTGTTTTGTTTGGGGGGGAGTCAGGATGCTTTCTTCTGGGTGCTCCGGTTTCCTCCCTCAGTCCAAAGATGTGCAGGTTAGGTGGACTGACAATGGGAAATTGCCCATATGCCCAGGGATGTGGAGGTTAGGTGGATTAGAGATGGGAAATGGGAGAGTTAGAGGGTAAGGGGGAGTGCCTGTATGGGATACTCTTTGCAGAGTCAGTGTGGACCAAATGGCCTGCTTCCACACTGTAAGGGATTCAGTGATAGCCTTAGTCTATTATTTAGCCACTCTGTCGACAGCATAAATAAACATTTCAAAATAACCCATTTATTTATTGAACTTTAACCCTCTCCCTCATGGTTTAAGGTTGCACAGGACTGAGGAATTCTTTTGTACCTTGTCTGATTTTCACATCTGAGATTTGTCGGCGGGAACCTGAGATTTGTCAGCAGAGACCTGCAGACTTTTTGGCCATGGAGGGCCTGATCAGGAAATCGTGATGTGGAGGTGTCTGTGTTGGACTAAGGTGGACAAAGTTAAAACTCACACAACACTCGGTTATAGTCCAACAGATTTATTTGGAAGCACTAGCTTTCGGAGTGCTGCCCCTTCATCAGGTGGTTGTGGAGTATACAATTGTAAGACACAGAATTTATAGCAAAAGTTTGCAGTGTGATGTAACTGAAATTATACATTGAAAAATACCTTGATTGTTTGTTGAGTCTCTCATCTATTGGAATGACCATGATAGTTTCACTTCTTTCAGATGTCAATCACAAAAAGGAAAAGGAGAGAATTGTAAATTTAGGAGAAGCTGTAAAGGACTGGGAATAATGGTTAGCTCTTCCCAAGAGACAGCAAAGGCACGATTGGCTGAATGGTCTCTTTCTGCACCGCAAGATTCTATGATTATAAAACCAAGTCAAACCAGGTAGAATAATTGATGGGTAATGCTAGAAAATAAGTTATTTATGATTTGTAATAGAAAATTATTAAGACTTCTCACTAGTTATGTGTTAAATGTCAGGATGGAACCTACTCATTCCTGATGAAGAGCTTTTGCCCGAAACATCGACTCTCCTGCTCCTCGGATGCTGCCTGACCTGCTGTGCTTTTCCAGCACCAAACTCTCGACTCTAATCTCCATTATCTGCAGTCTCACTTTTGCCTGGATCCTAGTTAAGAAAGGCCATTTTCGCTGTAAACAGAGTGCAGTGGAGGTTCACTAGGCTGCTACCTGGGATGGCAGGATTGCTCCATGAGGAGAGATTGATTTGCCTAGGTCTGCATTCACTACACTTTAGAACGATGAGAGGGGATCTCACAGAGTCTTAGAGATGTACAGCACAGAAACAGATTCTTCACTTCAACTCACCCATAGAAATCCTAAATTAATCTATTCTCATTACTATATCCCTCTGAATGCTTCCTACTCATATACCCATCCAGCTGCCTTTTAAACGTTGTAATTGTACCAGCCTACGCCACTTCCTCTGGCAGCTCATTCCATACACATTCCACCCTCTGTGTGAAAAAGTTGCCCCTCAGGTTCCATTTAAATCTTTCCCCTCTTACCCTAAATCTATGCCCTCTAGTTTTGGACTCCCCTAACCTGGGGAAGAGACCTTCTCTATTTACCTTATCCATGCCCCTCATGATTTTATAAACCTCTCCTAGGTCACCCCCTCAACCCCCAATGCTCCAGGGAAAACAGCCCCAGCCCCAGTGGGCGGCACGGTGGCACAGTGGTTAGCACTGCTGCTTCACAGCGCCAGAGACCCGGGTTCAATTCCCGCCTCAGGCGACTGACTTTGTGGAGTTTGCACATTCTCCCCGTGTCTGCGTGGGTTTCCTCCGGGTGCTCCAGTTTCCTCCCACAGTCCAAAGATGTGCAGGTCAGGTGAATTGGCCATGCTAAATTGCCCGTAGTGTTAGGTAAGGGGTAAATGAAGGGGTATGGGTGGGTTGCGCTTCGGCGGGTCGGTGTGGACTTGTTGGGCCAAAGGGCCTGTTTCCACTCTGTAATGTAATGTCATCTAATCTAATCCTATTCGGCCTCTAGAGCTCAAACCCTCCAACCCTGGCAACATCATTGTAAATCCTTTCTGCACCCTTTCAAATTTGACTGAATAAAACATAAAATTCAAACGGGGCTGGACAGATTAGATGTTCCTGAAGTCTAGAACCAGGGGTTACAGTCTCGGGATATGGGATAGGCCATATGGGACTGAGATGAGAAAATATTTCTTTGCTTTTGGAGGGTGGTCAACCTGAGGAATTCACTACCCAGTAGACTGTGGAGGCTGTCTCACTCAGTATATTCAAGAAAGAGATTGATACATTTTCAAAGACTCAAGGAGAATGGAGAAAGAGTCAGAATGTTGCATTAAGGTAGTGGATCAGCCATGATCATATTGAGTGATCGAGCAGACTTGAAGGGCTGAATGGCCTTCTCCTGCTCCTAGTTCCAATGCGTGGATCTAAAACAGTCTTAACATCCTGAGCACTCACATAATGAATGTTAACTGCCCAGTCTTGTATAATTGCATCTCTTAAGTAAGAAGTCTCGCAAAAAACATATACCAAATTTCATGGCACTTTTTAGACTGAACATGCTGCAAACTCCAGCACAAACTGGAGAGTCTGCAGATAGAATTTGCTTTTGTTTGATTTCTTTGAAGGAGGAAAAACAGACAAGACAAAAACACAATGGAATAACAGCTCATACATTAAGACCCATCACAACCGTTTTCACACGTACCAGTTTTAACATGAAACTGCAAAAAAACTACACTGAGGTTTACGTTGCACAATGACACCATTCATATAAACAGATCCTTAATCTGTATAGAATGACTGAGACCAATTTACAGAGTCTCGTCCCATTAACACCTGCTAAACACAGGACCTAACATACGCGTTTAGCATTTGACTAAAACTAATTAAGATCGATTTTCAATATGAAAGGGCAGCTATCATCAAAATTTGTTTTCCCTAATAAAAATGTTTGTTTGCAAGACCTGTGAGGGAGATTTTCACCTCTGGATGATGTGTAAAAATAAATTGTAAATTAATTCTATCTAATCAATTCCTTCACTGTTTTTGGAGACTCTCAGACTGACTACAACATTCCAGGGTGCAGAGGTGCTTAACAGTTTTACAGTACAGTGGTTGCAACTGATTGTGTCAAAGCTTCTAGCTACCCTTGTGATAAAGCTACAGATACAGTGATAGGCAGGTGTGGAGCTTTGGGCCAAGAGTCCAAACATCAGGAACTCCCAACTCAGCCATCTGTGGGAACCCTTCCAAATGAGTCAACTATTGACAGCTTTATCAAGCAGAGAAACAGTTTACTGGAAATCTATATATAAATGATAACGTATTGGTTTGAAGGCCACCATCATTTTTGTGCATGTTTTTCTCACAGCTCTACAACACTGCTGCCATAAAGTTATGGCAAGGTACTGGTACTGGTAACCAAGTTAACAAGTGTCTCACCCTTGTGATGCAGGCAGTTACCAACTGTCTGTTTGCCAAATTCCTGGAGGATGCTGAACAAAGAGACCTTGGAGTGCAGGTTCATAGCTCCTTGAAAATGGAGTCGCAGGTAGATAGGATAGTGAAGAAGGTGTTTGGTATGCTTTCCTTTATTGGTCAGGGTATTGAGTACAGGAGTTGGGAGGTCATATTGCCATTGCACAGAACATTGGTTAGACCACTGTTGGAATATTGTGTGCAATTCTGGTCTCCTTCCTATCGGAAAGATGTTGTGAAATTTGAAAGGGTTCAGAAAAGATTTACAAGGTTGTTGCCAGGGTTGGAGGATTTGAGCTACAGGGAGAGGTTGAACAGGCTGGGACTGTTTTCCCTGGAGCGTCGGAGGCTGAGGGGTAACCTTACAGAGGTTTACAAAATTATAAGGGGCATGGATAGGATAAATAGACAAAGTCTTTTCCCTGGGGTGGGGGAGTCCAGAACGAGAGGGCATAGGTTTAGATTGAGAGGGGAAAGATATAAAAGAGACCTTAGGGGCAACTTTTTCATGCAGAAGGTGATATGTGTATGGAATGAGCTGCCAGAGGATGTGGTGGAGGCTGGTACAATTGCAACATTTAAAAGGCATCTGGATGGGTATATGAATAGGAAGAGTTTGGAGGGATATGGGCCGGGTGCTAGCAGGTGGGACTAGATTGGGTTGGGATATTTGGTCTGTTTCCATGCTGTACATCTCTATGACTCTATTTTACATGGGAATTCATGCATCCAATGGCTCCTGAAGAAGGGCTTAAGCTCGAAACGTCGATTCTCCTGCTCCTCGGATGCTGCCTGGCCTGCTGTGTTTTTCCAGCACCACATTTTTCAACTCCAATGGCTCTGTCCACTTAAACAGCTCTTTCAATTCCCAATTCCAGAGTTCCGACAATTAATTAGAGAAACATCAAAAGAACATTTTAAAAAGACAGGGAAAAGGCAAAAAATTGGAATTAAGGACCATCAGAAAAGCCATGATCTCATTGGGCTGAATGGCCTACTGTCTACATTCACAGTAAGATCCAGGAAATGAATTGGGCCCACAAAACATTTCTGGTAAAATTAGTATCTTTATTGCAACCATGCTTAAGTATTGAATTTTATTTTTTCATTCCAGACTTCAGCAGGATTTCCAGCCCATTTCTTCCATCACAGAATGCCATCTTTATCCTGCATTTTCCCTCCCCCATCCCTCCAATCAATAACAGCTCATCCCTCATGGAAAAAACTTCTCTAGCCAGGGCTAAGCTCACGGATTATATAAAATCTCATACTCACGCTTGCCACTGTGATTTCAACATAGCCAGATAATAAACATGTAAAAATTGATTCACTTGAATAGTTAGCAATGCAACTTCTGAACTTGGGTTAAAGTCTTTAACAATTCCAGTGAAGGATGGGTGATTATAGATCTCACACTGATGTGTTTTTCAGGATGTTATATCGCCATCTATCATTGACAATGTCATACTGGAGATTCATCTATCTCAGTTGCACTGTTACTAACAATCTCCCGCTGAGGCTGAAGTCAACACAGGAATCACAAAAGCAGCTCCTGTTATGTCCAAGCTGAGTGACGGAGTGTGGTTCAACAGGAACCTGACTGACAACACCACGGTACCAAGCCTGCATCTTCAGTGTACGATAGTGGGCAGACCATGACAACATACTCTAGGCAGGAGAAAAGGCTGGGAGAAAGCCTTGGGACCCTCCAACCACAGGGGATCAACGTTGATTTCACCAGTTTCCTTGTTTCCCCTCCCTCCACCTAAACCCTCCAACCCGGCACCGCCCTCTTGAACTGTCCATCTTTCTTCCCATCTATCCGCTCCACCAACCACTCCAATGTATCACCATCACCTCCCCCCAGCCCCACCCCACTCTCACTTATCTCTCATCCCCCTAGGACCACCCACATTCCTGATAAAGAGCTTATGCCCAAAAGGGGAGGTAATGGCCTAGTGGTATTATCGCTGGACTGTTAATCCGGAGACCCAGATAATGTTCTGGGGACCCGGGTTTATATCACATCATGGCAGATGGTGGAATTTGAATTCAATAAATATCTGGAATTAAGAAGCTAATGACTATGATAAATGCATTGCCAATTGTTGTAAAAACCCATCTGGTTCACTAATGTCCTATAGGGAAGGATACTGCCATCATTAGGCAAAAGTGGGTACTGAAGATACTGGAGTTCAGAATCAAGATTAGAATCCTGATGGGATTCCTGATGAAGGGCTTTTGCCCAAAACATCAATTTTCCTGCTCCTCGGATGCTGCCTGACTTGCTCTGCTTTTCCAGCACCATTCTAATCCTGACTTGGAGATGCCAGTGTTGGACCAGAGTGTACAACGTTATAAATCACGCAACACCAATTTATAGTCCAACAGGTTTAATTGGAAGCACTTGCTTTCGGAGCGCTGCTCCTTCATCAGGTGGTTGGGGACACAATTGTAAGACACAGAATTTATAGCAAAAGTTTGCAGTGTGATGTAACTGAAATTATACATTGAAAAATACCTTGATTGTTTGTTGAGTCTCATCTATTGGAATGACCATAATAGTTTCACTTCTTTCATATGTCAATTACATAACCTTTTTTAAAAGTTACATTCTCAGGTTAACTGTAACAATTGGTGTCAGCCAGACATTATGATGAAGGTGTTAGCCCCGTGTGTTCTCTGTCTGTGCCATAATGTTTAGACTGATTCTAATCCAAAAAGTGAGTTAACAGAGTGTTACATGGATTCATGCATTTTTTGCGCAAAGTACAATGTAACTCTGCAAGTACAAATTCACCCCACAAACGTATATGTGTACGTGTGCATGTGGGTTTTTGTGTCTGTGTGTCTGTCTGTCTGTCTGGGGTGTGATGCTGTGAGTGTGAGAGAGAGTGTATAAATGTGTGTGTATGAGTATAAAGTGTCTAAGTCTGTGAAAGTGTGTGTGTGAAAGTGTGTGTGTCTGCAGGAGTGTGCGTGTGTCTGGGGTGGGGAGTTGTGAGTGTCTGTGAGAGAGAGTGTATATGTGTGTGTGAGTGCAAAGTGTTTAAGTCTGTGAGAGGATGCATGTGTGAGTGTGGGAGTGTGTTTGTAGGAGTGTGTGTCTGTGTGTATGTGTGTGTATAGGAGTATGTGTGTGTGAGTCTGTGTGTGTGTATAGTGCAATGGTGGTCACCTGTAGTGTAACAGGAACCCAAGGTCCCAGTTGAGGCCCTCCCTATGGTGCCGAACTTAGCTATCAGCCTCTGCTCAGCCACTTTTCGCTGCTGCCTGTCCCGAAATCCGGCTTGGAGGATGATCACCCGAAGATCCGAGGTCAAATGTCCTGGAATGTTGAAGTATTCCCCAACTGGGAGAAAACACTGGATTAGTGGTGCTGGAAGAGCACAGCAGTTCAGGCAGCATCCAACGAGCAGCGAAATCAACGTTTCGGGCAAAAGCCTGAGGGCTTTTGCCCGAAACGTTGATTTCGCTGCTCGTTGGATGCTGCCTGAACTGCTGTGCTCTTCCAGCACCACTAATCCAGTATTTGATTTTCAGCATCTGCAGTCATTGTTTTTACCTGGGAGAAAACACTCCTGTCTGTTGATTGTTGTGCGGTGCCCATCCATCCGTTGCTGTAGTCTTTGCTCAGTTTCACCGACGTACCCACCCCAGACAGACAGACAGATAGACCCACGCACACACATGTATATACAGACACGCACACAGATACTCACACACACACACTCCTACAGACACACACACTTCCACACTCACACATGCATCCTCTCACAGACTTAGAGCACTCTACACTCACACACACACACGTACAGTCTCTCTCACAGACACTCATAACCCCCCATCCCAGACACATGCACACTCCTACAGACACACACACATGCATCCTCTCACAGACTTAGACACTTTACACTCATACACACACACACATATATATATATATATATATATATACGCTCTCTCTCACACTCACAACACCCCACCCCAGACACACACACAAACCCACATGCACATACACATATACGTTTGTGGGGTGAATTTGTACTTGCAGAGTTACATTGTACTTTGCTCAAAAACTGCATGAATCCATGTAAGACTCTGTTTACTCTCTTTTTAGATTAGAATCAGTCTAAACATTATGGCACAGACAGAGAACACAGGGGACACAGAAGAAGTGAAACTATTATGGTCATTCAAATAGATGAGAGACTTAACAAACAAGGTATTTTTTAATGTATAATTTCAGTTACGTCACACTGTAAACTTTTGCTATAAATTCTGTGTCTTACAATTATGTCCTCCACAACCACCTGATGAAGGAGCAGCGCTCCGAAAGCTAGTGCTTACAATTAAACCTTTTGGATTAGATTTTTCACTCTAATCTTGACTACTGCCATCCATACCTGGCCTGGCCTCCATGTGTCTCCAGACCCACAGCAACGTGGTTGAGCCTGAACCGCCCTCAGGGCAATTAGGGATGGGCAATAAATTATGGCCCAGCTAGCGACACCCTCATCCTGTTACAGAATAAAGAAAAAAAAGTCAACTCTCCTGCTCCCCGGGTGCTGCCTGACCAGCTGTGCTTTTCCAGCGAAACATGTTTTGACTGAGGAGGATGTGCTGAATGGTTTCCATCTTTCTATCTCAGACACATCCTCAGTATCTCCTAATGAGGCAAGGTCAGCAATTCAGAGATTCGAGAATATGCTAATTCCATCAACACACAATGATTGCTAAGCCAATGGCATTTGTCCTACCCCAGCTATGTTAATAGGATGATTAATAGCCATACACTCAAAAAACCTATTTTATGGTGAACTGAACGACAGTCACCGATAACCATGACTTCCAGAGGCTGACTGTTTGGAAGGGCGTTGGTAGAGCTGAGCACACTGAAAAGCTCATTTGACTGAGGAGAGATTCCAGAGAAAACAGAGACCAGCAAACCATGCACCTTATTGGGCCATTATCTTTCTCTGCAAATGTGGTAGAGCCTGTCATTTGCAGAGAAACTTGTAAACTTGGGGAAGCAGTAAACTGGACATGGTAAAAGATGCCAAGCTGCACGGCGTCTTCAGCACCCCTGCAGACAGAGTGCAGCATAGATACACCTGATCACGGGTCTATCCGCTCAAGGATAGATTGCCTGTTTGTGTCCCGAATGCTCTCGGTCAGATCCACCAACGTCAAGTCGGTGTTCTTCTCTGACCACTGCCTCCTGCTGGCTGACTGTCACCTACAGTATGAGCAGCGGGCTGGTAAGGGAACGTGGAAGCTGAACACAAAGCTGTTGATCCCGGGAAACATTGAGGAGCTCAAGAGGGACTACACAGGTTGGAGAACCATGAAGCCCCAGCGGACTGGTGGGAAAGAGTAAAAGGGAATATCAAGAGGTTCTTCATCCTCCAAGGTGTTCAGGAGGCGAGAGAGAGGCAGGGAAAACTGTCCCAGCTCCAGGAAAGTATGCAGAACCTGCTCCTGCTGCAGACGATGGGGGTCGATGTCACGGAGGACCTCAAGGAGGTGAAGGGCCAGCAAGCCTCGCTCTTTGCCTCGGAGGCCTCCACGATAATCTTCTAGTCCAGGGTCGCTCGGTGGAGCAGGACGAGATGTGCTCACGTTTCTTCTTCCAGAAGGTACACAAAGAGAGCTCTGTGCACAGCAGCCTGAAGGAAGAAGATGGCTCGATAATGTCATCTCAGGCTGACGTCATGAGAATCAGTAAATCCTTCTATGCCAGTCTGTATGACGTGAAGCCGACCGATAGCGCGGTCTCCCAGTCGTTCCTGTCCTCTATCATGGAGGTCTTAGACAACAGAACACGCGAGAGGCTGGACTAGACGCTATCTCTGGACGAGCTGACCAAGGCCCTCGAGTCCTTCAAAAAGAATAAAACTCCCAGAAGCAACGGCTTACCGGTCGAGCTCTATTCTGCTCTGTGGGACTTGATTGGTCAGGACCTGCTGGAGGTGTATGTCAGTATGCTTCGGGCAGGTACCATGAGTGAATCCATGAGGAAAGGCATCATCACCCTCATCTACAAGCGGAAGGGGGAGAGGGAGGAACTCAAAAATTGGAGACCAATCTCACTGCTGAATGTGGATTGCAGAATCTTGTCAAAGGTCATCGCCAACCGGGTCAGGTCTGCTCTGGGATCGGTGATCCACCCTGACCAAACCTGTGCTGTGCCGGGCAGGAAGATCGCTGAGAGTCTCGCACTCCTCAGGGATATGATCGCCTACGTGCAGGACAGAGGGTTGGACACCTTCCTGATCAGCCTGGACCAGGAGAAACCCTTTGACAGGATATCATACAGGTATATGAGAGATGTTCTCTCCAAAATGGGCTTTGGGGAGGGAACTTGCAATTGGATCAGACTGCTCTACACCAACATTGTCAGTGCAGTCTCAATCAATGGGTGGGAATCAGGTAGCTTCCCAGTCAGATCTGGAGTCAGGCAGGGATGCCCCCTCTCACCCGCCTTGTTTGTGTGTTGCATAGAGCCATTTGCCGAGTCCATCAGGAAGGATGCGAGTCTTGTACGGTCGCTCTCCATCGCGGGAAAAAAACCTGGTCATCAGGTGTGAGGCACTGTCATTGCTATTATACGTGGCACAGGTCTGGCCTATTCCCAGAACCTGTGCCGCTGCAGTCACCCAGGCCATCTTCCAGTTTATATGGAGGTCAAAGATGGACCGGGTCCGAAGGGACTCGCTGTACAAAGATCTGGGCAACAGGGGAAAAAATATACCCAATGCCACCCTCACCCTGATGGCCACCTTTGTGTGTGGCTGCATCAAGATGTGCATGGATCCCTGGTACGCAAACACCAAGTGTCACTACGTACTGAGGTTCTACCTGTCCCCGATGTTGCGAAGGATGGGCCTGGCCTCGCTGCCGCGAAACGCTCCGAGTAGTTGGACCGTTCCGTATCACCTGTCCTTCGTGGAGAAGTTTATGAAGAAAAACACCTTTGACCACAAGTCCATCAGGAAGTGGTCAGCACGTAGTGTCCTTGAGACCCTTCGGGAAAAGGAGAGGGCGGATCCTATCGAGCGGTTCCCTGAGCAGACTGTCAAAGTCATTTGGCAGAATGCCTCATCACCAGAACTTTCCAACAAGCACCAAGACATGGCTTGGCTGGTGGTGAGAAGAGCTCTGCCTGTGAGATCCTTTATGCATGCCCGGACTCTCAGCCGCACCGCACGCTGCTCTCGAAGTGGCTGCGGGGGGGACGAGACTGTCACATACCTCCTTCTGGAATGTGCCGATGCAGAGGAAGTCTGGAGAGGAATGCAGTGGTGTTTGTCGAGGTTCGTCTGAGCAGCGCCGTGACGCGGGACTCCGCGCTCTACGGCCTGTTCCCTGGAACGCACACTGAGACGAACATCAATTGTGCCTGGAGGATCATCAACTCGGTGAAAGACGCTCTTTGGGCGGTCCGAAACCTGTTGATCTTCCAGCTGAAGGAGTTGACCCCGACTGAGTGTTGCAGACTGGCACATTCCAAGGTCCAGGACTACGTGTTGAGGGACGTGCTGAAGCTTGGGGCAGCTGCCGCCAAGGCGCGGTGGGGAAAGACCACCGTGTAACATCTGCCTGCCTAAGAAGAATAGGGGGCCCACGCAGTCATTTGGGCTCTGCTGACACCTCAGCTAAAAATGTAATCGTATAGACCTGTAAATAGGAATGATTACTCTGTTTTTGGCATGCAAACAAATGGAATGTTTACATGTGTATGGCATGTCAAACTGTACAGACCATTAAAGTATTTTATGAATAAAGTATATTTTTGAAATAAAAAAAATTCGCAGAGAAACTTGTAAAGACCACTGGTCCATTATGGAATGGTCAGCACATAGCGTCCTCGAGACCCTGTGAGAGAAGGAGAGGGTGGATCCTGTCGGGCTGTTCCCTGAGCAGACTGTCAAATTCATTTGGCAGAATGCCTCATTGCCAGAACTTGTCGTAGAGTCATAGAGATGTCCAGCATGGAAACAGACCCTTCGGTCCAACCTCTCCATGGCCGACCAGATATCCCAACCCAATCTAGTCCCACCTGCCAACACCCGGCCCATATCCCTCCAAACCCTTCCTATTCATAAACTCATCCAAATGCCTTTTAAATGTTGCCATTGTACCAGCCTCCACCACTTCCTCTGGCAGCTCATTCCATACACGTACCACCCTCTATGTGAAAGAGGTGCCCCTTAGGTCTCTTTTATATCTTTCCCCTCTCACCCTAAACCTATGCCCTCTAGTTCTGGACTCCCTGACCCCAGGGAAAAGACTTTGGCTATTTATCGTATCCATGCCCCTCATAATTTTGTAAACCTCTATAACCTCTGACGCTCCAGGGAAAACAGCTCCAGCCTGTTCAGCCTCTCCCTGGCAACATCCTTCTAAATTATTTCTGAACGCTTTCAAGTTTCACAACATTCTTTCCGATAGGAAGGAGATTGGAATTGCATGCAATATTCCAACAGTGGCCTAACCAATGACCTGTACAGCCACAACATGACGTCCAAACTCCTGTACTCAATACTCTGACCAATGAAAGAAAACATGCCAAACGCCTTCTTCACTATCCTATCTACCTGCGACTCCACTTTCAAGGAGCTATGAACCTGCACTCCAAGGTCTCTTTGTTCAGCAACACTCTCCAGGACCTTACCATTAAGTATATAAGTCCTGCTAAGATTTGCTTTCCCAAAATGCGGCATCCTCACATTTATCTGAGTTAAACTCCATCTGCCACTTCTCAGCCCATTGGCCCATCTGATCAAGATCCTGTTGTAATCTGAGGTAACCTTCTTCGCTGTCCACTACACCTCCAACTTTGGTGTCATTGGCAAACTTACAAACTGTGTCTCTTATGCTCGCATCCAAATCATTTATGTAAATGACAAAAAGTAGAGGGCCCAGCATCGATCCTTGTGGCACTCCACTGGTCACAGGCCTCCAGTGTGAAAAACAACCCTCCACCACCACCCTCTGTCTTCTACCTTTGAGCCAGTTCTGTATCTAAATGGCTAGTTCTCTCTTTATTCTGTGAAACCTAACCTTGCTAACCAGTCTCCCATGGGGGACCTTGTCGAACGCCTTACTCAAGTCCATATAGATCACATCTATCGCTCTGCCCTCATCAATCTTCTTTGTTACTTCTTCAAAAAACTAAATCAAGTTTGTGAGACATGATTTCCCACATACAAAGCCATGTTGACTATTCCTAATCAGTCCTTGCCTTTCCAAATACATGTACATCCTGTCCCTCAGGATTCCCTCCAACAACTTGCCCACCACCGACATCAGGCTCACTGGTCTGTAGTTCCCTGGCTTGTCCTACCGCCCTTCTTAAACAGTGGCACCACATTAGCCAACCTCCATTCTTCCGGCACCTCACCTGTGACTATCGATGATACAAATATCTCAGCAAGAGGCCTAGCAATCACTTCTCTAGCTTCCCACAGAGTTCTATGGCACACCTGATCAGGTCCTGGGGATTTATTCACCTTTATGCATTTCAAGACATCCAGCACTTCCTCCTCTATAATATGGACATTTTGCAAGGTGTCACCATCTATTTCATTACTTTCTATATCCTCCATATCCTTTTCCAAAGTAATTACTGATGCAAAATACTTGTTTAGTATCTCTCCTATTTTCTGCGGCTCCACACAAAGGCCACCTTGCTGATCTTTGAGGGATCATCCAACGAGCAGCGAAATTGACGTTTCGGGCAATTTACCCGAAACGTCGATTTCGCTGCTCGTTGGATGCTGCCTGAACTGCTGTGCTCTTCTAGCATCATTAATCCAGTATTTCGTTTTCAGCATCTGCAGTCATTGTTTTTACCTTGATCTTTGAGGGACCCTATTCTCTCCCTATTATCTTTTTGTCCTTAATGTATTTGTAAAAACCCTTTGGATTCTCCTTGACTCTATTTGCCAAAGCTATTTTCTCATGTTCCCTTCTTGCCCTCCTGATTTTTCTCTTAAGTATACTCCTACTGCCTTTATACTCTTCTCAGGATTCACTCAATCTATCCTGTCTATACGTTACATATGCTTCCTTCTTTTTCTTAACCAAACCCTCAATTTCTTTAGTCATCCAGCATTCCCTATATCTACCAGCCTTTCCTTTCACCCTGAAAGGAATATACTTTCTGTGGATTCTCGTTATCTTATTCCAGAAGGCTTCCCATTTTCCAGCCATTCCTTTACCTGCGAACATCTGCCCCCAATCAGCCTTTGAAAGTTCTTACCTAATACCGTCAAAATTGGCCTTTCTCCAAATTAGAACTTCAACTTTTAGATCTGGTCTATCCTTTTCCATCACTATGTAATAGAATTACGGTCGCTGGCCCCAAAGGGCTCCCCCACTGACACCTCAGTCACCTGCCCTGCCTTATTTCCCAAGAGTAGGTCAAGTTTTGCACCTTCTCTCATAGGTACATCCACATACCGAATCAGAAAATTGTCTTGTACGCACTTAAGAAATTCCTCTCCATCTAAACCTTTAACACTATGGCAGTCCCAGTCTATGTTTGGAAAGTTAGAATCCCCTAACATAACCACCCTATTATTCTTACAGATAGCTGAGATCTCCTTACAAGTTTGTTTCTCAATTTCCCTCTGACTATTAGGGGGTCTATAATACAATCCCAATAAGGTGATCATCCCTTTCTTATTTCTCAGTTCCACCCAAAAAATTTCCCTGGATGTATTTCCAGAAATATTCTCCCTCAGCACAGCTCTAATGCTATCCCTTATCAAAAATGCCACTCCCCCTCCTCTCTTGCCTCCCTTTCTATCCTTCCTGTAGCATTTGTATCCTGGAACATTAAGCTGCCAGTCCTGCCCATCCCTGAGCCATGTTTCCGTAATTGCTATGATATCCCAGTCCCATGTACCTAACCATGCCCTGAGTTCATCTGCCTTCCCTGTTAGGCCCCTTGCATTGAAATAAATGCAGTTTAATTTATTCGTCCTACCTTGTCCCTGCCTGCCCTGACTGTTTGACTCACTTCTGTTCTCAACTGTACCCATCTCAGATTGATCCCTTTCCTCATGATATATCCCCCTGTGTGCCCCCCACCTTACTAGTTTAAATCCTTCCGCGTCTGGCTGGTGGTGAGGAGGGCACTACTATTGAGATCCTTCTTGTATACCTATCAGTCTTAGGGTACAGATATGTCCACTTCACTGTGATTATAGCGAGTACAAGTGCTCCAGTCTCCACTGGAGGCATCAAGACGGCAGCCACCAAATCAATCCACTCAGTTTGTGGTACAATGTGGGCTCAGTTCCTGGGCTGGCTAAGGTCACCATGAAATGCTCTCCTTCTCAACCTCTCACCTCACCTGAGGCATAGTGACCCTCAGATTAAATCACCACCAGTTGGCTCTCCCTAAGAGAGAGCAGCCTTATGGTCTATTAAGACCAGTATGACTTTACATTTAACAGAGTCTAGACAAACAAATAGCATGTATTTTTATTATGGACTCCTGGAAACCTCCCAGAACATTTGGAGTGCAGGTTCATAGCTCCTTGAAAGTGGAGTCACAGGTAAATAGGATAGTGAAGAAGGTATTTGATATGCTTTCCTTTATTGGTCAGAGGATTGAGTACAGGAGTTGGGAGGTCATGTTGCGGCTGTACAGGACATTGGTTCGGCCACTGCTGGAATATTGCGTGCAATTCTGGTCTCTTTCCTATCAGAAGGATGTTATGAAACTTGAAAGGATTCAGAAAAGATTTACAAGAATGTTGCCAGCTTTGGAGGGTTTGAGCTATAGAGAGAGGCTGAACAGGCTGGGGCTGTTATCCTTGGAGCGTCGGAGGTTTACAAAATAATGAGGAGCATGAATATGGTAAATAGACAAGGTATTTTCCCTGGGGTGGGGCAGTCCAGAACTAGAGGGCATAGGTTTAGGGTGAGAGGGGAAAGATTTAGAAGAGACCTAAGGAGCAACGTTTTCAGGCAGAGGGTGGTACGGGTATGGAATGAGCTGCCAGAGGAAATGGTGGAGGCTGGTACAATTACAACATTTAAAAGGCATCTGGATGGGTATATGAATAGGAAGGGTTTGAAGGGATATGGGCTAAATGCTGGCAAATGAGACTAGATTAGGTTAGGATATCTGGTTGGCATATAGGCATTAGACCAAAGAGTCTGTTTCTGTGCTGTACATCTCTAGGACTCTATGATCAAGGACTAGGAGGAGCTCAGCCCTGTCTGATTCCACAGGGCTGGGGAACCACAGTTCAAACTCTGTTCTTGGTTTAAAAAGGAAAGCAAAGCTAATGATCCTTCTGTTAATGACAATGCTTGTTCAACAGCAAGTGTGAATGTCTAATGACTCCCCTTTCCACATTTTATATACAGCACAGAAGGTGGCCATTCACTTCATCATGACATTACTAGTTCCTTAAAGAGCCACTCAGTTTGTCACAATTCCCTTGTTGTTTTCCTGGAGTGCTGCAAATTTACCATTTGTAAAAGTATATTCAATTCCGTGGCCTTTGGAAGTTATTTGAACCTGCTTCTGTTCACAACTTATCATGTAAAAAAGGGATATCCCTTTTTTTGCCTGTTTTTAAAAAAATATATACCTTCGAGTTAGCTGCACCACAAAAAAAACCTGGTTCTCCCTAGCTTTGTAACGTTGAGCAGGTCAATCAAATTGGTCCAGTCTCTCCAGCCATTACATGTATCTGAATGCCACCCCCCCTTCACACCCCCCACCACCCCCCGCCACAGTGCCACTGCACATGGTGATTCTACTGGTAACTTCTCCAAAGTCTGAATACCTTAAGTTGCATTTGACAATGCATTAGTCCAGCTATGGTCTAACTAGGCACTTTAAATTTGGGTTTTACATCGGGGGAGGGAAAGTTGAAACTAATTTCATTTTTCTCTCAATTTGGTGGCCGGGTGGGTGACAGTGTTCGAATTTCAGATCGATGAGTTTCACCATTAAAATAAACACAAATTTCAAACGTAAAATGCCATACAATAAATTTACAATTTAAATAAATTAGTAATTAATGAGAAAAATTAAAAGTGTCTGATGCAAAAGTGCCTAGCTCTGTTTCTTAATCAAACTGAAGACTTTTTTTGTCATTTGATTAAGTTACAGAGCTGGCGAGAGAGAGAGACAGACTCAAGTCCTGTAGCATATTTGGATTTTCAGAAGGCTTTGAAAGGGTGTCTCCCAGTCAGGCAGTTAGCAATGTTAAAGCACTTGGTAATGGATTAAGGATTGGCTAACAGAGAGAGTTGATGAATAAATGGGTCTTTCTCACTGTGACTGGCTGTGACTACTGGGGTTATCCAAGGACTAGTCCTTGGCCCCTGACTGTTCACAATTTATATCAAGAATATGAACATGGGGACGAAATGTGATATTTCTAAATTTCCAGATGATACAAAGCAAAACATGTTGTGCAGAAGATGGAAACGTTTTCAGGAGGATTTTGGACAGATATAGAAATTGGACAAGAACATGGCAGTTGGAATATTCAGTAGAAAAATGTGACATTATCCACTTTGGTAGGAGGAATAGATGTGAATAGTACTTCTTCAATGGTGAGAGGTTGGAAAGTGTGGATGTGCAAAGGGACTTGGATGTTCTTGCTAACAAGTCAGTGAAGGCTAACATGCAGCTGCAGCAAGCTATTAGGAAGGTTAACAGAATGTTAGCCTTTACCACAAGTAGATTTGAGAACAGAAATAGTGAAACCTTTCTATATATAGGACCTCGGTTAGACTGCACCTGGAGAAATGTTTTAGTCTCCTTACCTCGGGAATGATATTATTGCCATCAACGGAGTACAGTGAAGGTTCATCAGACTGTTTCTTGCAATGGGAGAATGCGAGGACTGCAGATGCTGGAGATCAGAGTCCGGACTGTGGTGCTGGAAAAGCACAGCAGGTCAGGCAGCATCCGAGGAGCAGGAGAATTGACATTTCGGGCATAAGCCCTTCGTCAGGGAACCAATAGCAGGACTATCCTAAAGAGGGATTGTGTTTTGATTCTTTGGAGTTTCAAAGAATAATCTAATTTAAACCTACCAAATGCTTAAAGGGACAGACTGGTTGGATGCAGGTATGATGTTTCCCCTGGCTGGGGAGTCTAGAATCAGGGAGCAGAATCTAAAAACAATGGAGGTGCTATTTCAGAGTGAGATGAGAAGGAATGTTCACATACAGGATAGTAAAGCTTTGAAATTCTCTACTACAGAAAGCTCAGACGTTGACTGATTAATAATGGATTAAATCATTATGGAGATAGTTTGTGTAAAAGGCACTGAAATGTTCAATCAGCGATGGTCATATTAAATGACAGAGCAGACTCAACAGCTCAGAGGACCTATTCCTATTTACTGATGTTTTCCTCCTCTCACTGCACCCTTGGATGTTTCACAAGTGATCGGATGCTTTTGATCTCAGTGTTCAACTTACAAGCACCAATGGAATGGCGCAAATTGCCTGTGACCCAGCATTTGAACTTGAAGTACATTAGCTGGATGGAGAAATGATTGGAAATTAAATGTAGCTGCAGTTTGTCAAGACATATTTCATATACCCACCCTCTTCACATCCTCATGTCCAGCGTACATGGATCCCACATGTTCACCCATCAAACTGACCCCACCTGCTCTGACGGTTATCCCAGCCATTTTCCAGATTCAACTGCCATCTAAAGAGTAGCATGTGATGGCATGGTTCATGCTGAACACTACCTGGTCACTGGGTACCCACCCCAAGCCGCCATATCCCCTTTTACTTTGTCCCACCCTGACAGCCCATTCCCCCCATTGTGTAGATCTACCAATATTGAACGTTGCCTCCAACTATCCTTCCTGCCCCCTAGCCTCTGCATTACTCCTTAATGATGTTCATGCTTATCCTGTACATTCCCCATGTGGTGACCATGCTGGTGGTCACTGTCTCCCTCCCATAGCCTACCATGACCTCTAATGCTGTTTTGCATTACCGCACTTATATCACGAGATTCCCTGTCCTAATCCTTATTCCAATTCAATATGTGCCTCCACTCTACTCCCAAGCTTGACTAACCCATCTCTTTTGACCATGACCCCCTCCTTTGCTCTTATAGCCGCCTTCCCACTCCACTTACATCCTTCTTAAGATCAACACATGGATCTCCTCCCCCCACCCCCAGGACTGTATACTATTACACAAAGGTACGTGGAGGGTCAGGTAGTGTTGAGGAAATGGGGAGGCTGCAGAAGGACTTAGACAGCTCAAAGAGTGGGCAAAGAAGTGGCAGATGGAGCACAATGTGGGGAAATGTGAGATTATGCACTTTGGCAAGAAGAATAAAGGCCTAGACTGTATTCTAAAAAGGGAAAAACTTCAGAAATCTGAAGTACAAAGGAACTTGGGAGTCCTAGTTTGGGATTCTCTTAAGGTAAATATGCAAGTTCATTAGGCAGTTAGGAAGGCAAATGCAATGTTAGTATTCATTTCAAGAGGGCTAGAATACAAGAGCAGAGATGTACTTCTAAGGCTGGATAAGGTTCTGGTCAGAGCAAATTTATAGAGTTACAGAGTCATACAGAATGGAAACAGACCCTTCGGTCCAACTTAACCATGCTGATCAGATATCTTAAATTAATCGAATCGTATTTGCAAGCATTTGGTCCAAATTCCTCTAAACCTCCCGATTCATATACCCATCCAAATGCCTTCTAAATGTTGTAATTGTACCAGCCTCCACCACTTCCTCTGGCAGCTCGTTCCACACGCACCACCCTCTGCTTAAAAACACTTACCCCTAAGGTCCCTTTTAAACCTTTCCCCTCTCACCTTAAACCTATGCCCTCAAATTTTGTATTCCCCTATCCCGGGGAAAAGACCTTGGCTATTCATCCTATCCAGATCTCTCATCATTTTATAAACCTCTAACGCTCCGTGCTAGTAGCTGGTGCTGTCTGCTGTGCAGCTCTGTGCTTCCAACGTGTCCTGCAAGTGGATTCGAGCGGTATTATGATCAATTCCTGGATGCCAATGGATTTGGACAAGGGGTGTCCATGGATTGTGCCCTGAGCTGCTGTCGTGTGGTAATCAATATGGACAAGTGGTGGCCTGAATTTGCCAGGTACCCACTCTAACTTTCACACTGAGGATTCTTAGTGTCTGACTTGGTCAGAATATTTGGTAAGATAGGAAGCTCACGATTAATGAGATGAGATCCATAGAATCAGAGAATCCCTGCAGTGGCTTTACCTTCTTTCTCAGTCTCCCATGTCTGTGCAGTTAAAGAAGGTCATTAACAAGCAATAAACCCCTAAAGAAAGAACATGCAGCTGCCTTCCGCGATACTCACCTCGATGGCCAGCAGTCCAGCCAGTTGCTCCCGATAGACCTCATTGGATTCCTTCCGTAATTCTCCCACAAATCTCACCATAGCCCAGGTCATTTAGGCCCCAATCAGATTTTGCTCACTCTCTTAAATACACAGCCACTTCTCACTTTCACACACACACAGACACACACAAACACTTTCACACACACAGGCACTTACACAAACGCGCATATACACACACGCACACACACACACATGCCCTCACATGCTCACACATACACTCAAATGAACACTCCCATCGAGTCCATGTCAAAAACAACCACCTAACTGTTGTAATCCCATTTTCCAGCACTTGGCCTATTCCCCATATGCTTCGTCTTCTGGTGTTGACTTTACTATTGATGTGAGCTACACTGGTCAGATGCAGGTGAAGTACTGATAGTTCTCTGTTTCATTTTAGGCAAATGTGTTGACTGCTTTGAACATCTGACCTTTGACTGTAATAGATGCAGCTTTTGTGGGGCAGGTCTTTACACGATTTCAGACATTTTGGTATCTGATGGTGAGTCCGTAGTTATCACAGGGAGATAGGGAGAGGTCCGTGTGACATTGTGTTTCTTGTTTTGCATTTTAAAGCCCAACTGTCAGAGAAAAAGAAATCAGAAACCAGATTAGATTTGGCTGTTGGCTCACTTGAAAACATTGTCTCCTAATTCAACATGTAACGTGGATGCCTGTTTTCCTAACACGGCATTTTTCATAAAGTACAACAGAGAACATCATAGGGGAGGAGGCAACACACAGCCCAATTTTGTTGTGTGAGACGAAGAGAGACAGTGATGATGAAACTCTGCAGGATTGGCAGCATCTGTGGAGAGAACAATGCAAGTGAGGCTGGAAAGGTATCAGAAAACTCTCCACCCCACCATGATCCATCCCCTTCCCAGCAGGACACAGGTAAACATTCCCGTTGTGCAGTTGTTGTATATCAGTAATTAATTTTGCTGGGATCTCCCGCTGGCCCTCACGATGAACCGTGTTAAAGACGTTTGTCTGCTCAATAAATGTGGAGTACGATTTTCTCTTGTACTCTTGTCACCTCTCATGAAGCTAGGAGAAAGTAAGGACGGCAGATGCTGGAGATCAGAGTTGAAGTGTGTGGTGCTGGTAAAGCACAGCAGGTCAGGCAACATCCGAGGAGCAGGAGAGTCAATGTTTTTAGCATGAGCACTTCATCAGGAACTGGGGACCCATTCCTGATGAAATGCTGATGCCCGGAACACCTGGGAGGGTGATCCTCAGTGACAATCTCAGGCACAACACGTTCCCTTCCCCTTACTGAGATTGGCAATTGCTACTTCTTTAAATTCCTGAGGTATGGCGCTTGCTGTCGTTCTCTATAATCATTTGGTGAGAGCATCCATGGGTATTGTGCTCGGTGGCTCAGTGGTTAAGAATGTTACCTTACAGTGCCAGGGACAGAGGTTTGATTCTAGCCCTGGGGCAACTGTCTGTACATTCTCCCAATGTACTTTCTCTGGCTGCTTGGGTTTTGTCTGTCAGCCCTCTTTCCACCCTCCATGTTCCTGATGAAGGGCTTATGCCTGAAACAGTTAATTCTCCTGCTCCTTGGATGCTGCCTGACCTGCTGTGCTTTTCCAGCGCCATACTTTTCAACTCCTTCTTCCCACAGTCCAAAGGTGTGGAGGTGAGGTGGATTGGCCATGCTAAATTACCCATTGTGTCCAGGGAAATGCAGGCTAGGTGGACTAACCATGGAAAATTTGGGGTTATGGTACAGGGTGGGTCTAGGGCGGCATGCTTGTTGCGGTGCGACTCATTGGGCTGAATAGCCTTTTTCTGCACTGTAGGGATTCTATTGTGACTTTTATCTTGTCAGAGAGTCAGAGAGATGTACAGCACAGAAACAGACCCTTCAGTCCAACCTATCCATGCCAACCAGATATCCCAACCCAATCTAGTCCCACCTGCCAGCACCCGGCCCATATCCCTCCAAACCCTTCTTATTCATATACCCATCCAAATGCTTTTTAAATGTTGCAATTGTACCAGCCTCCACCACTTCCTCTGGCAGCTCATTCCATAGACGTATCATCCTCTGTGTGAAAAAGTTGCCCCGTAGGTCTTTTTTATATCTTTCCCCTCTCACCCTAAACCTATGCCCTCTAGTTCTGGACTCCCCGACCCCAGGGTATCTGGCATCACACCTTACTCTGGTGCCTTGTCACTCAACAGAAGACAGATTGCTGTCATGATCTCAGTTTTCCTAGGGGTTTGTCACCTCTGATGATTTAACTCAAGATCAGCAGGCAACGTTTGAGTTATTCTCTGACAGAATGCTCGCTGCACTAACAATTATTGCCCATCTCTAGTTGTCCTTGAGAAGTTAGTGTTGAGCTGCTCCGTTGAATTGCCACAATCCATCTGCTGTAAACAATGCTGCTACAGAAGTGGGGGGGGGGGTTCCTGGATATTAACCCAGTGACAGTGAAGGAACGGCATGATATTTCCAAGTCAAGATGGCGAGTGGTTTGGAGATGAAACTTGGAGGCGTGGAGTTGTGTTCCCACGTGTTTACTGCCCTTGTCCTTTTTGATGAAAATGGTCATGGGTTTGGAAGATAATGTTGAAGGAGCCTTGGTGAACTTCTGCAGTGTAGCTTGTAGCTGATATGTAATTGCCTCAGCATCAATGACTGAGAACCAGTTCAGAATCCTGGTGTCCTGTACCAGGGCTGAGCTTTGGAGTATATCCGGGCTGATAACACCACTGATTGTCTTAAGAGCATCACTCAAGGGTTTAGTTTTTGTTTCCAACTATTTCTCCTGCCTTTGTGTTCATCCTGCATTTCTCTCTCTCTAAGCTTTGACTGGATGATTTTATGGACGTTGTTAAAACTGGGCTTCTTTGAAGTAACTGAATGATGCTTTGAGCAGGCTGTAAGGTGATGGTGTTTCTGATCCTGCTGAGTCTGAATCTCCTCATTATCTTCATTGAATCAGTCAAGCGATGAGCAAAAAAGGGTGGGCCCAAGGTGTACTTGGGTAATACGTTAGGGCAGGTCTCTGAAGGTTAACCATCCTCTGTAATACGAGAGACATAAGTAAGACCGTTTATGGCTGGAAATCAGGCTGGAAAGGGTTTGCCTCATCATAAAACAATGAACCTCTTATTCATTTTGTGCCTTCCTTGGGGAATTTCTTGACCTGAATATAGATGTTGAACTTAGAGATACAGGGAGCCTCGATTATCTGAACGTCATGGGTGGGCACTATTTCGTTCGGATAATCGATTATTCGGTTAATCGATTAAATGACTTTCCTCTGGGGCTAGGATTTTTAAAAATCTGCTCCTCGTTCAGGAGACTAGCAACAGCACATAGCGCGCAAGACCCTGACCCCCCACCCCCAAGCCTGTCAAACACTGCCCCCCGCCCCCAACACCCCCATGTCCGCAACCCCATCCAACACTGCTCCCCCCCCTCACCCCCAACACCACCCCCCCCACCTCCAACCCCATCCTTACCAGCCCCTGCCCACTCCCCCCCACCCCACAACACCCCCATGTCCGCAACCCCATCCAACACTGCTCCCCCCCCTCACTCCCAACAACCCCCCCCCCCACCTCCAACCCCATCCTTACCGGCCCCTGCCCACTAGCCCCCCACCCCACAACACCGTACACATTTGCCCCCTCTGTGGGGCAGCTGGACTGGACACCAACAAGAAGACTGCTGCAGTTGCCTTTGTGGGGTAAGTCTCCAAATAGCACACAGACACACACATACAGCCATAGCCACCCACACAACTTCTTACTGCAACTTTTTGACAGGTTCCACCTTTGCCCTGTACAGAACAATGTTAGAGAGATTATGTGGGGAAGGGGGTTTAGTGTTCACCCCTGTGTCGAACTCCAGGGAAAGTGTGGGGAGAGAGAGAGGCGGGCAGACAGTCATTTGGAGACAGTGCCTGTTTAATCACTGTAAACAAAAGACAGTATCACTGTTGGAAACACGTCTTTGATGTAATGTTTCCATCAGGACCTCAAGATCTCCTTTGGATAATCCGATTTTCGGATAATTGGTATTCAGATAATCGAGGTTCCTCTGTAATGGGTTTGTGGTCAGTTAAACAATCTGCTCCTCACATGGTTTGGCTCACTTAGAATCATTGAATTATAGAATACAGAAGAGGTCCCTTCGATCCATCAAGTCTGTACTGCCAAAAGTACACTAAATCTACACTAGTCACACTTTCCAACACTAGGCCCAAGGCGTTTCAGATGTTCATCCAAGTACTTCTTAAAAGTTGTCAGGATTACCTGCCTCAACTACCCTTGCCTGTCATTCCTTCTGACAGTAGCACAGTCATTTAAACACCATTGTTTAGGGAAGTTCAGAATGTTTTGATATGAGTTCAAGTGCAATTTTGCTAATTAGGAAATTAGTCCGGCATACAGCCTCCGTAGACAACATTCACTGCTCGTGTTGTCACCAACTCAGTTTCTGTCTGGGATTCCCTCCCAGGTTTGATGGCATGAAGTGAGGTCAAAGTTCAAAGTGCAGACTCATTGGGCCAAATGACCTCTTTCTGCACTGTAAAAATTCTATTTGGACTCCTGCCTCGTGTATTTTACCTGGTAATGCACCTGACTCAGGTCGCTCAACAGGAGAAGGATTGTTGTCATGACCTCAGCTTTAAGAAGAATTCTCAGGGACGCGCGAGGTCCCGAGGTGGAGAGGTTTAGCACGAAAGCTTAGGGTCTTGGTTAAGACTGGAAGTGTGATCACCAATGGTGGAGTGTTGCCTTTGAGGGTAACACTCAGGTGTTGGCATGGTGACCCTATGACCTTAGCCCCTTCATGTGGAGCTGCAACTCACAGTGTATCCTCCCTTGCTGCTTTGACACTCTCCCACTGCCACAAGATTTGAAGACTGTATGATGAGGGATTACCAGGTGATCACATGACTGGCCTTTGAAGATTTCGCTGTAAAAGACATTGTGATGCAGGGAAACAGCTTCGAGCATGTTTCCTTCCAATGTGCGCCCTTCAAAGACTGGAGCTATTGTGCCCTATTTGCCAGAATGTGGTCCTGCAGAAGGATTACACCTGAAACCTTGACTTCTCCACCTCGTGATGCTGCCTGGCTTGCTGTGTTCTTCCAGCCTCCTGCCTGTCTACTTTGGTATCCAACATCTGCAGGTTTTTTATCTCTAAGAATGTGGACTCCAGTCTAAACGAGAGTCACCTTTGCTCGGAACATGGGTGTGCAGAAACGGAAAAGTCCAAGAAAGTGTTTTCGAACATCAGGCAACTAATTTCCCACCTTGTTCACAAAAGGCCGAAAAGTTATTTTTTCTCCCTAACACGGGGGAACAGAAAATTTCCCAAATTAAGAAAGGGGAGAACGATGGTCCAAGAAAAGCAAATTGTGTCATTGTTTATTATACAGATATCACAACCAGATAACTAATTAAAGATATTGCTCCATCAATAGTGACCATGCTTCCAATCATAACTACTACTGTAAGCCCCCCATGCTAATCCTCTCCACCTCTCCTCCCTGAGAATTCTCCTTAAAACTTACCTTTCACCTATGACTGAGCCTAAAATCTACTGATGGGGTATGAGGTCGATTTCATGTTTGGTAACACTCACTTGAAATACTTTGGAAGTCTTTACTCTAATAGAGGAGCTACATAAATTCAAGTTGTCCTTAACACTCCTGATTGATTGGGCAAGGGTAAAGTGTTCAGGAAACAATGGCTTAAATTCTTTGCAGAAATAATAATTCATGGTGCAAGCAATCTCACAGACAGCTCCTTCACTAACCCAGGTAATTTAGGATATCAATCAGTTTCTGATATACCACAAAATGTGTTCCAAGGACAATTAATGGCAGACTTGGTCATTCAGTCTCATTCCGAATAAAATGTTTCCATTTTATTTCAGATAAACAGGTGACAAAATAAACTTGCTGATCTGTGGGCTCATTAATTGTACAATAACTGGCAAATGTAATACAAGTGAAGAAGCATAGAAAGAAATGAAGGCTGAACAAATGTACACTCCCAGAAAGATGGGATTGCATTAACATAGCACCTTCTATGATGACCAGAAATCTCAGCGCACTTTATAAGGAATGCATTCATATTAAAGTGTTATCAGTATTTACTGCACATCAGTATTTACTGTAGAAAAGGCTATGGAAGATATAGAATGTAGGGAAATAGATGGTGACACCTTGAAAAATGTCCATATTACAGAGGAGGAAGTGCTGAATGTCTTGAGACACATAAAAGTGGATAAATCCCCAGGACCTGATCAGGTGTACCCCGAGGGAAGCTAGGGAAGTGATTGCTGGGGCTCTTGCTCAGATATTTGTATCATCAATAGTCACAGGTGAGGTGCCGGAAGACTGGAGGTTGGCTAACGTGGTGCCACTGTTTAAGAAGGGTGGTAAGGACAAACCAGGGAACTGTAGACCAGTGAGCCTGATGTTGGTGGTGGGCAAGTTGTTGGAGGGAATCCTGAGGGAGAGGATGTACATGTATTTGGAAAGGCAAAGACTGATTAGGGATAGTCAACATGGCTTGTGCATGGGAAATCATGTCTCACAAACTTGATTGAGTGTTTTGAAGAAGTGGCAAAGAGGATTGATGAGGGCAGAGCGGTAGATGTGATCTATATGGACTTCAGTAAGGCGTTCGACAAGGTTCCCCATGGGAGACTGGTTAGCAAGGTTAGATCTCATGGAATACAGGGCGAACTAGCCATGTGGATACAGAACTGCCTCAAAGGGAGAAGACAGAGGGTGGTGCTGGAGGGTTGTTTTTCAGACTGGAGGCCTGTGACCAGTGGAGTGCCACAAGGATCGGTGCTGGGTCCTCTTCGTTTTGTCATTTTTATAAATGATTTGGATGCGAGCATAAGAGGCATGGTTAGTAAGTTTGCAGATGACACCAAAATTGGAGGTGTAGTGGACAGTGAAGAAGATTACCTCAGATTACAACAGGATCTTGATCAGATGGGCCAATGGGCTGAAAAATGGCAGATGGAGTTTAATTCAGATAAATGCGAGGTGCTGCATTTTGGGAAAGCAAATCTTAGCAGGACTTATACACTTAATGGTAAGGTCCTGGAGAGCGTTGCTGAACAAAGAGACCTTGGATTGCAGGTTCATAGCTCCTTGAAAGTGGAGTCGAAGGTGTTTGGTATGCTTTCCTTTATTGGTCAGAGTATTGAGTACAGGAGTTGGGAGGTCCTGTTGCGGCTGTAAAGGCATTGGTTAGGCCACTGTTGGAATGTTGCATGCAATTCTGGTCTCCTTCCTATCGGCAAGATGTTGTGAAACTTGAAAGGGTTCAGAAAAGATTTACAAAGATGTTGCCAGGGTTGGAGGATTTGAGCTATAGGGGGAGGCTAAACAGGCTGGGGCTGTTTTCCCTGGAGCGTCGGAGACTGAGGGGTGACTTTATAGATGTTTGCAAAATTATGAGGGGCATGGATAGGGTAAATAGACAAAGTCTTTTCCCGGAGGTTGGGGTGTCCAGAACTAGAGGGCATAGGTTTAGGGTGAGAGGGGAAAGACCTAAGGGGCAACCTTTGCACACAGAGGGTGGTGCATGTATGGAATGAGCTGCCAGAGGAAGTGATGGAGGCTGGTACAATTGCAACATTTAAGAGGCATTTGGATGGGTATATGAACAGGAAGGGTTTGGAGGGATATGGACCAGGTGCTGACAGGTGGGACTAGATTGGGTTGGGATATCTGGTCGGCATGGATGGGTTGGACCAAAGCATGTTTCCATGCTGTACATCTCTGTGACTCTATGACACTGTTGTACTGTAAGGATCATGACAGCCATTTGGTGGATAACACCAACATGACAATGACCACAAAGTTTATTTAGAATAGAATATCTTTTGCTGTCACATTTTTGTAATGTTGATTGAGGGATGAATATTGTCCACTCCATTGAGGATCATACCCCTGCTCTTACTTTAAAAAGGTCCCTTAGGAATCCTTCACATTCAGCTGGATCTGATTGCACTGAAAAACAGATCCTTGACACAGCAGCAATAAAGTCAGTCAAGATTTTTATGCTTCAAATTTAGAGCAAGGACTGAACCCACAACTAGTAATATCAATGCGAGGATGTTACTCACTGAGTTACAGCTCCGATCTGTGCTCGACTGAAGAAGAGCAAAGAAGTTAGAATCCCCACAGTGCAAACAGAGGTCATTCAGGACACACCAACCCTCCGCATAACTTCCCACTCTATCCCAGCATTTACCAGAGGTAACCCACACACCATGGGAGCAGTTTAGCATGGCCAATCCACCTAATCTGTACATTTTAAAACTGTGGGAGGAAACTGGAGTGCTCAGACAAAACTCATGCAGACACAGGGAGAATGGGACAGCACGGTGGCACAGCACCAGAGACCCGGGTTCAATTCCCTCCTCAGGTGACTCTCTGTGTGGAGTTTGCACATTCTCCCCGTGTCTGTGTGGGTTTCCTCTGGGTGCTCCGGTTTCCTCCCACAGTCCAAAGATGTGCAGGTTAGGTGAATTGGCCGTGCTAAATTGCCCGTAGTGTTAGGTGAAAGGGTAAATGTAGGGGAATGGGTCTGGGTGGGTTGCGCTGCGGCGGGTCGGTGTTTCCACACTGTAAGTAATCTAATCTAATCTAATCTACACACAGTCACCCAATGGTGGAACTGAACCTGTGAGGCAGCAGTGCTAACCACTGAGCCACTGTGGGGATTGCTTCCCTCACTGTTCTGGCCAATATAACTCTAAAATTCATGAGAAGAAGTAATCTGGTCATAGAGTCATAGTCATGTACAGCATAGAAACAAACTCTCCGGTCCAACTTGTCCATTCCGACCAGATATCCTAAATTAATCTAGTCCCATTTGCCAGCACTTGGCACATATCCCTCTGAATCCTTCCTATTCATGTGCCCATCCAGGTGCCTTTTAAATGTTGTAATTGTACCAGCCTCCATCACTTCCTCTGTTAGCTCATTCCATGCACGCACCACTCTCTGCAAGAAAATGTTGCCCCTTAGATCCCTTATATATCTCTCCCCTCTCACCCTAAACCTATGCCCTCTAGTTCTGGATTCCCCCAACCCAAGGGAAAGATTTTGTCCAATAATCCTAGGCATGCCCCTGATGATTTTATAAACCTGTCCCCAACCAAAGCCTTCACATCTCCCCTCTGCCAAAGGATTCCCTGGAAAGGCTTAGCCAATCTTCTGAGGGAACGATGGGTGTTCCCAGTGGTGGGTCGTTAGCAAGGTGGGCGAGCTTACATCAGAGTTGGCGCTGGATATTCCTATCTGAGGCAAACAGCCCTGTCAGACTGATGTCAAAACAGCTACAAGAAACCACAACCCATTACCACCTTGTGCTTCTTTGGCAGCCATCCAGATCTTTTTATGCTTTGGTGTTTTTTTTAGTCTTAATTCCAAAAAGACACGCTGACAATGCTTCCTTTTTTTAAAAAAATGGTCCTGATTGGAACAAAACAACAAACTGGACCAGGGAAGGGTTTTGTAGCTGCCTCTCCTCCTCCTGTCGTGTCACAAAGTCAGCGGTCCCCCGTACTGTACTGTGTACCGCGCTGAGCAAAAGTTCAATCAGGCTGACCCCTCTCACACAAGAGTCCCAGGGTAGGTGGTTGAACAGCTTGCATCCCTATTCACAGCACCTTCATTGAGACCAGTTCCCACACAGCTATCAAAGCACTTAATAACTTATAATTAGCTCACCATCTGGTAGCAGGACTCTGTAGCTGTGCACTGATGGTATGCCCAGATCCATTGAGAGGAGGGATATTGTGCAAAGGAATGTTTTCCACTCCAGTGGCCATTGCCTAGCGAATTGGTTCTAATACAATATCAGGGGATCTGTGTACAATGAGACCCAGTGTCATTGCTTGTCGTCAGCCCAGTAACTGCACTCTTCAGCACCATAAACAACACTGAATCTAGTTAATACCAGCTTAATGACTGAGTTAAATGTACTCATTACCACATAGGCAGTGATCTTCATACAATGGCTGGTCAAAGCAATATGGAAACTTTTCCATATTCATTGCGGTTAAACTAATCCTGCACCTGCTTAACAGGAGTCATTATTTTTGGTTTGCAGAATGTATTACAATGTTTTTTTTTGCCTACTCTTTCAGCGTTCCTCTTTCCCTCCATCCCACTAAATTGTCTTCCACATCCCTTTCTTAAAAAAAATCTTTGGATCAACCTGTTTAGATGTGGTACAGTACAGCTCTGGAGCAGGGTGGGACTAGACCATGGGCCTTTTGGCTCAGAGGTCATGACACTACCACTGCACCAGACAATCCTGACCCTCTGTGTCCTTGATGGGGTACAGAATCACACATGACAGGAGTCTTCCAGAACCTCAGTCACTCAAGTGGTTACTCTTCACAAGTGACTAAGTTCCGTCAGTCTGATCAACTGTGGGTGGCATCGCAGCTGAGCTCGATACTGTGCTTGCTTATTGCCAGCAAGGGAGTCAATGCACTGGGATTGTGTGTTCGGGGTTACATTACTGAGCTAGTAACCGAGAAATCTGGAGGAATTTTCCCCAGTTTGAGAGATTGAGATCAGTTCTAACTCTGCGGTATTGTCGTAAATGCCCAGCTAGTTTAGTACATTCCTTACATATTTTGACCTGTATGCCTCCCGATCCTACACCAACATGGTAACTCTGAAATGTTCTTTGAAGTAATCTAAAGAGAGACTCAATCAAATCTCAGAACTTTCTCAGGGCATCTAAGGATGGACTATCTTGCTTCACACAATAAATGTCGTTCATTAAACTACACAACAAAACAGCTCAAATTTGACATTATAAGAAGTGCAATTTCATTCTGTACAGTATGTGGCACCTCTGAAGCACCTCATCACACTTACAGTTATTGGTGTTATATCCATCACATCTCAGCATTTCCCATCAGGCAATCTCTGGAGGCTATTGGTGAAAGGGTTTTATGCTGTACTTTACTCTGGATGCATTGTCATATGAGTTAAACACTTTTCAATTGGTATTTACCTCATGAATGGACCAATGGCTGATCTTGTAGGACAGCTGGAATTGGGAAGCCATGTGATAACATGTCACCAGTATATAGTCTGAGCCACCCCAATTGTACTATGCCCACATTCAGCTTGCTGGCACAGTTTGCCAACTGAGGGCAGCTGCCATGTGACAAGAGTTTGCCAACTCACCAGATGGAACACTATTCATTCCAAAACTTGCAAGTCAGTGACATCTGGCAGAACGGGTCGTGCAACAACAAAAACCTGCATTTGTATAGTCGTAAATAAAAACCAAAAGAACTGCGGATGCTGTACATCAGAAACAAAAACAGAAGTTGCTGGAAAAGCTCAGCAGATCTGGCAGCATCTATGAAGAGAAACCAACGTTAACGCTTTGGTTCCAGTCACCCTTCCTCTGACCTGAAACGTTGACCTTGGTTTCTCTTCATAGATGCTCCAAGACCTGCTGGGCTTTTCCAGCAACTTTGTTTTTGTTTATATAGTCACAGATTGAGAATTCAGGCCCGATCCATTCAGGAGAAATTTTAAGAAGCGCTCAGATTGGGGGATGTTTGGATTGCTCTTCAACAAACAGCAGTGGATGCTGGATCAGTTGTTAATTTTAAATCTGAGATAGGTAAAGGTATTAAGATACTTGGGTCAAAAGCAGGTATGTAGAGTTGGGCCACAGACCAGCTGTGAATGAGGGGCTGGATGGTCTATTCCCATTCCCCTGTTCCTATACAGGATCACAATGTGATGCAATGTAGAAGGAGGTTATTTGGCCCAATGGGATTCTGCCAGCTCTGCAAAATGATCTGTCTAATAATTCTTCACCTGTTCTTACCCCATAAACCCTGCAAATGTTGCCCTTTCACGTCTCTCTGCAGTGAAGGTTATGATTGAATCAGCTTTCACTGCCTTTTCAGGCAGCGCATTCCAGATCATAGCAACTCACACCTTAAAATAATGTCTCTTCATATTGCCTCCGGCTCTTTTGCAAATCACCTATATTTGTAACAAACACAGAGAATGCCAGAGAAATTCAGCAGGTCTGGTAACATCTGAGGAGAGAGGCACAGAGTCGATGTTTCAAATTCTTCAAAGTCTTAAATCTACCCAGTGGTTACTGGCTATTACATCTCTGGAATAAATGTCTTCTTCTCCTTAGGGAGGCATGGTAGCTCAGTGGTTAGCACTGCTACCTCACAGCACCAGGGACCCTGGTTCAATTCCCGCCTCAGGCAACTGTGTGGAGTTTGCACATTCTCCCCGTGTCTGCGTGGGTTTCCTCCAGGTGCTCTGGTTTCCTCCCACAGTCCAAAGATGTGCAGGTTAGGTGAATTGACCATGCTACATTGCCCGTACTGTTAGGTACATTAGTTAGGGGAATGGGTCTGAGTGGATTGCTCTTTGGTGGGTCAATATGGACTTGTTGGGTCAAAGACCCTGTTTCTGCACTATAGGGTATCTAATCTATTCTCCATTGTGTGAAAGGGCACCAGTTAGCTCAGATGGCTAGCAATGACGCCAAATTCTGTTCCCATTCTGGCTGAGATCGTCTTCAGATCTGCTCCATGCCCTTTTCAATGGAAGGCAATGGTGACGTACCACTGATAAAACAAAATGGATCAGGATGGAATGCCAGCAGATAATGAGCCAAGACCTATTTGGGGAGGGTCACATGAGAATGAAAGCCATTTGCGATTGATGACCTCCACCGAGTCTTTTAAGCGTTTCTTGTCTAAGATGTGGAGGTGCTGGTGTTGGACTGGGGTGGACAAAGTAAAACAAAATCACACAACACAGTCCAACAGGTGTATTTGGAAGTACAAGCTTTCGGAGCACTGCTCCTTCATTAATTAGCTACCTGGCGAAGGAACAGTGCACTGTACTTCCAAATAAACCTGTTGGAATCTAACCTGGTGTTGTGTGATTTTTAACCTAGTCTAAGATAACAGCCCCAGTCTCAGTCTCTCCACGTAACTGAAGTACTGCCTATAACAAATATTCTCAGCACCTTCTCTCTCACTCTTGATCTTAAATTGTGGTGCCCAAAGAGAATACAATAGCGGAGGGTGAACCAGTGTTCAATAAAAAAAGCTCAGAAGAGTTACTGGACTTGCTGAGTTTCTTTAGCATTTTCTGTTTTTAATTCAGATTTTCAGCATCTGCAGTACTTTACTTTTCCTCATCATAATTTCCTTTTGTCTCAGTATTCCAATCCTCTAATAATAAAACCATATTATTCTTTAATGGCTTTCCCGACTTGACCTGCTGCCTTCAAGGATTTATGTTCCTATGTTCCCAGGATTCCCTGCTCCTCTACCCATTTCAAACCACCTCCCCCGCCCCATTAGTTCCCATTGCCTCTCCTCATTTGTCCTGCAAAATGTGCACTTTGCAGGTATAGAGTCATAGTTAGAGTTGTACAGCATGGAAACATACCCTTTGGTTCAACTTATCCATGACGAACAGGTATCGTCCCATTTGCCAGCACTTGGCCCATATCCCTCTAAACCTTTCCTATTCATCTACCCATCCAGATGCTTTTTAAATGTTGTAACCACCTCCACTACTGGCAGCTCATTCCACACACACACACACACACACACCACCCTCTGCAAGAAAAAGGTTGCCCCTCAGGTCCCTTTTCGTTCTTTCCCCTCTCTCCTTAAACCTATGCCCTTTTTCCCTTACCCTGGAAAAAGACCTTGGCTATTCACACTATCCATGCCCCTCATGATTTTACAAACTCCTATAAGGTCACCCCTCAGCCTCTGACGCTCCAGGGAAAGTAGCCCCAGCCTGTTCAGCCTCTTCCCGTTGCTCAAACCCTCCAACCCTGGCAACGTCCTCATAAATCTTTTCAGTATTCAATTTCTCTTTTGCTCATTTCATGTCCAAATCAACATGGAGTCTGTCATTATCCTTCTCATTTTTCATACATTTCTGAGGTTCATAGCTGGAATTATGCACAAGCACAGCTAATCGTTAGAAATCAAAGATAACCCGAACCCTAATGTTATCACAGCAGTGGTTCTGATACAAACTTGTGGAGAACTGCATTGTATTTCCCCTTCCTGTCCAAGAAACAAAAATCCACCTTTACTCTCTGCTTTCAGTCCCACATCCAACTTTGCACTCTCAGTTTAATCCTGCAGGTTTTGTTTTTGCTAACGGGGTCCGTTAGTGGCACTTGTCTTGAAACTGCACATACAAAACATCAAACTCACCACCCTCACCAACACATTCCACTACTTCACCAAAAAACTTGATCAGTTTAGTCAAAGTGAGTTGCCTTTAGGAGTTTCTCACTCAATTTTATCCCTCATTCTTTTCCAAATTATGATTCCCTTTGTCCTGGAATATTGTCTCTAAATGTCTCCCCATCACCAACATTAGGGTGACATGTGTTCCACCTCTCTGCTGTAGCAATTGCAAACCTCCAGCTAGGCAACACTGCCATTTCTATGACAGACTGGAACTTCGTGGTCAAACAATTTCCCTATCTTACTTCCCATTGCAATCATATCTGTAATGGTTGACTTTTATGCCTTGAGGAATAGCATGACAGAGTCCCAGAATTGGTGTGACACTGTGGGAGTCAAAGAGTATGATGCTGGAAAAGCACAGCAGGTCAGGCAGCATCTGAGGAGCAGGAGAGTTGACATTTCGAGCATGAAGAGCTTATACCCGAAATGTCAACTCTCCTGCTCCTCGAATGCTGCCTGACCTGCTGTGCTTTTCCAGCACCACACTCTTCAAGTCTTTACTTTCTTCTAGTGACACAGTGGGAGGCCATTTAGCCCATCACCAACTCTCCAAATGAGCAATGTACCTAGTTCTATTTGCCTTCCTTCTCCCTGGAACCCTGTACATTCAGGCAATACTTCAAATCCCACTTGAGTGGCCCAATGGAACATACCACCACCATAGTCTCAGGCAGTACATTCCTGGTCGTAACCATTCGCTGTGTAAAAATACCTTCTCCATGTGTTGCCACTGCTTCTTATGTTAATTGCTCTACATTTGCTCCCTCTCATTCTGGATCCTTACACCTAAAGGAACAATTTCTCTGAATCCACTCTGTCCAGAACCTTCATGATTTTGAATTCTGCTCTAAATCTCCTTGTTCTAATTTCTTCAATCTATCTAATGAAGCAGAAGTTTCTCGTCTCTGGGACCATTTTTCTTTGCAGCCTCACCCACGTATTAATCTTTCCTGAACTGTAGTGCTCAAAACCAGAAGCAATACTCTTAACTGAGGCTGCCCCAGTGCTTTATATACTATCTCCTCATGCTTGTTCTTTCATCCCTCCAATGTGGAAGCAGGCCATTCAACCCATCAGGTAACAAACCCACCCTCCAAAGAGCATCTCACCCAGACCCACCCCATCCCTGCATTTCCCGTGGCTAATCCACCTAGCCTGCATCTTGTGGGCAATTTAGCCTGGCCTATACACTTCACCTGCATATCTTTGGACTGTGGCAGAAGACACAGGGAGAATGTGCAAACTCCATGCAGACAGTCAGCCAAGGCTGGAATCGAACCCACATCCCTGCCGCTCTGAGGTTGTCGTGCAAACCACTGTGCCACCTTATGGATTTGTAAACAGATAAGAAATAGGAACAGAAATAGACCATTCAGCCCTCAAGCCTGTGTCATCATTTAATGACTGGTCTGCCCAGGCCTGAACTCCCTCAGACAGTCATCCAAGGCTGGAATCAAACCCAGGTCCCTGATGCTGTGAGGCAGAAGTGCTAACCACTGTGCCACTGTACTACCTCTTTATATCTGTTTATCTATTTGTTTTCCATCTACTTCCTCCTGTTTCGCTGCTACATTGGCAGCATTCTCTTGGGATGGCAGATGCAAAATGCTCTTTTCTGTCACAGTAAAATGCTGCAGAAACTATCCATTGGTCAACAATAGTCAGGAGCCCCAGGAAGAGTCTGTATTCCAAAGAATACTGTGACTTTGAAAAGATCAGGTACTAGTTCAGGAGTTTAAGACAAAACAAAACGTATTCGGTTGTAAAGATACATGCTGCGGCAATGAAAAGGTTAAAACTATACAGAGTTGCACTGCGGTTGAAATGGTGACATTTTAAACCTGGGTTACAGCATCTGCATTGAAAGCAAAACAAAGCCCAGTGACTGGGCATTCTTACAGCTTGTTCTTGTATCATCTGGTGCTGGCACCTGCCTTTTAGCTGCTAACTGATTGAATATTTTTTTTTCACACACAATGTGAGATCGCAGCCTTTGATGGGGGTTCCCCACCCAGGTCAACCCAAGCCTGGGAAAATAGAACAGGTGTGCAGACAGAGGAGAGCAATCTATAGGAGAGGAGCCTGTGATAGCAAGGTGTGGGATCGCTGGAGCTCTGAGACTCTATCAGAGACAGAGAGCGACTAATGGCTTAATTAACATCTGAATTCTGGGAAAGGACTGCTGGATCCCAGTAGTAAGCAGCAATCCCACTCCATATGGCACTCTCTCCTCCAAAGGGGGATCATAGTCTTTTTTTTTTCCCAGTGGATAAGTTGGTAGCTGGCTTTTAATCGTAAAGCCTTTGAGTAAACCGCGTCCAATGGAACCTACAGCTTAGTAACTTGTCCCTTTCATTACCAGTCTGGATCACACGGGACAAACCCTTTCGTTCTCAGGCACTCTGATTTTTTTTTAATTGGAACGTATGACAGGTTTTTAGTGTGTGTGTTTCTTTCACTCCTTTTCTACAAAATAAAAGCAACACCCCCCCCCCCCCACTAAAAATAAAGTAGGAATTGCAAGAGAAAATCAATGCACATCATTACCAGGTTTTGATTCTCATACTATGCTGAATTAAGTGCCCGTAGTTATGACAATTAGGAACATAGGGACGGGGGTAGTGTATTCACAGCCTTCAAGCCTATTTGACCAAGTTGGTTGCTATGGGCGGCTGCAGTTTCTCTGGGTGTTTCCCTTGTGGTGAAAGGGTGAAATTAATATTACTTTCCTGACCTTTAAGTTCTAGATGGTGATCACTGTCACAGGGTCTGGTCAGCTTAATGTAGACAGGAAGAAACCACTCCCATTGGTGGAACCAGAGGGTACCAATATGACGTGGCAGATGCAGGTGCAGTTACTACATTTAAAAGACATTTGAACAGGTACAAGGTCAGGAAAGGTTTAGAGGGAGTGAGGACTGCGGAAAGTGAGGACTGCAGATCCTGGAGATTAGAGTTGAGAGTGTGGTGCTGGAAAAGCACAATAGACAATAGACAATAGGTGCAGGAGTAGGCCATTCTGCCCTTTGAGCCTGCACCACCATTCAATATGATCATGGCTGATCATCCTTAATCAGTATCCTGTTCCTGCCTTATCTCCATAACCCTTAATTCCACTATCCTTGAGAGCTCTATCCAGCTCTTTCTTAAATGAATCCACAGACTGGCCCTCCACTGCCCTCTGGGGCAGAGCATTCCACACAGCCACCACTCTCTGGGGGAAGAAGTTTCTCCTCATCTCTGTCCTAAATGGTCTACCCCGTATTTTTAAGCTCTATCCTCCGGTTCAGCACTCACCCATCAGCGGAAACATGTTTCCTGCCTCCAGAGTGTCCAATCCTTTAATAATCTTATGTCTCAATCAGATCCCCTCTCAGTCTTCTAAACTCAAGGGTATACAAGCCTTGTCGCTCCAGTCTTTCAGTGTAAGGTAATCCCGCCATTCCAGGGATTGACCTCGTGAACCTACGCTGCACTCCCTCAATAGCCAGAATGTCTTTCCTCAAATTTGGAGACCAGAACTGCACACAGTACTCCAGGTGTGGTCTCACCAGGGCCCTGTACAGCGGCAGAAGAACCTCTTTGCTTCTATACTCAATCCCTCTTGTTATGAAGGCCAGCATGCCATTAGCCTTCTTCACTACCTGCTGTACCTGCATGCTTACCTTCATTGGTGTACAAGAACACCCAGATCTCTCTGTACTGCCCCTTTACCTAAATTGATTCCATTTAGGTAGTAATCTGCCTCCCCGGTTCTTGACACCAAAGTGGATAACCATACATTTATCCACATTAAACTTCATCTGCCATGCATCTGACCACTCACCTAACTTGTCCAGGTCACCCTGTAATCTCCTAACATCCTCATCACATTTCACCCTGCCACCCAGCTTAGTATCATCAACAAATTTGCTAATGTTATTGCTAATACCATCTTCTATATCATTAACATATATTGTAAAAAGCTGCAGTCCCAGTACTGATCCCTGCAGTACCCCACTGGTGACTGCCTGCCATTCCGAAATGGAGCCGTTTATCACTACTCTTTGTTTCCTATCAGCCAACCAACTTTCAATCCAAGTTAGTACTTTGCCCCCAATACCATGCACCCCAATTTTGCTCACTAACCTCCTATGTGGGACTTTATCAAAAGCTTTCTGGAAGTCCAGGTGCACTACGTCTACTGGATCTCCCTCATCCATCTTCAGAGTTACATCCTCAAAATATTCCAGAAGATTAGTCCGCATGATTTCCCCTTCATAAATCCATGCTGCCTTTGACCTATCCTGTTACTACTATCCAGATGTGTTGTAATTTCATCCTTTATAATAGACTCCAACATCTTTCCCACCACTGAGGTCAGACTAACTGGTCTATAATTTCCTGCTTTCTCTCTCCCACCTTTCTTAAAAAGTGGAATAACATTAGCCACCCTCCAATCCAAAGGAACTGATCCCGAATCTATCAAACTCTAGAAAATAATCACCAACACATCCACGATTTCTTGACCACTAATCCAGTATTTGCTTTCCAGCATCTGCAGTCATTGTTTTTACCACCTCCTTCAGTACCCTGGGATGTAGACCATCAGGCCCCGGGGACTTATCAACCTTCAGACCTAACAGCTTCTCCAACACCAATTCCTGGCAAATATAAATTCCCTTAAGTTCAGGTCCTTCAGCCACTGTTACCTCAGGGAGATTGCTTGTGTCTTCCCCAGTGAACACAGATCTGAAGTACCAATTCAATTCTTCTGCCATTTCTTTGTTCCCCATAATATATTCCCCTGTTTCTGTCTTCAAGGGCCCAATTTTAGACTTAACCATTTTTTTTTGCCTTTCACATACCTAAAAAAACTTTTACTATCCTCCTTTATATTATTGCCCAGTTTACCTTCATACCTCATTTTTTCTCTGCGTATTTCCTTCTTAGTAATCCTCTGTTGTTCTTTAAAAGCTTCCCAGTCCTCCGTTTTCCCACTTATCTTTGCTATGTTATACTTTTTCTCTTTTAACTTTATATGTTTCTTAACTTCCCTCGTCAGGTACGGCCACCCATGCCTCCTCCTAGGATCTTTCTTCCTTTTTGGAATGAACTGATCCTGCATCTTCTACGTTATACACAGGAATATCCGCCATTGTTCCTGCACTGTCATCCCTGCTAAGGTATTGCACCATTGAACTTTGGCCAGCTCCTCCCTCATAGCTCCATAGTTCCCTTTATTCAACAGAAATATTGTCACTTCCGATTGTAACCTCTCCCTCTCAAATTGCAGATTGAAGCTTATTTTATTATGGTCACTACTTCCCAATGGCTCCTTCACTTCGAGGTCCCTGATCAATTCTGGTTCGTTGCACAATACCAGATCCAGAATTGCCTTCTCCCTGGTCGGCTCCAGCACCAGCTGTTCTAAGAATCCATCTCTGAGGCACTCCACAAAGTCTCTTTCTTGAGGTCCAATACCATCCTGATTCTCCCAGTCTACCTGCATGTTGAAATCCCCCATAACAACTGTAGTAACATCTTTGAGACAGGCCAATTTCAGCTCCTGATTCAACTTACATCCAATATCCAGACTACTGTTTGGGTCCCAAGATGGTCTTTTTACCCTTAGTATTTCTCAGGTCTATCCACACTGACTCTACATCCTCTGATTCTAGGTCCCCCCGTGCAAAGGACTGAATATCATCCCTTACCAACATGGCCACCCCACCCCCTCTGCCCATCAGTCTGTCCTTACGATAATACATGTAGCCTTGAATATTCATTTCCCAGGCCCTGTCCACTTGAAGTCACGTCTCAGTTATCCCCACAATATTGTATTTGCCAATTTCCAAAAAAGCCTCAAGCTCATCCATCTTATTTCTAATGCTTCGTGCATTCATGTATAGTATTTTTAATTTATTACTGCCCTCACCCTTCCCATCAACTCCTATTTCACTCAACCTTATAGCATGATCCCTTTCTGAATTTTCTGCCTCATTGATACAGTTGTCTTTCTTGACTTCCCTTGTTCTAAAAGGTCAGGGAGCATCTGAGGAGCAGGAGAGTCGACATTTCAGGCAGAAGCCCTTCATCAGGAAGGGAGATGGGCCAAACACAGGCAAATGGGACCAGTTTAGTTTGGTTGGCATGGATGAACTGGACCGAAGAGTCTGTTTCCATGCTGTATGAGTCTATGACTCTATGAGACACAATGTAGGCTGAGGGAAAAGTTCTTTACACAGCGAGTGGTTTGGCTAAATAAAATAAAGAACTGCAGATGCTGGAAATCTGAAACAAAAACAGAAACTCAGAAGGTCTACCCACATCTGTGGAGGGCAAGGAGAGTTAACGTTTCAAGTCCAATGACCCTTCTTCAGAGCCCTGAGGTTGCTAGGAAAAGGTGTTGAAGACAGGGTTCAGGGAAAGGGGGGAAGAAGTGAGCGGATAGGTGGTCATGGAGCCCAGAGAGAGAGAGAGAGAGAGAATGACAGACGGGCAGACATAGAGATGCATAATAATGTGTTAGGGAGAAAGACCATGGGCTGATAATGTGGGTCATATGTAGGTCAAAATAGATTGGCTATGCTGAATGCAGCCCATGTCATTTACCTACCCCTAAAGCCCAGGCCCTGTCCCTGTTAACTCTGCTTTCTTTCCACAGGTCTGCTGAGTTTCTCCAGCAATTTCTGTTTGGGAGTGTTTTGGATCTACCTGACAGTGTGGTGGAGTCAGATTCCAGTGAGGCTTTTAGCAGGGAATTGGATAGTTATCTGAGGTGAAACCATTAGCTGGATAGAAGGGAGAGACAGGGGAGTAGGATTAGAAAAGTTCCTCTGCAGAAAGCTGGCATTGATATGATGGGCTGAATGGACTCTTTCTCCTGGATCCTATGAAGTCTAACCTCCATTCCAATGACCCTGTACCCCATCCCCTACCTGGGTGTTATTTGGAGATGCTGGTGTTGGATTGAGGTGTACAAAGTTAAAAATCACACAACACCAGGTTATAGTCCAACAGGTTTAATTGGAAGCACTAGCTTTCGGAGCACTGCTCCTTCATCAGGTGGTTGGGGACACAATTGTAAGACACAGAATTTATAGCAAAAGTTCGCAGTGTGATGTAACTGAAATTATACATTGAAAAATACCTTGATTGTTTGTTGAGTCTCATCTATTGGAATGACCATAATAGTTTCACTTCTTTCATATGTCAATCACATAAACTTTTTAAAAAGTTACATTCTCAGGTTAACTGTAACAATTGGTGTCAGCCAGAAAAGATGTTGAAGGTGTTAGTCCCCTGTGTTCCCTGTCTGTGCCATAATGTTTAGACTGATTCTAATCCAAAAAGTGAGTTAACAGAGTGTTACATGGATTCATGCAAAATACAATGTAACTCTGCAAGTACAAATTCACCCCACAAACGTATATGTGTGTGTGTGTCTGTCTGTCTGTCTGTCTGTCTGGGGTGGGGAGTTGTGAGTGTGAGAGAGAGTGTATATGCGTGTGTGTATGTGAGTGTAGAGTGTCTAAGTCTGTGAGAGGGTGCATGTGTGAGTGTGGGAGTGTGTGTGTGTAGAAGTGTGTGTGTGTGTGTGTGTGTGTGTGTGTGTAGGTGTCTGTGTGTGTGAGTGTAGTGTAATGGTGGTCACCTGTAATGTGACATGAACCCAAGGTCCCGGTTGAGGCCCTCCCTCTGGGTACCGAACTGCTCAGTTACTTTTCGCTGCTGCCTGTCCCGAAGTCCACCTTGGAGGATGGTCACCCGAAGGTCCAAGGTCGAATGTTCTGGACCGCTGAAGTGTTCCCCAACTGGGAGGGAACCCTCCTGTCTGTTGATTGTTGTGCGGTGCCCATTCATCCATTGCTGTAGTCTTTGCTCGGTTTCCCCAATGTACCGTGCCTTGGGGCATCCTTGCCTACAATGTATGAGATAGACAACGTTGGCTGAGTCACATGAGTACTTTCAATGTAAAATTTCAGTTACATCACACTTTTGCTATAAATTCTGTGTCTTACAATCTTATTCTCCACAACCACCTGATGAAGGAGCAGCGCTCCGAAAGCTAGTGCTTACAATTAAACCTGTTGGACTATAACCTGGTGTTGCGTTATTTTTAACTGGGTGTTATTTGAATGAGTTTGCTGTCAGTAAAAAGCTGATCTATTTTCTGCTATTAACACTTAATCTTCACCCATCCATACAATTAGCATTACAATGAGCTTGCAATTTGCATTTTGCTTTGGCTAACCTTTACCCTCTGGTCCACTTGCTTCCCTTCTCCTCTCTCTTTCTGCATAAAACCTCTCACTTTCCCAGTTCTGAAGGAGAGTCAAGATGGAATTGAGATGTTAACTATTTCTCTCTCCACAGGTGCTGCCAGAGTTAGGATTAGACTTGCTGAGCTTTTCCAGCATTTTTCAGATCTCCAGCATCTATATCCAGAGGACACTGGATGCTGGAAATCTGAAACAAAAACGGAGATTGCTGGAGAAACTCCATAATTCTGGACCTGAAACGTTAACTCTAATTTCACTGCATGGTGCCAGACCTACTGAGCTTCTTCAGCAATTTCTGTTTCTTTTTCTGCATTCCCATTCTGTGATTCCATGAACATGGAATCAAGCCTCTGTTTGTGCTTGACTTTAGTTACATCATCATTGCTGGCCATTCCTTCATATGGTCTCTCTCTCACTCTCTCTCTCTCACTCGTCCTTCACAATGCTCCCTAAAATCTATCTGTTCGTCTAAGCTTTTTTCCAGCTGATCTCTGTGACTGGCTGTTTTGTTGGATAGCATGCCCATGAACCATTTTGAGGCATTTCACTCCATTGAGAGTCCTTTGAGTTGAGAATGAAGTTTGCAAATATCTGCCCTGGCCCTTTGTGTGACTGAGCAGGCTTATTCATGACACACCCCCACCCCAACCCCCCAACACAAACCCCAGGTCAATGGATACAGGTTGTTGTAAGTTTTGATGTTGCATGTTGGGCGAACTCACCTGGAATACTCTTACTGCTGAATTACCCTGCCACAACCCAACATTTAGGCAAGGAAACTGAGAAAGATAAAATTATTTGCCAATATGAGTTATGAATGCATGGGCTGTGGGAAAAGGCAGGAAAGTGGTTGGAGGATTATCAGATCAGCCAGACAAAAAAACTGCAGATTCTGGAATCCAATATAGACAGGCAGGATGCTGGAAGGACACAGCAAGCCAGGCAGCATCAGGAGGTGGAGAGGTCAATGTTTCAGGTGTAACCTTTCTGTAACACCACCCCACCCCGACTCACCTCCATCGAGGGCCCCAAACAGTCCTTCCAGGTGAGACAGAGGTTCACCTGCCTCTCCTCCAACCTAGTTTACTGCATCAGGCGCTCCCGATGTGGTCTTCTCTACATTGGGGGAACCCAACGTAAACATAGAGAATGGCTCACTGAGCATCTCAGCTGGGCCCACGGGGGCTAACCGGACCGCCCAGTCAGCGCCCATTTCAATTCCCCTTCCCTCTCCCCTTCCAATATGAATATCCTTGGCCTCCTCCATTGCTGCAATGAACCAAACTGCAAATTGGAGCAACTACACCTCATCTTCTGCCAGGGCGGCCTACAGCCCTGAGGACTCAACGTTGAGTTCCCCAATTTCAAATAACCTCCCTTCTCAGTGCCTCCCACCCTCTCTTCCACTCATGTCAGCCACCTACTGGATTAATTCCTCCCATTGACCAACCAGGTCATATCCTCTACCTGTCTTCACCTATCCCCACTTCACCACACTGACCCCCCCCCACCCCCTTTATCTGCAGCTCCCCTTACACCGACCCCCAGTCCTGAAGAAGGGTTACACCGGAAACTTCAACTTCTCCACCTCCTGATGCTGTGGCTTGCTGTGTTCTCCCAGCTTCCTGCTTGGTGACCTCATAGAATGGTGGAGTAGCTGCCTTCTGCCTTATAAATGATGGGTGAAAACTGTCGGTCAGATGTAATATGACACGGAGGATAGAAACATAGAAAATAGGAGCAGGAATAGACCATTTAGTCCTTTAATCCTGCTCTACCATTCAATATGGCTGATTATCCAGGTAAGTTCCCTGTTTCTGCTTTCTACCCATATCCTTTCATCCCTTTAGCCATAAGAACTATATCCTACTCCTACTTGAAAGCATGCAATATTTTCAGCCCAACAACATTCTGTGGCAGCGAATTCCAGAGGCTCACCACTCTCTGGGTGAAGTAATGTCTCCTCATCTCAGTCCTAAATGGCTCAGCCCTCAGGCCTATCCTTAGTGATCAGCGTGTGGTCACTACTTCACCAGAATCATAGAACAGTTGCCACACAGGGGGAGGCCATTCAGCCCTTTATATCCATGCTGAAACTCTGGAAGAACAACTCACCTAGTCCTGCTCCATGGCCTTTACCTAGCAGGGTACAAATGTGAAATGTTTTTGCTCCAGGTACTGATCCAGGTCTCTGCCGAAGAATCTGTTCGAAATATTCTGTCCAGACACCTCATGATCTTGAAAGCCTCCATCAAATTTCTTCTCAATCATCTTTTCTCTAAGGAGAACAGTGCCAGCTTCTCCAGTTTACCCATGTCACTGAAATTCCTCATCACTGGAGCCATTCCTGTAATTATTTTCTGCAACCCTCACTTCTGAAAGTGTGGTGCCCAAAAGTGGCCAAACCAGTGGTTTGATGCAAATTTAGCATAACCCCTTTCCTTTTTCACTATGCCCCTATTTATAAAGCCCAGAGTCCTTTATGGTTAATCAATCACACTCTTAACCTGCTCTACTACCTGCAGGGATGCATATACACAGACCCTTAAGTCCTTTCACTCCTACACCCTCTATAGAATTGCACTTTTTATTTTATAATGAATCAAGGAATTGCTTCACAATTCTTAAAGTTTCATCTGCCATGTAAGTTTGCCCATTCCATTGCAGACTGCTCTATGTCCTGTTCAAATCTATCGCAATCTTCATCCCAGGACAAAAGGGTAACTAGGGAGAGAATATGCCCTCTTCCAAGGTCAGCAAGGCTGCCTATGTGTGAAACTGCAGGAGGTGGGGAAGATACTAAACGAGTATTTTGCATCGGTCTTTAATGTGGAGACAAATATGGAAAAGAGAGAACTTGGGGAAAATAAATAGTGATATCTTGAAAAGTGCCCATATTACAGAGGAGGAGGTGCTGGATATCTTAAATCGCATAAAATTGGATAAATCCCCATGACCAGATCAGGCGTACTCTGGAACTTTGTGGGAAGTTAGGGAAGTGATTGCTGATCCCCTTGCGGAGATATTTGTATCACTGAGGTGCCAGAAGACTGGAGGTTGGCTAACGTGGCACTTTATTTAAGAAGGGTGGTAAGGAAATGTCAGGGAACTATAGACTGGTGAGCGTAACATTCGTTGTGGGCACTATGTTGGAGGAGATTCTGAGGGACAGGATTACATGTATTTGGAAACACAGGATTAGGGATAGTCAACATGACTTTGTGTGTGGGAATCCGTGTTTCACTAACTTGACGGAGTTTTTTGAAGAAGTGACAACCACCACCCTCTGCCTTCTACCTTTGAGACATTTCAGTATCCAAATGGCTAGTTCTCCCTGTATTCCGTGAGATCTAACTGTGCTAATCAATCTCCCCTGGGGAACCTTGTCAAACACTTTACTAAAGTCCATTTAGATCACATCTACCCTCTGCCCTCATCAATCTTCTTTGTTACTTCCTCAAAAAACTCAATCAAGTTTGTGAGACATGATTTCTCACACACATCTAGCTTGTCCTTACCACCCTTCTTAAACAGTGGCACCACGTTTGCCAACCTCCAGTCTTCTGGCACCTCATCTGTAACTATAGGTGATACAAATATCTCAGCAAGAGGCCCAGCAATCACTTCTCTAGTTTCCCACAGAGCTCTAGGGTACACCAGATCAGGTCATGGGAATTTATCTACCTTTACGAGCTGCCAGAGGAAGTGGTGGAGGCTGGTACAATTGCAACATTTAAGAGGCATTTGGATGGGTTTATGAATAGGAAGGGTTTGGAGGGATATGGGCCGGGTGCTGGCAGGTGAGACTAGATTGGGTTGGGATATCTGGTCGGCATGGACGGGTTGGACTGAAAGGTCTGTTTCCATGCTGTACATTTCTATGACTCTATAACTCTATGACAAAGAGGATTGGTGAGGGCAGAGTAGTGGATGTGATCTATATGGACTTCAGTAAGATGTTCAACAAGGCTCCACATGGTAGACTGGTTAACAAGGTTAGATCTCATGGAATACAGGGAAAACATTTGGATACAAAACTGGCTTGAAGGTAGGAGCTTGAAGGTAGTGGTGGAGGGTTGCTTTTCAGACTGGAGGCTTGTGACCAGCGGTGTGCTGCAAAGATGACTGCTGGGTCCACTGCTTTTCATCATTTATATAAATGATTTGGGTGTGAACATAGAATGTCTGGTTAGTAAGTTTGCAGAAGACACCAAAATTGGAAGTACAGTGGACAACAAAGTAGGTTTCCTCAGAGAACAACAGGAACTTTATCAGATGGGCCCATGGGCCGAGGAGTAGCAGATGGAGTTTAATTTGGATAAATGTGAGGTGATGCATTTTGGGAAAGGCAAATCAAGGCAGGACTTATACACTTCATGGTAAGGTCCTGGGAAATGTTGCTGTACAAAGAGACCTTGGAGTGCACATTTGTAACTCCTTGAAAGTAGAGTTGCAGGTAGATAGGATAGTGAAGAAGGCATTTGATATGCTTGCCTTGATTGGTCAGTGCATTGAGTACAGGAGTTGGAAGGTCATGTTTTGGCTGTGCAGGACATTGGTTAGGCTACTTTTGGAATACTGTGTGCAATCCTGGTCTCCTGTCACAAATTCTGCTCAGGTAGACAAGCAGGAGGCTGGAAGAACACAGCAAGCCAGGCAGCATCAGGAGGTGGAGGAGTCAACATTTCAGGTGTAATCCTTCTTCCAGTCTCTTGCCTGTATACTTTGGATTCCAGCATCTGTAGTTTTTTTGTCACAAACTCTGCCCAAGCTTGATGCTCCTACAGTCACGGATACATACCAGTTCTCCCATTCCAGGGCTTTTCCAATCACAGCCGGATTATCTTTGTTCTCTCACTCTCTCCAAATGCCATGATCCTGCCACTGGGCTTTCATTCCTGGCTCTGCCAGGTCAGGCTCGTGCTGTGACCATTCTTGTTTATTGCACCATGCAGGAACGTCATGTTTGCTGTGTACCTCCTTGCTGAGCGTGGGCAGCTGCTATTATTAAGTACATGGTGCTTTTCCATTGCAGAGTCTTGTTGGTTTGGATGGAATACTGGTCCTGACTCTAACCCCTGGGGAACCTTACATACAGAACAACCTCAATTATCTGAACGAGACAGGTGGGGAGTATTTTATTCAGATAACTGAGAGTTCAGATAACGGATTGTTCAGATAATGGACAGCGTTCTTATGGAACCTTGAGATCTTGTTCGGATAATCTGAAATTCAGCTAATTGATGTTCGGATCATCAAGGGTGTTCTGTGTACAATTATCTCCAGTCCGAAAAACAAGTGTTGACCACACCTCTATGTTTCCTGTCTCATTTAGCTAATTCTGCATCCAGGTTGCTACTGTTCCCATCATTACAACTTTGCTGATAAGCCTGTTTTGCTGGACTTTAACAAATTCCTTTTGGATGTCCATGCACACCACATTAGCTGGACCACCTAGCTCTCCTGTTACCTTATCAAAAACTCAGACAGGTTAGTTAAACATGAAATAAAAACTCAAAATGCTTGTGAAATCCAATAGGTCTGACAACATCCATGGTGCAGAGAAACAGAATTAACACTTTGAGTCTGATACAACTCAAGAATTGGGCTGGAAGATTGTGTTTTATTATGCTGTTGACAGAGGGGTAGAAGGAGTGAACGGAACAATGGGTGAGAGTTTCCAGAGCAAAAGACAAAAGGAGAACAAATGGTGGCAAAGGAGCGATAGAGATGTAAAATAGGTGTAAATGTTAGGTGTGAAAAGTAGGAAATGTATCTGCACTGCTGAGAGCAAAATTTAATAAGACACCAACAAGACACAGGGCAAGAGGGTGTGGGCACTGTATTTAAAACAAAGGGCAGAGGTCACGTCCTGGATTTGGTTAACTCGATACTGAATCTTAAAGACTATAAAGTGTTTAAATGGAAAATGGGGTGCTATTTTCTCAGCTTGCTTTTACGGATTAAACATGACTTTATCTTTAACAAATTAGTACTGGCCTTCTTTAATTAATGTACAGTTGTTCAAATCACTGTTAATTTTGTTCCAGATTATTGTTTCTAAAAGTTTTCCCACCATCGAGGTTAAACTGTCTGGACTGTAGCTGCTTCTTACTTGGCTGGCTTTATGTTAAGTCTGACCTTGGGGAGGTTCTCGAGTCAGGAGAAAGCTCTAGCCATTCAATACAATGAGATGGGGATCGTAAAATGAGAGGCAAGGGTGGCCTGGTGTCTCAGAGGTTAGCACTGCTGCCTCACAGCACCATGGACCTAAGTTCAATTCCAGCCTTGGGTGACTGTCTCTGCGGAGTTTGCAGATTCTCCCTGTGTCTGTATGTTGGTGCTCTGGTTTCCTCCCACAATTCAAAGCTGTGCAGGTTGGGTGAATTGGCCATGCTAAATTGCCCATAGTGTTCAGGGATGTGTAGGCTAGGTACATTAGACAGAGGTAAATGTAGAGTCATAGGGGAATGAGTGGGTTATTCTTCGATGTGGACTTGTTGGGCTGAATGGCCCGTTTTCACACTGTAGGGATTCTATGATTTTAAAAGAGGGCAGACAACAACTTTCCATAGACAGCAAGTCCTGAATTGGTTTTAAAATATCTCCACACCTCCAACAACCTTCTGAGGTATCTGTCCTCCTGTGTCCCCTCTAGATTTTCCTGGTCTCTGACCTTTGGGACCAGGTACACCACTGAATTCCAGAATTAGCACTCACAGCAGCCATCTCTAAGCATGACTGCCCAGCTCAGGGGGAGCACAGCTATTCTCCTCCAGCCTGTGGACTGCAGCTTTTAATTGCTTCACCATGCAGTCAGGTGCCAGTGTCCTAAAGTGTGGAATTCCTCCCTAAATGTTTCCTAAATCTCTACGTCTCTTCCACTCAACTTCAGTCATTTCGGCTTCACAGATGTATTTCTGTACACTGCCAGCACGTGTGTTTGTGCTGGTTAGCTCAGTTGGCTGAATGACTGCTTTGTGATGCAGAGTGAAGCCAACAATGTGGATCCCAGTCCCATATTAGCTTGGGTTACATTGATGGTCACACTTTCTCAACCTCACCCTTTGCCTGAGACCGGGTGACCCTCGGGTTAAAACACCACCAGTTTACTCTCTCGCTGTAATGGTCTGGTAGGACCATGCTGACTATACATTTTCATAGAAGAAAGTGAGGATTGCAGATGCTGGAGATTAGAATTGAGAGTGTGGTGCTGGAAAAGCACAGCAAGTCAGGCAGCATCTGAGGAGCAGGAGAATCGATGTTTCGGGCATAAGCCCTTCATTTTCATAGAAATTCATGGAATCCCTAGAGTGTGGAAACAGGTCATTTGGCCCAACAAGTCCACACTGACCTTCCAAAGATCATCCCACCCAGACTCATTCCCCCATCACTCTATGTTTACCCCTGACTAATGCACCTAGCCTACACATCCCTGGACACTATGGGCAACTTAGCATGGCCAATCCACCCTGACCTGCACATCTTTGAACTGTGGGAGGAAAACGGAGCACCCGGAGGAAACCCACACAGACACGGGCAGAATATGTAAACTCTACACAGACAGTTACCTGAGGCTTGAATCAAACTCGGGTCCCTGGCACTGTGAGGCAGCAGTGCTAACCATTGAGCCACCGTGACTTTAATCATTTGGAGGTGCTAGTGTTGGACTGGGGTGGACAATGTCAAAAATCACATGACATCGTTTATTCAAAAGCACAAATTTTTGGAGCGAGAGCTTTGATCAATGATCTGATACTGGCAGATTGTCCATACTAGAAGACTGCGTGTAGCTTAGATCGTCATATCTGAGGGAGCATATCCTTATTTTGGAGATGGTAGAGCAGGGATTAGTTACATTGAACTCTGGAATGAGGGAAGAGAAGCTAAGTGAATGGGGAAAATTGTCTGGAGTTTAGAAGAATGAGATTTTAAATGGGCTTGACAAGGTCGATGCTGAGAGATCGTTTCCGCTAGTCGGAGAATTTAAAATGTAGGGGACACAGCCTCAGGCTAGGCGATTGAACATGTAGGACTGAGATGAAGAGAAATAACTTCACTGAAAGGGTTTTAGTATCTGTAGTTCTTTACCCCAGAGAGTTGTGGATGCTCCATTGCTGAATACCTAAGGCTGAAATAGACAGATATTTGGTCTCTCAGGGAAATGGGGTTATGATGAGAGGTGGGAGAAAGAAGTCACGAGTGTAGTGCTGGAAAAGCACAGCTGGTCAAGCAGCATCCAGGGAGCGAGAGAATTGACATTTTGAGCATAAGCTTTTCATTAGGAATGAGGCTTTAGGGCCAAGGGGCTGAGAGATAAATGGGAGGGGTGTGGGGTTGGGGGGAAAGGTAGCTGAGAATGTGATAGGTCGATGAAGATGGGGGAGAAGGTGATAGGTCGGAGAGGAGGATGGAGCGAATAGGTGGGAGGGAAGATGAACAGGTAGGACAGGCCTTGAGGGTGGTGCCAAGTTGGAAGTTGGAACTGGGAGAAGAGGGGGGGGGGAGGTGGAGGGGAAATTAGGAAACTGGTGAAATCCACATTAATGCTGTTTGGTTGGAGAGTGGAAGATGGGGCATTCTTCCTCCAGGTTGGTTAGGGAATGGTGATGGGAGAGGCCCGGGACCTACATGTTCTTGGCGGAGTGGGACGGGGAGTTGAAGTGTTTGGCCATGGGGCAGTGGGGTTGGTTGGTGCGGGTGTCCTGCAGCTCTTCTCTGAAGAGCTCTGCGAGTAGGTGTCCCGTCTCCCTGTGTTGAGGAGACCACATCGAGAGCAACAGATGCAGTAAATGACTTGTGGAAGTGCAGGTAAAATTCTGCTGGCTATTTCTTCATTTTCCTAATTTATACTGTGAAGAACTGGACTGTAGACATTTTAGCTTTCTTCATTTCTTTTTTATATATCTAATCTATTTTAATACCTTAGATTTGTAACTAGGTACCTTTTACCTAAGATGGCGCTGTGTGTGGGACATTGTGAATCTTTCACTGTACTCCCGTACTTTTATACTTGAGTACATGCAACAATAAAATCTAAAATTCAAATTCTCATTCTAATCAAGCGGGTTACTTTGTCCTGGATGGTGTCAAATTTCTTCAGTGTTGTTGGAACTGCACCCATCCAGGCAAGTGGAGAGTATGCCACACACTCCTGACTTAGAACATAGAAAAGAACAGCACAGAACAGGCCCTTTGGCCTATGGTGTACTTGTGTCTTGCAGATGGTGGGCAGGGTTTGGGGAGAAAATACAAAGTTGTTCAATTTGGAAAATAGAACAAAAGGATAATATTATTTAACTGGAGAAAATCTGCAGAAAACTACAATACAAAGGGACTTGGGGAGGGACTTTGCATGAAACACAGAAAGCTAGCGCACAGGGGCAGCAGGGAATCAGGAAGGACTAATGGAATGATGGCCCTTCTGTCAAGGGGGTTGAAATGTCAGAGTAGGGAAGTCTCACTGCAACTGTACAAGGTGCTGGGGAGACCACATCTAGATTACTGTGAGCAGCTTTGGTCCCTTATTTAAGGAAAGATATATTTCATCAGAAGGAGTTCAGAGAAGGTTCATGAAGATGATCCCCAGTAATGGAAGTATCAACATATGAGCAGGTTGGGACTCTACTCAATGGAGTTCAGAAGAATGACAGGCGATCTCATTGAAACATAGAGGATACTGAAGGGGCTTGACAGGATAAATGCTGAGAGGATGTTTCCCCTCATGGGGCAGTTTAGTCGCAAGATAAAGGGGTCAAGATTAGAGTGGTGCTGAATAAGCACAGCCGGTCAGGCAGCATCCAAGGAACAGGAGAGTCAGCGTTTCGGGCAAAAGCCCTTCATCATTCATTCCTGATGAAGGTCTTTTATCTGAAATGTCTATTCTCCTGCTCCTCGGATGCTGCCTGGCTGGCTGTGCTTTTCCAGCACCACTCTAATCTTGACTCTGATCTTCAGCATCTGCAGTACCCACTACTGCCTGCAAGTTAAAGGGGTGAGATGAGGAGGAATTTCTTGTCTCAAGAGGGTTCAGAGTCTTTGAAAATCCCAGTCACAGAGAGAGCTGTGGGGGAAGAGTCCTTGTGTATATTGAAGGCTGAGATAGGTTCTTGATCAGTCAGGGAATCAAGGGATACAGGGAAAATGCAGGAAAGTGAACAGGAGGAATGTCAGATTAGCAATGATTCTTTTGATTGGCGAAAAAGACTTAAGGGGCTGAATGACCTGCTCCTGTTCTTATTCCTTATGGAGTCGGTGGGGAGTTACACCCTGTAGTATTCCTAACCTTTGATCTGCTCTTGTAGTCTTTTATTTAGAGTCATAGAAATGTACAGCACGGTCCAACTCGTCCATGCCAACCAGATACCCCAACCCAATCGAGTTCCACCTGCCAGCACCTGGCCCACATCCCTCCAAACCCTTCCTATTCATATACCCATCCAGACGCCTCTTAAATGTTGCAATTGTACCAGCCTCCACCACTTCCTCTGGCAGTTCATTCCATACACACGTCATCCTCTGCGTGAAAAAGTTGCCCCTTAGGTCTCTTTTATATCTTTCCCCTCTCACCCTAAACCTCTAGTTCTGGACTCCCTATCAAGGGAAAAGACTTTGTCTATTTATCCTATCCATGTCCCTCATGATTTTATAAACTTTATAAGGTCACCCCTCAGCCTCCGATGCTCCAGCCCCAGTTCAGTTTCTGGTCAATAGTAACCTCTGGGATGTCAACAGTGGGGGGATTCAGTCATGATAATGCCATTGAATGTCAAGGGGCAAAGGTTAGATTCTCTTTTGTTGTATATGGTGATTGCTTGGCATTTATATAGCATGAATGTTATTTGCCACTTTTCAGATGAAACTTGAGATATTGTCCAGATCTTGTTGCATTTGAACATGGACTGCCTCAATATCTGAGGAGTTGCAAATGGTGCTGAACACCGTGTAATCATCAGAGAACACCCCCAACTTCTGACCTTATGATGGGGGAAGGGTCATTGATGAAGCAACTGAAGACGGTTGGTCCTTGGACATTAAGAGGAACTCCAGCAGAGATATCCTGGTGCTGAGATGAGGCAATAAAGTGAAGTTGCCGTAGATAAGATCAACCACAATTTCATTGAATGGCAGAGCCCACTTGATGGGCAGAATGGTGAACTCCTGATCGTACGTTGTTTCGTCTTATTGACTTCCACCAACTGCAACCATCTTCCTTTGTGCCAGGTTTGACTCTGACCAGAGGAATAGTTTCCTCCTGAATCACACTGACTCGAATTTTGCTTCAGCATCTTAGTACCACACTTGGTCAAATGTGACCTTGATGTCAAGGGGCAGTAATCCTTACCCCCAAGCAGTTACCCCCACCCCAGGGCAGTTACCCTCACCCCCTGGGCATTAACCCTCACCCCTGGGGCAGTTACCCTCACCCATGGGCAGTAACCCTCACCCCCCGGGACAGTAACCTTCACCCCGTGGGCATTAACCCTCACCCCCGGGACAGTTTCCCTCACCCCCAGATAATTACCCTCATCCCAATTACCCTCACCTCACCTCTCTTAATGGAAGGAACCCTGCCAGTCTGACCTGTGTCTGAGATGTGGTAGTTGTCTCCGACCTGTGCTGTCATGTGATCTGGCGTCCATAGTATTCAAAAAGGCAGCTCACCCTTTCCCAGTGTGACCAAGTGGCAGCTTAAGAAAAGGGGGGACAATTTGTGAATTGTGAGGTGTGGCGGCCGGGCGGGGGAGGGGGGGGAGGTGTGAAGCGTGCATTGAGGCAATTCCTTGACACTGGGGTAGGTGCGGCACACAATTCACCCCAACATTGATGCTGTCCCTCAGACACCGTTCCTTCTGCCGACTCTCCAAGCTGCGCACATCCCCTGACTCTGGGATACAGCCAAAGAGAGTCTGACTCACCCTAACCCTGTTGCTTACTGTATCGGACTACTGAACAGACGAAATCCAGGACAAAACATGCCCTGGGAAGGCCAGACTCAGACAAAACTAAAAGATGGTCCTGAGAAATCCAGGATGGCAGGTTACCCTGCCAGCACCCTCTCAAGGGCAATTAGGGATGGGTCATCAATATTGCCCTTGCTGGTGACACCCACATCCTATCATTAAAAGTGCACAAAGCCCTCATGTCCTTGCACACCCTGGCACTGCACAGCAACGATCCATCACTAACAGGTCTAATTCTCTTTAAACTAAGCTGCTTATTAGAAAATATCCATAAGCCTGAACTAGAGAACTGGTTTTTCTTTTCTTTTCGCTGATATTTGTATTTCCTTTTTCTCCCCATCTGTTCCCCTTTCTTTCTCTCTCTCTCTCTCACTCTTTCTTAAGTTCAGAAGTATTTACTCACTGAAATATCTTTTCTTTCCCCTGCTCTTTGAGCGCCTGTGTGAAGCTGACTGTGTTTTTCCCAGATGGCGACAACCAAAGGAGGGAATATTTTCTCATGCCTCCACCACAAGAAAGTTTTATTCTTCAGAGGCTAAGCTCACTTCAAATGCAAATGGACAAAGTTGCACTGCTCTGTTAGCATAACAATGATGGGAAAGCTGGAGACCCTAGTGGCTTTTATCAGAATAATGAAAGAATTTGAGGTTCACAATATTAGAACGCAAAGGAACCAGTGGTGCTCCTTCTTTTTACCCTTTGCCAGATTTAAATGAGGGAGAGGCACTCCAGTGAAAAGAAGCACAACTTCAAATTAAGGTGTGTAATGGAGGGCTGCAATCTTTTATTAATGAATCTGCCACCTCCTACCCTCTTTTCCCTTGTTAATGATGGGCTTTTTTTTCCGCTGAGGTCTGAGACAATCAGAAGTGGGTTGAAATGTTTAACCTTTGAAGGGAAAGCCAGGCTAGTAGTGGAATCACAAACAGAGTCAGCCTGAGTCCAAGGAGAAAGTACTGTGCTGACTCTTTGCCACCGGGGACACAGGGATTTGCCCTGCAATGCCCACCCAAAATAAAATGCCACTGTCTTTTACCTGACACGTCCAACTGAATGATGATTCATATATTAAAGTCAGTATCTGACAAAATGTTCCCGTGTTCTCACCTTTCAAACGAGTAATGATCTACTGGAATATTACATTTCAAGCCTTTTCTCCCTGCATCACACTCTCACCTCTGAGTCAAAAAGCTAATAAGGTTTAAGATCCATCCCAGAGGGATCCTAAGCACTGGACAACTATTGAAGTGCTTTTAAAAGTGTAGTTGCTGCTCTGTATTTTAATTAATTTTCAGGATGTGGATCCCAATGATGTCCATCCCTAATTGCCCAGAGGGCAGTACATCATCAACCACATTGCTGTAGGTTTGGAGTCACATATAAGCCAAAGTTAAAAATCACACAACACCAGGTTCTAGTCCAACAGGTTTATTTGGATGCACTAGCTTTCGGAGTGCTGTTCCTTCATCAGATGGTTAAGGAGCAGCGCTCCGAAAGCTAGTGCTTCCAAATAAACCTCTTGGACTATCACCTGGTGTCGTGAGATGTTTAACTTTGTCCACCCCAGTCCAACACTGGCCCCTACAAATCATGACATATAAGCCAGACCAGGTAAGGATGGCAGTTTCCTTCCCAAAAGTCACTAATGAATCAAATGAGTTTGTTTTCCAACAATTGTCAATGGTTTAATGGTCATCATCCAGATTCTTAATTCTAGATTCTTTGTGAATTCAAATTCACCAAATGCCCTGGTGGGATTTGAACCTGCGTCTCCACAACATTGACTGAGTCTCTTGATTAATAGGAGAAAGTAAGGACTGCAGCCCCTGGAGATAAGAGTCAAAAAGTGTGGCTGTGCCATTCCAACGAGCAGACTTTTTGTCTCTGGGTTAGTAGTCTAGCAATAGGCCATTGCCTCCCCATTAACGTAAATGCAGCAACTAATCTGTGTACATAAACTCCACAAAAATGACAACACAACCGTGATAGATAATCTGCTCATCACAATATTGGTTCTGACATAAGTATTGGCTAGGACAATGGGAGAATGCTGTTCCTCTTTTTCAGAAAACCAATGGGATCCTTTGCATCCAATTAAAGGAGACGACAAGGTCTTGGATGAATGTCTCATCAGAGAGAAGGGATGTCCAAAAATGCAGTGTTCTTACACACTGTTGGAGTAGGGCTTGAACCCACATCTTGTGAACCAAGGCTTCACTAAGCCCAACTGATAGCTGCAACTACAACACTAGTGGGTGGCACGGTGGTTAGCACTGCTGCCTCACAGCGCCTGAGACCCTGGTTCAATTCCCACCTCAGGTGACTGACTGTGTGGAATTTGCACGTTCTCCACGTGTCCGCGTGGGTTCCCTCCGGGTGCACTGGTTTCCTTCCACAGTCCAAAGATGTGCAGGTCAGGTGAATTGGCCATGCTAAATTGCCCATAATGCTAGGTAAGGGGTATGGGTGGGTTGCGGGTCGGTGTGGACTTGTTGGGCCCAAGGGCCTGTTTCCATACTGTAATCTAAACACATAAAACATCTTACAGGAACGTCCTCCTGACCTTTTGTAAATTTGCCACACTGTAATTACATCCTTTAGCCAGTGGAGACACTAAATAGACCAGAAGATTACGTAAGAGTTATATAAAGGAGTTTCTATTTGAATTGTGGACATTGTTTACTGGGGCTGAATTATGATTTAAATGGGGACCAATTTTATCTGTGATTCTGAATTTCCTTGTCTCATTATCCCCAACTTCAATCCCCACTTTACCTGAAGACTGCAATGGCCTTGACTTGGAGGTGCCGGTGTTAGACTGGGGTAGACAAAGTTAAAAATAGTGTTGTGTGATGTTTAATATTGGCCTTGACAACGTAATTGAAGTGCAGGATTGACCAGTAGTGCTTCTTATATCAGAATAGAGACAAAAAACACAAATTGAAATCAAAGCTAATCCTGCTCTCTCTTTTAAATGGACTTTTTTTTAAACAGTGGAATCCTAATAGTTAACCCCATGGAGGTTTTGGAGTGGGATGGTTAGGGGGTGTAGATGTGTTATAACAGGATCCCATTCTTTATAACAGGATCCCATTTAAAGTGAGTCAAATTGCCAGCTGTAGATCTGTTGTTGTGCTGGCTGTTATTGAATGAACAAGGATAAACCTGGGCCTGCACTGAGAATCAAAAATCAGGACTGATAATCAGGGATGATTTGGAGATGCTGGAGTTGGACTGGGGTGGACAAAGAGTTGAAAAGTGTGGTGCTGGAAAAACACAGCAGGCCAGGCAGCATCAGAGGAGCAGGAGAATCGACGTTTCGGGCATAAGCCCTTCTTCAGGACAAAGTTAAGAATCACACAACACCAAGTTATAGTCCAACTGGTTTATTTGGTATCACTAGGTTTTGGAGCGCTGCTCCTTCATCAGGTGGTTGTGGTAGGAACAGCACTCCGAAAGCTAGTGCTTCCAAATAAACCTGTTGGACTACAACCTGGTGTTGTGGGATTTTTAACTTGATACTCAGGAACATCTTTTTGGATGGACTGTTAAATTGAGACCCCAGCTGCCCTTAGGGTGAAGAGTGTCATGGCACTATTTTGGAGGAGATTAGCCCACTCCAATACTTATGCCTTAATGAATGCCTCAAAGACAGATTATCTGGACACTATTACACTGTTATTTGTGGGAGCTTACCGTGTACAAATTGGGCTGTCACGTTTCCTGCATTGCCACAGTCGTTACACTTGCAAAGTTTTTAGTTGGCTGTAAAGCAGGAAACATAAAAAAAAGGAGCAAGTGTCAGGCATTTGGGCCTTTACCATCATCGAGGTTGATCATTCAACTCCTTCCTCTGTTCCCACTTTGCTCCCTATCCCTTTGATCCCTTTAGTCCTAAGGGCCAGACCTATCCCCTTCGTTAAAACATCCAATGTTTTGGACTCAGCCATTTCCTGTGGCAGAGAATTCCACAGGCTCCCCGCTCTATGGCAAAGAAATTTCTCCCCATCTCGGTCCTCAATTCTCACCCTCCACTGAGACGTGGGTGACCCTCAGGTTAAACCACCAGGGGTCGCATCTCTGTAATGAGGGAAGCAGCCTTTTACTTTAAACTGTGACCCTTAAACTATAAAACGCTTTGTGACCACCTGGTGCTTGTGGTAGGTGCTACGTAAATGCAAGCCTCTCTTTCCTTCAAGGGGTTCTGATTCTAAATGGCCCTGACCATGGATTCCTATTTTCGAAAGGAATGTTATTCTGTGGAAAAATGCAGTGGAGGAGACTGTCCAGTTCTGCCTCGAGTTACAGAGCAGGAGTGTAGTTTGGAATCCTTCCTTGCTTTGTTTCTGCCGATGCTGGGACACCTACTGCAGAGAAACAGGTGAATAAGCCACAAGTTCCTGGCATTAACATTGCACTGTGAGTCATTCTTAGAGAAACCTTCAGCTCCCCCTGAGGCTTATTCCGAGGTCCTGCTGCTGATTGATGATTCAGTATCTCTGACAGAAAAGATGACGAATGTGGCCCCACTTCCTTCCAACCAGGAAAACCAAGCATTTCACCCTCCGGCCGATCTCTCTCTTGTCTGCATCTCCATCTTCCATCGAGATCCCAGCTGCACAAAGGAGCAGCCATCCTGCCACAAATCAACGTCAGACAAAACTGAAGTTCTTCAACCATGATGAATGTCCTGAATCTTATCTCCAGCTGAATCCCTGACCTGAAAAAAAACTTGGATCATTCACTGGTACCTAAGCTGAGACAAGTTCATTCCAAGCAGGTGTTTGACTCTGATAAAGAAACCATCTCGCAGTGATATTATTGACAGGACCAGAAATGGATAGTGCTCTTTCCTAGAAGATTCCTGAAGAAGGGCTGATGCTCGAAACGTCGATTCTCCTGCTCCTTTGATGCTGCCTGACCTGCTGAGCTTTTCCAGCAACACATTTTAAGCTCTGATCTCCAGCATCTGCAGTCCTCACTTTCTCCTTTCCCAGAAGATTGCCGAAATGGGCAGGAGTTGATAGCTTTTAAAATCTCACCTCTGGTTTTCAATTCCCTCTGAGGTCCTTCCCCCTCAATGCTTTTAACCTCATATCCAGGCCCACAATCCTCCGAAATATTTGTACTCCTCCGATTCTGTTTTTTTCTGAATCCTTGATTTTCTCTACCCTACCATTGGTGGTTGTACCTGAGAAAAAGCAGTAAGATTCGAGAAGAATGAGAGGTGGTCTCATTGAAACATTGAGTATTATAGAGTCATAGAGTCAAAGAGTCATAGAGATGTACAACACGGAAATAGACCCTTCAGTCCAACCCGTTCATGCCGACCAGATATCCCAGCCCAATCTAGTCCCACCTGCCAGCACCCAGCCCATATCCCTCCAAACCCTTCCTATTCATATACCCATCCAAATGCCTCTTAAATGTTGAAATTGTACCAGCCTCCACTCCATCCTCTGGCAGCTCATTCCATACACGTACCACCCTCTACGTGAAAGAGTTGCCCCATAGGTCTCTTTTATATCTTTCCCCTCTCACCCTAAACCTATACCCTCTAGTTCTGGACTCCTCAACCCCATGGAAAAGACTTTGCCTATTTACTCTATCCATGCCCCTCATAATTTTGTGAACCTTTATAAGGTCACCCCTCAGCCTCAACGCTCCAGGGAAAACAGCCCCAGCCTGTTCAACCTCTCCCTATAGCTCAAATCCTCCAACTCTGGCAACATCCTTGTAAATCTTTTCTGAACCCTTTCAAGTTTCACAACATCTTTCTTATAGGAAGGAGACCAGAATTGCACACAATATTCCAAGAGTGGCCTAACCAATGTCCCGTACAGCCGCAACATGACCTCCCAACTACTGTACTCAATACTCTGACCAATAAAGGAAAACATACCAAACACCTTCTTCACTATCCTATCTACCTGCGACTCCACTTTCAAGGAGCTATGAACCTGTACTCCAAGGTCTCTTTGTTCATCAACACTCCCCAGGACCTTACCATTAAGTGTATAAGTCCTGCTAAGATTTGCTTTCCCAAAATGCAGCACCTCGCATTTATCTGAATTAAACTCCATCTGCCACTTCTCAGCCCATTAGCCCATCTGGTCCAGATCCTTTTGTCATCTGAGGTAACCCTCTTCGCTGTCCACTACACCTCCAATTTTGGTGTCATCTGCAAACTTACTGACTGTACCTCTTATGCTCGCATCCAAATCATTTATGTAAATGACAAAAAGTAAAGGACCCAGCACCGATCCTTGTGGCACTCCACTGGTCACAGGCCTCCAGTCTGAAAAACAACCCTCCACCACCACCCCTCTGTCTTTTACCTTTGAGCCAGTTCTGTATCCAAATGGCTAGTTCGTCCTGTATTCCATGAGATCTAACCTAGTCTCCCATGGGGAACGTTGTCAAACGCCTAATTGAAGTCCATATAGATCACATCTACTGCTCTGCCCTCATCAATCTTCTTTGTTACTTCTTCAAAAAAACTCAATCAAGTTTGTGAGACATGATTTCCCACACACAAAGCCATGTTGACTATCCCTAATCAGTCTTTGCCTTTCCAAATACATATATATCCTGTCCTTCAGGTTTCCCTCCAACAACTTGCCCACCACCAAGGTCAGGCTCACTGGTCTATAGTTCTCTGGCTTGTCCTTACTATCTTTCTGAAACAGTGGCACCACGTTTGCCAACCTCCAGTCTTCCGGCACCTCACCTGTGACTATTGATGATACAAATATCTCAGCAAGAGGCTCAGCAATCACTTTGTGATCATGCTGTGCTCTTCCAGCACCACTAATCCAGAATCTGGTTTCCAGCATCTGCAGTCATTGTTTTTACCCCAGCAATCACTTCCCTAGCTTCCCACAGAGTTCTCTGGTACACCGTTCAGATCCTGGGGATTTATCCACCTTTACCCGTTTCAAGACATCCAGCACTTCCTCCTCTGTAATCTGGACATTTTGTAAGATGTCACCATCTATTTCCCTACAGTCTATATCTTCCATATCCTTTTCCACAGTGAATACTGATGCAAAATATTCATTTCGTATCTCCCCCATTTTCTGTGGCTCCACACAAAGGCTGCCTTGCTGATCTTTGAGGGGGTTCTATTCTCTCCCTAGTTACCCTTTTGTCCTTAATGCATTTGTAAAACCCTTTGGATTCTCCTTAATTCTATTTGCCAAAGCTATCTCATGTCCCCGTTTTGCCCTCCTGATTTCCCTCTTAAGTATACTCCTACTTCCTTTATACTCTTCCAAGGATTCACTTAATCTATCCTGCCTATACCTGACATATGCTTCCTTCTTTTTCTTAACCAAACCCTCAATTTCTTTATATTTCTGAAGAAGGGCTCATGCCCGAAATGTCGATTCTCCTGCTCCTTGGATGCTGCCTGACCTGCTGCTCTTTTCCAGCAATACATTTTCACCTCAATTACAATCCCAATAAGGTGATCATCCCTTTCTTATTTCTCAGTTCCACCCAAATAACTTCCCTGGATGTATTTCCGGGAATATCCTCCCTCAGTACAGCTGTAATGCTATCCCTTATCAAAAATGCCACTCCCCCTCCTCTCTTGCCTCCCTTTCTATCCTTCCTGTAGCCTTTGTATCCTGGAACATTAAGCTGCCCATCTCTGAGCCATATTTCCGTAATTGCTATGATATCCCAGTCCCATGTTCCTAACCATGCCCTGAATTCATCTGCCTTCCCTGTTAGGCCTCTTGCATTGAAATAAATGCAGTTTAATTTATTAGCCCTACCTTGTCCCTGCCTGCCCTGACTGTTTGACTCGCTTCTGTTCTCAAATGTACCAGCCTCAGATTGATCTCTTTCCTCACTATCTCTCTGGGTCCCCCCCACTGCCTCCCCCCCCCCCCCCCCCCCCCCACCAACCACCTTACTAGTTTAAATCCTCCCGAGCAGTTCTAGCAAGCTTCCCTGCCAGTATATTAGCCATAGAGATGTGCAGCATGGAAACAGACCCTTGAGTCCAACCCGTCCATGCCGACCAGGTATTCCAACCCAATCTAGTCCCACCTGCCCGCACTTGGCCCATATCCCGCTAAATCCTTCCTATTCATAAACCCATCAATTGCCTTTTAAATGTTGCAATTCTACCAGCCTCCACTATGTCCTCTGGCAGTTCACTCCATACACGTACCACCCTCTGAGTGAAATGTTGCCCCTTAGGGTTTCCTCCGGATGCTCCGGTTTCCTCCCACAGTCCAAAGATGTGCAGGTCAGGTGAATTGGCCATGCTAAATTGCCTGGAGAGTTAGGTGAAGGAGTAAATGTAGGGGAATGGGTCTGGGTGGGTTGCTCTTTGGAGGGTCGGTGAGGACGTTTTGGGTCGAAAGGCATGTTTCCACATTGTAAGTAATCTAGTCTCTTTTATATCTTTCCCCTCTCACCTCAACCTATGCCCTCTAGTTCTGGACTCCCCTGCCCCAGGGAAAAGACCTTGTCTATTTATCCTATCCATGCCCCTCATAATTTTGTAAACCTCGACAAGGTCACCCCTCAGCCTCCGAGGCTCCAGGGAAAACAGCCCCAGCCTGTTCAACCTCTCCCTACAGCTCAAATCCTCCAAACCTGGCAACATCCTTGTAAATCTTTTCTGAACCCTTTCAAGTTTCTCAACATGTATTCTTAAGGAGCTGTAAAGGGTAAAGGCTGAGGGGATGTTTACCCTCACAGGAGAGTCTCGGACTAGAGGGTATCGCCTCTGAATAAAGGGACACCACTTTAAGACTAAGACGAGGAGGAAATACTTCTCTCAGAGGGTTGAGAGTTTTGGGAACTCCTTGCCACAGAGACAGCTGTAGGGGCAGAATCCATGTGTATATTTAAGGCTGAGATAGATTGGATCAGTCAGGGAATAAAAGGGTTATAGGGAAAGGGCAGGAAAGTGGATGTGAGGAGTGTCGGATCAGCCATGGTCCTATTGAATGGTGGAGCGGGCCCAAGGGGCTGAATGGCCTCCTCCTGTTCCTATTCCGTATAGTCCCATGGTCTCCAGAATGATGACCTTAACTCTCTCTGACTCTCAAGTACTGTTTTCTTCTTTCCACCCCTCCAGCCCTTGGGCATCTGTCCAAATGGCTGTTTGCATTGGCCGGTGTCAGTTTGATATTGGCGAGTGGTTGGGGATTGAAAAAAAAGAAATTCTGAAAAACTCAGCAGGTTTGGCTGAGAGGGAAACCAAGGTAATGTTTCAGGTCAAATACCTTGCATCAGGTTTCTCCTGAATGCCTGGGGATGCTGTATGTGCAAAACAAAATGTTGTTGTTAATATAGTTAAAAATCACACAACACCAGGTTATAGTCCAACAAGCTAGTACTTCCAAATAAACCTGTTAGACTATAACCTGGTGTTGTGTGATTTTTAATTTTTTGGCTTTTTTTGACTCCAAACCTACAGCAATGTGATTGACTCTGTACTGCCCTCTGGACAATTAGGGATGGACATCATAGGGATCCACATCCTGCAAATTAATTAAAATACAGAGCAGCAACTATACTTTTAAAAGCACTTCATTAGTTGTCCAGTACTTAGGATACCCCTGGCTTAATCCTTATTAGCCTTTTGACTCAGAGGTGAGAGTGTGATGCACAGAGCAAAGGCCTGAAATGGAATATTCCAGTAGATCATTAGATGTCTGAAAGGTGAGAACAAGGGGAACATTTTGTCAGGTACTGACTTTAATACAGGAATCAGCATTCAGTTCGACGTGTCAGGTAAAAGGCAGTGGCATTTTATTTTGGGTGGGCATTGCAGGGCAAATCCCTGTGTCCCCGGTGGCAAAGAGTCAGCACAGTACTTTCTCCTTGGACTCAGGCTGACTCTGTTTGTGATTAACTTTGTCCACCCCAGTCCAACACCAGCTTCCCCATATCATTATTAATATACGCTCAGAGATCGGGAAACAACATCTACACTCCAAGAACTAAACCCTCTGAGAAAGAGTCATTTCAGCTTTATAACATTAACTCTGTTTCTCTCTCCTCAGATGCTGCCAGACATACTGAGTTTCTCCAGCAACTTCTGTTGCTGGGTAACCATAACTCGAGGTGCAGCCTTGTTTTAGTCAATAGAGTCGTAGAGTCATAAAGCATGGAGCAGACCCTTCGGTCCAACCAGCTCATGCCAACCCAAACTAAATTACCTACCTGTCCTTGGCCTCCAAATATTTTTATTCATGAGTGTATCCAGTTTCTTTTAAATGCTGTAACTGTACCTACATCCACCACTTCCTCTGGAAGTTCATTCCATACATGAACCACTCTCTTTATCAAGACATTGTCCCTCATGTCCATTTTAAATTGTTGTCCTCCTACCTTAAAAATATGCCCCATGGTCTCGAAATCCCCCACCCAGAATACTGTCACTGGGAAGTGGTGGGTTCAAGACTGCTTCCAGGGATTTAAACATGGAGGCTGAACAGCCACACCACAGCAGCACAGTGGGAGTGCTGCACCTTTAGGGGACTTTCAACTGAGACACTAAGCCAAGACCTCCTCTACCATTTCGGCTCCCTTCAGGAAAAGGTCTGAGGGCAGTGCTTTAAAGAAGAGCACTGGAATTATCCTGTTGTCCAAGTGAATATTTACCCTCAACCTGATGACCAAAATGGATTAACTGCCCCACTAACGGTTGGAATGGACGAGTTGGACTGAAGGGTCTGTTTCCATGCTGTACGTCTCTACGACTATGACTCTATGACTAATGCATTACAGTTTACTATGCAGAGGTTTACTGCTGAATTTCCCACATTACAATGGGGACTGTGCTTCAAGAGTAATTATAGTTCCCTAGAGCTTTGGGAGGTTCTGAGATTGTGAAAGAGATGCTGTTGCTCTCTTTATAAATATTATTATGCAAAGTAGCCACAGTCTTGCCAGACCACAGGGCTACTGTCCCATTAGAGTGAGAGCCAATTGTTGTCCACCAAGTCTCTGGTGAGGGGGCAGGTTAAGAAGGAGAGATGTTCACAGTAACCACAGCTGGTGTAGGAATTGAACCGTTGCTATCAGTATCACTCAGCATCATAAACCAGTTAGGTAAAAACAATGACTGCAGATGCTGGAAACCAGATTCTGGATTAGTGGTGCTGGAAGAGCACAGCAGTTCAGGCAGCATCCAAGTAGCTTCAAAATAGACGTTTCGGGCAAAAGCCCTTCATCAGGAATAAAGGCAGTGAGCCTGAAACGTGGAGAGATAAGCTAGAGGAGGGTGGGGGTGGGGAGAAAGTAGCATAGAGTACAATGGGTGAGTGGGGGAGGGGATGAAGGTGATAGGTCAAGGAGGAGAGGGTGGAGTGGATAGGTGGAAAAGAAGATAGGCAGGTAGGACAAGTCCGGACAAGTCATGGGGACAGTTACTGAGCTGGAAGTTTAGAACTAGGGTGAGGTGGGGGAAGGGGAAATGAGGAAACTGTTGAAGTCCACATTGATGCCCTGGGGTTGAAGTGTTCCAAGGTGGAAGATGAGGCGTTCTTCCTCCAGGCGTCTGGTGGTGAGGGAGTGGCAGTGAAGGAGGCCCAGGACCTCCATGTCCTCGGCAGAGTGGGAGGGGGAGTTGAAATGTTGGGCCACGGGGCGGTGTGGTTGATTGGTGCGGGTGTCCCGGAGATGCTCCCTAAAGCGCTCTGCTAGGAGGCGCCCAGTCTCCCCAATGTAGAGGAGACCGCATCGGGAGCAACGGATACAATAAATGATATTAGTGGATGTGCAAGTAAAACTTTGATGGATGTGGAAGGCTCCTTTAGGGCCTTGGATAGAGGTGAGGGAGGAGGTGTGGCGCAGGTTTTACAGTTCCTGTGGTGGCAGGGGAAAGTGCCGGGATTGGAGGGCGGGTTGTTTGGGAGCGTGGACCTGACCAGGTAATCACGGAGGGAACGATCTTTGCAGAAGGCAGAAAGGGGTGGGGAGGGAAATATATCCCTGGTAGTGGGGTCTGTTTGGAGGTGGCAGAAATGTCAGCGGATGATTTGGTTTATGAGAAGGTTGGTAGGGTGGAAGGTGAGCACCAGGGGCGTTCTGTCCTTGTTACAGTTGGAGGGTGGGGTCTGAGGGCGGAGGTGCGGGATGTAGACGAGATGCGTTGGAGGGCATCTTTAACCACGTGGGAAGGGAAATTGCGGTCTCTAAAGAAGGAGGCCATCTGGTGTGTTCTGTGGTGGAACTGGTCCCCCTGGGAACAGATCCGGCGGAGGTGGAGGAATTGGGAATACGGGATGGCATTTTTGCAAGAGGTAGGGTGGGAAGAGGTGTAATCCAGGTAGCTGTGGGAGTCGGTGGGTTTGTAAAAAATGTCAGTGTCAAGTCGGTCGTCATTAATGGAGATGGAGAGGTCCAGGAAGGGGAGGGAGGTGTCAGAGATGGTCCAGGTAAATTTAAGATGCCCTCCAATGCATCTCATCTACATCCCGCACCTCCGCTTTCAGACCCCACCCCTCCAACCGTAACAAGGACAGAACGCCCCTGGTGCTCACCTTCCACCCTACCAACCTTCGCATAAACCAAATCATCCGCCGACATTTCCGCCACCTCCAAACAGACCCCACTACCAGGGATATATTTCCCTCCCCACCCCTTTCCGCCTTCTGCAAAGACCGTTCCCTCCATGACTACCTGGTCAGGTCCATGCACCCCTACAACCCACCCTCCCATCCTGGCACTTTCCCCTGCCACCGCAGGAACTGTAAAACCTGCGCCCACATCTCCTCCCTCACCTCTATCCAAGGCCCTAAAGGAGCCTTCCACATCCATCAAAGTTTTACTTGCACATCCACTAATATCATTTATTGTATCCATTGCTCCCGATGCGGTCTCCTCTACATTGGGGAGACTGGGCGCCTCCTAGCAGAGCGCTTGAGGGAACATCTCCGGGACACCCGCACCAATCAACCACACCGCCCCGTGGCCCAACATTTCAACTCCCCCTCCCACTCTGCCGAGGACATGGAGGTCCTGGGCCTCCTTCACCGCCGCTCCCTCACCACCAGACGCCTGGAGGAAGAACGCCTCATCTTCCACCTCAGAACACTTCAACCCCAGGGCATCAATGTGGACTTCAACAGTTTCCTCATTTCCCCTTCCCCCACCTCACCCTGGTTCTAAACTTCCAGCTCAGTAACTGTCCCCATAACTTGTCCGGACTTGTCCTACCTGCCTATCTTCTTTTCCACCTATCCATTCCACCCTCTCCTCCTTGACCTATCACCTTCATCCCCTCCCCCACTCACCCATTGTACTCTATGCTACTTTCTCCCCACCCCCACCCTCCTCTAGCTTATCTCTCCACGCTTCAGGCTCACTGCCTTTATTCCTGATGAAGGGCTTTTGCCCGAAACATCGATTTTGAAGCTACTTGGATGCTGCCTGAACTGCTGTGCTCTTCCAGCACCACTAATCCAGAATCATAAACCAGTTGGCAAGACAATGGAGCTAACCAACCTCAACACTGTGGGTGGCTTCTACCTGTTGAGTTGTTAAGGAGACTCTCTGGAAATTGTCCATTGTGAGGCCCATAGTTAGTATGATTTCTTTTTTAATAATGAAAGAACAAACTAACAGAGCTGGGAGTCAAACTTCAGAAGCTCATTCTGAAGAGTCATCTCATGGCCGGACCATGCAGTTGCGCTGTGACAGTTGACATAAAAATATTGAATGGCTATATTAACATAGCAACTACAATGGTAAACATTCAAATTTTAAAGCAGTCATTGCTTGAAATAAGCAAGGCAGTATGTAGAGTTGGGGTGAGGGAGTTGTGGTCTTTCACTGTTCTCAAGAAATTACTCCCATGAACTGAGATTGAATAGTGAATTTCTACAATCTATTCGAAAGTAATCAAAACCAATAATTCAAACAAATCATTTTCGCACCCTTCCAGCAGGAATCACAATCCTTAGTCTCCCCATTCATCTCCGTGTTATCTCTGTAACACCATCCATGATTAACCTTCTACCCTAATCCTAACCTATCAGCTGCCCCTTGTCCTTGCAGGTAGAGGGTGACCTCCAAATGAATGTTGTCAGTACCATGTTAGGGAAACAATCTCAGCCCCCTGACCATCACTGTGCTGATCATCTGCTTATCTAACTTCAAGTCTTGGATGAGACTGTGTGGAGTTTGCACATTCTCTGTGTGCTCCGGTTTCCTCCCACAGTCCAAAGATGTGCAGGTAAGGTGAATTGGCCATGCTAAATTGCCCATAGTGTTCAGGGGTGTGTAGATTAGGTGCATTAGTTAGGGGTAAATACAGGGATAATAGGGTCGGGAAATGGGTCTGGGAGTATTACTCTTCAGAGGGTCAGTGTGAACTTGTTGGGCTGAAGGGCCTGTTTCCACACTGTAGGGATTTTATGATTCAAGAGACAGAACTTTCTTTATCTTAAACATCGGCAAGACCATAGCCACCCCATTTAGTTCCATTCTGTCTCAGCCGCTCACTCAGACGAAACCTACTGCCACATGGTATTGTTGTCCAAAGTGCTCTGAAGTATAAAACTGATCCATGCATCCAACACTGGCCATTTCCAACTACACACCAACATTCACCTCAACACTTGCCTCAATCTAAATCCATTGGCACTCATGACCACCCATGGCATCTTTAGATTTCACTTCCCCTTGTGCCAATTTCATTTCCTCTGGAATAAGGGGCAATTTAGATCAATTTATTAAGAGGAACTTTTAGGTTTGATAGAAATATTTGAGCATCACTGAGAAAAGAAAAGCACAAATTTTCAGTGAACAGAACAACGCTAGGACCCAGTTGAGAATTTTAAAAGCCATATTAACCAATGCATCAGTTTTAGCTACATCAGATGTTTTGAAACCCTTCAAAGTTGCAATTGATGGTAGTGATACAGCAGTTGGAGCTATGCCGCTACAGGAAAACGATGATGGAACTTAACGGCCATTTGGCAGATCGTATCAAACCTCATATATCGTTAGCTGTTTGCAACAAGCAAGGCATTCACTGCACCCAATCAGATCTTCTTGTTAAACTCACAACATGGTGCCTAATATTAGCTGTGGTTAGCTGTGATTAATTAGCAATGGGATGACGACTTTAAGTACATTTAAGTCGTCATTGGACAAGCATATGGACATACATGGAATAGTGTAGGTTAGATGGGCTTCAGATTGGTATGACAGGTCGGCGCAACATCGAGGGCCGAAGGGCCTGTACTGCGCTGTAATGTTCTATGTTCTATGTAATTGCTGAATTAGCCAATGTGTGTGAAGAAATAAATTTATAGCAAATCTCAGCTCAGACAATGCACCAAACGTATGAGGTTAGAGTCTGTACATATTCCAATCTTCTATTCGAGAACCAACCTTAAGTTACCTTTGGAATGTGACTTGAAAGAAGTTCTGGGATTTACATATTAATGAATCAAAACCTGCAACACATTCCAAAAGATGAAAGACTTAGCAGCAATATGGGTTTGTTCAATATATTGTATCAGTGAACGACACTCTGATCTTTTACTATAAACTCTGTGTCCTATGATCCTGCTCCACTAGCTACCTGCTAAACGCGTACTTCCAAATCAATCTGTTGGACTATAACCTGGTGTTGTGTAATTTTCAAGGCAATACCCAAATCATTCAGAATCAAACGGCCTATTGCAAAAACTAAGCAGTGCCTGGGCAGTTAACAGTCAATCATCATTAACCGTGGCATTCTCCATGCCATCGCCTCCACCAATCAGAATTAACTTGCCAACCAATCAGCACTCTCCTGCCATACAGTAGAACCGTTGGCCTGCCCCTTTATTGGTGTTCTTGCAAAGTGTCCTGATGGGTGCGAGAGGAAAAGCTTTGACAAAACATGTTTCCTTTTTCAGCAAGGTTCAAGTTCTGTATTACCGAATGAATAATTGAAATATTGATACAATTTAGGGATTCAGGATGGATAGCCATAGCTAGAGCCGGACACTTTAGGAGTGAATTAATGAAAAAAAATTCTACATCATAGAAGTTTGGAATTCACCTCCACTGATGTTTATTAAAGCCTAGACAATTAATTTTAAATTGAGATTGATAGAATTTTGTTAACTCAAAATTTATAAGAAATACAGAGAAAGGTCAGGTCTTTTAATATGATTGCACACCACCCATGATCTCACTAAATGGCCCCTGCTCTTGGCTTCCTCTCTTTGTAACCCTATTCTCCCATAATAACATGCTCTTGTACATCCTCCTGACTTTTCCAACACCCTTTGGGTCCTTACTCTCCAAATCACTGATTTCAAAACTCTCATCCTCATTTACAGATTCCCTCAGCCCTCACAACCTTTGTGACTTCCAACTACATAAGACTACATTTGTTCCTCTGACTTGGCCTTCTAGATGCAACCCATTCCTTTCAATTCACCTTGCAGCCATTGCACCACAGCACTCTGGAATTCTCTCCTTCCATCTTGCTCCTTCTCCTTAAATTTGCTTGCCATAACCTACCCCTTCAACTTTGCCTTCAGGAACCTTCTTGACCCCTATTGTAAACCCCTGCATTGACCTCCACAACAAGATCCTGCGTTTATATAGAGCTGTAAATTTAGTAAACTGCCCCAATGCATTTTCCAGACATCCTATCAAACAAGGGAGCTATATTGACACTGACCAAATAAGAAGATAAAAGGACCAAGGAGCAAAAAGGATAGGCTTTGAAAGTCATGTGAGGGGGAGAGAGAGAGAGAGAGAGGAAGAGAGAGGCAAAGGTTTCGGGAAATAATTTCACACCTTTGAGTCAAGCTGATTAAAATCGGTTGTATGCAGGTGATCAGTTTGGAAAAATGCAGAGATGTCTAGAATTGGACAAGGCTGCAGAGGCAGGACATGTCTGGGAAAGGACACTTTAAAAAAGGTTATCGTGTCCAGGGTTTTTTTTGAAGCGTGGTTGTAAAGGCAGAGATACCGAACAGGCTACTGGAGACGGCTGAGGTAAACAATTTAGGACGCCCTGAGGTGTTTTTTAAAAGTTTGGAAGCAGCTTGAATGGGAACGGCCAGCTCTCACAGACCAGGCTTTATGGTTTTCTTAGCTTTAGCAGCCAGAAGCTATTTTGGATTCCAGAATTTGGCAAATAGAATTAAGGAGAATCCAAAAGGTTTTTACAAATACGTTAAGGACAAAAGGGTAACTAGGGAGAGAATACGGCCCCTCAAAGAGCAGCAAGGCAGCCTTTGTGTGGAGCCGCAGAAAATGGGGGAGATACTAAACAAGTATTTTGCATTACTATTTACTGTGGAAAAGGACATGGAAGATATAGAATGTCGGGAAATAGATGGCGACATCTTGAAAAATGTCCATATTTCAGAGGAGGAAGTGCTGAATGTCTTGAAACGCATAAAAGTGGATAAATCCCCAGGACCTGATCAGGTGTACCCCAGAACTCTGTGGGAAACTAGGGAAGTGATTGCTGGGCCTCTTGCTGAGATATTTGTATCATCAATAGTCACAGGTGAGGTGCCGGAAGACTGGAGGTTGGCAAACGTGGTGCCACTGTTTCAGAAAGATAGTAAGGACAAGCCTGTGAACTGTAGACCAGTGAGCCTGACGTCGATGGTGGGCAAGTTGTTGGAGGGAATCCTGAAGGACAGGGTATATATGTATTTGGAAAGGCAAGGACTGATTAGGGATAGTCAACATGGCTTTGTGCGAGGGAAATCATGTCTCACAAACTTGATTGAGTTTTTTGAAGAAGTAACAAAGATGAGTGATGAGGGCAGAGCGATAGTGTGATCTATATGGACTTCAGTAAGGCGTTCAACAAGGTTCCCCATGGGAGACTGATTAGCAAGGTTAGATCTCATGGAATACAGGGAGAACTAGCCATTTGGATACAGAACTGGCTTGTAGGGAGATGACAGAGTGGTGCTGGAAGGTTGATTTTCAGACTGGAGGCCTGTGACCAGTGGAGAGCCACAAGGATCAGTGCTGGGTCCACTGCTTTTCGTCGTTTACATAAATGATTTGGATGTGAGCATAAGAGGTATAGTTAGTAAGTTTGCAGATGACACCAAAATTGGAGGTTTAGTGGACAGCAAAGAAGGTTACCTCAGATTACAACAGGATCTGGACCAGATAGGCCAATGGGCTAAGAAGTGGCAGATGGCGTTTAATTCAGAGAAATGCGAGGTGCTGTAATTTGGGAAAGCAAATCTTAGCAGGACTTATACACATAATGGTAAGGTCCTAGGGAGTATTGCTGTTCAAAGAGACCTTGGCGTGCAGGTTCATAGCTCCTTGAAAGTGGAATCGCAGATAGATAGGATAGTGAAGAGGGCGTTTGGTATGCTTTCCTTTATTGGTCAGAGTATTGAGTACAGGAGTTGGGAGGTCCTGTCCTGTTGCAGCTGTACTGGACATTGGTTAGACCACTGTTGGAATATTGCGTGCAATTCCGATCTCCTTCCTATCAGAAAGATGTTGTGAAACTTGAAAGGGTTCAGAAAAGATTTATAAGGATGTTGCCAGGGTTGGAGGACTTGAGCTATAGGGAGAGGCTGAACAGGCTGGGGCTGTTTTCCCTGGAGCCTCGGAGCCTGAGGGGTGACCTTATAGAGGTTTACAAAATTATGAGGGGCATGGATAGGATAAATAAATAAAGGCTTTTCCCTGGGGTGGGGAAGTCCAGAACTAGAGGGCATAGATTTAGGTTGAGAGGGTAAAGATATAAAAGAGACCTAAGGGGCAACCTTTTCACGCAGAGGGTGGTACGTGTATGGAATGAGCTGCTAGAGGAAGTGGTGGAGGCTGGTACAATTACAACATTTAAGAGGCATCTGGATGGGTATATGAATAGGAAGGGTTTGGAGGGATAATGGCCGGGTGCTGGCAGGTGGGACTAGATTGGGTTGGGATATCTGGTTGGCATGGACGGGTTGGACCGAAGGGTCTGTTTCTGTGCTGTACATCTCTATGACTCTATCACTCTTAGAGCTGGAAGCTTCAGTGAATGATTCCTAGCTGCTATTTTCGCTGAAATCTATCTTGATATTGCTTCCTCCTGGATTGGAGAACTACATGTAAACATCTGTATCTGAATTTGCCTTGTTGCCAAGGGGTGTGTTTATGAGATGTTACTATATTGGAACAGTTTATTAGCGATAGGTACTGTATATATTGTTCGGTTAAGTTTTCCAATAGCTACGTTATTCTAAATTCCTCTTTCTTTTACTTGCATTTTAACCACAGTATTTAAATAGATTGTGGTTTGCTTAACGACAAGTGGTTTGACAAGTCACATCACATCTGGAACTCGCACTTCACACCTCCCTTTAAAATAAGAAAAGCCTAGAGTGTGGGGCTACCTTCTTAAAATACTTTGAGGGGGTCTGGTCTAGTCCAAAACAGTATAGGGATGTACAGACAAGGATGATAATGAGGTGTTGTAACAACGATGATGTCATTGTGGGACTTGGTGCAAGTAAGGACATGAATATTGGCTTTGGATGAGTTTAAGTTGAGGGAGGGTGTAAATCATCTAGAAGACATTTTGTTGTGTTAAAAATCCGACAGAGGTACAAGTTGCACATTCTGTCCCAAAGAGAAATGGAAGTTATTAGCATTTAACAATTAAACCCCCGTTAGAGTTCATGTGTGCTATCAAGTTGCTAATGCATCAGCATTCACAGCCTCTCATGGTGTGGTCCATGATATTCCATCCGGTCAGCTCTGAGACAGTTCCCCTTTAACACGGAAATGTCCAAACTAATTGGGCTGTTGAGTGAACACGACCTGAGATGCAGTGTACCCAGAATTGGAACAGTGCGGAAGCTGTTTATAAACATGTTGGGTATCCGCTAAGACTAAAATAGCTGATATTTAATTGCACTGGCATTGTCTAATGGCATAACAGACAACAAGTTACAAATGTTAAGTCTTTAGAGATTGTTGTGGACTGAGCCACATTTCCTGTTGTTTTGATGAACACTTCTTGAATGCTCAGCCATTAGCAACTCATCGACAATCAATGTTACAGTAACAAGTTATTTATCCTGACCATAAGTGAGGAAACACCCACCTCTTTTTCAAACATCCTCCAATTTAAGTAACTACACAGATGCCATGCAGTAATGATTGGGAGATTGGATCTTGAGTTGAGAGCACACGTGAACTCTGACAGCGGTTTAATTGTTAAATGCTAATAACTTCCATTTCTCTTTGGGACAGAGACTGTTTCACATCATAGAGCGTCTCTCCCCATTGATCAATTGGTATCAGTACTTATATCAAGAAGGGATAATGCTGTAACCACTCAGCAGATCAGGTAATCTTGGATAAGTGAACGGCAATCTCATCTCTTTTGAGTAAGTTGTAGACTCAGGTCCTGCTCCAGTGACACACCTCCTGGCGAACACTGCAGTGTGGCAGATGGAGGGCTGCTCTCTCACAGGAGCTGTCTGTCAGATGAGACTTGGAACTGAGGACCTGACTGCTCCCTCAGGTGGTTGGAAAAGATTCCATAGGCCTGTGGAAACAGGCCATTTGGCCTAACAAGCCCACACTGACTCTGTGAAGAGTAACCCACCCATTCTCCTATTACTCTACATTTACCCCTGACTAATGTACCTGACCTACACATTCCTGGACACTATGGGCAATTTAGCCCGGCCAATTCACCTGCCCTGCACATCTTTGGACTGTGGGAGGAAACCCATGCAGACACGGAGAGAATGTGCAAACTCCACACAGACAGTCGCCCGAGGCTGGAATCAAACCTGGGTCCCTGGCGCTGTCAGGCAGCAGTGCTAACCACTGAGCCACCATGCCGCCTCACATTCTGGATGAAAAATTATTCTCCTTAAATCCCTTCTAAAGCTTTGGCTCCTCTGGGGAGAAGGGAATGTGGGTTTGAGATGACAATCAGATTAGCCATGATCTTCTTTGATGGAGGAGCAGGCTTGAGGGGCTGAATGGCCTATTCCAATGCTGAATTCATATCATTCCACATCCCCAGAGATAAGCAATCACCTCCTCATTCTAAGAGCTTAAGGTGACTGTTCTACCACTCCGTCTATGGAGGGGACACTCCTCAGAAATGTGCAGCATTGTTCGTGTCCCTCCTGAAGTATGTAAGGGGTTGTGGAGGTCAGCAGGGGCTCTGGCCTGTCCTGAAGCTGTTTAGCAATGACACCCATTCATTGTGGTCATTCAAAGCCTCCCATTCGTCTGATGGGATTTGCCACAAGGAGCCTGTTAGTGGACAGTTGCCCAAGGCTGGAATCAAACTCAGGTCCCTGGCGCTGTGAGGCAGCAGTGCTAACCACTGAGTCACTGTATTACCCTTATGCTTTGATGATTCAATGATGATCTCAAAGGATGAGGTTGGGGTAGAGAGACAGCAAGCATTACACACAGAATTCAGAATTACATTGTGAGGCAGATGAAGACATTGGTGCCAATGATCAAGAGATTAAGGATTCCCAAGAGTTTTAAAAGGCATTTGGATAGGAAGGATTTAGAGGGATATGGGCCAAATGAGACTAGATTAATTTAGGATATCTGCTCAGCCTGAATGAGTTGGACTGAAGGGTCAGTTTTCATGCTCTACATCATTGTGACTCTATGATTCTATGGAGGAGTATACTTACCTTGGGTGGTTATGGGGCTGGAGGAGGTTACAGATATGCAGAGGGATAACGCTGCAGAGGACATTGACAACCAGCATTATTTTCAATTGAGGACTTATTAAAATTAAAGTATTGCTTCATGTTGGAACAGATGTCAGTCAGTGAGCACAGTGGCGACGGGTGACCAGGGCTTGGTGCGTGTAAGAATATGGGCAGCTGTGTTTTTAAATTACCTCCAGATTCTGGAGGATAGGATGTAGGGGCTAATCCACTGTGCACTGGAATAGATGATCATGTAAAGGCATGGAAAAAAGGGGAGGTGATGGCCGAGTGGTATTATCGCTAGACTATCAATCCAGAGACCCAGGTAATGTTCTGTGTACCCAAAACAGAACTTACTAGAGAAACTCAGCAGGTTTGGCAGCATCTATGGAAATAAAGCAGAGTTAACATTTCGGGTCCGGCAAACATTCTGGGGACCTGGCTTCAAATCCCTGCCATGACAGATGATGGACTTTGAATTCAGGAACAAATCGGGAATGAAGAGTTTAACGATGACCATAAAACTGTTGTCATGAGAAACCCACCTGGCACTCTCTCATGTCCTTCAAGGAAGGCAATCTGCTGTCCAGTCTGGCCTATACACGGCTCTAGGTCCAAAGCAATATGGTTGACTCTTAGGGTTAGCCAATGAATGCTGACCCAGCCAGTGATGCTCTCATCTGTAGCTCACTATTTTGTACCTCCCTCCTCTCACAACAAAATCTCGTTGGAGCATTTCAGGAGCTGCCCAATGATTTTCAATGCCACCACGTACCTGGCTCCGAGGTCTGGGAAAAGGTGAGAAATCAGTATGGACTGTAGGATCCACCAACCAGCTGGCGTTAATGTTGCCTGGGTGGACCTGCAGAGGCTGGTAAGGAAGGGGGTGGGGATATAGAATGCAGCTTCTGTCAGAATTTCGCCTCATTTCCCAGTGATATCCCAACAGCCCCATGTCTGAAAAGTGACAATTTGGTGCAATTACCAAAAAATCATTGGCATTTGAGAAACTGTGCCCATTACTGTGGTTGCAAACTCTGGTTGGTCATATCCCTGGATGTTTCAGATATTGGACGGTAGCATCGTGGTAACTTTACTGAACCACTAAAGCAAAATCTTAAGTTAACATGGTGGAGACATGATTTTCAATTCAATGTAATTTAGTTCAGTTCACGTATTAAATCTGGAATAAAATGCTGCCTCAATGACTTAATAATGATCACAAAACTACAGAATTGTCAAAACAAAACACTCGTCTGGTTCACTGGTGTCCTTCGTGGAAGGAAATCTGCTGTCTTTATTTGGTCTGGACTACAGGTGAGTCCAAACCCACCGCAACCTGGTTGATACAGAAATGGTCCTAGTGAACCTCTCAGTAGCATTAAGCCTCTCAGGTACAGTAGCTCAGTACTGTACTAGCAAGGCCAGAGGACATAACTAGAATGTGAGTTTAAAATCCAACTGTGTAACCTTTCCCAACAAAATGCTTTTGCTGCCCACCTTCTGTAACTAATAATAGTGTTCAAATGGGAGAAAGATCCACCTGATTTTATTTTAATGCCTCTATGAATTTTTGTTTGCATTAATCACTAAGCCACTGAAAAGCAAGGAAGGGTCTGTTTCCGTGCTGTATGACAATCCTGGAAAATCCTACATCAAGGACAGTTCTCTTACCCTTAGGAAGGGTAATTCCCTCAAACTGAATCTATCTGTCCAGGCAGTCCACAGACTTTCACAGGGAGCTGTGGTCAGCATTTCTAAGACAAGAAATGAGAGACAATTTGCTTTATCCCTTGTGTTTTCCTCAGCCTGTCCCTGGGGGAGGAAGATTTCATGTCACTGTAGCCCTTCCATCTGCAGCCAGCTCATTTGTAATATTAGACTGTTTGTGCTGCCTGTACTGTGAATGTAGGGTTTGTTCCTGCTCTGCAGAATCTGGGTCAGCAGATCTCCGGACCATGGCTGTTGTCATGAGAAATCTTGCCTTATTTCTCTATTTGGAAAGACCAGAATACTTAACACCAAAGGCAGTGATATAGTTTGTGGAACATGCTACCACAGGGAGTATATGGAGGAAAATGTACAGATGCCTTGAAGGGAAAATACTGAGGGAGAAACCCTACTGAGACCCCGCTCAACAATTTGCCCCGAATCAATGTTGGGCTTATTCTCCGCAAATAAACCTAAAGTCAGGAATTTAGCTGGAGCTGGGATACACTGAGAACAGTGTCATGCAAGGTTACAGTCATACAAATACACAAATTTGGATCAGGCGTAGGCCATTCAGCCCTTACTGTGTGGAGTTTGCACGTTCTCCCCGTGTCTGCGTGGGTTTCTTCCGGGTGCTCCGGTTTCCTCCCACACTCCAAAGATGTGCAGGTCAGGTGAATTGGCCATGCTAAATTGCCCGTAGTGGTAGGTAAGGGGTAGATGTAGATGTAGGGGTATGGGTGGGTTACGCTTCGGCGGGGCGGTGTGGACTTGTTGGGCCGAAGGGCCTGTTTCCACACTGTAAGTAATCTAATCTAAAAAAAAGTCCACCTTGCCATTCAGTGAGATCGCGGCTGATTTGTTTGTGCTCACCCATTTCCCAACTCGCCCCCAATAACTTTTGACCTCCCCCTGAACAAGAATCTATCTAAAGCTGCCCTAAAAATACTCAATGACCTCCATCTCCTCTACTGCCTTACAGCGCAACCCTCAGAGAGAGAGAGAGAGAGAGAGAGAGAGAGAGGCAGTCGATCTGAGTGGAGCCCTGCCTTAAACTGACTACTTTAACCAAGGCTAAGGAATAGAAAAGAGCTGCCAGATTGAAAAAATGGAAGGAAAATAAGAGACGGGGGCCTGCTTGGATTGGGCCTTAATGAGGCCTCGTCATCATAAAGAAATTAGGTTTGAAGTTCTCTCAGTCTGTTTGGATGAGGGACAGGAGATCATTCAAACTGGGGGAGCAATGAGGAACATATTGCAGTAGGTGATAATATGAAGGGGGGGGAGTGACATTATTTATAGAAGCACGACTGTGTAGAAAGAGGCGATTCAGCTCTTCGAGTCTGCGCCAAACCTCCGAACAGCATCCCACTCAATTCCTGTAACCTCATTTCCCATGACTAATCCACCCGGCCTACACATCCCTGGACTCTCTGGGGCAATTTAGCACGGGCAACCCTTCTAATCTGCACATCTTTGGACAATGGAGGAGGAAACCAGAGCTCCTGGTGGAAACCCACGCTGACACGGGGAGAATGTGCAAACTCCACACAGGCAGTCACCCAATATTGGAACTGCACCCAGGTCCCTGAAGCTTTGAGGCAGCGGGCCACTCTGTCACTGTGTTGTCCCACTCTGTTCTCTGCAGCAAAGAGTCCAAAGGGTTGTCTTGACTGCCTGGTGCCAGGGTTTAGGACATCCACTCAGGGCAGAAAAGAACCTAACAGCAAGAGAGACAGGACCTAAAGGTTGTGTAGGCACCAACAAGCTCAATGGAACTAGGATAAAAAGGTTCTGCACGGACAGTATGAGGCGCCATGGACTAAATTGAAGAGCAGAACCTCAAAGGTTATAATTGCTGGATAATTATCTGAGCTGTTTGTGAGTTGACAGACGCTACATCAAATTAAACAGATGAATGCACAGTTCAAAGATTGGTGTGGGAGAAATAGATCTGGTTAATGGGGCACTGGCACCAGTAACGGGGAAAGTAGGGGCTGTACTGTTGAGATAGACTACATCTGGATCGTGCAGGGATTATTGTTTTTGGGGGGAGGCAATGACCTAGTGGTATTATTGCTTGACTGTTAATCCAGAGACCCAGATAATGGCAGATAGTGGAATTTGAACTCAATGAAAACAATTCAGAGTCAAATGATGACCATTGTTAGTTGTCTACTGTCGATTGTTGGAAAAGCCCATTTCGTTCACTAATGTCCCTCAGGGAAGAAATCTGCCATCCTTGCCTGGTCTTGCCTACATGTGACCCCTGACCCAGAGCAATATAGTTGACTCCTAACTGCCCACTGGGCAATTAGGGATGGGTATCAAATTCCTGCGGTGGCAGGGGAAGATGCCAGGATGGGAGGGTGGGTTGTTGGGGGGCGTGGACCTGACAAGGTAGTCACGGAGGGAATGGTCTTTGCGGAAGGCGGAAAGGGGTGGGGAGGGAAATATATCCCTGGTGGTGGGGCCTGTTTGGAGGTGGCGGAAATGTCGGCAATGATGCAGTTTATGCGAAGGTTGGTAGGGTGGTAGGTGAGGACCAGGGATGGGGTTTGAGTGTGGAGGTGCAGGATGTGGATGAGATGTATTGGAGGGCATCTTCAACCATGTGAGAAGGGGAATTGCGGTCTTTAAAGAAGGAGACCATCTGGTGTGTTCTGTGGTGGAACTGGTCCTCCTGGGAGCAGATACATTGCAGGAGATAGGGTGGGAAGAGGTGTAATCCAGGTAGCTGTGTGAGTCGGTGGGTTTGTAAAAAATGTCAGTGTCAAGTCGGTTGTCATTGATGGAGATGGAGAGGTTCAGAAAGGGGAGGGGAGGTGTTAGAGATGGTCCAGGTAAATTTAAGGTCGGAGTGGAATGTGTTGGTAAAGTTGATGAACTGTTCAACCTCCTCGTGGGAGCACGAGGTGGCGCCAATGCAGTCGTCAATGTAGCGGAGGAAGAGATGGGGTGTGGTTCTGGTGTAACTACGGAAGATGGACTGTTCTACGTAGCCAACAAAGAGACAGGCATTGCTGGGGCCCATACGAGTGTTCATGGCTACCCCTTTAGTCTGGAGGTAGTGGGAGTATTCGAAGGAGAAATTGTTAAGGGTGAGGACTAGTTCAGCCAAATGAATGAGAGTGTCCATGGAAGGGTACAGTTGGGGACGTCGGGAGAGGAAGAAATGGAGGGCTTGGAGGCCGTGGTCATGGCGGACAGAGGTGTAGAGGGATTGGATATCCATGGTGAAGATGAGGCATTAGAGGCCGGGGAAATGGAAGTCTTGGAGGAGGTGGAGGATGTGGGTGGTGTCTCGAATGTATGTGGGGAGTTCCTGCACTAGGGAGGATAGGACAGTGTCAAGGTATGTAGAGATGAATTTGGTGGGGCAGGAGTAGGCTGAGACAATGGGCCGGCCGGGATGGTCAGGCTTGTGGATCTTGGGAAGGAGGTAGAATCGGGTGGTGCAGGGTTCCCGGACTATGAGGTTGGAAGCTGTGGGTGGGAGATCTCCTGAGGTGGTGAGGTTGTGTATGGTCTGGGAGATGTTGGTTTGGTGATGGGGGGGGGTGGGGTCACAGCTGCAAAATGACAAAGAGAGGATCCTGAATATTGAGAGGTCGAAGACATTCATGAACAATGGGATGCTAGGAAAGGGTAGAGGATACAATAGTTAGAATTGTCTTTGGTTCAGGAGATCAGGATGTGGAATTGCTTTGGGTAGGGATGAGGAATAGTGAGTAAAGAAGTCACAGTACCCTGGCCCCTACACATTTACCCACAAAATGTACTTCAAGAAATATTTGCTGCTTGAGGAGTGCAAGTCAGGTGAATTGACCATGCTAAATTGCCCATAGTGTTAGGTGCATTAGTCAGGGGTAAATATAGGTTAGGGGAATGGGTCAGTATGGACATGTTGGCTGAAGGGCCTGTTTCCACACTGAAGGGGATCTAATTAGTTGAGTTGAGATCAGAGAGACAGCAATAGCCATAGGTTATTTTAATCTGCATATAAAGGCTTATGAAATCAGAGGATCATGGACAGGCTAAATAGTTAAGGCCTTTTTCCCTGGGTAGGGGGGGTCCAAAACTAGAGGGCATAGGTTTAAGGTGGGAGGGGAAAGATTTAAAAGGGACCTAAGGGGCAATTTTTTCATGCAGAGGATGGTGTGTGTATGGAATGAGCTGCACGAGGAAGTGGTAGAGGTTGGTACAATTACAGCATTTAAGAGGCGTCTGGATGGGTATATGAATAGGAAGGGTTTAGAGTGATATAGGCCAAGTGCTAGCAAACAGGACAGAATCAGTTTGGGATATCTGGTCAGGTGCAGACAAGTTAGACAAAGGGTCTGTTTCTGTGCTGTGTAACTCTATGACTCTATATACTGGAAAAATCAAATTGGCAATAGCAGCGTGAATGTGGAGTTTGCGGAATTCTTTTGAGATAGTTTCTTAGACCACACACTTTGGAACTGACCAGACCGCAGATTCTGTTCAACTTGCTATTGTGTAATGTGTGCCAAGCAGGTTAAGATAAAAGGTAGAGAGGAAGGACTTGGGGGGAGGGGGCATTGGAAATGCGATAGGTGGAAGAAGGATCCCAAAAGACCACAATTTTCCCCCAGACGTGATCAATGATGCTCTCCACCGCATCTCCTCCACTTCCCGCTCCTCTGCCCTTGAGCCCCGCCCCTCCAATCGCCACCAGGACAGAACCCCACTGGTCCTCACCTACCACTCCACCAACCTCCAGATACATCGTATCATCCGTCGTCATTTCCGCCACCTCCAAACGCACCCCACCACCAGGGATATATTTCCCTCCCCTCCCCTATCAGGGTTCCGAAAAGACCACTCTCTCTGTGATTCCCTCATCAGGTAAACACCCCCCACCGACCCATCCTCCACTCCCGGCACCTTCCCCTGCAACCGCAAGAAATGCAAAACTTGCGCCCACACCTCCCCCCTTACTTCCCTCCAAGGCCTCAAGGGATCCTTCCATATCCACCACAAATTCACCTGCACCTCCACACACATCATTTACTGCATCCGCTGCACCCGATGTGGCCTCCTCTATATTGGGGAGACAGGCCGCCTACTTGCAGAACTTTTCAGAGAACACCTCTGGGACACCCGGACCAACCAACCCAACCGCCCCGTGGCTCAACACTTCAACTCCCCCTCCCATTCCACTAAGGACATGCAGGTCCTTGGACTCCTCCATCGCCAGACCATAGCAACACGACGGCTGGAGGAAGAGCGCCTCATCTTCCGCCTAGGAATCCTCTAACCACAAGGGACGAACTCAGATTTCTCCAGTTTCCTCATTTCCCCTCCCCCCACCTTGTCTCAGTCCCAACCCTCGAACTCAGCACCACCTTCCTAACCTGCAATCTTCTTCCTGACCTCTCCACCCCCACCCCCACTCCAGCCTATCACCCTCACCTTAACCTCCTTCCACCTATCACATTTCCAACGCCCCTCCCCCAAGTCCCTCCTCCCTACCTTTTATCTTAGCCTGCTTGGCAGACTCTCCTCATTCCTGAAGAAGGGCTCATGCCCGAAATGTCGATTCTCCTGCTCCTCGGATGCTGCCTGACCTGCTGCGCTTTTCCAGCAACACATTTTCCACTCTGATCTCCAGCATCTGCAGTCCTCACTTTCTCCTATTGTGTAATGTGACAGGATTAATTAATGACCTCAGTGTTAAGATGCCCATTTTGATGAATGTCATGGGTAGTTTCTCATTAAGAAGCAGACAGATGCCAGTTAAAGGGAATCATTGCTTGTGACAACCCATTAGAACCCTCAATGGGTTACCTCCAACCTGCTACAGGACACTTCTGCACTTCAATGTTGCCCCTTGGGCTGCACCGGCCACTCTCATTGCGATGTTTCACCAAGGACACTGGATGCTCAGGGGAGACTGGCTCTTCATTCACTGTCATAGCATTCACTCACCCTGAGTCATTACTATTTTGCTGGGAATGTGCACTAAGATGATCCTTGGTATGGAGGGATTGTCTTATGAGCAAAGGCTAAACAGCTTAGGATTTTCATCAGGTAGCTCAGAAGAATGATTGAAACATAAAAGCTTCTGAAGGGGCTTGACAGGATCAATGCTGAGAGAATGTTTCCACTCATGGGAGAGTCTAGGACCAGATGGCATTGTCTCAAAATAAAGGGATACCGATTTCTGACTGAGATCGGAAGGAATTTCTTCTTTCAGGGGGTTGAGTGTCTTCGGAGCTCCTTGCCACAGAGAGCTGTGGGGACAGAGTCTTTGTGTATATTTAAGGCTGAAATGGTTGGTTGCTTGATCCGTAGGGGTATTGAGGGTTATGGGGAAAGGGCAGGAAAGTGGACACAAGGAATACCATCAGATCAGCCAGGATCCTATTGAATGGCAAATCAGATTGGAGAACCTGTAAGGTCTCCTGCTGTTCCTATTCCTATGGTCTGAGGGTGTGTTGAGTCCTCCTGGATGCTCACAGCCTCCCTGCCTCGGTGAAGACCAGGCAGAAGGTACAACCTGGTTGGTTGACAGGAGGAATGAATCCTGTTGGTGGCTAGAAGGAAGGGTCGATGAGAGGAGGGGAAAGGTCTGGCAAGGAAGTTGGGTGATGGAGAGGAGGTTATTTGAAATTGGGGTACTCAGTGTTGAGTCCTCCAGGCTATGGGCTGCCCAGGCAGACAATGAAGTGTTGTTCCTTCAATTTGTGGTCTGATTCACTGTGGCAATGGAGGAGACCAAGGATGGTCATGTTGGAAAGGGAGTGGGAAGGGGACTGGGAGGTCCGGTCGGCCCCTGTGGAAGAGGAAGCCTTGTGTTTGAACCATCCTCTCCAGCTGGACATTCAGGTCCCAAAGTGGAGTGCTATTTCCCACTGTCTGCCATCTCTGGGACAAATGTCTTAAACCATGCAAGGCAGCTCCAGACTGACAGGGCTTGTCTGGGCGCACAATGGCATTTTAAAGGTGACATGGATACAAGGGCTGACAATATTTCGGTGGATGGAATTCGCGAAACCCTTAATTTTGGTGGATATCTGCTGAGTGGCAAATTATTTTAGGATCAGTGAGGAGGGGGGGCATGATGTCAATGGAATTGGACATGAGGAACATCGTGGGTGGGGTAGGTAGTAAATGAGACACATTTGATATGAAACAGTGAGAAATCTTAGTGGGCCTTTTGGCAAAAATACCTCCCAAAGAATTGATTTGGAGATGCTGATATTGGACTGGGGTGTACAAAGTTAAAAATCACACAACACCAGGTTATAGTCCAACAGGTTCATTTATTGCTATAAATTCTGTGTCTTACAATCTTATTCTCCACAACCAATTGATGAAGGAGCAGCGCTCTGAAAGCTAGTGCTTCCACATAAACCTGTTGGACTAGAACCTGGTGTGCGATTATTAACTCCAAAAGAATTGACGCACTTCACCAAAAAAACATGAGATTGCCCCTAGGAATCCTATTGTGAGTACCTCAGCTCCTGATTCCCCAGGGTTTAGATCAGAGTGGTGCAGGAAAAGCACAGCAGGTCAGGTAGCATCCGAGGAGCAGGAAAATTGACGTTTCGGGCAAAAGCCATTCCTGATGAAGGGCTTTTGCCCAAAACATCAATTTTCCTGCTCCTCGGATGCTGCCTGACCTGTTGCGCTTTTCCAGCACCACTCTGGTCCAAACTCTGGTTTCCAGCGTCTGCAGTCCTCACTTTTACCTCCTGACTCCCCAGGTCATGTTCACCATCCAGAAGGCACAAGTTAGCAGTGTGTTGGAATACTCCCCAATCCGCCATTTTATAACTCTTCCTCAGAACTTTAGTGCTTGCGTTCTGAAGAAGATTCATATCAGAATTGAATTGTTAATTCTTATTTCTCGCTCCACAGATGCTACCGGACCTGCTGAGTTTCTCCAGCATTGCCTGTTTTTGCTTCAGCGTTCCAGCATCCACTGCGTTTTGCTTTCATTTAAGAAGGGTTTTATACAGTGACTGACAAAGCTCACCATCTCAGCTGGCAGTTGAAAGCGAAGATGATCAATTATTCCAAAAGGACATTGGATGGGAACCTGAAGGAAAATATTTCCTGGGCCATGGTGATAGATCATGGGAACGGGAGTGACTATTTCTGCATGGAGTACTAGTATGGATGGAAAAGACTGAATGGCCTCATTCTGTGCATGAGAATGGAGAGAAGGGGAGGAAACTGAGGGGAAAGTGATAGGATGACCCACATCAGGGAATCATGGAATTATTCGGAACAGGAGGTGGTGCAAGAGTTATAATGGCAGACTGGGGAGTATTTCATCACATTGCTAACTTGTGCCTTCTACATAGTGAACATGACCTGGGGAGTTAGGAACTGAAGTACTCACAATAGGATTCCTAGCGGCGATCTTATGCTTTTTTGGTGGTGTCACCACGCTGTGTCTTTGAAAGAGCTACTCAATGAATTCCCCCAGTATTGCCCTTTCCCCATAGCTCAGGTGCTGATCTTCCCCCCTTTGAGAAATAATCCAGTTCCCTATTGGAAGTTCAACTGAATCTACTTCCACTTTTGTGCTGGTCAGCATTGAACAGTATGACATTTGGTTCGAAAAAAAAAATCCTATCACCTCTCAGGCACGTTTCTCAGTTTTCTTAAATTAGTGACCATAGCTGAAGTGAGTTGTTCTTTAAATCGAGGCATTTGGGGAACTTTCACACTGGCAGTGAGTTTCTGCACTGAGTTCATGGCATATTTTAAGAAACAGGGAAACCAGCCAGGCTCACATTGTTGCACAAAGAACATCCCTAGAGTTCTATTTGTGTGACTTCTCCCAACTTCACCTATTTGTTTGCACTCACTCAAGGTCCCAGCAACTGCACTTCCTCATCTGGAGAGTTTGGGGATTTTGGGACTGACCTTTGACATCAATCATGGTTCTGTGATGTACCAGTGACTCCCAGAAAACCTGGAGATGGAGGGTCCACAGTGTGAAATTTTTTCAATGGCTTTTCTATCCATTGGGCGGCCGAGCAAAGCTGCCACATGCAGTGTGACTGGCAGAGACTAAGGGTTGTTTTGCCAGATTCCCCAGGCGGTAGACTTTCACGGCAAGTCTGCAGGCTCGGCCAATCCCAGCCTCCCAATCTATCCGTAACCATCACAGGCCTTGAGGAAGGAATGACTGTAAGTGGGTTGCCAACTCCGGGTTTGTATAATCCTGGAGGAGTTGGCATGCTGCCAACTGCCCTGCCTCCATGTGCCTGCTATTGGACACCAAATCTGTCCATCCTCACAATGCAATCTGCAAATACAAAACTAATAGGGGCTTTTATAAGATCATAAGACATAGGAGCAGAAATTCAGCCATTCGGCCCATCGAACCTGCTCTGCTATTCAAACACAGCTGATGTTTCTCAACCCCATTCTCCTGCCTTCTCCATAGGATCCCCACTCTCTGGCTGAAGAAGTTTCTCCTCATCTCCATTCTACAAGGTCTTCCCTTTACTCGAAGGCTGTGCCCTCAGGTCCTAGTCTCTCCCAAAGTCCACTGTATCCAGGCTTTTCACTATTCTATAAGTTTCAATTAGGTCTCCCCATATCCTTCTAAACTGCATTTGAGTATAGACCCAGAGTTCTCAAACATTCCACATATGTCAAGCCTTTTATTCCTGGGATCATTCTCGTGTACTTCCTCTGGTCCCGCTGCAGGGCCAGTACATCCTTCCTGAGGTATGTGCTCCAAAATTGTTTGCAATATTACTATATAGATCTTTGACTGGAAGTTAGAATCACAGAATGTCAAAGTGCAGATGGAGGCCATTCAGCCCACTGAGTCTGCACCATCCCCCCAAAGAGCATCCCATCCAATCCCTGTAACCCCACATTCACTATGGCAAACCCACCTAGCCTGGACATTACTGGGCTTAACTCTATTGTCCTGCCTCTGTTGTGTTTTGCCTAATGTCCTTGAAGAACAAAGGTTAATTTTTTAATTCATTCGTGGGATGTGGGTGTCGCTGGCTGGCCAGTATTTATTGCCTGTCCCTAGTTGCCCCTTGAGAGGGTGGGGGTGAGCTGACTTCTTGAACCACTGCAGTCCACCTGCTCTGGGATGATCATAATGGCATTATGGAGGGAATTCCAGGTTTTTGACCCACATTTCAGGACTTTGACCCATCTGTCTATGCGCATTCTTAAAATTTTCAATTGACCCTCAGCCTCAACGTGTCTTTGGGGAGAGTCTTGACCATCCTTTTGGGTTTCCCGACATTAGCCCCTGAACAGTCTGAGTTTTAAGGCTGTGCTCCCTTGTTTTAAACTCTCCTCTGGACCAGTGATAAAGTCCATCAGACAGAGAGACCTTCGAGCTGGAGAATGATCTGTGGCATCCACAGAGTTAAAGAGAGGTTTTGGATGGACACATAATATCCTAAAACTGAGCAATAATAAATTGTTCAGGTGATCCCTACTGCAGATGGGAAAGAATTGTGTGCAGTAATTCAGCATCTGAAGTTGGCCTAGATTCAAGCTCAAGTTACCCTCTGCTTGCCAAATAGGACTAGTTCTTGAACTCATCTAAATTAACAATTGGCCATTGAACACCCAAAGGCTATTATTGCCATGATAATGTGTCCCACTTCACCATTTCAATTGGCTGCCCTCCCACATTCTGTCCTGCAAAAGCTCAGAGTGATCCAACTCTCTCTCTGCCAGCCTAACTCACACCACACACACGTCTCCATTTGCTTCTGTGTTCATTGATCTTTATTGGCTCCCAGTTAAAATCCTTCATTCAATGGCCCCTTCTATTACAGCCCTGATATCTTCTGACGTAGCTGCATTCCCCAGACGATGGACCCTTGAGCATTTCCAATTTGGATCGTTCTCTGAAGGTGGCTGTACCTTCATATCTCGGGAGTTCCTTCCTGACAAAGCTCTCTAACTTCATATATCCCTCTTGTCTCCTTTGTAAGGCTCCTTAAAACCATCTTCAAACGGACTGTCTCGGGGTGGGGATATAATTCGGAACGGCCAATAGATGGCTTGCCTTTCTTTTTGCTTTGTTGTGTCACCATAGTCTTACCAGAACGTCAGGGCTGTTATCTCATTAGAGAGAGAGAGAAGCAACTGATAATGATTTAACCTGAGGACCACCAGACCTCAGGTGAAGGAAGAGGTTGGGAAGGCGAGTCATTTGTGGCAATCTCAAACTGGTGATGGGAATTGAACGCACGCTGTTGGCATCACACTGCTCCAGCCATCTGAGCTAAACCCACTAGAGCATATGAAATTGAGGGGTAACCTAATAAAGGTTTATAAAATCATGAGGGGCATAAATAAGGTGAATAGCAAAGGTCTTTTCCCTAGGGTGGGGAAGTTCAAATCTAGGGGCCATATTTTGTAAGGTGAGAAGAGAAAAGATATGAGAGTGATTTGTGTGTGGAATGAACTGCTGGAGAAAGTGGTGGATGCAGGTACAGTTGCAATGTTGAAATGCTTGGATAGGTACATGAATAGGGAAGGTTTGCAGGGATATTGGCCAAATGCAGGCAGATGGGACTAGTTTAGTTTGGGAACATGGTTGGCATGGACTGGTTAGACCAAAAGGTCTGTTTCTGTGCTGAATGACTTGACGCAAAATAAACTCTTTGACTAAACTAAAGACTGAAAGAACTGCGAGGCTGTACATCAGAAACAAAAACAGAAATTGCTGGAGAAGCTCAGCAGGTCTGACAGCATCTGTGAAGAGAAGTCAGAGTCAACACTTTGGGCCCGGTAACCCGAATTCTGGTCTCCATCCTATAGGGAAGATGTTGTGAAACTTGAAAGTGTTCAGAAAATATTTACAAGGATGTTGCCAGGGTTGGACGGTTTGAGCTACAGCGAGAGGCTGAACAGGCTGGGGCTGTTTTCCCTGGAGTGTCAGAGGCTGAGGGGTGACCTTATAGACGTTTATAAAATCATGAGGGGCATGGATAGGGTAAATAGACAAAGTCTTTTCCCTGGGGTGCGGAACTAGAGAGCATAGGTTTAGGGTGAGAGAGGAAAGATATAAAAAGGGACCTAGGGGGTAGCATTTTCATGCAAAAGGGTGTGTGTGAATGGAATGAGCTGCCAGAAGTGGTGGAGGCTGGTACAATTACAACATTTAAAAGGCATCTGGATGGGTATATGAATAGGAAGTGTTTAGAGGGATATGGACTGAGTGCTGGCAATTGGGACTAGATTAATTTAGGATATTTGGTTGGAATAGAAGAATTGGACTAAAGGGTCTGTTTCTGTGCTGTACACCTCTGTGACTCTATGACCTTTCCTCACCTGTCTGAGCAAGGGTCACTGGACCTGAAACATTAACTCTGATTTTTCTTCAAAGATGCTGACAGACCTACTGAGCTCTTCCAGCAACTTCTGCAATTGTTGTTTGACTCAGCTGTTGGTTAGCCACCCGCATATCGCTCTGTGCTGTCTTGCCACCAACCTTTAACTTGATAAAATCCTTGGGATGTTAAAAATGCTATATGAATGTGAGGGGTTGTTGTTGTTGTCTGGAACAACCACTTTGAGGGTGGGCGCTTGACACTAGCTGCTGCCTGTGGCCTTGTGCTCTTGAAAGATGCAGACCCATCAGTCAACGGGATGGCGGGGGTTGGGGGGGGGGGGGGTGGGATTTTGGGGGCTGACGGGGAGTTGTAAGTGACAACTGATGATGGCATTGAAACTAAAATAAGTGGAAAGAGGGGATATGTAATCAGTTTTAAAACAAATGTTGACATGATAGAGAGATACTGTCTTTCTGTCCAGATGTTTTCAGTGAGGTTCTATGAGACATCTGCCCTACAGGAAATCAGCTTCAACAACAAGGCTCGAAGAACCTAATCAGGGAGGTGTGGCAGGATACGAAAGAAAAATCAAAGGAAGTTGCATGTGGCTCCAACCGGTCTGATCTGTGAGAGGATGGAGCCAGCGGAGAGGAAGGAGTCCACAAGACTGGAATTTATCACAAGAGCTTTCCTCATTTTCCCAGGGTGAGAGACTCCACCTGCACCAGCTGTCAGTGTGTGTGTGTATGTGTTTGTGTGTATGCGAGTGTATTTCTGTAACCTCAATTGAAACGAAAAGCTTGAGTCAACATCTGGCGGTCACTGAGCTATCTCAAAATTCCTTCTTAACAATGTAACATCCATGCAGCTCATAATACTGAGCGCTTACATCAGTCTTTCAGCAGCGCTGAGGTTCGGAATGAGGTCAGTACCTTTCTGAGTAGACGATTTAATCACCTTATATGTAACCATAGCGTCACTATGTGCCCTAAATTACCATCATACCAACTGCAGAGTCATAGAGTCATAGAGCTGCACAGCTCACTTCAACTTGCCCATGCCAACCAGATATCCTAAATTAATCTGGTCCCCTGTGCCAGCACTCAGAGTCTTGGAGTCATAGAGATGTACAGCTTGGAAAAACACCCTTTGGTCCAACTTGTTCACGCCAATCAGATACCCTAATCTAATCTAGTCCCCCTTGCCAGCACTTTGTCCCTATCTCTCTAAACCCTTCCTATTCATATACGTATCTTGATGCCTTTTAAATGTTGTAATTTACCAGCTTCCATCACTTCCTCTGGCAGCTCATTCCATACACACACCACCCTCTGTGTGAAAAAGTTGCCCCTCAGGTTCCTTTTAAATCTTTGCCCTCTCACCCGAAACACACACCCTCTAGTTCTGGACTCCCCTAACCCAAGGAAAACTGAGTGAAATCAGGTCTGAATACAGTGTACTTCCTTTGGTAAAATAATTTATTCGTTCGCAGATATTAGGTTAACACTTCTGGAACTGTTTTACTGTTGGATTGGGCCCCAGCAAGTCTGCGGATCCAAAAGAAAAGGGGAAAATGTTTGGAATGCCATTTTTTTGATAGATTTTTTAAAAATCTGTTTTCTCCACGCTCCTTCTCTTGTTGCCCACAGCTACTATTTCCCTCTGCCGAATGCCAAATTCATAGGGACCAGACAGTTGCCAGACAATGACCCATAAATGACATGAGACCATAAGGAATAAGAGCAGTGCTCAGTCACATGGTACCTCCGGCCTGCTCCACTGGTCAATAAAATCATGACCTATCTTATTTTGACCCGAAAGATACTTCCCTGCCTGTTCTCCATGACCTTTCACCCCTATTGGTTCAAAATTCTGTCCATCTTAGCTGCGAACGTATCCAAGGTCTCTGGAGTTTCTAGGATGACCTTCTCATTCTTTGGGTGATGTTCTTCTCCTGAAACTGTGCCCCTGAGATCTAGACTGTGATATGAGTGGCACTCCCTCTGTGTCTTATCTGTTCCATTAAGATCAGGTTTTGGCCCAACCTGCTTAATGTTGTAGGACAACTACTTAATTTCTCCTGGGTATCTCTTAAGGCCAAAATCTGTTGCTTAAACCTAATTGCCCTTGAATGGAGTGGATTACTAGGGTCATTTCAGAGGCCAGTCGAGAGTCTGGAGTCTCCTAGATCAGGTAAAGATGTCAGATTTTCTTCCCTGAATGAGAGACGTTAGTGTACAAATGTGGCACAAGTGAATTCGATATGTTCTTACTGCAGCCAGTACTGAGACTAGCTTTCTGTTCCAAATTAATTAATTGGTTTTATTTTCTGCCAATGACCTACGCTCCCCAAGCATTAGCCTGGGCTCCTCGATGACTAATCCAGTGACATTATCACGATGTGTCTGCATCCACTTTCCTTTACCAAGAAATCCCAGTGAACTTTCTCTGGACTGCCTCCAATCTCACTGTATCCACACCCATACTTAAGGAGATCAAATTGTACAACTCATCATCTAATTTTCCAGCACCAACTGTTTTACCAAGTCTCCAATATGGCCAGTAGGAAACTCCTGAATCGAGCGTGGTTCTGGGGGCTCCTTCCATTTTGAGGAAATTAGATGTACTTTAGCATCACCTGAAGCAGGTGTCAGCCTTTTCAAAGTGGCGATAATGAGCCCAATGCAATTTTAATGTATTTAATTAACCATAAAATGAAGATGCCAGTCAAGATAGTGTACATAAGGCAATTCACAAAAACTTGTTGCTGAACAAAGAGACCTTGGAGTGCAGGTTCATTGCTCCTTGAAAGTGGAGTCGCAGGTAGATAGGATAGTGAAGAAGGCGTTTGGTATGCTTTCCCTTATTGGTCAGAGCACTGAGTATAGGAGTGGGGAGGTCATGTTGCGGCTGTACAGGACATTGGTTAGGCCACTGTTGGAATATTGCATGCAATTCTGGTCTCCTTCCTATCGGAAAGATGTGGTGAAACCTGAAAGGATTCAGAAAAGATTTATAGGGATGTTGCCAGGGTTGAAGGATTTGAGCTACAGGGAGAGGCTGAATAGGCTGGGGCTGTTTTCCCTGGAGCGTCGAAGGGTGAAGGGTGATCTCATAGAGGTTTATAAAATCATGAGGGACATGGATAGAGTAAATAGTCAAGGTCTTTTCTCTGGGGTGGGGATGGGAGTCCAGAACTAGAGGGCATAGGTTTAAGAAGAGAGGGGAAAGATATAAAAGAGACCTAAGGGGCAGAGGATGGTGCGTGTGCGGAATGACCGGCCAGAAGAAGAGGTGGAGGTTGGTACAATTACAACATTTAAAAGTTTTCTGGAGGGGTATAGGAATAGGAAGGGTTTGGAGGGACATGGGCCTGGTGCTGGCAGGTGGGACTAGATTGGGTTGGGATATCTGGTCAGCATGGACAGGTTGGACCGAAGGGTCTGTTACCATGCTGTACATCTCTATGACTCTATGACTCTATAAGGAACTCTTTTCCAAACTGAGATTCACCTTCTCTGGAATGCCTCTTCAATGTCCATATATATGTTCTTAGCTGGGGAGGCCAAAACTGTTCAGAGGCATGATCTAACTAGTGCCTTGCATGGTTTTAGGAGGCTATCCCAATTTTCTAATCCATTCCCATTGAACTAAAGGCCAGATTTCCTCCTCCTTCTCCTTTTCCCCATGTAACTTGCAAACTAGCTTTTTTAGGATTCATGATGAGGGCCCCCAAATCCCTCTGTTCAGTAGCTATCTGCAGTCTTTCTCCATCTAAATAATATGCCGTTCCACAATTCTTCCTGCCAAACTCCGTAATGTCTCAATTTCCCGCATTATATTCCATTTTGGGCAGTACAGTAGCACAGTGGTTAGCACTGCTGCCTCACTGCACCAGGGACCTGGGCTTGATTCCAGCCTCAGGCGACTGACTGTGTGGAGTTTGCACGTTCTCCCCGTGACTGAGTGGGTTTCTTCCGGGTGCTCCGGTTTCCTCCCTCAGTCCAAAGATGAGCAGGTCAGGTGAACTGGCCATGCTAAACGCCTTTTAAATGTTGCTACTGTACAGCCTCCACCACTTCCTCTGTCGGCTCATTCCATACATGTATCACGCTCTGCGTGAAAAGGTTGCCCCTTAGGTCTCTTTTATATCTTTCCCCTCTCTCCTTAAACCTATGCCCTCTAATTCTGGCACTCCACTGGTCACAGGCCTCCAGTCTAAAAAACAACCCTCCACCACCACCCTCTGTCTTCTACCTTTGAGCCAGTTCTGTATCCAACTGGCTAGTTCTCCCTGTATCCCGTGAGATCTAACCTTGCTAACCAGTCTCCCATGGGGAACCTTGTTGAATGCCTTTCTGAAGTCCATATAGATCACACTATCGCTCTGCCCTCATCAATCCTCTTTGTTACTTCTTCAAAAAACTCAATCAAGTTTGTGTGACATGATTTTCCATGCACAAAACCATGTTGACTATCCCTAATCAGTCCTTGCCTTTCCAAATACATGTACATCCTGTCCCTCAGGATTCCCTCCAACAACTTGCCCACCACTCACTGGTCTATAGTTCCCTGGCTTGTCCTTACCACCTTTCTTAAACAGTGGCACCACGTTTACCAACCTCCAGTCTTCCAGCACCTCACCTGTGACTATTGATGATACAAATATCTCAACAAGGGGCCCCACAATCACTTCCCTAGCTTCCCACAGGGTTCTAGGGTACACCTGATCAGGTCCTGGGGATTTATCCACCTTTATGTGTTTCAAGACATCCAGCACTTCCTCCTCTGTAATATGTACATTTTTCAAGGTGTCACCATCTATTTCCCTACATTCTATATCTTTCATACCCTTTCCACAGTAAATACTGATGCAAAATACTTGTTTAGAATCTCTCCCATTTTCTGTGGCTCCACACAAGGGCCGCCTTGCTGATTTTTGAGGTGCCCTACTCTCTCCCTCATTACCATTTAGTCCTTAAGGTATTTGTAAAAACCCTTTGGATTCGCCTTATTCTATTTGCCAAAGCGATCTCATGTCCCCGTTTTGCCCTCCTGATTTCCCTCCTACTGCCTTTATACTCTTCTAAGGATTCACTCAATCTATCCTGTCTATACCTGACGTATGCTTCCTTCTTTTTCTTAACCAAACCCTCAATTCCTTTAGTCATCCGGCATTCCCTATACCTACCAGCCTTTCCTTTCACCCTGACAGGAATATACTTTCTCTGGACTCTCGTTATCTCATTCCTGAAGGCTTCCCATTTTCCAGCCATTCCTTTACCTGCGAACATCTGCCCCCAACCAGCTTTTGAAAGTACTTGCCTAATACGGTCGAAATTGGCCTTTCTCCAATTTAGAACTTCAACTTTTAGATATGGTCTATCCTCTTCCATAATTATTTTAAAACGAATAGAATTATGATCACTGGCCCCAAAACGCTCCCCCACTGACACCTCAGTCACCTGCCCTGCCTTATTTCCCAAGAGTAGGTCAAGTTTTGCACCTTCTCTAGTAGGTACATCCACATACTGACTCAGAAAATTGTCTTGTACACACTTAACAAATTCCTCTCCATCTAAACCCTTAACACTATGGCAGTCCAAGTCTATGTTTGGAAAGTTAAAATCCCCTACAATAACTACCCTATTATTCTTACAGATAGCTGAGATCTCCTTACAAGTTTGTTGCCCAATTTTCCTCTGACTATTAGTGGGTCTATAATACAATTTCAATAAGTTGATCATCCCTTTCTTGTTTCTCACTTCCACCCAAATAACTTCCCTGGATGTATTTCCAGGAATATCCTCCCTCAGCACAGCTGTAATGCTATCCCTTATCAAAAATGCCACTCCCCCTCCTCTCTTGCCTCCCTTTCTATCCTTCCTGTAGCATTTGTATCCTGGAACATTAAGCTGCCAGTCCTGCCCATCCCTGAGCCATGTTTCTGTAATTGCTATGATATCCCAGTCCCATGTTCCTAACCATGCCCTGAGTTCATCTGCCTTCCCTGTTAGGCCCCTTGCATTGAAATAAATGCAGTTTAATTTATTAGTCCTACCTTGTCCCTGCCTGCCCTGACTGTTTGACTCGCTTCTGTTGTCAAGTGTACCAGTCTCAGATTGATCTCTTTCCTCACTATCTCCCTGGGTCCCACCCCTCACCTTACTAGTTTAAATCCTCTAGAGCAGTTCTAGCAAATTTCCCTGTCAGTATATTAGTCCCCTTCCAATTTAGGTGCAATCCGTCCTTCTTGTACAGGTCACTTCTATCCCAAAAGAGATTCCAATGATCCAAAAATGTGAATCCTTCCCCCATACACCAGCTCCTCAGCCACACATTCATCTGCTCTATCCTCCTATTCCTGCGCTCACTAGCTCATCCACTGGGAGTAATCCAGATAGGTTGAGTAGATTGGGCCAGTACTCGTTGCCATTTCGAAGAATGGACCGGGGGGACTGAGTGGCCCATTGTTGCCTCTATTTCTAATTGAAAAAATATTCTCAACCATGAAAATCATCAGGTCAGACAGTAACAGCTTGTAATTACATAGCACCTTTAACTTGGTGAATTGTTTGCTTTTCTAAAAGATGTTCAGTTGGATCTTCTGGTCCTTTGGGGTCTTGACAGAGTAGATGCTGTGTGGTTGCTTCCCCTTGTGGGACAGCCTGGGACCACAGGGGATCATCTCAGATTAAGGGATTCCACATTTAAAACAGAGGAATTTCTTTTTTCAGGAGGCAGTGAATCTGTGGAATTCTTTGCCACAGAGGACTGTCGACACCTGAGCCATTAAGTGTTTTCAAATCTGAACTTTTCACTCAGTAAGGGGAATCAAGTGGAGGTGAGAATGATCAGATCAACCACGATCTTGTTGAATGGCAGTGCAGTCTTGATGGGCTGAATGGCCTATTTGTCATAGAATCCTTATAGTGTAGTAACAGGCCCATAAGCTCATGGCTGACTAGATCATCCTCACCCCCACTTTCCTGCTTGATGGGCTGAAAGGCCTCTTTTTCACTGTACGGATTCTGTGATAATTGGGTCATTCAGCCTACTGAGCCTGCAGCAACCCTCCAAAATACAGCCTACCCAGACCCATGCCACTACCCTATACCCTTGCTAACCCACACATCCCAGGACCACAGACAATTCAGCTTGGCCAACTTAGCTAAGCTACATATCAGTGGACTATGGGAGGTGGGCACATCCAGAGGAAACCCACGCAGACACAGGGAGAATGTGCAAACTGCACCCAGATAGTTGCCCGAGGCTGGAATCAAAGCCGGGTCCCTGGTGCTGTGAGGCGGTAGTGCTAACCACTGAGCCACCAGCCCATCCAGATCTGCTCTGCTGCTTTATGATCTAAAGAGCGTTACTCTGTTACCAACAAATGGCTTATTTCTGTGCTGTTAAACTCCAGTGGACCATTGGGAAAATGCTGCATTTTTAGAGAAGGTACATTTTGGATGAGAGTCAGCTGTGGTTCGGTGGGTGGCAATCTCTCAGCTCGAGTCACAAGGGGCTTGAGCACAAAAGCTAAGGCTGGCATTGCACTGCAGTGCTAAGAATATCCTGCACTGTTGGAGGCGCTGTTATCTGGTAAAACATTAAAGTAAGGCCTCAGCCAGTCTCATGGCACCATTTCAAATAAAAGCAAGGGCGCTCTCCCTGATTTTCCCAGGGGAAGTTAACCAACATCACTAAAAAAGATTATCTGGTCATTATCACTTTGTGGGAGGGCGCTCTGCTGTTGTTTCCTGCATGACGTCAGTAACTACACTCAGTGATGGGGATCAGTTAGGTTGGATGGCTGGTTTGCAATGCAGAGTGATGCCAACAGTGTAGCTTCAATTACCAAATTGGCTGGGTTCACTGCGATCGTCTCCCCATCTCACCCTTGCTTCTTGCCTGATGGGACCACTGAGAGAGTGGGTGTACAGTGACTTTGCCATTTACAGGCTGAGATATAGCGGTACTGCTCTCTGCACATTTAGAGACAGGCTACGTATGTAATTGTTTGTTTTGTTCCTACTTTCCTGACTTGCTCTTTTGGTGGGAGCACATTATAATGGGCAGTTTGGAAAGGGAGGAGTGGGGGGGGGGGGGAAAGCGGGGGGATTGTAGGAAGAGAAAAACTGAGCCTGTCCAAAAGCATCAACAATAAAATAAGTCTTGCTCTCTCCTGTCCAGCACTTCTTTCAAACTTTGTGACCTTGTCGTATCAGGCTCTGTCCTGACTGTGTAAGGCCAAGACCTCGCATTGTCTCCCGACGCTTGCTGGCATGGACACAGTGGGCCAAACGGCCTCCTTCTGTGCCACAATCATTCCACGGCTCTTCACGTTTGAGTAACACTGTCTAATATAATTAAGATGCACTCAGTGGAACTTGGTGCAATTTAACATTGAGTTGGTGGGCCCTTCATGGTGTAATAGCCACATGACTGTCAAAGGAGGCTGACAAATGGAGACCGAGAAGAGTTTTCAGAGCAGTGCTGGGGGTGACGCAGCAGTGTTCTCATAAATTCAACACCTTCGAGGGAGGAGGACGGAGAATATATACAACGTTAGTATCCATCAAGCCAGATATCTGGAAGAGTCAGTGTTTACATAAGGAGTTGGTGTAGTGTTTTGGTGAAACCCTTCAGTCAGATGATTGTCAGTTCAAGTCTCACTTCAGAGACTTTAAGCAGAACACCGAGGCTGAGCCTCCAGTGCAGTGCTACAAGAATTCTGGAGGTTAGAGGTGTTGCAGAAGCTGTGGCTCTGATGAGACATTAAACTGAGGCAGTGGAAACTCAAGTCACTGTATTGTGAGGGAAAATGGGGAATTTTCCCAGTGCCACATATTCATTCCCAAACAACAGCATGGAAAGTGGTCATAAATGATCACACTGTTAGTGGGATCTTGCTATGTATGCAGACTAGCTACCAAGTTTCCTCTAGTTTCCATAGTCCCAGAGGACTGCTCTGTCATCAGAGAGAGATGGTTGGTGGTGTGCTTCACCTGCTACAAGCAAGGGGTGAGGTTGAGAAAGGCGGTACTTACATGGTAACCTCAGTTGGTGCATGGATTCAACTTGAGTTGTTTGTGTTACTTTGCATTACAAACCAGCTGTCCTGCCAATGGAGCTAACCACTCCCACCTTGCAATGATAGTGATTAAAAAACACACCATTGGCTGTAGAGAGCTCTGGGATAGTGCATATGGCGCTATAGCTTTTCCTCCTGAACTGGATTGAACGAATAACTAGAAGGAAAAACAGAGAAATTCTCTTTTCTAAAAATAATGTACTCACGTGCACACTCTGTTTATTATGCATTGGGCGTCTTGCCAGCTGGTTCCGCAAAAGCTTCTTGCAATTTTGGCTATTGTATAACGTGAAAGCAATGTCAGTCAGCTCCTGTGCTCAGGAACCAAGCTTGTCATTAACAGAGATAATGGCTGTTGCTTGCCACTTTCTGGGTATTGGGATACAGCATGTTCCTGACACTATCGATGCATCTTCAGTTTTGCAGTAAATATGCCCTGCGACACTGTTTTCGGGAGAGCATGACATTTTATTTATAGTTTGTTTTACTGCTGGATTAGGCTTTAACTGCTGCTACTTTAATCCTACCCTGGAGTCAGTCACAGCCACCACAATTTATTGGCTATTTGTGAGCTAAGTATTGGAGGTATGCCCATCAGGAGCCTGATTCAGGTGATTCACCCATTGCATTCCCTTCCATTCCCTTTGACAGATTGCCCATTCCAAGCAACGTGCCCAAACCGAAGGAGGAATGGAAGAACGAACAAATGTCGAACATTTGCATAACACCTTTTCAGATATGCTCTATCGTAACTTGGAGTCATAGAGTCATAGACATGTGGAGCGCAGAAACAAGCCCTTCAGTCCAACTCGTCCATGTTGACCAGATATCCTAAATAAATCCAGTCCCATTTGTCAGCATTTGGCCCATATCCCTGTAAACCCTTCTTGTTCATATACCCATCCGGTCGCCTTTTAAATGTTGTAAACTCCATCACTTCCTCTGGCAGATCATTCCAACACGTACCACCCTCTGTGTGAAAAGGTTACCCCTTGGATCCCTTCTAAATCTTTCCACTCTCATCTTAAACCAATGCCCTCTAGTTTTGGACTCTCCCACACTGAAGAAAAGACCTTGTCTATTTATCCTGTCCATACCCCCTCATGATTTTATAAACCTCTATAAGGTCACCCCTCAGCCTCTGATGCTCCAGGGAAAACAGCCCGGGCCTATTCAGCCTCTCCCTAGAGCTCAAACCCTCCAACCCTGGAGACATCCTTGTAAATCTCTTCTGAGTTGTGAACCTCTAACAGTTTAAGGCTTAATTATCAGTACTTCAAACACACCAATTTGTTCCTTGATCGTAGCATGGTTAGTCGTCAGCTGGAGTCGTGTAGATATAATCAACTGGCTTCTGTACTGGAGCAAATCATGGCCAGGAATTCTGTTCTTGATTACGAAATGTAATTATGCATGCTGATAGAGCCAGACAAACATAGAGAAAACAGAACGAGGGAGAAAAACAAAGCAGCTTGTCCCTAAACACAAAAAAAACCAAATAACTATGGACGCTGGAACTCAAAAACAAAAACAGAAATTGCTGGAGAAACTCAGCAGATCTGACAGCATCTGGGGTCAGCGAGAGACCCAACATTTCGGGTCCAGTGACCCTCCTTCAATTGAGTCTGTTTTCTCTCCACACATGCTGCCAGACCCGCTGAGCTTTGCCAGCAATTTACTCCTGTCATCCAAGCACCACTGGCTGAAATAATTGAGCATGTCTTTGGACCACAGACACATGAAGTACCCAAGGTAGCCTTCAGTCAGCACTTTCATACATTTTGAGCCAATGAGACTTTAGTAACTTTGTTTAGAATTTATTCACTGCTAATGAGGTAACAGCACCAAACCCCCAAAGTTTCAAGCCTACAGTTGGATATCCACTAGGAGAAAATGAGGACTGCAGATGCTGGAGATCGGAGTCAGGAGTGTGGTGCTGGAAAATCACAGCCGGCCAGGCAGCATCCGAGGAGCAGGAGAATCTGCCTGGCCTGCTGTGCTTTTTCAGCACCATACTCTCGACTACAGTTAGATATTCTACAGCAGAACTATGATTTCGAAAAGGCAGAAAGATACATACATCCAAGAGGTCAGCTGTCTGAGTTTTGAGCTTGGTCCCAATGAACCTTAAAGTTTCTTTGTGAAACTTGCTCTTCGTTTGATCAGCAATCTCCTCATCTTCAAATGTACAGGATTTACAGACTGAAGTGTTTCTGAATGTGTGTCAAGGAGGTTGTAATGTCACCAAAGCAGCAGCCAGCCTGCAAACAGCAAACTCCCTTGGAAAGTAATGTGATATTAGTGGGGTCTTGGTAAGATGCTGTTCTTGCTGCACAAGACTAGATGCTGTGTAGGTCTGTTTGGTCCTTACTTAAGGAGGAATCAATTTGCATTCAAGGCAGCTCAGAGGAAGTTCACTGGTTTGATTCCTGGAAGAAGGGGTCACCTTATGAGGAAAGTGATGTTAACTGAGCTCACACCCCTTGGAGATTTGAAGAATGGGAAATGACCTTATTGAATCATTTATGATTCTGAGGAGGGAGGCCTGACAAGAGCAGATTCTGAGAGGATGTTTCCCCTCATGGTGTATCTGGAACTAGGAGGCACATATAAGAATCAGTCGTTTCTCATTGAAGACGGAGCTGAGGAACAATTTCCCCTTTCAGATAGACATGATTTTCTAGGTCCCAGGACGTCTGGAAGCTGGATCCTCAGGTATATTCTCCCCTGAGATAGAGAGATTTTTAAACTATAGGGGAGTCAAGGATTCTGGGAGACAGGCAGGAAAGTGGAATTGTGGCCACAACCAGATCAGCCATGATCTTATTAAACAGCAGATTGGGCTAACAGGGCCGAATGGCCTGCTCATGCTCCTATTTCTTATGGTTGTACCAGATTGTAAATAATCTTAACCACACAAAACACCAGGCCACACAATAACTTGCGTATAACGGGGTTGTTAAGAAAGCATATGATGTTTTGGCTTTCATTAACAGGGGGATGGAGTTTAAGAGTCGTGAGATCTTGTTGCAGCTCTATAAAACTTTGGTTAGATCGCACTTGGAATACTGCGTCCAGTTCTGGTCGCCCTATTATAGGAAAGATGTGGATGCTTTGGAGAGGGTTCAGAGGAGGTTTACCTGGACTGGAGGGCTGATCTTATGAAGAGAGGTTGACTGAGCTCTGACTTTTTTCATTGGAGAAAAGGAGAAGGAGAGGGGACCTAACTGAGGTATACAAGATAATGAGAGGCATAGATAGAGTCGATAGCCAGAGACTATTTCCCAGGGCAGAAATGGCTAACACAAGGGGTCATAGTTTTAAGCTGGTTTGAGGAAAGTATAGAGGAGATGTCAGAGGCTGGTTCTTTACACAGAGAGTTGTGAGAGCATGGAATGCGTTGCCAGCAGCAGTTGTGGAAGCAAGATCACTGGGGACATTTAAGAGACTACTGGACATGCATATGGTCACAGAAATTTGAGTGTGCATACATGAGGATCAGTGGTCAGCACAACATTGTGGGCTGAAGGGCCTGTTCTGTGCTGTACTGTTCTATGTTCTCTGTTCTATATATTACATTCATTTGCACTTTTCACCTGGTGAATTATTGGCTTTATTTACATTCTGTTCAATGTTCTGACCTGCCTCTGATTTTTGTGGAATAGTATACATTTTTCTTCGATTTAATATTATCTTGAACTTGCCTCACAGCACCCAGGTTCAATTCCAGTCTTGGGCGACTGTCTGTGTGGAGTTTGCACATTCTCCCCGTGTCTGTGTGGGTTTCCTCCGGGTGCTCCGGTTTCCTCCCACAGTCCAAAGATGTGCACGCCAGGCGAACTGGCCATGTTAAATTGCCCATAGTGCTAGGTGCATCAGTCAGAGGGAAATGGGTCTGGGTGGGTTACTCTTCGGAGGGTCGGTGTGGACTTGTTGGGCTGAAGGGCCTGTTTCCACAATGTGGGAATCTAATCTAATCTAATCTGCTGAGTTAGCCACAGATAGTGTGTCCTGCTAGAATCTTTCTTTCTCCCTTGAATGTTTCTTTGCTGAATGTTATGAAACATCTCCTTATATATTTGTCAATTATATCTCCACTGACTGACCACTTCATCTCATTTCCCAGTTTAATTTAGCTAACTATCCTCATAATTGCCCTCCCTTACACAAATTTACAACACTAGTCTTAGAGTTACACTTCTCTCCCTCAAACAAAGTGCACTTTTCAGTCATGTTATGATCACAGTTACCAATGGGTACCTATATTATGTGACCACGTTATTCCTATCCCATTGTACATTACCAGCTCTAACACAGTCTGCTCTCTGGTTGGCTCCGGAACTTGTTGCTCTAAGAAACGGCCCTAAAATCATTATGACCTCAGTTTCCAAGCTCCATTGCCAATTCGATTCATCCAATCTATGTTTAGATTAAAATCACTCATGGTCATTGCCAAACCCTTCTCACAAGCCTTCATTATTGCTTCCTTTAAACTGGAGGATGGCTTAGAAACTACTACAATAAATATTATGTGGCTTATTATCTTTGTTATTTATTATCTGTACCCAAATTGATTCATATCTTGGTTTGTAGAATTAAATTATTTCCTCTTAATTACTGTAATATCATAATTAATTAACATTTCCTAATATCTCATCCTTCTGAAACATTAGGGACGCTTGCATATTCGGTTTCCAAATGATGTCTTGCAGGTATGTCCCTGTAATGGTGACCAGATCATACATTCTCACTTCCAGAATCATAGAATCCCTTCAGTGTGGAAGCAGGCCATGTGACCCATTGAGTCCACACTGAACCACCGACAGCATCCACCCAGACCCAGCCCCCTACTCCTGTATTTCCCACGGCTAATCCATCCAGCCTACACATCTTCAGAATGTGGGAGGAAACTGGAGCAGCCGGAGGAAGCCCACACAGACATAGGGAGAACGTGCAAACTCCACACAGACAGTCACCCGAGGCTGGAATCGAACTTGGGTCTCTGGCTCTGCCAGGCAGCATTACTAACCACTGAGCTATTGTGCCTGAGCCAAGCATTCATCTGTTTTGTTATGAGAACTATGTGTTTGCAAGTACAGAACCTTCTACAGAATCACAGGAGGACATTCAGTCCATCTTGTCTGTACTGGTACAGGTGAGGAATGCCTGAATGGTACAGCTCCCATTTTTAGATTAAATTACATTCCCTACAGTGTGGAAACAGGCCCTTCAGCCCAACCCGTCCACACCCACTGTCCAAAGAATAATCCACCAGACCCATTTCCCTCTGACTAATGCACCTAACACGATGGGCAATTTACCATGGCCAACTCACCTGACCTGCACAGCTTTGGACTGTGGGAGGAAAGCAGAGCACCCAGAGGAAACTCACGCAGACACGGGGAGAATGTGCAAACTCCACACAGACAGTCGCCCAAGGCTGGAATCGAACTTGGGATCCTGGTGCTGTGAGGCAGCAGTGCTACCCACCGAGCCACCATGCCACCCATGAAAAATGTTTTACATCCCTACAGTGTGGAAACAGGCCATTTGGCCCAACAAGTCCACACCGACCTGTGAACAGTATCCCACCCAGACCCATTCTCCTATCACTCTACATTTCCTCTGACTATGCACCTGACCTGCACGTTTTTGGGCTGTGGGAGGAAACCCCACACAGACACGGGGAAAATGTGCAAACTCCATACAGACAGTCGCCTGAGGCAGGAATTGAACCTGGGACCCTAGTGCTGTGAGGCAACAGTGCTAACCACTGAGCCACCGTGCTACCCCATTTTGCCTGGTACTGACCCATGAATCGAAACACCAATCACTGAGCCATACTTTCAACTCAAGAATCTTATATACCCTACTCCAACTTGCTTGTGGCTCAGGAAATAGTCCAAACATTTATTGCATTTCAGTCTCTTCTTTGTTAATTTAATTTAGTCCCCAGCTGCTCATATTCCCTCAGTGGAATCTCTGATGAATAAGACAAGCAGATAACTACTAGTCTGAATCTGGAGTGGCAGCCAAAACATTTATATGTTTGTACAATCGATGAAATTAGGTTGCGTGGACATGACGAAGATTTGGAGAGAGTAGTCCGAGCCGTCAACAGACTCCTGGTCCTCCAGCTGTTTTGTATTTAATGGATCAGAATGTTACACTCGGTGCCAAATGTGACAGAAAATGCTTAAATATTAAATAATCCACTCTCAGGTGCAATATAGACAGATGAACCACATCCCGACTCCCACAAATGCTTCTCAAACCCAACAGAAGTCAACTAACTTTTAGCTGGTCCTCCAGAGTCTCACAGAATCACAGAGGTGTTATAGTGCATAGGGAGGCCATTCGTCCCATTGGACTTGCACTAGCTCTTCAATTACCCAATGCCAATCTCCTGCTTCTTTCCCATATCTTTGCATTTTATTTTTATTTAAATGTTCATCCAGTGAAACAAATGATATGTGTGCAGTGGATCAAAAACCCTGAACCTTAGATTCCTGATTCCTTACTGAAAAGGTCAGGAACAAATCAGAATCGTGATGGGATACTCCCCAGTTGTTTGGATGGATGCAGCTCTAACAACACTCAAGAAGCTTGACACCATCCAGGACAAAGAGTCCATTTGATTTGTGTCCGATCTAACTCTTGCAATATTCACTCCTTTCCATCATTTTGGCATAGGAACAACAGTGTGTACCATTCACCAGCTGCACTGCAGCCATTCACCAAGGCTCCTTTGACAGCACCTTCATGACTTGCACCATCCAGAAGCTCAAGGGCAGGTATGGTGGCTCAGTGGTTAATACTGCTGCCTCACAGCACCAGGGACCCAGGATTGATCCCAGCCTCGGGTGACTGTCCGAGTCGAGTTTGCACGTTCTCCCCTTGTCTGCATGGATTTCTGCCAAGAGCTCCAGTTTTCTCCCACAAACCAAAGACGTGCAGGTTAGGTGAATTGTCCCATAGCATTCAGGGGCGTGTAGGTTAGGTGTATTAGTTGGGGTAAATGTAGAGTAACAGGGTAGGGGAATGGGTTTGGGTGGGATACTCTTTGGAGGGTTGGTGTGGACTTGTTGGGCCAAGGGATTCTCTTAGCTCATTCTCTAATGCTGAGAACAACATCTCCTCTAAGCCAGACATCACTGTGACCTGCAATTATATCCACTGCTTCTTGCTTGTTACTTCCTTAAAAAATTCAAGTAAGATTGTCAGGCATAATTTCCCCTTTATGAAACCATGCTGATTCGGTTTGATCAGAGTATGTATTTCTAAATGCTCTGCTGTTACGTCCTTGAAAACAGACTCTAACATTTTCCCCAATAACAGACATTAAACTAACTCGCCTATAGTTACCTGGTTTTTGGCTCCTTCCTTTCTAAATGGAAGTATTACATTCGTAGAAACTGAAGGATTCCTGGAGGATCACTCCCAGTGCATCCCCTATCTCTGCAGCTTCTTCCATTATAATCCTAGGCTGCACCCCATCAGGTTCAGGGGACCTAGCGATTATTAGCCCCATTAGTTTCCCTGACATATTTGCTCTCGTGGTAGCTATCGTATTTATTTCCTCTCCTCCTTGCACATTTTTGATCATTTGGCAATTTTGAAATGTTATCAGTGTCTTCTATTGTAAAGACTGATGCAAAGCCTCTATTCAGCTCCTCTGTCATTTCCTGCTTGGCTGTTCTTATTTCCCCAGCCTCGTTCTCGAAGGGCACTATTTTCACTTTGGTTCCTCTTTCTCTTTTGTTTAAAGATGCTGCTGCTGTCTGCCTTTTGGTGGTCTTTGGTTAGTTTTTAAAGCTTAGCTCATCCTCTCAGTTACCAATAACACTTGCCACAATTTATGATGTTTTTTCCAATTTGGTGCTGTTCTTAACTCCCCGGGTTAACTATGGTTGGCTTATCCCTATCCTCGAATCCTTCTTTCTTACTGGGACATACCTTTGCTCTTAAATGTCTGTCATTGTCCAACCATCTTTGCTGCAAGATCCCATTCCCCAGCTAGCTTTGCCCTCATTCCTTTGGAATGATCCATATTTCAGCTTAACACAATCGTTTCTGACCTAAATTCCTCCCTCTCAAACTGAATGCTTAACTTGACCATGTTATGGTCACTGTTTCCTGAGGGTTCTTTGACTCTGACATCAATTATCATACCTACTTCATGACACATCACCAGTCTGATCCCTGGCTGGATCCACAACCTGTAGGTCTAATGAACTATCCTGCATATACTCTGTCAATTCTTCTCTGTCACCCAATGCCAATCTCACTATCCCAATCTATATGAAGGTTAAAGTTACCCATGAATGCCTTTGTTTCATGACCTCATTAGCTCCTGATTTATTCTCTGTCCCATTGCATTGCTTTTGATAGAGGGGTCTGTAACCTACACCGACTGATGTCTTCATCCTGTTTATATTTTTTAGCTCTAACTATGTGGATTGTGCATCAGAGTCAAGAGTGTGGTGCTGGAAAAGCACACTAGGTCAGGCAGCATCCAAGGAGTAGGAAAATCAACGTTCCAGGCTTAAGCCTTTCATCAGGAATCATTCCTGATAAAGGGCTTTTTCCCGAAACATTGATTCTCCTGCTCCTCAGATGCTGCCTGACCTGCTGTGCTTTTCCGGCAACACACTCTCGACTCTAATCCGCAGTCCTCATTTTTACCTATCGGATTCGGCATCATCCTATCTAAGATCATTTCTTGCTATCCTATTTATTTCACCTTGTACGACCAATGCCACTCCATCACCTTTTCCTTCCTGCCTCTTTTTTCAGAATGTCATGATTTGGAGATGCTGGTGTTAGATTGGGGTGTACAAAGTTAAAGCTCTCACAATACCAGGTTATAGTCTAGCAGGTTAATTTGGAAGCACTAGCTTTTGGAGCACTGTTCCTTCACAACCACCCAATGAAGGAGCAGCACTTCGAAAGCTAGTGCTTCCAAATTAACCTGTTGGACTGTAACCTGGTATTGTGAGATTTTTAACCTCAGAAAGTGACATAGTGTTGAATAGTTCGTATCCAGATTTGATCTCTTTTAACCATATTTCCATAATGGGCTCTAGAATCACACCCACTTACCTGCATCTCTGCTATTCAATCATTTGGCCCAATAATCAATGCTATTGTTTCAACCAGGCTGACACACCCAGTGTGAACAGTCTCTCAGAATACACATCATGCACAGAGCTTCATTTTACTCAATCAAATCAAGTTACCGAGACTGTACTCTACAACAGCTTAGAGATGATCAAGAATCCTGATGTCACCTTTTCCCAACAGGCATCAATTCCCCCTACCAGCCTCACCCCTGGGTGCAGTGCTGCACCTTACAAAATCATCTCAGCTGCCTTTAACTTTCAACTCACAGGACTGAATTCCAATAATTAAGATAATTACTGTGGATTATCAGCGTAACTGTAGATAGCAACATCTTAATACTTGGTGGAATCCGCTTGGATCTGCAAAGTGCGTCTTGTTTCCAATCCCACGGCTTCACTCGAACAAATGTGAAAAATGAAGACTTGAATTTATATAGTGCCCCTCATGGTCACTGGGCTTTAACGCAGCACCTTTAAGGTGTTATTACTGCTCTGGAGTAGAGGACATTGGTTCGGTCACTTTTGCAATACTGTGTGCAGTTCTGGTCTCCCTCCTATCAGAAGGATGTTGTGAAACTTGAAAGGGTTCAGAAAAGATTTACAAGGATGTTGCCAGGTTGGGAGGGTTTTAGCTCTTGGGAGAGGCTGAATAGGCTGTTTTCCTTGATGCATCAGAAGTTGAGGGGTGACCTTGTAGAGGTTTACAAAATCATGAGGGGCACGGATAGGATAAACAGACAAGGTATTTTCCCTGGGGTGGGGGAGAGTACAGAACTAGAGGGCATAGATTTAGGGTCAGAGGGGAAAAATGTAGAAGGGACCGAAGGGGTAATGTTTTCATGCAGAAGGTGGTACGTGTATGGAATGAGTTGCCAGAGGAAGTGGCTGATACAATTATAACATTTAAAAGGCACCTGGATGGGTATATGAATAGGAAGGGGTTTGAGGGATATGGGCCAAGTGTTGGCAGGTGGGATATCTGGTCGGCATGGACAAAGTGGACTGAAGGGTCTGTCTCCGTGCTGTACATCTCTATGACTCTAATTCATGGCAGTCAATTTGCTCACAGCAAGTTTTCACAAGCAGCAAGTGAGACAACGATCAGATGGCAGTGTGGATTGAGGGATGAATACTGATGGGGGAACTTGTGCTTCTTCAGCAGAGTGCCCTGGGATCATTTACATCCAGCAGTGAGGGCAGAAGGACCTCATCTGAAAGTCTGTACTTGGTGAGCAAGTCTGTCATTCCCAGCATGACCAGTGATAAAAGGATTGTCTAACCAGAGCATAAGGCTGGTCTCTTGGAGAGAGACGACTGGTGGGTGGTTTAACCTGGAGGTCACCGTGCCTCAGGTGAGGGGAGAGATTGAGAAGGAGAAGCCTTCGTGGTAACCCCAGGCAATGCAGGAAGTGAACCTGTCACTTTACATTGAAAAGCAGCTGTCCAGCCAATTGAGCTAATTAACCCCAATGAGAATGAATACAAAGCAGTGGGACCTAATGAATTTCTGATATTTCATAATACAAGTAAACAATAACTCAATCGTATTTGAATATCTTAATTTTTCCCTTTTTGTATTGTAGACTATAAGATAGTTTCCAGCCATTTGTTTCTAATTCTATTATGGAATGTGAACATTCACATTGGCTGGGGTATGATTTCTTCATTCGTAAGCTCTTTCTCTGTTGTGTTCACAGAGAGCTAGCACAGCACTCAGGGCCAAATGACCTCCTGTAACAATTCTATGATGACCTTGCCTGGGCCTCGTGGACTACTGAAGACCTCACACAGGTTTCCCCAATTCTGGCTCCTTCCAGCATCCATTTTGCCAATCCACAGGTCATGAGGAAGAGCAAGTCGTTGCAAATGCCTTCCTCACCATTCTTCTCCCAAGCCAGATGCTGAGACCAATTGCAGAGCATCCATCCACGTGGCCAGATAACTCAGCACATAATAGGGACAAACCCGGGGTTTGTTTGACCTGTGGTATTCAGAAATGAATCTTGTTGTTTCTCTTTCATGTTGTGGCTGCACAAAACATTGGTGAGACCACTTTTAGAATGCTTGATCAATTCTAGTCTCCCTGCTATTAGAAGGATATTGTGCAACCTGATTTGGAGATGCCAGTGTTGGACTGGGGTGGACAAAGTTAAAAATCACACAACACCAGGTTATAGCCCAACAGGTTTAATTGGAAGTAGTGAGGAAGGAATTTGGTATGCTTTCCTTTATTGGTCAGAGCATTTAGGATTTCATGTTGCAGCTGTACAGGACATTGGTTAGGCCACTTTTGGAATATTGCGTGCAGTTCTGGCCTCCTTTTCATTGGAAGGATGCTATGAAACTTGAAAGGGTTCAGAAAAGATTTACAAGGATACTGCCAGGGTTGGAAGGTTTGAGCTACAGGGAGAGGCTGAATAGGCTGGGGCTTTTTTCCCTGGAGTGTCGGAGGCTGAGGGGTGATCTTACAGAAGTTTATAAAATCATGAGGGACGTGGATGGAGTAAACAGGGAAGGTCTTTTTTCCAGGGTAGGGGAGTCCAAAAGTAGAGGGCATAGATTTAAGGTGAGAGGCGAAAGGGACCTGAGGGGCAACTTTTTCTTGCAGAGGGTGGTGCATGTATGGAATGAGCTGCCAGAGGAGGTGGTGGAGGTGAGCATAATTACAACATTTAAAAGTACCTGGATGGATGTATGAAAAATAAGAGGAATACAGGCCAAATGCTGGCAAATGGGACTAGATTAGTTTAGGATATCTGGTCAGCATGGACGAGTTGGACCAAAGTGTGTTTCCGTGCTGTAAAACTCTGATTCTAAATTAATCTTGTCACCTCCTTTGTCAACTGTCCTTAAAATCCTCATTATCTGGATGGGTACATGAATAGGAAGGGTTTGGGGGATATGGGCCAAGTGATGGCAAATGGGACTAGATTAGGTTAGGATATCTTCGGCATGGATGAGTTGGACCGAAGGGTCTGTTTCTGTGCTGTATATCTCTGTGACTCGATGTGATCTTCAGTCGGTTCTCCTATGCTTCTTCTGCTTTGACAATCTCAAATTTTGTTGGATTATTCCTGAAGAGTCTTGGCCACTTTACCAAAGTGCTTGAGGGGAAGTATAACTAGACAGACATTGCCACTGAGTCAAAGAAAGGAACATTACGAGCAGAGGCTAAAAGTATGGTGAAAGAATCAGGTTTAATTAAGTACCGTGAAAGAGGGGAGCTGGAGATATTTAGGGAGAGAATTTTGGCTTGTAGCCTGGACAATGGCTTCATGGTAGCCAGCTGCTGTCAATGGTGGTGTAGAGTGAGTGTATAATGTTCAGGAAGTCTGGGGGGGTTTAGGCTTGAAGTGGATATGGATTAGCAGTGCAGGGTCCTGGCCTTAGAGGAGGTGAACCTCATGGTAAGAATTACAAATAGTACAACAGTCTTTATTAGATTAGATTACTTACAGTGAGGAAGCAGGCCCTTCAGCCCAACAAGTCCACACCGACCCTCCAAAGAGCAACCCACCTGGACTCATTCACTTACATTTACCCCTTCACCTAACACTATGGGTAATTTAGCATGGCCGATTCACCTAACCTGCACATTTTTGGACTGTGGGAGGAAACCCATGCAGACACTGGGAGAATGTGTAAACTCCACACAGACAGTCACCCGAGGCTGGAATTGAACCCAGGAGACAGCAGTGCTAACCACTGTGCCACCGTGCCAACCTTGATATCTGTGGATCCCAGGACCAAGATCCCACCAGAATAAATATGGCCTCATCACCCCCAACAGAATCTCACTCAGTTTTGAAGCAAAGATATGCAGACTCTGGAAGCCAGAAATAAAAACAGAAAATGTGGGGAAACTCGGCAGGTCTGTCGGCAAAGAGAGAGAGAGAAACAGAACTGGAAATGTTAACTGTGTTTCTCTCTCCACAGATGCTGCCAGAACTTGCTGAGTTTCTCCAACACTGTCTGTTTTCTGAAACATCACTCCAGGGTTCTCCAGCCACAAGACAACAATCCACCTTTGGGAAATTCTATCATATGCAGGTTTCCAGATAAGTTTTATTGTAGCCTATCAGTTCCTTGGAATTATTGAAAGAGGACAGGGTGGGGGCAAACAGCTTTGTGAAGAGTCAGGCTGTAGCTACTTTAGGAACTGGAGAGACTGCAAACACAGAAATCCTGTCAGATACAAAGAGGGAGAATAAACTTTGCTCCCTGTGAGCTCAACACCATCTGCTGGCATTTCCTCAAGTGAAGGGAGGCCCTGAAGAAGCCTTTATATTTTATAAAAGTATTTCCTGAGCATGTTGTGCATTTTTTTTGGCACAAATAATGTCTCCCTTCAGTGCAGGAAATGCCACGATGGTCCACAGTCCATAAAGAGCAGTTTGATTTATTTCTCAGCTGGTGACAGTGTCTCAGGAACAGATTAAAACAGCGATGGTGACCACAACTTCAATTGATTACAGACTGAGAGATTATACCCATTCGGAACACGATCGAACAGGCCAGAGCTCTATCCTTTAAAAAGAAGAGAAAGCTGACTCTTCCTTTCCTACTTTCTGTCCCTCCTGTGCTCAGGGTGATAGACCTATTCGCTGGTCCTCAGGGGTACAATTTTGATTAAAAGTCTTGCTCCTGGCTTCAGCGGTAGTGGGTGGGAGCGGGTGCAGGTGACGGTGGGAGAATGTTTAACTGCAAAGATGGCAGAGTCACTGCCCAAAGAGAGGAACATCAGACAAGAGTTGTAGCAGCCCAATCATACAAGTTCATGTCCTTTTGCACAACAACAACAACAACTAGCATTTATGTCACCTCTTTAACACAGTCAAGGGGAGCTTCACATCAAAAGAAATTCCATGCAAGGATACATTAAGGTGTGATGGGTTAAGGAGTTAGTTCGGAAGAACACCAGAACCCTTCAGGTCAATCTTGACCTCAGCGCAGCTTTGGCCCAGATATGGACAGATGAGCTAAATCTCAGAGCGGAGGTGAGAGCGACTGCCCTTGACATCGATCCAGCATTTGACTGAAGTGTGGCAAAATTTAACATGATCCCATGGCAAATAAAGAGGGTTGCTGTTCTGGTTTGAATGAACTGTTGGATGCAGACAGTCTAATTCCACAGAAGGATAAGGAAAGTAATATAAATTGAGGCACGAAGGGCCTTGAAATAAGAGACAGCAAATGAAATTGGACCAAATTCATCTTTGCTTGAACAAAATGAGGATGATTTGTTTCTTGGCTAGCCTTTCAGTGCTGACCCACACTGTAACAATCTACATTGCAGAGAAATGTTCTGAGTAAATAGACAGTGTTAAGCACGCCTGAAATTTTTTCCTTTAAATAAAAGTTGTCCCAAGAGCTTAGGATTCCAAATATACTCAGGAAGCCATCTATTTCTGCTTTTCTTTGTTTTCTTTATTACTGTAAGGTTCACGCTTTTTTAAATCACTTGATATAGAGAGGGGTGGGAGGAGGAGAGACCCAGGCAGCATCTGGTCATCGTAACCTTTCACTTACTGAATTTATATCTGTGTTTTTCAAGAAAACGTGTTTTTAATTACACAGTGTAAGCCATCCAGTGTTGGATTCCCCTCGTCACTGTGTTAATAGCTCTCTCTCCACTCTCCCTCGTCTACTCCCTAACCACGCGCCATCTGCAGGAATGGCCAATAAACATCTCTCCATGCTGCACTGTTCCCCAAAACCCCCTTTTAGCTGCTCTGACCTCGTGGTTTTCGAATTTTGCCATTGCTTTGTTGCCTGCCATTATCATTCCATTCATGCCCTCTGCCTGTTAAACTACATTCACTTCTCGTCCTCCAAACTTAGCCTCATTTTCAAAACTTTTGCCCCCTCCCTATCTCTGTAAGCTGCTTCAAACCTACAACCTGACAAGGTATCGCTACTCTCCTCCAAGCCTTTTATGAGGTGCTCCAGGATGTTGCCCTGTATTAAATGTGCTATATTAACGTGAGTTGTTGCTGTATGGTTTGCAAAACACAATACTTATTTTAAATTCATTAATGAGATTAGGATATCATTGGCGAGGTCAGCATTTATTGCTCATTCCTAGTTTCCCAGAGGGCAGTTAAGCGTGAATCACACTGCAGTGGGTCTGGAGTCATATGTAGGCCAGACCAGGCAAGGATGGCAGATTTCCTCCCCTAAAGGACATTAGTACAGGCATAGAACACAGCTCCCCTGATACCTAAATCACGGAAGCCTCTCAAACATTGATATAATAAGGCAATTCTCTTCCTGACTGGTCACATGAACCACTTGCTATTTTGGACATATACTTGAGGAATATATTTCATGTCTCACCTCTGTGTCAGCAGCCTTTGTTTTTAATTCCGGGTCGTTTTTTTCATTGCGGATTGTCTCCTGAAGCCAGGTTTCATGGGTGTAAAAGATTTGTTTCCTTCATCATTTTCTCACTCCCTTTCTTCCTGCTCCTTCAGCTCAAAGTGCCTTCTCTCCACTTGGCTCCTGTTAGCAATCTGCCAGATGGACTTGTGGGTGTTCTTCCCATTATGAATCCTGAAGGAAGAAGTCTTCACCTTTTCAATCTGCGCCAGAGCCCAGCAGGTCCAAGGTTTGATTCCCAGTTGGGTCAGAGGAAGTTAACAACTTCTAACTATGTAGGGTTTTATAACCCAATGGATACATCCTGATGTGCTTACACAGCACCATTATCGGGCACAGTTTGACGATGAACCTCAGAGGTTTGGTCAAAGAGACATGCTTAGGGAAGGAAAGGAAGATAGTGGGGCAGAGAGATTTAAAAGCGAATTCCAGAGCTTAAGGCACATGCAGCCCAGTGTTCCCAATGGTGAACAGAAATCAACGGGAATACGCAAAGATCAGAGTTGGGAAGATCTCGGAATGTTGTAGGCATCAAAATGTTTGAATGGGGAGCGTGCAAAGATTAGAGTTGGAGGGATCTTGGAATGTTGTAGGGATCAAAGTGGCTACGGAAAATGGGATTGTTCGAGTCCACAGAGAACTTTGGAAACTAGAAGGTGAGCTTTCTTAACTTGCAAAGCAACTGAGCGTACAGTTGAGCTCAAAATCACGAGAAGATGAACTTAATTCAGCCAGGATTTCTGGTCCCGATGTCCACCCATGGACAGTACTGTCAGCGGTAGACTGCATTATGATGCTCCTGCAGCCAAATAGCTTACCTGATGTTGTGTACGGCTCTGAAAAGTTCTGAATGGGCTACATCAGAGGATTGCCACTGGTAACACCCACCATGCTGATGTCATATGGACTTGTGGCAGAACAAGTTCAGATCTTGAAGGAGTGAAACCCAACAGCTGGTCCTTCCCAAAGCCTGCTACAGGAAGGGTATTATTAATCTGGAGACGGTGCAGAAAAGATATACTGGGATGTTACTGGGAATGGAGGGGTTGAGTTATAAGGAGAGGCTAGATAGACTGGGATATAGGAGGTTGAGGGGTGACCTTATAGAGGTTTATCAAATCATGAGGGGCATGGAGAGGGTAACGGCAAAGGTATTTCCTCTAGGGTAGGGGTTCAAAATGAGGGAGCATAATTTTACACTGAGAAGAAAAAGGTTTATAAGGGGCCTGAGGGGTAACTTTTTTCACACAGAGGGCCGGTCATGTGTTTAATGAACTGCCAGAGGAAGTGGTAGGATTACAACATTTAAACAACAGGAAAGGACAGGAACATGAGAAGAAAGGTTTTGAGTGATATAGGCCAAATGCAGGCAAGTGGGACAGTGTTAGTTTGGGAAACTTGGTTGGTATGGTATGGATGCATTGGACCAAAGGATCTGTATGACCCTGGGATCCATTCACCCTATCCGTGCCTTTCATGATTTTATAAACCTCTATAAGGTCATCCCTCAACCTCCCACACTCCAGTGAGAAAAATCTCAAATAATCCAGCCTCTCCTTATAATTCAAACCCTCCAGTCTCAGCAACATCCTGGTGCCACGGTGGCTCAGTGATTAGCACTGCTGCCACACGGCACCAGGGTCCCAGGTTCGATTCCAGCCTCGGGTGACTGTCTGTGTGGAGTTTGCACATTCTCCCTGTGTCTGCGTGGGTTTCCTCCGGGTGCTCCGGTTTCCTCCCACAATCCAAAAGATGAGCAGGTCAGGTAAATTGACTGTAGTGTTAGGTGCATTAGTCAGAAGGAAATGGGTCTGGGTGGGTTACTCTTCGGAGGGTCGGTGTGGACTTGTTGGTCCGGAGGGCCTATTTCCACACTGTAGGGGAATCTAATCTCCCAGTGTGTGTGTGGGCTTCCTCCAGGTGCTCTGGTTTCCATCCACACTCCAAAGATGTGCAGGTTAGGTGGATTGGCCATGCTAAATTGCCCCAGAGTGTCTGGGAATGTGCAGGCTGGGTGGACTAACCATGGGAAATAAAGGGTTATGGGAATTGGGTGGAATGCTCTTTAGAGAGTTGGTATGGTTCAACTATCCTGCTTCTGCAATGTAGGGATCCGATAAAACTCTCTCCAATTTAATAATATCCTTCCTATAGCAGGACAACTTGAACAGATACACTCTTGTGCAACCCCATGTTACAGGAAAATCGTGCTTCAGAAACAGCACTTAAAGTGTTGGCGCTGTAATCGCGTTACAGCCGACACGCGTTTCAAACGTTTGTGCCTTAGAAACAGTTTCCTCAACTCATCAAATCACATTACAGCAGATTTGCGTTAACAAAATGTGTGTTACAGCAGAATGACCTGTACACAGTATTCCAAAAGTGGCCTCACCAATGTTTTTGTACAACTTTGACATGATGTCCTAACTCCTGTAACTCAGTGGTCTGGGCAAATGTGCTAAATGCCTTATTAACCACCATGTCTACTTGTGACGCAACTTTTAACAAACTATGTACCTGAACTCCTCGATCTCTCTATTCGACAACACTATCCTGGATCCTACCATTAACTTATAAGTCCTGCCCTTGTTTGTTTTATCAAAATGCAATATCTCTCATTTATTTAAATTAAACTCCATCTGCCACTCCTTAACCCACTGGCCGAATTGATCAAGATCCCTTTGTAATCTTAGATTAACTTCTTCACTATCAACTACACCACCAATTTTGGTCTTATTCGTAAACTTCCTAACTGTGCCTCCGATTTTCACATCCTAATCGTTTATATAAATGACAAACAACACTAGGCCCAATACCGATCCCTATGGGACACCATTGGTCACAGGCCTCCAGTCTGAAAACAACCATCCACCACCACCAACTGTCTCCTACCATCACGCCAATTTTGTATCCAATTGGCAAGCTTTCCCTGAATCCCATGTTAACTAACTTTACCAACCAGGCTACCATGTAGAACCTTGTCAAAGCCTTACTTATTACATGATGCATATGATTATATGTTAAAGGTGGTCATTATATGATGAACAATTGCTCAGAAGAGATACAAAGGGTGCTTCTGTCCTGAAGAAGTGCACTCCCATGACTTCAGGGGGTTGACTCAGCTGAAAAACAAAATCATAATGAAAAATAAAGGCAGACATAAGGATGGACCTTCATCAACACACATATGATACAGAAACAGTTCATCTGTGCTAGTAGTTGTGAAGAGGACTCACATTATATTGAGGGGCTACCCAGATTCTGGACATCAGGGGAGTCATGTCACATGTACATATTGTGTTTTACAAAGTACATACCAAAAACCTGCATGTATAGAGCACCTTTGACAGAGTTCAACATTCCAGGGGACGTCACAGGAGCAAAGAACTGGAGGATCATGGATATATCTCGTCAGATTGTAGGACTGGGGGAGGTTTCATAAACAGGATGAAGGCAACATGATGGTGAGGCATCAAGAGGCATGGATTGAAAATTTGAGATGGAGGATCAGCTGTGACAGTGTTGAATGGTGGATCAGGCTCAAAGGGCCGAATGGCCATTTCCCAGTTTTCGTGTCTGTGCTGAAAGCAGGATAAAAATTGAGGATTGGGGTCGAATATAGTTCAGTGAGCAGAGGGGGATGAGGGATGAATGGGAGCGTGGCATGTATTCAGGGTTTGGATTACTCCTTGTGGAGTTATGGAGGCGAGACCACGCCAACTCTCAGGACCCCGCTCTCAGACTTAAGTAGGTGGTAATTCAATGAAAGGATAAAGAGAGAGTGGGTTTATAGGCTTCATGGCAACAATTATAAATGATTAAACACAGATATTTCTTCACAGTGCCTTGTAAAAAAGCATTACTGTACTGTGGTGTTGGCTTTCATTTTCTTGCAGTTTTAATTGTGGCAGGAAAGGACTCTCCTTAGGCTGTCTCAGTGTGTGTCAGCCAAGTGCGGAAAACAGCTCTCAAAGGGTTAAGCGGCATCAACCGGAATATGCAGCAGCCACCACACATGGCAAGTTGCAAACATGGACTTAACATCCTAGCCAGCAACTGGCCAGACTTTCTGGAGCCACTCATCAAGACGAGAAATATGCTGCAGCAATGACCGCCCTGTATTTTTCTATTCAAACATCTCCAGGTGTAAGGCCTCTCTGTGATCCAGAGCCATCCAGGGAGAAGCTGTGTAAACAGAACGAGGAGATACCCTGGGGAGAGGCTGTACAGCAACAACAACAACTTTATTGAACTGTTCAGGCCCACTTAAAGTGGCTACTACAGTAAATCAACTCTTTGGCCTACACTGAGTTTTCTGTACCGCACACACTCCAGCCAACACCATAAGGTTCTTGTCAGTATTTTTGGACAAATATGTTATTCTCTCTCTCTCGGCACCCCCCACCACCACACCACCCCATAACGCTCAGACTCCTGACTGGGATAAAGTTCGAAGAATATCCCTCACTTCACCAAGCAGCTGGCCCAGGGGTTACAGCAGTGAGATGCTCACTGGGGGCTATTTGACTGTAGTCTGCGTCACAAACCCAATGCGTTCTGATGAGCAGCGTGATCTTAGGTAGCCCAGTTGCGATACACTGGTTTAAGTCAGCTCATTCCTGCACGTTCCCACAGAATGAACTTAAATCAGTTCTGACCCTCAGACAGAGTGGCCAACTCTGTTGGGATTAATCCTGGAGGTTGAATCACCTTGAATTACTCCCAGAAACGTTGAAACAAAGGAGCAGGAGTAGACTATTTGGCCCTTCTAGCCTGCTCTGCCATTCTGAATAATCATGACTGACCATTCAACTCAGGTCCTGAGCCTACTTTCCCTCCATACTGTTTGATCTGGATGAACAAATTTATCCCCAAGTCAGTCCTAACTACAGTCCCCATATCCTTAGACTGTGACTCCTGGTTCTGCACTCCCTGGTCATTTGGAACATCATTCCTGTGTTTTCACTATCTAGTTCTGTTACAGTTTTATAAGTTTCAGTGGGATTCCCCTCTCGTTCTTCGAAACTCCAGTGAATATTGTCCTGACTAATCCAGTTTCTCTTCACATGTCAGTCGTGCCATCCCAGGAATCAGTGTGGTAAACATTTGTTACACAGACACACACAGATACACACGGGCAGACACACACACACACACACAGACATAAATACATGCACACACAGAAATACAAACACACATATACAGATACACATACACACACCCACACACACGGGCAGACACATACGCGTGCACACACACGCGCACACACACAGACATAAATACATGCACACACAGAAATGCAAACACACATATACAGATACACACACACACACGGGCAGACACACACACACAGACGGGCAGACACACACACACACAGACACACACACACACACACACACACGGGCAGACACACACACACATTCCCTCTCATCCTTCAAGCATTGCTTCACCAGTTGGCCATTTTTAACACACTCAGGGATAGGAAGCAGAGCTGCGGGGTCTGTACAGAATGTCGTATGGGATGGGGGTGTGGTGGTGATGTCAGGGCGGGAGGGCTACAGTTCATGGTCAGAGCAGGATGAATCCATTGGGAGTGAAAATGGAGGTCAACAGGGACTTTCCAGTAAGTCACCAGGTTATCTGAGCGTTGAAGGCTCGATGTGAAGGAGCCCCTCAGTAACCAGACTGGAGGGCCCTGAGGTGGGGTCCAGGCAGGGCTATGAGTCACCACCACCCTTTCCCTCCACAACGTTACACACACCCTTCCACCCAACACCCAAGGTGCCACACTAACCCCACAACAAGGCCCCACTCCCATATCCAGGCCTGACTCCCAAATGTTAGCTCCCCGCACACCCATCCCTCCCCCCCAGCATACAGTCCGAACCCCACACCCAGACCCCATCCCTTACACCCAAGCACCACCCCCACATCCAGGCCTCACGCCTACACCCAAGCATCACCCATACACCCCAGAACCACCCCCATACCCAAGCCTCACCCCCTGCATGTTAGCCCCCTGCAGACCCACCCCTCCCCCCAGTATGCCGTCCGAACCCCACACCCAGACCCCACCTCCCACACCCAGACCCCATCCCCTATGCCCAGGCACCACCCCAACATCCAGGCCTCATGATCACACTGGGCGGCACGGTGGCACAGTGGTTAGCACTGCTGCCTCACAGCGCCAGAGACTCGGGTTCAATTCCCACCTCAGGCGACTCTCTGTGTGGAGTTTGCACGTTCTCCCCGTGTCTGCGTGGGTTTGCTCCGGGTGCTCCGGTTTCCTCCCACAGTCCAAAAAATGTGCAGGTCAGGTGAATTGGCCATGCTAAATTGCCCTTGGTGTTAGGTGCAGGGGTAAATGTAGGGAAATGGGTCTGGGTGGGTACGCTTCGGCGGGTCGGTGTGGACTTGTTGGGCCGAAGGGCCTGTTTCCACACTGTAAGTAATCTAATCACCCAAGCATCACCCACACACCCCAGAACCAGCCCCACACCCAGTCCCCACCCCAACACTCAGACTCCATTTCCCCACACCCAGGCACTATTCCCACACCCAGACCCCATCTCCCACACCCAGTCCCCACCCCAACACTCAGACTCCATTTCCCCACACCCAGACCCCATCTCCCACACCCAGTCCCCACCCCAACACTCAGACTCCATTTCCCCACACCCAGACCCCATCTCCCACACCCAGTCCCCACCCCAACACTCAGACTCCATTTCCCCACACCCAGACCCCATCTCCCACACCCAGGCATCACCCCAACACTCAGTTCCCATTCACCACACCTAGACTCCACCTTCCACACTCAGGCATCATGCCAACATCCAGACACCACCCTCCCACACCCAGACACCACCCTCCCACACCCAGACACCACCCTCCCACACCCAGACACCACCCTCCCACACCCAGACACCACCCTCCCACACCCAGACACCACCCTCCCACACCCAGACACCACCCTCCCACACCCAGACACCACCCTCCCACACCCAGACATCACCAACCCATGTGCAGACCACATGCCCAGGCAAAACCCCTTCTGATAGACTTGAAACTAGCATTGTATTATGGGTGGACTGATGCCAAGACTAGAGTTTATCAAGCAATTAAAATGAATGGAATAGTTAAATGGAATTTGCTCTGACAATTTCAGAATAATTCTATGATTCTAACAGGTCTAAACAGGGTAAATGCAGGAAGGATGTTCCTGATGACTGAAGGAGTTCAGAACCAAGTATCACAGTCTAAGGTTACCGGGTAGGCCATTCAGACTGAGATGAGGAGACATGTCTTCATTGATGAGCAACAAACAAGTTGTAATGTTAATGTAGAGAAATTCCTCAAGGTGCTTCACCGAGGGACCAGACCCGACACCAAGGTGTTTAAAGCTGGGTCAAAAGCATATGTGTTCTGGTGGGTCTGACAGAGGAGGAGGGAGATTGAGAGGCGAGGTGGTTTAGGAAAAAAATTCCGCAGCACTGAGTTGACGAGGAGCACAGTGTTGGGGTCACACAAGAGGGCAGAGTTAAGGGAGCATGTCTTGAACGACTGTAGGAGGGTACAGAGAGAGACAGCGAGATGAGGCTACAATAGGGTTTTAGGAGATGGAACGTTTTATGTTGGGACCCAGGGCCTGGGAACTGATGTAGATATTTGAGCAGAGGGGCGATGTGTAGGGCTATCGGATATGGGCTGTGTCATGAATGAGCTGATGTTTCTTCACACTGGAGGATTAACAAGTGGCCAGGAAATATCAAAGCCTGAGCTGATACTGGTGTGGCTGAGGGTTTTGATTCATACTAGTAAATAAATAAACAAACAACGGGCATATTCAACAATCACATGACCGAATCGTAAGCTATTGATTAATATGTCACACATTCCAGGTTGTGGAGGCTCATTGCAATGGTATCTTGTGTCTCCTCTCTAGCTCCGGGGTAAGCATATCAGGTGCTGCATATTGATAACAAAGAGCTTGGGGTCAGTGCCTGGTATGTGCTGGAACAGTTGCACCTTTTCAAAACCTTCTCAATAGTCTTCACCATTTCTGGTAACGGCAAGTGAAATTTCTCCAGAAGCTTATAAGAATTCCGATATCCCGTGGCAGAATAAAAGAAGTGTCTAGTATTGATGGATGTCGAGGGTGAGGTAAACCCCCCACCCTCCCAAACCCTATGGAGGAGAAGCTCCAAAGCCATTTCAAGTCTGCTCCTCTCACCACATGTAATATTTCCAATTAAAGGTAAAACATAAAGTCACCATAGTCCTAACAGCTCATACAGTTCCTCTCTCATTGGAGAGAGACAATTGGTGATGGTTTAACCTGTGGGTCAGCACACCTCCAGTGTGGGGAGAGGTCGAGATGGAGAATCATTCATTGTAACCTCAGCTGGTGCGGGAATTGAACCCAGGCTGTTGGTATCACTCTATTGTCACAATCCAGCCGTGTCTCCAAGTACTGACATCATGCATCACAAAATTTGATTTTGATGAGAATCTATCTCATCTTTGAATGAATCGACTCATATCTTATATCTGATTCAATCATATCCCTAAGCTATTGTGTCCACTACCATACACTTACAGAAATATTCCCAACGATTTATTTTGAATTTCATCTGCCCCTCATCACTTTTAAGAGGAAGCTGTGACCTCCGGTTTTATGCAGACTAAAGTGAAATAGTTATTTTGATCTACAGACATCGTCCAGTCCCTTTCGAATCCAAAAATCAACAGTCAGTTCCCCCTCAACCTCCACTTTTCCAGTCAAAACACAGCCAGTTTACATAAGCATTCCTCATTGTTCACTCCCTCCATCTCTTGCTCTCTTCTCCATTCTTTCACCCATTCATCTTTTCCTTCAGCATTGTAGCAACTAGCAATGGACATCACATCAGGAGCGTCACTTCAACTCGAAATGTTAATTCTGCTTATCTCTCCCCAGATGCTGACAGACCTGTTGAGTTTCTCTAGTATTCTCTTGAGTTTGTTACTGTATTCTAGAGTTTACAATTTTCTTCACATTAAGTCTGATTTCCGGCATCCATAGTTTTTGCTTTTATCTAATTTACTTTATTGCTGTTGTTGTGATAGTTTCAATTCATTGTCAATCAGAATCCCTCCCAGAATTGCTTTCATTTTCCGTACACTTTCATTAGATTAGATTAGATTACTTACAGTGTGGAAACAGGCCCTTCGGCCCAACAAGTCCACACCGCCCCGCCGAAGCGCAACCCACCCATACCCCTACATCTACCCCTTACCTAACACTACAGGCAATTTAGCATGGCCAATTCACCTGAATTGGACTGTGGGAGGAAACCGGAGCACCCGGAGGAAACCCACGCAGACACGGGGAGAATGTGCAAACTCCACACAGTCAGTCGCCTGAGGCGGGAATTGAACCCAGGTCTCTGGCACTGTGAGGCAGCAGTGCTAACCACTGTGCCACCCACATTTAACATGTTTCATTGAACACGTCGCTCCTATCTGGCTACTTCTTACCATGTTGAAAGGCTTTCCATTGTCTTGCATTGGAGTTCACTACCACAGATCTGCCCCATTCCTGAGGATATGTAAACCTTACTCCAGCTATCCTGTTCAGCTTTACAGTCTGCCACTCGCTCTGTATCCTTCGCCATCGTGTTAGATTCCTGACGTCAGATTATTTATGAAGAATTAATCAAAAGAGGTTCCAAGCCTGATTTTGAGATCCCACTGATAACCTTCTCTCAAATGCTGACTATCACTTCAACACCGTCTGTTAGGGTCCCTCAACATCATTATGGCACGGTGGCTCAGTGGTTAGCACTGCTGCCTGACAGCACTGAGGACCCAGGTTCGATTCCAGCCTCGGCAACTGTCTGTGTGCAGTTTGCACATTCACCCTGTGTCAGTGTGGGTGTTCTCTGGGTGCTCCGGTTTCCTCAAATAGTCCAAATATGTGCAGGTTACGTGAATTGGCCTTGCTAAATTGCCCAATGGTATTCAGGAATGTGTAGGTTAGGTACATTAGTCAGGGGTAAATATAGGGGAACGGGTGGGTTACTCTTTGGAGGATCGGTTTGGACTTGCTGGGCCGAAGGGCCTGTTTCCACACTGGAGGGATTCTATTATGCTTTTGGTAAGAAAGATTTTCCACCGATTCCTATTTAGTTCTTGTGAGGGTCTCTTTAGCAAGCTGTCAGTGAAAGCTGATCCACAATTAATCACTATCAGGCCTCCCTCTCACACCCGCAAAGAAACGGCAGCAGGTTAAATTGGAAAGAGTGATATGGGTCATTCGATACAATATTATTTCTATTCAGATACTGCCTGTTTCTTATCTTTAATAAGGGTTTTCACAGCTTTACCACAGAACAGAGGTCAGACCTATTCATCAGTAGTTTCCTGGGTCATTTTTGATATCTTTTTTTTAAAAGTAAGAAAAATATTGCCTTTCCTCCAGTCCCCAGGCAGCTCTCCCGTATTCAGTGATTTCAGGAACATTTGTGCCAGAGATCCTGCAATTTCCTCTTGTAGTTCCTTGGATGTTTCTTATCTGGCTCATGAGAGTTACTTATTTAAATCTGTTTGACATCTGTTTGACAGCCACGCTGGTACTTAACGTGAATAGTTTAGCACCTTCACCCTCAGGTAACCTATGGTCCCTTTCCAGATGAAGTAAGTTTCATCCTCTATTAAAGACTGAGGCAAAACAAAGAGCTGCATTTATATATCACCTTTTGCAATTCAAGAGATTCCAAAGAGCTTTACAGCTAATTAAATACTTTTGAAGCGTTGATAATGTTTTAACAGGAATATAGAAATTTAGGAATTAGGAAAATGAGTCAGCAATTCAACTCGTTGAGCCTGCTCTGCCATTTAACATGATCATGGCTGATCTAATCCCAGTCTCGACTCCACTCTCCTGCTGCTCTCCATTGCCCATTATTCAGCTTTTCATCAGAAACATATTTATCTCTTTCTTGAATCTGTTGATTGATTCTGCCCCCACTGCTCTCTGGGGCAGTGACTTCCACAGATTCACAACCCTCAGACAGAGGTAGTTTCTCCTCTTCTCAGTTCTGAACCTACCCCTTCCACCGCGCCCCCCACCCACCTCACCACTCTACAGCTACGCCATCTTGTTCGAGACTGTCCCACACAGGGGAACATCGGTTCACCCCGCACCTTATCAATCCCCTTTAGTATTTTCTTTACCTCAATCAGACCCTGCCCCCTTCATTCTTCTGAACACCAGTGAGTACAAGCCCAGGCTATTCAACCACTCCTGGTATGATAGCCTTTTCATCCCTGGAACCAACTTGTGAACCCCCTCTGAACTGACTACAGTGTCACCACATCCTTTCTCAAGTAAGGAGACCAAAACTGGACACAATACTCCAGGTGTGGTCTCACCAATGCCTTACATAATTGGAACAGTATTTCTTTACTTATCTAATCCAGTCCTAAATGCCAGGATTCCATTTGCCTTTTTTATTATCTGCTGCACCTGCATATCCACTTTCTACAATTCACGCACCATGACTCCCAGATCCCTCTGCACTGACGCACTTTGAATCTGCTTCCCATTTAAATAATAATTTGCCCTTTTGTTTTTCCAGCCAAAATGGGCAGCCTCACGCTTTTTCACAGTAAACTCCATCTGCCAGATTCCATCCCATTCTCCTAGCCAATCAATACCCATCTGTAAACTCTTTATCTCCTCATCACAGCCTGCTTTCCCACCTTTCTTACTATCATTTGAGAATTTTTAAAATGTCAGAAATGTGACAATCAATGCAGAGATCAAGCTGCCATTAAAACCAGCAAGGAGGTAGTCTGATCAGCTGACTGATTTACATGTTGATTGGAGTAGAATTAGAATTAGATTCCCTCCAGTGTGGAAACAGGCCCTTCGGCCCAACAAGTCCACACCAACCCTCCGAAGAGTAACCCACCCAGACCCATTCCCCTACCCTATATTTATCCCTGTCTAATGCACCTAATACTATGGACAATTTAGCATGACCTATTCACCTGACCTGCACATGTTTGGATTGGACAAGACACAGTGGAGAACTTACCTGCATTTATGTAAATTGTGCCCTTGGCTCTTTAACGTCCACTTGAGGGGGTAGATAGAATTTATTATATCTGACATGAAAGATACATCTTGGAGAGCTACACAATTTTACAAAAGTGTTGGAGGGTCTTGACATCACAAAAGGCCCTCTCCTGCTCCTTGGATGCTGCTGGACCTGCTGTGCTTTTCCAGCACCACATGCTTGATATTAAATGCATTGGCAAAGGACAGAAGCTCGGTTAGCTAACAGGAAACAGGGAGCATGTATAAATGCAGTTTGGAAGAGTTTGAAGAGTTTGGAAAAGTAAAGCGTCACAGGGACCAGTGCTGGAGACTCAGCTACTTACAAACAGATCAATGACTTGGATGGAGGGATTGAAGGTAGTCGCTAAATTTGCAGATGACACCAAAATAGATGGGAAGGTAGATGTACAGACGACATGAGGTGGTGGGGAGGAGTTTTATCCAGCCCTGAAGAATGGGAAACATAAGGAGCAAGGTGAAAGTTTAGGCTGTGTGTGCAACTCGCTCTCCCTCTGGCAGGATGAGGTGCAATGATACAGTCTGTGGTGTGTTTGCTTTATATCGTAAATAATAAATTGTGTACTTGTAAAACGTTTACATGTCAAGGATACCCATTGACATGAAATTGTGTTCGATAAAGTTTTGCCTTTAAGATGAAGTCAGTGAGGTGCACGAAAATCTCATGGCACCCACTTTGTGATTGCACAAAGATGGCCTGCACTATTCGGCTGTGTGCATTGTGAGTATGGTACGAGGTTTTACTTGACTATCTCCACAGCACAAGCAAATGGAGCAAGAGAAAGGATCCCTGCCTGGGGCTTGGGTCTGGGAAATGTGGCTCAGTCCTGAAGGGGCATGAGGATTGTGGTTTGGGGCCATAGTCAAGTGAAGTGGGAAAGGCCTGGAGACCTGGCTGTGCTGGGGTCTTGGTGGGGGACAGTCGTAGAGTCATACAGGACAGAAACAGACCCTTCGGTCCAACCAGTCCACGTGAACATAATCTCAAACTAAATTACTCCCACCTGCCTGCTCCTGGTCCCTATCCCTCCAAACCTTTCCTATTCATGTACTTATCTAAGGTTTTTTTAAATGTTGTAATTGTGCTCACACCCATCACTTCCTCAGGAAGTTCATTCCACAAGCGAACCACCCTCTGTGTAAAAGACTTGGCCTTCGTGTCATTTTTAAATCTCTCTCCTCTCACCTTAAAGTCGGTCAAAGTAAAAGGAATAAAGAACCTGAAGGACAAAGTCCTCCCTATCCAAATGTGTGTCAGGCCTGTACGTTGAGAATGGTGAGTACCGCACTCAACACTGCGATGAACAAACACCACATTGTTCCTTCCACAATAAAAGAAATGTCCCTAGCTCACCACAACCATCAGGCATGCCAACACACTCAGCTCTCTGAGTAATCTATCTCCACAGTAAGAACAATGCACACATGTATAAAATTAAAACAATGTGAAACATTCAGAAGTGAACTATAACTTTGAAAAACATCTATGCCACACTTTCACTCTTCAGTCTAATAGTAATGGCAATCGAGTTGGATGAAACTTTATGGCCATAAGGTGGGGCCTCCCAGTTTGGTGAGGGGCTCTTTAATACGCTGTAGCGATGAGACCACAACTGGAGTCTGATGTACAGCCTTGGTCTCCTTACTCATGAAAGGATGTAAGAGCATCAGAAGCTGTTCACTTGACTGGTAACTGGGATGATGCATTATTTTATTGGAAATGATTGGACTGGTTAAGCCTGTTACTGGATTAATGGTGCTGGAAGAGCACAGCACTTCAGGCAGCATCCAAGGAGCAGCGAAATCGATGTTTCGGGCAAAAGCCCTTCATCAGGAATAAAGGCAGTGAGCCTGAAGCGTGGAGAGATAAGCTAGAGGAGGGTGGGGGTGGGGAGAAAGTAGCATAGAGTACAATGGGTGAGTGGGGGAGGACCCTCCCCTAGCTTATCTCTCCACGCTTCAGGCTCACTGCCTTTATTTCTGATGAAGGGCTTTTGCCCAAAACGTCGATTTTGCTGCTCGTTGGATCCATGAAGGTGATAGGTCAGAGAGGAGAGGGTGGAGTGGATTGGTGGAAAAGGAGATAGGTAGGTAGGACAAGTCCGGACAAGTCATGGGGACAGTGCTGAGCTGGAAGTTTGGAACTAGGGTGAGGTGGGGGAAGGGGAAGTTAGGAAACTGTTGAAGTCCACATTGATGCCCTGGGGTTGAAGTGTTCCGAGGCGGAAGATGAGGCGTTCTTCCTCCAGGCGTCTGGTGGTGAGGGAGCAGCGGTGAAGGAGGCCCAGGACTTCCATGGCCTCGGCAGAGTGGGAGGGGGAGTTGAAATGTTGGGCCACGGGGCGGTTTGGTTGATTGGTGCGGGTGTCCTGGAGATGTTCCCTAAAGCGCTCTGCTAGGAGGTGCCCAGTCTCCCCAGTGTAGAGGAGACCGCATCGGGAGCAACGGATACAATAAATAATATTAGTGGATGTGCAGGTGAAACTTTGATGGATGTGGAAAGCTCCTTTAGGGCCTTGGATAGAGGTGAGGGAGGAGGTGTGGGCGCAGGTTTTACAGTTCCTGCGGTGGCAGGCGAAAGTGGCAGGATTGGAGGGTGGGTTGTAGGGGGGTGTGGACCTGACCAGGTAGTCACGGAGGGAATGGTCTTTGCCGAAGGCGGAAAGGGGTGGGGAGGGAAATATATTCCTGTTGGTGGGGTCTTTTTGGAGGTGGTGGAAATGTCAGCGGATGATTTGGTTTATGCGAAGGTTGGTAGGGTGGAAGGTGAGCACCAGGGGCATTCTGTCCTTGTTACGGTTGGAGGGGTGGGGTCTGAGGGCGGAGGTGTGGGATGTAGACAAGATGCGTCGGAGGGCATCTTTAACCACGTGGGAAGGGAAATTGCGGTCTCTAAAGAAGGAGGCCATCTGGTGTGTTCTGTGTTGGAACTGGTCCTCCTGGGAGCAGATACGGCGGAGGCGGAGGAATTGGGAATACAGGATGGCATTTTTGCAAGAGGTAGGGTGGGAAGAGGTGTAATCCAGGTAGCTGTGGGAGTCGGTGGGTTTGTAAAAAATGTCAGTGTCAAGTCGGTCGTCATTAATGGAGATGGAGAGGTCCAGGAAGGGGAGGGAGGTGTCAGAGATGGTCCAGGTAAATTTAAGGTCAGGGTGGAATGTGTTGGTGAAGATGATGAATTGCTCAACCTCCTTGCGGGAGCATGAGGTGGCGCTGATGCAGTCATCAATGTAGCGGAGGAAGAGGTGGGGAGTGGTGCCGATGTAATTACGGAAGATCAACTGCTCTAGGTAGCCAACAAAGAGACAGGCATAGCTGGGGCCCATACGTGTGCCCATGGCTACCCCTTTGGTCTGGAGGAAGTGGGAGGATTCAAAGGACAAATTGTTAAGGGTGAGGACCAGTTCGGCCAAACGAATGAGAGTGTCGGTGGAAGGGTACTGTTGGGGACGTCTGGAGAGGGAAAAACAGAGGGCTTGGAAACCCTGGTCATGGCGGATGGAGGTGTAGAGGGATTGGATATCCATGGTGAAGATGAGGCGTTGGGGGGGCGGGGAAACGGAAGTCTTGGAGGAGGTGGAGGGCATGGGTGGTGTCTCGAATGTATGTGGGGAGTTCCTGGACTAGGGGGTATAGGACAGTGTCAAGGTAGGTAGAGATGAGTTCAGTGGGACAGAAGCATGCTGAGACAATGGGTCGGCCAGGGTGGTCAGGCTTGTGGATCTTGGGAAGGAGGTAGAACCGGGCAGTGCGGTGTTCCCGGACTATGAGGATGGAAGCTGTGGGTGGGAGATCTCCTGAGGTGATGAGGTTCTGTATGGTCTGGGAGATGATGGTTTGGTGATGGGGGGTGGGATCATGGTCGAGGGGGCAGTAGAAAGAGGTGTCCTTGAGTTGTTAAGCCTGTGTCCACTAGAGTTTAGATGAATGAAGGGTATTATTTTAAATATGGAAGACCTTCACGGGGACTTGACAGGGTGGATGTGAAAATTCTGATGAAGAGTCACTGGACCCAAAGCATTAACTCTGCTTTCTCTCCATAGATGCTGCCAGACCTGCTGAGTTTCTCCAGCAGTTTTGGTTTGTGCTTCCGATTTCCAGCATCCGCAGTTCTTTGAGGTTTTTGTTGGATGTTTTCCCATTGCAAGAGACCACAAATGGAGGACAACGTTTAAAATTAAGGGATCTCCCATTCAAGACAGAAATGAGGGTAACTTTATTTCACTCAGAGAGTCTCAAGGTGGTGAGATTCTCTTCCCCAGAGGTTCATGGAGGCTGGGCCATTGACTAGTTTTAAAACAGAGCCTGATACGTTCTTGATCGAGAAGGGAGTGGAAGGTTGTCAGGGTAAGAGAGGAAAGAAAATTTGAGAGCACAATGATTTTATTGACTACTGAAGCAGACTGAAAGGTCTGAATGACTTACTGCTGCTCTTAATTTGCATGTCTCAGTGTAAATGGGTGCTCTAAAGGGTTTATTAGAGGAAATGGAGAGACAGAAGGACTCTGGGAGAAAATCCCAGAGCCCAGGGCTGTATTCAGTTTAGTGGGAGGCAGAGTGACACAGTAAAGGGATGGAAAAACAGAGATGTCAGGGAGAGATGTCTGGAGTGCAATGAGACAGATCAGTGGTGTGATGGCATGATCAAAAGACATATCTTATTCTTTTACATGTAGCAATTCAATGTGTTCCCAAACAGCAGGTTGCAATAGCCTTGTGTGTCACTAACCTGGTGTGTCTACATCTTCAAGTCTGCCCGCCAACCAATAGCGGATGCCGCAGTTTTTAATCCTTCCATCCAGAATGAGAGTTTCTCATAATGGAGATCATTACTGTGGGGCTCCATGTTTCCGCTCCTTTAATTTCATGCTGAATCTGCTACATCTGCTTGCGATATTTACTGAGTATCGGCGAGGCTACCAGTTCACATCTGGAGTCTAGACTTACTGACTCTATGGGTTGGGCTCCTTCGTTATGCTATATCCCTTCCCAATCGGCCACTGTTTGCTTAGGTGGCCCGTGGGTAATTGATATCAAAGTGGTTTACTCTATTACGGGGAACACATTTACAGAGATAAGATACAGAAGAGTCGCCAGAGGAGAGGGTGCTTGGTCACAGATTTCCACTGCTCACCAAATTGCTTCCACAAATGGATTCTTACTTGTCAAACTTTGGTCAGAGAGTTATAGACAGTGGAACTCTGTTGCCAGCACTCCACAATCTTACCCAGAGTGCAGTGAACATTCATTCTGGGCAATTTGAGGGGAGGGGTCATTGAAAATGTGGTAGTGATCAAGAGATCTATTGTGACTTGCCTAATTACCCAAACCTTCAATTATGTTTTGTGGATGTCAATGTACAAACACAACATAATCATATAAGACTTATTTTCTGCTACTGTAATGGAAGGATTGGCATATTTGAGATAGATGCATTCACTGTCCCAATATTAATGTCACACACAGTGCACTACAACAGCACACTCCTTCAACACACTCCAACCAGAAGGACAAGTGCAGCAAAACACATGGGAACACCACCCTCTGCAAGTTCCTCTCTGAGTTGAATGGGGTGGGGTGGGGTGGAATCTCATTGAGACTTATAAAATTCTAATAGGACTAGATAGGGTGGATGCAGGGAGGGCATTCCCAATGGTAGGTGTGTCCAGAACCAGGGGTCACATTCTGAGGAGTCAGGGTAGACCATTTAGGATGGAGATGAGGAGATGTTTCTTCACCCAAAGGGTAGTGACCCCACGGAATTCATTACCACAGGAACTAGCTGATGCTAAAACAATGAATGTATTCAAGATTTGGCTAGATGTAGCACTTGGGGCAAATGGGGTCAAAGGTTATGGGGAGAAAGCAGGACTGAGTCAGATGATCAGCCGACTCACCTCCTATCTTCTATGTTTCTATGAGCTGCTCTCCATCCTGACTTGGAACTATCTTGATGTTCCTTCACTGTCACTGGGTCAAATTCTTGGCATCTCTGATAGTACCAAAACAGAAAGTGTTGGGAGAAATTCAGCAGGTCTGGTAGCATCTGTGGAGAGAGAAACAGTCAATGGCTTGAGTCCAGGGACTCTTCTTCAGAACAGAACTACTCTCACTTTCTGTAACTCCCTGAAATTGTCTGCTTCCTTCTTCTGCAAAGGAAGAAACCAGAATATGAGAGAATCTTTTGTGAAAAGGAGAGAGGGCCGATATTTGTGGAAGGTGACCACATGACTTAAATTTGAAAGGGTGGCGGAGGGTGGGGGGGTGGAGGAAGTTGAGTTGGAACAGTTCAGCAGGGGATGTGAGGAGGTGCCTGCATGAAGAGGAAGGAGTGAAGCTGTGGTACCCCTTGCCCAAAAACACCAGTTTAGTCAGGCTGTGGGGTTTGGCACCTGAACATGTGATGCCACTGCCCTCTCCCATGCCCCTGAGGGCTCTCCTATACTGCATCCAAGTTGGGAACAGGAAGCAGCTTCCTCCCTCAGGTACTGCCATCCACCCCAGCTTAGTTTGAGAGGGGGGGTCTCCTCAGATCCTGTCCCGTACCACCTCCATAAGACCATAAACCATAGGAGTGGAAGTAAGGCCATTTGGCCCATCGAGTCCACTCTGCCATTCAACCATGGCTGATGGGCATTTCAATTCCACTTACCCGCACTCTCTGCATCTTCCCAGGTCTCCTCTCCATTCCTGTCAATGCTTCGACTGGTAATTTGTGGCCGACCCCCTTCAGCCTTGGCTTCCGATTTGGTGCAAGGTCCTGCCATTGACCGTTCATTTAGCATTCAGTCTGATGTGTCCCATATTACCATTCCAAATGTCTCAACGCAGAGGCTTCCCAAAGCAGGGGTCAGGACACTGTGCTGGGGTGGGGTCAGGGGGCTCTGAGGCAGCAGAGACCCACGTCAAGCTCTAACCAACATATAACAGCAGCACTCTCAGACAGACAGGTTCCTACTCTCACTCCCTCATCCCAGTTCCCCTCACTACCCTCACTGTGGGATCACCGCAGTATTGAAGCCTCGAATTGGAGGCACACTGGGAGAAGGTCTGAAAAATCCTGGCACGACATCTAATACGAGGGGGTCACCTTCCCAAACATTCATTTTCTCTCGAAAAGAGCTCAACAATCATACCACACCAGGCTCTAGTCCAACAGGTTTATTTGAAATCACAAACTTTCGGAACCTCCTTCCTCCTTCAGGCGCTAAGAAGGAGCAATGCTCTGAAAGCTTGCGCTTTCAAATAAACCTGTTGGACTAGAACCTGGTGTGGTGTGATTTTTGACCTTGTCCACCCCAGTGCAACACCAGCACCTCCACATTCTTGAAACAAGAGTCAAGTTACCAATATTATTCTGTTTGTGAAAATCTGGATGAAATTATTCGCTCTGGATTGGCACGTTGAATACTGCTGGGTTGCTGTTGCTGACTGTAAATGGACATGATCCAAACACTTTCTTCACACTGTCTCCCATCATAACTCCTGAGACCCTTTCCTCCCTTTGCCCATAGATTAGATTCCCTACAGTGTGGAAACAGGCCCTTCAGCCCAACAAGTCCACACCGACCCTCTGAAGAGTAACCCACTCAGACCCACTCCCCTACCCTATATTTACTCCTGACTAATGCACCATAACGCTACGGGCAATTTAGCATGGCCAATTCACCTGACCTGCACATCTTTGGATCGTGGGCGGAAACTGGAGCACCCGGAGCAGCACGCAGACAATGTGCAAACATCACACAGACAGTCGCCCGAGGTGGGAACCAAACCTGGGTCCCTGGCACTATGAGGCAGCAGTGCTAACCACTGAGCCACTGTGCCAGCCATGCTGTTATCATAAAATCCATCACACACAAGTTACTTCTGTGATGTATGAATTTCACCGTGACTGGAATCACATCAAACAGCATATCCCTCAGCTATTCATGACAAGCAAGGCACTGACTCATAGAGTCACAGAGATGTACAGCACAGAAACAGACCCTTTGGTCCAACCTGCCCACACCAATCAGATAAACCTGAATTAATCTTGTCCCATTGCCAGTACTTGACCCATATCCCTGTAAACCCTTCATATTCATATACCCATCCTGATGCCTTTTAAATGTTGTAATTGTACCAGCCTCCATCACTTCCTCTGGCAGCTCATTCCATACACACACTACCCCCTGCGTGAAAAAGTTGCCCCTTAGGTCCTTCTTATATTTTTCCCCCTCACCCTAAACTTACACCCTCTAGTTCTGAACTCCCCCACCCCAGGGAAAAGACCTTGTCTATTTACCCTATCCATGCCCCTCATGATTTTATAAACCTCTGTAAGGTCACCCCTCAGCCTCCAACGCTCCAGGGAACACAGCCTCAGCCTGTTCAACCTCTCCTTGTAGCTCAAACCTTCCAATCTTGGACACATCCTTGTAAATCTTTTCTGAACCCTTTCAAGTTTCACAACATCCTTGCTACAGCAGGAAGACCAGAACTGAACGCAGTATTCCAAAAGTAGCTAACCAATGTCCTGTACAGCCGCAACATAACCTCTCAACTCCTATACTCGATGCACTGACCAATAAAGGCAAGATAGTAAATGCCATCTTCACTGTCCTGTCTAGCTGCAACTACACCTTCAAGGAACTATGAACCTGCACTCCGAGGTCTCTTTCCTGGGAATGTTTACAGTAAAATGAATGAATTGAATGGGAATGGAGTTGTACCTAACCTCAGTTTATCTGACTGGGGAAACCGTTTGATTGTGTACAATGTGGAAAGACACTTTGTCATGTTTATTTGCAAGGGAGTAAAGGCTATATCTTTGTAACTAGTGAACAGAAGGGTTCAGCAAAGATGACAGTCTTGGCTTTGTGTTCACATTCATATCTAATTCAGAAAGTTAAAAGTTTACCATCACAGGTTTAAAGCTGCACTGCCTGAAGACGGAAAGGGGAGCTTGCTTTGATGGAGTCCATAAGACCGTAAGCCAGAAGAATGGAAGTGAGGCCATTCAGCCCATCGAGTCCACTTCGCCATTTAATCATGGCTGATGGGCATTTCAATGCCACTTACCTGCACTCTCCCCATATCTCCTAATTCCTTGCGAGATTAAGAATTTATCAATCTCTGCCTTGAAGACATTTAAAGTCCCAGCCTCCACTGCACTCCGTGACAATGAATTCCACAGGCCCACCACTCTCTGGCTGAAGAAATGTCTCCTCGTTTCCGTTTTAAATTGACCCCCTCTAATTCTAAGGCTGTGCCGTGGGTTTCCCAGTGTCCACCCTTTTTAAGCCATGCATTATCTTGTAATCGATCGTGTCAGTCGAGTCAATCCATCACGTAACAATGGGGTGAGGAAAGGTCACTTTGATACCTCCATCTTGGTCAGTCACAACAAAACATCTTATTCTTTTATCTTGTTGAGCACTCGGTTATCCCACTTCAACTGAGATTGGTTAGCCAGGTCAAAAATGAAGGGAAGTTAATTCCAGGGTAATCTTGAAAGAGAAATTGTATTGGCCATGCCCCTGAGAAATAACAAAACATGACAACACACACACATATACCCAGGTTATGAATTTACAATTACAGAGGGGAAGGGTATCTGGTATAGACAGGAAGGTATTTTTAAGAAACTTCGGTTCTGAGAATATAAAACCCTGAGTCCAACTCTTTAGCTGCTGTGTAGTTCCTCTATAAAGACAAAGCTATAGATGTCCCGTGAATCAGCATTGCTGTTCTAAGATGCTCATTGGGTAGTTTCTGAGTTGGAGGGAGATTGAGAGACAGAGGAAGAGAGGAGCATCCAGTATCCTTGCTGTTATCAGTTCACGTTGCTTTTCCTCACTGCTTTTTGGGTCAAAGTAAGCTGCTGAAATATGATTTATTTGCGTTTTTCAAGTTTAGCTCCATTGTCTTTATTAAACTGAACATTCCACAAGTAACCTTTCACTTCCATTTTGTGAAGTTATCATGTAAAAGAGAGTAAAACTAGTATCATGACGCCTCATTGAGTTTCAGTACCTCTTGATTGAAATGGTCACTTTGAGGCAGTCAGTTTCATGCATTCCATGTGGGTTGCCTGCCTTTGTCAATGGATCTCAGCAGCCACATTTAATCAGTAATGTCCCTTCAAAACCCAAGTTTAGACCATGAAAGTTTCAGCTATTAAAATCCAAATGGTTGAATAAAAGTTGAACTCTGATAGTCTGTTTTCACTACTCTCATAACAATATCTACCTGTCTCAACCTGAATCATTAAATCGGCTGGTCTAGTCTGGGAGTATGATGTGCACAAATTGACTGTCGTGTTTTCTACTTCATAAGAGGGGCTATACTTCATAAGCTGCTATCTAAATGCAAATTATTGCTTTCAAATATTAAAATAAAACAAGTTATTTTCCTGCTGTTATGATTTTATTACTGGGTTTCATGAAGCAGATGATCAATCTTTAATTCCTGGAGATTTCTGACCATTCTTGGACAATTGGTAATCCAAGTAGAGGTGGACAAAGCCAGATGTCACACAACACCAGGTTATAGTCAGGTCACAAAGGAGCAGTGCTCCGAAAGCTTATGATTTCAAATAAACCTGTTGGACTATAACCTAGTGTCATGTGACTTCTGACTTTGTCCACCCCCAGTCCAACACCAGCACCTCTACATCAACAGTGGTGGAAAATTGCTCTTGGCACAGGGTTCAAACACTTAATGGTATTATTCCCGAAATGACCAGGGAAGTTGTGCTGATCAAACTAATGATATCTAAGCTTAGAAGCCTCTAAATCATGATGGACTTTCTCCTGGGTACTTAGGGGAAGCTGGGAATGAGGTGGTAGGTGCATTAATGCTAATTTTTCAAAGTTTGCCAGAGTCTGGAAAAGTTCTATCAGATTGGAAAGTCGCAAATGTAACTTCTTTATCCTAACAGGGAAGGAAGCTTAAACTATAAGCTAGCTAGATTTGCACCTGGCTTGGGGAAGGTTTTAGAATTAACCATTGAGGAGTTTACAGTTGTGAATACAGAAAATCTCAAGATAATTGGGAAGAGCCGACATGGATTGTCAAAGGGATATGATGTTTCATAGAAATGAATTTGAAACCCAAACAGATCGGCCATGATCTTATTGAATGGGAGAGCAGCCTCGATGAGCTGAATGGCCTGCTTCTGCACTTGGAATCCTACAGCACGGAAACAGACCCTTCACTCCAACCAGTCCGTGCTGAACATAATCCCTAACTAGATTAGAGTGGTGCTCGAAAGGCACAGCAGGTCAGGTAGCATCCGAGGAGCAGGAAAATTGACATTTCGGGCAAAAGCCCTTCATCAGGAGTAAAGGCAGGGTGCCTGCAGAGTGGAGAGATAAATAAGAGACGGATGGGGGTGGGCAGAAAGTAGGTAAAAACAATAACTGCAGATGCTGGAAAGCAAATTCTGGATTAGTGGTGCTGGAAGAACACAGCAGTTCAGGCAGCATCCAACGAGCAGCGAAATCGACTTTTCGGGCAAAAGCCCGAAACTTTCCTGATGAAGGGCTTTTGCCCGAAACGTCGATTTCGCTGCTCGTTGGATGCTGCCTGAACTGCTGTGCTCTTCCAGCACCACTAATCCAGTATTTGGGGAGAAAGTAGCATAGAGTACATGGTTGAAGAGCTTCAGGCCAGAGGAGATGACCTGGGGGTTGCAGTGAGAGAGAGACTCACTAAGATTCTTGTAGAGAGCGGAGGAAAAATCCCTAACTAAACTAGTCCCACCTGCCTGCTCCTGACCCATATCCCTCCAAACCCTTCCTACCCTGTACTTGTTTAATTGTCATTGAAATGTTGTGACTGTACACACATCCACCACTTCCTGAGGAAGTTCATTTCACACCCGAACCACCCTCTGTGTCAAACATTTGCCTCTCATGGCTTTTTTAAACCTCAGCTTAAAAAACGTGACTCCTAGTCTTGAAGTGTCCCATCTTGGGGGAAAAAACCCTACCCATTAACCTTGTCTATAGCCCTTGCCATTCCATTAACCTCTGTAAGACTTTTCTGATGTCTGCAAAATCAAAATGTGAAACGCCGATTCAGCCTCCCACCAAAACCGACCTCCGCGTTCCCCCCCCCACCCCCACGCCCCTTTTATTGAGATGAGAAAGGCACAGTGCTGAAGTGGGACACACCAAGGAGAGAGAGTTGAATAGAGGAGTCAACACAGCTGGCGGCTGCTTAACAGCTGACTCCAATCGCTATGGTGAGAGATAGTCTCCTAGCAACAGCCCGAGCATCAATCTTCCCAGGCTGGAAGCTTTAGTGTGCAGACAAGAATTCTCCAAAGGATTGAAAGGAACACACCTGCAGTCGGACACAGAGAGGACAGTATCGTGTGAGGAGGGTGCAATCAATCCACGCAAAGCAACGTGGTGAGCTGGGAGATGCTAGCGTCCTTTCTTTTTGACTCAATCTCCGTGTCTCCACCCGGGGCTTTTGAACATTTGCTTTTTCTGTCTCTCTTTCACCACCAGAAGCAAATCGATAAGAGAACGGAGCAAGAAAAGACAGGATGAGTGAACAAACAGTGTGGAGTAGCATGGGGCTAGTGGGAGAGGAATGTTACTTGCTGTGATGTTGAAGTCTGGGATTAGATGGTTCCATTGCTAAGCTGGTGGTACATGCAGGGGTGAGATTGGTTCCCTTTCGACACAGTGCTGAAGACGCTGGTTCTAGGAGGAGTGGGTGTTGAGATATCAGTGGAAATTGCCCTCAGTAAGCGGTGCTGCCAATCTAGCAAGCTTCCCAACCCAACTGAACATTCCCAGAAAATGCAGTTGATGTTGAACCTGTGAAATCACAGTGGGATTAATACTCAATCGGGTTTCTTGGCTGTGGACAACCACCTGATGAAGGAGCGTCACTCCGAAAGCTAGTGCTTCCAATTAAACTTGTTGGACTATAACCTGGTGTTGTGTGACTTTTAACTTTGTCCACCCCAGTCCGACACCTGCATCTCCAAATCATACCCCTCATGATTTTGTAAACCTCTATAAGGTCACCCCCACAGCCTCTGGCGCTCCAGGGAAAGCAGCCCCAGCCCATTTAGACTTTCCATATAGCTCAAACCCTCCAACCCTGGCAACATCTTTGTAAGTCCAAAGTTTGGGAGAAGATTTGAAGCTCGGGTGCTCGTTGTTGTGGTTCTGTTCGCCGAGCTGGGAATTTGTCTTGCAAACGTTTCGTCCCCTGTCTAGGTGACATCCTCAGTGCTTGGGAGCCTCCTGTGAAGCGCTTCTGTGCTGTTTCTTCCAGCATTTATAGTGGCCTGTCTCTGCCGCTTCCAGTTGTCAGTTCGAGCTGTCCGCTGTAGTGGCCGGTATATTGGGTCCAGGTCGATGTGTTTGTTGATATCAAACACATCGACCTGGACCCAATATACCGGCCACTACAGCGGACAGCTCGAACTGACAACTGGAAGCGGCAGTGACAGGCCACTATAAATGCTGGAAGAAACAGCACAGAAGCGCTTCACAGGAGGCTCCCAAGCACTGAGGATGTCACCTAGACAGGGGACGAAACGTTTGCAAGACAAATTCCCAGCTCGGCGAACAGAACCACAACATCTTTGTAAGTCATTCAATCATTTCAATTAAGTGGATTCAAAGTTGCTAGGAAGACTGCTTTATAGACAGGCAGGAGGTTGGAAGAACACAGCAAGCCCGGCAGCATCAGGAGGTGGAGTAGTCAATGTTTCGGGTGTAACCCTTCTTCAGGACTGGGGGTGGATGTACAGGGAGCTGTAGATAAAGAGGGAGGTGGGGACAGGATGATGAAGTGGGGATAGGTGAAGACAGGCAGAGGGTATGACCTGGTTGGTCAATGGGGGGAATTAATCCGGTTGGTGGCAGGGAGGGAGAGGAGCTGGGAAGGGAGTCGGGGGATGGGAAGGGAGGTTATTTGAAATTGGAGAACTCAATGTTGAGTCCTCCGAGTTGTAGGCTGCGCAGGCAGAAGATGAGGTGTAGTTCCTCCAATTTGTGGTCTGATTCTCTGTGGCAATGGAGGAGGCTAAGGATGGTCATAAAAGAACTGTAGCGGTCCTCCACGCGTTTGGGAAAGGGAGGCCTTGAACTGGGGGAGGGTAGAGGAGAGGGATTGGAGGTGCCTCCACATAGCTGAGAGGGTGGAGCGGAGAGTCTGCAGAGAGAATTGTTGGTGGAGGTATTAGAGGTATAGCAAGTATGGAGCATCAAAGTTGGGTCCAAATTTGGAGGGTTTAAAATGTAGCTGTAGGCCTTGAGGGGTGAGATGGTCACAAAGCTACCCCCACACCCACCCCCAGTCCTGAGGCAGGGTTGCACCCAAAACATTGACTTCTCCACCTCCTGACGCTGCCGGGCTTCCTGTGTTCTTCCAGCCTCCTGCCTGTCTACTTTCGATTCCAGCATCTGCAGTTCTTTTGTCTCTGTGGAAGACAGCTTTGTGAAAGAAGGCATCAACATCCCCAAAACTGTTCCTGACCTCACCCTCAGAAGCTTGAAACCTCATCCCATAGCTCCATAATTCTGCTGCATTGTCCAACAGCACAGAGCACCCCCGGGTGATACAATACACTTTGGCTGCCCTGCTTTGTACCAGAGAAAGGAAAGGCTTGCATTTATATGAAGCTTGTTACATTTTCTGAAACATTTAGGCAATAAGAGAGGGCAGCCTCTGCTGCTACATCACCAATTGCAGCAGCCAATTTGTGCATAGAAAGCCCCCATTGTAAGCACATGATCTATGAGCAATGTTTGGTATTGGTTGAGAAATAACCAATGATGAAAGGTTTTTGCCCAAAACATCAATTTTCCTGCCCCTTGGATGCTGCCTGACCTGCTGTGCTTTTCCAGCACTACTCTAAACATGAAACGTCCAAAGTTTAAGGGACTGAAATCTGTTTCCCAGTTCCCTGGTGTTACATATCTAGAAATGGCAAAATGCTTGGAGTGCAGGTTCATAGCTCCTTGAAAGTGGAGTCGCAGGTAGATAGGATAGTGAAGAAGGCGTTTGGTATGCTTTCCTTTATTGGTCAGAATATTGAGTACAGGAGTTGGGAGGTCACGTCGCGGCTTGTACAGGACATTGGTTAGGCCACTGTTGGAATATTGTGTGCAATTCTGGTTTCCTTCCTATCGGAAAGATGTTGTGAAATTTGAAAGGGTTCAGAAAAGATTTACAAGCATGTTGCCAGGGTTGGAGGATTGAGCTATAGGAAGAGGCTGAACAGGCTGGGGCTGTTTTCCCTGGAGTGTCAGAGGCTGAGGGGTGACCTTATAGAGATTTATAAAATCATGAGAGGCATGAATAGGATAAATAGACAAAGTCTTTTCCCGGGGGGGGGAAGAAGTCCAGAACCAGAGGGCATAGGTTTAGGGTGAGAGGGGAAAGATATAAAAGAGACATAAGGGGCAACTTTTTCAGCTTTGAAGAGGGTGCAGAAGAGGTTTACTGGATTAGTGGTGCTGGAAGAGCACAGCAGTTCAGGCAACATCCAACGAGCAGCGAAATCGACGTTTCGGGCAAAAGCCCTTCATCAGGAGGGCTTTTGCCCGAAACGTCGATTTCGCTGCTCGTTGGATGCTGCCTGAACTGCTGTGCTCTTCCAGCACCACTAATCCAGTATTTGGTTTTCAGCATCTGCAGTCATTGTTTTTACCTTGCAGAAGAGGTTTGCCAGGATGCTGCCTGGATTGAGTGTATTAACTATAAGGAAAGGTTGGACAAACATGGATTGTTTTCATTGGATCATTGGAGGCTGGTGGGGGGGACAACCTGATCAAAGTATGTAAAATTATGGATAGTCAGTCTTTTTCCAAGGCTGGAACTGTCAAATACCAGGGGCGTAAGATTAAGGTGAGAATGGGAAATTGTTAAGGTGATGTGTGAGGCAGGTTTATTACACAGAGGGTGGTAGGTGCCCAGAACGCACTGCCAGGGGAGGTGGTAGAATGATAACAATGTTTAAGAGGTATTTAGACAGGCACATGAGCAGGCAGGGAATAGACGGATATGGATCATGTTGCAGGCAGATGGCATTTGTTTAGAATGGCATTATGGTTGGCATAGATATGGTGAGCATTGTACATTAGCAATCTGGACAAAGGAACTGAGGGCATTGTTGCTAAATTTGGAGATGACACAACGATGGGTAGAGGGACAGAAAGCATTGATTAGATTAGATTAGATTACTTACAGTGTGGAAACAGGCCCTTCGGCCCAACAAGTCCACACCGCCCCGCCGAAGCGTAACCCACCCATACCCCTACATTTACCCCTTACCTAACACTACGGGCAATTTAGCATGGCCAATTCACCTGACCTGCACATCTTTGGACTGTGGGAGAAAACCGGAGCACCCGGAGGAAACCCACGCAGACACAGGGAGAATGTGCAAACTCCACACAGTCAGTCGCCTGAGGCGGGAATTGAACCCGGGTCTCTGGCGCTGTGAGGCAGCAGTGCCACCGTGCCGCCCACTGGGAAGGTTGCAGAGGACCTGAACAGGCTGAGGGAGCGGGCAAAGAAGTGGCAGATGGAATACAATGGAGGAAAATGTGATGTTATGCACTTTGTAGGAAGAATGACGACCCAGACTATTTTCTAAATGGGAACAAGTTTCAGAAATCTGAAGCATAAAGGGACTTGGGAGTCCTAGTTCAGTATTCCCTTAAGGTTAACATGCAGGTTCAGTTAGGAAGGTAAATGCAACGTTAGCATTAACTGCAAAAGGACTAGAAAACAAAAGCAAAGATATCCAGCTGAGGCTGTATAAGGCTCTGGACAGACTGCATTTGGAATATTGTGAGCAGTTTTGGGGCCCATATCGAAGGAAGGATATGTTGGCGTTGGAGACGGTCCAGAAGAGGTTTACAAGAATGGTCCAGGAAATTAAGGCTTTGTCATGTGAGGAGAGGTTGAGGACTCTGGGTCTGTACTTGATGGAGTTTAGAAGGATGAGGAGGGAATCTGATTGAAACGTACAGAACACTGAGGAGATAGAGTGGATGAGGAGAAGATGCTGCCTCACAGTACCAGAGAGCCAGGTTCAATTCCTGCCTCAGGCAACTGTCTGTGTGGAGTTTGGACATTCTCCCTGAGTCTGCGTGGGTTTCCTCCCACAGTCCAAAAATGTGCAGGTTAAGTGAATTGGCCATGCTAAATTGCCCGTAGTGTTAGTTAAGGGGTAAATGTAGGGGAATGGGTCTGGGTAGGTTGCTCTTCAGAGAGTCGGTGTGGACTTGTTGGGCTGAAGGGCCTGTTTCCACACTGTAAGCAATCTAATCTAATCTAATGTTTCCACTAGGAGGAGAGACTAGGGCCCGAGGGCACAGCCTCAGATTGAAGGGATGGCCCTTTAGAACTGAGATGGGGAGGAATTTTCAGCCAGAGGGTGGTGAATCTGTGGAACTCATTGCCTCAGCAAGCAGTGGAGACCAAGTCATTGAGTGTCTTTAAAGACAGCGATAGATAGGGTCCTGATTAGTAAGGAGACCAAGGGTAACTGGAGAAGGCAGGAGAATGGAGTTGAGAAACATATCAACAATGATCAAAATGATGGAGCATACTTGATGGGCCAAATGGCTTAATTCTCTCTCATATTTTATGGATTTATGATCTCAAGGTAAAAACGCCATAGTCCCAGAGAACCACAGGATTGTTCTCTCATTAGAAAGAGACACTAATGGTGGTTTAACCTGAGGGTCACTGCCTGTTAACTAATGATGTCCACAGCCATAAAAGGAATAAGTTGCATTTGTATAGCACTTTTCATGACCTTTTCAGCATATCGTGAAACTCATTACAGTCAAAACAAAGTACTTTTGAATTAAAAAAAAGAGTAAGCTCTGGAAATATTCAGCAGATCTTGCAGCAGAATGGAGGGAGACACAGAGTAAACACATTGAATCCAGTATGAACCAAAAATGTCAACTAAAAACTTTAACTCTGTTTCACTCTCCACAAGTGCTGCTGGTTTTGGTTTTATCTCAGGTATCCAGCGTCCGTGGCAACTATTTTTAATAAAACACACTCTTGAAGTTTATTCTAATGTAAGAAACATGATTAGCAAGTTTCCACACACAGCAATGCAATAAAAAGTCAGATCATGTTTCTTCAGTAATGTAATGTAAGTCAAGGGGTAAATATCAGTCAGAATTCCAGGGAGAATTGCCCTGCTGTAGTGCCGTGGGATCTCTCGCCTCTGCCTGACAGGACCTCCGTATAATATCTCATCCAACAACACAACACACCTTTAGCATTGCACTGGGAGAGCCAGCCTAGATTGTGAGCTGAGCTCTCTAGAATAGGATTCTGGACGAACCTAAGAAGAGCCTAAGGTCAAGGTGTTGAAAACTAACCTGCTAATATGACCCCGCCCTTTTAAATAGTTTGGCAACTCCGTAAGCTTGGGAGTTATGGATTTACCTGTCATGACTGTGATGAGGAGTATGTGTAATTATTGTCGTAAGTTAGACAGAATGCTGCAGATGTCAGTATAATCATGCCACCTCCTCCCACGTTTAAATACTATTATGAAACTGCAAACTAAGCGGATAACTTGGGTGGCAACAGATTTCCAAAGGGTTAACTCGAGTAAAACAGAGGAGGATTTGGACCAAGCAAATTGGCTAAATCCTTGTGGGAAGGGGCTAAGTGGATGAGTAATGTAAATGGCAGCAATGTAAAATGAAAACATTAATGGCAACTTTGCTCTATGCAATTTATAGAAATACCCACTTTCCCAAATGAAGGGAGCACTGTTAGGGAGAAGTCAAAACTGTGTGTGTGTGTGTGTGTAGGGAGACATTGACATTTGGGACCTTTAACTGCACCATGCTTCCAGCCTCTCCTGACAGCATCAACGCAGAGCCCCAGACTGGGAAGGGTTACAAAGTATGCCAAGCAAGTGCCAGAGATGCCCCCATTGGCTGGTAACCTCAAGCCACATAAATAAATGAGGCTGAGCAGGGAGTTGAGAGGGACATATGGAAGTAGGGGGACTGTCAACGTGGACCCTGTCAGTGATGCCAACTGCCAAGATGTGTGCCACCCTTATTTCCAGAGCTTGGGAGAGGCTGGGTCCTTATTCATGGCTGATTCTGCTCTGCTCTCTGTTCCTGTCTGTCACCTCATCCTGTAAGAGCGAAGGCAGAATATCTCTGGTTGTGTTGGACTGTGTTCGGATGACATGTCCACCACAGGCAAATAGCTAGAGGCATGAAGAAACATCATGAAGTGGGTATGAGGCTGGCATCTTGGGGGGAGGCGAGGGCCTAGTGGCACTAGTACTGGACTATTAATCCAGAGTGCAAGCTCATGTTCTGGGGCCTTGGGGTGGAATCCCACCAGGACAGATGGAATTTGAATTCAATTTTTAAAAAAATTGGAATTAAGAAATTAATGATGAAAGTGAAACCATTGCCGATGGCCATGGGGAAGCCCATCTGGTTCACTGGTGCCCTTCAGGGAAGGAAATATGAATATGTGATTAATAACCAGGACTCCGTTTGAATAAGAAAATCTAGCCACTCAGTTCAAGAGCAACTAGGGGCAGGTAATAAATGCCAGCCAGCCAATGACATCCATGTCTCACAAGTGAATAATAAAAAAAGGTGTGAGATGCACCATGTAAATGCTGGGTCTGAGTCTTGGGTGCTATGACAACTACTGATGGAGAGTATTGGGGTAGCATGCATTGAGCAATATGAAGGTTGGGATGTTGTCCTCTGAACATACACTCACTGGCCTTAACCCAATGCTTTATGTCACTCTGCTGCCAGGGACCAGAATGTGGGCACTGACCTCCTTGAGCAATGGTCTCGGGATCTTCCAAGAGTCTGCATTGAGGTCCTTCTAGTCCCTGCATGACCTCTCTCTCTCTCTCTCTCTCTCTCTCTCTCTCTCTCCTCTCCTCTCTCTCTCTCTCTCTCTCTCCCTCCCCTTTCTCCATCTGAAGGCCTTTTATGCTAAAGTCTTTCTTCCTTCCTGGTTTTATGTGTGACTCCTAACATGTACCAGTGCAAAGAGGAACAAGCCAGCTATAAGACACACTGCTGCTGGTGGGGGGGCTGTCCACCAGCCAACAGCACTGGACCGGTTTGGCTCAATCCTGCAACAGAGGAAAGTTGCAAAAGATTCATGTGCGGTGAACCTCAACAGGATCACAGTGTTACCCACCCCAACCCCTGTGTCAAAACCAAGCTTCAACTCGTTGTAGTCCAATGCAGAATTACTAATTAGAAGCACATAGCACACAACTTAAAGGAAAAACTTGAGTAACAGAAATAGTGAACAAAAGTTGTGAAAAAGGCTGTTATCAGGTTGATTAAAAAGACTCCTGGAAAAGATGATTGGTAAGTGTCAGAAGAAAAACCCATGAACTACGTCGAGAGTCAGAGACAGCACTCTGCCACTGGAACCGTCTCAAGGCCACATCAGAGAGGATTATCAAGGACGAACAGAGATAATAAACTACTATGTTCCATCAATCTTCACCCTCGATAAGTTATTTCCTGCACGCCACTTTTGAGCAGTTGTGTCGTGTGTACTGAAATCTTTCAGACAGACTCCTAACCTTCACTCACGACCCATCCCCTCCCTTCCTCAACACTGCCAGGGAATACAGATAGGTTTATCAATGTCAAGTGAGGGGATGGTAAGTTTTGGAGTGAGGGAGAACCCCCTCAGTCAAACTGACCCAGACTTAGTCACCATCAGACTTACACATTACAGGCCAGCCACTCAGAGGAACTAGTCCAGGGTCATAATCACATATAGTTTGCCTTTCGATGACAATCATCTATAATTGGAACTGAGCTCTGATCTCAAAGTGGATGTTTCGAGCTGCACTCAATCTTGTACCAAGCTGTGTAGGTATGTGATTAATAACCAGGACTCATTTTGAATAAGAAAAGCTAGACATCCCAAAGCACTTTATGAGCAATAAAAGTATTGTTGAAACACAATTACTGTCAATAAAAGTATTGTTGAAACACAATTACTGTCAATAAAAGTATTGTTGAAACACAGTTACTGTCAATGTAACGAATGTGGTAGACAATTTGTATCCAGCGAAGACTGAGTAACAAAATAGGGAGCAGAATTAATTTTATTCATTCAGTCACAAGAAGTAGACATCTTGTACAAGTAAGAGATGCCTTTGGTTTGTTTGTTGGATAGAGTGAAACTCCAATATTGTTTGTTTCTTCATAGGCTACTGTACAGAACCAAACTGCTTCAGTGACTATGTATATAAAGATACTTTTACGAATAAAGTATATTTTTGAAATTAAAACACTGGGCATTGTGGGCTGGGCCAGCATTTACTGCCATTTCTAGTTATCGTGGAAAAAGTGGTGGTGGCCTGCTTTCTTGAATCACTGCCGTCCCTGTGGTGTAGGGACACCAGGACGCAGTGTGATTCCAAGACTTTGACCCAGCCACAGTGAAGGATTGGAAAGATAGCTCCAAATCGGGATGAGGCGGAGGTTTGGAGGAGAACGTGCTGGTGGTGGTGGTATCTGTCAGGGCCTGGGAGAGGACGTGGAGCTAGAAGGTGTTGTAGCAGGAGCCCTGGTGAGGTGCTGCAGCACATCCTTTCGTAGTTACTGCTGCTGCTGCTGCTGTGTGGCGTTGGTGGGTAAGGTCCCTATCCAGCAGATTGGTTCAGCCTGGATGGTATCCAGCTTCTTGAATATTGTTGGAGTCTCCCTCATCCAGGAATGAAGGGAGTATTCTATCACGCTCATGACTTAGACGAAAAGACACAGAAACAAAAGAAGGCCATTCAGCCCATTGAATGCCAGAGTAAATTCAGCGAGATCATGGCGATCTGATAATCCTCAACTCCACTCGCTGCATTTTTCGATAACCCTTTATTTCCTTCCTGGTTAAAAAAATCTGTCTGTCTTAGCCTTGAATATACTTAATGACCCGAGACTCACCTGCCCTCTGTAGGAATGAATTCCAGATCCACTGCCCTCCTCTTCATCTCTGTCTTAATGTGCGATCTGTTATTCTGAAATTATACCCTCTGTTCCTGGACTCTCCCATGAGGGGAATCAACCTTTCGACATCTATCCTGTCAAGTCCCCTAAGAACCATGTGCGTTTCAATAAGGTCCCTCTCTTTCGCCTAAACTCCAGTGAGTGCAGAACCAACCTACTCAACCTCTCCTCATTAGACAGTCCCTCCACGTGCCCGAGAGATGGAGGAAAGGGTTTGGGGGAGCCTGGAGGTAAGTCACTTGCTGCAGAATCCTCAGCCTCTGTGAATTGGCAGGAGCCTGGGTATGGAATACAATGAGGAATGGTCGCATGGTCAGATGGTGCTTAAACAAAGATGGAGGCAGAGGGCGTCTCTGAGTCAAGCTAACACTTGTAACTCAGTGTCCCCTCCTTAGCTGAAAATGGAGACAGTACACACTCAGCATTTCCACTCAGCTCCTGCTGAGTGAGGCATCAAAAGTATTTTCCTTTCTGTAAGTAAAACCCTACAACAAATGAAGTTTAAGTATAAGATAATGAGAAAGAAAGATATCTTAATACACTATAAAATAGAATTTGAAACAGGAAGATAAAGCAAACATGCCTGCACGGATATATAGCACGTTATCACAACTCAAACTTTTCAAAGCACTTCAAACACAATGAGGTTCTTTGAAGTGCGGTGGTAAATGAGTAAAGAATCCAGCGATAGCTTGAATATTTCCCCAACGTTACTTTTATTATAGTTCTCTGGTTAAATTCTCTCTTCAGCTGAATGCACTGATTTACTCGAATGCTTGAACAGCCACGAGGGGCCAAATGGATTCTTTCGGTCTCTCTGTAATGGCACATGTCACAGCCAGCTTAGACTGAGCATGAAGAAAGAATATCACAGCTTCAGGGTGTGCTTCTGAGGTTTGATGTGTGACGGTTTCTCAGGTGAATAGCCATTGTGCACAAGCAGATTTCCTGATATGGTAATGGCAATGGATGGTCAATTACACAGTCATAGAGTCACAGAGATGGACAGCACGGAAACAGACCCTTCAGTCCAACTCACCCATACCGACCAGATATCCCAACCCAATCTAGTCCCATTTGCCAGCACTTGGCCCATATCCCTCCAAACCCTTCCTATTCATATACCCATCCAGATGCCTTTTAAATGTCGCAACTGTACCAGTTTCCACCACTTCCTCTGGCAGCTCATTCCATACACGCACCACCCTCTGTGTGAAAACGTTGCCCCTTAGGTTCCTTCTAAATCTTTCCCCTCTCTCCTTAAACCTATGCCATCTTGTTTTGGACTACCCTACCCTGTGAAAAAGACCATGCTATTCACCCTCTCCATGCCCCTCAGATTTTATAAATGTCTATCAGGTCACCCCTCAGCCTCCAATGCTCCAGGGAAAATAGCCCCAGCCTGTTCAGCCTCTCCCTATAGCTCAAATCCTCCAACCCAGTCAACATCCTTGTAAATCTTTTTTGAGCCCTTTCAAGTTTCACAATTACTTTGTTCATTTTTTATTTATTCATGGGACATAGGCATTACTGGTTATGACAATACTTAATGCCGTCCCTAATTGCCCAGAGGGCAGTTAAGAGTTGGAGTGGGTCTGGAGTCACATGCGGATCAGACCAGGTAAGGACAACAGTTTCCTTTCCTAAAGGACATTTCAGAAACAGATGGGTTTTAATGGCAATTGATTGCGATGACATTGTCACCCTTAGCTAGCTTCTTATTCCAGATTGTGATTGAATTAAAATTTCACCACCTACCATTATGGAGTATGAACCCCAGTCAAAAGTCATTAACAATCTGCTCACCCCTCTTCCCCGAATGCCCCTGTCCATAAGACCATGAGAAATAGGAACAGCAGTAGGCCATTCAGCCCCACAAGCCTGCTTTGCCATTCAATAGGATCATGGCTGATCCAACATTTCTCACGTCCACTTTCCTGCCCTTTCTCCTAAATCCTTGATTTCCCCGAGTGATCAGGAATCTACACATCTCACCGTTAAATATACTCAAGGACTTTGACCCACAGCCCTCTGTGGCAAGGAGTTCCAAAGACTCTCAACTCTCTGGAGAGACGAAATTTCTCCTCATCTCAGTCTGAAATTTATTCAGAGATGATGCCCTCTGGTCCCAGATTCTCCCATGAGGGGAAACATCCTCTCAGCATTGACCCGGTCAAGCCCCTTAAGTATCCTCTATGTTTCAATGGGATCGCCTCTCATTTTTCCAAACTCCAGTGAGGAGAGTCATATCCTGGTTAATCTTTGCTCATTACACAATCCTTCCATACCAGGGGAGGTCCTAGTGAATCTTCTCTGCGCATCAATATATACACCAAATTTTCCTTGCTACTTTTAGTTCTGAAGGAGGTCACTGGACCCCAAACATTAACTTTGCTTTCTCTCTCTCTCCCCACAGATGCTGCCAGAGCTGCGGAGTTTCTCCACCAATTGCAGTTTTTGTTTCAGGCTGTCAGCATCCACATTTCTTTGCTTTAGTTTTTCCATAGTTAGCGCACGTCAACGCTGAGGCAGAGAGTAGAATGTGAGAATTTAAAGGAGTCCTGCAACATTGAACATTGAGTTCAACAGCAAGCTTTGGCCCTGGAAACTTGCTTTAGTTTAAGGAAAAGCCTGATTTGGGAACAGGCATAGACCATTCAGACCAGGCAAAAGTGAGGACTGCAGATGCTAGAGATCAGAGTCAAGAGCGTGGTGCTGGAAAAGCACAGCAGGTCAGGCAGCATCCGAGGAGCAGGAAAATCAACATTTCAGGCAAAAACCCTTCATCAGGAATTCCACACTCTTAACATAGGCAATTCAGAGCCTGTTACAGTAGTTAGATAAATCATGGTGACCCGTACCTATTTACTGGTATTGTTCCATCCCTCTTAATACTTTGCTGTGTGACTAGAAACAGGAAAACAGGAGTAGGAATAGGCTGTTCGGCTCATTGAGTCTGCTATGCCATTCAATATGATCACAGCTGACCATCCAACTCAGTAGCCTGCCTTCCCATTTCCTATGACCCCTTTAACCCAAAGAACTATATCAAACTCCTTCTTAAAAACATTCAATACTTGGGCCTCGACCACAGCAGAGAATTCCACAGGCTCCCCACTCTCTGGGTGAAGACATTGCTCCTTATCGCAGTCCTACCCTGTAAACCTTAGACTGAGACGTCTGGGTCTGGACTCACCAATCATCATGAAGGGCTTTTGCCCGTAACGTCGATTTCGAAGCTACTTGGATGCTGCCTGAACTGCTGTGCTCTTCCAGCACCACTAATCCAGAATCTGGTTTCCAGCATCTGCAGTCATTGTTTTTACCTCACCAATCATCAGGAACACCCTTCTTGCTTTTACCTCGTCAAAACCTGAAAGAGTTTTATGGGCTTCCATGAGTCTTCTAAACCCTGGTAAATATACTCCTAGCTGATCCAATTTTTCTTCATGTGTCCATCCTGCCATCCCAGGAATCAAACTGGTGCTTGAAATGCTGAGTATGTCCAGGAACTACAGACAAGGTTGGGTCCATGAGGAGTCTAGGTTGCAGCTAAACTGTTGTACATAAGAGACCTTGGAGTGCAGGTTCATAGCTCCTTGAAAGTACAGTCGCAGGTAAATTGAATAGTGAAGGTGACGTTTGGTATGCTTTCCTTTATTGGTCAGAGCATTGAGAACTGGGGTTGGGAGGCCATGTTGCAGCTGTGCAGAACATTGGCTAGGCCACATTTTGGAATATTACGCGCAATGCTGGTCTCCCTCCTATCAGAAGGATGTTGTGAAACTTGAAAGGGTTCAGAAAAGATTTACAAAGATGTTGCCAGTGTTGGAGGATTTGAGCTAATGTAGAGGCTGAATGTGCTGGGGCTGTTTTCCCTGGAGCGTTGGAGGATGAGGGGTGACCTTATAGAGGTTTATAAAATCATGAGAGGCATGGATAGGGTTAATTGACAAAGTCTTTTCCCTGGGGTGGGGGAGTCCAGAACGAGAGGGCATAGCTTTAGGGTGAGGGGGGAAGAGATATAAAATAGACCTAAGGGACAACTTTTTCACACAGAGGGTGGGACGTGTATGGAATGAGCTGCCAGAGGAAGTGGTGGACTCTGGTACAATTACAGTATTTAAAAAGGCATCTGAATGGGTATACGAATTAGAAGTGTTTAGGGGCCAAGGGCTGGCAAATGGGACTAGTTTAATTTCGGATATCTGGTATGGACGAGTTGGACCGAAGGGTCTGTTTCCATTCTGTACAGCTCTATGACTCCATGATTCTGAGTGGAACTGCAAACGATCAATGAAGTGAACCTATCTGAATTTCCAAGTTAATTGAACCTATGCTCCATAATCGATCCAATATAGGGTGGGGTGGGGGGAAACACAGAACCCTCTTCTCAGAAAAGTCTGTCAACTTGAATGCTCCAAATGTCCTCAATATGGCCTTTCAGATAATGCCGGATTTCCATTTTTTTTTAACTTCCGTCTTGATTAATTCCTAACGGGCCGGGCTCTGATGTTAAGATTACAAGCCTTCCGTTCCTACTCCTCACTTTGGAGAAAATGGTTTCCCTTCCTTCTCATGCACTGATCCTTATTTAATATTTGACGCACCCTGATTAGCTCATCCCCTCAATCGTTTACACTCGAGGGGAAACTTCAGGTGGAAACTAGCAATTGCTCCCACCCCCCCCAACAACATCACTTCATTCTCTCTCGTTTGCCTATGTGTCACTGACTGGCGCCAGAAGATAATTGATTTAAAAATAAGCTTTTTTTGTTTTGGCCTGAGCAAAGTTTCTTTTCCCTGCCAATATCCTGAGGGGATTTGATTCAATTCCAGGGTGAGTGGTGAAGTTGGGATGTTGGAATCTGTCCGAGCTGAAACACATATCACAGCTGTTCAGCTGACTGTTCTGACACCATAGGGGAAGCTGGTGTGCAGATGTGACACTGGCATCCTCTCTGTCTTGCTCTGCCCAGTGCACTCCCATTTAGCGTTCCACTGGGGAGACCCTAGCAAAGTTTCAACATTCAGGCAGAGCTGTGGTGGGACTGGGGAGGTGGGACAGACTATTCTGCACACATTCCTGCTCTTTTTTAATATAAAAATTCATTTACAGGATGGGCGCATCTCTGCCAAGGCTTGGCATTTAATGCTTGTCCCTAATTGCCCTCCAGAAAACAGCAGCGAGCGACCACCTTGACAACAATTGAATGGTTTGCCTGGCCATTTCGAATGGGAGTTGGGAACCACCCCATCGCTATAGGTCTGCAATCACACATAGGCTTGGAGTACTGCGTCCAGTTCTGGTGGCCCTGTTAGAGGAAGGATATTAATGAGCTGGAGAGGGTTCAGGAGAGATTTACCAGCATGTGACTGGGAATAGAAGCTTTGAGTTATAGGTAGAGGTTAAGAGCTTAGGAGGTTGAGATTGACATGACAAGAGGTTTATAAAATCATGAGGGGTATAGATAAGGTAAATGGCAGGCGTCATTTTCCCTTGGGTGGGAGATTTCAATACTAGGAAGCATGTTTTCAAAGTGAGAGGAGAAAGACTTTAAAAATAGCATTGGGGGGAGCCCTTTTTTTTAAAATACAGAGAGTGGTTCATGTGTGGAATGAACTGCCAGAGGAAGTGGTGGACGTGGGTACAGTTACACTATTTAAAATACAATTGGATAAGTACACGACTAGGAAATGTTGGAGGGGTATGGGCCAAGTGCAGGTATGTGGGACTGGTTTAGTTTGGGATTACAGTTGCCATGGACAGGGTGGACTGGGGGAGTGTCTGTTCCGTGCTATATGACTCTAGGTCAGATCGAGTGAGGAGGGCAGATTTCCTTCCCTAAAAGGCATTAGGGTTTTTATAACAATTGATAGCGTTTATGATAAAAATTTATTCATTGAATTTAAATGCTATCAGCTGCTGTGGAGGCAATCAAGCTGTAGGGAGAAGCTGAACAGGCTGGGCCTGTTTTCCCTGGAGCGTCGGAGGCTGAAGGGTGACCTTATACAGGTTTATAAAATCACGAGAGGCATGGACGGGTAAATAGACAAGGTCTTTTCCCTGGGGTGAGGGAGTCCAGAACTAGAGGGCATAGGTTCAGGGTGAGAGGGGAAAGATATAAAAGAGACCTGAGGGGCGACTTTTTCACGTAGAGGGTGGTACATGTATGGAATGAGCTGCCAGATGAAGTGATGGAGGCTGGTACAATTGCAACATTTAAAAGGCAGCTGGATGGGTATATGAATAAGAAGGGTTTGGAGGGATATGGGCTGGGTGCTGGCAGGTGGGACTAGATTGGGTTGGGATATCTGGTTGGCATGGACGGGTTGGACTGAAGGTTATGGTTCCATGCTGTACATCTCTATGACACTATAACCAAGATTCTATGATTCTACCTCTCAAGCACATTAACCAAACTCTGGTTTATTAGTCTCGTAGCTCCAACATCTCCCTTCGATGACAATGCCACAGCAGGTTCCAATATATTGGAGCACTGACTACATTCCAATTGGCTGGAAAATGGTTTCAAAGGTTGTGAGGTCACAAAAGGTGCCACACAAATGTAAGTCCTTCCTTTTCACTTTGACTAGATTAGATTCCCTACAGTGTGGAAACAGGCCCTTCGACCCGACATGTCCACACCGACCCTCCTCAGAGTAACCCACCCAGACCCATTCCTCCACCCTGACTAATGCTATGGGACAATTTAGCGGGTCCAATTCACCTGGCCTGGACATCTTTGGATCGTGGGAGGAAACCGGAGCACTCGGAGGAAACCCGCACAGACAGTTGCCCAAGGTGGGAATTGAACCCAGGTCTCTGATGTTGTGAGGCAGCAGTGCTGCCTATTGAGCCGCCATGCAGCCACTGCTGAGGTAATAAGACACGTAAAGGAGCTGAATAATTATAACTAGCGGGGCTGCTTTGACAGGTTTCAAAAGGAAAGAGTCTAAGGGGTGACTTGATACAGGTTTTTCAGGTTTCGATAGGGTAGATGCAGTAAAGATGGTTCCAGTTGTGGGGGAGAATTAAACGAGAGATTATATTAGATCAGGTGATTCCTAATGAATCCATGGAGTATTTGCAAGGAACAGGTGCATCATCCATTCCGATAAAAGAATATCAAAAAGCAAGCAGGGGCGCCTGTGATTCAGTGGCAGTGTCCCTCCCTCTGAGCCAGACGATCAAGTCCCACCTGCTCCAGTGCTGGATATGTTAAGGAAAATATCCAATTAAAAAGGAAGTAAGGATCAATCAGCATTCTTTAAGAGAAGGATTATACCTCGGCCCTGTCAGTATTTACAAGTTATTTTAACTGTTCTACAATTTTCTTTCTTCTGTCTGTGTGCTCGAGAGGAGTTGTTCATCTTAGTGGTAGCAGGACATTGAGCTGACCTTGTTACACTGTTTACTGTAAATCATTGACAGCAATGCACCATTTTTCTCAGGCCTGTGCCAGGATCAGATTCGAGCAAAAGAGCTTGCCAAGGAGACAAAGCTGGTTCTCCCTCTGAAATCTCGGTCATAATTTGAGGCTTTGATCGTTGGTCCTCAACCCATCCCTCCCTCCTGATATCTCAATCCCCTATCTGCTTTGCTTTTCACGAATCTACCTTGGCTCCCAATCTGGCAATACCTCAAACTGAAAAATCTCACCCCTGTAACATCCCTTCTCCCTCCACACCTCAGCGATCTCCTCCAACCCCACAGCTCTCTGTCATTCCAGCTCACTTGGCAGTTTTAGGCTTGACGTATCCCTAAATTTCCTCACTTCACTATTAGGCTCTGAATCTGGGATGCTGCCTGACCTGCTGTGCTCTTCAGCCTTTAACATGGAGGTAAAGCTGATGTAGACAATGTTTGTCAGCTCTTGTAAAATAAGAGACTGATTGGGGACCTCATTGTATTTAAGGATCCAACATTTCTTACAACTATTAGGTAAAAAAATTCCTCAGGCACGTAAGTATCTGGTATAACCTTAGGTCACAACGGAGGAACACATTTGAAGTAGATTATTATGTTTGAAGTGATTGGGGAGGTAAGTTAGACCCGGAGATCTTTGATGAACTGAAGTCACTTGTGATGATGTGGTGATGAGCATTACGCTTAAAGATGTACCGACTGTGAGATAGACCGCTACACACTGTACCCTGCAGTACCAACAGTGAGACAGACCGCCACAGACCGCACCGACTGTGAGACAGACCGCTACACACCGTACCCTGCAGTACCGACTGAGACAAACTGTACCCTGCAGTACCAGCTGTGAGACAGACTGCTACACACCGTACCGACTGTGACACAGACCGCTACAGACCGCACCCTGCAGTTCCGACTGTGAGACAAGACCGATACACACCGTACCTTGCAGTACCGACTGTGAGACAGGCCGCTACAGACCATACCCTGCAGTACCGACTGTGAGGCAGACTGTACCCTGCAGTACCGACTGTGAGACAGACTGTACCTTGCAGTACCGACAGTGAGACAGACTGTACCCTGCAGTACCGACTGTGAGACAGACTGTACCCTGCAGTACCGACTGTGAGACAGACTGTACCCTGCAGTACCGACTGTGAGACAGACTGTACCTTGCAGTACCGACTGAGACAGACTGTACCCTGCAGTACCAACTGTGAGACAGACTGTACCTTGCAGTACCAACTGTGAGACAGACTGTACCCTGCAGTACCAACTGTGAGACAGACTGTACCCTGCAGTACCAACTGTGAGACAGACTGTACCCTGCAGTACCAACTGTGAGACAGACTGTACCTTGCAGTACCGACTGTGAGACAGACCGCTACACACTCTAACCTGCAGCACCGACTATGAGACAGATCGTATCCTGCAGTACCAACTGTGAGACAGACCGCTACACACCGAACCGACTGTGAGACAGACCGCTACACACCGAACCCTGCAGTACCGACTGTGAGACAGACCGTACCCTGCAGTACCGACTGTGAGACAGACCGCCACACACCGTACCCTGCAGTACCGACTGTGAGACAGACGGCTACAGACCGTACCCTGCAGTACCGACTGTGAGACAGACCGCCACACACCGTACCCTGCAGTACCGACTGTGAGACAGACGGCTACAGACCGTACCCTGCAGTACCGACTGTGAGGCAGACTGTACCCTGCAGTACCGACTGTGAGACAGACAGCTACAGACCGTACCCTGCAGTACCGACTGTGAGACAGACCGTACCCTGCAGTACCGACTGTGAGACAGACGGCTACAGACCGTACCCTGCAGTACCGACTGTGAGACAGACCGTACCCTGCAGTACCGACAGTGAGACAGACGGCTACAGACCGTACCCTGCAGTACCGACTGTGAGACAGACGGCTACAGACCGTACCCTGCAGTACCGACTGTGAGACAGACGGCTACAGACCGTACCCTGCAGTACCGACTGAGAGACAGACGGCTACAGACCGTACCCTGCAGTACTGACTTAGACAGACCGCTACAGACTGTACCCTGCAGTACCGACTGTGAGACAGAGTACAGCACAACCACTATCCTGAGGCAGCGGGAAGTACAGATGGAGTCAATGGATGGGTGGCTAGTTTGTGTGATGGACTGGGCTGTGTTCACAACTCTGTGTAGTTTTTTCTGGTGTTGGGAAAGGCAGTTTCCCTCCCAAGCTGCGATACGTTCGGATGGGATACTTTCTGTGGTGCATCCACAAAAGGTGGTGAGGGTTCTTGTGGATGGGCTGGATTTCCTTTGCCTCCTGAGAAAGTAGAGGCATTGTTCCAGTTTCCAGGCAGCAATGAGTCCCTGTTCTGGGTCCAGCCAATGCTCCAGGAATCTCTGGCTTCACAGCCTCTGCATCTCCAACATCACTGAGAGCCCTGATTCAGACACACCACTAGCAGGAGCCAGTGCTGCATCCACTGTCTCATGGCCTGAGTCTGACCCCAGCCTCCTCCACTGCTGACAAGAAGGTGAAGAAAAAGAAGTTGAAAAGGAAAGAGAGAGAAGGATGCTACCGACCTGGAGTGGACAGGCTCCGGAGCACAGACAGTATCTTGGAATGATGAGCCCAATCCTACAGGCACGTATACAACTGGTATTTCTTTCTCCTGTCAATGGGTGCTCTCCAAGAATCATGTCCTTTCATACAGAAGCTTCCTTCAAGTCAGTTTCTCTCTGTGTCGAGTTCTTGAGGGAAGCCTTCAGGGAGTCTATGACATGCTTCGATTGTTCTCCATTAATTATTACCCAAGAGAGGTCAGACAATTAAAACCCTCCTCTAACACACGGATTATTTCATGAGATTCGTTTACATCCAGAACCTCAACCTGAGCAACAAGTCTTCTCAAAACTCGGGATAACTATTAAGGTGACCCTCTGACTCTCATCCCTAACCCATCCTCAACTACATGCCCTATTACACTTCACCAACCGAGCAACCATTCCCACTGATCAGACACCCATCCCAAGAAAATCCCAGGAACAGGTCCCACGGCCACTCTTTCCCATCAACTTGGCCATGCCCGATCTCCACTGGCACCAAACCCACCTCCCCACCGGGCTTGGCGACACGTTGGAATTCGAGTGAATATCCCGGCTAGAAATGCGGAGTTTAGTACAAATGTTAAAAAAAAACAGGAACAGAGTGTCAAACCCTCTTCATATACCCATCCAGATGCCTTTTAAATGCTATAATTGTACCAGACTCCACCACTTCCTCTGGCCGCTCATTCCATACATGCACCAGCCTCTGCGTGGAGAAGTTGCCCCTTAGGTTCCTTTTATATCTTGCCTCTCTCACCCTCAACCTATGCTCTCTAATTTTGGGCTCCCCTACTCTGGGAAAAAGACCTTGTCTATTTACCCTATCCATGCCCCTCAATTTTGTAAACCTCTATAAGGTCACCCCTCAGCCTCCGACGCTCCAGGGAAAACAGCCCCAGCCTGTTCAGCCTCTCCCTGTAGCTCAGATCCTCCAACCCTGACAACATCCTTGTAAATCTTTCTGCACCCATTCAAGTTTAATAACACTTTTTTTTCTAAAACAAGGAGACCAGAACTGAACGCAGTATTTTAAAAGTACTTGGGAATGGACAATTTCCCCAGAGTTCGCTGCGTGTATTAAGTGCATAATATAGTGGCTACAAGACCAGGTCAGACTAGGAATCCTGTGGCAAGTACCTCACTTCCTGACTCTCTAAAGCCTGCCCACATTGACAAGGTACAAGCTAAGGAGGTGATGGAATACTCCCCATTTGCCTGAATGGGTAACAACACTCAAGAGGCTTGATACCATCCACACCAAATGGACTGCAGGGATTCAAAAAAGGCAGCTTACTACCACCTCTCAAGGACATTTATGGATAGCCCAGCCAGTGATACCCATATCCTGTGAATGTATAAATAATGCAACTTCATCACGTTGCCGCTCGTAGGAGCTTGCTTTGTGCAAAGTCAATGCTGTGCTTCCTACATTAGGTGTCTACGACTCCAAAAGCAGCTGATTGGCTGCAAAATGGACAGTGATTGGGAAAAGTGCTCTAGTAGACTGTTTTTCCTGGAGCATCGGAGATTGAGGGGTGGCTTCATAGAGGTTCATAAAATCATGAGGGGCATGGATAGGATAAATAGACTCCCTGGGGTGAGGGAGTCCAGAACTAGAGAGCATAAGTTTAGGATGAGAGGGGAAAGGTATAATTGAGGCCACTTTTTCCACACAGTGTGGAGCGTGTATGGAATGAGCTGCCAGAGGAAATGGTAGAGGCTGGTACAATTACAACATTTAAAGGTATCTGAATGGGTATATGAATAGGAAGGGTTTAGAGGGATATGGACCAAATGCTGCTAAATGGGACTAGATTAGGTTAGGATATCTGATCAGCATGGACAAGTTAGACCGAAGTGTCTGTATCTGTGCTGTACATCTGTGACTCCATGCCTTGAGATACAACTTTTCGTTCATTGTCATTCAGTAGCAGAGCTTAATGAGAAAGTTGACCTTCCGTAACTATCATCAAAAGAGTGAGGAAACAGAGCATGTTGTAACTAAACAACTTGCCCCATTCGGAAAGATAACAGCCCAATTAAAGAGTTTCAGGGTGTGCGGGGAACGTGGAGTTGGAGCCAAACTGGGGAATGGTTAGGAATGGTGAAGTAATGTTTGTTTGGAGGTGAATTTAAAAGAAGCTGCTTATGAAAAAGATGACAAGGGAAAACAGAAGTGGGAGCTTAGTGATCGACATCTCATTCACCTGATAAGGTAGGAGAAGGTGGAGGTGAAGTTAAACATTCCCTGTTTCTGCAGTATTAACAGATGACACAAAAATAAAATGTAATAACTCCTTTGAAAAAGGGCAGGAAACATTACTAATCGACTTTGTTCATTCTTTCATGGAATGTGGGCATTTCAGATAAAGCCTACAATTTCTTGCCTATCCCCAATTAGTTTTGAAGTGAGTAGCTTGCGAGATTTTTTTCAGAGCGCAGTTAAAAATCAACATTCCCATGAGTCTGGAGTCACACGTGGACCAGCCTGGGTAAGGACGGCAGATTTCCTTTCCTAAAGTACATTGGAGAACCAGATGGGTTTTTACAATAATTGAAGATGGTTTCACGGTCACCCTGACAAAGTGCAGAGGTCCCGCTGTTGGACTGGGGTGGATAAAGTTAAAAATCACTACACCAGGTTATAGTCCAACAGGTTTGTTTGGAAGCACTAGCTTTGAGTGCTACTCCTTCATCAGGTAGCTGTGGAGCAGGACCATAAGACAGAATTTATAGGAAAAGATTACAATGTTATGCATGCAATGATTGTTCAATATGTCCTATCAGTTTCACGCATAACACTGTGACCTTTTGCTATAAATTCTGTCCTTATGATCCTGCTCCACAGCTACCTGATGAAGGAGCAACACTCTAAAGCTCGTGCTTCCAAACAAAGCTATTGAATTACAACCTGGTGTTGTGATTTTTAACCCTGACAAAGACTAACTTTTAACTCCAGATTCATTCATTGAATTACCAGCCTGGGTCTCTCATTTACTAGCTCAGTGACATTACCATTACTCCACCACCTTCTATCTCAGATACATTAAATATTTACCAGAAAGTGACACCAGGCTCAATCAGGATCATTGTACCCCAAGGCTTGAAATAATCTTGACTGGATGCCTACTCCCTCTAGAAGCCCCTGTTTAAAACTTTACAGTTCAACTCTTACTCTCATGGCTTGGACCGACAGCCGGGCCAAAATGAAAAATATATACTGACTCAGTCCTCAGTGAGCAGGCTGTTTTAATCCTCCTGCATTGGTCTGTCGTTGGGCACATCCACCTCTGACACCTCTCTTTGGTTGTCCATTGGCTCCTCCTCCCTCTTGTGTCGATGCAGCCATGTGCATGCTCAGGAACAGTTTCTCTTCCCCCACCCTATCTCAGTCAGCTGCAGAGACACCAGGGCTTTTGATCTTCAGGTTGGATCATCATTCACAATACAGTCAGCTCTTCCATAACATGATGGTTGAGTTCTTATATAACCTCGCATTCTAGAAAAGCGGTGTTTTAGAAACGGTGCTTAAAGTGTTGGCGATGCAATCACGTTACAATGTGGAGATGCCAGTGTTGGACCGGGATGTACAAAGTTAAAAATCACACAACACCAGAAGCACTAGCTTTTGCAACACTGCTCCTACAACCACCTGATGAAGGAGCAGCGCTCTGAAAGCTAGTGCTTCCAAATCAACCTATTGGACTATAACCTGATATTGTGTGATTTTAACTTTTAAAATGTTGGCTGTAACGTGATTTAAAGTTCATGCTTTAGAAACAGAGTTCCCAATTTGTCAATTGCATTCAAGCGAATTTGCATGAACGAAACCCACGTTATAGCAGAACGATGTGTAATAACATCAGCTTGCCTCTATAAATACTGATCTAACCCTCACCATGTCTCATAGCCCTGCCTTAACTCTAACAGAGACAAAACAAAAACACTACAGATGCTGGGGAGTCCAAAGTAGACAAGGAGGAGGCTGGAAGAACACAGCAAGCCAGGAGGTAAAGTAGTCAACATTTTGGGGAAAACCCTTCTTCAGAAATTCTATCGGACTTAACATGCATCAGTAAGACATGAAGACTTGGTCTAATCAGGGTGTCTGTTTTCACTGCCAAATCATTCCTTATGGCTGAACCCTTGTAGCAGCTTCCTTAACTCAGATGATTTCAAACTCCACATCCTGTCCATTAAGACTGCTGAGGAACATAGGAATTAAGAACAGGAGTCAGCAATTCAGCTCTTTGAGCCCACTCCACCATTTAACATAATCACGGCAGATCTAATCCTAGTCTCAACTCCACTCTCCTGTCTGCCTGCTCCCCATTGCCCTTTATCCTATTTTTCATCAGAAACACATCTATTTCTTTCTTGAATCTGTTGATTGATTCTGCCTCCACTGCATTGAGTTCCACAGATTCACAGGCCGGGTGCTGGCAGGTGGGACTAGATTGGGTTGAGATATCTGGTCGGCATGGATGGGTTGGACCGAAGGGTCTGTTTGCATGCTGTACATCTCTATGACTCTAAGTAGTTTCTCCTCATCTCAGGTTGAACTTCCCTCCTCTCACTCTGTATCAATGTCTTATTCAAGACATCTGTTCAACATCCACTTATTGGTCCCCTTTAGCATTTTATATCCCTCACTCATTCTTCTGAACTCCAGCAAGCCCAAGCCCAGGCTACTCAACCGCTGCCCGTAAGACAGACCGGTCATCCTTGCAATCAAACTGTTGAACCTCCTCGGAACTGCCTCCAGAGGCACCACATTCTTCCTTCACTAAGGAGACCAACACTGGACACAATATTTCAGATGATATAATTGGAACAACACTTCCTTACTTTTATATCCTAAATATATACTTTATTTTTTTTTCATTTCTACATCCAATATCCCAGACAGTCATAGCTTCATGCTAACAATTTTTACCAGAATCAGAGAGTGATGGGTCCAAAGTTCCACATCAGCACTTTTGCTCTCATACAGTACCACAGAAGAGGTACAGAGTCAACAGTGCAGTCTTTCGGATGCTAAACTGCTATCCTCCATATTGTCAGGTAAAAGATCTTGCTGCTCAATACAGAAAAGAGCTGCAGACGACTCCAAGGGTCCACCTATCAAATATTTATTCTTCAACCAACATCAATAAAATACTTAAAATTGGTAATGCAGCTCTTCTTTTTGATGGCCTATCTTTTACTTAATGTACGTGTGTGTGTGTAATTACTGCAGTCTACTAGAAGGCTCAATAGAAAATTTGTGATAATTGCTCTCTGGACCTAAGGAGCAACTATTTCAAGCAGAGGATGGTGCATGTACAGAATGAGCTGCCAAAGGAAGTGGTGAAGGAGTGTGGAGGTTGTGGGTGTGTGTGAAGGCTGGTACAATAACACTTAAAAGGCATCTGGATGGGTATATGAATAGGAAGGGTTCGGAGGGATATGGCCAAGTGCTGGGAAAGGAGTCTAGATTTGGTTGGGATATCTGGTCGGCGTGGACGTGTTGGATTGAGTTGAATGAGATGAGTGTTCGGACAAGGTCAAAAATCACACGACACCTGGTTATAGTCCAACATGTTTATTTGAAAGCTTTTTAAAAATAGAAACAGGCCCTTCGGCCCAACAAGTCCACACCTGCCCTCCAAAGAGCAACCCACCCATTTACCCCTTCACCTAACACTATGGGCAATTTCCCATGGCCAATTCACCTAAACTGCACGTTTTTGGACTGTGGGAGGAAACCGGAGCACCCGGAGGAAACCCACGCAGACACGGGGAGAATGTGCAAAGTCCACACAGACAGTCGCCTGAGGCAGGAATTGAACCTGGGTCGCTGGCGTTGTGAGGCAGCAGTGCTAATCACTGTACCAAAGGGGCACTTTTGGAGCACTGCTCCTTCATCAGGTAGTTAGGAAGGAGCAGGGGGTTCCGAAAGCTTGTGGTTTCAAATACGTGTAAACCTGTTGGACTATAACCTGGTGTTGTGAGAGTTTTGACTTTATAAAGGAAAACAGTGAAGGGGTAAGGGGAGACAGCAAGCTAATGGCTTTAAGTGCATTGCTCATGTGGACAGCAGACACAGACATAATGGATCAAGTGATCTCCTTCTATGCTGTAACCATTCTGAGATCCCTGGCCCTGCTTCCCATTGGCTGGATACTTCAATGTCAAAATTTTCAATTTTTCCCCTTAAAATATGCACATGACCTCAATAACTGCCTGTGACAATGATTTGGAGATGCCGGTGTGGGACTGGGGTGTACAAAGTTAAAAATCACACAATACCAGGTTATAGTCCTTTTGGCTTAATTGGAAGCACTAGCTTTCGGAGCGACGCTCCTTCATCAGGTGGTTCACTAGGTTCAACCACCTAATGAAGGGGCTGTGCTCGGACAGCTAGTGCTTCCAATTAAACCTGTTGGACTATAACCTGGTGTTGTGTGATTTTTTAAAACTTTGCCCGTGGCAAAGCATTTAAATCTCTGCGTGAAGAAAATTCTCTTAATGCCTTTTGGATTCTTACGACCAACTTTGAGGAAATCACCTTTCCAATTCAAGATCTTAAATTTTAGTTGAAATTGCCCTAACTAACCCATGTCACAACGGAGACAGTCCCACTCACTCAGTATTACCATTAGGATTATATTTCCTAACCAGCCTGTTCAGAGATGTTATAAACACATCTCTGGAGTAGGTGTGTCTTGAACCTGGGCTTCCTGGCTCTGAGGTAGGGACACTGCCACTGTGTCACAAGAGCCCTTGATGTTGTGTTACAGAAGCCTTTGCATATGTAACGTGAACATGATTGCCAGTACACCAGATCTCCTAAAAGAAACAAACTTGTCGGAAAACAATACAATTTGGTTAATGCCATGACTGAGCAAAAAATCCCTTCTGTTAAAATGCTTTTACTTAATACATCCCTTTTCAAAAGCAAGCTTAGAAACTGCCAGCGTGCAATACCTATTACAAAAAACTGAATCAGAACCCCCACTTGTTCTAACTTACTAAGACAGAGATGGGCATTGTTCATTTTCACAATAAATCATGGAGATTACTTTTAAAGGAAATGTTCACAATTTGAATTGCAACCTTTAAAAAGAGATCTGGATAAGTATATGAATAGGAAAGGTTTGGAGAGATATGGATTAGGTGCTGGCAGGTGGGACGAGATTGGGTTGGGATATCTGGTCGGCTTGGATGGGTTGGGACTGAAGGGTCTATTTCTGTGCTGTACATCTTAATTGCATGAAAGATTCCTCTTCCTGAGGACTGAATGATTTGGTGTAATGCTTTGTCAGTCCAAATGGACTATTTCTTTGCACTCCCTGGGAATAAGGGAAACTGGATTGATTTTTATTTTGTAGCTCAATAGCTCCCTCTAGTGAATAATTAATTAAAATCCACATTTCAGATTAGATTAGATTATCTACAGTATGGAACCAGCCCTTCAGGCCAACAAGTCCACACTGACCCGCTGAACAGTAACCCACCCAGACTCATTCCCCAAACCTATATTTACTCCTAACTAATGCACCTAACACAATGGACATTTTAGTGTGGCCAATTCACCTGACCTGCACATCTTTGGACTGTGGGGGGAAACCGAAGCACCCGGAGGAAACCCACACAGACACGGGGAGAATGTGCAAACTCCACACAGACAGTTGCCTGAGTTGGGAAGTTAACCCGGGTCCCTAGCGCTGTGAGGCAGCAGTGCTAACCACTGAGCCACTGTGCCGCCCCTGTTGGAATCAAAAAGACAGGTCATTTTGTCTATCCAGTCTGCCAAAAATACATTGCCTACTGTGCCCTCCAGCACTAGGCCCATAGTTTTAAATGTTATTTCAAGTAGCTTATCAAAGTATTTTTTAAAAAGGTTGTGAAGTGCCCTGCTTCAAACACCCTCCTTAGTTAGAGACAAAAAAAACTGCAGATGCGGGAATCCAAGGCAGACAAGCAGGAGGCTGGAAGAACACAGCAAGCCAGGCAGCGACAGGAGGTGGAGAAGTCAATGTTTCGGGTGTAACCCTTCTTCAAGGCTGGGGGTGGGTCTGGGGGAGCTGCAGATAAAGGGGGTGGGCAGGGGCAGGGCGACGAAGTGGGAATAGGTGAAGACAGCTCGAGGGTAAGACCTGGTTGGTCGATGGGAGGAATGAATCCAGTTAGTAGCTGGAAGGAAGTGTTGCTCAGAGAAATGTAATGAGGGGGAAAGAGGCTGGCAAGGGAGTTGGGCGATGGTGAGGAGTTATTTGAAATTGGGGTACTCAATGTTGAGTGCTCCAGGCTGTAGGCTGCCCAGGTGGAAGTTGAGGTGTTGTTCCTCCGATTTGCAGTCAGATTCACTGTGGCAATGGAGGCGGCCAAGGATGGTCATGTCAGAAAGGGTATGAGGCGGGAAGTTGAAATGGACAGTGGGTAGGCGGCCAGGTTGGCCCCTGCAGACCCAGCTGCAATGCTCAGCGAACCATTCCCTAAGTTTACGTTTGATCTCCCCAATGTAGAGAAGACACAGGGAGCACCTAATGCAGTAAACTAAGTGGAGGAGAGGCAGGTGAACCTGCGCCTCACCTGGAAGGACTGTTTGGGGCCTTGGATGGAGGTGAAGGGAGTGGTGTGCTGGCAGGTTTTGCATCCTTTCTGACTGCAGGGGAAGGTACCTGTGGTTTTGGGGGAAGGGGGGTTTTGATGAGGAGAGGGGTGCAAACCAGGGATTGGCGAAAGGAATGATCCTTGGCTCTGTAAATTAAAAATAAAATCAGCTGGATTGCTGGCAGTAAATCCCTCCGCAAGGCAGGATTTAGGACTGTCCCCAGTCTTGTAAAAAGAACAACCTCAATAAATACACCGTGTTCTCTGGATGTCCTGATGTGCTTCGCCACCAATACGGTATTCCAACTCTGGGTAAGAGATTCGCAAGGTAAAAACAATGACTGCAGATGCTGGAAACCAGATTCTGGATTAGTGGTGCTGGAAGAGCACAGCAGTTCAGGCAGCATCCAAATAGCTTCGAAATCGACGTTTCGGGCAAAAGCCCTTCATCAGGAATCGCACCACATTCAGGGGTAGAGTGAGGGGGTTGGGGAAGAGAGCTTGTGAGCAGAATGCTTTGGAGGGTGACCAGCCCAGCTTCTGATGCTGCTCGTCCAGATCCAATCACCTGGGTGCCCACACTTACCCAAGCCACCAACATGCCCCACAACAGACACGCGTGCAAGAACAGTCATCAGGCAGAAGAAATCTGGAACAAAACTCCTGACTCAGGATAAAAGGCTCACTTCTGGGAGAGGACGGTGGATCACACGTCCTGGGTGTTGACGGACAGTGAGTCACCTTGGTTCCATAGTAGTCAGTTTGAGCCTAGCCAGAGCTCCCAAACACAGAAACAAATGGCTTTGTTGGTCAACAACGAGGAAACACTCCCTGCCCCTGCTCAGTGAAGCATCTTCATATTTCTATTCGAATGGACAAATAGGGCCACAGATCAATGTTACCAGTAAGGGAAGGCACCTGGACTGTCAGAGGCTGAGGGGTGACCCTATAGAGGTTTATAAAACAATGAACCAAAAGGTCTTTTTGTCAGGGTACGGGTCTAAATCTGGAGACCACAAGTTTAAGGTGATAGGGGAAAGATTTAATAGGGAGCGGAGGGGCAAGCTTTTCCATACAGAGGGTGCTGAGTGTACAGAACAAACTGCCAGAACAAGTGGGCACAATTACACAATTTAAAAGGCTACAGTTGGGTACATACATAGAAGGGGTTTAGGCAGACAGACCAAATGCTGGCAAATAGGTTGAAGTTAGATTGGCACATCTGGTCGGCACAGATAGCCTGTTTCCATGCAGTATAACTGAGTCAGCAGTGCACTGGCGCACCCTGTGGTCTCAAGCATGGGGTTTCTAACTCTATGTCTTGTTTACAACCGAGGCCTGGCAACTTGGCGAACACTCACCTTGTGGACTGTGGATACTTAAACAGGAGAGAGAACAATGGAAAGGCATGCGTCAGAATAAAATAAATGCTCTAATTGAGAAGTAGTTCATTTGGCCTTGAGGCTCCTTAGCTCATTTTAAAAAAGTTGTTGCATATGTAGGACTGATGGTATGGAATTTTAAATGTTGGCCCTCAAAATTCTGCAGAGGACAAACATACTAAAAGGTATAGAATTTGTGAACTGATTCTCAAACCAAGTCTATTATTTCATCCCTCAAAATGCTCAAGGATTGCCCCCTGGTGGCTCAGTTGACAAAATACCATGTCTGAGCTCCACAACACAAGAGAACAACTTTGATCTCTAGTCCGATTTTAGCTCTGATACAGTCAACAATTGACATTTATGTAGTACTATTAATAGAGGAAAATCACCCAAGGTGCCTCAATGAGGTGTTAGGAAGAGAGTCTTAAAGTTAGGAAAGAATTAAAGGCTTGGTCAAAGGTGGTTTTGAAGGAGGATAAAGGTTTTGTACAAAAAAGTGGTGGACCTCGTTAAAGAGGGAATATGAAAGTAAAAGGAAGATTGCGAAAGGAAAAGGTTACTTAAATGTTAGAAGAACATTGTTCAACAACACAGGGATAAATGAAGAAGGTGATTGTGAGATATGACAGAGGAAGGTCATGAAGAATCTTAAAAAACAAAACAGGATTGTTTTAGTAGCAACTACTGGATTCCAGGGTGCCAGCAGCCAGTCTTTACTAGCGGTAAATTCACTTTTGAACCCAAGGTCAAGACATATCCCGTACACTTAGGCACACTTGTTAGAATGCGATATTAAAACGAGAGCCCCAGCAGTTTCCAGGTGGATAGAAGCGATCCATTGGTATACTTCACTTTGGAGGGCAAGAGGGTTTTTCCTGAGGTTCCCAGCATTTATCCAAACATCATTATACAGCAGGAAGAAGTGAGGACTGCAGATGCTGGAGATTAGAGATCAGTCAAGTGTGGTGCTGGAAAAGCACAGCTGGTCAGGCAGCATCCAAGGAGCAGGAGAGTTGATGTCTCGGGCACGGTGGCACAGTGGTTAGCACTGCTGCCTCACAGTGCCAGGGACCCGGGTTTGATTCCAGCCTTGGGCTACTGTGTGGAGTTTGCACATTCTCCCTGTGTCTGCGTGGGTTTCCTCTGAGTACTCCGGTTTCCTCCCACAGTCCAAAGATGTGCAGGTTAGGTGAATTGGCCATGCTAAATTGCCCATAGTGTTAGGTGTAATAGTCAGGGGGAATGAGTCTGGGTGGATTACTCTTCAGAGGGTTGGTGTGGACTAGTTGGGCCAAAGAGCCTGTTTCCACACTGTAGGGAATCTAATCATACCTCTCAGGGACAACTGGAGAAGATCACGTAGTGTGGAAGATTTGTTATTATTTAAATAATAAAGACTGTACAAAGCACATCATCCATCTTTTGTTTACATTTCCTTAAAATAAAGAGCTTATGCCCGAAATGTTGACTCTCCTGCTCCTTGGAGACTGCCTGACCTGTTGTGTGTTAACGTAGAGCAGTCTGTGGGACTTTGACATGCTCAAAATTGCTGCTATATTTCCCAAATTGGATTCCCCAATTGCTTTCTAATTAGAGGCTGTAAAAAGTCTACATAAATCTAAAAAGACATTCCGAGAAAAGGAATGTGTACAGAATCTGCTAAATGATAAGGAATAAGAAGAATTTTGTACATTAACAAAAGAAAGTAGAGATTAGGAAGCATTTAAACTTTCCATCAGGGATGTTAATCCCAATCAGTATTTGATGTCTTTTTTGTTGGGGAGTACCCCAGCTGCAGGTAGTGAAATCAACAGTAAAGTCACCCCAGTTGAGATCTAAATAAAAAGAGCACAGATGCAACTTACATGAAATAAACAATGCCTTCACCAATCCTGCCCCGAGACAGGGTTAAACCGATTAAACAAGTATTTTCTTTCGAGAAAGCTTTCTCACATGAACTCAGATTATACTAATAGCAGTAAATGAGACGGCAGCAAGGTTTAATGCATATTGATGGTGGTGCACGCCACAATTTATTGCAAATGGATCACAGCTTCTCACAAGAGAAGCAAGTCTTACTACAATAATGAAAAAGCCAGGGAGGGAAAGGAAGGACAGATTCCAGAATGTGAACAAAGTTCAGAAACATTTAAAAAAAATTAAATCCCCTTGTTAGAAACAGAATGGTGTTTTAAAAATTTTTTTTTACCACACCTAACTTCCAATCCAGAGAAAGACAGCTGAGTCTAAAATACATGTAATAACTAACCCACTGATTAGGATAAGAACAAAGGGAGGGTAGAGAAGTCCCTTCTCCAACAAATTGAAGAGTATCCAAATGACATCAAGCAGACTGAGGAGCTTCAAACGTGAGAATTAATTTGCCTTTTTAAAATCAACTTTCAACTAATACACAACAAAAAATCCCCAGTATACCCTTCTCACACCTATAAGATCTCCTCCATCAACAGCCCTTATTCTGCTACAGAACTGGTAGGAGTCTAGATTACATACACTTTACTTTAAAAATATTGTGCTCATCAAGGAAAGGTGTTAGCACTCGGGCAAGGGATACAGGGCTCCCAATATTAGAATGAAGCAGATTCTGATCAGATGTGGTGCAGTAAGATGCTGAGTGAAATTTCTATCCAGTATTCTTCCATAGCTTCACACAAGCACCTAGTACTGCGTTAAGAGTGATGCTTCCCACACTTCCCCTGGATTGACAATTTAAGAAGCCAGGAGAGTGAGGGTGAGGTCAGGTTACTGCCCAGTATCTAAATTTAGCACTGAGCAGACTTTTCAAAGTCTAAGTCAGTGTTGTTACATTGCAATTACACACGTGAATACTGAGCATGTAGAGACATGGGTATTCAGAAAGGATACTGCTTCATTGGAAGTCTCCTACTCAGAACAAATGTAGAAAAATTTGAATGTTTAAAATAAAATATGGTTACCTGTAAATAGTTGACATTAAAATAGACCATGAGCTTAACCTTAAGCTTTTATCATGAGCTAGAAAATTTAGCAGGGGCTGATCACACCATCTGGAATGATCTATTATGATTTTCACAAGTGATTTTCAGAGACACCAATTAGCCACTTTTGTAGACCGGGATAAAAGATAAGAAATATGAAAAGTCAAAAGCTCAATAGTTATTTTCAGAAAATATTTAAAAATAGGGCACCATCCATTGATCTACCCTGTCTTGGCTAAACCATCTCCAGGATTTCCCGTCCACCCAGAAGACTCCCAGTCCTCCTGGATTCCCAAAACCCAAACATTTAAAAGTGGGAAAACAAGAGGGAATCAGGCATGGGTTTTGAAATTATGTGGTATGAACTCTAACATAGAGCATCCATCACAAATGCAAACATAGTGACAGCTGTCAATAGTCTCTTGTTACAGAGCAAACTCCTAAAAGCTAGTGATGCTGCACTTATGATACAGCAATGGCCTGTTCAATTTATGAAAACATACCAGTGCTGATTTACTGTGGGGTGTTGGGAGAAATACACCTACAAAAGATAAAATACTGGTGAGGAAGGTTTTTCAGATCATCTTACCTCATTCACTCAGCAAAGCCTTTTGCTCTGTCTCACACCACAGTACATCATCCTTTAAACGCTGACGTTTCTACTCTACCTGGGGGTCCATTCCAAGTTCGAAAGCTCAATTTGCACCTCCAAGCACAAAGTTCTGCACCGGGGGGGGGGGGAAGAGGAGGAAAGGGTAAACAAAATCATGGACGGGGTAAACAAAATCCCTGTGACACTGCAAGGTTCTTATTTAACCAAAGTCCCACTGGGCAGGGAAGCATCCAAGCAGATGTTATTGTCAGAGGTCCTGAGTTGTGCTCCCCTCTGTAGGCCAAGTGAGTGTAAATGGACATAGATAAACTAGCAGAACCTTGAAGAAAAGCTGAGGTTAAAACAGGGAGGGGATAGGGGAGGAAAGAGAATCATTCATAAAGTTTATCCCTAAATGGAGAAAACAACCAGCAGGATTCGTTCTAAATTACCTTGATACATATGGTGGCAGCAGTGGAGACTTTGTGTAGGCTGTGCAGGAAAGATTACAAATTTTTCCAACAGTTCATTGAATTAAAGATATGCCTGTGTTATGTCGAGAGAGACCGAGATGTACAGATCAGGAAAGAAGAGTTTTGCAGATTGAAAACAACTTATATTCTAGCAAATGTTTTAAACTCCCGTTCCAATTGACAAAAGCATTGCGATGCTGATCAATGCATGAGTGTCTGAGGTGGAACAAATGGCTATCAAGAGAGAGTAGGGATCAGACAGACTCAGACACCAAACCCTTCACCCCCTCTTCCACCATTCACAACACACATCGTTCAGGAGCATACATGGCTAACTCACTTGAGCAAGGCACAGGAGGGATCAGTCAGTGCCTTCCTGTGGAAAAGAAGAACAGAACTCAAAACGCAAAATAAAATGACTGCTACATGCACTGCATCAGACCCTGGCTTTCCATAAGCCACAAACACTTCTACAGACATGATATTAACATACACAGTCAGCAAACTTACATGTTTGCTTTAACCCCATGGTGAAAGCTTACATTATATCAGCCACAGTCAGACAGACAACACATTATTGGCTAGTACATATATATTCATATCAGTTGATATTTATGTTGCTTGTTCGAATCAAAGCTACAAAGAATATTTCTTTTAAGTTGCCATTAACAATCTGTGTATCTCATCTGCTGCCACTGTAAAAAGGGGGCTCAGATCATCTTTTGTTTGCAAAACAAATGCAGAAAAAATTAAGATTGTCCATTAGTTTAAACAAAAAAAAAGCAGTTCCAGCATTTAGCTTATCTATAAAACTACAGTATGTATAAGCACTTCATCCCCCATCATCGTCAGATTAAACAGCCCAAATGGGTATTCTATGTGCACAAGATAATGCTCTATAAATTTGTCATTCGTCACTGTGTTGAAAAAAAGTGGTGTATGTAAACCCCAAATTCACTTTTAAAAACACACAATGAGCCAAAGCAGTCACATAAAAAACAACAGCTGAGGTACTTTTTCCCTTAAAATACAAATCTTACAACATGGACTAGTGTACAGCTGTTTAAAAACTTCAGTTTTCTGCATTTATTTGTAAAACAAAACAAAATGCTGGCACCTTTGAATTCAAAAAGTCATGATCAATTTAATCCATTCAAAATAAATTAAAAAATACAGATAGGCACTGGTGCAACCCCTCAGGTTATTTTTTTCTCTTTAAAAACAAATTAGTTGGCACATTCATAGAAAACACAAGAAGAACTGAATAACTAGCACTCTAGCATGATGTAATAAAATACTTTTGTTTCCCCATGAGTTGCCAGGGACGCAAGACACACATGACCATGTCAGTACAATATGGTATCTGCACGAATTGAACACAAAGCAGGCAGTTCGGAGTGAGGACTTTTTTTTTAAAAAGAAATTGATTGATCCATGGCCTCTCCAGTTACTGTTCCTTCTTGCTTTCTTTCAAATCGTCTGTGGCTTCATCCAAAGGCTCTTTGTCACACAGGGCAGTTTTTTCTTCATACCTACGTTTGAAACAAAATAGAAGTTAAATGCATCTGGAAGATTTATCAAAATCAAAATGCTGGTAGATAGAAGGTGAAATGCTGTCATTTTCCACAATATCCTTTACAGCACTGGCTTCCAGGAATTAAAATGACTGATGCAGCTTGATCCTCCTATCTCTGTCTCGTCTGATGAAGCACTTCACCTTGTGTTTTATAACTAGCTGCCCTGAATAACACATCAAGAATTGAATCTGCAGAGAATAACAATGATGGCCAAAAAAATGATGTTATTAAAAAGAACAAAAGAGAAAGAAAAACACTCTTCTCATTGAGGGTTTTAAGACCGGAGGCTGAGGATTTGATATCTGGTCAGCATTCCACATTACCAAACCAGTCCAATGTACAAGTGTCAGCAGCCCCAGGCTCAGGAGGGGAACAAGCTACGAATGCGGAGCAAGTTATTGCAGATGCTGGAATCTATGCTGAAAACAAGAAATGCTGGAAATCACAGCAGGTCAGGCAGCATCCGTGGAGAGAGAGCAAACTAAATGTTTCAAGTCTAGATGACTCTTCATTTCTGGTTTCCAGGATACAAATGTGCCCTTTATGAGAAATGGAAGGAAATGAGATCAATTGAGCCTCCTCCAATGTTCAATTGGAGTTCACCTCAGAATCGGGCTACTCAGCCGACTGAGCAGTGTTACTATCAACAATCTTCACAAACCTCCTCCACTCCACCTGCAAACATATCTATTTTTTTCCTGTTAGGTATTAGCCACTTTCTCCTTAAAGACATCAATACCAAACGCCTCTACTACCCTTAGGTTCGATTGTGGATCTTTTAACCACAATCTTTGAGTAAATAAGTTTCTACTAAATTCTGTCTTTGGATTTATTGTTTACTAATTAGTTATGGCTGTTGGAGATCAATCTGTTGAAGTGTGTCATTGGGAAAAGCACAGGTCAGGTGGCATCCGAGGAGCAGGACAGTCTTGGGCATAAGCCCTTCATATGCCCAAAATGTCAACTCTCCTGCTCTTGGATGCCGCCTGTCCTGCTGCGTTTTTCTAGTGACACACTTTACAACTCGACTCTCCAGCATTTGCAGACCTCACTTTCTCCAACAAGATCAATTGTGCAAACTTCAGAGTTTCTAAACAGTGTGAACTGACTCTCTCTCGCCACCACCCCTTGCACAACTATTCCACCCACAATTGGGTGGACAATTTTAAAAGCATTAAAAATGGGGTCACAATGGGGAAAAGGTTTGGCAAGTACAATGTTTACGATCTCCAGCTTTGAACTCTCGAAGGCGGAGATACATTTGATTTTAAAAAGGCAAATTACAAGCGCAGCTGTCAATTTTTCTGCAGGAGACAGCTTAGCAACAGGTGGAGGAGAGACAGGATATGGGGAAGTTGAGATCATATCTTCCCAACAGTTACAGAAGTGCTTTTCACAGCAGAAGAGGGAAGTTCCCTCAAGTGCTCTGGTAATGGTTAGACCTCAAAGGTCATCATCAAATGGAGTACTTGAAGCGATCTTAATGCTGTCTATGGGACTTGGATGATGGTAGCAATGATAAGTGCTATTTGGACTCTTTCAGAAGTCTTCACCAATCCCCTCATCCAAGAAGTGCTCTCACTCGTTGAGATCTCCGTCACCACGCCGAACCCCTCCCCGCCCCGAACTCCGTCCCTGCCCCCACACCCAGTTCCAGCCCCACCATGTTTTCACCATCACTCCAGAATGACCCCTCTCTGAGGATGAAAGATCAGTCCTCGGCAGAGGCCTCACCTTCATTCCCCTACGCTCTCGGATGAACGAGTTCAACACGCAGCGAGACATCAAACAATTATTCCGCCGCCTTTGCCTCCATGCCTACTTCTTCAACCAGGATTCTCGCCCACCCTCTGACCCCTTCTCCCGCCTCCAACACACCCCATCCACCTGGACACCCTGTGCTGGCCTCTTACCCGCCCTCGATCTCTTCATAGCCAACTGCCGCCGCAACATTAACCGCCTTAACCTCTCCACCCCTCTCACCCACTCCAACCCCTCTCCCTCAGAACGTGCAGCGCTCCACTCCCTCCGCTCCAACCCCAACCTCACTATCAAAGGAGGCGCGGTGGTAGTTTGGCGCACCGACCTTTATATTGCTGAGGCTAAACGCTAGCTCGCGGACACCACCTTCTACTGCCCCTTTGACCATGACCCCACCTCCCACCACCAAACCATCATCTCCCAGACCATCCATAACCTCATCACCTCAGGGGATCTCCCATCCACCGTCTCCAACCTCATAGTCCCACAACCCCGCACCATCTGTTTCTAACTCCTGCCCAAAATTCACAAACCTGACTGCCCCGGCCGACCCATTGTCTCAGCCTGCTCCTGCCCCACCAAACTCATCACTGCATACCTCGACATGGTCCTGTCCCCCTTAGTCCAAGAACTCCCCACCTACATTCGGGAAACCACCCACGCCCTCCACCTCCTTGATTTTCGCTCCCCCAGTCCCCAACGCCTTATCTTCACCATGGACATCCAGTCCCTGTACTACTCCATCCCCCATCATGAAGGACTCAAAGCTCTCTGCTTCTTCCTTTCCCGCCGTACCAACCAGTACCCTTCCACTGACACCCTCCTTCAACTGACTGAACTGGTCCTCACCCTGAACAACTTCTCTTTCCAATCCTCCCACTTCCTCCAAACCAAAGAAGTAGCCATGGGCACCCGCATGGGCCCCAGCTATGCCTACCTCTTCGTCGGATATGTGGAACAGTCCATCTTCTGCAGCTACACTGGCACCACCCCCACCTTTTCCTCCGCTATATCGGTGACTGTATCGGCGCTGCCTTGTGCTCCCACGAGGAGGTTGAACAGTTCATCCACTTTACTAACATCTTCCACCCCGACCTCAAATTCACCTGGACCGTCTCAGACTCCTCCCTCCCCTTCCTAGACCTCTCCATTTCTATCTCGGGCAACCGAATCAACACGGGCATTTACTATAAACCGACAGTTTCCCACAGCTACCTAGGCTACACCTCCTCCCACCCTGCCCCCTGTAAAAACGCCATCCCATATTCCCAATTCCTTTGTCTCCGCTGCATCTGCTACCAGGAGGACCAGTTCTAATACCGTACAACCCAGATGGCCTCCTTCTTCAAAGACCGCAATTTCCCCCCCAGACGTAGTTGACGATGCTCTCCACCGCATCTCCTCCACTTCCCGCTCCTCCGCCCTTGAGCCCCACCCCTCCAACCGCCACCAGGACAGAACCCCACTGGTCCTCACCTACCACCCCACCAACCTCCAGATACATCGTATCATCCGTCGTCATTTCCGCCACCTCCAAACGGACCCCACCACCAAGGATATATTTCCCTCCCCTCCCCTATCAACGTTCCGAAAAGACCACCCCCTCCGCAACTCCCTCGTCAGGTCCACACCCCCCACCAACCCAACCTCCATTCCCGACATCTTCCCCTGCAACCGCAAGGAATGCAAAACTTGCGCCCACACCTCCCCCCTTACTTTCCTCCAAGGCCCCAAGGGATCCTTCCATATCCACCATAAATTCACCTGCACCTCCACACACATCATTTACTGCATCCACTGCACCCGATGTGGCCTCCTCTATATTGGGGAGACAGGCCGCCTACTCGCGGAACGTTTCAGAGAACACCTCTGGGACACCTGGACCAACCATCCAGTGGCTCAACACTTCAACTCCCCCTCCCACTCCACCAAGGACATGCAGGTCCTTGGACTCCTCCATCGCCAGACCATAGCAACACGACGGCTGGAGGAAGAGCGCCTCATCTTCCGCCTAGGAACCCTCTAACTACAAGGGATGAACTCAGATTTCTCCAGTTTCCTCATTTCCCCTCCCCCCACCTTATCTCAGTCCCACCCCTCGAACTCAGCACAACCTTCCTAACCTGCAATCTTCTTCCTGACCTCTCAGCCCCCACCCCACTCCAGCCTATCACCCTCACCTTAACCTCCTTCCACCTATCGCATTTCCAACGCCCCTCCCCCAAGTCCCTCCTCCCTACCTTTTATCTTAGCCTGCTTGGCACACTTTCCTCATTCCTGAAGAAGGGCTCATGCCCGAAACATCGATTCTCCTGCTCCTTGGATGCTGCCTGACCTGCTGCGCTTTTCCAGCAACACATTTTCAGCTCTGATCTCCAGCATCTGCAGTCCTCACTTTCTCCTTATTATAGGATAGTACAGCAGACAAGGAGCCCAGTTAGCTCACTGTGTTTTGGCAGCTGTTAGGAAAATCTAGCTAGTCAATGCCATTCCTTATACCTTGAGAATCATCTCCTTCTAATGTTTGTCAATTGCCATTTAAGTACTACTTATAAACAGCTTCCACAAAGCCTTTTAGCAGTGTATTCCAGACCACAATATGCTGTGGAAAAGGAACTTACATCTCACCAAACATTCTTTTGCTCCATTATACTGACTTCTCTTTGCCGTTGTACAGTTTGGGTTGCTTCAATCAATTCTACTTCCATAGTAAGTCGAGAGGGCTGCACACTAACAGCACATGGTGCAACAATCAAATGGGCTTTTCATTCCCCTCAGCGCAGCAAGTGATGTAGTGAGCAGACTGGTTACAAGTTCAATAAGTCAATGGTGGGAAGTATAAACAAAGAGATGGGGTTCCTTTGATACTCAATGACAGGATCAGTTAGTGGTTTGCTGACTGCCCAAGGTAAACTATCCACATAAAGGCTATTGGTTTCACTTAAAGACAATGTCAAATTACAGAGCCACAATGAGAAGATTACTATTACCTGGCAATCATGCAAACCTTAAATTTATACTGCTCTGAACCTCGAGGATAAACCACAAAGAGTTTGATGTTATAAACAGCCTTTTCCTCGGAAAAAAAGGTTAACTAAGGTTATATTAAAACACAGGTACAGGCAATAGAAAAGTGCTGAAAATAGATCATTCAGCAACTGAAAAAGACAGACCATTTCAATTTCAGCTCCCACCTCTCATACTAACCTGCTTATTGATAACCACTTGACTTGCTAATGAACCTTACTGCACATTCCCCACTTCCCGCAGTTGCATTTCAACTAACATTCACAGCTTTTCTTTTTGGGCTAGAAGTATCACAGTGGTGTTAACTTCTCAATGGTAACTGATATCACTTGATGCTTAATGACTTGAGGCTAGACTACTTTTTCTTTACATTCAGTTAGGTTTTAGCTCAAGGCAATTTAATGGTGTAGACAGTGTGTGTTGTTAACTGCTTTAGGCACATATGAATAATGTAATGAGATACCATCACAACTGAAAATTTGAATAAAGTAAAACAGGAAATAGCAATGAGATGACCCCAAAGGTGGATATTAAAGCATGAAGATTAATGGGAGAAAGTACTGATGTGGGAAAGAACAAGTATACAAAATTGTGCTTGAGAGATGCAAGCAGTAAAAAAAAATCTTTTGGAGTTGAAATTCAAAATCAGGACTGATCTTTATAGCGGCAATGGGGAATGAGTTTATGGACAAGATACAGAACCGACAGAAGAGGCTTCAGTGAGAGATAGTGTGAAGGGGTATAAGTCTGTGAGAGGGTGCGAGTGGAAGTGTACTCATAACCACACCCCCACCCCCACCACCGTAAGTTTGTGGGGTGAATTTGTGCTTGCAGAATTACATGCTGCCTGATCTGCTGTGCTTTTCCAGCACCACACTCTAGATTCTGATCTCCAGCATCTGCAGACTTCACTTTCTCAGAGTTTCCTCCAGATTCTCCAGTTTCCTCCCACAATTGAGACACATGCAGATTAGGTGGATTGGCCATGCTAAATTGCCCAGAGATTCCAGGGATGTGTCGGCTGGGTGGATCAGCCATGGGAAGTACAGGGAAAAGCTTGAGGGATTGGTCTGGATGGGATGCTCTTCAGGAGGGTTGATGTGGATTCGACAGACTGAATGGTCTGCTTCCACACTGTTGGGATCCTCTGATTCTATGAAATCTGTAAGTATTCGTTGAGAAGGTTTAAGAAAGTTAGACAAAGACCTATTTGGATTTCCAGAGGGCCTCTGACAAGGTGCTGCGCAGGAGGCACTAAATAAGATAACAGCCCATGGTGTTCGGTCCTGGCACAGACAGAGGGATTGACTGACTGGCAGAAGGCAGATTGGTGATAAAAGGGGTCTTTTTCAGGATGTCAGACTGTGACTAGTGGAGTTTTACAGGAATTAGTGTTGGGGCCAGAACTATTCATGTTTAACAATCTGGATGAAGGAACTAAGGACATTGCTGTCACATTTGCAGATGACATAAGATAGATGGAGGGCCAAGTAGTGTTGAGGAAGCGAGGAGACTGCAGAATGACTTGGACAGACTAATGAGAGTGGGCAAATAGTGACAGATGGAATATAGTGCGGGAAAGTATAAGGTTATGCACTTTAGCAGGAAGAAGAGGTACAGACTATTTTCTAAACAGGGGAAGACTTCAGAAATTTGAAGCACAAAAGGTTAACATGCAGGTTGGGTTGGCATTTCAAAAGGCAATCAATGCTGGCATTAATTTTGAGGGGGGTAAAATACAACAGTAGAAATATACAACTAAAGCTGTATAAGGCTAGGTTGAGACTGCATTTGGGATATTAAGAGCAATATTGGACCCTATATCAAAGGTAGGAGGTGCTGACTTTGGAGGGAGTCCAGAAGAGGTTTACAAGATTGACCCTAGGAATGAACAGCTCAAGAAATGAGGTGCAGTTGAGGACTCTGGGTCTGTACTCGATGGAGTTCAGAAGTGGGAGGGGAATCTGGTTGAAAGTCAGAGAATACTGAGAGGCCTGGATAAAGTGGACGTGGAGATGATGATTCCAGTAGTGGGAGAGACGAGGACCTGAGGGCCCAGCCTCATGGTGAAGGGGCCACCCTTTTAAAACTGAGTTGAGGAGGACTTCCTTCAGCCAGAAGGTGGTTAATCTGTGGGATTCATTGCTGCAGAGGGCAGTGGAGGCCAAGGCATTGAGTGCATTTAAGACAGAGATAGATAGGTTCTTGATTAGTAAAGGGATCAAAGATTATGGGGAAAAAGCATAATCCACAATTATGGGTATGGGTGGGCTATTTTTCAGAGAGTCGGTATGGACTTGTTGGGCTGAAGGGCCCGTTTCTACATTGTAGGGATTCTGTGATCCTAAGGCAGAAAAATGGGAATGAGAAACATAGCCATGATCAAATGGTGAAGCAGATTAGATCTCGGCATTTCTGTTCACATTTACAGAAAGCCCTGTAAACCCTATGGACCAAGTCTATAATTTAGGGGCGGCATGGTGGCACAGTGGTTAGCACTGCGGCTTCGCAGCGCCAGAGACCCGGGTTCAATTCCCGCCTCAGGTGACTGACTGTTTGGATTTTGCACATTCTCCCTATGTCTGTGTGGGTTTCCTCTGGTTTCCTCCCACAGTCCAAAAATGTGCAGGTTAGGTGAATTGGTCATGCTAAATTACCCGCCGTGTTAGGTGAAGGGGTAAATGGAGGGGAATGGATCTGGGTGGGTTGCGCTTTGGCGGGTCAGTGTGGACTTGTTGGGCCGAAGGGCCTGTTTCCACACTGTAATTAATCTAATCTAAAAACTTGAGTGTCCCTCAAATACAACACTTCTGCTTCACTATTTCACTTTGAATTCATTTGAAAAGTCAAAAATTAGTTTTTCAAACTTAACATAAAATCACTTCAAGGTGATAAATGTACGAAGTCCAGTTAAATGCAAGATCTGCCTGAGAATGCTGAATTAGTCAGTCTTGGTGGCATGTTAAAATCACAGGACAAATTTCATTTTAAAAAAGTACACCAGGCACTAGAAATCTCAAATAGAAGCAGAAAGTAGTGCAAATACTTGATAGTCAGGCAGCATCCACAGTCGAAGAAAGAGTTAACACTTTCACCAGAAATGTTAACTGCTTTGCCCAGCAGAGACGCCATAAAGAGAAGTGGAAGCTGGCTCACTGAATATGTTCAAGCCTGAGTTAGATATATTTTGATTAACAAGGGACACAAGGGTTTTGGGGAACAGGAGAGTGGAGTTAAGATCACAATCAGATCAGCTATGATCCTGTCAAATGGCAGAGCAGCTCAAAGGACCAAATGGCCTGCTTATGTTATGTCTGATGATCTCCTGCTGCCCAACCTGTTGAGAATTTCCAGCATTACTAATCAAGAACCTATCTATCTCTGTCTTACTGCATTTGAAGCTGCTCATTTCGTTTTTATTGAGAACAACTTCTATGTTCAATTCCATACGCGGCTAGGGTCTCGATCACAACCTTCAAATTGGGGTTAAATACGTGAAGCAGGTTTCACTTACCAAATAAAAACCAAAAAGGAGGGAGAATGCTGTAAATCAGAAACAAAAACAGAAACTGTTAGAAAAGCTCAGCAGGTCTGGCAGTTGAAGAGAAATCAGGGTTAACATTTTGGATCCGGTGACCCTTCCTCAGAACCAGACCAGAAATGTTAACCGGGATTTGTCTTCACTGATGCTGCCAGACCTGCTGAGCTTTTTCAGCAACTTCTGTTTTGGTTTCACTTCCTCACCTCCTGGCATTGGCTCAAAAGGGTTAAACTGGTCATCAGTCTACTTTTTTCAAACAAGAAACACTCTTTGGAGACTTAAAAAACTTTCTGCACCAGAGTGTTAGCAGCAAACAATAATTTCAAGTTGGATAGACACTTCAAGGAAATAAATTTTATGGGATACAGCAGGGGAATGGGACTATTGTACTGCTCTATGTAAATTGACGGAATAGCTTCTATGCTGTAATGTCTCTCACTCTATTACAGGACAGCTCAAGCACCAACATGCAAGAAGTTGTTCATTGCCATTAACAGGGTGCATCATCATAAGTGCAATTATGGAGTCTGATGATTAAGTGATTTTCCATATGCTGAAGATCAAATCCAACATCTATGGAACAGACGCTGTGAAGGAGAAAGGAATGCGTCTGGGGAAAAAAGGCTTCTTGATACTGTGGTCAAGCACATGGTTACACCTACTCAAAGCAACTAGAAAAGTTAGGGTCTGGGTTACCTTCTCGAAATGTTTTGACGGGGGTCTGGCCTAGATTAGATTCCTTACAGTGTGGAAACAGGCCTGTCGGCCCAACAGGTCCACACTGACCCTCCGAAGAGTAACCCACCCAGACCCATTTCCTCTGACTAATGGCCTGGTCTATAACACTAGCCACAATCAGTTCTGAAGAGGAGTCACTGCTTGAAATGTTGACACTGCTTCCTCTCCACAGATGCTGCCACACCTGCTTCGTTTCTCCAGCTATTTCTGTCTTTGTGAAACAACAGAGCTCATGGGGGCTGTATGCTCTTTCACTTTAATGATCTGCTTGTGAAGTACTGGAGTGAACACTGAAATAAAGTCAACCAGCATAATGGATGCACAGAGATGGCCATGCTGAAGAATTAGCAATTGTGACACACATCCCACAAGTACAGTGGCTAAGCTTTGCTCAGTGTCATGTTAAGGGCATGCATTTGAAGCTGCTCATTAATGCATTAAACAGGTCAACCTTCAATGAGAAACACTTCTTTAAAATTGAAACTATGCACAAGGAGAAAGGAAACAAACACAGAAGTTAAACAAGCTTGCTCTGCAGCAACATGCTGGAAATAATACACAGGCAAAGCATGGCAAGACGTTGGTGTACCTGACCCGTTGACGGTTCCACAAGCCCGGTCACATGACTACATGGGGCTCGGGTTCGTCCGCCTTCGGCGGGGGGAGTTGGGCTTTTGCTGCATAGAGTTGACCAGACTCGCAGGGGAGCCCGAGACAGTGGGGAAGTGGGTGAGTCTTGGCGTGTGTGGCATGATCTCAGCTGAAGACTCGTAGCTGATTGAGTAACAGAAAGTGAAAAAGAAAGAGGGATAGGGAAAGAAGAGAACAAATAAAAGGAACTTTTATTAAGAAAGAGAGTGCACAAACAAACTTTTTTAAAAAAGCAAATGTGAAGAAATTTCAAAGCTCCCATTAATACAAACCATGGCATTCAGAATTCCTTTATAAATTTAGAATCAAGTATAAATATTTGGAAGGAATCTCGTTCTTAGAAACTTGCCTGGTTTAGGACAGCCATGCATACACGAGTGGATTTATTAACTGAAGTTGCTACCCTGGAAACCAAAAATGTTGAACTTTTAATTGGAATGGTGAACAAATAAAATAAGCAAAAGATAACCCTTCATTCCCTTTTTCGTCCAGTCACCAGGATGATAGAAAGGCTTTCTCTGAATGTCAATTTGCTATTGACTGGGGAAAAGTAGTGAAAGCATAATAACCACACAGACCCATGCAACAAGTCAATGAAACATCAGTTACAGAATGCATTTGAAAACCAAATCTGTTTCTGACTAGTCCAAAATCCTGGAGGCTTCTGACTCACACGCTGCACCACTGAGTTAACTAATTGGTGGTAGGAGAGATATACCATCAAAACTTTCTGATCTGTAACAATAAATTGCAGAAGTTTTGCAATTTGACGAGAGGGGAAACAAGGGCTCAAGTTTCTGATCCTGGTTGCAACATTATTTAACAACTCTCAAGCGCATTTTTGCAGCCAGCATCAAGCTCAATAAATGAAACCTCCCAGGGTGAAGAGTCAAGTTGAGGTCACACAAATAGGAAAAATCAGCTGTCTAGAGAAAACAAAGGGAATGTAGTTTTTACATTTATTCACAGGATGTGATCATCACTAGCTAGGCCAGCATTTATTGCCTCTATCTGTTAACAGGACTTATACACTTAATGGTAAGGTCCTAGGGAGTGTTGCTGAACAAAGAGACCTTGGAGTGCAGGTTCATAGCTCCTTGAAAGTGGAGTCGCAGGTAGATAGGATAGTGAAGGCAGCGTTTGGTATGCTTTCCTTTAATGGTCAGAGTATTGAGTACAGGAGTTGGGAGGTCATGTTACGGCTGTACAGGACATTGGTTAGGCCACTGTTGGAATATTGCATGCAATTCTGGTCTCCTTCCTATAGGAAGGATGCTGTGAAACTTGAAAGGGTTCAGAAAAGATTTACAAGGATGTTGCCAGAGTTGGAGGATTTGAGCTATAGGGAGAGGCTGAACAGGCTGGGGCTGTTTCCCTGAAGCGTTGGAGGCTGAGGGGTGACCTTATAGAGATTTACAAAATTATGAGGGGCATGAATCGGGTAAATAGGCAAAATCTTTTCCCTGAGGTCAGGGAGTTCAGAACTGGAGGGCAAAGGTTTAGGGTAAGAGGGGAAAGATATAAAAGAGACCTAAAGGGGAACTTTTTCATGCAGAGGGTGATACGTGTATGGAATGAGTTGCCAAAGGATGTGGTGGAGGCTGGTACATTTGCAACATTTAAGAGGCATTTGGATGGGTATATGAATAGGAAGGGTTTGGAGGGATATGGGCCGGGTGCTGGCAGATGGGACTAGATTGGGTTGGGATATCTGGTCGGCATGGACAGTTTGGACTGAAGGGTCTGTTTCCATGCTGTACATCTCTATGACTAATTGCCCAGATAGCTGCTGAGAGTCAACCACACTATTGTGGGTCTGAAGTCAGATCTAAACCAAACCAGATAAGCAAAGAAATTACCATCCTTAAGTGTAGTGAACCAGATAGGCTTTTCCAACACGCGACAAGTAGACTCGTCGTTCCAGATTTTTACTAGATTCAAATTCCACCATCTGCCATGGCAGGATTCAAAGCCGAGTCTCCAGAATATTATCTGGGTCTCTGGATTAACAGTTCAGTGTTAATACCACTATACTATCGCCTCCCCCCCAAGGTAGTGTCTGTACCTTAGTATGCATCAACACATTTCAGCTGAAGAAGAATTACATTCAGCAAAGACAAAAGGAAAAACCCTCCTTACGTTCCATGAGCACTTTACACCTTTTCACTATGTATCATTCTGCTCTTTGAAAATGTGGGAAAGAACACATTTCCTTGGCCTTTGTGTGTGAGAAAACAATATGATAATAGTCTTTTATTGGGCAAATAGAGGGGTGAAACACAGTAACGGGCCTCAGCTTCATTAAAACTGAATTCACCAATATTGAGCCTTCACAAGTACAAAGAAAGTCTATCAGTCTCAATTTATCCATTATAAGCCTACTGGAAACTCGGAATGGATACTGCATCTGGATGACCAGCTTTTCCTTCTATTCCTATCTACTCTATGGAGAAGATTGCGAGATATCTAACAGCCTATGAGAACAGATCAGTCAGTCAATGGTAGGGAAAGCTCACTTATATAAAAGTGTTTCCAGATATGCATAAAATTGCTTAAGTAAAGTTAGGTGATTGTACAATTTTTCAGTACATTGCTTCACTTCACTTCTGCTCTCTAACTCCAAGAAAATATTAGAAATCATGGTCTTTCAATCAGAGTTACTGCAACGCTTTATCAGATGGGTTATCAGAGAGTTTAAACAGTAGATTTCCGTAATTCCGCAGAGCTCTAACTAGTGGGTTAAGCAGATAAAAGGCTTACCAAGCTGCTGACTGTTGACGACTCAAACTTTTGTTGGCAAGTGCGGGTGTTGCTGGGATTGAACAGACGAGGGCATGGCCACATTGCTCTCCATGGTCAAAAAAAAAATCACTGTTCTATCTGCACCTAGGCTGATGTGTGAAGTGTCCATCTGAGCACAAAATTTGACATACCTCACAGAATACTGCACTAACAGTCAACTCTTCAGATACTAGGACAAAACATGCAAGAAAAAAAGAAAACCAGTTTTCTGGTCCCATCCAGGTCACTACAAAAAACATTTCTGCATAAAATAACTGACCTCCCTGAAGTATTACAAAACAAGCAGGATCAGTGCAGTAACAAAGGTTAACATATACAGGGATTTGCTGTGCAATGCCAAAAACCTGATTAGCGACAGACAAAAGGTTTGTGTGAAGAAGTGTGGCAGCAGAGAATAACAAGAGTCAAGCTTACATTTATACAGCATCTATCATATAGATCTGCTCCTACCATCCTCAGGTGCCATGCTCCAGAATTTAACACAAGCAAAAAAAAAACTCTTCAATTCCTCTTAAGTTCTTCTGTCAACTTTCGTAAATCTGACCTCAGACAACAGACCTTCTGCTCAGGGGGAACAGTTTCACCCCCATTGCTTGATTAAAATTCTTGGTTTATTTGCGCTAAGGTCAACAATCCCAGATTTCGTAAAGTCTCAATCCAAATCAACTCAGTCACAATCACATTCCAGTAAACCAGTTTGTCTGCCATCCCCGAAGGCAGAATGTGCTTCCAAAAGCGTGGCACCCAATATTATAAACAACACTCCAGCTGAGTTCTAACCAGGGATTTGGAAAGGCTTAGTGTGACTTGTTAAATATTCAATGACCCATTTACAAAGCTAAGTACCATGTACGATTTGCTTAACAGCCCAAATGTCAAAAAAAGCTTTTAAACGTAGAAGCATATTTTGGCATTTCTCTTTTGCATTTTCCTGTAGATACTAAGTATTGCTGCAGTTTGATTTCATGGGTCCTTCTTTATATTAAGCAAAGTTACAAAGTGGTTATGAAGAACATTCCAGCTAATGTACTATGAATGTGCAATAAGTCACTGGGTAGCAACTACAATTGGGAACTTGGGCTGGTTTTTTCTCACATACCCAGAGTTAATTTTAACGTTTCAGTTAATGTTTTTGCTGAGATCAGACAACGCAGCTGCCCAACAATCTTCTGTCATGAATGACTTAACGCTTCAAGAAGCGAGGTGAGTTTAACCACTTGATAGTCAAATACTTAGACTCAAGTATTCAATTTATTAAGAAATCAGCAAATTAAAATGAATCCCTACCCCTGTATTACTGAACATCAAGAAACATACTAATTCTTGCCATGTCCCACTTTAAGGAGCAAACTCCAGAAAGACATGCAAATAAATTAGGTTATGCCAATTTAAAAAACAACTTGAGGATACCATATCAAAACACTCCCATCCAACAAAAGAAACAAAAAAAAACTTATATTAGTTTATTGCTTTTCAAGATCTCAACACATTTCAAAATATTTCACAGCCCAAAACCTGTTTGATAATTAGCTACATTTATGGGGAACGTCAACATAGATACAGCCCGGTCTCAAAACAAGACAATGACAAATAATCAGTTAAGCTATTTTGGTGATGTTGGTTGAGGGATAAAAGCTGGCCAGGGCTGCCTGGACACTCCATGGATCTTCTTCAAATATCACCAGAGGTTCTTGTACAACTGTGCAAGTGACCTAACACAGTCTTGGTTCAAGGTCTCGGACATGAAAAAAAGTGCCTTGAAAGGCAATGGGAGGAAAAAGTTCTGAGCCACTCAAGTTACCAAGGGGCATCAGCAAACGGTACAGTTAATAATAACCAACAGTATAACAGTGGTACACGAGTTCAAAATTGTGAACAACAGATTTAAGAAGTAGTAAAAAGAACAGTGAACACTCTCAATATAGTTCCACATAGGGGAGAGGAAGAAAATTAAAATAAAAATGAGCCAGTTTTTAAAAATATAAATTAAGATAGTTGAACCAAATAATGTTCCCATGTTTGAGGGATTAAAGCGAACCTAAGATACTCAAATTAGACAAGAAAGACACAGTTATTCAAAAGTTATGCAGTCCACAGCCACCTGTTCCAACAGGCTGGCCAAGTTGGCAAGCCATGCTGAGTTTGGAATATGGATATTATCAACAAATCTCAAAATAATCAGGATGCAAAAGCAGTGTAGAGGCACTGTATGTGAAACAAAGATAGACTGAATAAGATGGTTTCTCAAGTTAACTAAAAATTACCAACCAATCCATATTAAAATTCAGATCTGAATGCAAGCAAGCGACTTGGTTCTCATTTTTAAACCATGACTGAGAGAATGCCTGGGCTGTTGATGCAGGTCCCTGCTTCTTATAAACCCTGTGATTTCAATTTCTCTCTTCTAACGCAAAAAAAAACATTTTGCTCAGCTGTTGCAATGCAGTTTGAGAACCAAAACAAAAAAATGCCTCCTTGTTTTTCATCTGCAAACAGCTGTAGGCTGAATTTCAGGTGTTCACTATAGGATCAGAACATGGTCGCCTTCAGTGTGCAACTGAGTCTCTGGATTAATTAAACATCAAAGCAACAAGCAGGTGCTCATTTGGCATTAGCGCGCCTCGATTCCCTGGGAACACAAGAGTACAAATTTTTCCATGCAGCTGGCCTACTGAGTACGAATGATCAACAAGCTGAGGAATTCTTTGCTGTTGTGGCCTTTCACATTAAGTTAGATTCTTACAGATTCATTCAGAGAATGATAGTTCCCCTCAAAGTAACAAGTGCTTTTTAAATCATGTTACTTCTTTCCCCCACTGTGGCACTGACTCATTGGAATATAATTCCAAAAGGCACAAGCAGCTCACAAAAGTGATCTTCATTCACACAAAGCAGTAACTGTATGTGTCAGCAATATGACTCAGAGGATTCTGGCACCTAGATTGTGGAAAACCTTATTTGGCATCTACATGGTCAAACTTCCTGCTATAAACAGATTAACATTAGGCAGGCAGAGAGGGAATTACGCTGTCTAGAAACGATTTGGAGGTGCTGGTGTTAGACTGGGGTGTACAAAGTTAAAAATCACAACACCAAGTTATAGCCCATTAGGTTTATTTAGAGGCACTAGCTTTCAGAGCGCTGCTCCTCCATCAGGTGCACTCTGAAAGCTAGTGCCTCCAAATAAACTTGCTGGACTATAACCTGGTGTCATGTAATGTTTAGCTGTCTAGAAAGTCCAGGCTGATAGAGCAGAATCCATCAAGTCCATTACACTCACCAACTGGTTTTCCACTTTAGTTACTGCCATGGCCCCAAGTGTAGAAAGGGGAAGCTCATGCCACCACAAGTGCCCTAGCTATATAAATCTGGGGATGGGAGAGGAGAAACTGTGGTTCTGAAAGAGGGGGAAACATGGTTCCTTTAGCCATAGATATGGCCACTCCAGGGTGGCACATTCAACCCTGACACCAACAAGGCAATGTCACTGACCAACTGCAGAATATTCTTTTGGGAAGGGTAAGGAGCCATTTTGGCATAATTGACATTGATTGAAAGATGGGATAAGGTCCTGAATTATGTGACCTTGGCAAAAAGGTTGAAAAGGAGGCAGTAATGGCATGATTGCTCCCAGTACGACTTGCTACTATGTACAGAAATGGAAAGATTGAGCAAATGAACAAATGGTTGGTACAATGATTCAAGGGGGCTAGCTTTAAATTTCTAGGGCACTGGGATCTGTACAAAGAGGGTGGATTACACTTTCGCAGAAATGTCTAACATTCAAAACTGTGGACCTAGTGCTGGAACATGGAACTAGTGTGGAAAGTGTAATTTTGTCAGGACTGACTTGATGGGTCAAAGGGCTCCTTCTGTACTGTATGATTGTATAACTGGAACTAATATCTTTGCAGGGAGATTAGCTAGTACTTTTGGTGAGGGTTTAAACATGTTCATCAGGGGATGGAATCTCAAGAGGAAATTCAAATAGAACTGAAAGAAAATGTTGGAAGTTTTAAATCAAAACCTTGAATTAATCTAGGTCGAATTATGGAAAGCATTAAAACGGGAGAATTTTAACACCTGATCTGCAGGTACAGAGCATTCCCATGAAGACAAATGAAATGTTAGCACTCGAAGTAGAAGGGTAGGATTTAATTACCAAGACTAGGAACATCATATTAAGAATATCTGACATTCAGGAGACATTGGCAGAAAGGAAAAGAAGGTGGGATGCTACTGATAATTAGGGACAGGATCAGTGTATTAGTGAGAAAGGATCTCTGACCAGATAAACAGGATGTGGAATCTGTTTGGCTGGAGCTAAGAAACAGTAAGGAGCAGCAAACGTGAATTTATAGGCTGCCAAACAGTAGGACACTATAAGATCAGAAAAAAGGAGGTACACGGAACAAGGGGAAATGAGGTAATCATAGGTGATTTGAATTTACAATGGGCAAGTCTAATGAGCACCAATGCTGTGGAAAGTGTGTTCCTGGCATGTGGTTGCAAGAGTTTTCAGAAGCAAATGCTTCAGAACCAAACAAGGCAGAGGTTATTTTAGATCCAGCATTACGTAATGACAATGCTAATTAATAATTTTGCTGTAAATGAACTTTTAGAGAATAGTGATCATTGTGTGATAGAATGTTCCATTAAAAAGATGTGCTTCAAACTGAAATATCTTTAATCTAAACAAGGCAGTTATAAAGGCATGAGGATGACGTTGGTTGTAATGGACTGGAAAGATACATTAAAAGGTTTGAAGACAGATAGGCAATGGCTGGTTTTTAAATAACTAATGTTTTGTTTTCGAAAATATACATTACTTTAAAAGATAAAAATACCTATTAGGAAACATGAGCACGCCATGGCTAACAAACAAAGTTAAAGATAAATTCATAAACTTCTTTGAATATTGCCAAAAAAAAAGTTCCTTGAGGATTGAAAGAATTCGATTTCAACAAAGGAAGACAAGAAACTGATAAAAGTGTAGAACTGGAATATAAAATAGCAAGATACAAGGAAAAAAGGTAAATGCTTCCATAGGTACATAAGACAAGCAAATTGGCAAAGACAAATATGGATCAATTAAAGGCAGAAATAAGACAATTTATAAAAGGGAAGAGAGAAATTACAGAGAAACTAAATTAGTACTTTGCACCTGCCTTCAGAGGAAGACGGAATAAGTCTCCCTGACATAACTAAGAGTCTAGCAAGAGTGGAGAACTGAAAAAATTAATATTAACAAGTAACAATGGGGCTGAAACTAGACAGATCCTCGGACTTGCTGACCTTACATTAGTGCGCTTGAAGAGATGGCTATAGAGGTAGTGGATACATTGGTGATCATCTTTCAAAATTCTAACAGAGTCAACATACATTTATGAAAGGAAAATTTGACAAACCTGAGCATTATTTTTGAGGAGTTACTAGCAGTGTAAGTAAGGCAGAACCAATGGATTTGGCACATTTGAATTTGCAGAAGATTTTTGATACAGTCCCGTTCAGGAGGTTAGAAAGCAATCAAAGCATTAAAATTGAGGTATTACACTAGTGTTGAATGAGAATTGGTTGATAAAGGTAAACTGCCTTGGTCCCAGAAAACCATGGGACTGCTCTCATTACAGATGACAGGTAGTGAGTTTAAGTCGCGGGTCACTATATCTTAGGTGAACAGCGAAGTTGAGAAGGTGCATCCTTCACGATGACCTCAGCCAGTGCGGGAATTGCATCTGTACTTTTGGCATCACTGAATTGCAAACCAGCCGTCCAACCAACTGCACTAACTGACCAGCGTATTGGTTAATAGGTGGAAAATAAGTTTAGAAATATATGGGTCACTTTCAAAGGTTGCGACCAGTTCGGAACTGCAAAGATCAGCGCTTGGGCCCGACCTGTTCACAATCTGTATCAGTGACTTAAATGTAGGGACCAACTATAATTCTTCCAAGTTTGCAGATGATACAAAACTTGGTGACAATCAGAGGAGGATGCAAACAGACTTCAAAAGGGTTTAGACAGGCTGAGTGGGCAAAACGCATGACAGATGGAATGAAATGTGGACAAGTGAAAGGTCATCCACTTTGGAAGGAGAGACAAAGCTACAAAATCCTTTTTAAACGGCGAGAGATTGGAAAGTGTTCAAAGCTGAAGGGTCCAGCTGTCCTTGTTCTGAGAAGCTAGCATGCAGATTCAGCTAACAATTTAAAAGGTAAACAGTATGTTAACCGTTATCCTATAAGGATTTGCATACAGAAACAAAGACGTCTTGCTTAAATCATATAAAACACTGGTGAGACCACACCTGGAGTACAATATGCAGCTCTGGTCCACTTGTCTAAGGAAGGATATGCTTTCTATGGAAGGAGTGCAGCAGATATTTATCAGACTGATGATTTATGGGGTGGTGGGACTGCCCTTCTAGGAAAGATTGAGGAGCAACAGTAGGCCAAATAGCTGTCTTCTGTTCCACAACAATTTTCGATTTTTCTATTCTTTGTTTCAAAGAATGAGAGGTTTGATCTCAGATTTAAATTTTGAAAGGGGCAGACAGAATGGATTCAGGAAAGACCTTTCCCCTAACTGAGGATTCTAGAGCAGGAGAGACAATCTCTGAATAAGGGCAAGCCATTTAAAAGGCTGAGATGAAGAGGAACCTCTTCACTCAGAGGGTAGGGAATCATTGGAATTCTCTAATTCAGAGAGTTGTGGAAACTCAGTTGTTGAGTATATCCAAGACAGAGAATGACAGTTATTGGATTAATGACAACATCACTCTAACATGACTTCCCTGATTTTGTTACCTCTACCTTGAGTGATAAAAGCAAGTGTCAGTTTACTAACATGCCCTTGGCACATCATAACACTCAAAGGATACAGAGTTAGAACAGGAATATAGCACTGAGGTGGATAATCATGAGGTGGAACATGTCATGTTCCTATGTAAACTGTACACCACAAAAACACCTGCTAATTCTGCACATAGTGGGGAACACACTGTGTGTGTGTGGGGGGGAGAGAGAGAGAGAGAGAGAGAGAGAGAGAGAGAGAGAGAGAGAGAGAGAGAGCGTGTGTGTTACTGATTTACAAGACTCAAGACTAGAATCCTACATTTTGGGGCCAATGGCAACAGATTTTAATGTTCAACACAACTAGTGTCACTTGTAATGAATCACAAAGTCAGAATGCAGGTACAGCAAACACTCAGGAAGGTAAATGGAATCTTGGCCTTTATTGCAAAAGGACTTAAGTATGCAAGTCTTGCTACGACAGTACAGAGCATTAGTGAGACTTCACCTACAGTAATGCATACAGATTTGGATATCTTTCCCAAGGAGGGATGATGTGGAGCAGAGTGAATATATATTTAAGATTTGAAGAATGAGAGATATTTATCTTGAAACGCAAGATTGCGAGTGGACTTGACAGGGTGGATTCTGAGAGGATGTTTTCTCACCTGGGGAATACAGGACGAGGGGCACAGTTTTAAAATAAAACCAAGTCTAAGTTAAGACAGAGGATTTTCTTCCAAGGGTCATTACTCTATGGAATTCTCTTCTACAGACAGACATGTTGTTCAACGTGAGAGATTTGATCAACAGAGAGTCAAAGGTCACAGGGGCAGGCAGGAAAGTGAAACTGATGCCACAATCAGATTAGCCACGATCCTACTGAATGGTAAAGCAGCCTCATGGCTTCAAATGGCACAGCTCTCTCCCTTAGGTTCTTGGAATTTCAAATACTCCACACTCCTATCCTGCCTCCCAAACCGTCAGGGCACACACAGAATGACTCAAAACATTGAGTAACTCAGGGTGCATGCACACCCATGTATGCACGTGCACATTTGAGGAATTACATGGTTAGGAAATTAAATATACACTTTGGAGCCTTGAGAAAAATTCTAAGACCCTGTTAGTACATTGGGATGGCAAACTCCACGGCAATGCACATCATTAACAGTGTATTGAAAGGGGAAGGAAAGTCTACGGCAAAGACAAATAGAAAAGAGTATTTTCTATTCTAAATGTTTTCCATCCTTTTTTTAAAAAGAAAAACACAAGAACATGGTACCTGGATTGAAGCATTAAATTCGTTGCCACACGGAGACCTGCCACTGATTCTGCTTCTTACAACTTCATACTGGCTTGAGAGCTAGTCAGGAGGAGTCTAATCTCAGAAAAAGCATTATTGCAGAAAAACACTAGCGGCTGGGCACAGAGTCTGTGGTGAGCTCTGCAAGGCAACAAATTTGATGATATTTCAGTACAAGCAGCCTGTATTTTTGGAACCATAAGTTGAGAAAGACATATAGCAAGCAATTCGAGTAGAAAGTACTCCTCTGCTTTGTCTGATCTCATAAATGCAGGCTGAAATCTAACCGTTTTAATCTTAGGAAATTAGCATTTTAGAAATGTAGCTTGTTCTCAGTGTTTCAAGTGCCATGCATGCAGAAAATTCACTAGCAATCATTAAATGTATATGCATTTGGAAAGGCAAGGCCTGATTCGAGATCGTCAACATGGCTTTGTGCGTGGGAAATCATGTCTCACAACCTTGATTGAGTTTTTTGAGGAGATAAAGAGGATTGATGAGGGCAGAGCGGTAGATGTGATCTATGTGGACCTCAGCAAGACATTCGACAAGGATCCCCACGGGAGACTGGCCAGCAAGGTCAGATCTCATGGAATAAAGGGAGAACTAGACATTTGGATACAGAACTGGCACAAAGGTGGAAGACAGAGGGTGGTGGTGGAGGGTTGTTTTTCAGACTGGAGGCCTGTGACCAGTGGAGTGCCACAAGGATCGGTGCTGGGTCCTCTACTTTTTGTCATTTACATAAATGATTTGGATGCGAGCATAAGAGATACAGTTGGAAAGTTTGCAGATGACACCAAAATTGGAGGTGTAGTGGACAGCGAAGAGGGTTACCTCAGATTACAACAGGATCTTGATCAGATGGGCCAATGGGCTGAGAAGTGGCAGATGGAGTTTAATTCAGATAAATGCGAGGTGCTGCTTTTTGGGAAAGCAAATCTTAGCAGGACTTATACACTTAATGGTAAGGTGCTAGGGAGTGTTGCTGAACAAAGAGACCTTGGAGCGCAGGTTCATAGCTCCTTGAAAGTGGAGTCGCAGGTAGATAGGATAGTGAAGGCGGCGTTTGGTATGCTTTCCTTTATTGGTCAGAGTAGGGAGTACAGAGGTTGGGATGTCATGTTGCGGCTGTACAGGACATTGGTTAGGCCACTTTTGAAATATTGCATGCAATTCTGGTCTCCTTCCTATCGGAAAGATGTTGTGGAACTTGAAAGGGTTCAGAAAAGATTTACAAGGATGTTACCAGGGTTGGAGGATTTGAGCTATAGGGAGAGGCTGAACAGGCTGTTTTCCCTGGAATGTTGGAGACTGAGGGCTGACCTTTTGGGGTTAACAAAATTATGTGGACATGGATAGAGTAAATAGGCAAAGTCTTTTCCCTGGGGTGGTGGGGTCCAGAACTGGAGGGCATATGTTTAGGGCAAGAGGGGCAAGATATAAAAGAGACCTACAGGGCAACGTTTTCACACAGAGGGTGGTACGGGTATGGAATGAGCTACCAGAGGAAGTAGTGGAGGCTGGTACAATTGCAACATTTAAGAGGCATATGGATGGGTATATGAATAGGAAGGGTTTGGAGAGATATGTGCCAAGTGCTGGCAGTTGGGACTAGATTGGGTGGGGATATCTGGTCGGCATGCACAGGTTGGACCGAAGGAACTGTTTCCATGCTGTGTATCTCTATGACTCTAAATGGTTTTATACATGCACATGTCCTTGTTATTTTATTGTTAAGACAACAGAGCCTCGCTGTCTCTCTTGGTCGGGAAATAAATCAATGCAGAGCTAACAGGATAGCATTTGATGGACAAAAATAAGAGTAATTCAGCATGCTTTCAGTGTGATTTTGCCCAGTAACATTCCTAAACAGAGGAAGAAAAATAATTAAGCATGCTTAAAGTAGGAGCAGTTCTCCCCTCTCTCCATTATCAGATTGACAAACCTAACAGTGCCAACCTGGTAAACAAAGAGATAACATCTCCTCAGTAACTTCACAGACCAACACATTTATTCTGTTGGCTGTTCAAAAATTGAAAGAAAACTCAATGAATGAATGCCTAGGTCCTCTAGACAAGACATTGGGTTGATACCTTAATGAATGCTGCACTTCGTAATGTACTTCTGTCTCCCTCAAACACAACCCACCCGAATAATTTTAATAAACAAAACTAAATAGGTACCCTCAACATAGAGATTAGTACTGTTTAGTAAACTTCTCAAATGACAAGGCCAGGGGTGAAATGATTGAATAAAGAAGCTGCAAACACATCAACGCTGCACTAGTAAGGTTTCAAAACTGCAGCAGTGACAATTACTGACCAGTGCCACCTATCCTCCCTTCTGCACAATTATGAATATTACTCCTCGTTAATGACGAGTGGCAAAGTTCTGCATATCCCCCTTGAACTGTCCCTTAAATGACCTGGAACAGGTTCAGTATTCATTGGTTGGCCACTTGACTGAATGACTGAAGAGGGGATCCTATTTATGCCTGATTCAATCTTCATCCAGCACATTCGTGCACATTTTAAGTAGAAAAGGATTTAGAGTGGGACCCAGATGTCTCCAACCCAACCTCAACACCAGAGCGGCTAAGGCCATTCCTGTCATTATGTTAAAAACCTAAAACTTAAATATGAAGCAGCAACATTAGTTTGTTTAGGCAGTACCTCAGCAACTGTAGATGGTTCATTGGACTGTTGGAGAAGTTATTAACTTCAGCATCATATGACTTTATTCCAATGCTCGATATACTGAGGAACCTCTATTTCCCGGAATTCAGTTACAGAATATCGGATTATCTGGCAAGATAGCAAGGTTCCGATGCTCAGCTAAATTATGTTAACTGGCATTCGATTATCCAGAATTCCATTAACCAAACAAAATACTCCCCACTTGTGCCCTTTGGATAATCGAGGTTCCTCTGTACTGAGGTATGCCCTGTTAAACGATGCAAACCAGACTGTCCCACAGATACCAGTGTGTCAGAGATATTATGCACGTGACTTCAGATTTACCAAAAGCAACAACCTGGCCTGATATTTGCTGTAATAACACAATGAGTCCAATGATCTCCTTCTGTGATATAAATGTCCATCAGTGCATCAGAAGTATCTGCTTTATAATACAAGATTGTCTCAGAGGATATTCTGTACAGGACATAAAGAGCCATAGTCCAAAGGATCATGGGCATATCTCCTCATTCGAGACAAATAGTTTTTACAGTTTGAAGTAACCACTCCACATGCAAGGGGTAGGGTGAAGAGTCAGGACTCCATGAACTACCACAGCTGGTCAGGGACACAGAATCTGTGTTACTGACTTTATTTGCCACCAGGCACTGTAGTCATTTAGCTAACTGAGCTGATCAATATCATTACAGGATAATATTTTGGCAAAGACTCCATAAATGAAGTGATTTAAGTGAAACTCATTTTGCCATAATGCTGTCATGTCAGTTTGTAAATTATTTGCCTTTACATAGAGGATAGTCACTTGGAAGCATGCAAAACGTTAAGGGAATTCAAGTGAAGTTCCATAGGGAGTGGCAAATTCAAATATGTATTAAAATTTGCAGCTACATGGTTCCGAAACTCTTAATATTCTCTATATTTGTGATAAAATTCCAGGTAATCCTCCATAAATGACAGTGAAACATAATTTTGGTAAAACAGAAATAAGCTTTCAATTTGCATAGGACACAAGCGTGCCTTGTATATATACAATACCAAAATGTTGTCTCACACAGAAATCAGAACTGACCAAGTAATTTTGTTCAAGAGAATACAGAACCACACAGAAAAATACGTGTGGCCATTGAGTACACCTCAGCCAACATTCTGTGTGCGCTGCATTCTTCAGCTATTACAGTACAATGCAAACTCTTACCTGAACATTTCAGTAAGTTCTCCCTTAACCAGAGCAACAGTAACTGGGAATCCAATGCAGGCAGGTACCAGGTACAGTAGAGCAGGCTGACAATTAAAAGCAAGAACGAAAGAAAACTTTACATCCTCGACATCCATAGTTTAAGCCAAATAGTAACACATACAGAATAGAGTACTCTTAGTGAGGTTTATGCTACTGCACAATGAAACTTGGTTTGCACAAATATTTTCAAGTCAATTTGGATTCAATCACATTTCGCAATAAGAGCGGTTCACTTTCCTGGAAAGCAGGCCTTGCAAAACAGAATTGAACAGCACTTATTGATGCTGGAGATTTTATTCCTTGCTGTGGCTACCTTCGAGAAGTTAAATGGGTTTGGGTCAATGTGATGCTGCTTATCGAACAAAAATAAAACTCTATTCGGACAGAGACCCGCAAAGTTAAAGTCAATTTATCCCAATAAATTCTTAGACAATTTCTAGGTGGCAAATAGGTACTGGGAAAAAAATCCCACCCCCAATATATGCCTCCTATTTTTGTCAGCATGCAAGATAGAGGCACACAACACAGACACTTCGCACCAACTCATCTGTGCCAACCAGGTTTCCTAAACTGCATTAGTCCATTTGTCCACGTTTGACCCATTTCCTTCGAAACCTTGCCTATCCAAATGTCTTTAAAATGTTATAGTTGTACCAGCCTCCATCACTTTCTCTGGCAATGTGTTCCATATATGCGCCACCCTCTGTACAAAAAAGGCCCCTCAGGTCCCTTTAAATCTTTCCCTCCTCACCTTTAACCTATCCCCTCTAGCTTTGGACTCCCCTACCCTGGGGGAAAAAACCTTGTTATTCACCTTATTTACGCCCCTCATGGTTTAATAAACCTCAAAAGGTCACTCCTCAGCTCCAACGATCCAGGGAAAGAAGTCAGTCCATCCAGCCTTGGCTTAAAGCTCAAACCCTCTCGTCTCAGTAACATCTTTGTACATGTTTTAAATGCTGCTTTGCAGTATCAATATACCTAAAAAAAACTTATAGGCTCACCTGAATATCTAACAACAAGAAAGTAATGTGGAAGGAAGCAACAGCAAGGAATAAAATCCCTATTTGCTGTTAAATATGCTGAACCTAGAATGACGATTGTGAACAAAGAGCGAAAGAAGTGAAGTGCTAAACACGAATCCAAACTGAAATACAGTTCTCTCAATGTCTACACTTCATCCAATAACATGGCCTGAGGAAGACTGACAACTTGAGACAGAGTAGGTGGTTTCAGGTAGAAAACAAGATCAGTAGTGACACGCTTGACAGGATGTGTTAGTGATCTGTCATAGGATGACAATAAAAGTTGAAGTTAAGTTAACAATGCAGCAATCGACACAGGATGCAAAAATCGCAAACAACTGAGTTAATGCAACTAGAATTAAAAGCTTGAAAGTAGAAGGCCATTAAGCACATCTCACCTGAGCATGCTTGAAAGTGTGCATTACATAAATGGTAAGTCCAAGACCAAAGACATAAGCGAAGAAGCTAGTGTAGAAGTACGTCCGGCTGTTCTTCTTCAAACTAGGCCAGAAGGGACAAGAGATCGGGGATTAAAAAAAAAGAAACAGATTAGCAAATCCTGCAAATTGTACCGATTATACTCGGCAGAATTTTGATCTGACAATTTTGATCTCAATTTCAGTACAAAATTCTCATCAAACTAGTTGGTAGCCCGTAAGAATGAATATAAAGAATAAGTCACATTTACAAATTTAGGGTGGTACAGTGGTTACCACTGCCAGGTACCCAGATTCAATTGTAATCTTGGGTGACTGTCTGTATGGAGTTTGCAAGTTCTCTCCATGTCTGAGTGTTTCTCTGCCAGGTGGTCCAGTTTCTTCCCATGGTCTAAAGATGTGCAGGTTGGGTGGAAAGGCCATGCTAGATCGCCTGCAGTGTACAGGGATGTGTAGGCTAGATGATTAGCCATACACACACAAGAACTTGCCAACTCTCAGTCTCTTTCTAGTTACAGTTAAAACATTGCTACTTTTGGCAATATCTACCTCCTTTAAGCTGTAAATATCTTCCTTTAAAACCTAAACTCGCTCTTTCCAGCTCCACTACTTTATATTTAGGGTAACTGATAGTGTGGTTCAGTTTTATGAGGATTAACAAACTGAAAATCCAAAATTAATTCAATTATAGGGCAGAAATCTTCCCTGGTGAAGAAAGAATTGAATATGGTCAGAATCGCTCTGTTTATTCATGCACTTTAACAGCTTACCTCACATCAAAACGAAGTAGAAGAGCAATGAAGATACCTAAGGTTAGGGAAAGAAACAGAATTAATTTCCGCTCACAAAATAGAATTGAGATGTGATTAGAGGTAACTTTAATCTTGGAAAGAACTTTACACTGAAGGGTCACCAAGTACCTAAGTCATCTACACCAGACTTGAATACGTAAATTGCTTCAGAGATACATGGGTGTTCAAGTGGCTAAAGCAGCATCCCTTTACCCCCAACAATTGGGCTTGAAGTCAGTTAGACAAATAATTTTTCTTTAGTTTTCGACTTTTTGCACATTTGACCTCAACGAGTTATAGAAGCTTTCAGCTACCTCTTGCAAAAGGCAATTCTTCATCCTTGAGCTGAGATAGTGAGGGTTAGCATTAGACATACAACTACAGAGGATATTTCAAACAATTTCCCCAGCAACCGATGCACCCTCGTCACCTCCACAGGAATCACTGGACAAACTCAAGGGAAGGAAAATGGGATCATTTTCCCAGCCCCACACTCAGGTTCAATAATAATGTACTACTGTGGCCCCAATGGAATTACAAATTGCTTTCCTATGGCTCACAGTGCTACCGTTGAACACAATAATTAAGTTTCTCAGAACTTAAGATCACCCTTCTTTACATAACTGAGTCTATGATTTAAACTCCATTGTACTGAGTAGAGAAGTATCCCATGTTTTAAGTAGCTATTCTATTAAGAAATGCCTGATAAATAATCGGAGAGCACACAGAGCTCAAAGTCCTCTAAACCTGTGCTAGCTCTTAGAAAGACCTATGCATTTAGTCCCATTCCCCCATACAATGGCAACTTATTCCCTTTCAAGTAACTCTTCAATAACTACTGATCCATTAACAATCCTGATCTTTAGTATCAACTTTATCATTATTTCATTGAATTTAATCACTCTAAAGTCAATTAATTTCACCTTGGGATATTTCTGGCACCCAGATCATGTTAAATTTGTATTATCCAATAATCACTACCACCATGTTACACGGAACACATTTCAAACGTATGCAGCAACACAAACTTGGGTAGCCATGAGGTGTTATGAACCATCAGCATAATTGTATTCACCCACAATCTGTAACTTCATGACACGGTATATCCTTCCACTCTACTGTCAGCATCGTGCCAGGGGAACAACCCAGGCTCAACAAAGGGTGCAGGGGGCATGCCAGGAGAAGCTAGATGGTCTGACATAGCAAACTGATGCCTCATACGTCAACAATAGGGACGACTGGCACAACAAACAGCAGAAGCACTCGATACTGATACCAACTATCACATTTAAGTTCTACAATTCTGTTACATCCACAAATTGGAGGACAATCAAAACAGCCAACAGAAGGAGGTAGCTTCACAATATCTCAATTCTCCAGGATTCGGGAGCCCAACATTTCAAAAACGACAACGCTTAACCATTTACAACCAACCATCTTCAGCCAGAAGTGCCAGGCAGATGATTCAAGTTTGCCTCCTCCCATAATCCCCAGCATCACAGATTATAGCCTACAGCCAATTTGACTCTCCACATGATAACAAGAAAGGTTGAAGGCATTGAATGCTGCAAAAAACAATGGGTCCTGAATACATTGCAACATTAGCACTGAGGAGGTGTGCTCCAGAACGAGCCGTGCCCCTTTGTTGAGCTGTTCCAGTGCAACCACAACTTTGACATCTATCAGTAATGTGGAACGCTGCCCAGATATATCCTATACACAAAAAGTAGGATAAAGATAATTTGGCAAAATACATCCCATAATATTTGCAATCAACAAAGTGAAGGAAGATGCCATCATCAGTCCTATCGAGTAGCCCATACACAGTGATAAACTAAATACCAATGAGCAGGTTGAGTTCCAATAGAACCTCAGCTCCTAAACTCATTATAGCCCAGGACCTAATAGAGGTAACGTTTAGAGGGGACGGGAGGTAAGTAACTGCCCTTGGTGTCAAAGCCAGACTTAATGTAGTGTTATATCAAGGAGTCCCAGAAAAACGCTTCAGCCACTGAAGCATGCAAAGTTCACGCGTGACAGCAGCTGATGTTGGCTGAGAAATAGAAAGCAACATTCATGCTACAGAAGCGATAGGCAATTACCATAGCTCAAAGAGAATTTAACAATCACTTCCTGATATTCAATGACATTACCACCTCCAAATCCCCCAATATCAGCATCCTGAGGCTTAGCATTGGTTAGAAACTGGCCATTTAAAAAACTTCACTCCCTGATTTGGTATCGCTGGCGAAGCTAGCATTTTACTGTCAATCCCTATTGCTTCTGGAACTACTGGAGTCAATGGGGAGTTGGTACATCTACAGTGAGGCGTGTTATTCACAAGTAGTTGTTCCAGCAATAGTGAAAGAACGGCTCCAGTTGCAAGTAAGGATGCATGTGGTTTGGAGGAGAACCTATAGCTGGTGGTGGCATACACATGTATCTGCTGTCATTGCCCTTTTAGCTGGGAGAGGTTGTGGGTTTGGAAGGTGTTGTCAAAAAATCTTGGTGAATTATTGAAATGCATCTAGAAGAAGGCACAAACTGCTAGACATGTATCTCTCTATCATTGGGTCAAACTCCTGCAGCATACTCCCCACCATCATGCAACCGCACCAGATGGGCTGCAGTGAAGGTGTCGCACCATCTCTGTCGAGGGCAATAAATAATCTCCCAGGGACATCTACATCCTGTGAAAGAACATAAGAAAGAGCCTCTGTATATGAGATTCCTGATGAAGGGCTCATGCCCAAAACGTTGACTCTACTGCTCCTCAGATGCTGCCTGACTGGCTGTGCTTTTCCAGCACCACAGTCTTTGACATGAAACAATGCTGCAAATTCCATTATGTATTCACTTTTTGGGCATGAATAATGGCCATTCCAGTGTGGGAAACATGTATTCCCAAATAAATTCACTATTAGTCTCCAACAAATCCATGCTGTTCTTACATGTTTATCAGCACAGAGCAAATAGAAACAGCCATGAAATCTTATATCAACTCGACTCTTAGCTACTTCAACACCATTAAGTCGTTATCCACTTCATTTTTTTTGAAGTATTGCACGATTATTTACATGAAATTTAACTTGCAATTATTTCTCCCATTTGCATATTTGTCCAAATCACGATGCTTCCTCAGTTTCTGTTGCATTTCCAGTTTATCACATAAGTAGGTAGGGTGGTAAAGAAGGCGTACTGCACGCTAGCTTTCACGTGTTGGGGAATTGAGTACCAGAATTAAGATGTCATGTTGCAACTTTATAAGACTTTGGTTAGGCCACACTTGTCGTATTGTGTTCAATTCTGGGCGCCACATTACCGGAAGGCTGTGGAGGCCTTGCAGGGGGTGCAAAGATTAGAGGGTATGAGCTATAAGGATAGAAAAACTTGGATTGCTTTCTGTGGAGTGGTGTAGGCAGATGGGAGACTTAATAGAAATCGATCAAATTATGAGATGTATAGACAGGGTTGATGGTCAGAATAATCTTCCCAGAGTTGAAATGTCTAAAATTAGGGGGCATGCATTTAAAGGTGAGGGGGGAAAGTTCAAAGGAGATGTTAGGGGCAAGTGTTTATTTTACACAGTGATAGGAACCTGGAACATGCTGCCAGGGGTGGTGGTGGAGGCAGATACGATAGGGACCTTTAAAAGACTTTTAGATAAGCACACAAAAATGCAAAACAACTGAGGAATATGAACTAAAGGCAGGCAGAAAGGATTAACTTCATTTGGCGTCATGTTCAGCACAACATCATGGCTGAAGGGCCTATTCCTGAGATGTGCTATGTTCTATCAGCTGCAAATCTGATGACCTTGCATTTTTTCTCAATAGTACATTGGTGGAAATTAGAAACAACAGCTGTCCATAGAAACAATTAAACCTCAAGATTTTCACTTCCTACTTCTCATCACTCAGTGCTATCAAGCAGCACCTACATAGCAATAACCTGCTCACTGACACGGAGCTTGGGTATTGCCTGAATCACTTGACTCCTGACCTCACTACAGCCTGAGTTCAAACATGAACAAAAGAACTGAATTTCAGGGGGAGGTGAGAGCGACTATTCTTGATATCAAAGTTGCATTTGACACAGGGTGACATCAAGTAGCTCTCGCACAACGGGTGTCAACAAGAATCAGGGATGAAAATGTTCTGCTGGTTATGCCTGGTACAAAGTAAGGTTGCTGTGGTTGTGGATGTCAGTCATATCAACTTGCAGGGTATCTCTGCAGGAGCTCTGCAGAGCAGTCTCGCAGGCCCAACCATTTTCAGCTGTTTAATCAGTGACCTTTCCTTTACTATAAACGTCTGAAGTGGAGATGCTCACAGTTGATCAACAATGCTGAGCACCATTGACAATTCCTCAGATATTGAAGCAGTCAAAGTCCAAATGCAGCAAGACCTGTGAAATATCCAGGTTTGGGCTGACAAGTGGCAAGTAGCATTCATGACAAACAAGTAGCAGGCAATGTTCATGTCCAACAATAGAGAGAATCTAACAATCATCCTATGTCCTTCAATGGCATTACCATCACTGAATACCCCAATTACAACATCTTGAGGGTTACCATTGACCAGAAACAGAACTAGACTAGCCATATAAACACTGTGACGACAAGAGCAGGTCAGAGGTCAGGAATCCTATAGCAAGTAATTTACCTCCTGACTTCTCAATGCCTGTCCACTATCTACAAAGTGACAAAGCTTCATCCAGAGGCTCACTGATGATGTTACACTGATGATGGTGACAAAACATCTGAAAATGAACCTTCCAGCTCAGCAAGCAAACCTACACCCACAAAGTGACAAGTTAGGAATGTGATAGAATACTTGCCACTTGCAAATGCAGCTCCAACAATTAGGAAGCTCAGCACCTTTCAAGATAAAGCAGCCCATTTGATAGCACCATATTCACTCCCTCCACAATCGGCACAATAGCAGAGCGTACCATCTACAATATGCATTGAAGTAATTTGCCAAGGGTCCATAGATAGCACCTTTCAAGGCAATGACCACTACAATCTAGAAAGAGAAGTCCAGCAGATGCATAGGAACATTACCTACAAGTTACTCTCCCAACCAATTACTCTCTGGGAAACAGATTGCCATTCCTCCAGTGTCGCTGGTTTAAAATACCGGAACTCCTCCCAAATGGCACGGGAAATAAACTATAGTACGATCCGGAAGCTTACCATCACCTTCTCAAAAGGTGAGTAGGGAAGGGGAGTAATGTCCACAAATGGCCCAAGTGATCAATTTATTCCACTCAAAAGTAGCCAGGCCAAACAGACATTCTAATTTCATTTTACGATCAATCTGAAACATCCTCACACATCAAACAAAATTCCAGAACAATGGGATCAGATAAAGTCAATTGTACTAGACTTTCATGGCCAGATGATAGGGTGAGTGTTGTCATCACCAGGGTCAGTTGGATGAAAGCAATGCTGAAATGTGACCTCCTTGAACCAACTTAGCAAACTCCACTCCCTGCTAGCAGAATCCTCGATTGAAAGTCCAGTAGCAGCATTTCAACAACTCACCATTTGATACCCAAAAGGTAAATCCATCAGATAAAAGGACATGTGGTGGGAATGTCCTTGAGATCTAACAGTATGCTGACAATCATAAAATGTAATGCTTTTTTTTGAAGGCACCTAGGCTAATTGACTAGACAATGGTCAAAAGGACAAAATCCACTTTGCCAAGGGGATGGTATCACTGAAGGATGGCGATGCAATTCATCAAAGCTGAATTGAACAGTTTCAACAATTCCTTAACTGCGAACCTTATATTCTTCAGGATATACCCCAGTATCCTGTTGCAAAATCCATGACTGAATCAGCCTGGATAGGGGAACTGTCACAAGGAAATGAGAAACAATACACCCTTTGTGGCTCCAATAGTTAAAACTGGCCATAACAGAATCTGTCAAGACACATCACGTTGAGTACAAATGCCGTAATGATGAGGCAGAGCAATGGCTTGGACAGGGCAAGAGAACATAGAAAGTAGATCTTGCTATTTAGCGGGAATAATTTTGCTTTAATTAGTTAACTTTCTCCCTTAGCCATGATAATAGTCTGGCAGTACGCAAATAATTCTCCAATACCCTGACAAGGTTTTTGTTGCAACAATTACCTATGACTGGAAACAGCACCTCTTGAGCAGCAGCTTGTTTTTCACTCATCTGCACAGATTTGCAGATAATCAGTGAGTAATTAGAAGCAACCTCTCTCCAGAAATAAGACAGTGAATGCTTCAAGTTCAAGGTTAAATACAGACAGCCAATTACTTTAATTAACTCAAATCCTTCAGCTCAAATCACAACAAATGATGTTTTTTGGCAGCAAGTTGTGAAACATGTGGTAACAGATCACAATAACGTATCACACGGAGGAGAAATACATGCCTGCAGCTTAGTTGAACAATGACATTTTTAGACCACTCTCTCAATTCCATTCCCTAGCTTCACACTCCATCCCTTGCCCTGGCAACACTCAGATTAAGCCAGTCCTTTTTACAATCTTGGGGTTGTGGCTGATCCCAAGGTGAGCTTCAGACCTCATACACGTGCCATCACTTACATCACTCCTGACTTATTGAACCGAATCTCATCACTGTAACTGGTATGAACTAATGAAATCTGGAATTGAAAGTTAGTCGCAGTGTTAGTCATCATGATACTATTATCATAAAAATTCCAGCTGGTCCACTTCCTCTCATACAAGAGCATTAAGAGCTCATAAGCATGCAGCACATTCCAACTTTCACACGTATAATTCTTCAGACTAGGAAGTGGAAAAATCACAGAATGCATGGTGGACACAGTCATTCTGCCTAACTGGTTCATGTTCTGCTTGAACCCCCTTTTCACTCAATTATTTCAGCGTAACTTTTTATTCCTTTCTACCTTGTGCACTTACTTAGCCTCGCTTTTAATGCATCTATGACACCTCTTTCCATCTTCTAGCCAATCTTCAGATAAAGTTTCTTCCCCAAAACTATAAATATTTTGACATCTGTGTCTACTCAGTCAGATTCCTTTAATGTTAAAAACCTCACTCTGCTGGAGGAATAAGAAAGACCCCAACCTGTTCAATCTTTCCTCATCCATCAGTTCAGCTGTCAGCCTTTACAATGTTAATAGGTTCATGTATTATCTGAATCCTGTTTTGCATCGGACAGGAGCCATATTATACCTGATGGGACTAAGAGCAAGCAATGCAAGATTGAACAAAGTCTCACACCTTTTGCTTTAACATTCAAGTCAAATTGGCAATCGGATTCAGAGTTGTAACTCCACTCTGACGTTGTGGCACTTGGCATGAATATCCAAGTTCTAATATTAGCCTTCCAAGAAAATCTTGGAGCTTGCTGCAGAAACAAACATTCAGGGTTACAGATTAAAATTAAGAGAGGCATGACTCTGGAAGTTGACCAGTCAGATGGAGAAACAGTTTCAAAGTAGGAGACATACTGAATTTCCAGTCAGGGAGAACACTCTTACCTGGAATGACAATATCACCCAAGCCAAGCATTGCAAAATTATTGGCTGCAAGTCCTTTCTCCAGAAGATCTTGAGGGAAAACCACTAAGAAGAAAAAAAAATCAGAAAATGAAATCCAGAAGGAAAAGGCAAACTTTCCATTTACCTTTCAAGCTTGGGTGTTGGGAGGGAGGGGAACCTACAATGACAACTACTGGAAAATGACTTCCAGCCAATTAAATGAACTCATGTTGAAGGGGAACAACCAACTTCAGCATCCAAGTTTCCACCAACAATGTAATAACTGCCAGATAAACCCATTGCCTTGTGATGCTCATGGAGGGCTAACTCCCCAGCTCTTCTTGGAAGCTGCTGCCATGGGATCTTTTACATCCACCTGAAGACAGACAGGGCTTTGGTTAAATGTCACACATTTAAAAGAAAACAGAACATCCCCCTCATGACTAGACAGAAGCATCAGCCTTTATTTGTGTGCCCTAAACTGAGGATATGTAAAAGAAGCCAAGCTAAATGATTCACTCTTGCTCACATTATCTTCCTTCAGCGAAAGTTTTGCCCACTCAGTAAACTTGTCCATATTCATTCACAGCCTGTGTCCTCTCAGTATTTGTCCGCACCTAAGCATTAATTTTTGGTCAATCTGGATATTTTATTTGAACCTTTTTGTAGGATGTGAGCAGATTCAGAGGGGAATAGGCAGCAAGATCCTGCTGGAAATGGAGGGTTTGAGAGATTAAAAAAAAAGACTGGAAAAGCTGGGACTTTTTTTCATTGGAGTGAAGGATGTTCAAGGTGACTTCATTGCGGATTATAAAATCATGACGGACATAGAAAAAGTGAATAACAAGAGTCTTTTTCCCATGGGGTGGGAAGAGTTCAAAACTAGGGGGCATATTTTTAATGTGAGAGGAGAAAGTTTTAAAAAGATGAGGGGAAACTTCTTTTTAAAAAAACACTGGTTCATATGGAATGAACTGCTAGAGAAAGTGGTGGATGCAAGTACTTTACAATATTTAAAAGATATTTGGATGGTTTGGAGGGACACGAGCCAAACGCAGGCAGCTGGGCCTAGTTTAGTTTGCGAACATGGATGAACCGAAGAGTCTGTTTCCATACAGTATGACTCGAGGTGATACTGTTACCATCTGATCTACGGTTGACACTGGGAAAGTCTGACCATTTTCTCCCATAGACTATTTAGCGATCTTGCTAGAAATGGAGGTCAGGCAAGTACTGGATCACATACTCAGATGATTCTCTCCCCCACCCTCATCACAAACAAATAGCCTGCCAATACTTACCACTGCCATTAAACAAAGAAGAATCGCCACTGTAGGCGAGTTAGTGAAGGGCTACAGGCGCCTGCGGATAACACCCAAACCACAAGTCAGTGCCTTTAGTTGAGCCACTGAGAAGTTTGGTAATAATGTTGAGGTCGAGGAGGAAGGGATAGAAACTCTATCATAAAGGAACAAACTTTCACAGTATGCTACGTACATTCTTGTGCCAGACTGTATAAATACAGAGCAGCTGGGGTATCCTGCAGCCGACAACAGGAATGTTTGTTTTTGACAATCTCATTCCAGTTCGCGCTGTGCGCAGTGATACTGCCCAACCACAGGCCATCTGGAATCCAACCACCAGCTACAGTAATAACAGGCATTTTGCTGACAGTTTCTATTTCTGCCCTCTTGCAGCTGTATTGGTAAGCAGCAGGCTACCAGCCCAGACAAACTGATCAAAAACAAAATATCTGTTTATAAACTCTCCTTTGCTTTTAGAGGAAGTAGGAGAGACAGGGGCTTCTAATAAAGCCACTAAGGCCCTGAATCGTAGAAGCAATTTACTATAATTACATAAATCACATTTTAAAAGCTTGCAGCATGCCAAATTCAAAATGAAAATTTAAATCGATAGTCATTACAATTATTATATATCCTTGCACACATCCCCACTGAGAAACTATGAGGGTTTAAAAATGCAAAATAATCGTGCCCTGATCCAGGTATGAATTACAGCTACTTAAGGGCTTATTTTAGCAGTTTGTCTATAAACAAGTCCCTTATATCGTCAATTCCAATGCACTGTTTTTTTTTGTCTTTTAAAAAAATGTCAAATGCAAAGCTGCCCTACATCAGAAAAAAAATTGCTACTGTTAGATTCTGCCAATTCATCGTATCAACATCAACAAATCCTAGATTTTAAATTTCTCTCGAGTGTTTGCCACTCCTTCCATGGCCTCATCCCTCACAATCTCTAATCTCCTGCAGCCATAGTAATGCAGTTTGTTCTATAATGTTCCTGTGACTGGGCAACATTTCAGCATTCAAACCAGAACTCTATCAATAAATACATTGACTTGGTCTCCATGTACCAACCTCTGAGAAAAAGAACTGGAAATGATGTCACCCACCTTAACAGACCCACACTCAAATAGTAAGCAGGAGAGAACACCAGCGCTTCAACGGAGGCTCACTGATGATGTGACCTAGCATGGTAACGAGATGTCTGAGAACAAACCCACCAGCTCAGCAAGCATATTTACAACCTGAACATTTTGTTACCTTAAAAATACGCTACGTTGTTGCCACTTACGTTCTGACAATCTGCCCTCAATTTCAAAAGATGCAGATTATATCAAATTAGGCCGCGAGAGATTTCAACATCAGGGCTAAATTTACAGAAGGACAAGATTCATAATGGCCAACATAATTGAATTTGACATATGGCACAGAATTGTACACAGCAAACAAGTCGTGAATAGGGAAACTAAATGTTCAGGTTCAGCTCTGGGCCAGGAGGTTGGGCTCAAGTTGCACCTGTTCCAAAGTTGTGTAATAATATCTCTATAAAGGTTGATTAGAAAATATCTTAATCATCCAAATTCAATTTTAAAAAAAGCCCAATTCCTGACAAGCACAGAACTTTCTATACCAAGAGTGTGCCTTCAGTCCACTTTTGCCATAGTCACCTCATACCTGTTGACAGGAGTACAACACTTCTAGCTGTGGAGCAAGTCTATGGGCCAGAAAAAGTGCTAAAGGTAGATATTTTCCCTGCACCACAAGTGGCGCTTTTACCAGCTGACGAGCTGCAATAATTTGAGAGAGAGAAGTAGCTACAAGTACGTTTATTATACACAAGCTGACATCAAGTGCACCTAATTTTTTCATAATAGCCACATTTCTTTTAACCTGACCAAAATTCCATTCAGCGTTTTGGGCAAACCTGATTACTTCCGTGAAATACAGCATAATAGTAAATTTTAAATCCAGGAAAAGGAGAATCTGGCAAATATTAAATTGAACCATATTGATTCCAGTGTGGCACAGCTCCCTCTACAGGGTGTATGTTGTGCAGCTTTGATAATGTTGCTCTGAAATACAATTTAGAAACTGCTTTGAAGTGGTGTGTTAGAATTCATTGCCAGATGGTGATTGATATTATTAGAAACATACCATAGGTAATACATTAATCCCATTCGTCAAAAGATTCCATAAAACTAACTGATCACTTCATAAGTGTCATCTATAGCTCAACTGGTAGCACATTCACGTGAACCAGAAGGCTGAGACTTGAAGTCCCACTCCAGGACTTGAGCAAGACCCTGAATGACACTTCAGCATGGCACTGAACATGCTGCTGTCCTTCAGATGATAGATTTATCAGAGGCCTTATCTGTCCTTTGGATGGATGTAATAATACCAACAGTATTACTATGAGGAGGATAACTAACCTGGCTAGAGATTTTCTTATTAACCTGTTCAGATATATCATGACACACACGGGTGTTGAGCATCTGGAATTCACAATCTGAGTTGGTGGTGAAGGCAGAGACGCTAAACTCTTTCAACAAGTACCTGCACCCTAAGCTGCAGGGCTAGGAGCCGTGTGCAGGAACAGGGGATTACAAAGGGCAACCATGCGTCTGTCAACATGGACAAGATGGGCCAAATGGCTCTCCTCTGTGTTGTATCATTTGTATGGTTTCTACTTGTGGACCAGGGGATCCTGAACCACAATTCAGAGTACCACTGCCCCATAAAAACCCAAAATTAATCCCTCAATTGACATGAAAAACAGCTCAGACTGTGGTTTAAAAATTACTTGCCAAACTTTCTGCAACAGCGATTCCACTTCAGAAGTATTTAATTGTTTGAACACACTGGGATGGTTGGTAGTCGTGAAAGGCACTATATAAATGCAAGTGTTTCTTGCCAGTGGTAGTTGCACATGAATAATCTGTTTGATTGTGTACCAGCTAAAAGGACAACACCAAAACTAATATTTACTCAGAAGCAATAGTTAAGACAGCATATAATATACACATTTCACAGAAGGGCTACATTATGATACCGTAAGGGCTATATTGCATACTTTTACAAGCCTACATTTGACTTTTCAATTAATATAGCAAAACAATTCCTTTTTAGTGTCACAGAGCAGGAAAAGAAATGGAGGGAACAATAGAATTCATTGTTTGTAGTAAAATCCCAGATGCCAAGTGCTATCCTTTTTAATATAATTGCCTGCAGCCTCGTAAGACAGCTTAAACCATTCACGTTTGTACTGATTTCTCCAATCAGCTTTACTTTTCCAAAATAATGTTCTTATCCTTCTTTGAAAACAATTATAATCTTAGCACTTCTGATGCCACTAGCATTTGTGACAATGCAGCTCTTTAACAAGGTTATGCTGTCCTTGGTTTTTTTTTGCCAGTGGGGTCAAAAGCAGGGATCCCTAAAGATCTGGGTTTAACTACTTGAGAATGCTTTCAAGTTTCTAAAACAAAATTCTTGTACAATGAAAGGGGAGTACTCCCAGCTCAGCTTCTCTCTGGTTTAACTTGGTCTGGTTGTTCACTGAAAGCAGTCAGTTTAGAGGCTGTTGGTCCAAGAAACAGCAACAGAAAAGGTGGTCCATGCTGAATCTCTCTGCCACCCCTCCCTCTCTCCTCGAAAAATCTCTTGTGTTGGATTTTTCCTTTTTCTTTGCAAAAGGGATTGCAAGTATTTGGTACAGCATCATTAAATTAGGATAACCCATTCAGTTTTTGGATAGGTTAAGTTATTCTACATCCTGCTCTCTTTTGGTAATGTTGCATTCATTCGGTAATGTTGCAAATAAAATTCTGTTTTGTTCTAAACTCAGCTGCATTACTCCTGCAATATCCACTTCACACCTGCTTAAAATAACTAGCAAAGTTAGGTTCTGGGCCACTTTTCTTGAAATGTTTTGAGGGATCTGGCCTGGTCCATAACAGTACTGCCCTCTGAAATAGTTGGCAAGTCACTCAGTTGAATTGAACAACCACACTTTCAACAGTTCAAAATGGGATTTGGGAGATCATATTGTGGCCGTCCAGGACATTGATTAAGCCACTTTTGGAATACTTCATGCAATTCAGACAAGATGTTGTGAAACTTGAAAGAGTTCAGAAAAAGATCGAAGACCATAAGACAAAGCAGAAATTAGGCCATTCAGTCCCTCAAGTCTGCTCAGGTCATTCAATAATGGCTGATAAGTTTCTCAATCGCATTTGCCTGCTTTTTCTCCGTAACCCTTGACAATCAGGAATTTAGCAATCTTCTATGGCAGCGAATTCCATAGATTCCCCACTCGCTGGCTGAAGAAGTTTCTCCTTGTCTCCATTCTAAGAGGTCTTCCCTTTACTCTAAGACTGTGCCCTCAGGTCCTAGTCTCTCCTACCAATGGAAACATCTTCCCAAAATCCACTCTGTCCAGGATGCTCAGAATTCTGTAAGTTTCAATTAGATCCACCCCTCATCCTTCTAAACTCCATCGAGTATAAACCCAGAGTCCTCAAACGTTCCTCATATGTTCACTCCTGGTACCATTCTTGCGAATCTCCTCTGAAGACATTCCAGGGCCAGTACATCCTTCGTGAGATACGGGGGTCAGAACTGCGCCAATGTGGCCTGACCAGAGTCTTATACAGCCTCAGAAGTACATCCCTGTTCTTATATTAATATCCTCTCAAAATAAATGCCATCATTGCATTTGCCTTCCTAACTACTGACTCAACCTGCAAGTTCACCTTGAGGGAATCCTGGACCTGAACTCCCTAGTCTCTTTGCACTTCAGACGTCTGAATTTCTTACCCATTTAGAAAATAGTCCACACTTTTATTTTCTTACCAAAGTGCATGACCTCACTTTTCCATGTTGTATTTCATCTGTCACTTTAGTGACCACTCTCCAAACCTGTCCAAAAGCCTCTGCAGCCTCCCCACCTCCTCCGAGCTATCTGCCCCTCTACGTATCTTTGTATCATCTGCAAACTTAGCCAGAATGCCCTCAGTTCCTTCATCTAGACCATTCATGTATAAAGTGAAAAGTTGTGGTCCCAACACTGACCCTCATGGAACACCACTTGTCACCGGCTGCCAACCTGAGAAAGACCCTTTTATCTTCATTCTCTGCTTTCTGCCAAACAGCAAATCTTTAATTCAAGTTAGCACCATGGTCCCTTATCTTACTCAGCAGCCTCCTGTGTGTTAAAGGCCTCCTTGAAGTCCAGGTAGATAATATCCATTGGCTCTCCTTGGTCTAATCTGCTCATTACTTTCTCCAAGAATTCTAGCAAATATGTCAGGCATGACCAAGGATGTTGCCAGGTTTGGAGGGTTTGAGCTACTCGGAGGGGCTGAATGGGCTGGGGCTATTTTCCCTGGAGCGTCGAAGGCTGGGGGGTGACCTTATAGAGGTTCATAAAATTATGAAGGGTACAGATAGGGTGAAGAATCCATGGTGGTTTCCCTAGGGTCGAGCAGTCCAAAACGATAGGGCATAGCTTTCAAATGAGAAGGGAAAGATTTGAAAGGACCTAAGGGGCAACTTTTTCACCCAGAGGGTGCTGCTCATATGGAATGAGCTACCAGAAGAGGTGGAGGAGACTGGTGCAATTACAACATTTAAAAGACATCTGGATGGGCATATGAACAGGAAGGGTTTAGAGGCTAATAGGCCAAATGCTGGCAAATGGGAAGAGATTAATTTACAATATCTGGTTGGCACGGATGAGTTGGACCACAGAGGCTGTTTTCGTAATGTACAACTTTATGACAAACACAGATTGGAAATAAATGTTGCAATGACACCCATAGCCCATTAAAGAACTTAAGCAAAAAAGGCTGAGGACAGCTCCAATGTGTTGGACACTGGTGCCAATGTCAGTGACAATAACGTGCATTAAATGGGATCAGATTCAGAACATATTTAGAAGCTTAAGTAATGAATTTTTGAGGGACCACGGGCCAGTAACAGATCTGTAATTTCACGGCCTAATACAATTTTTTCTTCATTCGGTCAGTTGCTGGTCATGGCTATCCCTCAAGGTCGAGGATGATGGTCTTCGTTCCGTTGATCCATTTATGGGCTCTCAGGTGGCTTTCGAGTCCAAGCTTGGCTTTGAAAGTTCACTTCACTATTACTATCAAGTTGGCAGACTAACTTGGGTTCTACAAGGAATCTAAGATACAACAACAGGTACATCTATAAATGAGGTAGCAATGGCAGAGAGGTCAAAAGAGAGGGAGAAGGCTGAAGTGACTAAGATGCCAAGTGGATGACCTAACTCTCCTCCATGCTGAGGTCCCACTTAGGGTACCAAAACAAAGGTTCACCAGACTCATTCCTGGACTTAGTGGGACTGTCCTGTGAACAAAATTTGGGCAATCTGACTCTGTAGAGTCTAGAATTTTAAGAGAGGTGACTTCGTTAAATTTTAGAAAATAATTAAAGGGGTAGACAGGGTAGATGCAGCCTAGATATTCTCTCTGACTGGACAGTCGAACACAAATTAGGAGGAAGGCACTTGGGACCAGGGTGAGGAGAAACATTTTACTCCAAGTGTTGAGAACCCTTGGTATTCTCCACACCAGAGGGCAGTGAAAAGTATGGACATTGAATATGTTTAATTTAGAGATGGAGAGATTTCTAAAAATCAAATAATGGTAAAGGGTACATGAAGAGTGTATGGAAAAAAATATTGAAAGTGGATGATCAGCTGTAATCATCTCGAATGGTGGAACAAACTCAGCAGGGTGAATGGTGGATTCCTGTTCTTATGCGATGCTACCTTCACCACATGGACTACAAGTGGTTTAATGCAGCAGCTCACCACCACTGTCTCCGGGTTAGTTAAACATTAATAATGAACGCTCACTTGTCAGCAAAGTCTAGATCCCATTAATGAAGAACAAATTACTCCGAGCAACTTTTCATGCATCTGCATATAGAGGCTTGGCAGACAATCACACAGCTAAACCTCATCTTCTCTCCAGCTATAATTCAAAAGCACTCTCCCAACAGAGTCATTAGCTAGCAATTGGTCAGAAGGACTTGGGTTGAAGTTCCTCCTTACTTTGCCTTTGGATGCCCTCCATCTGCAGTCAATGAGCCCAGAGAATGGCTTATTCAACACAAAGACAGAAACTAGCTTTGCTTCATCTACAGGACATAAACCTGCCTCACTTTGCAGTCCTTGTTCACCTTTATAATAGAAAACAGGGGTTGGAATTAATGTAGAATCCTGGTACAAATAATCATTAACAATGCAGTGTGATTTGAGCACTCAATCCTCATTAAAGCAACTCAATAATCAGCCAAATAACATGGGAAACGAGCGCATTAGTACTTCCATGATAATTCATTAGGTATTTGGCAAAAAACACAAATTATGTTTATCTCTTGTAGCTTCTCATAAAATTAACAAATGCTGGAAGATTTCTTTCTCTAATTTCATTTTTACAAGAAATGAGTTAAACTAAATATAGATTTTTAAACCAGTTCATTAAATATTTTAAAACTTCATCTCACGTTTAAAGAGAAACAATGACATTAGAAGCCTAAACTTTTGGACGTAATTATCCATGTTGTACAGTTGCTAGAAGTACTTACATTTAATTGGTGCTTCAAACGACTTGGCAACAGTTACCATGACATTTGTGCCAAACACCTGTAAAAAGGAAAAAAAAAGCTGTTCTAGTTTAAACATCTGGTTTAACAGAATTTAAACCGAAAGAACCCCCAAGGACCAAAATGTTGCAGCTCTACCTGATAAAGAGTTAATGGACAATCAAGATCAAAAAGAGAAACAACTAACATTGTGATTCTAAGGCTCAGTTTCCATTCTTATTTGAAGTAAAAATGAATATTAAACATTGCAACATAGAAAATCCATTTTTAATCTGCAACTAGGATGCAACACTAAAATAACACGGCTCGCACAAATTCCCTACCCTGGGGAAAAGACCTTGGCTATTCACCTTATCAATGCCCCTCATGATTTTATAAATCTCTCTCAGATTACATCTTAGCCTCCTACAATCCAAGGAAAAAAGTCAGTCTATGCATCCTTCCTGTAGCAGGGTGACCAGAATTGTATGCAGTACTCAAACATGTGACCTTACCATACAGCTGAAGCATGACGTCACAACATGTGCATCCAATGCTCTGAGTGATGACAGCAAGGGTGGCAATGCTTTGTTCACCAGCTTGTCTACCTGTGATCCACTTTTGATGAATGATGTAACTACAGCCCAAAGCTCTCTGTTCAACGACACTCCCCAGGGCCCTCCAATTTACTGTGTTAGTCGTGCCCTGGTTTGTCTTACGAAAATGCAATGCCTCAAATTTATCTCAATTAAATGCTATCTGACATTCCTCGGCCCACTGGCCCAGTTGAATAAGATCCCAATGTTCTCTTAGATAATCTTCTTCACTGTCCACTATAGCAATTTTGGTGTAATCGACAAACTTAGTAACCATGTCTCCTATGTTTGTAGTGATTGTAACAAGGTCAGCCAGGTGGACATCACAGAATATGACTGCTCTGACTGTGGATGTTAACGTGGTCCAATCAGGAAGCCCTAGCCGACAGATATAAAGTGGTGTGTCAGAGGTTCTGTCCAGTCAGAGCTGGCTCGGAGGGAGCTGCATCAGCATCAAGGACCCTCCATTTGTAAGTAAATGGTGACTTGGTGACGGGATACTGACCTCTGGAATTGTACACTTGTACATTTAAATATTGTCCTCCAAGATGTTAGTTTGCCCTCTCAGAAATGCACATAATTCTGTATGAATTGTACTGAACTAATTGGTAGAATGGCTTCAAAGAGTCATATTGCAAATTCAGATGGTTAAATCCAGTACAAATGTTAAATCCAATTCACATTCAAGTGAAATGCAAGTTATAAATAAAATTTACAGCAAACAAAACAGGGCTTTCAATCCAAGCAGTCTATGAATATTTATGCTCAACATGTGACTCAACACTAACGGCCAAATTTCCATACATTTAGCAAAGTTTTCTTTTCACTTGCAATCATCATTCAATTAAGCCGAAGTGAAGGAGCAAGGCACGTGTATTCAGGTCAAGATAGATGTAGAAAAATATCAAATAGACACAAAAGGGAAACCACTTACCCAGAATACATCATAGATAAAAAGTCCACCAAGGAGAATACAGCCCGTACTGACATTGTTAAGGTGCAGGAGTTCAACACCATTAAGAGCAAACGCTAATCCAAACAAATTGTTGGCAATCCAATGCTGAAACAAAATGCCAAATGAAGCATTAGAGAAAAAGACATTGACAATCACAATGCACTACCTGAACCAAACTTCGAGTCTTTTCTCCCCCTCAACTTATTCAAATTTGTACTATGGTATGCTCCAATAACGCTTTAATATTAACCCAAACACTGCCAGTCAGGTTATACTCCAGCACAGTCTTAAGTACAAAAATACTTGTACAATTACTATAGCATATTTGCTGCACTAGTGCACTAGTGAAATCAAGATTTCATACAACAGCAGCTTTGGAAAAAGTGTAAAAGGCTAACACTTTTAGTAAGTTAGCTAGCTGTGCTTGTAACAAATATCCAACAATACACCCCGTGCCTGACTTGGCAAGTTAAAATAGGTATAAAACAGTTCCAGACCATGCAGTGCATTGCCATATCCAAAGCCTATCAAATCCTAGGCTGTGGCTTGGCTCAACATGTTAGACAGATATATCTCAGTCCCATCTGTAAGAACAGTGCTACTACAGCAGAATGACAAATTAAATTCGACATATTTTATTGAAGCAAATTCAGCTTTTTTTATACCTAGAGTTTTCAATGAACAATGAATGTTAGAATGGGATTTTATGCTGTTTTATTCACATTTTTCATTCCAAAATTAAATGTTGCATCTAATGTCAATTCATGCATCAATTGTGGAGCTATTATATTTTTTTTTAAACACCTCTGGCCCCACCACCTGCCTAAGTACAAGACTGATGAAACTCTACTTCTTCTGATTGCACCAGTTAAAAGCTTGAACTGCTCTTTGGATATTTTATGATCACTTTAGTTGAACAAAAAAAAATGTTAAAATCCAACATTGCCTGTAATGTGCAATTAATCACCAGTTGTAAGCAGCTCAGAATGGATAACTGCCAATTGTTTTCTGTTAAATTTTCGAGCTCAACCACAATCTAATAGAGTACACAGAATATAATGGCAAATGTATACCTACATTTAATTTTCTAGCCATTAAGGACCTATAGTCAAGTTCATCATGTACCTTTAAACATTCATATCCTGGTTATATCATTTTATCTGATTCGGCACAATACCAATTTTCTACATGCTACTCCCCAGGCAGTTACAATAATAAAGAGAGCAATTAGCAATAATGGCATCGAGATTTGCATTAGATATTACCAAATGACCCAAAAACCTAGTTTGATGCATGTTAACAGCCTACTTTACTTAGTTCACTCCCTAATCCTATCTAATAGGATCTATATAGAGATAAATCTCCCAGCAATCTTTCTATCCCAAAGGTGCAGGCACATATAGCAACTATAATCTCACGGGCATGCCTACAATACAAAGCCCAAGTAGCCAATTTTTATGCTACAGTCCTGACAGATGATGTCAGTAACTGTTTGATTAGGAGAGGGGAAGCAACAAAGGGAAAATATACTGTGCATCAATTAATAACTGGGAATGAGACAATAAGTGAAGGTGACATTCAGATAAGCCAAGACCAAAAATGACATTGCGCCTGGGGTGGTGGTGGTGCGCGTCTTCAGTTTCTCTTGGTGGCTGAACAAAGATAGCCGAGTTACCGATAACAATCACAGACATAAGCGGATAGCTTGATCAATAATTTCAATAATGTCTATCTTAGGGATTCAAGACCAATGATGGTCTGAACATGATCTCTTGGTCTGCTTTTCAACAACTATTGCATATACTTGTCTGACCCATTAGGACAGTGCCCTTGATAAGGGTTAACTTGAAACATTCGTGTGGTAGCACCCGGTTACCTGTACAGAGTTCTGAACTATTCTTACCTTTTTCAGCAAATACCAGACTCCAATCACACTGCTGAAAGCCAAGCACACGAGATCTTTTGTGTCAAACTCATAGTTGACTATTTCTAAGAAAATATAACAAATTACATCCTGGTTAAATCAAGTGTTTACATTTTCTTTAACTGCTGTTCATCAGGTCATCCAGCTCTGCTTTTATATGTTTTTAAATGTTTTATATATAATGCGTCAGAAAGGCTCCAAAATCATCCTCTAAATAATTGAATATTTTCAGTATTATCAAAACAGACCAGTTTTAACAGCACACCGGCAGAAAAATTGTCAATGCATCATCTTCAGCTCAGGATATCAGGGCTATAATTCTAAAGGCTTATTCTATCTTTTTCTTAGCAACTGCAATTAAAACAATTGTTAAAATGCAGTTGAAGGAGATAGTACAGCAGATTGTAGAGGCATAAGTGGTGATCTTTGAGGAATCACTGGAGTCAGAGAGGGGGGCCAGAGGACTTGAAAAAGGTTTAATCTAACACCCAATAAAAGGGAAGCAGGCAGGATGCAGGAAACTACTGGCCAGTTAGCCTGGCTTTGGTCATTTGTTAGATTTGAGAATCCATTATTAAGGCCAAGATTGCAGAGTAATTGGAAGTACATGGTAAAACAGGGCTGAATTGGCACGGCCTGGTCAAGGGGAAGTCATGCCTGACAAATGTTATAATTTTATTTGAGGCAATACCGAGAAGGTTAGACAAAGGAGAGCCAGTGGCCGTGATCCATTTGGGTATCCAGAAGGCCTTTCACAACATGGCACACAGCAGGCTTCTAAAATAAGCTAACAGCCCACGGTGTTAGGCAAAGTACTGCCTTGGATAGGGGATTGGCTGACTGGCAGAGAGTGGGAATAAAGGGGGCTTTTCCAGGACGGCAGTCAGTAACTAGTGGAGTTCCACAGGGGGTCAGTGTTGAAACCAGAACTATTCACATTGTACATTAATGATCTGGATGAAGGAACTGAGGGTATAGTTGCTAAGTTTGCAGATAACACCAAGGTAGGTGGAGGGTCAGAAAGCATTGATGTGGGAGGGAGGATGCAAAAGGACTTGGACAAGCTAGGAGAGAGGGCAAAGAAGGACCAGACAAAATACAAACTTGGTAAAGTAGGATGTTATGCCTTTTGGTACAAAGAATTGAGGCGTTAACTATTTTCTAAATGGAGAAGGGCTTCGGAAATCTGAAGCACAAGGGGATCTACGAGTCCTAGTTCAGGATTCTTTTAAGCTAAACTTGCAGGCTCAGTTGGCAAATTGGAAGACAAATGCAATGTTAGCATTCATTTCAAAAAGGCTAGAATACAAGGACAGAAACATACAGCTGAGGCAGTACAAAGCTCCGATTAGACTGCATTTGGAATGGTGAGAGCAGTTTTGGGCCCCGATTCGAAGGAAGGACGATACTGGAGAGGATACAGAGGAGGTTCACAAGAATGATCCCAGGAATGAAGGGCTTGTCATATGAGGAGTTGAAAACTCTTGTGTCTGTACTCGATGGAGTTTAGAAGGATGAGAGACTATCCGATTTAAACGTACACAACACAGAAAGGCTTGGATCGAGTGGACATGAAGACGACGTTTCCAGTTGTGGGGGAGACTAGCACCAGAGTCTGATTCTAGCCTCAGAGTGAGGGGACAATCCTGTTAGACTGAGATCAGGAGGAATTTCTTCAGCCAGAGAATGGTTACTCTGTGGAATTCATTGCGAGGGGGCTGTGCAGCCCAAGTCACCGAGTGTATTTAGGACAGAGATAGATTCTTGATTAATAAAGGAATCAAGGACAATGAGGAGAAGGCAGGAGAATGGAGTTGAGAAACCCATCAGCCATGATTGAATGGTAGAGTAGATTCAATGGGCTGAATGTCTATGTCTGCTCTGACATCTGGTGCTTCATTCACTCAAAAGCACTGGTTTAGAAAACACACGCCTTGAGCCAATTTTCATACTTATTGCCTCAATGGAAGTCAGTCACAGAATTAAAAAAGCATCACTCTCTCATTCTGGATTTGCTTGCATCACTCCTAAGTATTTGAAAATTGGATCGGAAAGATTGAGGTGACTATCCCAAAGACAGCATTATCATAAATTCCTGCTGAAAGACCATTACAAATCTCAAATAAAATTTGATGGAATTTAATACAACCTAGGCTCCCCATTGTACCATCCATGCTCACAGCACCTACATGATCAGATTTCTAACCTGTACCTGGTTAGATAATTTTCGCGATAGGGTCTGAACATCCCTGGATTGGAATGGAGGGAAAAAGAAAGCGGTCAGCTGTTGTTGTCTGTCACTGCTATCCAGTTCCTCTTGTTTGTTGGAGTCTACGATTTCAGGTACCCAGAGTTATTGAGCTCAAACCTGAATCACGGAAAGCTGCCAATGTCACTTCAATAGCTCTAACAACTAACAGTGGAAAAACAAATGTGCGTGCTTTTAGATAATCATAAAAATCCAACTAATGCTGTTTAAAACAAGTTTTTCCACTATGCAGAATTTTATTCCTATATTATGTCAATCACACTATGTCCTTCAAAGTTTAAGATAAAAATCAGATTCAATTGCTTCACTGAGCCATCACACCAGAAGACTTGAACAACCTCAAACTGGTTAACTCTGCAAAATTCTCCTTACTAATGCCCATTTGCAGAAATTTCCGAGTACAAGCAATAAGACTAGCCAGTCTCATTGTCAGCAACATCCATCAGTCAACGTTCAGGCACAGCAGTTTACTTGATATTTGTTTCAACAAGCTAATGCAATAGCCACCCCCACCATGATCAGCACACTATTGCTGCAAGATGAACAATTAGTGCAGTGACTTACCCAGATCCCTTTGACATTACATTCCTCTGTCAGAACCTCTCATTTAAAAAAGAAATTCATTTATGTAAGTGTTGCCGGCTAACCCAGTACCCAAATGTTGAGTACACAGTGGTGAGTTGCTGCAACCCTTGTAGACCAAAGTACTCTCAAGCAGCACTGTGGGTGGAAACATCACTCCCTTTAAGTCAACACCAGCCTGATTTAGACATATAGATTATATCCTGTGCCATTAAGTCAAAAACCTGGAAGGAGGTGCTATTTGCTCCAGTGTTAATGCAGCTTCACAAGTGTCACAATCCTACTTTCACCCCTACAAATGTACAGGTGTAGGAAATATGAACAGCTTGAGCTGGAGCAGTCTCTCTGGTTGACTAACCTGCCATCACTCACTATGCAGGTTATCTCAATTACTGACTTGGTATGCAGTCCTTTGATACCTCAACAGTTATGGGCGAAAAAGATACAAACAATTTAAATGCAGAAGCACACTCAGCTATGCCGGCTCTTTTCCTTTGTCAATCTACTACACAGCAAAAGATAAAAATGATTCTGCATCACGCTGAGAGTGCTGCAGTATGGAATGAGCCACCACATGGAAGTAGTGGAGGCTTATATAATCACAACATTTAAAAGTATGTGGATGGGTACACGAACAGGAAGGGTTTAGAAGGAAATGGGCCAGATACCACCAAATGGAACTAGATTTATTTAGGATATATGGTTGGCATGGACGAGTTGGATTGAAGGATCTGCTTCTGTGCTGTACAGCTCTATGACCAGATAACACCTGGGGGATGCTGTACACAAAACCATATTCCACAGCTAAACTAAATGCTCTAGATTAAATATGGATGGCAAGTACACAAAACCAAAGCAGACAACAGTGACAAAGTACCCTTCGTTTGTTGTAGTATAACAATAGTCCATATTTTAAAGGGAAAGAAGACAGTCACAACAGCCCAAGAAAGAACCCCTGAATTCAAGGTGATTGACAATCTTTCATCCTCAAGTCAATACGATCACCCAGGGCTGAAAGGTTCTATAACAGTGGAGCATAGCAGTATGCATAAGACACTTCTCTACATTGAAATTCCTTGCAAATGAGAGGTTATTTTATTAAAATATTACCACAGCAAAAAGGCATACTACTTACCTTCCTTTGTTTCCCCTGTTCCCTGAGTGAACAGCAACTGATACTGTTTGTTTGGTAAATTGGTAGGAATAATTTTATTCATAGTTGGACTGAAACAAAAAGAAGTATAATTTATTGATCAAGATTTTAAGAGTTCTATTTGTACATTAATGACTGAAGATTAATCATATCTTTGAAAACTAGAACATGGCACAAGACAAATTCCTTTTCAAATGTTAAACACTTTGTGGCCACCCCTGACTGCACTGGGAAGAAGGCAAGTTTCCAAACCATCATCAATGCTGGTCACACATACAGCTATGAAGAGATGTACAACAATAGCTGAGATACCACCCTCCTTCTGGTCTGAAACCAAGTCACCATTCAGCAAAATACTCATATCTGCACAATGCAGCTGGGAATGCATGTTCAACATTACCGGTCTGTGCCAACTACACTAGACTTGTTAGGAAAATGCAAGTGGTACCAATCCTTGATACCGTAGTAATTTCATAGCTGTACAGACCACAAAACAACCATGCTCAGTAAGTGGAAGCCTGGGGGTGCCTCGAGTTAGTGTCTAGAGTTGCTTTATAAAACTACCACCATTTAGTCTCAACAAGCCAGGTTTGGAACAGGAGAAAGCAAGTGACATTCAAGCCCATGATTGCTCCTGCAAAATGCTCAATTGTCGTGATGTCTCATTAGAAATATGTGAACTCAGCTGCCAAGTGCAATAAATAGTTTATCTATTTGAGGTTTGCCTGTGCAGGGAGAGAATTGACAAAAAAGGAAATGCAGAGGAACCTCGAATATCAGATTATCCAAAGGAGATCGAGGGGTCACGATAGAAACATTACAAAGAGGTGTTTCAGCCCTGATCGCTTCTTTTGTTTATAGATTCAATGATTAAAAACGAACTCAGCTCACTGAAATACTGCCGAGAACAGTCCTGGACAATCCAGGCACATCTCCAAATTACTGACATCCCGCCCTCTCTCTGTTGTCCTGTATAGGGCAGAGGTGGAACCTGTCAAAATGTTGCAGTAAAAGGTTGTGCGTGTCCCCACAGAGGCAGCACCAGCCTGACTGTTGGTGCACAGTCCAGCTGCCAAGGGAGGGATTGGTTGGGAGCAGGGTGGCAGCAGACTGGGTTGCCGGCAGGCAGGAGGTGGATGGTGTTTGGGGGTGGGCAGAGTTGGAGTGGGGGGGCTCGCGCAGTGTGCTGCTGCCTCGTCTCCAGATCAGGGAGCACACTTCATAGAAAGCTCCAAGCCCCAAGTCCCAGAGGAAATCAATTAACCAAATAATCAATTATCCGAACGAAATAGTGCCTGTCCATCTCGTTCAGATAATCGGGGTTCCTCTATAGATGGTGTGAATAAAAGCCTCCCTTTCAAAGTAGATTGATATAGTCATTGCCATCGCCTTCAATAGTTCAGTCTTCGCTGAACTGAATCAAAGGGTATAAACTAGTGAGACATTGACCACACACCCCTCAGGACTTGTTCATTCTCAGATTACATTAAGTGATCAAATTTTCTTCCCTCCCAGAAACTCCAGGGAGACTGACAAACTCTCTTCCATTATCACTCCAAAGCTAGGAGCACCGCTCTGAAGGCTAGTGCTTCCAAATAAACCTGTTGGACTATAACCTGGTGTTGTGTGATTTTAATTTTTAAGCAATTGTATTGATAGATATAGGCCAATGGTTAGGGCACAGATCAGCCATGATCTCATTGAATGGCAGTGCAGGTTTGAAGGGCTGGATGCCTACACTTGTTCCTATGATGTTTCAGAATGCTTCAGGTATCAAACCTGTGTCGGTCAAGGTACTTTAACAGGAAAAAATTGATTTGCTCCATGTTTGTAAGTTCACGTCATCAGTCTTTAATTTAGAGTATAAGGATAAAGGACAGAAAGATTTGTGTAAATCCATGGTTAAGAATTATTTTTGAAGTGCAGTCACTAGTTAAGCAAATACAACAGTTAACTTTCAGCTACATGCTCTTAATCACCAAATGAGATAAATGGCAGTGAATTTTTGTGGAAGACCAACAAAATTCTATTCTTCAAATACTGACATGGGATCTTTTACACCTGTTTGATAGAAGAATAGGGCCTGACTTGAAACTATTGCAGATTACCACTGTTTTCTTTGAGCCTTCTGTTAGAATGCAATGTTTTATTACAAAAGGAACTGAACGCACAAATAGGGAGATTATGCTTCAGCTACACAGGATGTTGGTGAGAACACTTCTGAGTACTATGTACAGTACTGACACCATACTTATGGAAGGATATTAATATGTTGGAAGCAGTAAGATTTATTAGACTAAAACGGAGAATGAGTCAATTACCTAATGAGGAAAGGCTACATAGGCTAGATCTGTATCCTCTGGAGTTTAGAAGAGAAAAAAAGACGACTCTGAAGGGACTTAGTGGATGTGGGAGAATCTAGAAATCGGGTTGCCCATTTAAGATACAGATGAGAAAATAATTCTTGAGGGTGTTTGGAATTGTGGAATTCCTTCCTCAAAAGGCAATGGATGCAGAATCTTTAAATATTTTTAAGATAGAGGTAGATAGATTCTTGATAACCAAAGGGATGAACGATTATCAGGGATATGCACAAATGCAGAGTTGAGGATTAACATCATGGCTGAACTGAGTTTTTGAATAGCAGAGCAGGGTCAAAGGGCCTACTCTTGTTCCTTGTTTACTCCTTCAAGATTGCAACAAGAATCTGGCTATGGATCATGGGCTTAACTTGGGAGTTGAGATCTTACAGTCAAGATTAGAGTGGTGCTGGAAAAGCACAGCAGGTCAGGCAGCATCCGAGGACCAGGAAGATCAACGATTCAGGCTGGAGCCCTTCATCATCTGCAGTCCTCACTTTCGCCTTGAGATCTTACAACTTGTTGATTCGGAGGCAAACATGCTATGAACTGAGCTCAGGTGCCTGAACCCAGCAAAGAACCCAGGAAATGTTACAACGACAGGACAGAGGATCAACTCAGATAATTATCTCTTCTGCTTTGTTTTTCCTCACTGTATTTGGAACAACAAAATGCGGTGCATGGTTTGGTCTTGAAAATTACTTTCCATTAGCAGCAATCTCATCTCAATGCCAAAAATGTCAGAAGTTAAACATTCTTTTCAGATTAGCTTGTACTTTATCAAACATTTGTCACTTCACCTGCTTCACACTTCAAATACTAAAAGATAAGATCATAAATAAAAATAGAAGACAACATACTGGCACACAAAGCCAATCCCATTGTCTAATGTTTCAGAATACCTCCAAACATGCAGCAAACGACCCCACTACCCTGTGGCCGACCACTTCAACTCCCCCTCCTACTTCACCAAGGACATGCAAGCCCTGGGCTTCCACCGCCAATTCCTAGCCACCCGACGCCTAGAGGAAGAACGTCTTATCTTTTGCATGGGGACCCTCCAATCTCACAGCATCAATGTCAACTGCACCAGTTTCCTCATCGCCCCTTCCCCCACTTTATCCCAGATCCAACCCTATAATTCGGCATTCTCTCTTGAACTTCTCCCAGCTGTCCATCTTCCTTCCGACCTATCCACTCCACGCTCTGCTCCAACCTATCACTATCACCCTCACCTGCATCCACCTATCACCTTCCTAGCTATCTTCACCCCCCCAACTCACCTACATATTTATCTTTCAGCATCCTTGCCCCCCCCCCACCATTCCTGATGAAGACCTTATGTTCGAAACGTCGACTCTCCTGCTCCTCAGATGCTACCTGACCTGTGCTTTTCCAGCGCCACACTTTGATTCCATTCTCGAAGACCATTGATAACCTGATTGCGACCTTAACTCCACTCTCCTGTCAGTTCCCCATTACCCTCAATTCCTTGAGGAATCAAAACTCTGAATACAGGTAGCTCTTCTGTAACCTCACAGTTGCACTCTTGTGCAGCCCCACATTATAGAAAAATCACACTTTACAAACAGCGTTTAAAGTATTGGTGATGCAATTCTGTTATAGCCAACATATTTTAAAAGTCCACACTTTAGAAACAGTGTTCCAAATTTGTCGATCACATCACAGTGAATTCGTGTTAACGAAATACGCATTATAGCCGAACGACCAGCATATTCAAAGCCATGTTAGGCAATGACTCAGTCTCCAATTTTCACTACGGTAGAGAACTCTAAAGACTAAAATAACAAACAGCAAAAACTACTCATCTCAGTCTTAAATTGGAGACACCTAATTTTTGAACTATACTGTCTCGCTTTAAGAATCCCCCATGAGAGGAAACATCCTCTCAGCAGTCATGATAGAGTCAGAGGTTCACAGCATAGAAGAGGGCCCTTCGACCCACCATGTCTATTCTAACCACCAAACTACACTAATCCAATTTACCTGCACTTGATCCATAGCCTACCATGCCCTAGCACTTTATGTGCTCATCCACATGTTTCTTCAATGTTGCAAGAATACCTGCCTCTACCACACTGGGCGAAAAACATTTTCCTCAGGTCCCCTTTAAACCACCTAGTCTTCATCTTAAACTATGCTAACTGGTCTCAGAGGAGTCTACTTTGGGGAAAAGATTCTCACAATCTACTCTGGCTATGTCTCTCAATGTGGTACACCGCAATCAGATCCCACCCTCCAGGAAAACAAACCCAGCCTATTCAGCATCTCCAGTAACCGAGACTTTTCAGCCTTAGCAACATCCTAGGCAATCTCCTTTTCGCTCTCGCCAGTGCAATAACATCCTCTGCTAGTGTGTGACCATTACTGCACATAGTATTCCATCCCCGTTGCATAGCCAGTATTTTATAAAGCCTTGCTATATTCTTATGCCTGCATGCGTTCTTCACCATCCTGTCCACCTGTGCTAACAGCTTTAAGGATCTACATACTTCAAGGTACCATTATTCTTAAGTACTCCTGAAGGACCATACCCATCCATTATTAGACATCTCAAAATGCATCACCTCACAGTTATCAAGATTAAATTCCATTTGCCATTACCCTGTCCAATTTACTAGCTGATCAATAGGCATTTAGCCTTACAGCCCTGGTCTTAAATAAGACCATCAATTTTCATGCTTACAAAGTTTTCCTTCCATATTTGCATCCAAGTCATTAAATGTACATAACAAACAGCAAAGCACCAAACCCTGATCTACACCACTAATCACCAGCTTCCAATTACAAAAACAACTCTCAATCAACACCAAAACCTTTGCCTCCTGTTTGTAAGCCAAGTTTGGATCCAGTTTGCCATTACTTTGGCTCTAAACTTTTGGACCATACATGCTAACTACAGCTGATCAGTGTTCTGAGGAAGGGTCACTGGGCCAAGAATATTAACTTTGATTTCTCTCCACAGATGCTGCTAAGTTTTTCCAGTATCTGCAGTTCTTCCATTTTTTTTTAAATCCCTGACTAGTCTCTGCCTTTCCAAGTATTGATTAATCCCGTCCTTCAAAAATTTTCCAATGAATTTCCCTACCACTAATGCCAGACTAACTGGTCTGTGATTACCTGGCCTGTACCTCCTACCTTCCTTGAACAAAGGAACTACCCTGTCAGGCTCCCTCAGACCTTAAATGTTTCAATAAGATCACCTTGCATTCTCCAAACCCAAGACAGTACAGGTTGAACACAGTGAACCTGATCTCACAACTCAAACCCTTCATCCAGGGATGTGCCAAGTGAACCTTATTTGAACAGTTCCAATGCAAATATAAGCTTCTTTAAGGAAATCAAACAGTACACAATATTGCAGTGCAGCTGCATCAATGCCCTACATTGTTGTAGCAAAAGCTCCTTAATTTTACAGTCCATTCTCCGTTATAACAAACGCCAACATTTCATTTGCCTTTGTAATTAACTACAGTGTACCACTGTACCCTTTATGGTGCATTTACAAGGAAACTCAGATCCTCTGATTTGAGCATTCTGCAGTGTCTCAATATATATAGTATTTAACCTTTCTATTCTTCCTACCAAAGCAGACAACCTTGAATTTTCCCATGAGACACATTTTACTCACACACTTAACTAATCTATCTTCCTTCTAACCTCCTCACAATCTGCCTTCCAAAACATCTTGGTATTATTGGCAAATTTGGCTACAACAGTCAAGCAATTGAAATAGATCTTAAATAATTTGAGGTTTGAAAATTGATCTCGATGACACTCCATTAGTTACAATTTCTTAACCTGAGAATGTCCCATTTATTCTGACAGTTTCACATTAGCTTGTCAATCCACTATCCATGCTAATATCTCACCCTGAACAACACAAGGGTTATCTTCTGTAATAACCCTTTAGAAGACATTTTGTCAAGTGTCATTGCAAATAAATACTCAAGACAAATCACGCAGCTGTTCGCATACCTGAAAGTGCAGAGGTCTTTGTCGAAGTATTTAAACACTCTGGATATGCATTCATTGAAGATAAGGATGAAACAATTTCCTCAAAACAGGAATATAGCGAACCCAAAAACAACAGTGCTTAAATTTACAATGCATAGCAATGTCTCTGAATTCCTTCTCGGAAATAGATGGAGATATTGAAGAAAAAGAAAGAGGCAGCCAATTGGTTTAAATGAGAGAAGAGAGAAACAGGAGCGAGTCATTCAGCCCCTTTAGCCTATCCCGCCATACAATTAGATGATAGACAAACAGAGTAGTTATCTACAACACAGTTACAAAGGTCAAACATGAAATAATTGCTAGTTGTCTCATAGAACAAGGGATTTAGTGCAATAGTGCACAGCAAAAGGCAAGCAAATTCTATAATTACTTCATGCAGTTCTGTTTGTCAACCTTGCTTTTAAAAAGTCCTCTAAGTACAGGATAGTAAAAGGAAAGGTGCTTACTGGGCAGGTCTGAGAAATGAGAAATTATGAGGTAACAAGTATAAATTGGTGAAGGGGATCAGAAATTGAAGAAAAAAGGAAGTGAAATTAAGTGCATTGTTCTCCATGCTGTAATGCCAAAAGGAACTGTGCAGGCAAAAAGTCTGCAGTATAATGAAATATCATTACAGAGGAGGAGAGTTCTGGGAGATGTTTAATCAAGCACAGAACATTGTGAAAAAATCAAGTAACCATCTTTGCCAAGTAGTACATCTTGCAGACACTCATACTTAGCAGTTGTGTTGATTATTGTGATTGTCTCAATTATTTATAGCACTCCATTCATCAATTCACTCATGAGAATATTACTTCAGATTTCTTGAAAATGTATGTGCTGTTGATTACAAGGAAGTTATATTCTGATATAGTATCAATTACAACTTAATTATTCTGTATGAGAAGTATTAATTTTCCATAGTTCGACTTGGTGTGAACAAGGGTGTACACCTTTCAAACAGAATGGAGTGTTTTGACATTACTTAGCATATGCAGTGTTACTCACTCTAAGTAGTTGTTTTCAAACAGAATCCTTTGGGAAGGAAGTGCTGAAGCTGGACACACACCACCCTTAAACTCGCAAAAGAAACCAATCTTAAAGTTCTCTTTTGCAAGGACGGTCAGTCTAACACCATCATTGCAGAATTCACAAAATAAACAAACCATGTAAAAAAAATTCAACCCAAGATTTATTGGGTAAATGCATATATATAAAATGGTACTGAAAAACTCAGAATATTTCAGTGCAACTCTATTCTGTGCTGAATTATCCAGTTGGGGCTGGAGTGACAGTACAGGCACAATTAGTTTAAACCAGCCTTGACAAAGCAAAGACAACCCTTCTGCTGATGACCTAGTGCTTTAACTGGAATGTCCTCTTAAAGCAGTGAAAAGTCAGGCTCTGCTGTGACTTAAAGCAAATTCCTGCAGTGGGTGAAGAACCAGAGATTCATTGCCTCAGGTCATACCTGAAGAAAGCCACTTTGGAGGATCACTAATTTCCAAGGAATCATACATCAGTTCAAATTACCTTACTGGGAAGAGGAAAAAAAATCTGATAAACGTTAAAAGCAGTTACGAGGGTGGAATATTTTTCTGAAAATTGACTTTTAAGGCTCAGGTATTCCAGAGCATAAAGTGTTGATAATGTCTCAGTTTTCTCCAATCAGCTTACTAGGAGTAGGTGCACAAGTCAGATTTCACTTCAGTTAAAAATTTCCGATTTCCTTAAACTTATGTGTCCCTTTTTCTACCTCTAATTTTATTAAAAGCACATTTTCAAGTTTCTTCAAGTTGCTGAACCATAGTTGCAACAAATTTTCCAAAGTTTCAGTCAGATGCATTTAACATCCCTGCTGGCATTGTGCAGTTAATTTTTCAAAATGTTGTCATCCAATACTAACTTCTGACATTTAAAATTAGTAGATCAAATACTGTTTGCCAAGCAGAGTTCTAGATTTCTCCCAGTTTGTGAGGACTGTGTTACAATCTTGGGGAATCCAGTCACGTTTTTAAAAAAATACATGAAATCACGAGTATTTACTGAAGAAACAAGCCACAAGTTTCCTCAGTTTAATTATTTTTAAACTGTACAAGAATCAAAGCAAACACCAAATACCATCAATCTTGAGCTTTAACATCCAGAATAAACATGTAGTAAACGAAAATTGACAAGTAAACTCTTGTCAAATCTAAACTATAAACCATGCTTTAAATGACAGATAGAATCAAGGCAATCCTTTACAATAGAATAGAATCCCCACAGTGTAGAAACTGGCCCTTCGGCCCGCCAAGTGCACACCGATCCTACGAAGGGTATCCGAACCAAACTCATTCCCCTACATTTATCCCTGACTAATGCACCTAACCTACACATCCCTGAACACTATGAGCAATTTAGCGTGGCCAACTCACCTAACCTGCACAACTTTGGAGTGTGGGAGGAAATGGGAGAACCTAGAGGAAACCCACGTAGACACGGGGAGAATGTGCAAACTCTACATAGACAGTCACCAGAGGCTGGAATCGAACCCAGGTCCCTGCCACTGTGAGGCAGCAGTGCCAACCACTGAGCCACCCCATGAATTAGTTCAGCAATCCACTCAGATCTCAGTTACCATGTTCAGTGACAAAGTACTACCAACTTTGTCTTCCTCAAGTGTAACTTCAGCTACTCTCCTTCTTGGAGCTCTTGTGATCCCTAGCCAACAACAGCACTCAATGGGTTCCACAGACATAGACTATGCCACAAAATGCAGACATCTGCGGAAGCTGCTCAACTCAGCTTAAATGGGCATTGATTGATTGTTATTTTCAAATAACAAAATGCTGCAGCAACCTCTGATCTAGCCTGTCAGCTTGCTTTCTTCAGCTAGTCAGTACTTGGCCATTGAAAACCCAGCTTGGACATATTGGTGTTCTCTTATATAAGTTTCAAAGATGTTCAGTTTGCTAGGAGTATTGATTCCCAACTTTCATTTTGTTTTTGCTTCCTCAAACAGGAAGGGTTCATTTTCTTTCTATTTTACCTATACAGCTTCACTTTACATTCAGCTTCTATTTAACTGAGGCTTCCTTCAAAAAAATACAAGTAAAAATTAAAGATACGTATCCCCCACAAGTGCTAGATTTAGTGCAGTTGTGACAGTATGGACTTGATGGGCCAAACAACCTCATTTACCGTATGATTCTAAATACTTGAAAACACCTCCCGACACTGAACAACTCTATTTTAAGAGCTCTAGTTGGCACTATACTATTAGACAATAAAAGTCAACTCTCAGACAACAAGTTAAAAGGAGCCCTGCCATTCTTTACCCACCTCATTCCTCTCTCCTTCCCATGTACCCAGGATCAGAAAACATTTCCTCTCTAAAATGCCAGTCAACGAAATCAACCAGAGCTCTTTATTGAAGCATAGAGTTAAACTGTTATGTTGCACACACAACAAACCATTAACATTTGCTGCACAGCAAATGATTCAGTTTTCCTCCACAGGAGTGAGACCACATACCTTAAAGTGTGAGACAAAGCCAATATACCCAGTATGAAAAAATACATGGACAGCAGCAAGTTGATATATTCTTGAGAAAATATCTGAAAGCAGAAAATGCTGCAGTTAGTTTAGTACTTAGTGTAGTGCTGTTGGTAAGCCAAAGGATAATGGAAATCAAGACTAAGCACTTAAATTGAGGGACAATATGACAAGTATTCTTACTTTGAAAAATAGATAAAGGCCAAACAGTGTGCAGCTGGCAATGATGGGGAACCTTGCTGCATCTCGACTTGTAATGGTCTCTGGCATATCTGAGGAATTCTGCAATAAAAAGAAAATGGTTATACAATTTGTTCAAGATCAGGTTAAATATTTAATAGATGTTCAGGTCAGAATTAATTTTTATAAATATTTTAACTAAAGGCAAATTAAGCTGAAACAAAATACATTTTCCTTCATCACCAAAGAGGTTTCATTTTTATCTTGATAGGCTTAAAACAACAACACCCATTTATGGAAAACATTTAACTCCAGCCAAGCAAATAATCTCAACATGGAATTTACAACATAGAAGACAGTGAGAAAAAAAATAAAAGTGCCAATATCATTTATCCAATCCGAGGTAATTGGGATGCCAAGGTTTTACACATGCAAGTGCTAGAACTCCACAAAAAACAGCGAAATAAATCTTCATTATATGTAACACTCAAGTCTTTCACAACTAATTAACGATCAAGGAATTTGTTTGCTGCCTTAGTCTTCAGAGAAATGATCAAATTAAGTGAATAAAGCTACTAGTAGGGATAAAGGTCTGAATTTTTCCAGTCACTCATCTCTACTCCTAAAAGTATATTTTCATAATTCCATCTGCAGTGATACAGTAGGGACAATGTCAGTTTTATCTGAAATAATTAAACTCAAGGTGGACTTGAGATGCTAGGACCTTGTCATTGCTCACATTTTTTTGGAAATACGGTGAGCAAATTCAAGGTGCGACACATCAATCACTGGCAGTGTGAGGCTTACTGTGGCATCAAGATGTGTGAGGCACACCTAAACTGGGAAAAGAGTATACAGAAATTAGGAACTGGGTCAAAATTATTTCAAAAGTAAACCCAAGGAAAACAAGTTTACTGTACATAATTTAATTACATAATTACAATTGATGAATCATGCAATTCCACATTGAGCAACACTTGGAAGAACTGGTGCTCTCATACTGAAAATATTTGTAACAGGAGACTAGAATGCCCTTTGTTTTATTTGGATTGACTATTCCAATGTACATAATTTTTCATTAAAAATCGGGCAAATAGGAATAAAGCCAACAACAGAGCACCCAACCTGCTAGGAATAGAGAATTTCAAAGTTTAGTAAGAATGCAGAAATGCATCCTCATCCTAATCCCAATTGGCTGTCCTCTTATCCCAATTTTACTATATTCTGCTGGGTCATTCTCTAACCAGGGAAACTGATCATTTATTTCAATGAGATCACTTCTGAACTAGAGAGAACACAGATCTATTTGACATAATCGCTCCTCATAAAGCAATCTGTAGTTAACTATATTGTCAGATGGACTTACTGGATTGGGTGTGAGACTTGAATTTCACACATGGTCTTCTCAAATGATCTGACAAATCATTCAATTGCAACAAAAGCTACAAAACAAAGAGTCTAAGAAAGAATTGGAAGTATTACCTGACACTGACTCTGGCATTGATCATGTTAAAGGCACACATCCAGCTGCAAATTCCTTACCATCCAAGGACATGCCAAAATTAGGAAAACAGGCTAATCAAGCAAAAAACTAATAAACCACATTTACAGAGTCAGACCTTCCTGCTAACACTCCCGACTTCACCAGTACCTTCCCCTGGATACATCGTGTACCTTGGCAGGACAGACCCAGACATGGACGTGCCTTGGGAATTTCAAACACTGATTACGGACACCCCTCAAGTCTCATAGCGTTTCACCAAAAAGTCAAAAAAAATCTTGTTGATCACCACCAAACATGCTACTTCAATTGATGAATCATGCAATTCCACATTGAGCAACACTTGGAAGAACTGGTGCTCTCATACTGAAAATATTTGTAACAGGAGACTAGAATGCCCTTTGTTTTATTTGGATTGACTATTCCAATGTACTGCTGGCTGGGCTTCCAAATCCTTCCCTCAAACTGGAGGTCATCCAAAGCACCACAGCTTGTGCCTCTGGAATTTTGGTGATTTAATTTGCAATATCACCCATACTACACAAGCCACCCAGCTAAGAAGTTGTTTGGATTGCAGAATTCTCACACCTCTTTTCAAATCTCAATACGGTCTCTTCCTTCACCACCTCTAGTCTTAAATCAGTCCCACCATCATCCAAAATATCTGGTCTCCTCTAATTCTGGTCTATCACTCACTGATACTAAACCTTGAGTTGCTTAAGTCCCAAGCTCTAGAATCCCCCCTCAATCTTACATTCGTCCTCAAGATACTCCTTAAAAATTGAGTAAATACTCCTTACTGACCTGCATGTCATGTTTTACATAGAAAAATAGAAGACAGAGTAGGCCATTAGACCCCTCATGGCTGATCACTGAGCTCAATACCTTAATAATGCCCCTCACTACCCCCTCCCCTCCATGCCCATCAATCACTAAACACAAGAGCTATATCTACTTCTGTCTTCAACAGAATCATAAAAGACAAGAGGAGGAAGTGTATAATGGTTTCGAGCATATTCTCTTAAGGCCTTTCACAGGCACTATAAGCTGTTGTCGCCCATCACAAAGGGCGGCTCAACAGCCCCACAGACTGAGCCTTGAAAGACAGTTGGCACCTGATGAAGGGCTCCTGCCTGAAATGTCGATTTTCCTGCTCCTCAGATGCGCCTGACCTGCTGTGCTTTTCCAGCACCACTTAATTTTGACCTTTCACCTACAGCCAGTCGTCAGATAAAAATCTACCTGAGCACAGTCTCACCAAGCAACTCATTGCATTTGGATCTTTCCATGACTACACTGATATGCATGACCATCAACATTCCCTGAAGAAACAAAATGCCATCTACACATTGAGAACACAATCCATTGTGTTGCATGATATTTGTCTTTCACTAGAAAGGTTGGACTCACAACAGATCCAGGAGCTCAAATACTGGATACACATGATGTGCACAGTGGAACTGTATTCAACATAATCAACTTCTTGGAAAGGTTTATCTTCCACTCTGCCAATACTAATAAATTAGGAGATCGATGATGGTTCAATGAAGTGCGTAGGAGGGGATGCCAGGAGCACCATCACATATCTCCAAGAGGTGACAGCCTGAATCAAAAACATAGCACTCAATGCATGAAAGAGAAAGAAGCACCGACGTCAGCACGCCAACAACCAATCAGATCAAGGATCTGCAATCCTGCCACACACAGTTGTGAATGGAGGATTAGAATTAAATAAGAAATCTGGAGACTTTTGGACTATTCTGATCCTCAATGTTAGCACAGCCACCAGATCAGTAAAAAAGAAAAGGTTTAAGTACTTACAACCATCTTCAGGTAGACATGCTAAATTGATGAGTCAATATAGCCTTCTCTTGAGATTACAGAAGCCAGACAACACCAGCAATTCAATCCACAAGATCAAGAAATAGTTAGGCGCACTAAATATAGCAAAGACTATAGACTCTGATCACAGCTGGTGGCAGTACGAAAGACCTGTGCTCCCCAATTCGCTGTAAACCTAACCAAGTTGTTCCAGTATAACTACAACATTGGTATTGAAGAGACAAGGCAGAAAATTAGACTAGATTCCCGAATGACTTGAGATCTTCCTATACATAAAATGCAGGACAAATTCAAACCATCCAATTACTGTGCCATCGATCTACTCTCAATCATCAGCAAAGTGAAGGGTAGATTGCCCACAGTTCTACTGAGAGAGTCACTTAACCTTTGCACCAACACTCCATTCGCGTTCCTCCAGGGCCAGCCACCATCTGACCTTATTACAAAGAGCCAAATTCTACAGGAATGGCAAGAGTAATTGCCTCTGACATCAGGGCAGCATTTAACCAAGTGTAGCATCAAGACCCTAAGTGGCACAGTGGCTCAGTGGCTAGCAGTGCTGCCTCACTGCACCAGAGACCTGGGTTCAATTCCAACCTCGAATGACTGTCCGTATGGAGTTTGCATGCTCTCCCCGTGTCTGCACAGGTTTCCTCTGGGTTCTCTAATTTCCTCCCACAGTCCAAAGATGTGCAGGTTAGGCAGATCAGCCATGCTAAATTGCCCATAGTGTCCAGGGATGTGCAGGCTAGGTGGATCAGCCAAGAAAAATGCAAGGTTACAGGGATAAGGTAGGGGGTGGGTCTAGATTGGTTGCTCTTCGGAGGGTCGGTGTGGACTTGATGGGCTGAATGGCCTATTTCCACACTGTACGGATTCTATTATGATTCTATGAAAATCGAAATTCACAGGACAAAAAAACTTTTCTGGTTCCAGGTAGAGGATTTAGGAGTCCGGTCATCTTCAACACAGAACATCACTGCAAGAGTTTTTTTAGACAGCTTGAGGTCTAAGCATCTGCAGTGACCTCAGTGCTGATCTTTCCTCCATTATCAAGTCAGATGTAAAGATGTTTGATTCCACCATGTACAGCACCATTTGCAACTCCTGACAAAATGAAGCAGCAGCTTGCATACATAGCAAAATTCTGACAATATCAAGATTTGGATTTATAAGTGGGAAGAAATATTTACACGATGCAAGTGCCAAACAGAGACCACTTCCAACAAGCAATAGTCTACCACCTTCCCTTAACATTGAACAGTACTACAATAATCAACTCCTCCACTAACATTAATGAGAAAATGAACTGGAACCAGCCATATACATTCTGTGGCTACCAAAGTAGATCAGAGTTGAAAATTTTATGGAAAGTAACCTTCTGACTCTTCACAGAGCATGCCCACCATCTACAAAGGACAAGTTAGGAGTTCAACAGAATACACCACTTGGCTGGATGAATGCAGCTCAAATAACATCTAAACACTTGAAACCACCCAGAACAGAGCAGTCCACTTTATCAGCAGCTCATCCACCAATGCTGTGTATTACACAAGAAGTATTGCAGCCAATACTCCTCCACAGCTCCTTCCAAACCCACAACCTGTATCATCTGGATAAACAAGAGCAGCAAATGCACAAGAACACCTCCACTTGCAAGTTCCATCCAGGCCACAAACCATCCTAACTTGGAATTTTTTTGCTGTTCCTTCATTGTCACAGGATCAAAATCCACAAACTCCCACTCTATTAACAACATGGGTGTAGCAAAATCAAGACCACAAAGCCAAGCCTGCACCATTGGCAATTTGTGCAGGAATGCTAATCTAGTCTCAGTAAAAGGGAGAGAGACAGCTAAAGAGGACCTTAAAAGTAATCAAACATCAGAATATTACACCTTGCAGTTATGCTTTTATGGAAAGAAAGTTGATTAAAAAAAAAAGAGATGAGGACACCTCTTCTTATGCAGTAAGTTATGGTCAGGAATTCACTGCAGCAAACCCTAGTGATAGCAGATTTAATAGTGAATTCCATAGGGAATCAGACATATTTGCAAGGCTGTAAATTTGCAGAGCGATGGAGAAAGAACAGGAGAGAAAGACTAATTAGGATGCTTTACCAAGTTGCAATGGGCTGGACCGATTGTACCATACAGTGCACAATACTTTCTTTGAACTGGTTATCAGAACAAATCTCAAAATGTATCGCCTTAAAATCTAACAGTAAATATGCTATCAATTCTGAGAACAATCAAATGGTGCTTAATAGGTTAGCATCTCACCTGACGTTATCTATTTGATTTATTAAGTATATCCTCAACTTTCTTTTAATTGAGTAGCACATAAATTTCCTAAGATGGATAATACAATAAAAGACATGGTAAGACATACTGTTTAAAGACAGGAGAGATGAAGTCGAGATAGGATGAGAACAATACATCACAGGAGGCAGCTAAAATTCCCAACTAGCTCATCCCACATTTCCATTCTTCCCCAGTATCTGAAATGCTTCCTCTTGCAATTTGCTTTTGAAAACTAAAATATAATCTGTTCCTACCACACATTAGACAGCGCACTTTGAAATTAATCACAGTATATCAAAACATTTGTTTGTGTAATTTCCAGTCCTTTAGGCAACCACCTCATATTTGTACCCTCTGATCCTTCACACATTGGAAGCAGTCTCTCAATTTAATCTTACCTTTGGTCAATTTTAAACACATCCATCCAATCTGCTCTCAAGTTGTCCCTGCTCCAGGAAGAGTAAATAACCTTAGTTTTTCTAGTTTATCCAATTAAAATTCCTGGAACCATTTAAGCAAATCCCTTCTGAATGCTCTCCAAATTTTTGCCCAGAAGGAGAGAACAACTTTATTGGGACCAAACTTGCAATTTGTAAAGTTCTGAAGAATGGCCACAGGATCTGAAACTTTATCTATGTTTTCTCTTCACAGATGCTGCCAGACTGGCAAAGTTTTTCCAGCAATATCTGTTTTCGTTAGCAATTTATAAAGATTCACTAGAACTTCAAGCTTCAATGCATGATATTCATGATCCTCCACTTCATTGATGACTACAACAGCAGCTACACTTTGGATGACTAGAAACATGTGCTTGGAAAGCTACCATATAAATGGTCATATTCTTTCAATTAGGCAAACGTGAGGACTGCAGATGTTGTTCACCTATCCTATCATCTTACTATCAAAGATACACAGAATCAACAGAATGATTAAAACAGAGAGTGAGAACGTTTGGGCTATCATATCTGTGCTGGTTCTTTGCAAGAGCAAATCACTTCTTCCACTCCTCCACTTTATTTCCATCACCACCAAATGTTTCCTCTTCAACCAACTGTCCAGTTCTCTTTTGAAAGCTGTGATAAAATCTGCCTCCACCACACCCTTAGGCAGTGAATTTCAGATTGCACCCACTCACCAGTTAAGTAAAAGATTTTCCTAACGTCATAGTTACCTGTTACCAAAATCACCTTGTATCAGTGTCAAAGTCAAAAAGTGTGGTGGAAATGCAGAGCCGGTCAGGCAGCATCCAAGGAGCAGGAGAATCAACATTTCAAGCAGATGCGCTTCATCAGGAATGGGGGAGGGGTGGGGAAAGGTGGTTGGGAGATAAATGGGAGGGAGGTGAGGATGGAGCTGGAAATTCAACAGGTAGACGGGGGGGGGGGGTGCATTGATGGTGATAGGGTGAGAAGGAAGATGGACAGGTAGGACATTTTAAAAGAACGGTGCTGATTTGGAGGGCTGGATCTGGGATAAGGTAGGGGATGGGGAGATCAGGAAACTGGTGAATATCAATATTGATCCAGTGTGGTTGGACAGTCCCAAGGCAGAAGAGGTGTTCTTCCTCCAGTTGTCGGGTGGCTAGAATTTGGCAGTGGAAGTAGCCCAGGACTTGTCTGTCCTTGACAGAGTTTTCGGCCATAAGGCAGTGGGGTTGATTGGTGCATGTCTCCCAGAGATGCTCTCTGAAATGTTCTGCAAATTGGCATTCTGTCTCCCCAATGTAGGGCACACCACATCGCGAGGAACTCACACAGTAGATCAGGTGTTTGCAGGTGCAGGGAAAATCTCTTGCTGCATGTGCAAGGATCCTTTGGGGCCTTGGATGGAGGTGAGAGGGGTGGTGTGGGTGCAGGTTTTATGGTGGCAAGGTAGCAGTGAAGGGTGGGTTGGTGATGGTCCTAACAAGGGAGTCACAGAGGGAATGGTCTCTGCAGAATGCTTAAACGAGCAGGGAGAGAAGTAATCTCTGGTGGTGAGGTCTGACTGTAGTTAACGGAAATGGCATACGCTATATCTAGAGATTGGTGGGATGGAAGTTGGGGACTAGGGAGGTTTTGTCCTTGTTGCAATTAGAGGGGTGGGGTTCAAGGGCAGAGTTGCGGGAAGTGGAGGAGATGCACTGGTGGGCATTGTTGACCATGTGGGAGGGGCAATTGCAATCACTGAAGTAGGAGACCATCTGGGATGTTCTGGAGTGGAATTGGTCCTCCTAGGAGCAGATGTGGCAGATGTGGAGAAATCAGAAGTAAGGGATAACGCTTTTACAGAAGCATTACATGCAAGTCCTGGGCTGCCTCCACCACCAAATTCTAGCCACCTGACGACTGGAGGAAGAATTCATCTTCCACCTTGGGACCCTCCAACTACATGGGGTCAATGTCAATTTCACCAGTTTCCTGACCTCTCCCCACCCCCCCCCCAACCTTATCTCTGTTCCAAAGCTTCAAATCAACACCGCCCTCTTGAACTGTCCTACCTGTCCATCTTCCTTCCCACCTATCCGCTCCACCCTTACTCTGACCAATCACCACTACCCCCACCATCATCTACCTAGCGCATTCCCAGCTACCTTATCCCAGCCCCACACCCCCTCCCATTTATCTCTCAGCACCCTTGGGCCACCCCACCCATTCCTTATGAAGTGCTTATGCTCAAAACGTTGACTCTCCTGATTCTCAGATGCTGCTTGAATAGCTGTGCTTTACCAGCACCACACTTTTTGACTCTGATCTCTAGCAACTGCAGTCCTCATTTTCTCCTTGTATGTGTCCTTCAGTTCTTAATATTTTTGTCAATAGGAACGGCACGGTGGCACAGTGGTTAGCACTGCTGCCTCATAGCGCCAGAGACCCGGGTTCAATTCCCGCCTCAGGCGACTGACTGTGTGGAGTTTGCACGTTCTCCCCGTGTCTGCGTGGGTTTCCTCCGGGTGCTCCGGTTTCCTCCCACAGTCCAAAGATGTGCAGGTCAGGTGAATTGGCTATGCTAAATTGCCCGTAGTGTTAGGTAAGGGGTATATGTAGGGGTATGGGTGGGTTGCGCTTCGGCAGTTCGGTGTGGACTTGTTGGGCCGAAGGGCCTGTTTCCACACTAAGTAATCTAAACAGTTCCTCCCTAATGTAATCCAACCAGACCCTTCACGATTCTCAACATGTCTGACATCATTATATTCTTTCAGAGCAGCCCCTGCTTCTCCACAATATCTTCATGATTGGATTCCTAACTAGGTTACTTCCCTTGAACTCTCCTGTATCCTAAGGCCTTCTAATATATAAAATAACCTAACCAAGTATATAGATATCCAACACAAACAAGCAAACAATTTAAACAGTGACAAAGGCATAGGTAACTTGCATGAAACCAAAGGGTATACTCGAGAAGTACACCCTGTATTTGTGAACAGTGCATTAAAAATGTAATTCCTTTTTTTTCCCAAGCTGGTTTCTTCAGCTGCTGTGCCATTCCCCCTGGAAGTATCACTAAAAGTACAAACATACAGGCATCCAAATAAAACATTACATAATTTGAAAATCAGCATATATGGCAAGTTAGGTCTGGCAGCTTCTGCCAAGAGAAAATATGAGTTAACCTTTCGAGTCTGGTGACCCTTCTTCAGTCAGTGGACTTGAAGGGTTAACTCTGTTTCTCGCTTCGCAGAAGCTGCCAGACCTAACTTGCCTACTTGGGGTAGATGTAGATGTAGGGGTATGGGTGGGTTACGCTTCGGCGGGGCGGTGTGGACTTGTTGGGCCGAAGGGCCTGTTTCCACATTGTAAGTAATCTAATCTAATCCTGCAGAGTTTCTCCAGCCCCCTCTGTGTGAGAGAGAGTGTGTGTGTGAGTATGAGTGAGTGTGAGTATGAGTGAGTGTGAGAGAGCGAGTGAGAGAGAGCGAGTGAGAGTGTGGATGTGTGTCAGAGTGAGTGTGAGAGAGTGAGTGTGAGAGAGTGAGTGTGAGAGAGTGAGTGTGAGAGAGTGAGTGTGAGAGAGTGAGTGTGAGAGAGTGAGTGTGTGTGTGTGTGTCAGAGTGTGTGTGAGAGAGTGTGTGTGAGAGAGTGAGAGAGAGTGAGTGTGTGTGAGAGAGTGAGTGTGAGTGTGTGTGAGCGTGAGTTTGTGTGAGTGTGAGTGTGAGTAGACACAGTATTTGCTTGGGTTGGAGACCTGGCTCTTTGTGAGCTGACTGTGGCTCAGTTTGTTTTTGGGAGGAACAGGAGAAAACGTCGACCCGTCTGCTGAACGCTGGTGGGTGGGTTAGAGGGAAGGCGGAGGGGCCTGGTGGTACCTGCCCGGTCCGGTCCTGTCCAGCCCAGCCTGAGCCCACCCGCCCCCACTAACATACCTTAGACTTGGCACAGCTGACAGAGCGCAGGGCCCCGAAGAAGATGGGCAGCAGCGCCATCAGCACCAGGCTCCCGTAGGCCACCGCCGACCCTTCGGGAGTCGCCACGAACCGGGCCGTGGCGTTGGCGGCGATGGTTTCGGTATCGTTCAGGGTGGTGTTGTCGGCGGGCAGCGGGCTCTCCATCTCCGCCATGTTTTTCCCCCTCCCCCTTGTCCAGAGCCTGAGGAAAAGGCCACGTTTCCTTAGCGGCCGGCGGCGGACGTGACGTCACGCAACGGGAGGGAGGGCACCGGAAACCGTCATCGCCACAGCAACCGGCCGAATCACCATAGCAACTGGCCAGAAGACCGCAAGGTGCAAGGGAGAGGAGGAGGCCGCTCAGCCCATCTACCCCGCTCCTGTTCCTGTAAGATACAGGGAGAGGAGGAGGCCGCTCAGCCCATCCACCCCGCTCCTGTTCCTGTAAGAAATAGGGAGAGGAGGAGGCCACTCAGCCCATCCACCCCGCTCCTGTTCCTCTAAGAAATAGGGAGAGGAGGAGGCCACTCAGCCCATCCACCCCGCTCCTGTTCCTGTAAGAAATAGGGAGAGGAGGAGGCCACTCAGCCCATCCACCCCGCTCCTGTTCCTCTAAGAAATAGGGAGAGGAGGAGGCCACTCAGCCCATCCACCCCGCTCCTGTTCCTCTAAGAAATAGGGAGAGGAGGAGGAGGCGGCAGCCACTCAGCCCATCCATCTGCTACTGGTTCTGTAAGAAATAGGAACAGAAGGAGACCACTCAGCCCCTCCACCCACTCCTGTTCCTGTAAGAAATAGGGAGAGGAGGAGGCCACTCAGCCCACCCACACCGCTCCTGTTCCTGTAAGAAATAGGGAGAGAAGGAGACCGCTCAGCCTCTCCACCCTACTCCTGGATCTGTAAGAAGAAGGGCTGGGAGAACACGGTGGCTCAGTGGTTAGCACTGCTGTCTCATAGTACCAGGGTTTCAGGTTCGATTCCAGCCTCAGGTGATTGTCTGTGTGGAGTTTGCACATTTTCCCTGTGTCTGTGTTGGTTTCCTCCCACTGTCCAAAGATGTGCAGGTCAGGTGAATTGGCCATGCTCAATTGTCCATAATGTTAGGGAAATAGGCCTGGGTGGTTTAATCTTTGGAGGGTCAGTGTGGACTGGTTGGGCCGAAGGGCCTGTTTCCACACTGTAGGGAATCTAATCAAGACCGCTAAGCCCCTCCACCCTGCTCCCATAAGAAATGGGGATGGAGGAGGCTGCTCAGCCCTTCGAGCCTTCTCTTGTAGAAATAGGGACAGGAACAAGCTGTCAGAGAAAGTCGAGGAGGCTGGTACAATGACAACATTTAAAAGTCATCTCAAAATATATATGAATAGGAAGGGTTTGGGGAATATGGGACAAGGGCTAGCAAATGGAACAAGTCTTTTTTCTTTTTTTTCCCCTTAAAACTTTACTCCCACACCACCGCCTAACTGCAGTAGTGCTTGTATTTTCCCCAGCACCCATGTCGTGTGTGTGCAGGTGTGAGACACAGTGAAAGACAACACGTGTACAAATCTGTATTCAATTTCCACCAGCAGGAAGAAAGAAAACACCACGGTGGCCAGTGACATGCAGTGCCCTCCTCATCAAAGGGCAATAGTGGGTGATCAAAAAAGTGAAGGAGAAGGCCAGGGATTAAATCAAAATAGAAATGGAGGGAGAAATAAAGCACTCCACTCGCTCCCCCTTCTTCAAGGGCACTAGGGCTCGGACGTAGCCATGAAAGAGGGCCAGGCAATTCTCCGTGGCCCGCTGCCTGCACCTGTTTACGGCCAGTTTGGCCAGGCCCAGGACCAGATCCATGAGGAGATCCTCTGAACTACCCTTCCCCCTCCGCTCTGGGTGCCCAAAGATTGGGAGCATGGGACTGAAGTGCAGTCAAAAACAGAGGAGAAGGTTCTCTAGAAAACTAAAAAGGGAGTGCAACTGACCACACCCAATATGTACATGGTCCACGGACTCTCCAGCACCACAGAACAGTTGGGCTGGGGGTTCGTGAACCACCTGAGGACTCCCGCGTGGGACAGGGTGTACACGTGTTGTCTTTCACTGTGTCTCACACCTGCACACACACGACATGGGTGCTGGGGAAAATACAAGCACTACTGCAGTTAGGCGGTGGTGTGGGACTAAAGTTATAAGGGAAAAAAAAAGAAAAAAAACTTGTTCCATTTGCTAGCCCTTGTCCCATATGCCCCAAACCCTTCCTATTCATATATATTTCGAGATGACTTTTAAATGTTGTCATTGTACCAGCCTCCTTGACTTCCTCTGACAGCTTGTTCCTGTCCCTCTTTCTGTGTGCAGCACACTTGACCCCAGATCCCCGAGAGAAAGCGGGAGGACTCCCGCGTGGGACAGGATTAATTTAGGATATCCAGTCAGCATTGATGAAGTGAACCGAACAGTCTGTTTCTGTGCTGTACATCTCGATTTAGAGAGGAGGAGGTGATTCAGCCCCATTGAGCCTGCTCCGGTATGAAATAAGGACAGGAGGAGGCATGCTTCTATAATGGGGACAGAAGGAGGCCATTCACCCCCTCGAAACTGTTCCTTTAAGATGAAAGGTTGTAAGGAAAGGAGGAGGTCATTCAGCCCCTCAAGCCTACTTCTGTTAAAAAAAAGAGGGACAGGAGGATACTGTTCAGCCCCTCAAACATGCTGCTAGCTGATGTAAGGAGAAGAGGAGACCATTCACCCCCCTTGAGCGTTGCTCCACTATATAAAACATGGACAGAAGAAATTCATTCCTCCCAGCAGAAATAGGTCATTCAGGTCCTCAAGCCTGCTTCACCATGAGGAATAGGTAGCTCAGCCCCCTGGAGCCTACTGTGCAATAATGAATCGGAACAGGAGTAGGTTTATCAGCATCCCGTGCCTGATCTGTCATTCACTATTATCATGGCTGATCATCCTAGTCAGTAACCTGTCCCTGCTTATCCCTCAAATCCTTTGATGCCTTGAGCCCCAAGTGCTATATCCAATTCTGTATTCTGCAGACTTGGTGCAAGAACAGCTTAGGATCTCAAAGCAGTAAGATTTACCATCCAGATCCTCCTCGTAGTCTCTATTGTTTGTATCCCATCAGTGGAACTTAATCACTGACATACAATCAATGATACCCAGTTCGAGATGGGTCAGGACAGGAGAAGGCTGCTCAGCCCCTCCACCCTGCTCCTGTAAGAAATAGGGACAGGAGGTGGCAGCTCTGCCTCTCCACCCCACTTCTGCTCCTGTAAAAATAAGGACAGGAGGAGGCCGTTCAGCACCTGGAGTGGCATTATTAGACACCAAGTGATTTTCCTCTACTCCATCAGGATATGTGACCCTGTAGGTCTCTACCTGAAAAAGAAGTGTGTCAACAAGCCTACACATGATGAGCAGCAGTGCAGATTCGATTTAACTGCCTCATGCCACGTGCTGACAGCAGTAGAGGTCTGACAAGTCACCTTTAAGTGTCCTGCTTATGAAGACAGTCAGCAGCAGAAACAGCTGAACAATCTTACAGAAGAAAACTTTATGGCAATATTCAACAAGGCCGAATCTACAGTCAGAAGCAAACACTACAGCAGGTACGTTAGAAACATCTTGGAAGCTGGAGTATTAGTCTGCACGGCATTTGCAGATTACACAGGGTGCAAATAATTTGTAGAGTGATCTTGAATTGGGGTTCAGCTGAAGAATACATGGGCATTGGAGCTCTTTGAATAAAGTTAAAATCCCTGAAGTATAAGGTAAGACATTAAAACTGGTGCAGAATCCAAATAATAGTCTTTGGACTTGAAACATTAATTCTGTTTCATTCTCCACAGATGTTGCCAGCCCTGTTGAGTTTCCCCAGCATTTTATGTTTTTACATGAGCACATATTACAGGCTGGATCAGCTGGAATGTACCCACAGCTTAGACCAAATATCACTGCTAAAGCAAGCAACATGATGAAGCACGCCTATAGTAAGGATAATCAGTAGCCACTGAAGTAATTCAAACCAAGTTTGCAGACCTGGACGCATTACAAAGCCAGAATTGTAGTCATAAAGGGTTATATTCAAAGTGTAAGCAAACAAGGTCAAACAGAAGATGCAAGTTACGAGATCCATTACAAAAATTTCAGTGAAGTTGGAAGTAATTTATTTTGTTAATTCAGAGGATATGGGATTTGCCAGCTGGACCAGCATATTTTTTTTATTCATTTACAGAATGTTGGAATCATTTATTGCCCATCCCTAATTGCCCAGAAGGCAGTTAAAAGTCAACTAGATTGCTCTGGGTCTGGACTCTCATGTGGGTCAAAATCTTCTAGGAGAAAGTGAGGACTGCAGATGCTGGAGATCAGAGCTGAAAATATGTTGCTGGAAAAGCGCTGCAGGTCAGGCAGCATCCAAGGAGCAGGAGAATCGACGTTTCGGGCATGAGCCCCTCCCAAAGAAGGGCCCATGCCCGAAACGTCGATTCTCCTGCTCCTTGGATGCTGCCTGACCTGCTGCGCTTTTCCAGCAACACATTTTCAGCTCTCATGTGGGTCAGACTAGATAAGAACGGCAGAGATTCGTTTCTGTAGAACATGAGTGAACCAAATGTTTTTTTTCACCAACAACCGTTTCTTACTGGAGTAGTTGGTAAATTCAATAAAATCTTTAATTTCATTTAATGGAGTAGCAGTAATATCACTGGATTTGTAATTCTGGGGCCCAGGCTAATGTTCTGAGTATTTGGGTACAAATTCCACCTTGTCAGCTGGGGAAATTTGAATTCAAATAATAAAACTGGAGTATGAAACTGTAGTGATTGTAAAAGGTCAGCAGGTGGACTTCATTAGAATATGAGTTCCCTGATTGGGGCTGTTAACCTGGTCCAAGCAGGGAGTCCTGGCTGACAGATATAAGCAGGAGGGTCACCGGGTCTGCTCACTCTAGGAGCTGGCTCTGCACTAGCTGGGTCAGTGTCATATACTGTGCACATGTAAATAAAGGGTTACTTGGTGACAGGATACCAGCCTTCGTGTAGTTATTTCAGAAGTTAATCTAAGTGAAGATAACCATGGCAGTTATCACAGATGATTATAAGAATGTGCCTATGCAGAAGAAGTCTAGAGAGAGAATTGCAGTGGTATTTGTTGAGGTTCATCCCGAGCACCCGAGCAGCGCTGTGATGCGGGACTCCGTGCTCTACGGCCTGTTCCCCAGGACGCACACCGAGATGAACATCAACTGTGCCTGGAGGATCATCAACTTGGTGAAAGACGCTCTTTGGGCGGTCCGAAACCTGTTGATCTTCCAGCTGAAGGAGTTGAACCTGACTGAGTGTTGCAGACTGGCACATTCCAAGGTCCAGGACTACGTGTTGAGGGACGCGCTGAAGCTTGGGGCAGCTGCCACCAAGGTGCGGTAGGGAAAGACCACCGTGTAACATCTGCCTGCCTAAAGAAGAACAGGGGGCCCACCCAGTCATTTGGGCTCAGCTGATGCCTCAGCAGAAGACCTGGATAGTAAGTGTACAGACTTGTATATAGGAAAAATAAACTTCGTTGTCTGTATGTGAAGCAATGTAATGTGTGCACAAGAATGGCATGACCAATTGTATAGAGTTCCAAATAATTTTATGAATAAAGTATATTTTTGAAATATATGATGGTTATAAGAATCCATCTGGTTCATTAATGTTCTTTAAGGAAGGGAATCTGCCTTTCTTCCGTACCTGTGACTCCAGGTGAACAGCAATGTGGTTGACACCTAAGTGACTTTTGAAATGGCTAAGTAAATGACTCAGTGCTAGGGCAGTCATGACAACAAACATCAGCAATCCCTGTGACCCATGAAACAACAAAACAAGTTAAATGGTGAAAAGTTGGAAACATCTTTTCTTGACTGGCGCATGAGAAGAGATTAAATTGATGAGGATTGTATTTATAGAAACCCTACAGTGTAGAAACAGGCCATTTGACTCCACACCAGCTCTCCAAAGAGCACACTACCCCGACCATCCCTGTAACTTTCCATTTCCCATGGCTAACCCACGTATCCCTGGATACTATGGGTAATTTAGCATGGCCAATCCACCAAACCTGCACATCTTTGGACTGTGGGAGGAAACCGAAGCACTCGGAGGAAACCCACGCAGCCATGGGGAGACCATGCAAACTCCACACAAATAGTTACCCGAGGGTGGAGTTAAACCCAGATCCCTGGCACTGTGATGTAGCAGTACTAACCACTGAGCCACCGTGCTGCCCCAAATGAGAGGGGACCCCTCATGGAAATCTATAAAATGCCAACACCACAAGAAAGGTTAGATGCAGGAAGAATGTCCCTACTGGTGGGGGAATGAAGAACCGGGGTCATAGTTTAAGCATAACGGGTAAATTTTTTTCAGACTGCGATCAGAAGAAGTTTTTTCACCCAGAGTTTGTGGAAATCACTGTCAGAGAAACTAGTTGAGGCCAAAGCATTATGTCTTTTCAAAAAGGTGGTAGAATTTGCTCGTGGCTAAAGGGATGAAGGGATATGGGGGGAGGGTGGAATTTGGACATTGAGCTCAATGATCAGTCGTCATCATATTGAATGCAGAGCAAACTAAAGCAGGTGAATGGTCTTCTCCTGCTCCTATCTTCTGTGTTTCATGGTCATCATTAGACTCTTAATTCGAGATTTCTTATTGAACCTGGTTCAGCAGCACATTTCCTGAGTGACTGGATTAATAATCTGACGATAATACCATTAGGCCATCAAATCCCCAAAACATTTACTGAAACTGCAGATGGTGGGAATTGCACATGCAAAATTTGTAACATTCAGAGAGGATTGTTGGAGCCCCAGGTGAAAATCAGTCAGAAGAATCCTTAATTAAAATGGGCACAGTTCTTAATTTTGCATGGAGCACAATTCATTCAATAAAGCCATTAATGAAACTGGAATCATTGAGTTAGGCTGTAAACAGTGGGATTCATCAAAAGACGCCTCAGAAAAGATGGAAATCTTCCATTTTATTTGCTTGGACTAAAAATGTATTGTATATTTCGATTTGGATTTAAACATAGAGGCAGATGGGTTTTCAGATCTGAAAGTCATTGGGACAGTAACCTAAATGCATCAGTTCCATGAAAGTATGTAATTGCAGGGAAGTGCCTGGAAGAACCCCTGGAATATTAATGGATAAAATGTTTCTACTGTTGGTTTTATGACAAGCAAAGTAAACTCATTAAGACAATTAATTTAGTTTTTACAAAACAAAGAATTGTGGTTGGTGGAAATCTGAAATAAAACAGAAAGTGCTGGAGAAACTCAGCAGGTCTGGTAGCACTTGTAGAGAGTGAAACACAATTAATGTTTCAAGTCCAGCGACCCTTTGTCAGAACTGAGAGTTTAGTTTTGACTTCAGGACAGAAGGTTCAATAATTTACTTCAGAAAAACTCAGTTTAGTTCAGAATGTAGAATATTTTCCCCTGACAGTGGAATCAAATCCGTTCAGGGAACCACACACCTCTGCAGAAGTGTTTTCTAGTCTGTGAAACTTTCAAGCCTGGAGAGTTTAAATTGAAAGATCTGAGTTGATAGAATTAAGAAGGCTTAGACCGTCAGAATTTGAAAGGTTCATGCCAGCAGACTTGGCAAGGAATCATAAAATTGTCTCCATCGCACAAGAAAAAGAATCTTGGGCAAATCAGTAAAGTAAATATTTTAAAAAGCTGAGATAGGAATTATATTTTTTGTGGGATTAAGTCTCAGTAATGGGTGATGTTGGGAAACAAGTTGAAAATTTGTGTTGTTATTTCTGATAGAAGACTTATTAAGATCCTATTGCTTTGTTTGTTTATTTCTTCTGTTAATCTGTGTGTGCAGTGGGCAGTACGGTGGCACAGTGGTTAGCACTGCTGCCTCATAGCGCCAGAGACATGGGTTCAATTCCCGCCTCAGGTGACTGACTGTGTGGCGTTTGCACATTCTCCCCGTGTCTGCGTGGGTTTCCTCCGGGTGCTCCGGTTTTCTCCCACAGTCCAAAGATGTGTAGGCCAGGTGAATTGGCCATGCTAAATTGTCTGTAGTGTTAGGCGAGGGGTATGGGTGGGTTGTGCTTCGGCAGGTCGGTGTGGACTTGTTGGGCCGAAGGGCCTGTTTCCACAGTGTAAAGTAATCTAATCTAAATCGAAATGTTTCAGTGATTAATGACTATGTTAACCAACTGCAAAAAAAGTCCAGCAAGCCAGGGTTCCTGCTGGAATCCAGCTTTTCCATTATTACCATTAGCTGTGATCATAATATTGCAAAAGGCAGGGATCTTCATTTTATAGAATCGTAGTCATATGGCATGAAAACAGACCCTTCGATCCAACTTGTCCATGTCGACCAGATATTCCAATCTGACCTAGTCCCACTTACCAGCACTTGGCCCACATCCCTTTAAACCCTTCCTATTCATATAACCATCCAGATGACTTTTAAATGTTGTAACTGTACCCACCCCTACCACTACCTCTAGCAGCTTGTTCCATACATGCACCATCCTCTGCATGTAAAAGTTACCCTTCAGATCCTTTTTAAATCCTTCCCCTCTCACCTTAAACCTACGGCCTCTAGTTTTGGACTCCCCTGCCCTGGCGAGAAAAAACCTGGTCTATTCATCCTATCCATGCCCCTCATGATTTTATACACCTCTCTAAGCCTCTGATGCTCAAGGGAAAATAACAGCCTATTCAGCCTATCTGTCTAACTCAAACCCTCTAGTCCTGGCAATATCCTTATAAATCTCTTCTCCACCCTCTCAATTTTAACAACTTCCTTCCTATAGAAGGGAGGCCAGAATTAAATATAGTATTCTTAAAAGTGGCCTCACCAATGTCCTGTACAGCCGTAACATGATGTCTTAACTCCCGTACTTAATGTTCTAACCAATGAAAGCAGGCATGTCAAAAGCCTTCTTCACCACCCTGTCCACCTGTGATTCCACCTTCAAGGAACAATGCACTTGCTCCCCTAGGTCTCTTTGTTTGGCTACATTCCACAGAGCCCTACCATTTTGACAAGGAAAGTACAGGAAAACCCTCCAGCAACTGTAGAATCACAAATATTGCTGCAAAACTAAATTCCTTTAAGCAATGGAAATAAGTAATCATATTAGGAAGAGATGGCATCAGAAATAATATTTCTAAGAAGATTTAATTTCAAAGATGGGCCAAATAAATCAGAGTTAGATATCTTGGAGAAAACAATTCTTAAGATACAGAATAGCTGAATCAGAAGCTGAACAAGGTAACTTCTAAACTGAAAAATATGTTGCTGGAAAAGCGCAGCAGGTTACGCAGCATCATAGGAGCAGGAGAATCAACATTTTGGGCATAAGCCCTTTTTCAGGAATGAGGAGGTGTGCCAAGCAGGCTAAGATAAAAGGTAGGGAAGAGGGACTTGGGGGAGGGGCGTTGGGAATGCGATAGGTGGAAGGAGGTTAAGGTGAGGGTGATAGGCCGGAGAGGGGGTGGGGGCGGAGAGGTCGGGAAGAAGATTGCAGGTCAAGAAGGCAGTGCTGAGTCTGAGGGCTGGGACTGAAAAAAGGTGGGGGAGGGGAAATGAGGAAGCTGGAGAAATCCGCATTCATCCCTTGTGGTTGGAGGGTTCCTAGGCGGAAGATGAGACGTTCTTCCTCCAGGCGTTGTGTTGCCATGGTCTGGCGATGGAGGAGGCCAAGGACCCGAATGTCCTTGGCGGAATGGGAGGGGGAGTTAAAGTGTTCAGCCACGGGGCGGTTGGATTGGTTTGTGCGGGTGTCCCAGAGGTGTTCTCTGAAATGTTCCGCAAGTAGGCGGCCTGTCTCCCCAATGTATAGGAGGCCACATCGGGTGCAGCGGATGCAGAAATGATGTGTGTGGAGGTGCAGGTGAATTTGTGACAGATATGGAAGGATCCGTTGGGGCCTTGGAGGGAAGTGAGGGGGGAGGTGTGAGCGCAAGTTTTGCATTTCTTGCGGTTGCAGGGGAAGGTGCCGGGAGTGGAGGTTGGGTTGGTGGGGGGTGTGGACCTGACGAGGGAGTCGCAGAGGGAATGGTCTTTCCGGAACGCTGATAGGGGAGGGGAGGGAAATATATCCTTGCTGGTTGGGTATGTTTGGAGGTGGCGGAAATGACGGAGGATGGTACGATGTATCTAGAGGTTGGTGGGGTGGTAGGTGAGGACCAGTGGGGTTCTGTCCTGGTGGCGATTAGAGGGGTGGGGGTTCAAGGGCGGAGGAGCGGGAAGTGGAGGAGATGTGGTGGAGACCATCGTCAACCATGCCGGAGGGGAAATTGTGGTCTTTGAAGAAGGAGGCCATCTGGGTTGTTCGGTATTGGAATTGGTCCTTCTGGGAGCATATGTGGCAGAGGCGAAGGAATTGGGACTATGGGATGGTGTTTTTACAGGGGCCAGGGTGGGAGAAGGTGTAATCTAGGTAGACGTGGGAGTCAGTCAGTTTATAGTAAACGTCCGTGTTGAGTCGGTCGTCCGAGATAGAGATGGGGAGGTCTAGGAAGTGGAGGAAGGAGTCTGAGACGGTCCAGGTAAATTTGATGTCGGGGTGGAAGGTGTTAGTAAAGTGGATGAACTGTTCAACCTCCTTGTGGGAGCATGAGGTAGCGCTGATACAGTCATTGATGTGTCAAATCCTCCCACTTCCTCCAAACCAAAGGAGTAGCCATGGGCACCTGCATGGGCTCCAGCTATGCCCGCCTCTTCGTAGGATATGTGGAACAGTCACCTTCCACCCCGACCTCAAATTAACCTGGACCGTCTCAGACTCCTCCCTCCCCTTCCTAGACCCGTCAATGGTGATTTAAATTTAGGGTTCATAAGAAACAGAATTATTTTGGAATTGTTCATTATTCTTCTTCGACTCATGACAATCAAATGTTAAATTTGAGTCTGAAGAAAGCCATGCAACTGCTGAGTGAAGCTGAAGTCCAGAGGCAGCAAAGATTGATCATCATCAAGAAGATCAACCTTATCAGAGGAGACACCAGAATCTAATCAGTGCTTAAAATTCAAAACCACAACAGATACAGGCTGAGGAGTTACCTTATAGAGTTTATAAAATGATGAGGGGCATTGATAGGGTGAATAGCCAAGGTCGTTTTCTTAGACAGGGGAATCTAACACTCGACTTCATAGGTTTAAGGTGAGAGGGGAAAGATTTAAAAAGGACCTAAGAGGTAATTTTATCACGTAGAGGTGGTGCGTGTATAGAATGAGCTGCTAGAGGAAGTGGTGGAGGCTAGTACACCTACAAGATTTAAAAAGCATCCGGCCATGTACATGAATAGGAAGGGTGTAGAGGGGTATGGGCCAAATGCTAGCAAGTGGGACTAGGTCAGACTAGGATATCTGATCGGTATGTATGAGTTGAACCGAGGGTCTGTTTTCTTACTGGATATCTCTGACTCTAAAACATAAAACAGAGCACTGTTGATGACGTGATACGTGTGACAAACCAGCACAGTGCATGCAATAGACACCAGCTGTGTTGAACCTTTGTGGTGCAGGAACTGTGTTCCTAGCTCTGAGCCAGGCGATCTGGGTTCAAATCCCACCAGTTCCAGAGGTGTGTAATAAAATCCCTGGACAGATTGATTAGAAAATATCTACAACCAGATGCTAATTATCTTTGTAAACTCTGTGGAGCAAGGAAATTACAAGGGCAGTGCCCAGCTATTAAAAAAGAATCCTTATTTTTAACAAAATACATTACTTTCAGAAAATTTGCCAACATAATCTACAGTCACAGTAAAGCAAGAAATCATATAGCTACTCAAACGAAGAGGCTAACGAGCTCGAAGAGTGTACGACAGAAATGTCTAAATTATTCCTCAGGGAAATACTGTTGGAATATTTCATGCAATTCTGGTCTCCTTCCTATCGGAAAGATGTTGTGAAACTTGAAAGGGTTCAGAAAAGATTTACAAGGATGTTGCCAGGGTTGGAGGATTTGAGCTGTAGGGAGAGGCTGAACAGGCTGGGGCTGTTTTCCCTGGAGCGTCGGAGGCTGAGGGGTGACCTTATAGTGGTTTACAAAATTATGAGGAGAACGGATAGAGTAAATAGGCAAAGTCTTTTCCCCGAGGTCGGGGAGTCCAGAACTAGGGTGAGAGGGGAAAGATATAAAAGAGACCTAAGGGGCAGCCTTTTCATACAGAGGGTGGTACGTGTATGGAATGAGCTGCCAGATGATGTGGTGGAGGCTGGTACAATTGCAACATTTAAGAGGCATTTGGATGGGTATATGAATAGGAAGGGTTTGGAGGGATATGGGCTGGGTGCTGGCAGGTGGGACTAGATTGGGTTGGGATATCTGGTCGGCATGGACAGGTTGGACCGAAGGATCTGTTTCCATGCCGTACATCTCTATAAATAGGTGATTCCGATCTAGTGTTTTGGCAAAAGAATACTTATATCAATGGGCATCTCACTAATTTCAACATTGATGTAATGTCACTATGGTTTTTCTGCATCAGTTCACACACAATTCAATGGTCCAGGAGATACACCACTTAAGATTAAAGGTATGCTACAAACAATTCTCCAGTACAAAGATATCAGATAATATAAAACTTATACATACTCCACAATCAAGAATTCTCACTCTTGAGTATGAATACATGTCTTGACTCAATCTTCAAATGGTGGAAGGAGTCAAACTTGCTTCAGTGAAAAAAAAACCAGGAACATCATGTAATGGAACAACAGGTCAAGGGACATTTGCTAAAAGGAACAACCCGTCAATGGACGAATGGAAATAGATTTCATCGTGTTCCCTAAACTCATGGCAGAACCATGAATACAGAATGATTAGCTTTGTTGGCGTAAGAACTCTGTTTTATACTGTCAGCAAGATGGAAATATGCAACACGATTGCACTGGCAGAAATGTTTGCCACTGCAATCAACACAAAAGTGATTTCACATGGTAAAGATCAGCAAGGTTTGTCAGCAAACACTAGCAACCAGATAGCCCACTTCAATTCACTGATGCATCTTCAACTGAGGTAACAGTTTGGGGACCAAATTATTGCGATAGTTTGTAAGTTTGATGTGTATCAGAAGATGCAAGTTCAATATTGAATTTCATTTTCCTGGAAGAACCTTCAGGAACAGCGATGGAGATCATGCCAAGTAAGAGGCAACCTTCAAATAGCAGAAAGGAGGAACAAACATGGTGGTTTCAGTCACTGAGACTGAATTCTACAGTCACTGAGACTGCATAAAAAGGTCCAAGCAAATCAGCAACTTTAAGTAAAGAGTCCACACACATCAAGACAGATTTAATGTCAGAATAAGATCAAAAATCTGCCAACATGTTGAAGATGTGCTGCATAAAAACCCATGGAGGCCACGACTGAGAAGGAATGACCGATGCCCAGAGATTCAGGACATGGACAAGAAAGAATTGCCTGGTTCAGAGATCTCGGATACTGAATAAAAGAAATTACCCGTTTCAACATGGCAATCATCCTCCGTGAAAGAAAGACATGAGATTAAAGGTCCTTCAGATGTTGGAGTAATTTCCTGTTTCAGCAGGACAAAATATTTTTCACAAAGGAGATTAAAGGTTGCCCAGTCTCAAGGGAATTGTAGTCCTCACACTGCCAGGAACAGAAACAAACTCAACAATTTCCAACACAGAGTAAACCAATCTTCCAAGCCTCAAAGAGAATACATTCCGGGAGACTAGGGAAACCTCCAGACCACCTAAATTTGAAGTCAGAAACTTGGGTAGTGGTGGGCGGGTAATGGGGAAGTAGAAAGTATATTTATGTACTCAAATAATTGGGGAGGTGATGGTCTAGTGGTATTATTGCTGGGTTATTAATCCAGAGACCTAGGTAATGTGTTGGGGACCTGGGTTCGGATCCTACCACAGCAGATGATGGGATTTTAATTCAATGAAAGAAAATTTGGAATTAAGAGTCTAATTATGCCACTTGTTGAAAAACCCATCTGGTTCAGTAATGTCTTTTAGAGAAGGAAACTGCCATCTGGTCTGGCCTACATCAATGTGATTGACTCTTAACTGCCCTCTGGACAATTAGGGATGGACAATAAATACTGGCATGGCTAATGATGCCCTCATTCCACGAATGAATAAAAAGAAAAAAAACATAACATTAGTTTTAAGAGAAAAGTCCTAAGAGGGAGATGATGTATAAGAGTGTAAGTGTCTGAATGGGTTAGTACTGAAGAGTGCCTTAAGCACCATCTAATCTGATGATGTTTGTAGACCTGGTGGGAGAATATCTTAGAATCTCGCAAGAGTAAGACCCACCATCCAGGTCCTCCTCATAGCCTCTGTAACACTGTCTATCATCAGTGTAATTTATATTTAGCTGTGAACATGCAATATCTACACCCAAAGAGAAAATGCTGGAAAATCTCAGCAGGTCTGGCAGCATCTGCAAGGAGAGAAAAGAGCTGACGTTGCGAGTCTAACTGACCCTTTGTCAAAGCTGTCGGACAGAAGAGCAGTACTTCTTCAGGATACTGGATAAAAGCAAATTACTGCAGATGCTGGAATCTGAAACTAAAAGACAAAATGCTGGAAAATCTCAGCAGATCTGGCAGCATCTGTAAGGAGAGAAAAGAGCTGACATTTCAAGTCTAACTGACCCTCTGTCAATATCTACATCTTATTGAAGATAAACACCTCTTTTCATTTCTTCAACCACACTGAACCAAATGGGCCAAGCATATCTCTACCCTAAAAATGGGTAGAGATGTCAGCAAATAACTCATGGTGAGCAATATTACAGAAAGCCTCAGATACCACAGTGGTCTGTGGTGAGAGTTCCTCAGACAATGTCAACAGCTCCATTAGCTCTGTGTACTTCAATTACCATGAAGACAGCAGGCAAACAAAATGGACACTGATCTTCATTCATTTAGCAATTCCTATGTCATCACTTGTTTTGTGATTTTACAGTATTTGGAAACACTGTTTTGTGTTTACATTCTGTTCTCAAGTAAAAAGGTTCTTCAGCTCAAGTGTTGTAAAATAACTACATCTGTTTTCTTTCATATTGCTACAAGAATGCGTTTGCTGCAGTTATGTTCTGTCATCATGATGCTTTATCATCAATTGAAGTTGACAGCAGGGAGTCTGTACACATCACAGCAGTAATTCTCACAATATTATAGGATTAATTAGAAATATAAAAGATAACAAATACTGTAAAAAACAAAATTAAAATCACACAACACCAGTCTATAGTCTAACAGGTTTATTTCAAAGCAGTAGCTTTCGGAGTACTGTTCCTTCATCAGGTAGCTGTCCAAAAGCTAGTGCTTCCAAATAAACCTGTTGGACTATAACGTGGTGTTGTGTGATTTTTAATTTTGTACAGTCTAACACCGGCAACTCCACATCATAAAACTAAAATGCAGTTTATATGCTTTCAGGGAGGTACATCAGACTCATCAAAAACCTCAAGACCTGTTTTTGTGTCAGGTTGCCTCCTTGGTTAACCACTCTTACCTCTGCAGTGGAAGGCCATTTGTCAAGTCCCAGTGCAAGAGTTTACATAGTGTTACGTAGGATTAACAAAACACACCATTTGGTCCATACCAGTACTTAGAACATAGAACAGTCGAGCACAGGAACAGGCCCTTCAGCCCACATTGTTGTTTTGAACATGACACCAAATTAAACTAATCCCTTCTGCCTGCCCTTGGTCCATATCCCTCCATTCCTTGCATATGCTGATCTAAAAATCCTTTAAATGCCCTTATCATACCTGCCTCCACCACCACCACCCCAGACAGCACGTTTCATACTCCTACCACACTCTATGCAAAAAAACTTACCCCTCACATCTCCTTAGAACTTTCCCTCCTCTCACCTTCAATGCATGCTCCCCACGTTTTAGACATCTCAACTCTGGGAAAAAGATTCTAACTGTCAACCCTATCTGTGCATCTCATAATTTGATCGACTTCTGTCAAGTCTCCCCTCACATCCAGCGCTCAAGAGAGAACAACCTGAGGTTTTTTTTAATCTCTCCTGCTAGCTCATAACCTCTAATCCAAGCAGCATCCTGGTAAACCTCTTCAGCACCCTCTCTAACTTCCCTCCTGTAATGTGGCAACCAGAATTGGATGCACTACTTTAAGTGTGGCCTAACCAAAGTCTTATAAAGCTGCAATAACATCCTGACTCTTGTACTCAATTCTCTGATCAATAAAGGCAAGCATGCCATATGCCTTTTTAACCACCTTATCTACTTCTGTGGCCACTTTCAGGCAACTATGGACTTGAACCCCAAGATCCCTCTGTACACCAATGCTGTTCAGAGTCCTGCCACTAACTGTACACGCTTCCTTAACATTTGACCTCTCAACGTGCAGCACCTCACACTTACACAGACTAAACTCCATCTGCCATTTCTCCACCCATATCTGCAACTGATCTGTATCCCATTGTATCCTTTGACAACCTTCTACACTATCCACAACTCCACCAATCTTTGTATCGTCTGCAAACTTACTCACCCACTTGTCTACAATTTCAGCCAAGTCATTTCGATATACATCACAAACAGCAGAGAGGAGAAAGTGAGGACTGCAGATGTTGGAGATCAGAGCTGAAAAATGTGTTGCTGGAAAAGCGCAGCAGGTCAGGCAGTATCAAAGGAGCAGGAGAATCGGCGTTTCGGGCATAAGCCCTTCTTCAGGGATGAGGAGGGTGTGCCAAGCAGGCTAAGATAAAAGGTAGGGAGGAGGGACTTGGGAGAGGGGCGTTGTGAATATGATAGGTGGAAGGAGGTTAAGGTGAGGGTGATAGGCCGGAGTGGGGGTGGGGGCGGAGAGGTCAGGAAGAAGATTGCAGGTCAAGAAGGCAGTGCTGAGTCTGAGGGTTGGGACTGAGAAAAGGTGGGGGGGAGGGGAAATGAGGAAGCTGGAGAAATCTGCATTCATCCCTTGTAGTTGGAGGGTGCCTAGGCGGAAGATGAGGAGGTCAAGGACCTGCATGTCATTGGCGGAGTGGGAGGGGGAGTTGAAGTGTTCAGCCACGGGGCAGTTGGGTTGGTTTGTGCGGGTGTCCCAGAGGTGTTCTCTGAAACGTTCCGCAAGTAGCTGGCCTGTCTCTCCAATGTATAGGAGGCCACATCGGGTGCAGCGGATGCAGTAAATGATGTGTGTGGAGGTGCAGATGAATTTGTGACAGATATGGATGGATCCCTTGGGCCTTGGAGGGAAGTGAGGGGGGAGGTGTGGGCGCAAGTTTTGCATTTCTTGCGGTTGCAGGGGAAGGTGCCGGGAGTGGAGGTTAGTTTGGTGGGGGTGTGGACCTGATGAGGGAGTCACGGAGGGAGTGGTCTTTCCGGAACCCTGATAGGGGTAGGGAGGGAAATATATCCTTGGTGGTAGAGTCTGTTTGGAGGTGGCGGAAATGACAAAGGATGATACGATGTATCTGGAGGTTGGTGGAGTGGTAGGTGAGGACCAGTGGGGTTCTGTCCTGGTGGTGATTGGAGGGGCGGGGTTCAAGGGTGGAGGAGCGGGAAGTGGAAGAGATGCGGTGGAGGGCATCATCAACCATGTCGGAGAGGAAATTGCGGTCTTTGAAGAAGGAGACCATCTGGGTTGTTCGGTATTGGAATTGGTCCTTCTGGGAGCAGATGCGGCGAAGGCAAAAGAATTGGGAATATGGGATGATTTCTTTACAGGGGGCAAGGTGGGAGGTGGTGTAATCTAGGTAGCTGTGGGAGTCAGTCGATTTATAGTAAACGTCTGTGTTGAGTCAGTCTTCCGAGATTGAAATGGAGAGGTCTAGGAAGGGGAGGGAGGATTCTGAGACGGTCCAGGTAAATTTGAGGTCGGGGTGGAAGATGTTAGGAAAGTGGATGAACTGTTCAACCTCCTCGTGGGAGCACAAGGTAGCGCCGATACAGTCATCGATATAGCGGAGGAAAAGGTGGGAGGTAGTGCCGGTGTAGCTGCGGAAGATGGACTGTTCCACATATCCTATGAAGAGGCAGGGCATAGCTGGGGCCCATGCGGGACCCCATGGCTACTTCTTTGGTTTGGAGGAAGTGGGAGGATTGGAAAGAGAAGTTGTTCAGAGTGAGGACCAGTTCAGTCAGTCGAAGGAGGGTGTCAGTGGAAGGGTACTGATTGGTTCGGCGGGAAAGGAAGAAGCGGGGGGCTTTGAGGCCTTCGTGATGGGGGATGGAGGTGTATAGGGACTGGAGATCCATGGTGAAGGTAAGGCGTTGGGGACCGGGGAAGTGAAAATCATGGAGGTGGAGGGCGTAGGTGGTGTCCCGAACGTAGGTGGTGTCCCGAACGTAGGTGGGGAGTTCTTGGACTAAGGGGGACAGGACCGTGTCAAGGTATGCAGAAATGTGTGTGGTGGGGCAGGAGCAGGCTGAGACAATGGGTCGATCGGGGCAGTCAGGTTTGTGGATTTTGGGCAGGAGGTAGAAACGGGCGGTGCAGGGTTGTGGGACTATGAGATTGGAGGCGGTGGATGGGAGATCCCCTGAGATGATGAGGTTATGGATAGTCTGGGAGATGATGGTTTGGTGGTGGGAGGTGGGGTCACGGTCAAGACAGCAAAAGGGGGAGGTATCCGCCTCAGCAATATAAAGATCGGTGCACCAAACTACCACCGTGCCTCCCTTGTCTGCCAGTTTGATGGTGAAGTTGGGGTTGGAGCGGAGGGAGTGGAGGGCTGCACGTTGCAAGGGTGAGGGGTTGGAGTGGGTGAGAGGGGTGGAGGGGTTGAGGCGGTCAATGTCGTGGCGGCAGTTGGCTATGAAGAGATCGAGGGCGGGTAAGAGGCCAGCATGGGGTGTCCAGGTGGATGGGGTGTGTTGGAGGCGGGAGAAGGGGTCAGAGGGTGGGCGGGAGTCCTGGTTATGGAACACCACTAGTCATGGACCTCCAGCCTGAAATACGCCCTTCCACCAGTACCCTCTGTCTTCTATGGGCAAGCCAATTCTGAATCCATGCTGCCAAGTCTCCATGGATCCCACACATCTTAATCTTCTGGATGAGCCTACCATAAGGGACATTGTCAAAAGCCTTACTAAAAATCATTAAAGAACACCCACTGCTCTACCCTCATTGATCACCTTCATCACCTCCTCAAAAAATTCAGTCAAGTTCCTAAGACATGACCTTCCCTACACAAAGCCATGCTGACTGTCCCTAATTAGGCCATGCTTTTCCAAATGTGCATAAATTCTATCCCTATGAATTCTTTCTAATAGCTTCTCAACCACCGATGTGAGACTCATCGGTCTATAGTTTCCTGGACTATCCCTGTTTCCCTTCTCGAAAGAGGAACATTAGCTACTCGCCAGTCCTCCAGAATCTCTCCAGTGGCTAGCAAGGATACAAAGAGCTTGGTCAAAGCCCCAACAATCTCCTCTCCTCTCAATAACCAGGGGTAGATATCATTGAGACCTGGGGACACATCCACCTTAATGCTCTACAAGAGATCCAACACCACTTCTTTCTTGATCTCAAAATGCCCTAGCATATTAGCATGCTGCACAGTAATTTCACTATTCTCCATATCCTTCTCCTGGGTGGATACCGGGACAAAGTACTCATTTAGGATCTCCTCCATATTGTCTACCTCCAAGCATAAGGTCCCTCCTTTATCCTTGAGTGGTCCTACCCTTCCCCTAATCATCCTCTTGCTTTAAATGTATCTGCAGAATGCCTTGGGATTCTCTTTAACCCTACTGACTAAGGTCATTTCATGGCTCCTTCTTGTTATCCTAATTCCCTGCTTGAGTATTTCCTGCTTTCCTTATTCTCCTCATGGGCCCTGTCTGATTTTAGCTTCCTAAGCCTCACATATGCTTCTTTTTTTTCCTTTTGACTAAATTCACAACCTCCCTCAGCATCCAAGGGTCCCTTACCTTGCCATCCTTGTCCTTCCTTCTTACTGTAATATGCTGGTCTAAAACCCTCATCAACAGGTCTTTAAACTATTCCCACATGTCAAATGTGAACTTGCCTGATAACAGCTCCTCCCAGTTAACACTTCCTGCCCAATAATGACATAATTTGCCTTCCCCCAATTTAGTACCTTCCTGCAAGGTCCTGATTTATCCTTGTTAATAGCTATCTTAAGACTTAAGGAGTTGTGATCACTGTTTCCAAAGTGGTCTCCCACTAAAAGGTCAGTCACCCGACCAGGCTCATTAGCTAGGTCCAGTATGGCCCCTCTTCTAGTTGGACTATCCACACACTGTTTCAAGAAACCCTCATGGATGCACTTTACAAATCCTGCTCTTTCTAAGCCTCTTACTCGAAGGAAGTCCCAGTCAATATTGAGGAAGTTAAAGTTATCCACTATGACAACTCTCATACCACACATGAGCATTCTCCATCCCTTCCAACAGAACCTTCTAGTTCTTTTGATATTGAAACGCTTCAATTTATTATTAAGTTCCACGACTTGAGCTATATTTATTACCCCTTTTCACTTTGCACAAAAATCCTGATATTTGTTATGATGCATTGTGTTATCTTTCACTTATTTTGAGCCTAAGTTATGGAACTTTTCTCCTTGTATCAATGGTGGTGTCCCTACAATCTGTAGATTGCCGTAGTTCATGCAGGCAGCTCACCATCACCACCAGAAGATCAATTAGAGGATGGGCAACAAATTCTGGCCTGGCCGTCAATACCAATATCCTATGAAAGAATATTTTTTAAAAGGATGGAGACTATATTGTTCAAAGATCAGAATCTTGGAGTCTCAGTGCTGTGTGGAGAGCTGGCGAGAACCTTGTGCCACCTTGTTTTGAGAAGACTCAGACCACCTAGTACCACTCAGCACTTACTGAAACTTGTTTATTGGATGTGGGTGTCACTGGCTGGGCCAGCACTTGTTGCCCATTCCTAATTGCCCTGGAGAAGGTGGTGATGAATTGCCTTCTTGAACTGCTGACGTCCTTGAGGTGTAGGGACCCTTGCAGTACTTTCAGGAAAGGTGTTCCAGATTTTTAACGCAATAACATTGAAGGAACAGTAATGTCGTTCCAAGTCAGGATGGTGTGGGATTGGAGGGGCTCTTGCAAGTTGTGGTGTTTCTTTGCATTAGCTGCTTTTGTCCTAACTAAAGGAGGTCACAGGTTTGCAAGGTGCTGTTGTAGGAACCTTTGTGAGGATGTACAAACTGTGTCGGTGATAAAGGCAGTGAAGGTTGAAGGTAGTGGATAGGGTGCCAATTAAGCAGTCTGCATTGTCTTGGGTGGTATCGAGCTTCTTGAGAGTTGTTAGAACTGTACTCCTCCAGGCAATTGGGGAATATTTCATTCCTGACTTGCATCTTGAAGATGATGTAGGGGGATTGGGAACATGAGAGGTAAGTTACACAGCATAGAATTCCTAGCTTTTGACCTAGCCTCTGACCTACAGTATTTAAATGTCTAATCCAGCACCATTTCTGGCCAATGGATGGTGATAGGGCAGGATTTATTGATGATAATACCATTGAACATCAAGAGGTGATGTTTAGATTCTCTATTGTTGGGTATGGTCATTGACTAGCACTTGTGTAGTGGATAGTTACTTGTCACTTACCAGCCCAAGCTTGCCATGGACTACTTTAGTATCAATGGTGTTGTGAATGGTGGTGAGCATTGTGCAATCACCAGCTAACACATCTACTTCTGACCTTATGAGCGAGGGAAAGTCATTGACAAAGCAGCTGAAGATGGTTGCGCCTTGAACACTACCCTGAGAAGATCCTGCTGTTATGTCCTGGAGCTGCGATGACTGACTTTCAACAATCAGAACCATTCGTTTGCATAAAAACTAAAATACTGAGGATGCTGACGATCTGAAATAAAGCAGAAAGTACTGGAGAAACTCAGCAGATCTGGTAGCATCTGTGGAGAAAAAAAACAGGAGTTAATGTTTTTGAGTTCAGTATGACTCTTCTTTGGAAATGGTTAATCTTTGAAACTCTACTACACTGCCACATCGCACCCACCCATTCCCAAGCCCCTCTCCCCTCCAGCCCCCCCACCCTACCTCCCCTGAAGCAGGGGAGACTGAATTATTGAATACATTTAAGGCTGTGACAGGCAGATTATTTATCTATACAAGAGTAAATTAATTTGGGGCATGGGAGACAGATAAAAATTGAATTTGAGGATACCATCAAATCAGCCATGATCTCATATAAGGGGCCAAGTGACCTCTTCCTGGTCCTATCATATTCTGTGGTGTCTTCTGTTGATTGACACTTGGAAACAGTTTCTCTTCATATATATAGTATCTATTTAAACCCTTTTTGATATTAAACAGCCCCCTTAGCCTTCATTTTGATTCTAATACTTTTTCAACAGTTCACTTGAAAGCACTCTGCAATGATTTTCAACAGGGCTCATGGTGCACACTGAGAGTCTTCACGCCTCTCTCACATGACCTGACTGGAAAAAAATAAAATTCTGCTGGAAAAATCCCAATCATCACATTAGCCAATACTGGGATTCTAATGGCTCCAGCAGTTTTAAATGAAAGCTACGTGGGAGTCTCCAAGTTATAAACATTCAATTTACGAGCACCCATACTTAGGAACTGAAAATGCCAAAGATCCGATATACAAATATATCTTGCACTTCAGAATTGCTCCTTTACATTGTCTTGTGTTGTGTTCTGACTTGCCTACAAATTAACTTGCGAACAGACTTAAGAACAGAAGCTGTTTGCAACCCAGGGACTGTCTGTAATATGTTTGGAAGTAGAACAAAACTTTTGCTACACTGAGGCATTCCTCCAAACTTACTTCGACTGATAACGTGCAGTACTGCCTCTGAACTCAGAGGGTCACTGCAGCATTACCTTCTGTAAACTTCAATTCTGATCTACAACCACAGAAAAAAAGAACTCAACTGCTTTTCTAGTTCTTGAAGCATTGAGACAGGCCATCAGATTTTACACAAATGAGATGCACTTTGTCAATGCAAAATTGGAATAAAATAGAAACTTTCTTTATTAACTTCCCAACCCTCAGATATTGCCCTTCTTCTCTTGAAAGCAATGACTCATGCTGAGATATGGTAAAGCTGTGAAGACATCAAGTATCATACAACTAGAGGGCATAGGTTTAAGGTGAGAGGGGAAAGATATAAAAGAGACCTAAGGGGCAACGTTTTCACGCAGAGGGTGGTACATGTATGGAATGAGCTGCTAGAGGAAGTAGTGGAGGCTGGTACAATTGCAACATTTAAAATGCATCTGGATGGGTATAAGAATTGGAAGGGTTTGGAGGGATATGGGCTGGGTGTTGGCAGGTGGGACTAGATTGTTTTGGGATATCTGGTCGGCATGGACGGGTTGGACCGAAGGCTCTATTTCTGTGCTGTACATCTCTATGAATCTTAACAGCTTAATGATATTAAAACCAACAAACCTGCCTGTTTTTGCTGGTGGCTGTAGCTTCCATCCTAAGTGTCAGTTGTGACTCGCTTTCATCAAGGCAAAATACAGCAGACACTGAAGAGTCATACCAAACTCAAATCTAAAAGTCTGTTTCTTGCTTCACAGATGCTGCCAGAACTGCTGAGTTTCTCCAGCATTCTTACTGTTTGTTTGTGGCTCACTCAATGGGTTCAAGTCCAGGATTGGAGCATAAAAGTCAATGCTGACTGACCATTGCAGCACTGCAACAGTCCTGACTGTCTGAGATGCTTCCTTTCAGTGACTGAGACTGTGTTTGGCCCTGTACCTGGGCATAAGAGAGAGATCAGACTTTCAATTTCTGACCAGTACAGTCATGAATCACAATATGAGAGGTTTTTTTCATATATCCTGACATCACTCAAACTGTGTGAAATCTTCAGTGTGTTGGTGATGGGAGGTCAACAGGGCATGTTCTTTCAGACCAGGAAATTTATTCTTAACTGTGCCCTGATTAAATTGGCATTGTTCTGGCTTCAGTGATTCACATGCATCACGTCTCCATTTTGTTCAAGCAAGTCTTGAATCGCAATTTGCTGATACCCCTGGATTGAAGATTGAGAAGATTGTTGAGAAGATTGATAGTCTAAATTCACCCTCAGTGAAAGTCTTCCTGGTTCAGACCCCTTCGAGAGGTTGGTCTTGGCCCACATCAACTCTAGCCTCCCAGCCTGCCTCGATCCCCTGCAATTTGCCTACCAGCGAAACAGGTCCACAGCGGACACCATTTCCCTCGCCGTACACTCATCCCTGGAAAATCTGGATAACAAGGACACCTGCAAGAGGCTCCTACTCATTAACTACACTTTCAACACCATAATCCCCTCCAGACTAATCTTAAAGCTCCGAGAACTAGGTCTTGGCTCCACTCTGTGCAACCGGATCCTCAGCTTCCTGCCCCACAGATTGCAATCAGTGAAGATAGACAACTGCATCTCCTTCATGATAACCCTCAACACTGCAAGGATACATACTCAACCCCCTACTGTTCTCCTTGTACACCCACAACTGTGTGGCCAAATGTCTACATGTTTGCTCACGGCACCACCTTTGTAGGCCGACATCAAACAATGACATGTCAGAATACAGGAAGGAGATAAAGTGCTTGGTGTCATGGTGCAATGATAACCACTCCCTCAATGTCAGTGAAACAAAAGAACTGATCATTGACTTCAGGAAGAAAGGAGGAAAACACCCCTGTCTACATCAACAGAGCTGAGGTGGAGAGGTTAGAAAGCATCAAGTTCCAAGGAATGACAATAACCAATAAACATTCCTGATGAAGAGCTTATGCCCAAAACGAGACTGTCCTGCTTCTCAGATGCTGCCTGACGGGCTGTGCTCTCGACAATAATCTGTCCTGTTCCTCCCATGTAGATGCAACAGTGAAGAAGGCACAACGACGCCTCTTCTTCCTCAGGAGGCTTAGCAAATTCAGCATATCCACAAGGACACTCACCAACCTTTACAAATGCACCATAGAAAGCATTCTATTGGGATGCATAACAGCATGGTTTGGTAACTGTTCTGCTGAGGACCAGAACTAACTACAGAAAGTTGTGAACACAGCTCAGACTATCACAGAAGAATGCAATCTATATGGACTCCAGTAAGGCGTTCGACAAGGTTCCCCATGGGAGACTGATTAGCAAGGTTAGATCTCATGGAATAGAGGGATAACTAGCCATTTGGATACAGAACTGGCTCAAAGGTAGAAGACAGAGGGTGGTGGTGCAGGGTTGTTTTTCAGACTGGAGGCCTGTGACCAGTGGAGTGCCACAAGGAATGGTGCTGGGTCCTCTACTTTTCGTCATTTATATAAATGATTTGGATGTGAACATAGGAGGTATAGTTAGTAAGGTTTCAGATAACACCAAAATTGGAGGTGTAGTGGATAGTGAAGAAGGTTACCTTAGAGAACGATGGGATCTTGATCAGATGGGCCAATGGGCTGAGGAATGGCAGATGGAGTTTAACTTAGATAAATGTGAGGTGCTGCATTTTGGAAAAGCAAATCAGAGCAGGTCTTATATACTTAATGATAAGGTCCTGGGGAGTGTTGCTGAACAAAGAGACCTTGGAGTGCAGGTTCATAGTTCCTGGAAAGTGGAGTCACAGGTAGATAGGATAATGAAGAAGACATTGGTATGCTGGTCTTTATTCATCAGAGCATTTGTACATGAGTTGGAAGGTCATGTTGCAGCTGTACAGGACATTGGTTAGACCACTTTTGGAATATTGTGCACAATTTTAGGCTCCTTCATATTGGAAGGATGTTGTGAAACTTGAAAGGGTTCAGAAAAGATTTACAAGGATGTTGCCGGGTTGGAGGATTTGAGCTATAGGGAGAGGCTGAACAGGCTGGGGCTGTTTTCCCTGGAGTGTCGGAAGCTGAGGGCGACCTTATAGAGGTTTGTAAAATCATGAGGGACATGGATAGGATAATGTCTTTTCCCTGGGGTGGGGGAGTCCAGAAATAGAGGGCATAGGTTTGGGGTGAGAGGGGAAAGATATAAAAGAGATCTAAGGGGCAACTTTTTCACACAGAGGGTGGGACGTGTATGGAATGAGCTGCTAGAGGAAGTGGTGGAGGCTGGTACAATTGCGACATTTAAAAGGCATCTGAATGGGTATATGAATAGGAAGCGTTTGGTGGGATATGGGCTGGGTGCTGGCAAATGGGACTAGATTGGGTTGGGATACCTGGTTGGCATGGACAGGTTGGACCAAAGAGTCTGTTTTCATGCTGTACATGGGAACCTAAGCCAACCTCCCATCCATGGACTCCATCTACATTTCTTGTTGCTGCGGAAGGGCTTACAACATCATCAAAGACCCCTCCCCCCTGGTAATACCCTCTTCCAACCTCTTCCGTCAGGTGGAAGATACAGAAGCTCAAACACATGCACCAAAAGGTTCAAGAACAGCTTCTTCCTTGCTTTAATCAGACTGCTGAACGGACCTCTAATGTTGACCTTGCTTTTGTATGCTGCCTGTGCAGTGGTAACCTTGTGCGCCTCGCTCTGTGTAAGCACCCTACACTCTGTATGTCCTGTTTGCTGTGATCTGCCTGTACTGCTCGCAAAACAAAACTTTTCACTGTACTTAGGTACACGTGACAACAGTAAGTCAAATCACATCAGTCGAATAACTGGAGGATTACTGCTTTCTTAGTTCTACCTCTATCGCAGGAACTGAAATTTTTTCTTTGAAAGCAAAAGGATTGAAATGTTGCTGTTGAGCTTCTGTTGGTTGATCATCTGATATCAAAGTCAAATCTGCTGTAAAAATTTGTTCATTGTGCTGTTTGCAGTATGAACAAATTCATTTAGAGATTCATCAACAAGGTGAAGTAAGTTATATTGCTCATTCTTGTTTGCAATATTTGGTTTTCCTGGCAAACTTTACATTTAAATCAGAACAGGTCTTATATAGTTAATGGTAGGGCCCTGGGGACTGTTGTCAAACAAAAAGACTCAGGGTGTGGTTGCATAGTTCCTTGAAAGTGGAGTCACAGGTGGACAGGGTGGTGCAGGAGGTGTTTGGCACGCTTGCCTTCATTGGTCAGTGCATGTTACAGCTGGACACAGCATTGGTAAAGCCACTTATAGGATACTGCGATCAGTTCTGGTCTCCCTCCTATCAGAAAGATGGTCTTAAACTTGAAAGGGTGGAGAAAAGATTTACAAGGATGTTGCCAGGGTTGGAGGTTCTGAATTTTAGGGAGAGGTTGAACAGGCTGGGGCTGTTTTCCCTGGAGTGTTGGAGGTTGAGGGGTGACCTTGTAGAGATTTTTTAAATCATGAGGGGCATGGATAGGGTAAATAGGCAAAGTCTTTTCCCTGTGGTGGGTGAGTCCAGAACGAGAGGCATAGGTTTAGAGTGAGAGGGGAAAGATTTAAAAGGGACCTAAGTGGCAACATTTTCATGCAGAGGGTGGTGCGTGTACAGAATGAGCTGCCAGAAGAAGTGGGGAAGACTGGTACAATTACTACATTTAAAAGGCATCTGAATGGGTATAATGAATTAGAGGGATATGGGCCAAGTGCTGGCAAATGGGACTAGATTAGATTAGGATGTCTCGTTGGCATGGAGGTATTGAATCGAAAGGTCTGTTTCTATGCTGTCTAACTCTATGATTCTGTGGTATGTCTTCTTGTCTCTCAGCAGTAAAAATAGGAGTGGGAAACATTTCCTTAAGTCCTGTAAAAGTCTATAATTCTCTTCCTGTTGTCAGTTTGAAATAATTTTCTTGTGCCAAATAGACAATCTGAGTAATTTCTTTTTTCTGCACCATTTATGGACATCTGAGAGAAAGTAATGGTCAGAGTAAGAGAGACTTCGCTGGCGGGAGACAGAGTGAGTAAGTGGGAATTTGAGTGTAAGGGGAAATTTGGGACATAGATGGAAAAGTCAAGCTTTAATTAAGCTTACTGCAGCAAGTTAAGTCTCAAGGCCTCGAGCTAATTAGGAGAGTAATAAGGTGTGGATCATGAGGCCTACCAGCACTGACACCAATGGTGGTGTGACATCAAGAGTATGATCCCACTCCACTAGCTACCTGACAAAGGAACAGAGCTCCAAAAGCTTGTACATCCAAGTAAACTTGTTGGAATATAACCTGGTGGCATGTGATTTTTAATCATGAGTTTAGGGAAAGCTGCAGACGGGTGCATAGGTTTTGTCTGTATTTCTAATTTTTCAAGATAAAGTTGCATATTGAGTTGATCTTTAATGTTCTGGACTCTTTTTTTCCCCTCACACTTTTTCTAAGTTTTCATTATGACGTCCTATAAATTCGGAGGATACCAATTAGATTTTAAAGTTATGGGATGATAAGTCAGAAGGGCCAAATGGAGTGTGTATTTGCAATATTTGTGAAGTTTTACAATGCTCGGATGCATGTTTCCTTGGTCCCCAGAACTATCTCCCCAGATTCATTTTCAAAGCAGCTTTTGTTCAATTTGACCTCTTTCTTTCTTTTTCGATGTTTGAAGAAGCTCATATTGTCAGTTTTCATACTTCTCATTAGTTTGTCGTTGTAGCTTTACTTTCTCTCTTTTTATTACCTTTATAATCCTCCTTGCTGGATTCTGAATTTATCCCAGCTTTTGGGGCCATCACTGACTTTGCTTCTGTCTTCACATAAAAGGGCACAAATAAATTTCCAAAGGTTTTCGGCAACCAGAGGTCTAGTGAGAGGCAGACTTGAAGGAAGTCAGTATTAGTATGAAAGTTTTGCTGGGGACATTAATGGGGTGGACAAAACACCAGGATCTAATAATCTATATCCCAGGATACAAGAAAGAAGAGACCCTGGAAATATTGGATCCTTTGATGGTCATCTTCCAAACTTGAGCAGGCTCAGGAGCAGTTCCCACAAATTGGAAGGTGGAAGATATAAACCCAAAATTTAAAAAGGGTGGGATAGAGGAAACAGAGAATTATAGACCTGTTGGCCTAACGTCAGTCATGGGGAAATGCTGGAGTCTATCACAAAAGATGTGATGACAGAATATTTGGAGAGGTAACATCAGTTTTTGGAAGGCAAAGCATGCTTAAAAAATCTAGTGGTGTATTCTGAGAATATAACTAGTAGGATAGAAGCAGTGGCCATGGCATAACTAATTTTCAGAAAACTTTTGGTAAGTTTCCTCTTAAAAGGATACACAGGATAGAGAGTAATATATTAGCACAGATTGAGAATTGGTTGACAGACAGGAAACAGATTGGGGATAATTTTTTTTTACTGAATGGCAGGCAGTAACTAGCAGGGTACCACAAGAATCAGTGTTTGAGCTCTAACTATTCACTCTATATAATTCATGTTATATAAATTACCTGGATGAGGGAACCAAATGTAACATGTCAACCTTTGTTGGTTACATGAAATTGGGTGGGATTGAGTTCTGAGGAGAATGCAAGGAGGCTTCAAAGTGATTGACACACTTAGAGTGAGTAGACAAGCACATGGCAGATGCAGTACAACATGGTTAAATGTGAACAGAAAGGAGGAGTATTATTTAAGTGCTGATATATTGGGGAATGTGGATACACAAAGGGGATCTGGGTGTTTTTGTACACCAGTCAATGAAAGTCGACAGGCAGGTGCAGGAAGCATTTAGGAGGCAAATGGTATGTTAGCCTTCATTAGAAGTGGATTTGAGTTCTGAAGTTGAAATATTTTATCACAGTTATACAGGGCTTTGGTAAGACCAGACCTGGATTATCGTAAGCAGTTTTGATTGAAGAGTGTGGTGCTGGAAAAGCACAGCTGGTCAGGCAGAATTCGAGGATCAGGAGAATCGACGTTTCAAGCATAAGCCCCTCATCAGGAATTCCTGATCAAAACATCAATTCTCCTGCTCCTTAGATGCTGCCTGGTTGGCTGTGCTTTCTCAGCACCACATCTTCAACTCTGTTCTCTAGTATCTGCAGTTCTCACTTTCTCCTGTAGGTTTGATTGCCCTATCTAAGAAAAAAATATACTTTCCCTTGAGAGAGTGCAGTGGAAATTCACTCAGCTGATACTGGGAAAGGCAGAAATATCAACATGATGGCTCAGTAGCTAGCACTGTTGCCTCACAGCGCTAGAGACTCAAGTTCAAGTCCCACCTTGGGTGACTCTCTGTGTGGAGTTTTCACATTCTCCCCGTATCTGCGTTGGTTTCCTCCAGTTGCTCCAGTTTCCTCCCACAATCCAAAGATGTGCAGGTCGGGTAAATTGCCCATGGTGTTAGGTGTATTAGTCAAGAGTAAATGTAGGGTAGGGGAATGGGTCTGGGTGGGTTACTCTTTGGAGGGTGGACTTGTTGGGCCAAAGGGCCTGTTTCCATACAGTAGGGAATCTAATCTAATTCTATGAACAAAGATTGGTTCGACTGTGCCAGTATTTACTAGAGTCGAAGAGTGTGGTGCTGGAAAAACACAGCAGGTCAGGCAGCATCTGAGAAGCAAGAGAATCAATGTTTTCGGCATAAGCCCTTCGTCAGCAATGTGGAGGGGGGGGGAAGGAGGCTGAGAGATAAGTAGGAGGGTGGGTTGGGGCGGGGGGGGGAAGGTAACTGGGATGGGTCAGAGGGGAGGTTGGAGCAGATAGGTGGGAAAGAAGATGGACAGGTAGGACAGTTTGAGAGGGTGGTGCCGAGTTGGAGGATTGGATCTGGGTTGAGGTGGGGGGAGGGGAGATGAGGAAACTGATGAAATCCACATTAATGCCGTGTGTTTGGAGGGTCCCAAGGCAAAAGATGAGGTGTTCTTGCTCCAGGTGTTGGGTGGGTTGGATTTGTCGGTGGAGGAGTCCCAGGATTTGTATGTCCTTGGCGAGTGGGAGGGGGAGTTGAAGTGGTTGGCCACTGGGTAGTGGGGTTGTTTAGTGCATGTGTCCCAGAGATGTTCAGTGAAATGTTCCACAAGATGGCATCCTATCTCCCCAATGTAGAGGAGACCCCATCAAGAGCAATGGACAGAGTAGATGAGGTGTTTGGATGTGCAGAAAAATCTCTGCCGAATGTGGAAGGATCCTTTTGGGCCTTATTTGGAGGCGAGGGGGGAGGTGTGGGGGGCAGGTTTTACACCTCTTGTGGTGGCAAGGGAAGGTGCTGGGAGTGGAGGGTGGGTTGATGGGAGGTGTGGACCTAATGAGGGAGTCGCGGATGGAATGGTCTCTGCGGAATGCTGATGGGGTGGGGAAAGAAATATAACTCTGATGGTGGGGTCTCTCTGGAGGTGACAGAAATGGCAGAGGATGTGCTGTATCCGGAGCTTAGTAGGGTGGAAGGTGACGACCGGGGGCGGGACAGTTCTGTCCTTGTTGTGGTTGGAGGGGTGGGATTCAAGGTGGTGCAGGAAGTGGATGAGATGCGCTGGACGGCATTGTTGACCACGTGGGAGGGGAATTTGCGATCCTTGAAATATTTGATTGAGCTTAGAATGGTAAGACGGGATCTGATTAAAATTATACAATTCTAATGGGGTTGGACAGACCACATGCCAGGAGGACATTTCATTGTTGGGGAATCTAGAACCAGAGTCACACTCTCAGGCCAGATCATTTAGGACTGAGATGAGGAAATATTTTGTCACTCAAAAGTTTGTGAACCTGTGAAATGTTCTCCCAAAGAAAGCCTTGGACACTAAGTCACTGAATGTATGCAAGAAAGAAATAGATTCTTTTTAGATTTTAAAGGCATCATATGGTATGGGGAGAAAAGGAGAATATGGCATTGAGATTGAGAATCAGCCATGATCAAATTGCATCGCAGCTCTACAGAAAAGCAAGTCTTACCTTCCTTTTTGGAACATTCTCAATCTTTTCTGTCCCCAGAAGTGATTTTCATTGCCTTTAAAGCCTATTTATAATTTGTACTTTGGAGTTTTTGCATCATAACATTTGAGAGTAAACCTTTTTCAGACCAGCTGAAAGCAAGATATGCTGCTTTGAATTATGAAGCCAGTTCTTGTTCCCATCTTTGACATGTTTCGAGGTCAAACAGTGTGCTACAGTTGAAAGGATATGACACACACTGATGTACATATGTTGCACATATGGCATATGAATGCATACATTTATTCACTCCAAGGGATGCTAATGCACGTGGGAGTAGGACTGGGTGAAGTCTCAGCTATGACATAACCAGCTGATGTGTGATATTGAACACTGTAGGAAACACAGAGCTCAGAAAGATTCAGTAAAGTTCAAGATTAGTGGCTTAGTGCAGATGAATCCAGACAGGAATCAAAAAGCAAAGTGTTGGGAAAGTTGTAAGATGACTCGGATTAATAGACAATAATTAAATTGCATAATGAAATAAGCTCCCTTTCGAGTATCTTACTGGTAATGGCACAATACATGAAAAAGATTTATTCAAAATCCCTACCAGCTCAAATTAATTTAAGAATAATCTTTAAAACAAATTGAAGCTGAGTTTTTACAATTTGCATGCCTCAGTAATTGCGTGGTTAATGAGTTGAGTGGTACAATTTCTGTACATTAGCACTTGACATTAAATTAGATAGTGACATGTTCTGATTCTTTAATACTTTCTTGTTAATACACACATTTATTTCTCAGGACCTGCCATTTTTCAGCCTGAAAAGGACTGAGGAATGGATAAGTATTTGTGCTGCAGTGAAATAACTGGGTCAAAAAAATTGATAAAATTTACCAAAAGCAAAGTGACTGTTAATATGAGTGCGTATGAATTAGGTGTTTGGAATAGTGGAAAACTGTTTGCAACATGTGCTTTCTGCTTTGTATAGGTTTCACAGCCAGAGTGTTGCACTGAATGCTTGCTGACTGAATGTGAGAATTTAAGTAATGCAAATGCATCTCACAGAACAGGCCTTCAGCCTAATTAATGCTTTATAAAGCAAATAAACATTTGAAGAAACAACTTGTATTTATATAGTGCCCACCACCTTCTCAGAAAGTCAAGGTATTACTTTTTGAAGTGCTTACTAACAAGGCAAGCGTTTGTTCCCCATTCCTACTTGCTTCTGAGGTGGTGGTGAACAACTGCACTCCATATGGTTTATAGATTCATGGACAGCACTATGAAGGAGGGAGTTCCAGGATTTCTACCCAGCAACAGTGAAGGAACGGCAATGTAGTTCCAAGTCAGACTCGTGAGTGCCTTACATATGAATATATGAACTAGGAGCAAGAACAGGCCATTCAGCCTCTTCAGGCTCCCCCACCATTCAATGAGCTCATGAGTTGACCTGAATATGACCTCAACTCCCCATTCTTACCTTTCCCTGGTATCCTTTCTCTTGTTTACCAAAAATTCTCTGACCTCAGTCTTAAATTATTCAATGCCCCTTCCTCCATCCGACTTTGAGGAAGACAGTTTCACACATTTTTAAAATTAGATTACTTACAGCATGGAAATAGGCCCTTTGGCCCAACTAGTCCACACTGACCCTCCGAAGAGCAACCTACCCAGACCCGTTTCCCTACATTTTACCCCTTCACCTAACACGATGGGCAATTTAGCATGGCCAATTCACCTGACCTGCACATTTTTAGACTGTGGGAGGAAACCAGAGCACCAGGAGGAAACCCACACAGACACGGGGAGAATGTGCAAACTCCACACAGTCAGTCAGGGTTAGGTCTGGGTGGGTGGTGGGTCGGTGTGGACTTGTTGGGCCAAGGCCTGTTTCCACACTGTAAGTAATCTAATCTAATTGCCATCAAACCCATAAGCTTTCATTTTAGTGAACGTTAGTTTGCCACCTTGTAAAAAGTCTGCTGGAAATCTGCTTTCACTATATCTGCAGATCGCCCTTTATCGTGTTGCTTGTTACCCTCACATTTGGCAAATGTCTGACCACTGTGACTATCTTATAATGATATGATCATACACCTGAACAATCTTTGATGCCTTGGGTTGATTCAATGACACTAACATTCTCATTAGTATTAATTTGGGCTACTGAAGACAAGTGCGGAAGGACGTCCAATTAAACTCTTCAGCAGAAAGTAAATTGATAGAGTCGTAGATTGAACAGCATGGTCCAACCCATCTGTGCCAACCAGACATCCCAATGATCTTAATAAACAGTAATGATTTATTACACATTACTTAATATTAGAGGTTGGTTAGCTTAGTTAGCTAGCTTGCAGTGCAGAGTAACACTAACAGCGTGAGTTCAATTCTCACATCAACTGATGTTACCATGAGGACTCTCCTTCTCAATTTCTCTTCTTGCCGGAGGCATAATGACCCATCAGGTGAGACCATCACTAATTATCTGTCTCTAATCACAGAGCAGTCCTATGTCCAATGTGACTAGAGAAACTTTACCTTTTACTTAATATCTAGTTACATTACATCTAAAACATATAATGATCTGCTGAGAGACATCAGGTATACATTACTGCAACTGAAACATTCTAATATACACAATAAGACTGCACATAAGAACTGGTTAGCTCTTCCCAAGAACAGTCCTTTTGTTTTATATCCAGAGATGCTTTACTGCAACACAGAATGGGTTTTCCAATCACCAAATCACCTGTGTTTCTAATTAAGTGAAAATCATGCAGGCAATGCCCATCAGGGGGCAGTGCAACAACAATAAAAGTGAAGAGATGTCTGAAGAAAGCAAAGGAACTAAATTAAAATGGATGGGGGGGGGGCGGTGTAGTGGGAGTACAGTCTTTTCTATCCTGATGGGCAGAGTTTATCTCATTATGTATGTTAATACTTTTAGGTACTAACTGCCATTAACATAGTCACTCCCAAATGCATTCCAGATTATGAAATTCTTTATACTTCTTACTAATTTTTATGGATATACCATAGAAAGCATCCTGTCTGGATGCATCACTGCATGGTATAGCAACTGCTCAGCCCAGGATGGTAAGAAACTACAGAGAGTTGTGAACACAACCCAGTCCATCACACAAGTCAACCTTCCATCCATTGACTTACACTTCACCGCCGCTCCCTCACCACCAGACGCCTGGAGGAAGAACGCCTCATCTTCCGCCTCGGAACACTTCAACCCCAGGGCATCAATGTAGACTTCAACAGTTTCCTCATTTCCCCTTCCCCCACCTCACCCTAGTTCTAAACTTCCAGCTCAGTAACTGTCCCCTTGACTTGTCCGGACTTGTCCTACCTGCCTATCTTCTTTTCCACCTATCCACTCCACCCTCTCCTCCTTGACCTCTCACCTTCATCCCCTCCCCCACTCACCCATTGTACTCTATGCTACTTTCTCTCCACCCCCACCTTCCTCTAGCTTATCTCTCCACGCTTCAGGCTCACTGTCTTTATTCCTGATGAAGGGCTTTTGCCCGAAACGTTGATTTCGAAGCTACTTCGATGCTGCCTGAACTGCTGCGCTCTTCCGGCACCACTAATCCAGAATCTGGTTTCCAGCATCTGCATTCATTTTTTTTACCTCGTTGATTTTAACCCTGCTGCGAATCCTCTTGCAAGGATGTCTGCCTTGAAGAAGTTTTCTTCCTCTCTCTACAAGAATCTCAGGGAGTCCCTCTCCCACTGCAACTCCCAGGTCATTTCCTCTGCCCTGAAGCTCTTCAACCATGTCATGAAACAAACTCAGTACCACAGCCACATTTGCTTCCTCAGTGCCTGCCTCCGTAACCAACTCATCCCACACGGACTCCAGACCACCTTTAAACCAGCAGAGTTCGGACCTGAACAGGACAAACAGTACAGAGTACAGATTCAAAAACACCAGCAACAGTTCTCCTTCAAGATCCTCCGGTCCACGCTTGCAGCAATGCGCCGTCACCTAACCTCTCTCCAGTCAGCCCTGCCTCAGCTGAGGGCCACACTCTCTCAGAATTGCAAAGGACCCACTCTGTACTACATCCTCAGGAGAATTCATACTCTCAACAAACAGTATTTCAATTCCATCTCAAACATCAAAAACTGTAAGTACAACAAACTTTTATCCACCCACCTCCATAACCAGCCCTCCTCAAACATTCCAGAAGATTCCCCTGGCCTTGGAACCTATTCCACCATTAGCCATGCGGCTGATGCAGCTGCCACCCCCACGCTGATTCATGATGTCACTTCCACCCCCATAATGGCCGCTCCCACAACCACTTCCACCCCTCACAATTCCTCATGCATCACACCTGACATCACTTCTGCCCTTCACATCATCGCTGATGCCACATGCTCAGTGACTTCCACCCCCCCCGCCCCCCCACTGCCGTGGTCACCACCACTTCCGCCCCCACCAGCGCCACTCACCTGCATTCTGCTGACATGCCCCCCACAGACCCCACTGTCACTATCCCCACCCCCCAGAATCCCAAGGGGAACACTACCCCTGCTCATGACTCCACCCCCATTCCCCCCACCATCACACCCACTCCAGTTACAGGTTCCGCCCCCACTTCTAGCTCTACACCCACACCAGATCCCAGTTCCCGGCCCTGCCGAGTTTTCACCATTCCCCCAGACCTCCCCCTCACCGAGGACGAATAATCAGTCCTCAGCAAAGGACTCACCTTCATCCCCCTCTGTCCACGCATCAATGAATTTAATATACGCCGTGATGTCAAACAATTCTTCCATCGCCTCCGCCTCCGAGCTTACTTTCACAATCAGGAATCCCGCCCACCTTCCGAGGACCCCTTCGCCCACCTCCAACACACTCCATCCACCTGGACACCCCGCGCTGGCCTATTACCTGCCCTCGACCTCTTCATTTCCAACTGCCGCTGGGACATGAACCGCCTCAACCTGTCGTCCCCCCTCCCCCACTCAAACCTCTCACCCTCACAACACGCAGCCCTCCAATCCCTCTGCTCCAATCCCAACCTCACCATCAAGCCAGCGGATAAAGGGGGTGCAGTGGTAGTCTGGCGCACTGACCTCTACATCGCTGAAGCCAAACGTCAACTCGAGGACACCTCTTCCGACTGCCCCCTCGACCATGACCCCACCTCCCATCACCAAACCATCATCTCCCAGATCATACAGAACCTCATCACCTCAAGAGATCTCCCACCCACAGCTTCCAACCTCATAGTCCGGGAACCCCGCACTGCCCGGTTCTACCTCCTTCCCAAGATCCACAAGCCTGACCACCCTGGCCGACCCATTGTCTCAGCATGCTCCTGCCCCACTGAACTCATCTCTACCTACCTCGACACTGTCCTATCCCCCCTAGTCTAGGAACTCCCCACATACATTCGAGACACCACCCACGCCCTCCACCTCCTCCAAGACTTCCGTTTCCCTGACCCCCAACGCCTCATCTTCACCATGGATATCCAATCCCTCTACACCTCCATCCGCCATGACCAGGGCCTCCAAGCCCTCTGTTTTTTCCTCTCCAGACGTCCCCAACAGTACCCTTCCACCGACACTCTCATTCGTTTGGCCGAACTGGTCCTCACCCTTAACAATTTCTCCTTTGAATCCTCCCACTTCCTCCAAACCAAAGGGGTAGCCATGGGCACACGTATGGGCCCCAGCTATGCCTGTCCCTTTGTTGGCTACGTAGAACAGTTGATCTTCCGTAATTACACCGGCACCACTCCGCACCTCTTCCTCCGCTACATTGATGACTGCATTGGCGCCACCTCGTGCTCCCGTGAGGAGGTTGAGCAATTCATCAACTTCACCAACACATTCCACCCTGACCTTAAATTTACCTGGACCATCTCTGACACCTCCCTCCCCTTCCTGGACCTCTCCATCTCCATTAATGACAACCGACTTGACACTGACATTTTTTACAAACCCACCGACTCCCACAGCTACCTGGATTACACCTCTTCCCACCCTACCTCTTGCAAAAATGTCATCCCGTATTCCCAATTCCTCCGCCTCTGCCGGATCTGCTCCCAGGAGGACCAGTTCCACCACAGAACACACCAGATGGCCTCCTTCTTTAGAGACCGCAATTTCCCTTCCCACGTGGTTAAAGATGCCCTCCAACGCATCTCGTCTCCATCCCGCACCTCCGCCCTCAGACCCCACCCCTCCAACCTTAACAAGGACAGAATGCCCCTGGTGCTCACCTTCCACCCTACAAACCTTCGCATAAACCAAATCATCCACCGACATTTCCGCCACCTCCAAACAGACCCCACTACCAGGGATATATTTCGCTCCCCACCCCTTTCCGCCTTCCACAAAGACCGTTCCCTCCGTGACCACCTGGTCAGGTCCAAGCCCCCCCCCTACAACCCACCCTCCCATCCTGGCACCTTCCTCTGCCACTGCAGGAACTGTAAAACCTGTGCTCACACCTCCTCCCTCACCTCTATCCAAGGCCCTAAAGGAGGCTTCCACATCCATCAAAGTTTTATTTGCACATCCCCTAATATCATTTATTGTATCCGTTGCTCCCGATGCGGTCTCCTCTACATTGGGGAGACTGGGCGCCTCCTAGCAGAGCGCTTTAGGGAACATCTCCGGGACACCCGCACCAATCAACCACACTGCCCCGTGGCCCAACATTTCAACTCCCCCTCCCACTCTGCCGAGGACATGGAGGTCCTGGGCCTCTTTCACCGCCGCTCCCTCACCACCAGACGCCTGGAGGAAGAATGCCTCATCTTCCGCCTCGGAACACTTCAACCCCAGGGCATCAATGTGGACTTCAACAGTTTCCTCATTTCCCCTTCCCCCACCTCACCCTAGTTCTAAACTTCCAGCTCAGTAACTGTCCCCTTGACTTGTCCGGACTTGTCCTACCTGCCTATCTTCTTTTCCACCTATCCACTCCACCCTCTCCTCCTTGACCTATCACCTTCATCCCCTCCCCCACTCACCCATTGTACTCTATGCTACTTTCTCCCCACCCCAACCCTCCTCTAGCTTATCTCTCCACGCTTCAGGCTCACTGCCTTTATTCCTGATGAAGGGCTTTTGCCCGAAACGTCGATTTCGAAGCTACTTGGATGCTGCCTGAACTGCTGTGCTCTTCCGGCACCACTAATCCAGAATCTGGTTTCCAGCATCTGCAGTCATTGTTTTTACCTACTTACACTTCTCCCTGCCTCAGGAAGGCAGCCAACATCATCAAAGACCCCTCCCACCCCGGTTAGCAACTTTCCAACCTACTCCATTAGACAAAAGATATAAAAGCTTAGATACACGTATCAATTAATTCAAGAACAACTTCTTCCCCGCTGTTCTCAGACTTCTGAATGAACCTTTCAAATTTCAAATTTAATGTTTGTCTCACTCTGTGTGAACCTTCTCTGCAGCCGTAACATTGTATTCCCCGCTCTGTTCTATTACCCTAATGCAGTATGATCTTCCTATACTGCACGCAACCCAAAACGTTTCACTGTACCTAGGTACCAGTGCCGATAATAAATCAAATCAAATCAAATCAATTGTTTCAAAGAAATTAAGTTGATTGACCTCTGCCCACATCTACCCCGAAGTCTCTGATCTTATAAATGCCTGATCAGTTGGCTGTATCTGTTGCTCCAGTGTGAAACCTTCGGGTACATATAGTGGAATGTAAGTGGGTATTTGATTTCCCAAATGCCCTTTTGCAGAAGATATCCCCTGACATCAATATCATGGTTGAACCTTTAATTCTGTTGGACAATCTTTAGTTTCCTTGAATCATGTCAGAGAAGATAGTTGCGTTTGGAAAGAAGTAATCTCTCCTTTTAATATTGTAATGAAGTAGACATGTATGGGATCCTTCCATTCCTGCATGTATGCTTTTGGGTAACATTGCCATTTTATCATTTTTAATCATAACCAGAGGCGCTGATCGAATTATTTTAGTACTGCTTCTTCAAACACCTGATTTCACTATATCATATGTCCACTACTCCATTTGATGTTTGCAATATCAAAAATCTCAGATGGTCAGACTGTGAAGATGTGTCCATAGTTGGAAGACAATTGAACGATTGTCCTTCAGGGAAGGGAAATCTGTCCTCCTTACCTAATCTGGCCTACATGGGCCACAGAGGCACAACAATGTGGTTGGCTCTCAACTGCCCACTGAAATGGCCTACAAGCTACCCAGTCATAACAATCGCTACCAAGTCTCACATTCCCTTCCTCACTTTATTGTGGATCTATCTACTTGTACATGGTAAAAACAATGACTGCAGATGCTGGAAACCAGATTCTGGATTAGTGGTGCTGGAAGAGCACAGCAGTTCAGGCAGCTACTTGTACATGGACTGCTGCAGTTCACCTCCATCTTCTCAAAGGCAACAAGGGATGGGCAATAAAAGTCCATGTCCTATGAGTGAATGCATGGAAGAAAAATATCTCTAAACCTGTGGAACCAATTATAGGTTTCGGATTGCTCAGTCATGAATAATTGTCAGAATCAACATAATTTACCTTATGTAAGCGTATATTTTCCCCATAGGTTCAGCAAATGTTGCTCTGAGATCTATGAAGTTATCCTCTTGTTGAGGTGACTTACATTGATCACTGGTGTTTTACGTCTGAGCTGGTTAAAGTTCATCCACCAACTCTCTGATTACTGACAGCGCAGCTTACTTTTTGCCCTCGAAATGAGAAGTATTGGTTTCTGATCTCACACAGCTGTTCCACATGATGTCAGCCTTTGTATTTTATGAGTACCCTCTACATTCCTTTGACTTTAAGCAGTTTTCTACCTGCCCTATGCAGTTCTCTATCAGACAATTACCTTTTCACTCTGTTCAACCAATGCATTTTCTTTGATAATGCATTAACACATGTCCTTGTGCCACATTTGAAATTACTTGAAAAATCATTAATATCTTTGTCCTAACTAGTTCAGTTGAGTTGCCAGTTACCCCTCGGAAAAATTAATTTGTATTTTCCAAAGGGGAGATATCATTGGATAAAGATGTTTGTTTATTCATTCACAGTACAAGGGCATTGCTGGCTTGACCATCATTTGTGGCCTGTCCCTAATTAACCAGGGCAGTTGAAAGTCAATCACATTGCTGTGGGTCTGGAGTCACAAGTAAGGATGGCAGATTCCTTCCCTGATTCTATGTCATTAATGAACCAGATGGATTTTCCACAACAATGGATTCATCTTTAGACTCTTAATTCCAGATTTTTAGAATTGTTCAAACTCCATCATCTACCATGATGGGATTTGAACCCAGGCCTCCAGAACATTACCATTATATCTGGATTAATAGCCCAATGATAATACCACCAGGCTGTTGCTTCCCCTCAAAGGATCTGTTCTAATGAAGGTATGTCTTGGTATTTGGTGTTTTATTCCAAAGCTGCTTGTTGTAAGGTATAAACCTCTGGGCAAATAAGCACTATTACTTGTGTGGTTCAAACATCTGTGTTTTCTCTGAAAATGTCCCAGTTTCTTATAGAAAGTGATATTGATGTGATGCACATTGTCCTTGTTTGAGTTTTGTTAGATCACTTCTCAAAAAGTAACTTATGGCATTAAAGGATTTGAAGATGTTTTGCATTGGCCTATCATGTGATGTTTTAGACCAGAAGATACAAAAACCAAAATAGACCCTTCAACTATCTCGATAGCTACTTATTTAAAGATCCTCGGATGAAATCCATTATCTCCCAGGAACTTACCAGGTCTAACAGTTTACTCTGGTTCATTTCTCTGGTGATTATGGTATTCATGAATTCCACCTTCCTTTCCACGTCCCGATTTATAACTGTTTCTGGGATGTTTTTATATCTTCTTTGGTGAAGCCTGGAACAAAATACCTATTCAATTCCTTATTTTCGTTATTAATTTTCCTACCCTGGGGAAAAGACTTTGGCTATTCCCTTATCCATCCATGCCCCTCAAGTTTTTATAAGGTCATCCCACAGCTTCCTATGCTCCAGGGAAAAAAAAGTCCTGGCCTATCCAGCCTCTCCTTACAACGCAATCCCTCCAGTCAGTTTAATAACATCTTTCCAGTTTAATAACATCTTTTTCATGACAAGCAACTGGAATTGTATGCAATACTCCAAACCTGGCCTTACCAATGTCTTGCACAGTGGTAACATGATGTACCCACTCCTGTACTCAATGCTCTGACCAATGAAGGCAAGCGTGCCAAACACCTTCTTCACTGCCCTATCTACCCGTGATGTCATTTTTAAAGAACTACGTACCTGCCCCCACATGTCTTTCTCTCTGTTCAACAACACTTCCCAGGGCACTACTGTTAACTGTGTAATTCTTGTTCTGATTTGTCTTACCAATATGCAACATTTATCTGAATTAAACTCTATCTGCCATTCCTCGGCCCATTGGCCCAGTTGATCAAGATCCCATTGTACTCTTAGATAACTTTCTTCACTGTCCAATATATCACCAGTTTTGGTGTCATCTGCAAAAATACCAACCTTGCCTCCTATTTTCTCATCCAAATAATTATATAAATGATGGGTAACACTGGATCCAACATTGATCCTTGTGGCACACTGCTGTTCACAGGCCTCCAGTCTGAACAACAATTCCCTACCTCTACCCTCTGTCTCTTACCATCAAGCCAATCTTATTTGCAATTAGGCAGCTCTCTCTGGATCCCATATGATCTTACCTTTCTAACCAGTGTACCATGCAGAAACTTTGGTGAAGGCCTTGTTAAAGTCCATGCAGACAACGTTCAGCACTTTGCCCTCATCTATATTCCTGGTCACCTCTCCAAAAAAACCCACTCAAATTTGTGAGAAATGATTTCCCACACACAAAGCCATGCTGACTATCCCTAATCAGTCCTTGTCTTTCCAAATGCATTTAGATCCTATCTCTCAGAATCTCCTCCAATAACTAAGCTATCACTGACTTCAGACCCACTGGCCTATAGTTCCCTGGCAGACTTTCCTAAGTAATGGCACCACATTGGCCAGTCTCCAGTCTTCCAGCACCTCACCCATGGTTGCTGATGATACAAATATCTCTGTTAAGGCCCCTGTACTTTCTTGGAGAAAGTGAGGACTGCAGATGCTGGAGTACCAGAGTTGAAAAAATGTGGTGCTGGGAAAACACAGCAGGCCAGGCAGCATCCGAGGAGCAGGAGAATCGACATTCCAGGCATAAGCCCTTCTTCAGGAATGAGGCTGGTATGCCAAGTGGGCTGAGATAAAGGGTAGGGGGGAGGGAATTTGGGGGAGGGTGCTGGGAATTCGATAGGTGGAAGGAGGTGAGGGTGAGGGTGATAGGCCGGAGAGGGGGTGGGGGGGGCGGAGAGGTCAGGAAGAAGATTGCAGGTCAAGAGAGTGGTGCTGAATCCGAGGGTTGGGACTGAGAAAGGGTGGGGGGAGGGGAAATGAGGAATCTACATTCATCCCATGTAGTTGGAGGGTTCCTAGGTGCTCTTCCTCCAGGCGTCATGTGGCCAGGGTCTGGCGATGGAGGAGGCCAAGGACCTGCATGTCATTGGTAGAGTGGGAGGGCGAGTTAAAGTGTTCAGCCATGGGACGGTTGGGTTGGTTGGTGCGGGTGTCCCAGAGGTGTTCCTTGAAACGTTCCGCAAGTAGGCGGCCTGTCTCCCCAATGTAGAGGAGACCACATCGGGTGCAGTGGATACAGTAAATGATGTGTGTGGAGGTGCAGGTGAATTTGTGATGGATATGGAAGGATCCCTTGGGGCCTTGGAGGGAAGTGAGGGGGGAGGTGTGGGCGCAAGTTTTGCATTTCTTGAGGTTGCAGGGGAAGGTGCCGGGAGTGGAGGTTGTGTTGATGGGGGGTGTGGACCTGATGAGGGAGTCGCGGAGGGAGTGGTCTCTCCTGAATGCTGATAGGGGTGGAGAGGGAAGTATATGCTGATAGGGTCTCCAGCTTCCCACAATGTCCTGAGATGCACTTGATCGGGTCCTGGGGATGTATTTACCTTTATGCATTTTAAGACTTCCAGTCCCTCCCTTTCTGTAGTATAGATTCTTTTCAAGACATCATTATATATTTCCCTGAGTTCCCCCACTTCCATGTCTTTCTCCACAGTAAATACTGACACAAAATATCTGTTTAGGTTCTCACCCATCTCCTGTGGTTCCACACATAGATGGCCCAGTTGATCTTTAAGGAGCCCTATTTTCTCCCCAGTTACTCTTTTTCCCTTAATATACTTGTAGAATCTCTTTGGCTTCTCCTTAACATATCTGCCAAAGCTATCTCATATCCCCTGTGTGCCCTCCTGATTTCCCTCTTAAGTGTGCTCCTAGACCCCTGTACCCCTCAAGGGATTCACTTGATCCCAACTGTTTCTCCTTGACATGTGCCTTCTTCCTTTTCTTGACTGGAGCCTTAATACCTCTAGTCATCCAGCACTCCCTTCTCCTGCCAGCCTTTCCCTTCATACTAACAGGAACATGTTCTTTCTGAACTCTCGTTCCCTCACTTTTGAAAGCCTACCACTTGCCAGACATCCCTTCACCACTGAAAACAGCCTCCTCCAATTTTTGAAAGTTCCTGTCTAATGTCATCAAAATTAGCCTTCCTCCAACTTGTAGACCAAGCCTATCATTTTCAATAACCATCTTAAAATTGATAGAATTATGGTCACTGGCCCCAAAGTGCTCCATCTCAGTCATTTTCCCTGCATAATTTCCCAAGAAGAGGTTGAGTTTTGCCCTTTCTCTAGTAGGGCCACCTACATAATGATTGAGAAAGTTTTCCCGAACACGCTTAAAAAATTCTTCTCCATTCCTGATGAAGGGCTTTTGCCCGAAACGTCGATTTTCCTGCTCCTCAGATGCTGCCTGAGCTTTTCCAGCACCACTCTAATCTTGACTCTAATCTCCAACATCTGCAATACCCAGTTCTGCCTAAGTTCTTCCCCATCCAAGCCCTTCACATTATAGCAGTTCCAGTATATGTTTGGAAAGTTAAAATCCCTTACTATTACCACCCTATTTTTCTTACAGCTACCTGCAATTTCCCTCCTCAATTTCCCACTGACTATTCAGGGCGCTTATAGTGCAATCCCATCCAAATGATCACCTCCTTCTTAGTTCTCAATTTCACCCATATAGCTTCACTGGACGATCCCTCAGGAATATTCTCTCTAAGTACTGCCATGATGTTTACCCCAAACAAAATACCTTTCACCCTATTCTCTTGCCTCACCTTTTATCCTTCCAGTAGCAGCTCTACCCCAGAACATTGGGCTGTCAGTCCTGTCCCTTCCTCAGCCATCTTTCTGTAATAGCTATGATATCCCAGTTTTATGTCCCCATCCATGCCCTGAGTTGATTTGCCTTACCTGTCAGGCCTTTCGCATTGAAATAAATGCAGTTTAATTCATCAGTTTTCCCTCATTCCATGCCGTATTCTTGCCAGCCTTGTCTATTTAACTTGCTCTCTTTAACTTCTGTAACACACCCAACATGCAAGGATATGTGACAAGTGCAGGAATTTGGGATTGGGGTGTTTTAGTGGTAGTTATGTTGGTGCAGACCCGATGGGCCAAAGGGCCTTTTCTGTGCTGTATGAACCTATGAATGCCAAGATCCCATAAGCAACAATATCATATCATCTACTTTAGTGATGCTAATTAAGTTATAAATACATTTGGATTTGTTTTTAATTTTCACTTTGAAGTATAGATGGGGCCCAGACTTAATGTGTCATCCAAAACGGAGAGCAGAAAGTTTAATAAGTACAAACTGGAACATGCACAGCATTGAGTGGCAGCAGAATTGGTAAGAAGGTTTAGAGTTTAAACTTTCTCTTCTCATATTTGGTACCAGAGAAATCGAACGGCAATAGTTTGAACCATGTAATGAAAAGGACAGTAGGAATGAGAAACAATCATTCATGCCATTTACTTTGCGTTGTTATTTCGCAGCTGCCTTACTTCCCAATCGCGCCATGGCTCCAGGCCTGTGTCTCAGTGCTGCCTGTTAAATCTGGAATCTCTTCCATTTCCTTTTCAAATGTTTCAACCAAGTTCATAACCCAGGCAGCTGCCTGTTTCTCAATTATACGACTCTTAGGTGTGAAGTTCTTATAGTTTAATTGTAGCTTGTGGTTTCCTTCATTTCAGAGCCGTGTCTCTGGATTACTTCTGATTCAGCACAAACAACCAGTGCACTGAATAATTTTTTTCCGATGCTTTAAACATTTTCATCCAACATGGACAGATTTTCCTTCTTTAGTTTCCCTGTACAACCTAATGTTGCCTTTGTTCCTGTCATCATATCCTTTTGGAACATGGAACATGGAACACAGAACAGTACAGCCCAGGAACAGGCCTTTTGGCCTGCAATGTTGTGCTGAACATGACGCCAAATTAAACTAATCCCTTCTGCCTGCCCTTGGTCCACATCTCTCCCTTCCTTGTATTTTAATGTGTTTATCTAAAAAACCATTTAATGCCCTTATTGTATCTGCCTCCACCACCACCCCTAGCAGCGCTTTCCAGACTCCTACCACTCTCTGTGTAAAAGTCTTGCTCCTCACGTCTCCTTTGAATTTTCCCCCTCTCACCTTAAATGCATGTCCCCAGTAGATAATTAGACATTTCAACTCTGGACAGAAGATTCTGACCGTCAAACCTAACTGTGCATCTCATAATGTTATAGACTTCTAGCAGGTTTGCTCTCAACCTCTGCCACTCCAGAGAAAGCAACCTGATTTTTTTTACCCTCTCCTTATAGCTCATACCCTCTAATCCAGGCAGTATCACAGTAAACTTCTGCTGCACCAACTCCAAAGCCTCCATCCTTCCTGTAATGTGGTGACAAGACTTGAACCATAAGTGTGGCCTAGCCAAAGTCTTATAAAGCTGCAACATGACATCCTGACTCGTGTATACAATTCCCCAACCAGTAAAGGCAAACATCCCATATGCCTTCTTTCTGACTCTATCTACTTGTGTGGTCACATTCAGGGAGCTATGGACTTTGTTATGAAGGTGTAAGGGGTACTGTGCCTTTTTTTTAAATAGATATTTTTATTGAAAATTTAACATGTTTTTACAAGTTTACAAAAGAAAACTAAAAAAAGACCCAAGTATAAACATTGATATACGGTTAAATCTTAAATAAATGATCACCAAAATCTGTCAAACAAGAAAACAGAAATACCAGGAGAGAAAAAAAAGACAAAACTCAACTAACTACTCATCTAACTTACAACTAACCAGAGTGTATCATTAACATTCTTACATTATTCAAGAGAAAAGAAAAATGCAATGGATTACATAAATTGAGCAGTGATATACATGCTCGGAATGTGGTAACATCAGATCACAACAAAACACGTATTCATGCGGGATTCCTCTCCCGGGGGAAGGGCTTTTTGAAGCTCCTTGGATGCTGCCTGAACTGCTGTGCTCTTCCAGCATCACTAATCCAGCCAGGTTCACCCTCTCAATTAAATAAAGGCCCTTGTAGGATGACTGAGATATCTGTATTTGTGTAATTCAAGGAGGGTTGCCAAATTTATGGAATAATTTGGTTTTTCTCCTGGTGCACCATATTTGTAAGGAAGTCAGGGAGAGTATATCCCATAATTATTCTGTGCCAACTCGAAAGTCCATGAGGGCCCTCAGCCACCCAGTTTACCAAAATGTTTCTCCCTGCACAGATAGAGAGAATGGAAAATAATCTCTTCCCTGTCATAATTTCATGTGTTCTTTATCCAATAAATGTGTCTCCTATAGGAGAGCTATATCGATCCGCTCTTTCTTGAGGTTTGATAATATTCTCCTCCTTTTGACTGGTGAATTACTCCCCGTGACATTCCAGGTGCACCATTTAATCGACCGATCATCCATAATCACCGAGCAAGTCCGAGAGCCCCAGGGAGAAGAAACCCTATCCAAGACATCCCGAGCATAGAGCATATAAAATTCACAAAAATAAAAGCTCTTTAATACATTCAGATCAATATAATAAAAAAACTATTTCTAAATAATAAAAAAAGTATAAAACATATTTAAACAGAGATCTTCCCCCTTATTCCCAGGGGGCATCACTTCCTTTTCAAAAAACCCATCATAACCCCTCCCAACCAGTGCCCCACCCTTGACCCAGGCACCCCACGATAGGATAAAGACAATTCAAGTATACTACTGAACTAGAACTAACAGTGAGAACCCTATCCCCCACCTCCCCCCCCCCCCCACACCAACACCTGGATATATTTGGTAATGTTAATACCATATATGACTATAAAATTACAATCTCAGCAAATAATAATTAAATATAGTAATTCAAAATAACAGGGGAAAACAACCCCGCTCCCAAGGACAAAGATAAAATAGGATAAGGTAGCCACCTCCCCCCGCCATCTACATTAACTCGACCCCCTGGCCTATATATATATATATATATATATATATAAAAAGGGAAAGAAAATCGCTAAGTAAAGAATGAATAAATAAGCCCTTCTTCCCACCCCCTGGAGATAATATTAAACAGTAAGATAATGAAAGGAAAAAAAAGTGGGTAAACCGGGGTAGGGGTCGGGCAAAACAACATCAATTAACTCTTATAAGTTTGTCTAAGAGAGTCCAAAAGTTCCTTGGCCCTATCCGGTGATCCGAAGTTATACACGGACCCTTCATGGCTGAAGTGTCGTATAGCTGGGTAGCGCAAGGAGTATTGAATGTTTAAATCCCTTAAACGCTTCTTTGCTTCATCAAACGCCTTCCTCTTTCAGACCAAAGCTGGGGAAAAGTCCTGAAATAACATAATCTTGGATCCTTTATAAGTCATGGCTTGGGGATCTTTCCCAAGATTTCTGGAGGCTTCCAAGAGCATCTGCCTCACCTTATAGTTCTGTAGCCGGAACAGGACCGGGTGGGGGCGCTGGTTCGAGCCGGGCCCACGTATTGTAACCTGGTAGGCCCATTCCACCCTTACCTGGCCTGATCCAGCCTCCACGTTCAATAACTGTGGAAGCCACTGTTCAAGGAACCTTGTAAGCTGGCCGCCTTCTTCCCGTTCGGGAAGGCCCAGCAAACGAATATTTTTTCGATGACCTCAATTCTCATTGTCATCAATGTGATTCCCTAAGGTCCGGACTTGCTGCTCGAGAGTCCGGACCCAATCCACGGCCGATTCTGCAATGGTCTTGGAGGTCGCGGCCTTTAGCTCCGCCCCCTCCGACTCGGCATTCAATTTCTTCAATGTCTCGGCTGTGCTTTTGTAGTGCGGCCGAGAATGAATTCCATCGACTTCAGGACTCTTCTATGAAAGCATCGATCTTCGCATCGAGTTTGGAGATTATTTCCACGAGGCTCACCACCGTAGGTAAGTCCCCTGGGGCAGCTACGGACCCCTCTGCTGCAACTGGGGAGGGTGGGGGAGGGGATCCTGCCTGCTGGGAGCTGCGGGCTCCTTTCACCCTAGTCATTTTTACAGGAGACTGAACTGTTTAAATTTAGTACTAAACCACTAATTATATTAAGTAAAAACTATTTTTAATTGATTTAGTGAGTGTGGTGGAGGAGGGTGGCCCACTTTGCCTAGGTCTTGGGAGGAGCACTATAGACTCAGACTTGCTGAGTCGCCGCCATCTTGGATCTCCGCAGTACTGTGCCTTTAAGAAAGTTAAAAGCCAGCAGAACTACCTGACAGCACCAAGTGTTCTGAACAAGATACGATGTAACCTTTAGCCTAGTAGCTAGGGTAGCTGGTTGCCTGGAGACAAAAACCAATTTGAATTATGCCAATCAGTTTAAAATATACCCAAAAAAACTCCAATCGAGTTTGAATTGAGTATATTGACAATACTAAAAGCCAACGATACAATCCGATGTTTTAGGGGTATAAGACTGGGAAAAATTGAACAGTTGGGAGGAGAACTGCTAAAAGGCCAACAAATGTCAGCTGCTAGTCAAAATTATCTGAGAGTTACCTGTCTAGAGAAGAAGTTTGCACAGAGAACATCAACACCGACCTGGAGAAAGCTACAGAGGAATGTGTAAAGAGAAGACTTGACCACTGGCTGGTTTTGAAATTTGAATTTTTCAGTAAATCTTAATCGGGGAGGGGGTTTATCGGATTCGTATTATAGAAGGGAAAGTAAATGATAGGTTAGAGGAAGAAGTTGTAAATAGTTGTTAGTTAATTATTCTCTGTTATACTTTAAGAAATAAAGTTGTTAATTTTTACTTTAAATAGTTCTTGACATCTTGAACTTTCACAATTTATTGCATGGGATAAATTTTTCCTGTGTTGCTGGTTTAAATTAAGCAGTGGGTTTACCCTGTGATGTAACAATGTGTACTGCATAATCCCTCTATCCATCAATGCTGTTCAGGGTCCTGCCATTAACTGTATAATGATAGAGTGTGTAAGTATGTGTCAGTGTGAGAGTGTATGTTTAAAAGGGTGTGCAAAAGACTTTGAGAGTGTGTGTATGTTAAATTGTGCATGGGTGTGAATGTATAAATGAGAGTGTGTAATTGTGAGTGTGCCTAACTGTGTGAGAGAGTATGCAAGTGTGAGAATGAGTTTGTGTGCCTTTGGCTATTTGAGAAAGAGTATGTAAGTATGATTGTGTTTGAGTGAGAGCACAAGTGTATAAAAGTGTGAATGAGTGAATGACTGTGTGAGGTAGGGAGTGTGAGTGAGTGCATGTGAGAGCATGCGAGAGTGTATGAGTGTGTGTATAGATGTGTGAGAGAGATTGCGAGTGTGAGACAGTTTGTGTTCTGTTCAGGACAATGTTTCATTACTTATTGAATTCTGTAATGTAGACCTATTCACATACCCTAACTGTCTACTCATCATAGGCCTCATTCTTCAGTCTGCCCTGATATTGTTCAATGGAATTAAATTTATTTTTATTTGGCCAGTTCCTGGGCTCAAATCCCTCTTAGTGGTTTTGAAAATATCTGGAATTCATTTTGTTCAGGAGCGAATATCACATACAACTAGCAGGGCTGCATTATTACCAGGACCACCAGCTTACAATAAGTGAATAAGAATAATTCCATTTTTATTGTCTAGGATTCTTTAGCCGTCCATGATTCCATCCTTTGCAACTAAAGTCACTGACTGAGCAGGGCCAAATGTGTTTAATTCCATTTCTATTGTGTGGGATTATGTTCTCACATTCGTTCATTTTGCCGGCCTTTAATCACAAAAATGGGAGTTGGTTCCCTCTGCACTCTGCCCCGTTCCTGTTTTCAGTTAATTATATGTAAGACACCGGATCCCTTTATAAACTAATAGTTTCTGCATCACAAAGACTTATGAAATTCACTCATACATTAATGTTGAAACAGCTTTGAACAAACTTAATAAACTCTCTGAAAATTACTTACAAACGACCAACTGCCTGTATCAGGTAACTGTGGTCTCAAAGCCCAAAATCTAATAAATGTTACTTCTTTATAGAAAATTATGAATGTATGCTTTTATGAGCCACTAAATTACTTTTTAAAAGTCAACAGCAAAATTCCACATGATCTTCTCTCTCTGAAATAGCATAAACAATACATTTAAAGGCCAACATGCCTGATGTGAGGGGTCTATGTTCACAGTCCAGATTATTAAATTAGAAACTGCTGTAGCTTATTATCAGTGCGGATCTTTAGAAAGAAAACTGGAATTGGGCAAAGAGGGAGGTGGATATTTTGTCATCCAGGCCCATCCCGTGCTCATTCGATAAAAGGATTCAAGACAGTGGTTAATGTAACATAAAGTGTGTAATATAACACGCCAGTGCCTAAAAACAGGGTAAGGGAACCGTGGTTTGCTACAGAAATTGCATCTCTTGTTGATAAGAAGGAGGAGGCTTATGTGTTGATGAGGCAAGATGGTTCAGATGAGGTGGCGGAGAGTTACAGATCGGCTAGGAAGGATTTAAAGAGAGAGTTAAGAGCAAAGAGACGACACGAGCAGTCTTTAGCAAAAAGAATAAAGGAGAACCCTAAAGCTCTCTATAGGTATGTGAGGAATAAAGGGATGACTAGGGTAAGAATAGGGCCAGGGGAAAGTGAGGACTGCAAATGCTGGAGACCAGAGTTGAAAAATGTAGTGCTGGAAAAACACAGCAGGCCAGGCAGCATCTGAGGAGCAGGAGAATTGATGTTTCGGGCATAAGCCCTTCTTCAGGATTCCTGTGGAGATTGGAGAGGTGCTAAACGAACATTTCTCATTGGTTTTCACTCAGAAAAAGGAGAATATTGTAGAGGAGAAGAATGAGGTATGAGATATTAGACTAGAAAGGATCAAAGTTAGTTACGAACAGGTGTTATCAGAAGGAGTGAAAGTAGACAAGTCCCCAGTGCCGGATGGGATTTATCCGAGGATTCTCTGGAAAGCTAGGGAAGAGATAGCAGAGCCTTTGGCTTTGATATTTGAGGTGTCATTGTCTACAGGTTTAGTACCAGAGGACTGGAGGATTGCAAATGTTGTGCCCTTGTTCAAGAAGGGCAGCAGAGATGACCCAGGTAATTATGGACCAGTGAGCCTTACATCTGTTGTAGGAAAGGTTTTGGAAAGGATTATAAGAGATAAGATTTATAATCATCTAGCAAGCAACAATTTGATTTCAGATAGTCAACATGGTATCGTCAAGGGCTGGCTGTGTCTCACAAACCTCATTGAGTTTTTTGAGAAGGTGACCAAGCATGTAGATGAGGGTAGGGCAGTTGTCATGGTATACATGGACTTCAGTAAAGTCTTTGATAAGGTTCCACATGGTAGGCTGTTGGAGAAAATGCAGAGGCATGGGATTGAGGGTGATTTAGCAGTTTGGATTAGAAACTGGCTTTCTGAAAGAAGGCAGCGAGTGGTGGTTGATGGAAAATATTCAGCCTGGAGTCCGGTTAGTAGGGGTGTGGCACAACGATTGTTTTGGGACCACTGCTGTTTGTCATTTTTATAAATGATTTAGACGCAGGCTTAGGTAGATGGATTAGTAAATTTGCAAACGACACTAAAGTCAGTGGAGTAGTGGACAGTTTGGAAGAATGTTACAGGTTGCAGGGGGACTTGGATAAACTGCAGAATTAGGCTGAGAGGTGGCAAATGGAATTCAATGCAGCTAAACGTGAGGTGATGCACTTTGGGAAGAATAACAGGAAAGCAAAGTACTGGGTCAATGGAAAGATTCTTGGTAGTATGGATATACAGAGGGATCTTGGAATCCATGTACATAGATCCCTGAAAGTTACCACCCAGGTGGATAGTGCTGTTAAGAAGGCATACAGTGTGTTAGGTTTCATTCATAGAGGGATTGAGTTCCGGAGCTGCAATATCATGCTGCAACTATACAAAATGCTGGTGCGACCACACTTGGAATATTGTGTACAGTTCTGGTGTACATTTCTGGAATATTGTGTACATTTCCAGAAGGATACAAAAGCATTGGAAAAGGTGCAGAAGAGATTTACCAGGATATTGCCTGGTCTGGAGGGAAGGTCTTATGAGGAAAGACTGAGAGACTTGGGTCTGTTCTCATTGGAAAGAAGAAGGCTAAGAGGGGATTTGATGGAGACATACAAGATGATCCGAGGATTAGATAGAGTAGACAGTGAAAGTCTTTTTCCTCAGATGATGACGTCAGCTTGTACGAGGGGAGATAACTTCCAATTGAGGGGTGATAGATTTAAGACAGATGTCAGAGGCAGGTTCTTTACGCAGAGAGTGGTAAGGGCGTGGAATGCCCTACCTGCTAATGTAGTCAACTCAGCCTCATTAGGGAGATTTAAACAATCCTTGGATAAGCACAAGGATGATTTTGGGAAAGTGTAGGGGGACGAGCTGAGAATAGTTCACAGGTTGGCACAACATCTGCGCTGTGTTGTTCTATGTTCTGTGTTCTAAGCCAGTGCTCAGAGTGAAGGGGACATCACATAGCAGTGCTCATTCGGCCTCTATCTCACCCTGATGAAAGATGGACCAGAAAAGGAGGAGGAAGACCAGGGAAGAGTTTCCTCTCACTTCGACTTGAGAGCAGATGTAGCCTTCACAGCTTTACTGAGATCAACGCACTCTGTGCCAACCTTCTGTTCATTCTCTAGAATGAGTAAACCATCCTTAACTGTCAGGGGTCACATACACTTTCTGTCTAATTAACTAATGTGTTAAATCTGAACTGCTGCTTTTTCAGAGACTCCATGAACAGTCTGAAAATTATTTCCAAATGGCCGACTGCCGATCTTAAGTTACTGTGGATAAGATTCCCAAAATTTAACACCTGCAACTTTGAATGTAGATTTGCTCACTGAGTGGCAAGGTTCGTTTTCAGATGTTTCTTCACCAAACTAAATAACATCTTTAGTGAGCCTCCAAATGAAGCACTAGTGGTGTTGTTTGCTTTCTATTTATATGTTTGAGTTTCCTTGAGAGCCACTGGAGGTCACTGAAGATGTTACCTAGTACGGTGACAAAACACCTGAAAATGAACCTTCCAGCTCAGTGAGCAAACCTACATCCAGAACCTCAACCTGAGCTACAAATCTTCTCAAAACTTGCTATCTGTAACTTTGCATAAAATTCTAAGCTCATGTATTAATTGCCCATGAAAACAATCAAAACATCATCAGCAAGCTTCTCAATGCATTGGATGAAGATATTGTGTATCAATAAACACAACAAATTACATTTGTATAGAGCCTAAAACATATCAAAATGTCCCACGATGCATTAATAAACAAAGTATGACACCGAAAAATCACATTGGATAATAAGTGAAATGACCAAAAGCTAAGTCAAAGAGGCAAAGTTTAAAGGCTGTCTTAAAGCAAGAAGGAGAGGTGGAGAGGCGTTGAGAGGATACCCCTGAGCCTGGGGCCTACAGTAATGAGAGCACAACTACAAAAAGTGGGGCAATTAAAATTGGACCAGAATCAGGGGAGCATGTGTACCTTGGAGGGGTCTGAAGCTACAGGTGGTTACAGGAATAGTTTTGAAAGCAGTGTTGAACATTTTAAAACCAAGATGAGAACACGGTGAATAAGACCTGGTGCAAGTTAAGCCATAGGTAACAGAGTTTTGGATCACCTCAAGTTTACAGAAGATAGAATGTGGAAGTCTGGTTTTCCACGTATTGGGATGGTCAACTGTGGAAGAGAATGAGCATCGATACAATGCAGGGAGAAAGTGAGGACTGCAGATGCTGGAGATCAGCGTCAAAAAGTGTGGAGAAGCTCAGCAGGTCAGCCAGCATTCGAGGAGCATGAGACATAAGCCCTTCATCAGGAATGACACAGATGCAATGCAACCCACTCTTTGACCTGGCCATTATGGAGAAGACAGTAGACCTTGAGAAGACAAGGTTGCACTGCTTAGATTGGATGGGAGGCTTTGCTGTACAATCTAGGCCTAGATGCATGAGGTGTCTGACAAGACTGGAGCAGGCAGAGAGGACATGATGGGTGTGAAAGGGTTGAGAGATTGGGACAGCAGTCTTCTGAGGAACTAGGTAAGGACACTGAGCAAGTGGAACATCACTTTCACCATGATGAAGTGGGGCAGCATCAGGTACAACAGACAGGCAGCCACTTCCAAAAAAAAGTGAAGTCTTCATGCAGTCCCTGTAAAATTTGCGAGAGCTCAAAAGACAAGGCCCTATTTTATCCCAGAAGATTTTCTGTTTGCTCCTTCTTCATTTCTCCTGTTAATAGAAGTTGATGTTAGTAATTGTTTGTAGGCTTTACAACACGCAGTGATCCTACGTTCAACAATGAAGAGAGGTGATGTTATGCCGGGCATTAGGGAAAGAGTAGCACTCCCTGAGACAGAGTTCCAATACAGTGTGGTACCAAGGCCGGGTAACTGCTGTAGCTCGATTCTTGGAGCTGCTGTTACTATGACAGTCCATCAAACATGTGATGATGGCAATATATTTATGACTGTGAGTCTCTATTTCCCATGAAGATTCACCCAAGCCATTTACATAGACAGGGTGGTTAAAAAAGGTGTTTAGCACACTTGCTGTCATTGCTTCGTCCTTTGAGTAGAGGAGTTGGGATGTCATGTTGAGGATGTACAGGACATAACACAGAAACAGACCCTTTGGGCAACCAGTCCACGCCGAATATAATCCCACACTTAACTAGTCCCACCTGCCTGCTCCTTGCCCATATCCCTCCGAACCTTGGAGAAAATGAGGACTGCAGATGCTAGAGTACCAGAGTTGAAAAATATGGTGCTGGAAAAGCACAGTAGGCCAGGCAGTATCCGAGGAGCAGGAGAATCGACGTTTCAGATTCCTGAAGAAGGGCTTATGCCCGAAACGTCGATTCTCCTGCTCCTCGGATGCTGCCTGGCCTGCTGTGCTTTTCCCTCCAAACCTTTCCTGTTTATGTACTTATCCAAATATCTTTTTTTAAAATATATTTTTTATTGAAAAATAGATTTTTAAATATTACAACAAATACAAAACAATACAATTCAAAGCAATACAAAGAAACCACACCAAAACAAATATAAAAAGCCCAAACCACCCTCCTGAGCAAATGCATAAATATGTATAAAATATATATTTTTTTTTTTAAAAAGCCAACTGAATACATAATAACTGACAACAAACTAATAAATAATAATTATACAGCTCAGCAAAACAAAGCACTAACTCTCGAATATCAAGAGCATTAATTTTCACCTATTCATATGTTCGCAGCTCCCCCTCTCTGGATATTGGTCTCATAAAGCACAATCATTATGGCTACATAAAAGCCCTTATTAGTGTGGCAGACAAAACTGTGTCCAGGTATTCCAAAAAAGGCTGCCATGACTTACAGAAATTCTCACTTCTGTGGTGAACATACTTGTGAGGAAATCCAAGGGGATATGCTCCATAACGGTCTTCGCCAACCCAACAGGCCCAGGGGGATTTTCAGACGCTCAACTTATCAAGGTATTCTTGATAGCGAAGATGTTGAAAAATGTTTTTTTTATATGCATCTACAAGGAACACACTGGGCAGGCCAAGAAGAAGAGAGATAGGGTCCTTCTCCACCCTTACACCCAAAATCCTCATCTATTGCACCAACCACAGTGCTCCAGTATGTTTGAAGCCTACCATAGGACCAGAGACAATGGGTAAGAGAGCCCGTACTAAGTTTACACTTGGGACATGTTGAAGATACCCCTGGTTTAAATTTTGACAAATGATCTGGAGCCAAGTGGACCCTGTAGAGAATCTTCAACTGTAAAGCATGGGTCATATTGCAAACTGATATCTTTCTTGCATTTTGCCAACTATCTTCTCATGCTTCTGAAGAGACCTCAACACCTAGCTCTCTCTTTCACACCCTGCAAAGTTAATGGGACTCACCTGAGCGGGGGGGAGCACCCCTAATTGATGATATAAAGTGCTGACAGAAAGTGTACTCTTAGCGCTGAGCACACTCCTATGTCGGATTTGTAGGGATTAGTCAAAAGTGTAGTTTTTTTTGAATAAATCCCCTAGCTTGAAAAAAATGAAAGGGGTCCCTACTGGGTAGCTCATATTTCCGTGCAAACTGGTCAAAAGACATCATTGTGTCTCCCTCAAATAAATCACCCATGCAAAGCACACCCCTGGTTGGCCAATGTTTGAATCCTAAATCTATCATCCCCAGTTGAAAACCCAGTGTAGGTGTAAGAAAAAATGTTTTGGCAATATTGCCTTCCCTCTGGTGAATTGCCCTCCATTCTTTAACAGTGTTAATAACTATTGTGTTATGGCAATATTCCCTAACTGACCTCATTTTGTCCAAAACCAGTAAGCCAGTAAGCGGACACCTTGCCTGAGAGGTTTCGATTTCTAACAATATTGAAAGAGGATCTCACGTAAGATAAAAGCAAACTTAGTTGATAGTTTTAATGTCCGATAGATCCACCCCCAACCCCCCCAAACTGTGAGGCAATTGTAGTTTAGCTAATTTAATATAGGACCACTCATAATGCCAAATAAAAGAATTGAACCAGCCGTTCAGTCTCCTGAATATTTGCTTTTCAAAAATCAGAGGGAGCATTCGTATAGGGTACAACAAATGGGCGAGAATATTTATCTTAATAAGCGCTATCCGACCGAACCATGAGACCAGGAGTGTCTCCCAGCTTTGAAAGTCTTGTTTGATTTTGTCGAATAACTGAACAAAATTAGCTTTAAACAACTGATCAAAAATGGAGTGATAAATGTGCCCAAAATGCACTAAAGCCCTGTGACACTTAAATGGGATTCGAGATTTGCCCTCAAGACCTTGCACCTTTGTAAGACCATCCACAGGCTTAGCCTCTGATTTAGCAAAATTGATCTTGTACCCCGAAAAGGTGCCAAACGAGCTGATGCATTGTATCAGGTGCGTGCACCAAAACTGCTGGATTTGACAAAAATGAGAACATGGTCCGTGTACAACAACATCTTATGTAATTGTGACCCCACTTCTGGAGCTGATATATTGGGATCCCTACAAATGGCCTCTGCCAATGGTTCAATCACCAACATGAAAAGCAATGGTGAAAGGGGACAGCCCTGCTGACTCCTCCTGAAAATGTTAAAATTGCTTGATCGTACCCCATTGGTGACGACCACAGTGAGAGGGTCACTGTAGAGAACCTTTACCCATATTATAAAGGTTTCACCCAAGCCAAACTGCTCCAGAGTATTAGAAAAGGTACGGCCACTCAACTTGGTCAAAGGCCTTCTCTGCATCGAGAGAAATCACCAATCCCTGTATTGACCCTTGTTGACATGCTTGAGTTACATTAAGCAGCCTCCTAACATTATTGGAGGATCTGCGTCCCTTTATGAAGCCCGTCTGGTCCTCTTTAACAATAGAAGGTTAAACAGTCTCCAGCCTTAACGCAAGAGTCTGAGAGAGGATTTTAAAGTCCACTTTTAAGAGTGAAATGAGCCTATACGAAGAACAGTCCGCCAGGACCTTCCCTTTTTTAAGAATAAGTGAAATATTGGCCTCTCTCAGAGATGGTGGGAGACGATCGTGTCTGTACGAGTCATTGAACATGTTGAGCATCGGGCCTGGCAATATGTTTATAAATTCCTTATTGGAATCACTGGGAAGTCCTTCAGGACCGGGTGCCTCTCCAATCTGAAGCTCCTTCACAGCCTTCTCACCTCTTGCTCTGATAAGGGGGCATTGAGAAAAGACTCTTGTTTGGGTGTCACACCTGGGAGCTCCAGATCCTTGAAAAAGGACTCCATCTTGGCCTGCCCCTCCTCACAACCCTCAGATTGGTATAATTCAGAGTAAAATCTCTGGAATGCCATATTAATCTTTTTGGAATCACATGTTAGGTTCCCAGACCCTTTCCCAATCGACATAATGGTTTGAGGGGCATTCCTTTTCCTGGTGAGATATGCCAAGTACTTGCCTGGCTTGTCACCATGCTCATATAACATTTGTTTTGTGAAAGTAAGCTCCTTCTTTGCTGTCTGCACGAGCACAGAATTCAATGCAGACCACAGCGCTGTAATGCTCTGTAACTTGACCAACAAGGGCCTGTCAAATTAAACCTTCTCAGCTGCCTTCAACCGTGCTTTGAGGAGACATTGCTGCTCACCCTTCTATCGCTTCCTACTGGCAGAGTAGGAAATAACTAACCCCCAGCATAGGCTTTGGAAGGTTCCCAAAGAATGAATGGGCTACTGACCGAGCCTGAATTAATGTCTAGGAACTCCCTAAATTCCTGAGAGAAGTACTCCACAAACTTATTATCCTTAAGGATAAAGAGCTCCATTCACCAGTGCCTCAGAACCACTGTAATATCCTTAACCAACAGGTACACTGGGGCGTCATTGGAGATAGTAATATTACCAATCGTAAAAGATATCACCAAGTCTAGGGTTGCCAGTGGGTAAGGAAAAAATCAATCCTGGTGTGACATCTGTGTGGATTGGAAAAAAACTAAAATCCCTGCCTGTAGGGTGGAGACGCCTCCAGACGTCCACTAACCATAACTCTGCACACAGATCCACTAATTGTTTAGTTTTTATAGAGGGTATTGGGGGCCTTTGGGCAACCCGTCTACCATGGGATCCATAAGACAATTAAAGTCTCCCCCTATAATGATATGCTGGGACTCGAGAGTGATCAATTTAAAGAACACATCTACCAGACGCTTGAGGGGATGGGCCAGAGGGCAATAAATATTTAAAATACCATATTCTTCCCTGTTTATCAGGGCTTTGAGGATTACAAACCTCCTGTGTGTGTCTTTAACACAATCTAATAACTTAAATGGGAGATTCCTCCTAACCAATATAGCCACTCCCCTACTTGTGGTATTAAAAGATGAAAAGTAAACCTGATCAAAGCCATTCTGCTGTAGTTTCAAATGCTCCCTGTCATCCAAGTGTGTTTCCTGTAATAAATCAATATCCACCTTCTTTCTAAGATGTGAGAGTACCTTCTTACCCTTAATTGGTGAGTGACTACCCTTGATGTTCCAGGTACACCATTTAATTAAATCATTAGCCATAACCCTCTGCAGTAACATTTAGATTCCAGAGAGGAAGAACTCGAATTATAAATCACTGAGCCTTAGTGTCGCAAGATTCATTGAACATAAAAACTACATAAACTAAAACCACTACAGTTAACAAACCAACAAAGCTATCAAAGACTATATACCACAAGAACCAAAAAAACAAACCAACGTATAAAGCACCAATGGCACTGAATAGTGGAACTCACCCCCTGCCCAAAGGGAGTATCTATACATCCCAGAACCCAACTTCCCATCCCGCTGCCAATGCTGCAGCCAGGACATTTAAATACCTGAAACTGCCCATGAGTAGGCATCTAGCTGTCCCAACCATTTTCCCTCCTCCTAGCAAGAGCCACACTGCAAACACAAGCAGAAAAGAAAGAAAATACACCATGAAACAACAATGCGAACAAAGAAATATTTTAAAAAAGCAAATTACCCCACCCATCCTTTGGTATAACTTAGAAATTGAAAGTACACATCCCAACCTCCCTCGAGAATAGTTTAGACCAGATTATTACCAATTTAAAAAAAGGGAAAAGAAAGCCCTGACTGGACTTCCTGTTTTTTTTAAAAAGAAAAGTAGAGACATCCCCAAACAACACTACTATTTGTACACACTCAATTGTTCAGATTAAGTTAATTTGTCAACAAAGTCTCTTGCCTTCTCCGACATATCAAAGAGATATAGAGATCCATCCAAGGTGAACTGAAGCACTGTCGGATACCTCAGAGAGTACTGGATCCGAGCTCCCTCAGTCTTTTCTTGACACCATCATAGGATTTTCTTTTCCTGATCACTGCTGCTGAGAAGTCCTGGAAGAATATGATCTTAGAACCATTGTAAACTAGGGCCTTTGGATCCTTCCTCTGGATTCTGGAAGTTTCCACAATTCCCTCCTTAGCTCTATAGTGATGAAATTGCACCAAGATAGGACGAGGATGTTGACCCAGACCTGACCTCCGCACCATGACCCTGTGAGCCCTCTCAATCTCCTAACTTCCCATTCCAGTCTCCAAGTTAAGGAATTTCAGCAACCAGTCCTCAATAAATTCCATCAGTCGCTCACCTTCCTTACCCTCCGGCAGACCGACGATCCGAATATATTTTCTCCTGCCCCTGTTCTTAAGGTCATCAACCTGGTCAATCAAATTATGGACCTGCATCTCCAAGGCCTGGATCGTATCCTTGGAGGAACCGGTATCAGCTTCCACAACTGTGACTCTCTGTTCTACCTCATCCATCCTTTTCTCCAGGTCTCCCAGGTGCTGTTCATGCTTCTGCAGCATGATAGAGATTGGGGCCAGCTTTACTTGCCCAATATCACATAAGATTTTGCGAGCTTCTTCACCAGGACCTGACAGGAAAACGAGTCCGAGGATCCTGCAGGCTGGGCCGCGGGCCCGACCTTGGATGTACCTCCTCCCTTCTTCACATCCCTGGGCGGTGAAAACCGAGGTAAGTTGCTCTCTGACAGTTTCCTGGGACTCCATGACCTTTCCAGAGTCGCAGGCTATCGTGGTGGTCTGGGTAGGGCGGGTTTGGACTTCATCCCGCTTGCAATATGGTGTGGAGCTCTGCAACATGATCTCCCTAGCTCACCACCATCTTGGATCCCCTCCAAATGTCTTTTAAATGTTGTAACTGTACCCACATCCACCACTTCCTTAGGAAGTTTATTCCATAATCAAACCACCTTCTGTATAAAATGTTTTCCCCTCAAGTCTTTTATAAATCTCTTTCCTTTCATCTTACAATTGTGCCCGCTCCTCCCCCTGTCTTGAAATCCCACATCTTAGGCAAGAGACAATTACCATTAACACTACCTATACCCCTCATTATTTTATAAACTTCTATACGGTTGTCTCTCAACTTCCTAAGCTCCAGTAAGAAAAAATTCCCAGCCTATCCAGCCTTTCTTTATAACTCAAACCTTCCATACCTGGCATGAACCTGCTAAATCTCTTCTGAACCCTCTCCAGCTTAATAATATCCTTCCTATAACAGGGCAACCAGAACTGGACACAGTATAGTCGGTTCTGCTATAACGTATGTTTCTTCAACGCGAATTGGCTTTAAAGGGATTGAAGAATTTAGACCATTATTTGGAGTACACAAACCTCCCTTACCTGTATTGGCTATAACTTGATTCTGGCCCCATTAGTTCAAATGGTGCGGCTATTGCGCGACTTACCTACAAAGCGAGATCGCATGAGAACAGAACTATCGCATTATGTCAGAACTGACTGTATTCCAGAAGAGACCTCACCAATGTCCTGTACAACCTCAATATGGTGTCCCAACTCCTATACTCAGAGGACAGAGCAAGACTCTCTGACTCTATATGCCCTAAGAAGCTATTCTGTTTCATTGCTCTCCCACTACGTCTGCTGTAAAGGGCTATTCCTGGTCACCAGTGATTGACCTGGGGCACATCTGGGCTTTAAATATGGCGCCGGTGATCAGAATCCCAGATGCTCCCAGGACTGGGGGGCTGCTGCCCCAACTGGTGAGCATGAGATAGTACAAGCAAGGTGCCACATTGGTGCATACTTAATGAGGTAAATGGTGGTGAAGAGCATGAGATACCTGGGGAGAAATGCTCCATGAAACTCTTTGAAATTGACACTTTGCCAATTTTTGTTTAAATTGTTTCTATACATTCAAGTAACATCTTGATGAGTGTACGATATGTCCATATCTTGTCCTCGTACAGTTATTACAACTTGGCTGTGTAGCTTAACTCTCCAGTGTGCTATTTATCATCATGGGTGAATGTGCATCATTTAACACAGATGTCTGGTTGTTGTCCAGGATGATTGCTCCAGTAGCCAAGTGTTCTCCTGCGAGTATGATTATATGTAGTTCAGATGTATCGTCTATTCTATTTATTCACAGGATTTGACCAATATTCATTTCAACAGTATAGGAGTGGGCGGCACGGTGGCACAGTGGTTAGCACTTCTGCCTCACAGCGCCAGAGACCTGGGTTCAATTCCCATCTCAGGCGACTGACTGTGTGGAGTTTGCACGTTCTCCCCGTGTCTGCGTGGGTTTCCTCCGGGTGCTTCGGTTCCCTCCCACAGTCCAAAAATGTGTAGGTCAGGTGAATTGGCCAAGTTAAATTGCCTGTAGTGTTAGGTAAGGGGTAAATGTAGGGGTATGGGTGGGTTGCGCTTCGGTGGGGCAGTGTGGACTTGTTGGGCCGAAGGGCCTGTTTCCACACTGTACTGAATCTAATCTACTGACTCTGGCTGGACAAAATGACACAGTATCTCTCCCCAGGACCATGCGTTTGTGTAAAAGTCTCAAACTTGCACATTTTCACCTGATTCAAGTTGGGGGTACCTGTCTACATACTCATACCATTTGCTTGTTCCATTTTCTGCTCTCTCCCCAACAATGCATCATGCCCAATGTGTTGGGTGGTGGCTGGGAGAGACAGAAGAACTGAGGATATGTCTCCCAAACATGAGAGCTGCGGTGAGTGTAAACTATTGTCTAGAGGAGTCACATATACACTTAACACATAACTATCTCAAAATCTTGCAAGGTTGTTTCACAGTTAATGATCATGGGTTTTATAATAACAGTGTATGTATGACACCATTCAATTCGGGTAATAAGGAAAAGAGGTAATGTGTTGTACATTCCATTTCTTGCACATCTAGGAAGGGTGCATTAATGAGATTGATGTTGTGGTCTGGAATCTTTGATGTTGCAACCGACAGATCTGTCACCCATGGATGGTGATACTGTGTAGATCAATGCAAGCTGGTAGACCAATGATAGCCAGAGCTGAAAATGTGTTGCTGGAAAAGCGCAGCAGGTCAGGCAGCATCCAAGGGGCAGGAGAATCGACGTTTCGGGCATGAGCCCTTCTTCAGGATTCCTGAAGAAGGGCTCATATCCGAAACGTCGATTCTCCTGCCACTTGGATGCTGCCTGACCTGCTGCGCTTTTCCAGCAACACATTTTCAGCTCTGATCTCCAGCATCTGCAGTCCTCACTTTCTCCTAGACCAATGAAAGCCAGTCAAGCTGTTTCAATCCATTATGATTTCAGCTGCTGGTAATACTCAACAAGTAAAACTCCAGAGACAAGGAGAAAGTGAGTCCTAAAGAAGGGCTGATGCCCGAAACGTCGATTCTCCTGTTCCTTGGATGCTGCCTGACCTGCTGTGCTTTTCCAGCAACACATTTTCAGCTCTAAACTCCAGAGACAACCCCGGCTTGATAATCTACTTGGCAGATGTGTTCTGCAAAAATAACTTAAATTTATTACATAAAAGGAAAGGAGTAGCTGTTATAAAATGTAATCATAAGGAGCAAAAGGATCCAATCCCTTTTCCCAGCAATACATCTACAGATACTCAACCCCAGTGAAATCTCTCTTCTATCTTTACTCACTAATTTCTTTCTCAAATAAAGAAGTGAATGATTTGCTTCAGTGTGAATCCTCTCTGTCTCACCAAATGTGATCCTTTCTCTCTCTCTCTCTCTCTCTCTCTCTATCTCTCTCCCTCCATCTCTCTCTATCTATCTCTCCCTCTATCCATCCCTGAGGCACAGAAACCCAAGTTAACTCACTGACATTTTCATTGAACTCTGACAAAAGAGCAGCATAGATGAGGTGAATGACCAGGGTCATTTCCCTCGGGTGTGGGAGTTCAAAATTAGAGGGCATATCTTTAAGGTGAGAGGAGAAGGAGCTAAAAAGGACATGAGGGGCAACTTATTTACACAGAGAGTGGTTCGTGTATGGAATGAACAATCAGAGGAAGTGGTGGATACAGGTACAGTTACAATTTTTAAAAGACATTCGCATAAGTTCATGAATAGGATAGGTTTGGAGGGATAAGGCCCAAGTTTAGTTTGAGAACATTTTTGATGTGGATGGGTTGGACTGAAGGGCCTGTTTCTATACTGTGTGACTCCATGGCTATGACTATTTAAAAAAAGCCATTTCTCTCATTTTTTTTGATCAGGGTGCTAAATAGCACATCTGTTGGTGTGCATGCCATCTCCTGAATTGAACTATGCTTCTGGCATTTGGTCTTTCCACCTGTTTCTAGGTCATAAAATCTTAACATAGTAAGCACTTCAGCAATCTCACCAGGGTCACTTCCCTTGTTGCTTCACTTATAAAAAAGTCACTTTGATAAAAGCAAAAAGCAAAAAGTGACTTCCTTCTGCTTTACAATCCAATTGCTCGAATAATAATATATTAAATCCTTCATCATATCTACCCAGTAAAAAATGAAAAATGATCTTTTAGAGGCATTTTCAATATGTATTAAAGTTCCCTCTTATCACTAGTTGTATTTTACTTTGGTAACAATAATATATTTCCATTAAACAGATAAGGATTATAATTACTGTCATATTCTACACAAGTCCATGTTGATCACGACATGTTTCTGATGTATTTACTCTTGAAAAAGCCATCTGGCATAATTTTGTTTCTTCTTTCAAATGCAGGCAGTTGCTGGATTGCAAAAGGATTCTGTTCCTGAGTCTGTTTGCAAGTCATTTTGTGCACAAGTTCGAAGACAATGCAGGACATTATAAAGCAGCCATTTGCAATTGCAGGAAATATTTGCACATCTGATGTTTAGAATTACACCACTATTCTGGATCACATTCATAAGTTTGAGTGTTTGTAAGTCAGGGATTCATAAACGCCTAGTTGTAACATCTATACCAATGAAATCATCTCAACCTTTTATTATGGATTCATTCAAGGAAGTTTACAAGATCGTGGTCCATATGAATAACAATCTCTGCACGGTTGTTGGATACGTGGACTCCACAATGTTGTAGAGTCAACACCAGGCCCAGGGTCTCTTTCCCCACCATTGAATGTTTTTGTTGGTCTAAATTCAGTTTTTGGGAAAAGTAACTGACTGGTTGTTCGATCCCTTTCCTGTAATGCCACAGCACCGTCGCCAACATCGCTGGCATCAACCACCAGTTTTAATGGCTCATCATTATTTGGTGTTTGTAGTGATTGTAGTGATTGTCTCCCTGAGGTCACAAACCCAGGTTAAAACATTGACTTTTCTCATTAAAAACTCTAAGAAATAAAAAATCTCCAGGGCTTTTTCCAGTTATTTCAATAACTTTGGCCTGCTGAACAGCACATCTGCTGGTGTGGATCCTTCCTTCCAAACTCAATCTGCATCTGGCCTTTCCATCTGTCTCTGGGTCATAAAAGCTCAACTTTGTAAACATTTCACCTATTATCCCACCAGATAGTTTCTCTAGGCATTTAGCTCAACTCACGTGATTTCTTGAAAACACTGTTTTGCTGAAAATAAGTTTTTGACCCATTTTTTAAAAAAAATTCTTTTCTTGGGTAGAAGTGAGCTGTACAAGAAGGACAGTTTACACCTGCATAGGAAGGGGACCAATACCCAGGCAGGGAGATTTGCTAGTGCTAATGAGGAGACTTTAAACTAGTAAGTTGGCAGCGGGGTTGGGGGACGGGGGGGAACGGTGGTTGGCAAAGGAGATAGTGAGAAAAGAGCTTAGTCTGAGACTGGTACAGTTGAGAACAGGAAAAATCAAATAGTCATGGCAGGCAAGACGAAGGCAGAGAATGAGGTAAGACTGATAAATTAAACTGCATTTATTTCAATGCAAGAAGCCTGACAGATAAGGCAGATGAACTCAGGGCACGGTTGGAAACATGGGACTGGGATATCATAGCAATTACAGAAACATGGCTCAGGGATAGAATGACAGCTTAATGTTCCAGAGTATAGATGCTATAGGAAAGATGGAAACGGGGGGTGGAGCAAGACAAGAGGGCGTTTTTGATAAGGGATAACATTACCATTGTACTTAGGAGGATATTTCTCGGAATATGTCCAGGGAAGCTATCTGGGGGAACTGAAAAATAAGAAAGGGATAATCACCTTATTGGGATTGTATTATAGACCGCCCCAATAGTCAGTGGGAAATTGAGAAACAAATTTGTAAGGAAATCGCAGATACCTGTAAGAATGATAGGGTTGTAGTGGTAGAGGATTTTAACTTTCCAAATGTAGACTGGGACTGGAATAGTGTGAAGGGCTTGGATAGAGAGGAATTTGTTAAGAGTGGACAAGAAAATTTTCTGATTCAGTATGTGGATGTACCTACAAGAGAAGTTGCAAAACTTGATCTATTCTTGGGAAATAAGGCAGGACAAGTGACTGGGGGAGCACTTCGGGTCATAATTCCGTTAGTTTTTAAATAATGATGGAAGAGGATAGACCTGTTCTAAAAGTTAAAGTCCTAAACTGGAGTAAGGCCAATTTTGACAGTATTAATCAAGAAATTTCAATAGCTGATTGGGGGAGGCTATTCACAGGTAAAGGGGCGATTGGAAAGTGGGAGGCCTTCAAAAATGAGATAATGAGAATCCAGAGACAGTATTTTCCTGTCATTGTAAAGGATGGAGCTGGTAGGTCTAGGGAATGCTGGATGACGAGAGAAATTGAGGCTCTGGCCAAGAAAAAGAAAGAATCGTATGGCAGGCACAGATGCTGGGACCGAGTGAATCCCTCAAGCAGTAAAAAGGCAATAGGAGTATACTCAAGAGGGAAATCATGAAGGCAAAATGGGGACATGAGAGAGCTTTGGCAAATAGGGTTAAGGAGAATACAAAGAGATTCTACAAATACATTAAAGGCAAAAGAGTAACTAGGAAGAGAATCGGGCTCCTCAACAAGGCCATCTATATGTGGTAACTGCAAGAGAGGGGTGAGATACTAATTGAGTGTTTCCTGTCAGTATTTACTGTGGAGAAGGATATGGAAGCAAGAGAACTTGGAGAAATAAAGAGTGATACAGAACATAGAAGAGTACAGCACAGTACAGGCATTCAGCCCTCGATTTTGTGCTACTTTTATCCTACTCTAACCTATAGACCCTACATTTTACTATCATCCATGTGTCTATCTGAGAGTCACTTAAATATCCCTAATGTATCTCACTTTACTACTACCACTGGCAGTGCATTCCACATACCCATCACTCTCTGTGTAAAGAACCTACCTCTGACACCTCCCCTACACCTTCCTCCGACACCTCCCCTACACCTTCCTCCAATCGTCTTAAAACTATGCCCCATTGTGATAGCCATTTTCGCCCTGGGAAAAAGTATCTGACTATCCACTCTATTTATGTCTCTCATCATCTCATACAGCTCTATCAAGTCACATCTCATCTTTCTTCATTCTAATGAGAAAAGCCCTAGCTCCATCAACCTTTCTTCATAAGACATGCCCTCCAGTTCAGGCAGCATCCTGGTAAATCTCCTCCGCACCGTCTCTAAAGCTTTCACATCCTTCCTATAATGAGGCAACCAGAACTCAACACAATATTCCAATATGGTCTAATCAGGGCTTTATAGAGCTGCAGCATAACCTTGTGGCTCTTAAACTCAATCTCCCTGCTAATGACAGCCAACATATGTCTTCTTAGCAACTCTATCAACTTGGGTGGCAACTATGAGGGAACAATGGATGTGGACCCCAATATCCCTCTGTTCCTCCACACTGCAAAGTATCCTGTCTTTAACCCTGTATTCTGCATTCAAATGCGACCTTCCAAAATGAGTCACTTCACAGTTTCCCAGGTTGATCTCCATCTGCCACTTCTCAGCCCAGCTCTGCATCCAGTCAATGTCCTGTTGCAACCTCGAACAGCCCTCCACACTATCCACACTCCACCAACTTTCGTGCCATCAGCAAACTTACAAACCCACCTTTTCATTTCCTCATCCAAGTCATTTATAAAAATCACAAAGAGCAGAGGTCCCAGAACCGATCCCTGCAGAACACCACTGGTCACCAAACTCCAGGCTGAAAACTTTCTAACTACTACCATCCTCTGCCTTCTATGGGCCAGACAACCAACTCTCCCTGTATCCCACGCTTCCATACTTTCTGAATGAGCCTACCATGGGGAACCTAATCAAACGCCTTGCTAAAATCCATGTACATCACATCCACTGCTCTACCTTCATCAATGTGTTTTGTCACATCCTCAAAGAATTCACTAAGGCTGTGAGGCATGACCTGCTACTCACAAAGCCATGCTGACTATCTCTAATCAAACTATGCTTTTCCAAATAATCATAAATCCTGTCTCTCTGAATCCTCTCCAATAATTTGCCCATCACTGATGTAAGACTGACAGGTCTTGTTGATAGAGTTGCTAAGAAGACATATGTTGGCTGTCATTAGCAGGGAGATTGAGTTTAAGAGCCGCGAGGTTATGCTGCAGCTCTATAAAGCCCTGGTTAGACCACATTGGAATATTGTGTTGAGTTCTGGTTGCCTCATTATAGGAAGGATGTGAAAGCTTTAGGGACTGTGCGGAGGAGATTTACCAGGATAATCCCAGGATTATCCCAACTCCCTTTCTTGAACAAGGGAGTAACATTTGTCACCCTCCAATCATCTGGTACTACTCCAGTCAACAGTGAGGACACAAAGATCATCGCCAAAGGCGCAGCGATCTCTTCCCTCACTTCCTATAGACACCTTGGGTATATCCGATCTGGCCCAGGGGACTTACCTATCCTCATGTTTTTCAAACTTTCCAGCATATCCTCCTTCTTAACATCAACCTATTTGAGTGTATCAGTCTGTTTCACACTGTCCTGACAAACGTCAAGGTCCCTCTCACTAGTGAATACTGAAGTAAGGTATTCCATAAGGACCTTCTCCGACTCCAGGCAGAAGTTCCCTCCACTATCCCTGATCGGCCCTACCCTCACTCTGGCCACCCTGTTGTTCCTCACATATTTTAAAAAATGTTTATGTTATAGAAGAGGAGGTGTTGGACATCTTAAAATGGTGGATAAATCCCTGGGACCTGATCAGGTGTACGTTGGAACTTTGTGGAAAGGTAAGGAAGTGATTGCTGGGCCCCTCACTGAGAAATCTGTATCATTGATAGTCACGTTTGAGGTGCCAAAAGACTGGAAGGTGGCTAATGTGATGCCATTATTTAAGAAAGGTGGTAAGGAAAGCCAGGGACTCTGGGCCGATGATCCTGATGTCAGTGATGGGTAAGTTGTTGAAGGGGATCCTGAGGGACAGTATTTACATGTATTTGGAAAGGCACAGACTGATTATGGATAGTCAATGTGGCTTTGTGTGTTGTAAATTATGTCTCACTAACTTTGTTGAGTTATTTTGAAGAAGTGACAAAGAGGATTGGTGAAGGCAAGCGGTGGACCTTTTCTATATGGACTTCAGCAAGGCCTTCAACAAGATTCCACATGAGAGATCAGTTAGCAAGGTTAGATCACAGGGAGAATTAGCTATTTGGATACAAAATGGCATGAAGTAGGAGACAGATGGGGTTGGTGGTGGAGGGTTGCTTTTTGGACTGGAGGCCTGTGCCACAAGGATCAGTGCTGGGTCCAGTGCATTTTGTCATACAAATGATTTGTATGTGAATACGGGAGGAACGGTTAGTAAGTTTGCAGATAACACCAAACTTGGTGGTGTGGTGGATAGGGAAGAAGGTTGTTTCAAAGTACAATAGGATCTTGATCAGGTGGGCTGATGGGTCAAGACATAGCAGATGGAGTTTAATTTAGATAAATGTCTGGTGCTGAATTTTGGAAAGGCAAATCAGGGCAGGACTTATACACTTAATGGTAAGGTTCTGGGGAGTATTGCTGAACAAAAAGACCTTGAGGTGCAGATTCATAGATCCTTGAAAGTGGAATTGCAGTTAGGATAGTGAAGAAGGCATTTGGTATACTTGCCTTTATTGGTCAGTCCACTGAGTATAGATGTTGGAATGTCATATTGCAACTGTCCAGGACTTTGGTTAGGCCACTTTTGGAATAATGAGTTTAATTCTGGTCTCCCTCCTACAGGAAAGATATTGTTAAATTTGAAAGGATGCAGAAAAGATTTACAAGGATGTTGCCAGATTTGGAGGGTTTGAGCTACAGGGAGAAGCTGAATAGGCTGGAGCTGTTTTCCCTGGAGCATCGGAGGCTGAGGGGTGACCTTATAGAGGTTTCTAAAATCATGAGGGGCATGGATAGGGCGAATAGCCAAAATCTTTTCTCCAGGGTTGGGGAGCCCAGATCTAGAGAGCATACATTTAAGGTGAGAGGGGAAAGATATAAAAGAGCCCTAAGGGACAACATTTTCATGCAGAGGGTGCAGTGTATATAGAATGAGCTGCCAGAGGAAGTGGTGGAGGCTGGTACAATTACAGCACTTAAGAGACATTTGGATGGTTATGTGAATGGAAAGGGTTTAGAGGAACACTGGCCAAGTGCTGGCAAATGGGACTAGATTAATTTAGGATATCTGGTCAGCATGGACAAGTTGGACCGAAGGGTCTGTTTCTGTGCTGTACAGCTCTATGACTCTATGATTCTATTAGTTGTTTTTGATAAAAATGAAAATCAAGAACCCGTTTACCTCTACTTTAGAATCCAATTTCCTAAATAATAACAATAAAAGTTATATTGTAAACTTTCCTCACAAAGTAAAAGGTTTCAGGTGTCCATCCTTAGGATCTATATTGACATTTTAAGATGAATAATGCCATTACGTTTGATATCGGATCCAATCTAAGATTTTAGCTTATCTCGTGTGATCTGCATCACACTCTGCCAGTTTCCTGAGTATGTCTTGTGCAAGATACTGAAAGGAATGATATTTTATCCGTCACCAGTGTCAGTCTTGGCATTCGGTAAATGTCGGGGAATATTACTTGAATGAGGGTAAAGGCTTCAGCTTTTCTGAAAGTGTCATTTGGACCGTCAACTTTACCAGACCTACTTGCTGACCTGGGTCTGCAAGCTGCAACATTACAGTTACCTCTTTGACTTTGTTGACCTGCGTGTGAACCATGGAAGGAAATTTGGAAGCTTCTTTGAAAGCTTCTATTGGCATTGTTCCTTGGTTGGCTCCAGTCCATGTGCTGCTGTGGAGTGTTCTGTTGCACTTCGCAATTCTCCTGACTTCCGACAGATTTTACCCCAACATCCTTTTATGGAAAATAGTTCCTAGATGTCACAAGATTTCATGGGGCTAGTTAATAGCCTAGTGGCATTATTACGAGATTATTAATCCAGAGAAAGTGAGGACTGCAGATGCTGGAAATCAGAGCTTAAAAATGTGTTGCTGGAAAAGCACAGCAGGTCAGGCAGCATCAAAGGAGCAGGAGAGTCAACATTACAGGCATAAGCCCTTCTTCAGGAATGAGGAGGGTATGCCAAGCAGGCTAAGATAAAAGATAGGGAGGAAGGACTTGGGGGAGGGGTGTTGGGAATGCGATAGGTGGAAGGAGGTTAAGGTGAGGGTGATAGGCTGGAGTGGGGGTGGGGGCGGAGAGGTCGGGAAGAAGATTGCAGGTCAAGAAGGCAGTGCTGAGTCTGAGGGCTGGGACTGAGAAAAGGTGGGGGGAGGGGAAATGAGGAAGCTGGAGAAATCCGCATTCATCCCTTGTGGTTGGAGGGTTCCTAGGCGGAAGATGAATCGCTGTTCCTCCAGGCGTCGTGTTGCTATGGTCTGGCGATGGAGGAGGCCAAGGACCTGCATGTCCTTGGCAGAGTGGAAGGGGGAGTTAAAGTGTTCAGCCATGGGGCAGTTGGGTTGGTTGGTCCGGGTGTCCCGGAGGTGTTCTCTGAAACATTCCGCAAGTAGGCGGCCTGTCTCCCCGATGTATAGGAGGCCACATCAGGTGTAGCAGATGCAGTAAATGATGTGTGTGGAGGTGCAGGTGAATTTGTGATGGATATTGAAGGATCCCTTGGGGCCTTGGAGGGAAGTGAGGGGAGAGGTGTGGGCGCAAGTTTTGCATTTCTTGCGGTTGCAGGGGAAGGTGCGGGAGTGGAGGTTGGGTTGGTGGGGGGTGTGGATTTGACAAGGGAGTCACGGAGGGAGTGGTCTTTCTGGAATGCTGATAGGGGTGGGGAGGGAAATATATCCTTGGTGGTGGTGTCCGTTTGGAGGTGGCGGAAATGACGAAGGATGATCCAATGTATCTGGAGGTTGGTGAGGTGGTAGGTGAGGACCAGTGGGGTTCTGTCCTGGTGGCGATTGGAGGGGCGGGGTTCAAGGGCGAAGGAGTGGGAAGTGGAGGAGATGCGGTGGAGAGCATTGTCAACCACGTCTGAGGAGAAATTGCGGTCTTTGAAGAAGGAGGCCAGCTGGGTTGATCGGTATTGGAATTGGTCCTCCTGGGAGCAGATGCGGCGAAGGCGAAGGAATTGGGAATATGGGATGGCGTTTTTACAGGGGGCAGGGTGGGAGGAGGTGTAATCTAGGTAGACGTGGGAGTCAGTCGGTTTATAGTAAACGTCCGTGTTGAGTCGGTCGTCCGAGATATCGATGGAGAGGTCTAGGAAGGGGAGGGAGGAGTCTGAGACGGTCCAGGTAAATTTGAGGTTGGGGTGAAAGGTGTTAGTAAAGTGGATGAACTGTTCAACCTCCTCGTGGGAGCATGAGGTAGCACTGATACAGTCATCAATGTAGCGAAGGAAAAGGTGAGGGGTGGTGCCAGTGTAGCTGCGGAAGATGGACTGTTCCACATATCCAACGAAGAGGCAGGCAGAGACCCTGGTAACATATAACATAGAACATAGAACATTACAGTGCAGTACAGGCCCTTCAGCCCTCGATGTTGCGCCGCCCTGTCATACTAATCTGAAGCCCATCCCACCTACACTATTCCATGTACGTCCATTTGCCTGTCCAATGCCGACTTAAATGCACTTAAACTTGGCGAATCTACTACCATTGCAGGCAAAGCATTCCATACCCTTACTACTCTCTGAGTAAAGAAACTACCTCTGACATCTGTCTTATACCTATCTCTCCTCACTTTAAAGTTGTGTCCCCTCGTGTTTGCCGTCCCCGTACTTGGAAAAAGGCTCTCCCTGTCCACCCTATCTAACCCTCTGATTATCTTGTATGTCTCTATTAAGTCACCTCTCAACCTTCTTCTCTCTAACGAGAACAGCTTCAAGACCCTCAGCCTTTCCTTGTAAGACATTCCTTCCATACCAGGCAACATCCTAGTAAATCTCCTCTGAACCCTTTCCAAAGCTTCCACATCCTTCTTATAATGCGGTGACCAGAACTGTACACAATACTCCAAGACTGTCCATACCAGAGCTTTGTACAGCTGCAATGTAACCTCCTGGTTCCGGAACTCAATCCCTTTAATAATAAAGGCCAAAACACTGCATACCTTCTTAACAACCCTGTCAATCTGGGTTGCAACTTTCAGGGATCTGTCTACATGGACACCGAGATCTCTCTGCTCATCTGCACTCCCAAGAATCCTATCATTAGCCCAATACTTTGCATTCCGATTACTCCGACCATAGTGTATCACCTCACACTTGTCCACATTAAACTCCATTTGCCACCTCTCAGCCCAGCTCTGCATTTTATCTATGTCTCTCTGCAATCTACTATATCCTTCGTCACTATCCACAACTCCACCGACATTAGTGTCGTCCGCAAAGCCCTCATCCAGGTCATTTATAAAAATGACGAACAGCAGTGGACCCAACACCTACCCTTGCGGTACGCTGCTAGTCACTGCGGCACAGTGGTACAGTGGTGAGCATTGCTGCCTCACAGTGTCAGAGACCTGGGTTCAATTCCCGACTTTGGTGACTGACTGTGTGGAGTTTGCACGTTCTCCCTGTGTCTGCGTGGGTTTCCTCCGGGTGCTCCGGTTTCCTCCCACAGTCCAAAGATGTGCAGGTCAGGTGAATTGGCCATGCTAAATTGCCTGTAGTGTTAGGTAAAGGGGTAAATGTAGGGGTGGGTTGCGCTTCAGTGGGTCGGTGTGGACTTGTTGGGCCGAAAGGCCTGTTTCCACACTGTAAGTAATCTAATCTAACTGGACACCAAGATGAACATGTTCCATCAACTACAACCCTCTGTTTTCTTTCAGCAAGCCAATTACTGATCCAAACTGCTATGTCTCCCACAATCCCATTCCTCCGCATTTTGTATAATAGCCTACTGTGGGGAACCTTATCGAACGCCTTGCTGAAATCCATATACACCACATTAACTGGTTTACTCTCATCTACCTGTTTGGTCACTTTGTCAAAAAACTCAGTAAGATTCTTTAGGCACAACCTACCCTTCACAAAACCGTGCTGACTGTCCATGATCAGATTATTCTTTTCTAGATGGTTATAAATCCTATCTCTTATAACCTTTTCCAACACTTTTCCAACAACTGAAATGAGACTCACTGGTCTGTAATTACCAGGGTTGTCTCGCCTACCCTTTTTGAACAAGGGAACCACATTTGCTATCCTCCAGTCCTCAGGCACTATTCCTGTAGACAATGATGATTTGAAGATCAATGCCAAAGGCTCAGCAATTTCTTCCCTTGCTTACCAGAGGATCCTAGGATAGATCCCATCCGGCCCAGGGGACTTGTCTATTTTCACACTCTGCAGTATTTCTAATACCTCTTCCTTGTGAACCTCAATCTCTTCTAGTCTAGATGCAAGTATCTCAGTATCTTCCTCGCCAACATTTTCATTTTCTATAGTGAACACTGTCGAAAAATATTTATTTAGCGCTTCCCCTATCTCCTCTCACTCCACACACAACTTTCCGCGATTATCCTTGATTCTGCAAACCTGGGTTCAAATCTTACCACAGCCGATGGTCAAATTTGCATTCAATAACAGTGTGGAAGGAAGCCTAATGATGGCCATCAAATTATTTTCCGGGGAAAATCCCATTGGGTTCACTCGTGTCTTTGAGGGAAGCGAATTTGCTTACCTACATGTGATTGTAGACCCAGAACAAGGAGATTCTTTTAACTGCCCTCTGGAAAACGAGGGATGGGCAATAAATGCCGTTCCAGCCAGTGATGCCCTCATCCACGAATAAATAAAACAAAATAAAATGCTGGTCATTTTCTTGGCAAAGACAAGCCACATTTCATACGTGATTTGGATGTTCTGCTGAGTTAACAGCAGTAATAGTTGTTGTAGATCAAGTATTTGCAGATGTTGCTGGCCTGTTACAATTGCTTCAAATGTGCTTCCTTTTTCTCATAGGTTCTAATAGGAATGGTATTCTCTGAGTTTGTCCAGATGTGATTTTCTGAAGGATTTTGTGGCTGTAGAGACAACGACCATGACCCATTCAAGCAAGTTAGCCTTTAGTGAACTCACAATCTTTGGTGTTGCCACTTGCCCACAAATTGTCAACTGTTTCACCAGTCCTCTGTCAGTATGACTACGCAAAAATGAGTACTGCAGACGCTGGAATTATAAGAATCAAGGCTGTGATGCTGGAAAAGCACAGCAGGTCAGGCCACATCAGAGAAGCAGGAAAATCAATATTTCGGGCAAAAGCCCTTCATGCTGAACTATGCTTAAAGACCCCTTGTACAGAGAATGAAGTCAATTTAATAGGTGGATGCAGGCGGGGGTGATTGTGGTGGGTCGGAGGGGAGGGTGAAGCAGATAGCTGAGTCGCAAATGGTTAGGTAGAACGGTTCAAGTGGGCGGTGCCAAGTTGGAGGGTTGGATCTGGGATGAAGTAGGGGGCGGGGAGATTTGGAAACTAGTGAAGTAATTGCTTATTATTCTTTTGTAATTCAAAATGTTGACGGACTGTGGCAACATAGCACATTTCACTGTATCTTTCTAGATATATGTGACAGTAAGTAAGGTTGGGATGTTATGTTGAGGTTGTACAGGATATTGGTGAGGCCTCTTCTGGAATACTGTGTCCAGTACTGGTCACCCTGTTATTCACAGGAATTAAGCATGACTGGCTAGGCCAGCATTATGATTATGCTAGATTCCCTACAGTGTGGAAACAGGCCCTTCGGCCCAACCAGTCCATACAGACCCTCCAAAGAGTAATCCACCCAGATCCATTTCTCACTGACTAATGCACCTAGTACTATGGGCAATTTAGCGTGACCAATTCACTTGAACGGCACAGCTTTGGACTGTGGTAGGAAACCGGAGGAAACCCCCACAGACATGGGGAGAATGTGCAATAATCCTGCAGCCCCGCCTCCGCCACATGTGACAACCCACCGAGTATCACTCCGGCTTCCCCACAATATCAGAAGATGAAAAAAGGAAGATAGAAAAAAATGAAAAAGGAGAGAGAGAGAGAGAGAAGCATGTGTTTGGCCTGAAGCAGATGAGATCATAAGTCCACCAGACGGTGCCACCATTTTGAAACTATCCTGAAGACATCAATCTCAGCTACATTTCAAAAAAAAAGGTCTCACAATTGCATTCTCTTCAACACACTGTGCCAAATGTGAATAAGAGATTTTGATGGCTTTCATGTGTGATTAATCATAACATCAGTATGCTGAAGAGGGACTTACAGAAGGAAGATGATATATATTTCACATTCCCCTCAGGCTTCAGTGATGTTGACTTTGGCTTGTTTTACTTATGTTTTTTATGTCCCAGACCAAGTTAATGATTTTGTCAAGAGCATTTGGCACAGATTACTGTTTGATTTTGAAGATTTTGCTGTAATTTCAGTGCAACTGGATTGAGAAAATTCTGACCCAACATATTTGACTCTGAGGCTTGTTGCAGTGAGGCTAATTTTGTTGATGCTGTTCTTGCTTCCCTTGATATGAAATATTCTGTGAAAACATGTAAACTATTCTCCACACATTTTTGTGCATTAATCAGGGCTGTATAAGGAGTAAACATTAAGTAGGTTTCACAATCCACTTTTGTTCAATGTATAGAACAGATTCTGCTCACATTCCTGCACTTATTTGCGATATCTCCCTCAGAGGAAGTGTTTGAGCTGGATTTGCAGATCACAGCAAAAAGCTTTACATTACTAGGTATTTGCACTGTCTCAGAATGTGAGAGATCACCAACAAACGCAAAAGGATTGGTGAGGAGCTGTTCTGAGCGGGATTGTATTTTAGACCCCCTAATAGTTAGAGGGGAATTGAGAAACAAACTTGTAAGGAGATCTCGGCTATCTGTAACAATAATAGGGTGGTTATGGTAGGGGATTTTAACTTTCCAAACATCGACTGGGACTGCCATAGTGTTAAAGGTTTAGATGGAGAGGAATTTCTTAAGTACATACAAGACAAGTTTCTGATTCAGTATGCGGATGTACCTACTAGAGAAGGTGCAAAACTTGACCTATTCCTGGGAAATAAGGCAGGGCAGGTGACTGAGGTATCAGTGGGGGAGCACTTTGGGGCCAGCGACCGTAATTCTATTCATTTTAAAATAGTGATGGAAAAGGATAGACCAGATCTAAAAGTTGAAGTTCTGAATTGGAGAATGGCCAACTTTGACGGTATTAGGCAAGAACTTTTGAAAGCTGATTGAAGGCAGATGTTTGCAGGTAAAGGGACAGCTGGAAAATGGGAAGCCTTCAGAAATGAGATAACAAGAATCCAGAGAAAGTATATTCCTGTTAGAGTGAAAGGAAAGGCCGGTAGGTATAGGGAATGCTGGATGACTAAAGAAATTGAGGGTTTGGTTAAGAAAAAGAAGGAAGCATATGTCAGGTATAGACAGGATAGATCGAGTGAATCCTTAGAAGAGTATAAAGGAAGTAGGAGTATACTTAAGAGGGAAATCAGGAGGGCAAAACGGGGACATGAGATAGCTTTGGCAAATAGAAATTAAGGAGAATCCAAAGGGTTTTTACAAATATATTAAGGACAAAAGGATAACGAGTGAGACAATAGGGCCCCTCAAAGATCAGCAAGGCGGCCTTTGTGTGGAGCTACAGAAAATGGGGGAGATACAAAATGAATATTTTGCATCAGTATTTATGTGGAAAAGGATATGGAAGACATAGACTGTAGGGAAATAGATGGTGACATCTTGCAAAATGTCCAGATTACAGAGGAGGAAGTGCTGGATGTCTTGAAATAGTTAAAAGTGGATAATTCCCCAGGACCTGATCAGGTGTACCCGAGAACTCTGTGGGAAGCTAGAGAAGTGATTGCTGGGCCTCTTGCTGAGATATTTGTATCATCGATGGTCTCAGGTGAGGTGCAGGAATACTGGAGGTTGGCAAATGTGGTGCCACTGTTTAAGAAGGGTGGTAAAGATAAGCCAGGGAACTATAGACCAGTGAGCCTGACCTCGGTGGTGGGCAAGTTGTTGGAGAGAATCCCGAGGGACAGGATGTACATGTATTTGGAAAGGCAAGGACTGATTCGGGATAGTCAACATGGCTTTGTGTGTGGGAAATCATGTCTCACAAACTTGATTGAGTTTTTTTTTAAAATGGACTTCAGTAAGGTGTTCGACATGGTTCCCCATGGGAGACTGATTAACAAGGTTAGATCTCATGGAATACAGGGAGAACTAGCCATTTGAATACAGAACTGGCTCAAAGGTAGAAGACAGAGGGTGGTGGTGGAGGGTTGTTTTTCAGACTGGAGGCCTGTGACCAGCGGAATGCTACAAGGATCGGTGCTAGGTCCTCTATTTTTTGTCATTTACATAAATGATTTGGATGTGAGCATAAGAGGTACAGCTTGTAAGTTTGTAGATGACACCAAAATTGGAGGTGCAGTGGACAGCGAAGAGGGTTACCTCAGATGACAACAGGATCTGGACCAGATGGGCCAATGGGCTGAGAAGTGGCAGATGGAGTTTAATTCGGATAAATGCGAGGTGCTGCATTTTGGGAAAGCAAATCTTAGCAGGACTTATACACTTAATGGTAAGGTCCTAGGGAGTGTTGCTGTACAAAGAGACCTTGGAGTGCAGGTTCATAGCTCCTTGAAAGTGGAGTCGCAGGTAGATAGGATAGTGAAGAAGGCATTTGGTATGCTTTCCTTTATTGGACAGAGTATTGAGTACAGGAGTTGGGAGGTCATGTTGCGGCTGTACAGGACATTGGTTAGGCCACTGTTGGAATATTGCGTGCAATTCTGGTCTCCTTCCTATCGAAAAGATGTTGTGGAACTTGAAAGGGTTCAGAAAAGATTTACAAGGATGTTGCCAGGGTTGGAGGATTTGAGCTATAGGGAGAGGCTGAACAGGCTGGGGCTGTTTTCCCTGGAGCGTCGGAGGCTGAGGGGTGACCTTATAGAGGTTTACAAAATTATGAGGGGCATAGATAGGAGAAATAGAGAAAGTCTTTTCTCCGGGGTTGGGGAGTCCAGAACTAGAGGGCATAGGTTTAGGGTGAGAGGGGAAAGATATAAAAGAGACCAAAGGGGCAACCTTTTCATGCAGAGGGTGCTACGTGTATGGAATGAGCTGCCAGAGGAAGTGGTGGAGGCTGGTATAATTGCAACATTGAAGAGGCATTTGGATGGGTATATGATTAGGAAGGGTTTGGAGGGATATGGGCCGGGTGCTGGCAGGTGGGACTGGATTGGGTTGGGATATCTGGTTGGCATGGACGGGTTGGACTGAAGGGTCTGTTTCTATGCTGTACATCTCGATGACTCTATGACGTACAAAATCAAATTTGTCCATCAAAGTAGATTGGAGGTCCTGAGCAAATGATGTGAAATTGCACAAAGTGCTTGCATCATATCAAAAAAAACCATAGTGCTGGAAGAAACTCTGTGGAAAGAGAAACAGAATTAATATTTCAAGTCCAGTCTGACATTTTTTGGAATTGATCGGAACTGGAAAATGATGCTTTTTTATGCTGGAACAGGGAGAAAAAGTAAGTGGAATATGTTGTGGGGGTGCCTAGAGCAATGGTCAAAAAGTGTGGTGCTGGAAAAGTGCAGCAGGTCAGGCAGCATCCAAGGAGCAGGAGGGTTGACATTTCAGGCATACGCCCTTCATTAAGAATATGGAGGGGAAAGGGGTTGAGAGATAAATGGGGGGGGGGTGCGCATGGGGTGGGGGAAAGGTGACTGAGAAGGCAATAGGTGGATGCAGGTCGGGGGGTGATTGTGATAGGTCAGAGGGGAGGGTGGAGCAGTGAAGGGGAGGTGGGAAGGAAAATGGACAGTTCAAGAGGGCGGTGCCGAGTTGGAGGATTGGATCTGGGATGATGTGGGGGGAGGGGAAACTAGTAAAGTCAACGTTGATGTCGTATGGTTGGATGATCCCTAGGTGGAAGATGAGGTGTTCTTCCCCCAGGCATCAGGTGGCTTGCATTTGGAGGAGGCCCAGGACTTGCATATCCTTGGTGGATTGGGAGGTGGAGTAATCAGCCATAGGGCAGTGGGATTGTTTGGTGTGCGTGTCCCAGAGATGTTCCCTGAAACACTCCACATGTTGACGTTCTGTCTCCCCGATGTAGAGGAGACCACACCAAGAACAACAGACATAATAGATGAGGTGGGCGGATGTGCAGGAAAATCTCTGCCAGATGTGAAAAGGGTTCTTTGGAGTCTTGGACAGAGGTGAGGGTGAAGGTGTGGGTGCAGGTTTTACACCTCTCCCGGTGGCAAGGGGAGGTGCCGGGAGTCGAGGGTGGGTTAATGGGGGCAATGACTTAATGAGGGAGTCACGGAGGGCATGGTCTCTGTGGAACGCTGATAGGGGTGGGGAGGGAAATATATCTCTGGTGTTGGCATCTGATTGTAGGTGGCGGAAATGGCGGAGGATAATGCGCAGTATCCGGAGGTTGGTGGGGTGGAAGGTGAGAACTAGGGAAGTTCTATCCTTGTTGCAGTAGGAGGGCTGGAGTTCAAGGGCTGAGGTGTGGGAAGTGGAGGAGATACGCTGGATGGTATTGTTGATCATGTGAGAGGGAAAATTGCGGTCTTGGAAATTGGAGACCATCTAGGATGTCCTGGATTGGAATTGCCCCTCCTGGGAGCGGATATGGCAGAGGCGGAGGAATTGAGAGTAAGGGATAGCATTTTTACAGGGGCAAGGGAGTTTGTGGGTAGGTCGGAGGAGGTGTGGTCCAAGTAGCTGTGGGAGTCAGTGGGTTTGAAATAGATGTCCATGTTGAGTCAGTTCCTGGAGATGGAGAAGGAGAGGTCCAGGAAGGAGAGGGAGGTGTCCAAGTTGGTCCAGGTGAACTTAAGGTCAGGATGGAAGGTGTCAGAGAAATTGATGAACTGTTCAACCTTCTTGTGGGAGCATGAGGTGGAATCAATGTAGCGGAGGAAAAGGTGGGGGTTGATGCCAGTGTAACTGTGGAAGATGGACTGTCCACATAACCGACAAAGAGGCAGGCATAGCTGGGGCCCATGCAGGTGCCCATGGCTACCCGTTTAGTCTGAAGGAAGTGGGAGGATTCGAAAGAGAAGTTGTTGAGGGTGAGGACCAGATGGATGAGTGTGTCAGTGGAGGGCGACTGGTTGGGTTGGCGGGAGAGAAAGGACTGGAGCTTTGAGATCTTTGTTGTGGTGGATGGGCGTGTGCAGGGGTTGGATGTCCATGGTGACGATGAGGCATTGGAAAGTCATGGAGGAGGTGGAGGGTGTGACAGTGATAAGAGAGAGATAGATGTGTAAAATAGGTGTAAATCAAAGTTTGGGAGAAGATTTGTAGCTCGGGTGCTCGTTGTTGTGGTTCTGTTCACCGAGCTGGGAATTTGTGTTGCAGACGTTTCGTCCCCTGTCTCGGTGACATCCTCAGTGCTTGGGAGCCTCCTGTGAAGTGCTTCTGTGATGTTTCCTCCGGCATTTATAGTGGTTTGTATCTGCCGCTTCCGGTTGTCAGTTCCAGCTGTCCGCTGCAGTGGCCGGTATATTGGGTCCAGGTCGATGTGCTTATTGATTGAATCTGTGGATGAGTGCCATGCCTCCAGGAATTCCCTGGCTGTTCTCTGTTTGGCTTGTCCTATAATAGTAGTGTTGTCCCAGTCAAACTCATGTTGCTTGTCATCTGAGTGTGTGGCTACTAAGGATAGCTGGTCATGTCATTTCATGGCTAGTTGGTGTTCATGGATGCGGATCGGTAGCTGTCTTCCTGTTTGTCTGATGTAGTGTTTTGTGCAGTCCTTGCATGGGATTTTGTACACTGCATTGGTTTTGCTCATGTTGGGTATCGGGTCCTTCATCCTGGTGAGTTGTTGTCTGAGAGTGGCTGTTGGTTTGTGCGCTGTTATAAGTCCTAGTGGTCACAATAGTCTGGCTGTCAGTTCAGAAATGTTTTTGATGTATGGTAGTGTGGCTAGTCCTTTGGGTTGTGGCATGTCCTCATTCTGTTGTCTTTCCCTTAGGCATCTGTTGATGAAATTGTGGGGTGTCCGTTTTTGGCGAATACATTGTAGAGGTGTCCTTCTTCCTCTGGTGTGCTGCAGTGTGTTGTGGCCCTTTTGAACAGTGTCTTGGTGCAAGTTCTTTTGTGTGTTGGGGTGGTTGCTTTCATAGTTGAGGACTTGGTCTGTGTGAGTGGCTTTCCTGTAAACCTTTGTGGTGAATTCTCCGTTCGGTGTTCTCTGTACCATCACGTCTAGGAATGGGAGTTGGTTGTCCTTTTCTTCCTCTCTAGTGAATCGGATTCCTGTGAGTGTGGCGTTGATGATCCGGTGTGTGTTCTCTATTTCTGTGTTTTTAATGATTACAAAGGTGTCATCCACATATCTGACCCAGAGTTTGGGTTGAATTTGCGGTAAGACTGTTTGTTCTAACCTTTGCATTACCGCTTCTGCTATGAGTCCAGAGATGGGTGAGCCCATGGGTGTGCCGTTGATTTGTTCATATATTTGGTTGTTGAATGTGAAGTGTGTTGTGAGGCCCAGGTCCAGTAGTTTGAGTATGCTGTCTTTGTTGATAGGTTCCCCATCTTGCTTTCTGTTCTGTATGTCCAGCAGGTTGGCTATTGTTTCTCTGGCTAGGGTTTTGTCGATAGAGGTGAACAGTGCCGATACATTGAATGAGACCATAGTTTCTTCCTTGTCTATGTGTATATTTCTGATGATGTCCAAGAATTCCTGTGTTGACTGTGTAGAGTGTCTGGTTTCTGTTTCAGTTTCTGCTGTAGTTCTTTAGCCAGTTTGTGTGATGGTGTCCCTGGTAGTGATACTATGGGTCTGAGTGGGATGTTTGGTTTGTGCACTTTAGGTAGTCCATAGAATCTGGGGGTGGTGTTGCTTTCAGGTTTCATTCTCTGTAGGTCAAACCTGGTTATCTGTCCGTTTTTTTGTAGGTTCCTCAGTGTGTTGTTTATCCTATTGGTGAGCTGTGGGGTGGGGTCAAACTCCCTCTTTTGGTAGGTGTTGGTATCTGCAAGTAGTTGTTGTGCTTTTTGGATGTCGTCTGCTTTGTCCAGGATGACCGTCATTCTGCCTTTGTCTGCTGGTAGTATAATTATGTTCTTATCATTTCTTAGTGATTTTAGTGCTTCCCTCTCCTTGGTGTTGAGGTTATGTGTTTGTCTTTTCGTTGTTGTCAGGGGTACGATACTTTGTCTCACTGTTTGTTGTGTCTCTTCTGTCAGTCCATTGTTTCTGAGTGTGCATTCTCATGCTGCTAGGAAGTCTGCTGTCTTGGCGTCCCTGTGGTTATAGTTGAGTCCCTTGGCCAGTATTGTTCTTTCCGTGTCTGTGAGCTGTCTGTGGGAGAGGTGTCTAACCCAGGAGTGTGTTGTGGTGTCCTCTTTGTTGTGTGTTAGTTTGGCCATTTTTTCCTTTTGTGCTATTTTTTTGCGGTGTGTGGTCCTGTTCTGTCCTATGGTGACGGCCTGTTCTATGGTCCGGGTCCATTCCTGATTGGTGGTTTTTGAAATTAACGATTTTTGGCGCGCAATGTCTTGTCTGTAAATAGGTATAAATGTTAGCTGTGAAAAGGAGACAAGGAGACAATTCTGTTGACAGCAAAGCCAGCAAAACATAAAGAAGACATGGCTGGGGAAGAGTAGGAGATTACAGGGAAATTGACGGCCTAGTGGTATTTTCACTAGACTATTAATCCAGAGACCTCGGGAATGTTCTGGGAGATTAAAAAAACATTAAGTGGCATGGTGGCTCAGCACCAGTTAGTGTAGCACCAGGGACCCAGGTTCGATTCCACCTTCAAACCACTGTCTGTGTGGAGTTTGCACATTCTCCCTGTGGAAAAAGTGAGGACTGCAGATGCTGAAGACCAGAGTTGAAAAATGTGGTGCTGGAAAAACACAGCAGGCCAGGCAGCATCCGAGGAACAGGAGAAACAACGTTTCGGGCATCCTGAAGAAGGGCTTATGCCCAAAACGTCGATTCTCCTGCTCCTCGGATGCTGCCTGGCCTGCTGTGTTTTTCCAGCACCACATTTTTCAACATTCTCCCTGTCTCTACATGGGTTTCCTCCATGTGCTCCAGTTTCCTCCCACAGTCCAAAGATATGCAGGTTCGAGGGATCGGCCATGCTAAATTGTCCTTGGTGTCCTAGGATGTGCAGGCTAGGTGGATTGGCCGTGGGAAATGTTGGGTTACAGGGATAAGGTAGGGGGGAATGCTCTTAGGAGGGGCAGTGTAGACTCGATGGACCAAATGGCCTGCTTCCACACTGTAGGGATTATCCAGAAAAACCCATCTGGTTCACTGATTTCCTTGAAGAAGGAAACTGCCAATCCTTCTCTGTTCTGACCAACAGCAATGTGGTTGATTCTTACTACCTTTCCTGTTTGCCCAGAGGGTGGTTAAGTGCTGGCCTTGCTGGCGTTACCCTGATCCCGGGAATGAATAAAAAACAGGAAGAAAACTGGAACACATCAGTCATAGTTTGAAGTCCAGAGGCTGTGAACTTCTTGCCCCTCATCCCTCTCTGTTGACGATACAGAAAAATATAATTTCCCAGCTCCTTTCAGTTCAAAAGAAGGGTTAATTTGTTTTTTTCTCTCTCCTGCACATACTGCCAGACCTGCTGAGTTTCTCCAGCACTTTGCGTTTTTATTTCAGACTTCCAGCGTCTGCAGTATTTTTCTTTTACTAACTTAGTCGGTATTATTGAATGGGATAGAAATGGAATGAGGATCTCAACTGACAACTTGAAAATTATACCTATTTGAAACTTACACCAGTTCTGGAAAGTCTGCAGTTTTCGTGGGAATGAGTCATTGAGCACAAGTCATTGGCTTAAAAAACATGTTTGTGCCAGCTGGTGTTCAGCCAGATTTTTAGGAAAAATGTCAGTGATCAATTCAATGAAAGCAACCACAGGTTTATTGAAGAGGCTGGATTTAATCAGTACCATGTTGCACTGTATTATGGATGCTGCCACATGGCATTTAAACTGGCAGGAAGTTGTCGACAAGGAATGTCTAGGAACTTTTGTGTTTAATTGGTTATCTCCCGGGATGTGGCTCTTCCTTGGCAAATGTAGCAAAACCCCTCCTCGCTCAGTAGCGTTTTATCTCTCAGTCACAGAGGTCTGGGTTCAAGTCAGTGTCATGGGGCGGCATAGTGGCTCAGTGGTTATCTCTGCATTCCCACAGCGCCAGGGATCTGGCTACAATTCCAACTCCAGGTGACTGTCCGTGTGGAGTTTGCATGTTCTCCTGTGTCAGCGTGGGTTGCCTCTAGCTCCTCCAGTTTCCTCCCACAGTCCAAAGCTAAATTGTCCAGGGATGTGTAGGTCAGGTGGATTAGCCAAGGGAAATGCAGAATTATAGGGATAGGATAGAGTGGTGGGTGTGGGCGGGATGCTGTTTGGAGGGTCAGGAGGGGCCGAATGGCCTGCTTTCTCACTGTAAGGATTCTATGAGAAGTTTCACTCAAGTGTTTTAGAATGAGAACTCAAACAAATCCTCTCATTACAGTAGTGAGGGAGAGCTGCACTGTCAGACATACCAGACAGGATATCTCGTGTGGGTGGATGGTAATTATTTCTATGAGAAAGGGGAGTAATTTGGTTTGCTTGCTGAGCTGGAAGGTTCATTTTTAAGATGTTTTGTCACCATACAAGGTAACATCTTCAGTGAGCCTCCGGATGAAGCACTGCAGACGATTCCTGCTTTCTATTTATATGTTTGGGTTCTTTGGGTTGGTAATGTCATTTCCTGTGGTGATGTCATTTCCTATGGTGATGTCATTTCCTGTTCTTTTTCTCAGGGGGTGGTAAATCAGGTCCAAGTCAATGTGTAACGGGAGTAATTCTCAGTGTCCTGATGAATTCTTATCTCTCAATCACATCCTGGAAAAACATTTACATGTTTCTGTTTGTGCTGTGTGCAAATTAGCTGGCATCCTCCCCACAGTACAATGCTGTTAAAAATACTTCATTGGCTTGGAAGCACTTTCACATATGGTCATGTAAAATAATGCAAGCCCTTCTTTCTTCCTTCCTGTTCTTTCCTATTTGTTACTCAATTCTCCGCAGAAAGGAGCTCAGGACAAGGTAGGGTCAAGGTCAAGGTAACCAAATAGTTTGTCAGCACCTTCTGATCATCAGCAATGAGAACCTGCATCTATAAAGAATTTAATGGAGCAAAACATCACCATAGATGCTCAATAAGATGATATCAGTAATATCATTCTGACCCTGAATTGCAGAAGGCAATTTAAAGACCATCTCAAAGAGGACGGAGGGAGTGAGGATGAGAAGGTTTAGGGGAGAGGTTCCTGAGCTGAGGGCCCAGGCAGCTGAATGCACAGGCACCAGTGGTGAAGTGGCTATAATCAGCGATGTGCAAGAGTCCAGAATTGGAAGAATGCAATTACATTGAAGCTTTTCAAGTCTGGAGGAGACTTCAGATATGGGACAAAGTGAAAGCAATGGTTGGATCCAAAAACAAGAATGAGGGCTTTAAAACAGAGGTATTATCAGACCAGGTGCCAGTGTAGGTCAGCAACCACTGGGTCATTGAGTCATTGAGGGCTACACCATGGAAACAGGCCCTTCAGCCTTGCCTTGCCGCCCAGTTTTCACAATTAAACTGGTCCCATTTGCCTGTGGGTGATGGGTGAATAAGAACTAGAATGACTTCAGAGCCAGACAGCAGGTTTAAGACTTAAGGTAAAAACAATAACTGCAGATGCTGAAAACCAAATACTGGATTAGTGGTGCTGGAAGAGCACAGCAGTTCAGGCAGCATCCAACGAGCAAGACTTAGTTGAGTGATGTTGCTGAATGAAGTTTGCAAAACAGTGCTGATAGATGTGGAACTGAGCCCAGCTAAAGCCAACGCATCATAAAAATTAGACAAAACTGGGGTGGGGGTGGGGAGGGGGAGTGTTCTCAGTATATTTATTTTCGGACGGTTGGTTATGTTTTCTTCCAGCAAGTGCTGAAACTGAGGAAATGAGAAGGTGTTAAACTTCCAGCCAATGTTCTTCAATGACGTGCTGAATTTGTGCAGTTATATAAGCTAGTCCTTGATCTATTTTAAAGAATATGAAATGATGCAAAATAAAAACATGTTGAGTCAACAGTATATTTCCTTCAGCTAAGTCTGAGCTTTGCTTGGGAAGATAAAACATGGGCTTTGATAACTGTCGGTTTTAATTGTCCTGTTCCTTACAAAGATAAAACATCATTATATTAAAGTGGTCTTAGTTTGGAACTGGATGCTCCAGTTTTGAGAATGACGAGTCATCATTCGTCAGGAGCTGAAAGCTGTGCATATCTCCTTAGTTTCTCATATTGACTTTTAAAAATGAAAATACTCCAAGGGCTTCTTGCAGTTCGGTGCCGCTCTGCACATTCACCTTGGGTAGAGAGAATGACAATGCTGGAGTAGGCGGGGTAATGGAGGTTTTGGAAGATTGCTTATGTCATGTTTCTCAAGCACCACCTTTACTTCAGGGAACGTGTAAGGAATGGGATTGAAGCTCCTGTTTTTCATGACCATACTGTCCCTCATTGACATCATCTGTTGGCAGAGCATTCATTTTCATATTTATGTTGAGGGATGTCGATAGATTCCATCCAGACCAGTCAAACAAGAATGAAGAGACATGGATAGTCCTCTGCTCAAAGGAGTTTTTTTTCAATGGACCAGCCTATCAGCCCTAGCTGTTCCCTCAATCTAGTTTCTAAACATGAAATTCATCGATGTTATGACATGCCTCTGCAGGAGGTGAGACTTGAACTGGAGCCTCCTGGTTCAGAGATAGGGATACTACTACTGCACCACAAGAGCTATTTGTTCCCTCATTCTGCATATGGACATTAATTAAACAATTAGCAGTTAACCTTTTTTTGATTTATTCATGGGATGAGGGCATCACTGGCTGGGCCAGCATTTATTGCCCATCCCTAATTGCCCAGAGGACACCTAAGAGTCAACAATATTGCAGTGGGTCTGGAGTCACGTTAAGGCTAGACCAAGTAAGGACAAAATAAAACTGCAGACACTGGAATCCAAGGTTGACGAGCAGGAGGCTGGGAGAACACAGCCACCCAGGCAGCATCAGGAGGGGGTGAAGTCGACATTTCAGGTGGAAACCATCTTCAGGACTGAGGGCGGGTGTTGGGGGAGCTGCACATAAAGGCGGTGGGGAGACTGGGTGGTGAAGGAGGTAGAGGGTACGGTCTGGTTGGTCAATGGGAGGGATGAATCCAGTTGGTAGCTGGCAGGAAGGGTCAATCAGTGGAGTGGAAGGAAGGGGAGGGGCTGAGAAGGGAGTCAGGGGATGGCAAGGGAGGCTATTTGAAACTGGGGTACTCAGTGTTGAGTCCTCTGGGCTGTAGGCTACCCAGGTGGTAGATGAGGTGTTGTTCCTCCAATTTGCGTTCTGATTCGCTGTGGCAATGGAGGAGGCTGAGGATGGTCATGTCGGAAATGGAGTGGGAAGGGGAATTAAAGTGGGCGCTGACTGGGAGGTCCAATCGGCCCCTTCAGGCCTGGCTGTGATGCTTGGCGAACCATTCCTTCATTTACATTTGGTCTCCCCGATGTCAAGAAGACCACATTGGAAGTACCTGATGCAGTAAGCTGGGTTGGAAGAGAGGCAGGTGAACCTCTGTCTCACCTGGAAGGAGTCTTTGGGGCCCTGGGTGGAGGTGAGGGGGTGGTGCACTGGCAGGTTTTGCATCTTTTCTGGTCGCAGGGGGAGGTACCTGGTGGGATGGGGTTGGCGGGGGGGTGTCGGGGAGAGAGAAGCAAACCAAGGACTTGAAGGCAACAGTCTTTGTGAAAGGCGGGCAGGGGTGGGGAGGGGAAGATGTTCTTGGTGGTGGGGTCTAGTTGGAGTTGGCAGAAGTGTTTAAGGATGATGCATTAGATGCAGAGACTGCTATAAAATGGCCTGAATTCATCCCATTTAATTTCCTCTGCTGCTGAAATCCATATTCTTGCTATTCCAGACTCACCTATTCAAATGCAGTTGTGAATGATCCTCCACATTCCACCTCCTTATTCAAAAGCTCAGTTCCTATGTGTCAGCTCACAGTCAGCCCCATTCTGTTAAAATGTCCATATTTGCCAATCAACATTGGCTCCCCGTGAAGCAACATTTTCATCTTAACATTTCCATCTTAAAATTCTCATCCTTGTTTTCAAATCCCTCTGTTGCATTGCCCCCTCCCTATTCCTGTTTCCTCCTCCAGCCCTACGAATCTCTGAGATATCTGCTCTCCTTGAAGGCTGGCTCCTGCTTCATTTTAATTTAAACTTGCTTTAATCACATCAGCAGTAATAGCTGTGCCTTTCGTTGCTTAGATACCAGGTTCTGGAATATTCTCCCTCCCTCTCGACCTCGCTTTCCCACCTTAACACACTCCAGCGCAGTGAGATCACCTTGCTGAAGTCAAATGGGAGTCCATTCATGTACCAGAACCTCCTGTTGCCTCAGATATATTCCTGATGAAGGGCTTTTGCCCGAAACGTCGATTTCGCTGCTCCTTGGATGCTGCCTGAACTGCTGTGCCCTTCCAGCACCACTAATCCAGTATTTGGTTTCCAGCATCTGCAGTCATTGTTTTTACCTACATGTAAATATAGTCTGGTTCAAGTAAGAGATGCCTTTGGTTTGTTTGGATGGAGTCAAACTCCAGTGTCTGTTAGTTTCCTTGATATGCTACTGTACAGAATCAAACTGCATTTGTGACGATATACATAAAATTTATTTTATGAATAAAGTACACTTTGAAATGAAAAAAAACACCTTAAGAGCTCTTCTTTGACAAAACCTTTCACTGTCTGAGCTAATATCTTCTTTGTATGTCTTGGTGTCATACATTTTGTTTTGGTGTGTTTTCTGTTAAGTCCTTTTGGACAACTTAAAATAAGTTCAAGGGGTGCTGGATATTCCTCAGGAAGAGGAGGGAGATGATAAGACCAGGCAAGACACAATGACTCACAATGATGGAAAGGTATTGTGAGTAGAGCCTTGAAAGGAATTTTGTTTGGCCTTCAAATTGAGATGGTACATAGTGACTCAGCTAGTCTATTCAGTGAGTCACAAAACAACACTGACCTCAAGTCCTTGGTTTGGAGACCGCAGAAGGGAGTGAGTAGGAACCAGATTCAGGATGAATGGATGATCATGTCAAGCACTGCAGAAAGATTTGAGAAGGGGAAGAGATGCAGTGGAGTGGTCACAGTTTCAGAGGTGGAATTAACAATGTTGACTAATGGGTTCTCAATGTGATGAATCATAAGAAATAGGATCAGGCCAGTCAGCCCATAGGTCTGCTCTACTACCTGATGAGATCACAGATGGTCCATCTCGGGCCTTAATTTCACTTTCCTACATGTTGTCCATAACCTCATCAACCAAAAATCTAACTCAGTCCTGAACTATATACGTAGGTCCATAGAAGAGAATTCCAATGACTATAGCAACACTCTGAGAAGGAGACGTTCCTGCCCTTCTCCTTCTTAAACTGAAGCTCCCTTATTGGAAAACTGTCTCCTCACTCTAGACCCCTCTGTGAGAGGAAACAAACACCCTGCTAAGACCCCTAAGAACATTATCTTTACATTCAACCAACCGTTGCATTGGAATCCATGCCCCCAGTGCGTTCGACTGAGCCACCAACAAAGATGGTGCAATGCCACTAGATATTGTCCATGATATTACATCATCCTTACCATCATCACCCCCGACCTGAAGGACGGCTGATGATGTCTGTCCAAGATGACTAGTTTCTCTGGTGGGTCTTCCTGTGGCTGAAGAGATCAACTTTAGACCCACAGATCAGTGGGCCCATGAGATGATGGCATCTGCTGCCTCCCTCCCACATCATTCAGTCTCTTGATGTGATGCTAATCGGTTGACAAGTAGTCCCCATTTTAAATGGTTGCAAGCAAACTCACAGTTACCAAAACATCCGGTATTGACTGTCCATTAAGCAGGGGCTCAATCATTTGCTCACTGGCCATGTAAGAACTGTCCAGTGATGACCCTGCTACAACATGCTGTTGGGTGGACAAGGATAAAAGCAGATCCAAATTTACCCGGTCCACTCAGCCATTGAAAGCTGAGCCTGAATGATGTGCAGGTCCCCAGCATGTAGCTAATGGTAAACCATCCAGAGTCAGAGAATCAGGACAGTACAGAAGAGACCCTACAGTCCATCGACAGTACAACAATAAAATCTATCCCAGTCCCACCTTCCAGCACTAAGTCCCATAACCTTGAATGTTATGACAATTCAAGTGCTCATCTAAGTATTTTTTAAAGGTTGTGAGGTTTCCTGCCTCAACTTACCCCCCAACATCTGGATGAAAATGTTTTTCCTCAAATGCCCTCTAAACTTCCTGCTTCCCAACTTAAAATGATGCCCCTTTGTTATTGACTCTTCAACTAAGGGGAATGGCTGCTTTCTGTCCGCTCTGCCTATGCCCCTCATAATCTTATACACCTCAACCCGATCTCCTCTCAGCCAGTTGCTTCATGCATGGCCTTTCGCAGAGTGGTTTCACGATGGGCGTGTAACATCTGCAGAAAGCCAGAATAATGGAATCCCTACAGTGTGGGAGCAGACCATTCTGTCCATCAAACCCTCCCAAAGAGAACCTAACCAGACACCTCCCCCAACCCTATGTCTATCCCAAATGGGACATAAAATCCAGTCCTATATGGAGCTAACAGGGGAGCAGAGGTTTCCTCAGTAGTTGCTTTACCAAGTTCTTAAACTTGATTTTGGATTTTGCCTACCAGTTCCCCAAAGCAGTGGAAGTTTCATCTCCGCTCAGCAATCCTTCCTTTCAAAGTAGTTCTGGTTCAGTTGGATTTCATACTTTATTTATCACTTGTTGTGTTGTTCTCTTAAAGTGGACTTTTCTCCAAATTCACTTCAGTTTAAATCTGGAGAACTATCTACAAGAGAACTATCTACACTCAATTAGAAGTTTACTTTAGCGCTGCATTTATAACATTGTGATTTACTGGGATGAATGAGGAGGGATACTCTTCCATTCTGATGCTAGTTTATTTTATCGTGAGCTGTCCATTCAGTCTGTAAGCTGTGACAGCTCTCTGTAGAGTGCCTGTGGTCCAGTTAGTCCAACTCATGCTCCCCCTATTCCTCCCAAATTCAGTTCACGAACCATGAATGGTACCTTCTTTGGGGGGGGGGGGGGGGGGGAGAAGTGAGTATTCATTGGGATTAATGTGTCTCTTTTGTGAGACATTTAATCTTTGAAGTTTGAACATGAGCAATTTAACTGTGCCAAATACCTGGCAAATCAATATGTGAGGGGTAGGACTTCAGTAATCTAGGACATTTCAACAATTGACTGGTTGGTTGTCGTATTTGTAGAACCTGTGGAGGAATGACACTTCACTGTGTCCCACCCACTTTCTGTGTGAAACCACCACCAGGATAAGAGCTACTCTATGGCCATTCTCCCATTCAGTTCTATGATGGACCAGGCACATATTCTGTTTTAGCCCTCCTGGACACACTGACTGCAGTTGCAGACCATACAGTAAATGTGAAGACAATGAACATTTACACCATTTCACTAAATGGAGAAAAATCAAAGACCTCCCTGAGAAAAGACCAAGTTACCAGGTACATACTTAGAGTCATAAAGTTATAAAGCACAGAAACAGACCCTTCAGTCCAACCTGTCCATATTGACCAGATATCCTAAACTGATCTAGTCCCACTTGCTGGCATTTGGCCCATATCTTTCTAAACGCTTCCTTACACACACCACCTTCCACTTGAAAAAGTTACCATTCACGTCCATTTTAAATCTTTCCGCCTCGCCTTAAACCCACATCCTCTTGTTTTGGATAACCCCACTCTGGAAAAGGAGATTGGCTATTGGCCCAATCCTATGTTCCTCAGGAGGACTGTTTCTGTTGAGGCAAGCACAACTCATGTAGTTTCTTGTGTGAGCACATTTGTGTGGTCTTGATATCCACAGGGAAAGCCTCACCTTGGGGAAAGTGACTGGCTGATGGCTGGCAAGTCACTGCGGTTGCTGGAGGGTTTGTTATGTCTGATCGAGTATCTGAAGCATTGAGTATCTTGACTGGGCAGAAGTTAATTGAGAAGGCGAAATTAATTCCATGAAGTTGTAAAACTCATGAAATGCAAATACACACATATTAAGTTGACTCACCTTCTGGAGGGTGAAGGTTTAATTGCTAAAGTTTATCTTGACAGAGAAAATCTGATATTTGGACTCTTAGAACATAGAGCACAGTACAGATCCTTTGGCCCTCTATGTTGCACCAACCTGTAAAATCAATCTGAAGCCCATCTAACTTATACTATTCCATTTTAATCCATATGTTTATACGATGACCATTTAACTATCCTTGGTGAGTCTACTACTGTTGCAGGAAGGCCGTTCCACACCCCTACTACCCTCTGAGTAAAGAAACTACCTCTGACATCTGTCCGATATCTATCACCCCTCAATTTAAAGCTATGTCCCCTTGTGCTAGCCTTCAGTATCTGAGGAAAAAGGCTCTCCCTGTCCACCCTATCTAACCCTCTGATTATCTTGTATGTCTCAATTAAGTCACCTCTCAACCTTCTTCTCTCTAATGAAAACAGCCTCAAGTCCCTAAGCCTTCCCTTGTGAGACCTTTCCTCCGTACCAGGCAAGATCCTAGTAAATCTCCTCTGTACCCTTTCCAAAGCTTCCAACCCTTCCTATAATACGGTGACCAGAACTGTACACAATACTCCAAGTGCAGCTGCACCAGATCTTGCCTGATGAGATCATCATTAGGTATGGTTCTTGGGCTCAAAGGGTATGGGGAGAAAGTGGGATCAGGACATTGAGTTGACAATCCATTGTGATCATAATTGAATGGCAGAGCAGGCTCAAAGGGACTGATGAAGGGCTTTTGCCTGAAAAGTCGATTCTCCTGCTCATTGGATGCTGCCTGACCTGCTGCGCTTTTCCAGCATCACACTCTCGACTCTGATCTCCAGCATCTGCAGTCCTCACTTTTGCCTCAAAGGGTCAAATGCCTACTCCTGCTCCTATTTTCTATGTTTTTATGTTTCTGTTATGCTCACCATTATTGACACCTCTTCTGGGAGCAGTCAATCATGCTAGTAGATTCCAGAGCTGCTTAGCTTGCAGAATCTTAAACCTGGGAACACTGTGTTAAGAAATATGGTTAGGAAGGAAAGAATTGCATTTATTGGCTGCTTTTCACAACCATGGGAGGTTTAAAGCACTTTCAAACCAATAAAATGTTTTTGAATTGTAGTCGCTGTTGTAATTTAGGAAACGTAACTCTCACAAAGGTCAATATGATAAATGTCTTACTGTGGGTCCGTCTGTTCTTCATATGAACTCAGGCCAGACTTCAATATTTATTTCAATTGATGTTTATGAAGAATATGGACAAGCTGATAGGGGAACAGAGCTCCATGCTCTGAGCTGCACTCATTCCAATCTTCTAGGAGAGGCTTAATACATGATTATTGAGGTCATAGGTATGTCACAACATTCCTTAGAGGCTCATCCACATAATTATTAAACCATATTTTAAAACTCGTGACCAGATAATCTTTCTTTTGCAATGTTAATTAAGGGGTAAATATTGGTCAGGAAACTAGGGAGAATTCGCCTGCCTTGTATATCCACCTGACAGTGCAGTTGGACTATTGTTTGGTGTCTTATTCCCTCAGGCCTGTAATGGACAGAAACATCAACCTTGCTTTCTGTACGTAAGCATATGACAACCAGAGGGGAGGGGTAATTTAGCTCCCTTTTACCTCCCTCTCAGTCAATTTATATTTTTGTTTATGATTAGAATGTCGCTATATCACATGTCAATAAAATGCAGTTAACTAGAGAAAAACATAAAGGGCCAAATTCTTAAATGAATGAAAGAGGAATAATGTTACTTACTAATTCTAAGGAAGTATTAAAATGTGACATCAAACACACACAGGTAATAATTGTAACAGGGATGGAGTATCTGTTACTGACAGGAAGAATGAAAGCTACCCAATGTAACAGTCATGGAGTTATTCAGTGTAGAAAGAGGCCCTTTGGCCCATTATGTCCATGCCAGTCATCCAGCATCTTTCTACTCTCTTCCAATTTTCCAACACTTAGCCTGTAGCCTTGTACGCTACCACATCTCATGCATTCACCTAAATGCATATTAAGTGTTATTATGATTCCCACATTTACCACTGTTTGGATGAAAAGATTTCTTCCTTACATCCCCTCTCAGCCTCTTGGCCCTTACTTTAAATCAATGGCCTCTGCTTGTGAGAACATACATAAGATCCAGGAGCAGGAGTAGGCCATCAGGCCTGTCGAGCCTCCTCCACCATTCAATAAGATCACGGTTGATATCTTCATGACCTCAACTCCACTCACCTGCCCTCTCACCATAACTCTTCATTCCTTTGCCGTTCAAAAATAAACTATCTTAGCTTGAAGAACATTTACTGAAGTAGCGCCAAATACTTCACTGGGCAGAGGATTCCATAGATTCACAACCCTCTGGGTGAAGAAGTTCCTCCTCAATCCAGTCCTAAATCTGCTCCCCCTAATTTTGAGGCCCTCTTGTCCTAGATTCACCTGACAGTAGAAACATCCTCTCTATGTCTATTTTATCTATACCCTATACAAACATTGTATGTTTCTGTAAGATCCCCCTCCTCATTTTTCTAAATTCCAATGAATATAATCCCAGTCTACTCAGTCTCTCCTCATAAACCAACTCCCTCAACTGCTGAATCAACCTAGTGAACCTCCTCTGTACCCCCTCCAGTGCCAGAACATCCTTTCTCAAGTAAAGAGACCAAAACTGCATGCAGTACTCCAGGTATGGCCTCACCAGCATCCTATACAGATGCAACATAACCTCCCTGCTTTTAAACTCAATCCCTTTAGCAATGAATGACAAAATTCCATTTGCCTTCCTAATTACTTGTTGTAGCTGCAGACCAACCTTCTGCAATTCATGCACAAGGGCACCCAGGTCCTTCTGCATAGCAACATGCTCCAACTTTTTACAATTCAAGTATGGTCCTTTTTACTGTTACTCCTATCAAAATGGATGGTTTCATATTTATTAACGTTGTATTCCACCTGGCAGACCTTTACCCACTCACTTAAATTATCTGTGTTCCTTTGCAAAGTTTCACAGTCCTCTGCATTGACCTCTCTCCTAAAGTGAAACATTTCTTCCAAACTAAATCATCTCTACCCCTCATTATTTTGTGGATCTCAAACAGTTCCCCCAACAGCCATTTCTTTTCGAACGAAATCAACCCTACCCTATCCAATCTCTCTTCTTAGCTGCCATACTTCAGCTAAAGAGGCATCCAAATGAATCTCCTCTCTGATGCTTAGAGTCCTTGTGGTGTCAGGTTTTTAACATGAAACCTCAGGTTTTAATTGTTGACTGGTGTCTCAGCATTGGTGACATTTATTTATCAGGTCTTTGAGAATAATGTATTTTCAATTTCTTTTTTTCACTGAGCACTGTCTTCTGAGATGATAAGAGAAACAGGGGAGACAGTACTGGCTCTTATTGTCACAAATTCATTTGCCTTCTCTCTCTTCTCTACTCAAAACCAGTTGTTGAAATACTTTTAACTTGTGTATTCCTGTGCCTGAGTTCATTGTTTTCTTACAGTATATTCTTGCAGGCAATCTTTCATCTCCCAACATATGAAATTACCACACATGTGGGATATAAAACACAAGGTGCAAATTACTTGATATGGACTTAGTTTTCTAGTTTAATGTCTATATAAAACTAACAGTTTCTGTGCAGAGTAAAGCTCCTGAGAGAGGGCTCATTCACTCTGACTGCTTTTCTTGTCTTTCTTCTTTTCTCACTATTTTTTCTTTCTTTTAGTTTATTTTTTCCACTTTCCTGAATCTAACCACTACCCCTTGATGTTCATTGGCATTACAATCAACTGTCAATATCCTTGGGGTTATCATTGACCAGAAACTCAACTGGACTTACCGTACAAATACAATGGCTACAAGTGAAGCTCAGAAGCTAGGAATCTTGCAACGAGTAACTCACGTCCTGACTCTCCAAAGCCTGTCCACCATCTACACGGCACAAGTCAAGAATGATCCCAGGAATTAAAGGCCTCTGGGTCTGTACTCAATGGAGTTTAGAAAGATGAGGGAGATCTGAATGAAACTTACAGTATAATGAGAGGCCTGGATAGAGTGGTAGTGGAGATGATGTTTCCACCAGTAGGAGAGATTAGGACCCGAGGGCACAGCCTCAGAGTGAAGGGAGAATCCTTTAGAACTGAGAATGAGGAGGAATTCCTTCAGCCAGAGGGTGGGAAATCTGCAGAACTCATTGCCACAGAAGTCTGCGGAGACCAGTATTTAAGACAGAGGTAGGCAGGTTCTTGACCAGTAAAGGGATCAATGGCTCCAGGGAAAAGGCAAGAGAATGGGGTTGAGAAACATATCAGCCATGAATGAATGGCAGACCAGGCTCGATCGACCAAATGGCCTAATTCTTCTCCTGTATCTTATGGTCCAAGTCAGGAGTGTGAGGGAATACTCCCCACTTGCTTGGATGGGTGCAGCTAAGCTTGACACCATCCAGGACAAAAGTGTTGGTGGAAAAGTGCTGCAGGTCAGGGAGCATCCAAGGAGCAGGATGCTGCCTGACCTGCTGCGCTTTTCCAGCAACACATTTTTCAGCTCTGATCTCCAGCATCTGCAGTCCTCACTTTCTCCTACCATCCAGGACAAAGTAGCCCGCTTGATTGGCACATATCCACATGTGCCCACTCCCTCCACCAGGCTCAGTAGCAGCAATGTGTACCATCTACAAGGTCCACCATGCAAATTCACCAAAGATCCTCAGGCAGCACCTTCCAAACCCATGACCACTTCCATCTGGAAGGACAAGAGCAGCAGATACATGGAAATACAGTAACCTGCTAGTTCCCCTCTAAGCCACTCACCATCCCAACTTGGAAACATATCACCATTCCTTCGGTGTCACTGGGACAAAATCCTGGAATGCCTCTCTAAGGGCATTGTGGGGTCGACCTACAGCACAGGGACTAGAGCGGTTCAAGAAGGCAGCTCACCACCATCTTCTCAAGGGGCAATTAGGGATGGGCAACAGACGCGAAGCTGGAAGAGCACAACAGGTCAGACAGTATCTGAGGAGCAGGAAAGGTAACGTTTTGCCCCCAAACCCTTTATCATGAAGGGTCTCGGCCTGAAATGTTGACTCTCCTGCTCCTTGGAGGCTGTCTGACCTCTTCCAGCTTCACATCTACTGACTCTGACCTCCAGCATCTGCAGTCCCCACTGTCTCCTGGGCAATAAATGCTGGCCCAGTCACTGACACTCACATCCCAAGAGTGAATAGAGCGTTTCAGTTTTAACCTGTTGCTGAATGGATGTTTTTTTTAAAACAAGAGCTCAATCTTCCCCACCAGCAGAGGGGAGCAGTGACTGACTTAATGATGTTTTCTTTCACCCAATACTGTACAGCTTCTCCTCTGCAAGTGCTGGATCTCTGGCAGTTGGTTCTTTGTGTCTCTTCCATGCCTGTGTGGGTTATTCCCCCTGGCGAGGCGGCAGGATCACATTTCACATCCGCGACACTGTTCAGAAGCTGGGCTGGAGCATTCTCGCTCAGCGCTGCCAGTAACACACGTCCTCCGCTCGCAATGTAACAAAAATGGCTGAGAGGTAAGAGAAATGCTGCTTTTCAAAAGTCTGGTGCTGCATTTGGATTGTATTTCTTTTTTTTAAAAAAAAAATTCTTTTTAACCGATTCTAAATTTGAGAGTTTGCAAGCAACCCTTGGTTTGTATTTTCTTCCAAGCATTTATTTTTCCTCCTTCTGGATTATGTTCAGTGAAAACCCTTTATAAAAACTTGGGATGAGTTGGACTGTGTTCTGAGAGGCAGAAAGGAGTCGGTGTTGTTGGATTCAGGGTAGATTTGGGGCAGTCTGTGAATATTGTGCACTTCTCCCCTCTCCCTGTAACCTTTGTTACGTGTATAACCAAAAAGTAACCGAGTAGAGAGGTATTCCTGTTTTGCTATATTTTTTCGCGTTTTAAGTGAAATTGTTCCGAATCTATCCAGTTGGCCCCGGGAGTTCGCAATTTTCTGCAACATTCTTTTGTTGCCTTGTTAGCAACAGGAGGGGTTCCTGCTCTCAGTCCTCAAGTTTTAACCCCCTCCCGGAATCTGCAAGTTGCCACATTTTATATCGTTAAACCTTCATGTAGACTCAAGTCGGTCTCCCATGAAGTTGTTCTCCATTTGTCAGTGTTTGTGTCTCGTGAACAGTGCTTTCTAATTAAGATTTAAACCACCCCCCCATTCTCACACACACACAAACCTTCAGGAAGGGTGGAAATTTGCAATTATTTTTTATTAAAAGCGAATTAGATTTGTCTATAATCCGTATCCAAACACTGGGAACCAGGCACAGGCACCTTCCTGTAATCCAATTGACTTTGATCCTAAACCCTTTATCAATAGTCCCAGTTTGAATGGTCGATCAGGTCCACAGGGATTGAATAAATGGATGTGTTTTTTTATTATTGGGAGGGGGAATTGCTATGTTGCTGAAAATGTTTGGATTTGATAAAAGTTGTTGAAAGAGATTGCCATGCACAAGCTCCCGTCATATGAGTAATTTAGCCTGATTCATACAGTACCTGGGTGTTAATTATATCACACAGCATTGATGACTGTTATTATGGAGGGGGCTAGGTGAACAGATTTTAGAAACTTGCTGTAACCTGCCTGTAGTGCGACATTGAAAATTTATTTTTCAGTCGGCGACAGATCACTAAAGACCAGGACCATATCCAGTTCTATTCCCCCTGTTCTCCAGTGAATTGGCTATTTTTGGGATCGGGTTTATGATCTTGCACACACCACCACAGCTGCTCCCGGGATAGAGAGGGTCTTCCTGAGCTCTGGCTCTGGAATATCATCAAGTCATTCTTGCCAGAAAGCTTGTAGAGTCAGAATGACGATGGGATCTAACTGACCGGTCAGGATTCACATTGTTGGATAGCTTAGCAATGCTTCTTCCCTTGGTATTTTCGAATCAACCTGCTCTGAGATACTTTTACACACCTCTGGAGCAGTTGGGACTTGAGCCCAGGTCTCCTGTCTCAGAGGCAGGGACACCGCCACTGTGCTGGAAGAGCCCTATGCTTCTTGTTTAAGCTGGCACTGAAAGGATGACTGTTTAAGCTGAGTGTTTGGAAGGACAGGGTAGGTCAGCAGATACTCGTAGAACTCTGTGTGGCTTAGAACCCTTGGGGAGGGAGCGTGGGTGGTGCCATGGGACCCTGATGGAGGAAGCATTTCACCTGAATGTCTAAATACTGTTGGTACAGAAGATAATGTGTATGTAAGCAGGCAAACTGGAAGAAGGGGTAATTTTCCTAAGGTAACTCATCGATGTTACAAATAGCATGTTATCTGATGTTTAGCTGTGGTGACATTGGCTGATGTCAGTAACGTACACGATGCGCGCACTCTGTGGAAGCACCCAGGAGTGAGCCGTGTTGGGGAATTCTGTAATCTGTCTAACATGGGGTGATTGTGGTCACCTCTCTCACTATCCATTGACAGGAGTGGTTTTATTACCTCACGGGATTTCCCCACATTACCAACGGCAAGAATGTTCTGGATGCCAAAGGGAAGCGTGTGCATAGCAATGCATCATTGAAACTGCCTTCTGAAAGTTGGGATTGTATGGAAATCGCAGCCAGGATTATGGTCTTCTGCAGAGAAACACGTTCTGGTCGATAGTTGTTGGCAGGGTGGTGGGGGTGGGATTGGAAATGTGGTGTTGGCTGTAGGAGAGGGGATTCAGGCAAAAAACAATGCTTTGTTTGACTCGACATGAGGAATATCTCAAAACCTCCATCATCCTCTTGCCGCACTCCTCTCTTCTCTCTCAGGGACACTAATTGTCTCTTGGCGTGGGGCGGGGGGGGGGGGGGGGGTGGTGCTGGAGGTGATGTGAAGGGGAAGAAACTGGGTGTGGATTGACATCATCTCAGTCAGATATAATTGCAGGGGCCTGAACGTGTTTAGCAAACACTGAAAGGAAGGGCAGTCATTTCTTTGTGCGTGTGTTTGTTTTGTTTCAGTGTTACATGTAGACATGTCTCATCTTGATTGTGACATTTTAATTTGGAATGTGAATTCAGAATTCTCTTCCTGTTCCTGATTTTGTTGATATTTGTGAACTCAGCTGGCTGAGTTTGTGGCTGGCCTTAGATTATTGCTAACCCTAACCCTACATTTGGACTTTGTCTTTTGTTCCTTCTCCCCACCCCCCCCCTCTCTCTCTCTCTCTCTCTCTCTCTCTCTCTCTCTCTCTCTCTCTCTCTCTCTCTCTCTCTCTCTCTCTCTCTCTCTCTCACTCACACACACACACACACACACACACACACACACACACACACACACACACACACACACACACACACATTCATGCCATGCTGTTATGTTGGGACTGGTGATTCATTTCATTTCACCTACGTAGCTACCTAATTTGAAATGCATCATGAAGGGAATGCTGAGATTTGAAGCAGTAATTACAAAATGGAAGCTGGCACCATTGGGTCCCATCGTTCTTCTGATATGCCAAATAGCTCTTGTCTGGAAGTGGACAGTGCTGTATTTATTCTGATTAATGCTGGAGGAAGATCTTGATTTTTTTTGTTTTGCCATGTTCCTGAATATTGGAAACCCTATTGCCATTGGAGTTGGCATCTCCTTTTCGCATTCTCTGTCCGAAGGCCCAACTCTCAAAACCCTGGTGTCCAACCACAGCAGAGGCAAATCCACTTCAGTCAGAACCGGAATTGAACCCTGTGCTATTAGCACCAGTCTGATTCATGCTGGTCACCAGGCTATCTGAGCTTTGTTTCTCTCTCTGTCTCCCCCTCCCCTTGCCCCCCACTTCTCCCCAACTCTGTCTGTCTGTCTGTCTCTCTCTCTCTCTCTCTCTCTCTCTCTCTGGCTCTCTCTCTGGCTCTCTCTTTCTCTGTCTCTCTCTCTCTTTCTCTGTCTCTCTCTCTCTCTCTCTGTCTCTGTCTGTCACTCTCTCTCTATCTTTAACTATCTATCTCTGACTATCTATCTATCTCTCTCTCTTATACCCACAAACACAAACACTTGAGTTCCTGTGGTAACAGCTAATGTTACATACCTGTTGCAGCACGGAGCTATGAACAGGAATGGCCGAGGCTCTGATTTCTTGCTCCCACATAGCTGACGAGGAATTTCTCTCACTGTTCCTGTCAGTCAGCTGCATGTGTTGGAAGGCTTTGCAGGTTGATCCTCCACCTGTTTGGCTGCTTTCCGAATATGTCTCCCTCGGCCTCCGAGTCCCAGAGTGGAGCTGGCAGCTGAAGCTCCTGGCTCAGAGGCTGGGACTCTACGCATTGTGCCACGAGAGCTCCATCATTGGGTCATGACACCATGAAAGGAGGGCATTTGATTCATTCCAGACTCGATGGTGTAATTTACACTGGCAATATAGACAGCATCAAATGGATTAATTTTGTAAAGGATTGAGCCAATGTGATATCGAGTTGACTCTACAATGTTCTGAGAAAGATTAATTCAAGCTTGTTATAGAATCCCTTCAGTGTGGAAGCACGCCATTCTGCCCATAAAGTCTGCTCTGACATTCCGAAGAGCATCCCAACCAGCCCACATTTCTCATGGCTAACCCACCCAGCCTGCACATCCATGAACACTATTTGGCAATTTACCATGGCCAATTCATCTAACCGGCACATCTTTGGGCTGTGAGAGAAAACTGGAGCACCCAGAGGAAATACACGCAGTCGCGGGGAGAATGTGCAAACTCCACACAGACCGTCACCGAGGCTGGAATTGAACCTGGGTCCCTGGTGCTGTGAGGTCGCAGTGCTAACCACTGAGCCACTGTGCCACCCTCTATGGTTGGGAGGAGGTCCTGAATTACACCCACAGTCCCCACTCTGGAACTAGGTTGAGTGACATGAAAAAGTTTTTAGATAGAGAGTTTTATCTGCAATGCACTGCCTGAATAGCTGGTGGAGGCAGATACACTGGTAACTTTGAAAATAATGGTAGGGACTTGGTGGGGGGGCGGGGGGGAAACAAATGTGAAAATGAGAGGGAAGAGCACGAATGGGTCTGATTGGGTTCTCTTTGAGCGAGGCAACAAAACGTTGTTTCAAATGGCCTCCTCTTGTGCTGTACTATTCTGTTATTATCATGTTAGTTTCGGCTGAAAGCCCAAATCTGGAGCTACGTGGCCACAAGGTGTTTGGGAGTCGTGAGATTTTGGTCCATCTCTCGCTCGCTGATGTTCCAGGGCCTACCTTAGAGAGCACTGCTCTGTCAAATGTGCTATTTTGAGGAGCCATTATACTGAAAACTCCATCTCCCCTCAAGATTATGCAAAAATAAATCTGTGGTACTGTTTTGATGAAAAGTTGGGGAGTTCCACTCAGCCTGTGTTTGGCTCATTGCCAACATACATGTGCAGTATCATGTTTGCTGGCTGTGTGTAGTGTGAGCTGCTTGTTTTCACTGTGCTACGACAGGAGCCACACTTCAAGAATACCTGGCGTCCTTCCATCTGTGAAAGCTGACGGACAGGTAGCAGTGCGTTTCAGATGGCACCTCTGCCAATAGCAGAACAGGACATTCGGTCAAGGCAGGCTGTGCCACGAGTGCCAAGCTGAATCAACCCAGTATCGGTATGGATTGCTTTTATTTTGATGCTGCCAAGCCTTATACCACTGGTCGCTGTGGTGTTGTCATTTTCCTGTGTTGTCAGCTGGTGACTCTCGGTTGTGAGAGTCAGTGCACCCAGCATGCCCTTTGAACTGGCGCATTGGATGTCCCACTGGTTATCTGGAGAGCCCTTGGGTATGTGACCATATTCCATCCTGAAGATATGCCCAAACCAAAGAAGTCTTTGCAATTTGAATCATAGAATCCCTACATTGTGGAAACAGGCCATTTGGCCCAACAAGTCTACACCGACCCTCTGAAGAGTAACCCACCCAGACCCATTTCCCTACACTATTACTCTACATTTCCCCTGACTAATACACCTAACACATCCCTGCACACTATGGGCAATTTAGCCTGGCCAATCCATCTAACCTGCACATCTTTGGACCGTGGGAGGAAACTGGAGTACCCAGAGGAAACCCACGCAGACACGGGGCGAACGTGCAAACTCCACACAGACAGTCGCTCAAGTTTGGAATCAAACCCAGGCCTTGGCACTGTGAGGCAGCAGTACTAACCATGAGCCACTGGGCCACCCTGTACACGGGAGGTAAGATTCATGTCTAGGTGACTATGGTTGAAGGACAATGGTGATTGACACTTTGGGTGGCGATCTCTCCTGTTCTTTGGTCAGTGCAGAGTAATCTTGCCCATTGGCCTGACTATGCAGCTACAACAGCTGTCTCATTGCCCATCTGAAAGAAGGCATTGCCGGTCACTGCAGCCTTCTCTCAGCACATTATCAGCTTGCCTCTATTTATAGTGAGCGACCGTGGCTGGAATAATTGAGGAAGCGGATTTGATCCAGCCCTCAGGGCTGGGCTCCCTGACGTGCCCCATCAGATACCTGGCCAACACTTGCTGTTCCAGCACCGGCTCGTGAACCTAATGAATCTGGAGGAGGATGAAGCCGTTCAGCTCCTAGTGCCTGCTCCATCATTCAGTAAAATCATGGCTTATCCAGCTGGGCCCTCCACCCCACATGCCCAGCTACCCCCTAATAATCTTGTTTCTCAAGAATTGATTTATTTCAGAAGTATTCAGTGGCCTCCCCTGCTTCCTGTGGGCTAAGGTATTCCACTAATTCACAATCCTCTGACAAAGAAAACAAAACCTCTTCGCCTTTGCATTAAATGTGTTCCCAGTGTCTCTTCTCCTGGGCTTCTCAAATCTGCCCTCCCTACGCGTGCACGGGAGGAAACTATTTTCCATTCTCTCTTTCTGTGCAAGGAAAAATATCTCAATGAATTGGGTAGCTGAGGGCCCTCCAGGACTTTCGAACTGGCACAGGTTAATCATGGAATATATCCCCCTTGACTTCCTCTCAAATATGTTGCACCAAAAAACTGAATTATTCTATAAAATATGGCAAGCCTTTCTGAACTATGTCGACACAGATATATCGGCCACGTTGTCAAGGGCTTTTGCCTGGCTGTGGTAGTGGTTCTGGTTGATCCAGGGGCCCCGGGGGAGGAATTCCGTATAAATATGGGGTTTATTATGACTATATGTTAATCCATTTTGAGTATGTACTTAATTATTTAATTATTATATTATTTTTCGCTAGTAATGTATGATATCCTATTTTATGTTTTGGTTGTTTGTAGAATAGATTAGTAGTTAGTTGGGTTTTTTCCTTTTTTTTGTATTTTGGTTATTATTTATTTTTTTTATATTTAATTGTATGTTAGTGTTTATGCTTGTTTGTATTCCTATGTAATTTTGTAAAAAATGTTAAAAAGTTTCCTTTTTTTTTCAATAAAAATACCTATTTAAAAAAAACTGTGTTCTGGTTTCACCCACACGAGGAAACGTCCTTTCAGCATCCACCCTGTCAACTCAGGATTCTGTACATCTCAAAAGGATCTCCTATAATTCCTCTTAATTCTAAATGGGCTAGGCCTGTCCAACTTTGCCTCATGAGTTACTCCCCTCATAGCAGGAGTCACTTACATCGCAGGAATGTCATGGACTGTGGTTCCAATGGACAGTTGTTGCTGAAGAAACCATTATGTAAAGCACGAGTGGTCATCCACAACAAGGTTTCTTGGACTCTTCATGTGGACACACTGGTTACAAAGGTCCAACGACGTCTATTCTTCTTTCGGCAGCTGAGGAAATTTGGCATGACGGCAAATACTCTTGCTAACTTGTATAGGTGCGCCATCGAGAGCATTCTGTCTGAATGTATCACTAACTGGAATGGCAACTGTACCATTCAAGATCGGAGACGGTTACAGAGAGTGGTGAACTTGGCCCAGACAATCACAAAGGCCAACCTCCCACCTATAGAATCCATCTACCAGGCCCGCTGTCAAGGAAAGGCTGCCAGCATTCTCAAAGATCCATCCCACCCTGGCAATTTTTTTCTACAACCTCTACCATCAGAGAGAAGGTACAAAAGCCTGAACACACACACTCCAGCCGGTTTCAAAATAGTTTCCACCCTACTGTTGCTAGAATACTGAATGGCCTCTCAAACCTTTAACATTTGCCTGTACCTGTGTTTTTGTTTTTGCTGCGGACGACCTATTATTTGCTTATCTATGCTATTTAACTCAGTGATCTTCCTGTATTGCTCGCAAGACAAACCTTTTCACTGTGCCTCGGTACATGTGACAATAAATTCAATTCAGTTCAATTCAATTCAATTCATGAGGTTTTTTTCATAAGAATCCACATGGCAAGATTTATTTGGGCAAGATCAAAACAATAATTTGTCATCAGTCGTTGTTGATGTCATTAGTCATTATCGGTTTGGAAGTAAAATTATAAATTATAAGTTGATGTTGGATAGGCTGAGACCTTTTTCACTGGAATGTGGGAGGATGAGGGGTGACCTTTATAGAGGTTAATAAAATCATTAGAAGTGCAGATAAGGTGAATGGTTGGTGTCTTTTTGCTAAGGGAGGGGATTTCAAGTCTAGGGGACATATTTTCAGGTGAGAGGAGAAAGATTTTATAAAGACATGAGGGCCAATTGTTTTGCGCAGAGTGGATACGATGACAATATTTAAAAGATGTTTGGATGAGTACATGAATAGGTCATGTTTGGAGGGATATGGGCCGAATACAAGCAGGTGGGACGAGTTTGGGAATTATGGTCGGCACAGACTGTTTGGGTCAAAGGGTCTGTTTCCATGCTGTATGACTCTATCTGCAAAAAAAACTATCCCAGTTGCCTACCCATTCGTCTGCTTGTTTCTGAAAAATAGGCTGAACCTAACGTGGTGAAAGTGTTGGTATGTTTGGGTCCCACTTGTGCAGCTGATAGTGGATGTGTGCTGCTTCCTTGTTCTAGTGGAAACAACATGATGAACATTCATGCGTGTTGGAGCTACTGAGAGCGTGCTTTTTCTCCTGGTTATTATCCGGTCCTGAAGGAGTGCTGCACTACCGGAGGTACTGTCCTTTGCAAAAGATGTTTAAAAACGCAAAAGCTCCACGCCCTCCTCAGGTGGATCCATTGGCCATGTTGAAGAGGAGCTGAGAGTAATAGCCCTAGTATTTAATCCATCAACCGGCATCCCAAATAATACTACTTGGTCATTCTCCATTGTGATTGTGGGATCTTGCCATGCATACATTGGCAACTGGATTTCCTCCATTGCAATAGTGACTACGTGACAAGGAAACGTAGGCGATTGCATGTAAAGACTTCTTCCAGGCACCCCGGGTTTCTGGCAGATATTATATAACCACCACCTTTCTTTCCTAACCATGTGAGAACGTTAAGGGAAGTGAAACAGAAGACATTGGAAACGTGAATGAATGTGGAAGAAAGAATAGTTTAGTGAATTAAAAATTTCCTTTCGGTTATGGATTCCTTCAATCAGGACCAGACAGTAAATATAGGATAATGGATACCTGCACATGTATTGCTGGATGAAAAGTTTCAGGTGACTGCTTTATATAGCAGTAGGGCAGATCGCACAACTCTCTAGTGTCATCTTGATCCTAGGCTCGGGTTACAGCCTATAGGTTTTAAACATGAAAACGTACTCGCTGCATGTTCGTAGGATCCTAGAGGTGAAGTAGATTTGACATGTGCTGATCAAAGGCTTTTTTCCGTGACTTTTGCAAACGTTTCTTCAGTTACGGCCAAGGCTAGAATGAACTGCTGACTAGCTGTTCTATGGAAGGTGTTACTGGTCTGCGTTCTTGGGCTCTTGCACTCCTTGCATTGAAGTTACTGCTGGTGACGATGAAGGAGTAGAGGTGGTTCAGGTGAGGATGGATTGGGATTTGGGAGGGGAATTTGGTGATGGTGTACCGTCTATCCTTGCCCTTATAGATGGTGAATGTCATTCTCGAGTAAGTCTGTTAAAGGAGCCTTGGTTGAGTTGCTGTGGTGCATCTTGTGGACGGTATGCCTGCTCTTACTGTGCAGCCATGGTGGAAGGAATTGATACTTAATCTAGCAGATGGGCCTCCTGTTTATTTTCAAACCCTTCCATGGTCTTGCCACTCCCAGTTCCTGAAAATTCTTCCAACCCCAGAACCCTGTCAAAATACCTGTGCTCCTTGTGAACATTTCCAGTGTTAATCACTCCAATGTTGCAGATCTGAAGCTACGCTTTCAAGGCTCTGAGCTCTGGAATTCCCTGCCTAACCTGCTCTGGGCTCTGTTTGCTTTCTTCCTTCTCGGACATTCCTTCAAATGTGTCTTTTGCATCAGACTTTTGCTGTCCAATGAGTTTGCCTTTGGTCAGTATGACATCACTTGATAGAGACGTTTCGGTTGCTCAGTTGGCTGGATGGCTGGTCTGCAATGCAGAGGGATGTCAGCAGCGTGAGTTCAATTCTGGCACCGGCTGAGGTTACCGTGATGGAGCCTTCGTTTCAAACTCTCCCCTCTCCTTCTCAGACTCTCCCCTTTCCTGAGACCATCAGGTTAAACCGCCACCATTTCACCTGACGAGCGAGTAGTGCTTCAAAAGCTTGTGATTTCAAATTAGCCTGCTGGACTATAACCTGGTGTCATGTGACTTCTGACTTGGTCAACCCCAGTCCAACTCCAGAACGTCCTCATCATGACTCTGTACAGAGAGAGCAGCCCTCCGGTCTGGTAGGACTATGAGCTACCTTACCTCTCGCTTGCCAGCACTGTCAATATGCGTCATTTTGCTGATGAATTGGCTCAGACTGATGGACAGGGTTGGATTTCTCCTGTGTTTTTATCTCTGAGATCAGGGTGTGAGCATGGGCAATAAACAAACTCTTGGCACGGTGCTGGCTTTAACAAGACTGGAGCAACTTGGCTCAGAGCACGGCTATTCCAAAGCACTGGCCCTCCTGACAGGATATTGTCAGGGCAACGATTTGCGTCGACTGCAGGGAATGTCTGTATCCTATCACAGGAGGAACAGAAAGCATTTTGTTTTGGAGAAAGATGTGAGTGCCTTACTGATCACTTGAAGGTTTGTTCAGAAGCTGACAGAAAACCAGCCTCACTGTCACTTCTTTAAACTGGCAGCTTGGATTCCGACAGAATTCCAAGAGGGCGGCACAGTGACCCAATGGTTAGCACTGCACAAAGCGCCAGGACCCGGGTTCAATTCCACCCTCGGGCAGCTGTCTATGTGGAGTTTGCACATTCTCCCCGTGTCTGTGTGGGTTTCCTCTGGGTGCTCCGGTTTCCTCCCACATTCCAAAAATGTGCAGGTCAGGTGAATTGCTTGTGCTAAATTGCCCGTAGTGTTCAGGGATGTGTAGGTTAGCCATGGGGAAGGTAGGGTTACAGGGTGGGGGTGTTAGATCTGGGTGGGATGCTCTTTGGAGAGGGTTAGTGTGGAGGCGATGGGCTGAATGGCTTGCTACCATTCTATAGGGATTGTGCGATTCTGGAGTAGTGTCTGAGATCCGATGGGGAGACTTTGAGGCTGCAAACTCCAACTCTTATCCAAGTGTGTTTCGTCGACTGCTGAGCATTTTGAACTGTTACCTTTGATTCTTTGAAGCTAGTTTGAGAACCCACAATCCAGGATTTATTAACTGGACATGAGCATAAAGGGAGCTTCAGCTGGCTAATGTCTACTGTTGGGAATGGGTTCTCAGATATTGATCCTTCATTTTGTCTTGACACTGATTAAAAGAAACCTACGAAGGCAGCTTTATAAAGACTGCTACTGTGGCTGGCTGTCCAGTGTGTTATTCCTGATAATTGAACAGAAACACTGTAATTATGTGACTGCAAATAGTTGGAAGCAGAACCTTACTTGAGAAAATAAACATTTTTTTTTGGGCCTTCCCTCTTGTGTCCTTATTGGATTGTCGCTTTATGGATATTGAGGCAACTTTTCCCAGGCTGTCTGTCTGAGGAAAGATATACTGGTGTTGGGGGCAGTCCAGGGAAGGTTCACTCAGCTGATCTGAGTACGGAGAGACTGCCTTACAAGGAGAGGCTGAGTAGGTTGGGCCTGTACTCGTTGGAATTTTAAAAAATGAGAAGAGACCTTCATGAAGTGTACAGAATTCTGAGGTGATGTGGAGAGGTTGTTTCTCCATTGTGGAAGAGCCTTGCACCAATGGACATAATCTCAGAGTAAGGGGTCATACATTTAAAACAGAGGTGAGAAGGAATTTCTCCTTGGAGGGGAGTTAACCTCTGGAATTCTTTGGTTGTAGAGGTTTGATCATGAAACATATTCAAGACCGAGGTAGATTTTACGGGAATTGAGGGTTGGGGAAAAGTTTGGAAAGTGGATGATGAGATGAGCCATGATCACATTAAAAGGCAGAGTAGATGGGCTGAATGGCCGACTTCTGGTAAATCTGATGGTGTTATAGATGGTGGTCTTTGGGCAAAACACAATGTTAATTTCCCAGTAGATAACATAATCAACTTGACCTGGTTTTACACCAGGCAAGTGAGAGTCTTGCCTTGCCCTGACTGCAGCAAATGAGATTCTGTACCGATGAGGATCTGAGTCTCGGGTCCCAGTTTGAATAACTTGATATAGTGCCAATCACTGCCTTTAGAGTCATAGAGATGTACAGCATGGAAACAGACCCTTCGGTCCAAGTTCGACAGTTAGCAAGCCTATTTGTTTTGTTTTCCTGTTACCCTGATAATTAGTTTCCAGCCTATTCCCATGCATGAATGTTACCAACTATGTTTCTTTATGATGAAGTAAATTATCTTCAATTGGTGATATGTTGGCTGGCCAAGGTTATGGAATGGTGTGTGAATACCTTGTATCTCCTTTGACTGCTGCGTATAATGCAGTGCATTCATTTTACTCAATGCTGGTAACAGCACAGTGTCAAAGCAGTACAACACAACAGGCGGGTTTGCTTGGTATCCTTTCGGCATTGATGCTCCTCACGATCTTTGGATATGTACCGAAATTCACAGAACATTTTCCAAATGAAAGAGACGTCTTTGGTCTTGCAGGAAATGCAGATTTGTGTTTTCCTGTGGATCAAAGTGTTGGTTTATTGCTTTGGGTCAAAGTTCGCTGAAATTAGCCGTGCAGCGATGGCTTTGTTTGACTAACTTTCTGTGTGACTGTGCCTTTTGGCTTCATTGGAACGTACAAGCGGACTTCAGGAGGGACAGAAGGAGAGTGAAGAGCAAAGCCAACATCAAACCAAAGGACATAAAATAAAGACTTGGATAAGTTGTGAAGCTTTTGTTTGAGAAATAGAGGAATTTCGTTTAGATTAGATTACTTACAGTGTGGAAACAGGCCCTTCGGCCCAACAAGTCCACACCGCCCCGCCGAAGCGCAACCCACCCATACCCCTACATCTACCCCTTACCTAATACTACGGGCAATTTAGCATGGCCAATTCACTTGACCTGCACATTTTTGGACTGTGGGAGGAAACCGGAGCACCCAGAGGAAACCCACGCAGACATGGGGAGAATGTGCAAACTCCACACAGAGAGTTGCCTGAGGCGGGAATTGAACCCGGGTCTCTGGCGCTGTGAGGCAGCAGTGCTAACCACTGTGCCATCGTGCCGCCCACAATGGAGTTTAAGGAGAGAAGGGTTAAAGGTTGTGTGGGGATGGTGAAGGGCAAGAGTGTGCACTGAGGTGCAGACTGTGGAGTATGATGGGCTACGAGCTGGGAGATTCTGCTCTTTATTTGCTCATGCAATGTGGGTGTCACAGGCTCAGCCAGCGTTTATTGCCCAGAGTCAATGAATGAAAGCCAAGCCACTTTAGGGAAGGGAACTGCTTTGCTTACCTGGTAAAAACAATGATTGCAGATGCTGGAAACCAGATTCTGGATTAGTGGTGCTGGAAGAGCACAGCAGTTCAGGCAGCATCCAAGTAGCTTCGAAATCGACGTTTCGGGCAAAAGCTCTCTTACCTGGTCTGGTCTACATGTGACTCCAAACCCACAGCAATGTGATTGACTGTTAAGAGTCATGTGTAGACCAGACCAGGTAAGCAAGGCAGTTTCACTCCCTGAAGGGTATGAACGAACCAGGTGGATTTTCAGTGACAGTGTGATTGCATGGTCACCCTTGCTGTAGTAATTAAGGTGATGGATTACCTTCGAATCCATTAGGGTTTCCTGTGGCGGCTCAAATCCTGCCAACTACACCTTTTGTGTGCCTTGCTGTTGTAGATGACATGGTGACTCAATAGTTAGCACTGCTGCCTCACAGGGCCAGGGACCTGGGTTCGATTCTACCCTCAGGCGACTGACTGTGTGGCATTTGCACATTCTCCCTGTGTCCAAAGGTGTGCAGATTCAGTGGATTGGCCACACTGAGTTGACATTGTGTCCAGGGATGTGCAGGTTATGTGGGTTAGTCAAGGGAAATGTAGGATTACAGGGGTAGAGTCGGGGGATGGTTCTGGGTAGGACTCCCTTTGGAGGGTCGGTGTGGACTTGATGGGCTGAACGGCCTGCTTCCACGCTGCAGGGATTCCACGATTCACTACTTGATTTGGGAAGGAATGAGATTGGGAAAAATGGAACCTTCATGGTGACCTCAGGGAGACAAACCAGTGCTGCCAGCATCTCACTGCATCACAAACCAGCTGTCCAGCCAACTGAGCTAACTGACCCATCTGATTGGTCAGATATGCCTTGAGTGATTGGTTGCCCATTTTCAGAGGGCAGTGCAAAATCAGTGACATTGTTCTGGGTCGGGAGTTATGTGTAGGGCAGCCCAGGGCAGCAGATCTCCTCTTCGGATAGACATGATTAAACCAGAGGATTTTCAACCGTGGTGTTATGGTTTTGTGATCATTATTTTGTTATTGCAGGGAGTATTTTTTTTTTGACTGTTCTAGCTGTGATTTGAACCAGTGTTTCAGACCAGGCTCTACATCCTGAATCCAATAACGTTACAGAGATACTAACATTAATTCCAGCTCCCCTATCCAACCCCGTGATAACTCGAGAGTCTTTGTTTCTAACCACCACCGGCAAAATGAAACCCCAACACTGTATATTCCGATGATCTAATTCAAGGCATTTCATGTTGTAAGAGTCTATTTGGCAGTAAATGTCTGCTACCCATGTCACTCTGTTAATGAATATAAAGGAACTGATCACTGAAGACCAGACTGCATTATAAGCACGTGTGTGTGTCCATGTGCCTGTGCGCTGTTTGTGTGTGTTGTCTGTGTATGGGTGTGCATGTACATGTTACCCATGTGTGCCTGTTGTTTGTCTGTGTGTGTGTTGTGCGTGTGTTACCCGTGTACATGTGTGTGTTGTGCGCTTGTTGCCCATGTATGCGTGTTTGTGCGCGTGATGCCGTATATGTGCGTTTGTGTGTTGCCTATGTACGTGTGTTTTGCGCGTGTTGCCTGTGTACGTCTTTGGGTGTTGCCTGTGTACATGTGTGTGTGTTGCCTGCGTACATGTGTGTTGTGTGTTTTGCCCATGTATGTGTATGTGTTTTGCCCGTGTACGTGTGTGTGTTGTGCGTATTTTGCCTGTGTATGTGTGTGTGTTGTACGTGTTTTGCCCCTGTACATGTGCGTGTGTGTGTTGTGCGTGTGCTGCTCGTGAACGTGGGGTTGTACGTGCATTGCTCGTGTTGCCCCGTACGTGTGTGTGTGTGTTGCCTGTGTACGTGTGTTGTGCGTGTTGCCCTTGTACGTGTACGTGTACGTGTTGTACGTGTGTTGCCCGTGTGTGAGTGTTGAGTGTGTTGCCATGTACGTGTGTGTTGTGCTTGTTTCCTGTGTACGCGTGCGTGTGTTTGCGTGTGTGTTGCCTGTGTACGTGTGTGTTGTGCATGTGTTCCGTGTATGTGTGTGTGTGTGTTGCCCTTGTACATGTGTGTTGTGCATGCGTTGCCTGTGTATGTGTGTATGTTGTGTGCGTGTTGCCCATGTACATGTTGTGCGTGTTGCTAGTGTATGTGTGTTGCCCATGTGTGTTATGCGTGTTGCCCGTGTACGTGTTGTGTGTGTTGCCCCTGTACGTGTACGTGTGTGTGTGTTGCCCGTGTGTTGTGCATGTGTTGCCTGTGTACGTGTGTGTGTGTGTTGCCTGTGTGTGTGTTGTGAGTGTGTTGCCATGTACATGTGTGTTGCCCGTGTACATGTACGTGTTGTGCATGTGTTGCCCATGTACGTGTGTTGCCCGTGTGTGCGTGTGTTGTGCATGTGTTGCCTGTGTACGTGTGTGTGCCTGTGCCTGTGTGTGTTTCAGGGGAGGGAGGGGTGGTGTTGGCGCCGAAGTGGGATTTCCTTCACGTTGCTGAGCTCTGGCTCCCAGTGAGCCTCGATTTGAACACTCAGCAGAAGCAACGGGAATGCTGAGTTTGGGGGACGGGGGATGGGGGGGTGAGCACGGGCGCGAGGGAGGGGGTGGATTTGATTGTCAGTTTGTTTTGAGGGGATTGGGAGAGCTACCTGTCTGAATTTTGATTCTGAAAGACTAAGCTTTCCTCTTTAGTCCATCTCTCTCCTTTTCACCCCTTCACCAAATGGAATGCTTCAGCTTGTCAAAGTGAGAGATGGCTTGGTTACAGTAGCTGCTGTCAAACAGTGAAATTCAAGGCCAGCTGGAGTGTGCGGTCCAAAGTAATCACTGTTTCTGGCCCAGGATCTCACTGCTGAGAAAAAGAGGCCTGATTTATTCCAAGAAAAGTATTTGTCCTCTTTGTGCTTTGGAATACTGTGAGGTATTTTCCATGTCTTCCTCTCCCTCAAATAAGAAAGTTCTTTGGGGAAAAGTAGAAGTCGTACGGAACATTTTACTTTTGATTTCTAATGGGTTCACGTTAGCCGCACATTGTTTAAATGTCAGATTGTTCTGGACAGATTTATCCCCTGTGACTTTCTGTCTTATCTCCATTGTCCTGTTAGAGCATATTCTCCTATCTTGGCGTTTCACCACACTGGGCAGCACGGTGGCACAGTGGTTAGCACTGCTGTCTCACAGCGCCAGGGACCCGGGTTCAGTTCCACCCTCGGGTGAATGTCTGTGTGGAGTTTGCACATTCTTCCTGTGTCTGCATGGGTTTCCTCTCAGTGCTCTAGATGTGCAGGTGGATTGGCCGAGGTAAATGTGAGCTTATGAGGGCAGGGTGGGATGCTTTTCAGAGGATCTGCGCAGACACAATCGGGCCGAATGGCCTCTTTCCGCACTGCTGGAATTCTATGGACTCTCTCCGTACTCTCCTCCTGTGTGTCTGAACAAGCCAAATATTTGTTCCACATTATTGAGCTGTGTATCCCCTGACAAATGATCCTGATTGTGTGTGAACCAGTGAATAGATCCAAACTCTCTCTGGTTACTTTAGTCAGTCCAGGGCAATCTGAACAGGCCCTTCGGCCCACCAGCATCTGCGCAGATGATTAGGTTGGCAATAGGGATGTGAAAATCCTTGGGAGGAGAGTTTGAGTGAAGTAGTCTGTTTCCTGCTTCATATTCTGTGAATTCTCCACCACCACCCCACCCCTACCCCCAATACACACACACACTTGCACTCACACTCACTGTCTCTCACACACACACACACACACACACACACACACACACACACACACACACACACACACACACACACACACACATACACACACACACACATACACACACACACACACACACTCATTGCTATTGTCACTGTCTGTTTTTTCACTTGGTCTCTGGAACTCCAAGGTGACGGGATTCCAAGTGAAAGTCAGTCAGTCCTGAATTGTTGAGTGGAGACCAGCATTGGGCCTGTAGAATCCTCTGTAGACATTCCTGATGAAGAGCTTATGCCTGAAACATTGACTCTCCTGCTCCTTGGATGCTGCCTGACCTGCTGGGCTTTTCCAGCACTACACGTTTTGACTCCGACTCTCCAGCATCTGCAATCCTCACTTTCTCCTGTCGAATCCTCTGCTGACGATGAAATGGTTGCCGGCCTTTTTGTCATTGATTTAGAAAGACCTTTGCAATAATTATAGCACCTGTCATGACCAGATGTCTCAAAGTGCCTCGCAGCTAATGTAGTACATCTGAAGTGGGGTCACTGTTGCATTGCAAGAAAGGCAGTAACCAATTTAGACACAACAAGAGACAAAAGAAAGCTGCAGATGCTGGAATCTAAAGTAGACATACAGGAGGCTGGAAGAACATAGAGAGTCCTGAAGGGTTACATTCGAAATAGAACATAGAATATAGAACAATATTGACTTCTGATGCTGCCTGCCTTGCTGTGTTCTCGAGTTTTGAGAGGATTTGTAGTTCAGGTTGAAGTTCTTGGATGTAGGTTTGCTCGCTGAGCTGGAAGGTTCATTTTCAGACAAATTTTCGTCTGGAGGCTCACTGAAGATGTTACCTAGTAGGGTTACAAAACATCTGAAAACGAACCTTGTTGTGTTCTTCCAGCTTCCTGCTTGTCTATTTTACACACGGCAAGCTCCCTCCAAACAGTAAGGTTAGAATACTGATCTGAGGGTACTAGGGACAGCTCAGAAGACAAGGGTAGTGCTGGAAAAGCACAGCAGGTCAGGCAGCATCTGAGAATCAGGAGAATCAGCATAAGCCCTTCATCAAGAAGGAATCATCGATTCTCCTGCTCCTCAGATGCTGCCTGACCCATTCTTGACTCCGATCTCCAGCATCCGTAGTCCTCACTTTCTTCATAGCTCAGAAGACCCCCTCTGAAATACTGCCAGAGTATCTATTACACCCAACCGTGAGGGCTTATTGGTCCGTTTTTGAATGAATTGTGCAAAAGACAGCACTTTGGCTATTGCAGTATCGCGGTGGAGTCTTATCTTTGGAAGTGGCATTCATGCCCTGGTGTGGGACTTAAAACGGTAAAGGTGTGGCTTAGCGACTGGCATGATGCCAGGCAAGCCACACCTGATACTTGTAAGCCTCCTCCTGACATATGTCGCCCCCCACGCCCACCCCTCTCGATGACCGGATTAAAAGGAGTCATCCTGAAATGTGTGCGTGTTGTGTGCATGTCTAAGCTGTCTTTTGTAAAGAGTATCTGAGCATTTTGTTCCCTGTCAAGTTTTCCCACTGAAAGACCTTTTGCTGCTGTAACAGTCTGATTTTACTCAGTCACTGGACGCCTGAGGTGACTAGACTCAAGTTTGTGGTCATGACCTGGAACTAACAAATGAGATAATTGGAAGGAGTTGTCCCTTCCTTCAGAGAGAAAGGTTGCAATGTCCCAGTAACAAAAAGATCTTTATTGAGGCTGTGGGATTGTGTTTCAGCTGCTGCGAGTGTCATTTCACTGCATTCAATCTGAACTTTTGCACTGTTTTGTGTGCACCAATTCCACGGGGGATCTGAGCTTGATTAGTATTGATTTAAACATTGTGTTTTCTAGGTTCACTACACGCACCTGTTGTCCACTCAGACACTTGTAACATGAATGGAGAGCTCAGGCATCCATTCCATAAGATATAGGAGACGTAGGGTGGTATGGAGGCTCAGTGGTTAGCACTGCTGCCTCAAGCCTCCAGGGTTCGATTCCAGCCTCAGACAACTGTCTGTGCAGAGTTTGCACATTCTCCCTGTGTCTGCGTGGGTTTCCTCCGAGTGCCCCGGTTTCCTCTCTCAATCCAAAGATGTGCAGCTTAGGTGGACTGGCTATGCTAAATTGCCCATAGTGTTCAGGGATGTGTAGGTTAGGTGCTTTGTTCAGGGGTAAGTGTAGGGTAACTCTTCAGAGGGTTGGTGTGGACATGTTGGGCTGAAGGGCCTGTTTCCACACTGTAGGGATTCTGGGATATTCTGAGAAGGAGGCGATCCCATTGAGATTGTGGCTGATCTGATAATGCTCAATTCCACTTTTCCTGCCTTGTCTCCATCATCCTTCCTGATTTGAAAATCCGTCTTATCTCAGCATTGACATTCCTGGCATTCAGACCGAAAGAAGAGAGAATCTGGAAGTCATTACCTTTATTTCCCTCTTCTCTCTCTCTCTCTCTCTCTCTCTCTCTCTCTTTCTCTCTCTCTCTCTCTCTCTCTCTCTCTCTCCTGTTTATCGTAAATGTCTGTGCTGGTTGTTCATTTGTGAGGCTGGACAATGAGCTGAATTTCAGCAAATCTTCAACTCCATGAGGATCACATTTCAATCTGATTCCGACCAGACTTGTGTGTTCTTCAGCTGGCCTGTTGATACTTCAGTTAATTATAGAGTCGTACAGCATGGATACAGCCCTTTCGGTCCAACTAGTCCCAGCTCCCTGCGCTTGGCCCATATCCCTCCAAACAGTTCTTATTCATGTACTTATCCAAATGTCTTTTCAATGTTCTAACTGTACCCACATCCATCAGTTCCTCTAGAAGTTCATTCCTCACACGAACCATTCTGTGCAAAAAAAGAATTGCCCCTCATGTCTTTTTAAAATCTTTCTCCTCTCGCCTTAAAAATATGCCCCCCAGTCTTAAAATCCCCAGCCATAGGGGAAAGACGTCTGTCATTCACCTTATCTATGGCCCTCATGGTTTTATAAACCTTTATGAAGTTACCCCTCAACCTCCTACATTCCAGTAAGAAAAGTTCCAACCTGTCCAGCCTTTCCTTATAACCCTCCATTCTCAGCAGCATCACTGTACATCTTTTCTGAACCCTCTGGAGCTTAATAATACCCTCCCTAAAACAGGGAGACCAGAGCTGCACATGGTGAGACCTCTTCTGGGGTACTAATGTCCTGTATAACCTCAGCATGACATCCCAACTCCTATGCTAAGAGGTCTGAACAATGAAGGCAAGCTGGCTAAACACCTTAACCGTCCTATCTATATGTTATGCCTAGGTCTCTCTGTTCGACAACACTACACATGGCCCTACTTTTAATTGTATAAGCCCTGTCCTTGTTTGTTTTACAAAAATGCAACACCTCGCATTTATCCAAATTATCCATCTGCTACTCCTCAGCCCATTGACCCAATTGATGAAGATCTCTTTGAAATCTTAGATAACCACCTTCACTGACCACGATTTGGAGATGCCGGTGTTGAACTGGGGTGTACAAAGTTAAAAATCACACACCAGGTTATAGTCCAACAGGTTTAATTGGAAGCACTAGCTTTCGGAGCGCTGCTCCCTCATCAGGTGATTGTCACTCCGAAAGCTTGTGCATCCAGTTAACCCTGTCGGACCATAACCTGGTGTTGTGTGATTTTTGAACTTCACTGACCACAATATTCTTCTCTTTAAGTCTGAGCCAATCCTAACACAGTGTGTTTAAGACCTGTCCATAGTCCTCACCTAGAAGGTGAGAATAAGCAGTCCTGACTGTGGTTCGATCTGCCTAATTCAGTGACTGTACTCTGTTCCTTCCTCAGCTGAACCACCTGAAACGTCGCCACACTGACGTTCTTTGAGGTTGGAATGGCTTGCACCTTGCTTGTCAACAGAATTTGTTTCTGCTTTAACAATTCGTGCAAGATGTCCCATTTAAAGTGTGATAGAGTCTGGATTCTAAAGAGCAAATGAAGGGACTTGATAGTTACGTGACATCAATGTTCAGTGTATTTCAAGGATCTTTCCAAAGCTCCAGCTAAGTCAGTCTGATCCACCCAATTCTGGAAGAGCAGTCTGCAAATTTGGATTCTTAAATCCCACTGTCGTGTTGGAGAGAGGGAGAGCGTAAGAGATTTGACAGAAGGAAAGGAGCTAAGTGCTGCCAGCAACCCGCCCCCGCCCATGCCCCCGTGTGCCTAAGCCGTAACACTTTTGGATTTGAAATTGCCTCCTTCCTCTCATTTGCAAGCTGTGTAACTAACTGGGTAAGGGGGTGGGGGGGTTCTGATGCTTCCAAGAAGAATTACAAATGATTATATCATGCCCGAAGGTTTGACAAGTGATAGATTAGGTTAATATGCACCATTTACGAGGCTGTATTTGTTTACATTATAAGGGCGTATAACCTATTTTTAGAATTTTGCTCAATTAGTGTGAGTCCGAACGCATTCAGCTGCAGCTCAGGATGGGAATTTTTCAAGCAATCTTTGATAACAAAATACTTAGACAAGAGAGATGCTGCCAAAGTACTTCGCAGGTCTGTCATTTGTGGTAACCTTCCAGGTTATAGGCATTCTCCTCCTTCGATTGGTTGTTGGATTTAAAGAGACTTGAGTCCTTTGAGACTTGCCTTTGACTTCAGGAGAAAATTGTGGCTCCAGTGCTTGCTGATTTTGTCAGTGCGTGACCATGATGTAAAGAGGACAGTGTTCACTGATTGGTTTACACGTAGCAGGGTGATGCACTGAGGCTTATCCAGATCCTCAACATTACCCCCCTCCCCTCTCTTATCCGGCATTAATCAGCAACAGTCCAATCCCGTAGCCACTCTGTCTGTGACCCCGAGCAGTCATTGGCTGGTCCTTAATCGCGGTAGCTATCTCCAATTTGGTTTCCAGTGTAATCCTCTTGATGATGCCCCTCAGTGGGAGCCCTGTCTTGTTTTCTCCCCTCGGCCCAGCAGTGCCGAGGACGACAGCACTGCAGCAGTGGACTGCGCATTCAATCATGCCTCAATTAGGGCCACTTAACTGAAGCTAGTGAGGGACTCTCTGTCGAAGCTGGGCATAGGGGAGATGCACTGGAGGGAAAGCCAGATAACACATGGGGAGAGGGGAAATAGAAAGTTACGTTGAAGGGGTTAGATGGCAAAAGGCTGACACAGGCTTGGAGCATGAACACTAATGTGGACTAGAGTCATAGAGATGTACACCTGGAAACAGACCCTTCGGTCCAACTCGTCTGTGCCGACCAGATATCCAAAATTAAGCTAGTCCCATTTGCCACTTGGCCCATTCCTGATGAAGGGCTTATGCCTGAAATGTCGATTCTCCCGCTCCTGGAATGCTGTCTGACCTGCTGTGCTTTTCCAACACCTTTCGACCCCCATACCACTCAATTACGTTCCTAATCATATACCCATCCAGAATCCTTTGACTGTTGTAATTGCAATTGTACCCGTCTCCACCATTTCCTCTGGCAGCTCATTCCACATACGCACCACCCCCTACGTGAAAAAGTTGCCCCAGGTTCCTTTTATATCTTTCCACTCTCACCTTAAACTTATGCCCTCTAGTTCTGGACTCCCCCCGCCAGGGAAAAGCCTTTGTCTGTTTACTCTATCCATGCCCCTCATGATTTTGTAAACCTCTATAAGGTCACCCCTCAGCCTCCGATGCTCCAGGGAAAACAGCCCCAGCTTATTCAGCGTCTCCCTATAGCTCAAATCCTCCAACCCTGGCAACATCCTTGTAAATCTTTTCTGAACCCTTTCAAGTTTCACAACATCTTTCCGATAGGAAGGAGACCAGAATCGCTCATTATATTCCAAAAGTGGTCAAACCAATGTCCTGTACAGCTGCAACATGACCTCCAAATCTTGTACTCAATACTCTGACCAATAAAGGAAAGCATGCCAAATGCCGCCTTCACTATCCTATCTACCTGCGACTCCACTTTCAAGGAGCTATGAACCTGCACTCCAAGGTCTCTTTGTTCAGCAACACTCCCTAGGACCTTACCATTAAGTGTATAAGACCAGCTCTGATTCACCTTTCCCAAATGCATCACCTCCCATTTATCTTAATTAAACTCCATCTGCCACTCATTGGCCCATCTGATCAAGATCCCGTTGTACTCTGAGGTAACCTTCTTCGCTGTCCACTACACCTCCAATTTTGGTGTCATCTGCAAACTTACGAACCACACCTCCTATGTTCATATCAAGTTTGGCAGAACGGTCTGTTTCGATGAAATATTTCTTGCGTTGTGAGGGATCTTGTTCCAATCAAATTCACCTAAACAATGTGTCCTACAAAAATAAAACTGTTCAGCCAAGCAGAAAGGGCGAAACTTTTCTCTGCTGGGATGTCCAGAGCAAGAGGTCATACCCTTCAAATGAACGGCAGGCTTCTCTGGAGTGAAAGCAGTTCTCCTGGAGAATGGTAGATATCTGAAGCTTGCTTCTTCTGAAGGGCTGTGATTACCATTGTCTATTGAAGAAAAGATTTACAAGGATGTTGCCAGGATTGGAGGATTTGAGCTATAGGGAGAGGCTGAACAGGCTGGGGCTGTTTTCCCTGCAGCGTCGGAGGCTGAGGGGTGACCTTATAGAGGTTTATAAAATCATGAGGGGCATGGATAGGATAAATAGACAAAGTCTTTTCCCTGGGGTCAGGGAGTCCAGAACGAGAGGGCATAGGTTTAGGGTGAGAGGGGAAAGATATAAAAGGGACCCAAGGGGCGATTTTTTCACGCAGAAGGTGGTACGTGTATGGAATGAGCTGCCAGAGGAATTGGTCGAGGCTGGTACAGATACAACATTTAAAAGTATGTGGATGGGTATATGAATAGGAAGGGTTTAGACAGATATGGACCAGGTGCTGGCAAATGGGACTAGATTTATTTAGAATATCTGGTCGGCATGGACAAGTTGGACTGAAGGGTCTGTTTACGTGCTGTGCATCTCTGTGACCCTAAGTTTCAGGACCAATGCAATTGGGAGTTTTGTTGAGTATGCCTAGGATAAGCAATAAAGTGGGAAAATGGTGTTGAGGTGCTTGAATGAAAGAGTTGATTCAGAGTGCCGAATGGCCTCTTCTGCTGTTTTAATTTTCAGCTCCCTTGTGTTGCCCTTGTTTTATTACAAGGTGTGTCATTGACAGGGTAGTTTTTCAATATTTATCTCATGTCCTGCCCCGTTTTCAATACCCCAGAATGGCTGTGTGCAAAATACCAAGCAGCTTTCCATATTGCTGTAGACTTGAGAGTTATTTTAATCACAGTTCTCAATTATGCCAAATCATCTCTTCCTGATTACCCATAATTTGAAATGGAGTAATTGCTGTATTTAACATAAATATCCAACAACCCTGACTCGGTTCACATTAACAAGAAAAATAACTGACTCCAGACGGGGAAAACCGTGAGAGGCCGAGTTTGAATAACAAGCAATCTACTTCTGGAAACTAATTAGATTTTAATAACTGTTGAAAAAGTCCAAGTTCCATTCTGAACCTTCTAATGTGAGACTGTTGCTGGTTTGGAAGAGAATACTCTATGTTGGTCTGTCTGTCTGTCTGTCTCCCTCCTGGTAGCAGAAACATGTGCTTACTGCGGTCAGAACTCCTTCCTCACTTCTTTGTTGTTCCTCCCTACCCTGAGGCAAAGTATTGCGTGGCAACTGCTGTTTGGTCGACATGTATTTGCAGGCCGCGTTTTTATATTACGGAGTGTTAGCAGCTCACAGTTGGAGCCTTTTGGTTCAGTGGGTCTCTGGTTGCATTCACATTGTCACATACGCTTCATCCTGACACCCACCCCACCTCTTTCTACCTCACATATGCCTTCAGCCTGCCCTTAAACATATCAGCGCGAACTGCCTCATAAACCCCTCTTGGCAAGTTTAATCTTACACGGGGTCCGTCTGTGTACCTGCATGTGTGTACATCTGTCTGCATGTGTGTACATCTGTCTGTGTATGTGTGTACATCTGTCGGCGTGTGTGTGTGTTTATCTGTCAGTGTATGTGTGTATATGTCTGTCTGCGCATGTGTGTGTGTATCTGTTTGTCTGTTTTTTCAATCTGGTGTATATATAGATTTTATGCTTCTTTGTCATAAAGTCATACAGCCACAGAAACAGGCCCTTTGGTCCATCGTGGAGCAGAAAGTGAGGACTGCAGATGCTGGGGATCAGAGCTGAAAAATGTGTTGCTGGAAAAACGCTGGAAACAGGCAGTGCGGGGTTGTGGGACTATGAGATTGGTGGCGGTGGAAGGGAGAGCCCCTGAGGTGATGAGGTTATGGATGGTCTGGGAGATGATGGTTTGGTGGTGGGAGGTGGGGTCATGGTCAAGGGGGCAGTAGGAGGAGGTGTCCGCCAGCTAGCGTTTAGCCTCAGCAATGTAAAGGTCGGTGCGCCAAACTACTACCGCGCCTCTTTTGATCGTGAGGTTGGGGTAGGAGCGGAGGGAGTGGAGGGCTGCACGCTGCAAAGGTGAGAGGTTGGAGTGGGTGAGAGGGGTGGACAGGTTGAGGTGGTCAATGATGCGGTGGCAGTTGGCTATGAAGAGATCGAGGGCGGGTAAGAGGCCAGCACAGGGTGTCCAGGTGGATGGGGTGTGTTGGAGGCGGGGGGAAGGGGTCGTCAGAGGGTGGGCGAGAATTCTGCTTGGAGAAGTAGGCGTGGAGGCGAAGACGGCAGAAGAATTGTTCGATGTCTCATCGTGTGTTGAACCATGACTAACTCCGCCCCCATGCCTAACCCCGCCCCCACTCCCAGCTCCAGCCCCACACTAGGTCCCAGCCCTCCCGTATTTTCACCATCCCTCCAGACCTCCCCCTCTCTGAGGATGAAAGATCAGTCCTCAGCAGGGGCCTCACCTTCATCCCCCTACGCTCCCGGATTAATGAGTTCAACACACGATGAGACATCGAACAGTTCTTCCGCTGCCTTCGCCTCCGCGCCTCCTTCTCCAACCAGGATTCTCGTCCACCCTCTGATGACCCCTTCTCCCGCCTCCAACACACCCGATCCACCTGGATACCCCGTGCTGGCCTCTTACCCACCCTCGATCTCTGCATAGCCAACTGCTGCCGCGACATTGACCGCCTCAACCTCTCCGCACCTCTCACCCACTCCAATCTCTCACCCTCGCAATGTGCAGCCCTCCACTCCCTCCGTTCCAACCCCAACCTCACTATCAAAAGAGGCGCGGTAGTAGTTTGGCGCACCGACCTTTACATTGCTGAGGCTAAACGGCTGCTCGCGGACACCTCCTCCTATTGCCCCCTTGACCATGACCCCACCTCCCATCACCAAACCATCATCTCCCAGACCATCCATAACCTCATCATCTCAGGGGATCTCCCATCCACCGCCTCCAACCTCATAGTCCCACAACCCCGCACCATCCGTTTCTACCTCCTGCCCAAAATCCACAAACCGGACTGCCCCGTCCGACCCATTGTCTCAGCCTGCTCCTGCCCCACCGAACTCATCTCTGCATACCCCTTAGTCCAAGAACTCCCCACCGACGTTCGGGACACCACCCACGCCCTCCACCTCCATGATTTTCGCTTCCCCGGTCCCCAATGCCTTACCTTCACCATGGACATCCAGTCCCTGTACACCTCCATCCCCCATCATGAAGGACTCAAAGCCCTCAGCTTCTTCCTTTCCCACCGTACCAACCAGTACCCTTCCACTGACACCCTCCTTCAACTGACTGAACTGGTCCTCACCCTGAACAACTTCTCTTTCCAATCCTCCCACTTCCTTCAAACCAAAGGAGTAGCCATGGGCCCCAGCTATGCCTGCCTCTTTGCTGGATATGTGGAACAGTCCATCTTCCGCAGCTATACAACCCCCACCTTTTCCTCCGCTACATCGATGACTGTATCGGCGCTGCCTCGTGCTCCCACGAGGAGGTTGAACAGTTCATCCACTTTACTAACATCTTCCACCCCGACCTCAAATTCACCTGGACCGTCTCAGACTCCTCCCTCCCCTTCCTAGACCTCTCCATTTCTATCTTGGGTGACCGAATCAACACAGACGTTTATTATAAATCGACTAACTCCCACAGCTACCTAGATTACACCTCCTCCCAACCTGCCCCCTGTATAAACGCCATCCCATATTCCCAATTCCTTTGCCTCCGCCACATCTGCTCCCTGGAGGACCAATGCCAATACCGGACAACCCAGATGGCCTCCTTCTTCAAAGACCGCAATTTCTCCTCAGACGTGGTTGACGATGCTCTCCACTGCATCTCCTCCACTTCCCGCTCCTCCGCCCTTGAAACCCGCCCCTCCAATCGCCACCAGGACAGAACCCCACTGGTCCTCACCTACCACCCTGCCAACCTCTAGATACATCGGATCATCATTCGTCATTTCCGCCACCTCCAAACAGACCCCACCACCAAGGATATATTTCCCTCCCCTCCCCTATCAGCGTTCCAGAAAGACCATTCCCTCTGCGACTCCCTCATCAGGTCCACACCCCCCACCAACCCAACCTCCACTCCCGGCACCTTCCCCTGCAACCTCAAGAAATGCTAAACTTGCGCCCACACCTCCCCCCTCACTTCCCTCCAAGGCCCCAATGGATCCTTCCATATCCGTCACAAATTCACCTGCACCTCCACACACATCATTTACTGCATCCGCTGCACCTGATGTGGCCTTTTATACATCGGGGAGACAGGCCGCCTACTTTTGGAATGTTTCAGAGAACATCTCTGGGACACCCGCACCAACCAACCCAACTGCCCCGTGGCTGAACACTTTAACTCCCCCTCCCACTCCGCCAAGGACATGCAGGTCCTTGGCCTCCTCCATCGCCAGACCATGGCAACACGACGCCTCATTTTCCGCCTAGGAACCCTCCAACCACAAGGGATGAATGCAGATTTCTCCAGCTTCCTCATTTCCCCTCCCCCCACCTTTTCTCAGTTCCAACCATCGGACTCAGCACCACCTTCTTGACCTGCAATCATCTTCCTGACCTCTCCGCCCCCAACCCCCTCTCCGGCCTATCACCCTCACCTTAACCTCCTTCCACCTATCGCATTCCCAACACCCCTCCCCAAGTCCCTCCTCCCTACCTTTTATCTTGGCCTGCTTGGCACACCCTCCTCATTCCTGAAGAAGGGCTTGTGCCCGAAATGTCGATTCTCCTGCTCCTTTGATGCTGCCTGACCTGCTGCGCTTTTCCAGCAACACATTTTTGTGGAGGAACAGAGGGATCTTGGTGTGCAGGTACATAGATCCCTTAAAATGGCCACCTAAGTGGACAGGGTTGTTCAGAAAGCATATGGTGTTTTGGCTTTCATTAACGGGGGGATTGAGTCTAAGAGTCGTGAGATCTTGTTACAGCTCTATAAAACTTTGGTTAGACCGCACTTGGAATACTGCGTCCAGTTCTGGTCGCCCTATTATAGGAAAGATGTGGATGCTTTGGAGAGGATTCAGAGGAGGTTTACCAGAATGCTGCCTGGTCTGGAGGGCTGATCTTATGAAGAGAGGTTGACTGACCTCTGACTTTTTTCATTGGAGAAAAGGAGGAGGAGAGGGGACCTAATTGAGGTATACAAGATAATGAGAGGCATAGATAGAGTCGATAGCCAGAGACTATTTCCCAGGGCAGAAATGGCTAACACGAGGGGTCATAGTTTTAAGCTGGTTGGAGGAAAATATAGAGGGGATGTCAGAGGCTGGTTCTTTACACAGAGAGTTGTGAGAGCATGGAATGCGTTGCCAGCAGCAGTTGTGGAAGCAAGGTCATTGGGGACATTTAAGAGACTGCTGGACATGCATATGGTCACAGAAATGTGAGGGTGCATACATGAGGATCAGTGGTCGGCACAACATCGTGGGCTGAAGGGCCTGTTCTGTGCTGTACTGTTCTATGTTCTCTGTTCTACTTTTCACCTTTGGTCCATCATGTCTCTGCCAACCAACTAAACACCAAACTGCACGACCCTTTTACCTGCACTTAGTCTACCATGCTCTTGCATTTTAAGTGTCCTCCAGATGTTTCTTAAATCTTGCAAGAGAACTTGCCTTTACCCCCACCTTCCAAGGCAGCTCTTTTGTCAGGGCCCTGTCGAAACCATTCAACATTTTAAAGAAAGCCTCAACCAGATTTTGTTATTTGTATCTTTTTGTCCCATATCGAGCCCCATCTTGTTCAACCCTTGCTGGCAATTGTAGTGCTGACAGCAGCATTCCGTGTGGGTTTCAACTGCTGGCTGGTGTGTGATGAGGAATTTCTGTGTGAATGTGGTCAGTTTTGTGATGGATCCTGTGCAAGTTGATTTTTAACAGTTCGCAATTCTTGGCAATATTTCACGATTAGTCTTCAACAACCTTTGGGAATGATTTCACGATCTGGTTGGTGAAGGAGGCCTGTGGAAAGAAAGTCTTCCATTTATGTTATGCCTTCCGTGATCCCTCCCTGTTCCAGAGCACGCTACAATCAATTAACGGTTTTTGAAAGTGTTTATCGCTGATGTAGTGAACGCACAGCAGCTGGTTACTGTGCTGCAAGCTCCCACAAACTGTGGTGTTGGAATAGTTGATTTCTTTTCTCTGAAATAATGTTAATTGAGATAAACATTGGCCAAAAACATGGAGGAGAACTTTTACATCCTTCCTCCAAATAGTTGCTGTGGGATCTGATTTTATGGACAACTGAGAGCAAATAAGGACCATGATTTAACCTCCCTTCTGAAAACTGCCATCTTGAATCATGTGGTACTGTGTTTGGCAGTGTCAGCCTGGATTTATAGTTAAAGCCTCCTGGAGTGGGACTTGCTCTTTTAGTTGTTCACGTGGGATGTGGGTGCCTCTGGCTGGGCCAGCCTCTGGTGTCCGTCTCTAGTTGTCCTGATAGAGGTTTATAAAATCACAAGGTGGGCAGTCTTGGAACATTGCAGTCCATGTGGTGTCGGGAGGGATTTCCAGGATTTTTGCCCAGCGACAGCCAAGGATAAGAGCTCACAATCCCCCTGACTTGGAGCTGAGGTCACCATTTGAGCCACAGCTCAAGACAGAAGTCCGTACGGCGGATGGCTTCCAAGAGGTAATAGGCCCCAGGATGCTTGGCCTGTTTTGTGAGGTGTGTCAACACTGTGGGAATACGGCCAGCTGCAATGACGTGAGGATCTTCCTATAGCTCCCACTCCGTTAGTGTTAACCAACTAATCCACAGGGCCATGGATCCCAAAAAGGGCTGGGTTTTTGAATGGCTGTTGATTTAATTCCAAGAAGCACATGGATCCAGTCCCCAGTGTTTTCAGTCTCTTGATGATGCAGCAGGACCGAAACTCCTGGATATTGGAGAAGCTGCTTGAAAACGAGTTGGTCTCCAACACCTTTATAAATGCATTTCTAGCATCACGGTAATTAGGGTCTGGACGTTTGCCGGAGATAACTCAATCAAAACATTCTCGAGGCGAATGGATGGGTGTTTTTATTCAAATAATGTGCAGGGTTAACACAGGAGACTGAGTCATTCTGCTCATTCAGGCAACTGGAAAACAGAGAGCGAGGGCTGAAGGGCCTCTGAACCAGAATAATGCTGTAATTCTGTTGTGATGCTCCTACAGTTAAACAGTCGAACACCTTGCTGCCTGACATCTCATGAGAAATGGGTATTGATAAATGGATGCTTTCAAAGAGATGGGAGATGAACCTGCAGGGGCAAAGGGATAGAGCAAGGCAGTGAGACTGACAGGATTGTCCAGCACAGCTTGAATGGACCGAATAGCTGCCATGTGTGCCTGAATGTCTGGGTTGCTTCACGGAGACTGGGAATGAAGGGGGAAGGTGGGGAAGTGTGGAGAATGTGAACTTGCCGGTCTATTCCTGCAACTGAGCTGCCAAATATTTCCTGCACTCTCTTTCCCATCCAGTCACTGCCATTGTCACCATCTTGTCTGGAGGCTGGCTTTGCAATGCTGACAGCTGGGTGTGAAATGGATGTTTGTGTAATGTCTGTAATTGGATCCCGGTGGCCAGCTGTAGTATAACTGGGGCTGCTGAGTGTGTGTGTGTGTGTGTGTGTATCTCCAGTAACCAGCGTCAGTCTCTACTCTACCATACAACAGGTTTCCTGAATGTTTTTCTTTTGTCCATGTCTGAAACTGCTCTCTGTACGTTACTGGACGAGACAAAAGTCTGGAAAGGCCCTGACAAAGAAAGCACAGAGTCATACAGCAGAGAAACAGACCCTTTGGTCCAGCCAGTCCAAGCTAAACTATTCCCACCCACCTGCACTTGGCCCATGTCCCTCCAAATATTTCTTAGTCGTGTACTTATCCAAATGTCTTTTACACTTTGTAACTGTACCTGCATTCACCTCTTCCACTGGAAGTTTGTTCAACACATGAACCACTCTGTGTGTTAAGAAAAAATAAAATTGCCCTTCATGTCTTTTTTAAAATCTTGGTAAAATCTCGGTCAAATACCATTCATTAACTGATTCATTTCTCAGGGCAATATCTTGACCAATCAGAGTCAACCTGCCTTTTTGACCAAACTTTGACTAAAACCTGGCAGTTAACTATGAAATGGCATCAATGGGTAGAATATTATGGGGTGGGTTTGTGAGGTGGGTTATGTCGAGATTTGTGGTAAAATCACTTGGGGAGTTCAGTGAGGCCAATCTCCATGTAAGGAGCGTCATCTGCCACCTTTCATCCTTGATTCTGGACCGTTGATTATTTGTATTCTGATAAACCCAAACTTCGTCATCAGTAAGGAATTTTTAAAAATTCATTCCCGGGATGAGGGCATTGCTAGCCGTTTCTTGTCATGGAGATGTACAGCATGGAAACAGACCCTTTGGTCCAACTTGTCCATGCCAACCAGATATCCCAACCCAATCTAGCCCATAACTTATTATCCTTACCTTTCCAGAGAGCATTTAAGAATCAATCAACCACATTGCTGTGGGTCTGGAGACACATGTAGGCTAGACTGGGTAAGGATGGCAGTTTCCTTCCCTGAAAGACATTAGTGAACCAGATGGGTTTTTCTTGATAATTGACTGGTCGTCATTAGACTTTTAATTCCAGACTTTTTAATTTGAATTCAAATCCCACCATCTGCTGTGGCGGGATTAAACCCAGGTCCCCAGTACATTCCCTGGGTCTCTGGATTAACAATGCAGTGATAATCCCACTAGGCCATTGGCTCCCCATGAAGTGGGGAGAGGAATAGTTTGTTTTGGTTTTCCAAAGCTAGTAGTTTCTCTACTGTGAGGGAGAAGCTGTTGAGTGAAGTGAATCAAAACCTCGTGCTCTGAAAGGCGGTTGCCCTGTTGCTATTCACTTTTCTCTGCCTTTGTCACCTTCCTTCCTCCATTCAGTCATACTCAGCTTCCAGTTCTCCACAAAATTTGACAGGCATTTTCTTTCACCCTCTCTATTGATTTCTACTCCCCTCCTCTAGTCCAACAAGGTTTGATCTCCTCTGTTCCCCTATTCAGAGTCAGTGACTCTTGCAAAACAAGTTACTTGCCTCATCATGTTTGTGTCAATGCTGCTTTATCCCCAAGAGCAGCCTCATCTCATCCCACTCACTTGCCCCTCCCTGAACCTTTTAATATTTCTGATTCACATGCGATGAGAAAAATCCCTTTATAAGATAACGTTTGGGCTCTGTTTCAACCACGGTTGGCTGCAGGATATCCTTCCTCGAATGTAATTTCTTGGTTACTCCCTATTTCCCCACCCCAGTGGTAACCTCTATCTGTTTGGACTCTATTCAGAATTATCGGGCCTTTTAGACCTGAGGTGGGTCTGAAAATACCAGCGATGGTTGGTGTGCTGGGGTCCTGACCCCAGCTGTCTTAGAGAGTGCCTGACAGAGGTGGGGAGAGTTTTGCCTCCATTTTGAAGCCATGGTTGCCCCCTCCTGCCATCTGATCGTTCTCTCATGTTGGAAATACTCTGGCCCACAAGCTTTGAGAGCTCCTAATCGGTCAGGAATTCTATCTCCATGGTGAAAGTGAGGACTGCAGATGTTGGAGATCAGAGTTGAAAGGTGTGGACCTGAAAAAGCACAGCAGGTCAGGCAGCATCCAAGGAGCAGGAGAATCGATGTTTTGGGTGTAAGCCCTTCATCAAGAATGCCCAAAACGTTGATTCTCATGCTCCTTGGACACTGCCTGATCTGCTGTGCTTTTCCAGCGCCACACGTTTCAATTCCACCTCCATGCCAATTAAGAGGACGCCTGCTCAAAATCCGAAGAATGAGTAATTTTACTCCACCCCACCCCCCGAGGGATCTGGGGAATGATCTAACTTTGACTTCCTGCCTCCAAGGCAAAATCTCAGCCCTCCCTGTTGAGCGGTTGTCACCAGCAACAGGTAATTCTTGTCTGTTCCAGTCAGATGTCTTGTCAGTGGAGTTAGTTGTGATTGAGAGTGGCTATCCCAGGTGAGTTTGCTCTCCCTCCCAGTCAGGGGTGAGTTTCGCTCTGCGTTTAATTTGTGATTGATCCGTCTGAGAATGTGGGTTACGTTGCCACAGAAGAGAACTTAGTGATGTTACAGCTGACAGGGTTCGTTCACGTCATTCTGACAATCTGAGACACGAGAGGATGTTGTGCGTGCCTGGTGATCTCTCCAGTCTCCAAGAAATGTTCAGTGAGTGGGCGTATGATCAAGTATCGGCTGAAGATTTTACAGTCTTTTATAAACTGTGAAAAGTCACTCAGAATTTATCTGCTGAATGTGTTTTGGCTCTTTTGTGTTGAGACTGTTGTCTTTGTTTTGTTCATGAGTCATGATTTCAATGGCTAGGCCAGAATTAATTGTCTATCCTTGATTTTCAGAAGGTGGTGGTGAGCTGCTTGTCTTGCTCCCCAGCTGCTGCTGCTGTTGTTGTGGTGCAGGGACACCCATTGTGCTATGAGGAAGTCCTTCCCAGGGTTTTGACCCCGTGTGGGGCTTGGAGGCACATGCTCAGTTGCTGGCGGTACCATGTGCTTGTTGCACTTGTTCATCAAGGTGGTGGTTTGGAATGTGCTGTTGAGGGAACCATCATAAATTGCCACAATGCGTCTTGTTGTAAAGGTAAAGTCACCATAGTCTTACCAGAATATAGGGCTGCTCTCTCGTTTGGTGGGGGGGTGGGGGGGGTGGCGTAGGAGAGAGAGAGAGTGACATGGCTGGTAGGGATCTAATCAAGGTGAGGTGAAGGAAGAGATTGAGATTGAGGATGCTTCATTGTAATTGAACCCATGCTGTTGGCATAGCTCTACATGACGAGCCAATGGAACTAGTTGGCCTCTGAATGTAGGGAAGGTGACTATTAAGTTTGCAGGTGATATGAAAATTGGTGGGTTGGTAATTAGTGAAGGGAACAGTCTTAGATTACAGGAAGATGTAGATGGGCTGAGGACAAATACACTGATCAGTGGCAAATGGAATGCAATCCAGATATCTGAGAGGTGGTGAATTTTTTTAATAAATGTATTGAAAAAAAAAAGATTTTTGAGATTTATTTTACAAAATTAGTACAAAAGAGTATATTCCACTTTACAATATAATAACAACACCAATATAAAATTAAGAAAACTAACAATTAATCTATTCTACAATTAATCTAACTAACAATTAATCCAGACTACCAAAACACAAAGTAAGATAACACAAAGTAAGATATCGTAAATTACTAACAATAACCAAAAAAAAAGAAAAGAAAATAAATAAGGAAATAAATAACTAGATACGCATTCAAAATAAAGTTATATCAAGTCATAACAAAACCCGTATTTATATGGGATTCTTCCTCCCGGGGACCCCCAAACCAGCCAACACCATCCTCACGACTAAGCAAAGGCCCTAAACAATATGGCCGATATTTCTGCATCAATGTAGTTCAAAAAGGGCTGCCATGTTCAATAAAATAATTCCGTTTTTTGGTGCACCATGTTCTCAAGGAAGTCCAGGAGGATATATTCCATAACTATCCTTTGCCAGTTCGAACATCCTGGGGGACTTTTGGATGCCCAATTTACTAAGATGTTATTCCTCGCACAAAAGGAAAGGATCGTGAATAATTTCTTCCCGTATGCATCTAAAGAAGGGAGATTTAGAGAACCCAAAAGAAGAGACACTGGGTCCAAACCAATCTCCATTCCTAAAATCTTTAGAGGGGTGGTGAATTTGGAGTCATAGAGTTGTACAGCTCAGAAACAGACCCTTCGGTCCAACTTGTCCATTCCGACCAGATATCCTAAATTAATCTAGTCCTATTTGCCAGCACTTGGCCCATATCCCTCTATACCTGTCCTAATCATATACCCATCCAAATGTCTTTTAAATGTTGCAATTGTACCAGCCTCCACTACTTCCTCTGGCAGCTCATTCATACACGCACCATCCTCTATGTGAAAACGTTGCCCCTTAGGTCTCTTTTATATCTTTTGCCTCTCACCCTAAACCAATGTACTCCAGTTCTGGACTCCTGACCCCAGGGAAAAGACCTTGTCTATTTATCGTATCCATGCCCCTCATGATTTTATAAACCTTTATAAGATCAGCCTCTAATGCTCCAGGGAAAGGAACCCCAGACTATTCAGCCTCTCCCTATAGCTCAAAGCCTCCAACCCTGGCAACATCCTGGTAAATCTTCAGTAAACCCTTTCAATTTTTGCATCATCCTTCCTCCAGGATTCCACACAGTGTTCCAAAAGTGGTCTAACCAATGTTCTGTACAGCCGCAACCTGGACAAGGCAAATGGGCAGGGGAATACATAATCATTCTTAGTATCCTGGGAAGCACCAAAGATCAAAGGGTTCTTGGTGTGCATTACCACTGGTCCCTTTAGCTAGCAGGACAGGTGGATAAAGTGGTTAAGAAGACATAAGGGATACTTACCTTTACTCGCTGAAATGTAGAGTTGGAAATCAGGGAATTTAGGCTGGAATAGTATGACTTATTGGGTTATTGCGTGCAGTTTTGGAATCCACAATCTTGTACTCCATAGCCGCCTGATGAAGGAGCAGCACTCGGAAAGCTAGTTCTTCCAAATAAACCTGTTGGCTTATAACCTGGTATGGTGTGATTTTTTTTTTACTTTGTACACCCCAGTCCAACATTGACATCTCCACATCAGTTTTGGAATCGATTATTGTCAGAGCAGATGAAGAGCAACTTGGGAAAGAATAGGTTCCCTTCAAGGTGAGCGATGTCATCTGACGTGGGCCTACAGGAGATGGGAGAGATACTAACTGAATATTTGATGTCAGTGTTTACTGTGAAGAAAGACATGGAGGAGATGAGGGAACTTGGGCAAATAAATATCGATACCTTGAAAAGAGCCCACATTACAGAAGAGGAAGTGCTGAAGGTTTTCAAAAAAACATAAATGTCGATAAATCTCCAGGACCTGCTCAAGTGTGTACCAGGACATTGTGGGAAGTTAGAGAAGATATTGCGGGGCCCTAGAGATATTTGTAACCTCTGCAACCACGGGTGAGGTGGTTGCTGGTGGTTAATGTTCTGCCTTTATTTCAGAAAGGCTGTAGGGAAAAGCCAGGGAACCACAGGGGAGTGAGTCTGACATCAATGGTGGGTAAGTTGTTGGAAAGGATTCTGAGACAGGATGTAAAAAGGACTAATTTGGGCTAGTCAGTATGGCTTTTTACATGGGAAATTGTATCTCACAAACTTGATCGAGTTTTTTGAAGAGTTGACTAAGAAGATTGCTGAGGACAGAGCAGTGGACGTCGTCTACATGAACTTTAATAAAGCCTTTGACAAGGTTCCATCTGGTAAATTGATTTGTGACGTTAGATCACATGGGATTCAGGGAGAGGTTGTCGGTTGGTTACAAAATTGGTGTGACGATAGGAGACAGAAGGTGGTGGTTGGCGGTTGTTCTTCAGACTGGAGGCCTGTAACCAGCGATGTTCCGCAAGGATTGGTGCTGGATTCACTATTGTTCATCATTTGTATTAATGATTTGAATGAGAATTTCAGAGGCATGGTTAGAAAGTGTGTGGATGACAACAAAATTGGTGGGTATGGTGAACAGTGAAGAAGGTTATCTGAGAGTACAAAGGGACCAATGGACTGGGCATTGGCAGATAGAGTTTAATTTGGATAAATGTGAGGTATTGCATTTTGGTAAAACAAACAAGGACAGGACTTATACAGTTAATGATAGAGCCCTGGGTAATATTGTTGAACTTGGAGATGTAAGGGTTCAGGTACATAATTCTTTGAAATTTGTGTCATAGGTAGATGCTGGTTAAGAAGGCATTTAGCATGCTTGCCTTCATTGCTTCGACCATTGAGTGTAGGAGTTGGAGTTGTACAGGACATTGGTGGAGGCCAGTTTTGGAGTACTGTGTACAGTTCTGGTCACCTTGCCTTCGGAAGAATATTACTAAATTGGAGAGGGTTTGGAAGCGATTTCCCAGAATGTTGCTAGGACTGGAGGCTTTGAGTTATAGGGGGAGGCTGGGACATTTTTCACTGGAGTGTAGGAAATTGGGGAATGGTCTTATAGAGGTTTATAAAATCATGAGTTGCATAGATGAGGTGAATACCAAAGTTCTTTTCCCTAGGGTGGGGAAGTTTAAAACCAGGGGGCCATCTTTTTGTCAGGCAGAAGATACAGACACATTGACAGGTTCAAGAACAGCCATTATTAGACTGCTGAATGGACTGTCTAACTTCAAATAATGTTGATCTTGCGAAAGTTGATCTTGCTTTGCATACCTCCTGTGCAGTCTAACCTGTGTGCTTTGCTTTGTCCATGCCCCCCAGTGATCTGTATGTCCTTGTTTGTTATGATCTACCTGGACTGCTCATAAAACAAAACCTTTCACTGTACTTAGGTACATGTGACTACAATAATTCAAATCTCATCATAATTTTAAGGTGAGTGGGAATACAACTTACCCACCATTGATGTCAGACTCACTCCCCTGTGGTTCCCTGGCTTTTCCTTACAGCCTTTCTATAAGGCTCATGGTCCATTGAGGGGCAACTTTTCACACCAGAGGGTGGTTCGTTTGGGATTGAACTGCCAGAGGAAGTGGTTGATGCAAGTACAGTTACAACATTTAAAAGACATTTTGGATAGGTAGATGAAAAGGAGAAAGTGAGGACTACAGATGCTGGAGATCAGAGTCAAGAGTGTGGTGCTGGAAAAACACAGCAGGTCAGGCAGCATCCGAGGAACAGGAGATTCGGTGTTTCAGGAATTCCTGATGAAGGGCTTATGCCTGAAACGTCGAATCTCTTGCTTCTTGGATGCTGCCTGACTGGCTGTGCTTTTCCAGCACCACATTCGCAACTAGGTAGATGAATAGGAAAGGTATAGAGGGATTTGGGCCAAATGCGGGTAAATGGGGCTAGTTTAGATTGGGAGATTTGGTCAGCACAGACAAGTTGGACCGAAGGGTCTGTTTCTGTGCTGTACCACTCCGTGAGTTACTTGATTGCACTGAGAGAATGCAGAAGAGATTGACCAAGATGTTGCCTGGGGTGGAGAGTTTCAGTTATGAAGAGAGAGATTGGACAGTCTGGGGTTGGTTTCCTTGAAGAAAAGGAGATTAAGCGGGGACATGATTGAGATGTGCAAATTATGAGGGACATAGTTGGGGGAGACAGGAAGAAACTTTTCTCTCAGTGACTGAAGCTATGGATTTAAAGGAAGATGCAGGACATTTAGAGACAATGTGAAGTAAAGCTTTACTCACCCAGAGGGTGTTGGGAGTCTGGAATTCTCTGTCAGTAAGGGAGGGTACAAGCAGAAATCCTCTGAACATTAAAATAATGTTTAGATGTGCACTTGCAAAGCCAAAGCATGTAAGGCTATGGGCCAAGTGTTGGAAAGCAGGATTAGAATGGTGAGGTGGTTGACTTGATGGGTCAAAGGGCCTTTTCCTGTGTTGTAGGCCTGTATGACTCTAAACCTGAAACAACACGTGTAGAGAAAATGGAGTTGAGGATTAGCAGATCAGCCACGATCTCATTGAATGGCAAGGCACACTCGATGGGCTGAATGGCCAAATTATGCTCCTACTTGTGAGAATGTGTATAGGGTATAAGCAGGCAGGGAAAGAGTTAAGCTGAGTTTTGTGAAACAAGAGGTTCAGCTGAGCATGACTCAGATCAGATAAGAACTTACAGTTAGCAGTGAGATGCTGGAGCCATTTAACAAGATGAGGTAGCATTCAGTTATGTAAGGTCAGTTTAACAAGGTGAAAAGTATTTATTATGTGAAGTCAGTTATTGGTTGTGCAACAGCAGATGGCTTAATCATTACTATTGACACTTGCTGATTGTAACGGTCACCCAATCAATATGTATGTGGCTTTATGTGGATGCTCCTCCCTGTAAAATGACTAGATAGTTCATTGAGAAACTGCTGTTGCAGAGAAGAGCAGAAACCCACGTCCCTGTGCACATGGGCAATTGTTCTATCTCCCTCCAGGGCCTGGAGTAAAGATGAAGGAGGTAAAACGATATTGTCTCTTCGACAGGGGGCGGGGGGGGGGGGGGGAAGTGGGATGACACCTGTTAAGGTCTTATGTTGTTGCTGTGGAAGAGCTTTCAGGGGAGGGTTTAATTGACAACATGCCATTTATTTTCCTCCCTCCCTCCCTCATTAATAAGCTCATGGTCCATTTAAGGTAATATTCTGCTGCATAATTTTAGATCCTTTTCTGTATTTATAAGCTTCGTAAGTACCTAATTAGCTGCCAATCACTTTGGGAAGCCCCATGGTAATAAACACGCCTGTGTTTGTGTACTCTGTTCTGCGACATGTATAATGCCTTGAATTATTTGTTTGGTCGCTTTCCGAAGGCCCTTGTTAGGAATCCTGAGATCTCAAGATCTGCTCTGAATGAGTTGCCCTGTCTGTGTGAGCCACTTGTGGCTGGCTCTTCACTCACGGGAAGGGATGGTCTTGAGTGAGTCTGGTCTTTGCTAAGGCTGGCTGTTCCCCTGTGAGTGCATGAAGCTGGGACTGAAACCATGAGTCAGGGCTGGTGTCACTGATTCTCTGACAGTGGTTTCCAACATGTTGGGGAGGCAGTGTGAACAGCAAAGATTTAGAACGAGATGCCACCAAGAGTGTGAATTACAGAAAGCATCACAGAATCATCGCATCACTACAGTCTGGAAGCAGGCCATTCAACCCATTGAGTCCACACCGACCCACCGAAGAGCATCCCACCCAGACCCATTCCCATCCCCATGCCCTTTTACCTGTAACCCTGCATTTCCCATGTCCAACCCATCTAACCTATACACCCCTGGACCCTGTGGGGCAATTTAGCCTGGCCAATCCACCCTAACCTGCACATATTTAGATTGTGGGAAGAATCGGAGCACCCGGAGGAAACCCACGCAGACACGGGGAGAATGTGTAACCTCCACACGGACAATCACCTGAGGCTGGAATCGAACTTGGGTCCCTGGCGCTGTGAGGCAGCACTGCCAACCACTGGGCCACCATGCCACCCTGGAAAGCCTTTCTCCTTCAGTTTTTAATCTGTATGCATTGCAACACCAGATCAATTATTTGTCTGCACTTTTCGGAAATGCTTTCTGTGCCCCTGCCAGACTTTGTTATTACTCTGTAAATAATTTTAATAAAACTGTGCAGACATATTATGACACTGCTGGAGAAGGTGGGGCTTATGGTCCAGGTATAGAGCCACTGCATCCGCATCACAAGAGCCTGAATTTTGACTCTGTAAGTTTTAAAGTAAATTGTGTTCTAAAGTAAAGTTTTAAAGTAAATTGCGATGGTTGTGTGCATGATTCCTGTGCAGACATTATAATGTTGCAGAAAATGTGGCTGTTAGTCACCTCTTGTTTACACTCCATGCACAAGGACTACTCAGAATGAAACCATTGGGCCTTTGATGTTTGTGTTTGTTTATGATATGATGACTGTACAATACTACAGCCTTTTCTCGTAGGTCATGCTGGGAACTGCTTCCTTGAGTATTACTGGTGTGCTGGTCTCTGTCTGTCATTGATCACACTTGTGCAGGGCTCTCTGACAGGGTGCTGCTCAGTTGCATTGTCATGTTTCATTAGGGTAGTGTGTTGGAAGTCAAACCCGACAATTCCCAGAGTGGTCACAGAGTTAAAGATTTTTCAGAAGCATGCAGAGTTTCCCTGATTTTATGAGAAGGGAATCTTTATGTTTGAGGTGTTTGGACTGCTCTTGATTGGAATTGATGTCCAAAGATGGTGCTTACAGGATAGGGCAGCACGATGGTGCAGTGGTTAGCACTGCTGCCTCACAATGCCAGGGACCCAGGTTCAATTCCAGCCTCAGGCAACTGTCTGTGTGGAGTTTGCTTATTCTCCATGTCTTCAAGAGGTTTCCTCCAAGTGCTCCGGTTTAGTCCCACAATCCAAAGATGTGCAGGGTAGGTGGATTGGCTGTGCTAAAAATTGTCCACGGTGTTTAGGGATGTGTACGTACACTAGTCAGGGGTAAATGTAGAGTAAGAAGGGGATGGGTCTGGGTGGGAGGGTTGGTGTGAACTTGCTGGGCTGAAGGGCCTGTTTCCATGCTGTAGGGATTCTATGATTCTAGGAGAACCTCAGATGCACTCATTTATAGATTATGGGAGAGTTAGTAGAAGAATTTGGAGTCATTGAGATCAGAGATGATTGTAGCGCTGGTATTGAATTCTGAGACAACTATGACACAGATGCAGAGAGTTTAGGGGCTGGAGGAAGAAGGCAAAGGCTGAGTGGCTCAATGGTCAGTCTTGCACCTCAGAACCAGAAGGTCTTGGGTTGAAATGCCACTCCAGAACTTGTTTGTTGACTTTGAAAAACTCAGCCACTGATGGACCAAGCCAGTCCGAACAGGGGCCAGCCTGGGCAAATGGGGAGCGTTTGTGGCAGGGAGGGTGTCGAACTGTGAAACCACCCATCACATCCAAACCTGAAAGTGATCAATTGGTTTGATTTATTGTTGTCAGTGTACCCAGTGACAAGATTTGTTTTCTGAGCAGTACAGGCAGATGACAGCATACAAGGACAGACTGGTCTTAGACCGATTGTACAGAGTGAGGCAGATAAAGTTAGGACTGCACAGGAGATGCACAAAAGCAAGATCAACATTAGATTTGAAGTTTGAGAGGTGATTCAGCCAGTGGGGATGAAGCTGTTCTGGAGCCTGTTGATATGTGTGTTTAACCTGCAAAATGGTAAACCCTGGTAGCATGTGTAAATCTGGAAGTGAGACCAAGTAACTAACCATGGGTCAAGACAAGTTGTACAGCCCTGGACAATGTTTCCTGCTTCACATTTCTTCTCTTCAGGAAGCGTGCAACTTGACTTTTAAACAAGATCAGAAGAACTTCATCACTTGAATATTAATGACAAGGGAGACATGTTGATGCCTTTTCTCTTGCTTCTGGCCAAATACCAATTTCAAACAATTATTTATATGGATTTAAAATTTGAAATATTTGATAATTGGTTATTTGAAATGTGGCATTTGTCCTGATGAGTGTAAGACAAAAATCATCACTAACAGCCCCTCTTCGGTGGTATTAAAGTTCTCTATTCCCAAGCATCAACTCAGATCAGATCAGTGTGAAGGATGTCTGTTCTTGCGATGAGCGTCAATGAAGATTGATCAGCTACATTCCTTTTGTCTGTTTCAAAGTTGTGAATTTCACTGGCACAGAGCAGTTTTGTCTTGTAATAAATTGGGGCTGTATTCACTTTGAACAGTCATTTGTAGAACGTGAGGGGACAGAGATATCAGAGATTCTCTGAGACGTGGTATACGGTCTGAGACCCACAGGCTCAAATAAGACCATAAGAAATGGAATAGGAGGAGGTTGTTCAGCCCTTGAGCGTGTTTTGCCATTCACTGGGATCATGGCTGATCCAACGAGGTAAAAACAATGACTGCAGATGCTGGAAACCAGATTCTGGATTAGTGGTGCTGGAAGAGCACAGCAGTTCAGGCAGCATCCAAGGAACTTCGAAATCAACGTTTCGGGCAAAACCCCTTCATCAGGAATAAAGGCAGTGAGCCTGAAGCGTGGAGAGATAAGCTAGAGGAGGGTGGGGGTGGGGAGAAAGTAGCATAGAGTACAATGGGTGAGTGGGGGAGGGGATGAAGGTGATAGGTCAAGGAGGAGAGGGTGGAGTGGATAGGTGGAAAAGGAGATAGGCAGGTAGGACAAGTCCGGGCTAGTCATGGGGACAGTTGGAAGTTTGGAACTAGGGTGAGGTGGGGGAAGGGGAAATGAGGAAACTGTTGAAGTCCACATTGATGCCCTGGGGTTGAAGTGTTCCGAGGCGGAAGGTGAGGCGTCGATTTTACTGCTCCTCAGATGCTGCCTGAACTGCTGTGCTCTTCCAGCACCACTAATCCATAATATGGTTTCCAGCATCTGCAGTCATTGTTTTTATCAAGAAAGTATTTATCTCCGCCTTAAAAATACACGAAGACTCTGTCCCCACTGCTCTCTGTGGCAAAGGGTTCCACAGACACTCTATCCTCTGAGAGAAGAAATTCCTCCTTGTCTCAATCTTAAATCAGTGCCCCTTTATTCTAAGACTCTCTGGTCTTAGCCTCTCCCATGAGGGGAAGCATCCTCTCAGCATTGATCCTTTAACTATCCTCTATGTTTCAATGAGATCACCTTTTATTCTTCTAAACTGCAGTGAATAGAGTCCCAACCTGTTTAGCCTTTATGCATAAGCCACTCCCTCCACACTGGGGATCATCCGAGTGAAACTCCTCTGAACTGCCTCCAGTAAAATAATACAGACCAAGGGCAGGCAGAGGGATTAGTTTAATTTGGTGTTACGTTTGGTTCAACATCATGGGCCGAAGAGCCCCTTCCTGTGCTGTACTGTCCTGTGTTTTATCTTTCCTTAAATAAGGGACTAAAACCCCTCACAGTACTTTAGATGTGTGTACAGTTGCAGTGAGACTTCCCCCGACCCCCTTGAAATAAAGGCCAACATTCCCTTAGCCCTTCCTGATTACCTGCTGCCCCGTTGTGCTCACTAAGTTCCAAATGACAGCTTCAGCTACTCCACCGCGGTGTTGCAAAAATAATCCTTTCCACGCAGGAACAGAAAACATCCCACAAAAGCGAGTAAAGAACAACAAAAAAAGCTTTTAATAAAAAGTAGTCCATGACACTCTTTGTCCAAGTACGGTGGCTCAGTGGTCAGCACTGCTGCCTCACAGCATCAGGGACCCAGGTTCGATTCCAGCCTTGGGCACCTGTGTGTGTGTGTGGAGTTTGTACATTCTCCCTGTGTCTGCGTGGGTTTCCTCCCATAGTCCAATGAGCCAGGACAGGTGTCAGATCTCACGGTGGGAGAGCACTTTGGTGACAGTGACCACAACTGCCTCACATTTAGTACAGCCTTGGACAGTGAAAGGAGCAGTTACCAAGTAAAGATAGTTAATTGGGGAAAAAGAAATTATGACACGATCAGGCAGGAGTTGGGAAGTACAGACTGGGAGCAATTGTTCCACCGAAAGGGCACAGCAGACAGGTGGAGACTATTTAAGGAGCAGTTGTTGAGAATGATGCACAAGTTTGTTCCTCTGAGACAGGAAAGAAGGGGTAAGATTAAGGAACCTTGGATGACGAGAACAGAGGAACTTCTCGTTAAAAAGAAGGCGGCAGCTTATGTAAGGTGAAGGAAGCAAGGATCCAGCACAGCTTTAGAGGATTACAGGTTTGCTAGAAAGGAGCTCAGAAATGGACTGAGGAGAGCCAGGAGGGGGCACGAAAAAGGCTTGGCAAGAAGGATTAGGGAGAACCCAAAGGCATTTTACTCATACGTCAGGAATAAGAGAATGATCAGGGAGAAGGTAGGGCCGATCAGGGATAGAGGAGGGAACTTGTGCGTGGAGTCTAAGCAGATAGGTGAAGCCCTAAATGAGTTTTTGGCTTTGGTTTTCACCAAGGAAAGGGAACTTGTTGTAAATAAAATATTTGAGGGACTGGGATCCAGTCTTGGCCAGATCAAGATTGATGAAGTTGGTGTGCTGGAAATTTTGGAAAACATTAAGATTGATAAGTCCCCAGGGCCAGACCAGATTTATCCTAGACTGCTCTGGGAAGCGAGAAAGGAGGTTGCCAAGCCGCTGGCGAGGATATTTGCCTCCTCACTCTCCACGGGAGTCGTACCGGAGGATTGGAAGGAGGCGAATGTTGTTCCACTTTTCAAGAAGGGTAATAGGGAAATCCCTGGCAATTACAGACCAGTCAGTGTTCCGTCTGTGGTCAGCAAAGTTGTGGAAAGAAGTTTGAGGGGTAGGATTTTTGACTATTTGGCAAAGCACAGCGCGATTAAAGGCAGTCAGCATGGCTTTATGAAGGGCAGGTCATGCCTCACAAATCTTATTGAGTTCTTTGAGGAAGTGTCAAGATAGGTCGACGACGGTCGAGCAGTGGATGTGGTGTATATGGACTTCAGCAAGACATTTGATAGGGTTCCCCATGGTAGGCTCATTCATAAAGTCAGGAAGTATGGGATAGAGGGAGATTTGGCTATCTGGATTCAGAATTAGCTGGCTGACAGAAGGCAGAGAATGGTTGTAGATGGAAAGTATTCTGCTTGGAGGACAGCGTTGAATGGGGTCCTGCAGGGCCTCTGCTCTTTGTAGTTTTTACAAATGACTTGGATGAGGAGGTTGAGGGGGTGAGTTAGTAAATTTGCAGATGACACAAAGGTTGGAGGTGTCGTCGATAGTATAGAGGGCTACTGCAGGCTGCAGCGCGACATAGACAGGATGCAGAGCTGGGCTGAGAAATGGCAGATGGAGTTCAACCTGGATCGATGCCAAGTGATGCATTTTGGAAGGTCAAACTCAAATACTGAATATAGGATTAAAGACCGGATTCTTGGCAGAGTGGAGGAACAGAGGGATCTGGGTGTGCAAGTACATAGACCCCTCAAAGTTGCCACCCAAATGGATAGGGTTGTTAAGAAAGTATATGGTGTTTTGGCTTTTATTAACAGGGGGATCAAGTTTAAGAGCCGTGAGGTTTTGCTACAGCTCTACAAGTCTCTGGTGAGACCACACGTGGAATATTGTGTCCAGTTCTGGTCACCCTACTATAGGAAAGATACAGACGCTTTGGAGAGGGTGCAAAGAAGGTTTACCAGGATGCTGCCTGGACTGGAGGGCTTGCCTTATGAAGAAAGGTTGAATAAGCTCGGACTTTTCTCTCTGGAGAAAAGGAGGAAGAGAGGTGACCTAATCGAGGTGTACAAAATAATGAGAGGAATAGATAGAGTCAATTGCCAGAGACTTTTCCCCAGGGCAGGATTGAAGTCATAGTTTAAAGATATTAGGAGGAATGAATAAAGGAGACATCAGAGGTAGGTTCTTTACGCAGAGAGTTGTGAATGCATGGAATGCGTTGCCCGCTGTGGTGGTGGAAGCAGAGTCATTGGGGACATTTAAGCGACTGCTGGACATGCACATGGAGAGCAGTGAGTTGAGGAGTGCGTAGGTTAAGTGACTATATTTTACATTAGGATTAACCTCGGCACAACATTGTGGGCCAAAGGGCCTGTTCTGTGCTGTACTTTTCTATGTTCTATAGAATCGGCCATGCTGAATTGCCGACAGTGTTAACTGCATTAGTTGGAGGGAAATGGGTCTGGGTGGGTTACTCTTCGGAGGGTCGGTGTGGACTTGTTGGGCCGAAGGGCCTGTTTCCACACTGTAGGGAATCTAATCTAATCCAAAAAAAACTGTTCAGGAATCCTTTTGTGGGCCTCAAAGAGAGATGTGCAATCTCCAAACCAGTCTGTCACATCATCAGTCACTATCAAGTCAGGCTGAGACTTCACCCTCTCTCCATCTCTCTCTCTCTCTCTCTCTCTCTCGCCCTCTCTCTCGCCCTCTTTCTCTCTCTCTCTCGCTCTCTCGCTCTCTCTCTCTCTCTCTCTCTTTCTTCGTGTAAACATTTTGGATCAGAAATTCCCAAATTGAGTCCCTTTCTCTTCAACCCAGGGATTGAGTTTTGAATGATTTGTAGCGAAATGGAAAATACCAGTTGGAAGAACTGCATCTGGGTTTTTCTTGTTTTCGGGAAAAAAAACCAAGAATTTGTGCTTTGTACTAATTACCTGGGGGTAATGTATGGGCTGCAATTTCTTGCTGTGAAATTGGTGATCAGTTATTCTGATGGTCAAGAGTCCAACTTGTAACCCCACTGTCTGTGATTGTCTCCTCAGTGATGTTTTTGAAAACCTTCTCTCAGTGTGTGTTTCCTTCCCTCTGTGTTTCCATGTTGATTATTATTGATTTTCATCAACATCAGTGGGTCTGCGGTCGTTTTGTTTCAGCATTATTCTCTTGATCTGCTCTCGAATGGGGAGAAATGACTCCCTTGTTTTGATCTGGTGCAGCTGCTCCCTCTTTTCTCAAAATAAAAAGAAACAAAAATACAAAGGCCGTCATTTTTCTCGCCTTCGTTGCTTTGAAAGGATTAACTCCAAAGATCGGTCTGTACGGCCCACATGCTGAGGTTTCTCTGTCTTCGCTGCTGGCACGATGGTTCCCACTGTGGATGGCACACAGCTGGCCAGTGTCAGGCCCGAGCCCTGGATTCCTCCTCTGAAAGAAAAGGGAATGAAGGATCTAAGTGCTGATTACAAATGATTACGCCAGACATCAAAGAGATTCTCTGAGTTTGTCGGGTGAGATGGGTTGTTTTCTTCTTTTCAAAGCCAGAGGGTTTAAAGGTGTTCCATATTAAAATGCAATGATCTTTTGTTGGTATCTTATAGAATTCTGCCCGCGTTCCTTCAGTCTTCCAGGGAGTACTTTGTAGGAAATGTAATTGCTTTCTAACTTATCCTGTTATCTTTGGTAATAGTTGCGATCTTAATTTTTCTTTCTAGTTCTCATTGTAACCTCACCCACTCATTCCCCACACACACACACACACACACACACACACACACACAGACACACACACAGACACATAGATACAGGCACACACAGATACATAGATACAGACACATGCCCATGCGTGTGCACACATGCAGACACACGCAAGCACATCAACACTCAAGAGACAGACACAGACACATATGTGGAGACACACACGCACGCTTTCTTTTCGGTGCATGCCCTTTTCTCCCTGAGTATTTGAATTCAGACAATTTTAAAATGGCTGAAATGCTGTAGTTTTTTTTTAAGTGGCACTTTGTCAAAATGTTTCTTCTCGCACTCATCAGGACACAGCACAAAAATGTCAAACTTGACACAATCGCGGTAATTTACAGTACAAGAAAAGGCTGCTGATTGGTTGAAGCATTTCAACGGAGAAGGCCACTAGGAGACCATAGGCTCCCAGTGTTCCTGAGTAATGATTTTAAAAAGCACAATGCTTGTCCTTACTGCTTTTTAGTTTTCAGGGAATGGATCCTGGTGTAAGCTGCTTATCACAAGAACATCTGAGTGTCACAAGTTCCATCTCACTATCTGAAATAGGTAGCTGGTACTTGTGTACTCAGGATTGTTGAGCAAGTGTTAATCAACCATGGAATGGTCTCTTCCTGTTGGTGACAGCCAGCGACTAAAACCTGCTGGCTGCCCTTCTATGTGTATCAGTGGAGAGCAGTTTAGGAACCATTGCTTGATTCTAGCTGGTGAGAGGAAGGAGGAGAAACTGTGAAAGGTAGTATTTGGTGGTCAGTATAACATCTCTCTTAAATCTGCAGTAATCTCTGGGTGAGTGGGCATGAGAGATAGGATCTGGAGTGGAACATCCAGGCTTTGGGCCTCCTCCACCATTCACCGAGATGATAAAGTTCATCCTTCCATTCCATCCTTCGATCTTTGGTCTCTGGAGGAACTGTCCAGTTCTGCCTGGACTATACTCATTGATTGTACCTCCACAGCTGTCTGAGCAAGAGAACTCCAAAGAAATACAAGTGACAGGATTTCAAAGCAACCGAGGTCATTGTTGTGGAGAGAAATGTCAGTGTCAGCATCAGGCCCAGCATTTGTGTTCCGTCCCTTGTAGCCCCTTGACTGAGTGGACACACACACTCAGACTCACACTCATATTCACTCTTACACACTCACATACATACACTCAGTCTCATACTCTATCTCACACGCGTGCATGCGCGCGCGCACAGTCACAAACATACATACACTCACACACATACATCCACAGACACACACACTCATACATACTCACACACACTCACTCCCACTCTCTCACACATACATACACACACACTCTCATACATAGACACACACTGTCTCTCACACACACATTCACACACTCACATTCACATACACACTCTCTCTCCCTCTCTCTCTCTCTCTCTCTCACACACACTTTCTCTCTCTCACACACACGTATACACACACACACACACACACACACACACACACACACACACACACACACACACACACTCACATTCACATACATACACACACATCCTCTCTTGCATATACACTCACACTCACACACATACATCGATTCTCTCTCTCTATCTCTCACTTGCTCTCACTCTCACATACACACACACACACACACACACAAACTGTGTTTCTAACCAAATCTCACTCATGAGCCGTAGGCTACGGAGAGTTTTGCTATGAAACTGTCAACCCCCCTCCCCCGTTGCTGCTCGGAGGAGAGGCGGAACTTGGTTTAACATCTTAAAAGAGCCATATTTGTATTTCAGGTATTTGTAACTTAGTAACCTACTGTAGGAAGATAATAAGGTTGGGAACGTGACCAGAATTGTGTCGTAAGCGTGATCTGTACGTTTATACCTGGCAGTCTGTGTTTACAAAACGTTGTTTTGTCAAGGGGAAAATTGACGATGTGTACGTTGTAAATATTCCTGACTCGTTTGGCCTATTGAGAATGAAAGATGGCCTGCGTCTGTTATTACCGGCATTAATACTACCCCACCTCATCATTCAGACATGAAATTCTGATTGTTTATTGTCAGAATGTATTTGTTGAAGTGTTGTGTCTTTCACAATGTGGACAGTATGTTTTGAACAGGGGTTTGACAGCTGCTGCGTCATTGCTCCAAAGGACATTTCAGATGTCCATTTAGTTGTCACCAAATTTGGCTTTTGCATTGGTCTGTCAAAACAAAAGGAAGAACATTCTCTCAGCCTTCTTCGGTAAAATCTGTTTGGGATCAGCGAAGAGCTATTTTATATTTATCCTGTGAATGCAAATCCCACGTTCCAAGGGATTCGCTTTCTCATTTGACAAAAACAGAAGTTGTTAGAAAAGCTCAGCAGGTCGGTAGCATCTGTTAGAGAAATCAGAGTTAATGTTTTAGACCCAGAACTGATAGTAGCTCGGTAAAAGTTGGTTTATCTGCAGAAGGTAGGGTGGGGGAGGGGGTAAGTGATAAGTGGGGATAGAGCTCAAAGCAACAGAAGAACTGTTGGACAGACAACGGAGTGGATAATGATCTGGCTGGGAGGGTGAACAGCTGTTAATGGGGACTGTTAGTGGCTAACAATAGATTATTTCTCATTTACTGAGTTTAAGGTGCTCTGTCTGTGGGAGGGGTCATTCCTTTGTAAAATTATCCAATGTTAGTGACCCTCTACAGGTTGTACTCAAACACCGGGAGTTGCTTTTAGCTCTATTGGTTGAATGGTCCGTTTGAGAAGCCATGTGATGTACACAGTCTGGGCTCAATTCCCACACCAGGGGAGATTCATGAAGGACTCTCCTTTTCCACCTCTCCTCTTGCCTGAGGTCCTCAGGTTAAATAACCCCCAGGGGTGTCTCTCTCTCTCTGTAATGAGGGAACAGCCCTATGGTCTGGGTAGACTATGGTGACTTGACTTGATTTAAGGGGTTGGTTTTGCTCAGTTGACTGGACTCTTGGTTTGTGAAGCAGTGTGATGACACTCTGGGTTCAATTCCCATCACCACGGAGGCCGGTATCTGATCACCAAGTCGCCCTTTACTTACGTAAGGAGAGTCCTTGATGCTAACCCGACTCCCTCAGAGCCAGCTCTCCAAGTGAACAGGATGTCTGACACTCCTGTTTATATCTATCAACCAGGTCTCCCTGATTGAGGCTGTCAATCTGGTCCAATCAGGGAGCTCACACTCTGAGTTCCTCCTGGCTGACCTTGTTATAATCAGTACAGTTACATGAAGGACTCTCCTTCTCAATCTCTCCCCTTGCCTGAGGTGTGATGACCCTCAGGTTAAACCACCATCCGTTCTCTCTCTCTCTCTCTCTCTCTCTCTCTCTCTCTCTCTCTCTCTCTCTCTCTCTCTCTCTCTCAGTTGAGAGTGCAGCCCCCCATGGCCTGGTAAGGCGATGGTGACACGACAATGTACTGAGGCCTCAGTGGGGATGCTTCAGTGATCTTGGCTTGTGCTGAAGCTGCTTTTACACGGACCACTCTCGCTGGGCTTGACAGCCAATCATTCGGCAGCTTTGTCATGAGGAACCTATTGGTGACTGTCCACCTTTCCCATTCCTTGGCCTAAAGGATGTACACTCAGGAACCCTGCTGAGGAAGATTACCCAGTGTAGGCATGGATTTGGGGGTGTCCTGAAGAGGTCACCACAGAGTGGGTCAGTGAGCTCCAGCAGTTGGCTTTGTTTCCTGGTTCTTGTTTTTATTGAAGGTTCATAAAGTGTCATAGAGATGTACAGCATGGAAACAGACCCTTCGGTCCAACTCATCCATACTGACCCGATATCCTAAATTAATCTAGTCCCATTTGTCACCACTTGGCCCATATCCTTCCAAACCCTTTCTATTAATATACCCATCCAGATGCCTTTTAAATATTGTAATTGTACCAGCCTTAATGGAGGCTGAGGAGCCTGAGGAGAATATACAGCAGTGTAAGGTATATTCCAGTGTTCCAAATTACGGGAACGTTTGTTTCCTGACTTTTGAGAGCTCTCACTGTTCACAAACGACATTGTTTTTGAATTTTCAGCAATGTTTAATTACACTGAAGGATGCCCTGAATTAGTGAAAGGCACCGCATAAATGCAGTTAGCTTTGTGTTAAAGTTTTGCAAGATTTATCTTAGTATGGGCCAGGTAATGACCCATTTTGCTTCATGAAATCCAGTAGGAGTGCCCAGTGATACTGAAACAGAAGATAAGTTTCGTTTGCTTAAAAACTCAACACGATCGAATCAACCTCAAAATCAAACTTTTATGTTTGACTTAAGCGATCGTTGTGTGATTAGTAAAGGGTGGCCTGTGCAAGCACTGACTGAGATTTGCTGACTCAGCCTGCAATCAAATCGAGACATAGAGCCTTAGAGCATGGAAACAGGGCCCTTGTGGAGCAGTGGTACTGTCGCTACCATTGGACTTGGAGGTCTGCATTTGAATAGGAAGGGTTTGGAGGGATATGGGCTGGGTGGTGGCAGGTGGGTCTAGATTGGGTTGGGATATCTGGTCAGCACGGACAGGTTGGACCGAAGGGTCGGTTTCCATGCTGTATATCTCTATGGCTCTATGCCCACCTGTTCCAGAGGTGGGACCTAAGGGGCTACTTTTTCAAGCAGAGGGTAATGCGTATTTGGAATGAGCTGCCAGAGGAAGTGGTGGAGGCTGGTACAATTACAGCATTTAAAAGGCATCTGGATGGGTATATGAATAGGAAGGGTTTAGAGAGATATAGGCCGGGTGCTGGCAAATAGATTAGGTTTGGATATCTGGTCGGCATGGACGAATTAAACTGAAGGGTCTGTTTCCATGCTGTACATCTCTATGACTCAATGAGAAATAACGTCTATGAACAGGATGATGAGAAAAATAGGTTAGATTTTTTTTTGATAAAGCACAGAAACAGATCCTTCGGTCCAACGTGTCTATGCTGACCAGATACTCTAAAGTGTTCTGGTCCTCTTTGTCATCATTTGGCCCATATCCCTCTTAACCCTTCCTGTTCATATACCCATCCAGATGCCTTTTAAATGTTGCAATTGTACCAGCCTCCACCACTTTGTCTGGCAGCTCATTCCATACACGTACCACCCTGTGTATGAAAAAGTTGCCCCTTAGGTCTCTTTGTATCTTTTCCCTCTCACTTTGAACCCATGCCCACTGGGAAACTCTTGTGGCCTGAACCAGACTGACCTATTGAACGGGAGAAAGTGAGGACTGCAGATGCTGGAGATCAGAGCTGAAAATGTGTTGCTGGAAAAGCGCAGCAGGTCAGGCAGCATCCTGCTTCTCAGATGCTACCTGACCTGCTGTGCTTTTTGTGCACCACTCTAATCTAGACTCTGATTTCCAGCATCTGCAGTCCTCACTTCTGCCTCATTGTGTGTTGTAACTGTTCTCTGACATTACATCGTGTTCACTTCACCTTCCTCGTGTAACATTCTCGTTCCCCTCACCCTTTCCTGTCACCTTGTTGGCTGTATCCAATGGGGAAACCATGGGTGATGAGTGTGATGGGTTCCTCTCGATAGAGTGGAATATAGAGCGCAGAACTGTCCCTGTATGAATGGGTAGCAATGCAGCTTTTGCTCAGCTTAAAATGTGATTCGTTATCGCCTCTGAAATAACTCCACAGAGGCCAGTATCCCATTTTTACACGTGGAGAGTCCTTAACACTGACATTCTATGAGGTTCACTTGGCTGACCTCACCATTTTTCTCAAACTGTTTGTCCTTTACCCAGAGTCCACCCTGGAGCTGTTACTCTTCTGGGATATTACTTCTTGGTCACTTAGTTCTACCTGACGCCCTGCTGAAGTGCAATCAATCCAGCCGACATCCATTCACCGGGTGTTGAAACGGTGGCGATTCTGCCCTCCCTAACTAGAGGTGGTAAAGGTTACCTTGTTACTGCCACCACCGCTTAGGTTTGCCGTCGCAGCCCAGGCTTGGAGCTGTGGCCTCCTTACTCATTGCCTCAGCTACTTACTGCCTCCTCACCCGTAGCCAGGAGTCACAGCAGTGACCTGGATGGATGGTTGCAACTGTAATCCTTGCTATCTCAGTCACCTTCACACTCGATTGGTCCAGTGCTCTCTGGCTGGCCACTCATTCACTGCAAACGTCAACCCATTCAAAGTTCTGCTGTTAATGTGTCACTCTGCTTGTCCATCATTCCTGCTATTACTCCAACATCATGCAATTATCATCTCTGCTGTTTAAAGGTCATTGTGACCATGATCTTGCCTAGCTTTGTAACTTCCTCCTGGATGGAACCTCTTGGATTTCCTTCTCTCTCTGATCCCGACCACTAGTGCTTCCCTTTCAGCTGGCCATCATACGCTATCTTCCTCCAAAAACCCCTCTGCCCTTTATTATCCCCATTGCTATCTCACTATGAAACTCTTCTGGAACCTGTAAAACCCCGTCACTAATGGATAAAGTTCTTATCCCAAAGAAAATCATCCAAACGTCCACTTTCTTTATTGTAATTGTTTTCACATGATGGCTGCATTTTCCTATAGGAGAGAGCACAGATCCATCCCAAAGAGACTGACCTTTAAAGTCCAGTTTACTTCATAACAATGTGTTCCTTTCGTTCATTGGCTACACTGGATGTAGGTTTGCTCGCTAAGCTGGAATGTTCATTTCCAGACGTTTCGTCACCCTCGTAGGTAACATCTTCAGTGGGCCTCCAGGTGAAGCACTGTTCATGATTCCTGCTTTCTATTTATATGTTTGGGTTTCTTTGGGTTGGTGATGTCATTTCCTGTTCTTTTTCTCAGGGGGTGGTAGATGGGGTCTAACTTGATGTTTTTGTTGATAGTGTTCCGGTTGGAATGTCATGCTTCTAGGAAATGAACCTTTTGGCTCATCAAGCAAACCTACATCCAGAACCTCAACCTGAGCTACGAATCTTCTCAAAACTTGTTATTGGCTGCACTGTCTTTGACCTTCATAGGTTCTGGCAGGAGTAACACTCAACTCCTCTCTTTTAGTTTCCTTTTCTCGATAACCACCGCACGTATACGTTCTACAGTCAGAGAGACCTATAGGTTTAAGGTATGTACTACTTTGAATTGTGTCGCAGGTACTCAGGGTGGCTAGCTTGTCTTCATTGCTTTGAGTACAGGAGTTGGGTCATTGTGTTAAGGTTGTGCAGGACATTGGTGAGGCCTCTTCTGGAGTACTGTGTCCAGTTCTGGTTGCCCTGCGACAGAAAGGATATTATTAAGTTGGAGAGGGTTCAGAAAAGATTTCGCAGGGTGTTACTGGGAATGCAGGGTTTGAGATATAAAAATATCTGGGACTGTCTTCACTGGAGCACAGGAGGTTGAGGGGTAACATTATTGAGGTTTGTAAAATCATGAGGGATACAGATAAAATGGGGGAGTTCAAAACAACGGGGTATATATTTAAGGTGAGAGGAGAAAGATTTGAAAAGGACATGAGGGGCAATGTTTTTACACAGAGAGTGATTCATGTGTGGAATGAACTGCCAGAGAATGCAGATACAATTAGAATGCTTAAAGACAATTGGATAAGTTAATGAAGAGGAAAGGGAGGGATATGGGCCCAGGTGAGACTCGTTTAGTTTGGGAACATGGACTAGTCAGACCTCAGGGTCTGTTTCCAGGCTGTATGGTCTTTTGATCAAGCAGGATTATCGCTTGTATTTTAACTGTTCAGTGGCCTGTTAATAATTTGAATGTTTGAACCTCGTGTGGAAGTATGTCTGTAGACTGTCTGCGGATGGTCAGAATTGGAAAAGAAAAGCCCCTTTCTAAGATTGGGGTTGTGACAGGTGGGAGTTTGCCGAGTTGAACTGCCTCAGAGGAAGCTCAGTTTCACAGTCCCAAGTTCCTATAAAACAATCTGGAATCATCTCCGTTTGGCAAGGAAGTAGGAGTCTTGAACTTCATGATCAAAAAATAGAATTGGAGTGGGTAATTGCTGAGCTTTCATGGAGGTCACAGGGCAAGAGTCGTTTGTGAAGGAGAGCAAGTTGGGCGGTCTTGGCTATTTCAATGACCCCATTGCTGGCCTCTGCTCCCTCAGCTGAGCCTATTCAGTTAGACTTTTGTTGTAGGACTGTGCAATGTTTGTATAATACTTGCCGCGCTGTCTGTTTTGGAAAGGAAAACTGTACTTGAAGCAGTGCCAGGGAGTTGCTTTGGCTCCTTGGTCTGTTGTAGTCTATTGAAACACAATAGCTTCTCCTTTGGAATCTTGTTTCTTTGTTTGAATTCCATTTTATTTTTAGTTTTAGTTCTTTGCTATCTTAATTTTATGGAAAAGACAGTTTTGAACACTGATCTGTATCTGCCATCTGTGTTTTTTTGAGAGTGTGAGAGATTATTTTCTTCTACGGGCCTGAATTAACAAGGGAAGTAAGAAGGATACCAAGGACTTTAGATGAAACTCTAGTTTTTGTAAAAACCTGGTGTGTCTTTGTTATGTCATAAAAACGAGATAGTACTTTGAAAGTAAAAAAAAGGCAGAATTACAATTTGAGTGAGGAACAGGGCACAGGGATGGAGATAAATGAAACCAAATTAAATGGATATCGTAGTCTTGTGAAGTAATTCTGCTTTGAACTGACCGTGAGAACTTGAGACTCCTAATTCTGCAGTGGTTCGAAAGATTGTGCGAACAAAAGTCACTGAACTATCATCCAGTACTTGTAAGGCGAGACATTACTTATTCTGTTATTCCCACACACCCATTTAAAAAGTGCCTTTCCTATTGTAATCGATCTGGTGCATTTAACCACATTCTAAAATCAGCTTTTCCGAGTACCGACACTTCCGATTTCAGGAAAATGTTTTTGGGGGTGTGTCATTAAAAGGTAGTGTTGAGCTGTTAACGAACTGAAAGCTTAATTAAACGCCAATAAAGACAAAGCATGAACTCTATTCCCTCCCTGAAAATGCTGTCAAACCAGCTGAATATTTCCAGCATTTTGTGTGTTGAGTGCAGATTTTCGCCATCCACAGTATTTTGCATTTACTTGACCAAACTCAGTACTCGGTAATGAGTTTACCGCCAGTGGAGATGTTTGGTGTGTATCCACTGTGGAAATATACCAATGTGCTACCACAGACACCGAGATGGTGATAACCAGATTATTAGCTTTTGTTAGTGATATTTAATTGAGGTGGGAATGAATTGCTGAGCTCAGTTGGCAGATGGGATGTAGAGTGACACCAACAGTGTGGGTTCTGGTCCCAGACTGGCTGAGGTTACCATGAAGAGACTCTTCCTTTGTAACTTCTCCCCTCACCTGAGGTGTGGTGTCCCACGGGTTAAACCAACACCACCTGCCTCTCTCTATTGAGACTACAGCCCTTGCTCCTACTATTGATAAGTTGGACTGAAGGGTCTATTTCTGTGCTCTGTGACTCTCTAACTGAAAGGTAAATGGTGGTTAAGACACTGGCGGCTCGTGTTCAAAATAGTGCCTCACGTCTTTCATTGGATGGTGGCATGGTGGCTCAGTGGTTCTCACTGCTGCCTCACAGCGCCAGGGAACCGGGTTTGATTCTACCCTCGAGCGACTGACTGACTGTGTGGAGTTTGCACAATCTCCCTGTGCCTGCGTGGGTTTTCTCTGGGTGCTCTGGTTTCCTCTCACTGTCCAAAGATGTGCAGGTTAGGGTGGATTAGCCATGCTAAACTGCCCATCGTGTCCAGGGATGTGCAAGCTCGGTGGACTAACCATGGGAAATGCGGGGTTACAGGGATAGGATAGTGGGGGTGAGTCTGAATGGGATGCTGTTTGGAGGGTTGGTCTAAACTCGATGGGTTGAATGGTTTTCTTCCACAGTGTAGGGATTATCTATGATCCATGTGAAATCCCCATTGAATATAGTTCTAATGGATCCAGTCTGTCTTCATGTATCCGTTGAGCAACTTAACATTGTTCCAAGTCATGATGCTGTGTCACTTGGAGGAGACCTTGCAGAAGATGGTGTTGCCATGTCTCTGCTCCCTGTGCTGGACGTTTTTCTGATTGGTTTACAATGAGTGCTGACTTGGAGGCATCCCTGTGTGAGCAGCTGATGTGTCATCTGCAAACAATTACTCACCGGGTTCCCACTTGAAGGATGGTCACTTAAGAGAGTCCACTCCTTTTAAAAGAGGAGAGAGAAAATGATCGTTGGGAGACGCGTTTTCTTTCATATTAAAACACAAAACATAATGGCAGATGGGAAACCCCTAACTTCCAGACTATTGAAACGGGTCACCTGGGTCTGATGTGTATTTGATCAGGGCTATTTCTTTTCAAAAATGCATGTTCAATTAAAATTCATAGCTGCGCATATTGGGCCTTGTAACACAATCCAAGGGCTTTGTCTGTCCTGGGAGTACATATCGAAATGTTGACACATTTTGACCCTCAGTGTAGTGGGAGGCAAAGACACAGCTTCATGTGGAGAAAGAGAGAGAGGCCGATGTGTGGGGAGCTCGGATCCGCAGGTTCTGCTTGGTCAGCAGGCAGTTTGTGCAGATGCTGTCCCCTGTGGGCCTCTGTGAGGGAATTGGACTGAGTGGAACTAGAAAGAGCAGATGTTATTGCTTAGAAATGGCCGCCCAATCTAAGGAGTTGATGCTTATCATTGTTTTTCTCTCTACTGTAGCCAGTTTAATTCCATTCTTGGAATGGCTATATTGGAGGAGGTCTTTTGGCCCATCATCCCTATGCTGGCTGTCTGCAAGAACAGAGTCGAGAATGTGGTGTTGGAAAAGCACAGCATCAGAGCAGCAGGAGAGTCAACATTTCGAGCATAAGCCCTTCATCAGGAGGTCCTTGGCTCAAAACGTCGACTCTCCTGCTCCTTGGATGTTGCCTGACCTGCTGTGCTTTTCCAGCACCCCACTCTCGACTCTGATCTCCAGCATCTGCAGTCCTCACTTTCTCCTGTCTGCAAGAACAGTTCATCAAGTGCCATTCCCTTCCATTTCTCTGTAGCCCTGTAGAGTTTTGTCCAGTTTGCTTCTGATGCCTGTTTTGCCCACATCCCAAGAGGATATAAAAAAAGAATCCTTCCATTAAATTGTGGCATTTTGTAGCCATGACTTTGGAGAGTGAAAGACACAGGTCAGAAGGAAGGACACAGGCCTTGCTGAGTTTGTATTTGATTGAAGTTGACAAAATTATTTCTGGTTTGGAGACTGATGGTAAAATAGATTTGATTACCCGGCGGGGAAGAGGTATGACTGCCTGTTAACATGAGAGAAGACCGCTCATATAAAAACCCATCATAATGGTGAGACATCCATCTGTGAGAGGAGTTAACAACCATGCCCAAGCCACGCAACCTTCCGCCCACAACACACACACCTCCCCCCCCTCCTCCCCCCCCCCCCCCCCCGCCCCCCCAAACAGCACTTACCCATAGCTGCCAAAAAAGACGTGCACACAGAGGCATGCGGGTGTGTGTACACACAAACAAACATCCAGGCAGACACATAGGGGCATGGACACACATGTATATATACAACAGTACAGATGTATGTGCACAGACACAAGCACGTGTGTACAGACACACACAGATACAAACACTTGTACGCAGACACAAACTCGTGTGCACTGGCACACACACATACAAACGTGTGCACACACACACACACACACACACACACACACACACACACACACACACACGGGTGTACACAGGCACACACAGACACCAATCCGTGTGCACAGGCACACACAGATACAAATGGGTGTACACAGACCCACACAGATACAAACATATGTGCACAGGCACACACAGACACAAACAGGTGTACACAGGCACACACAGACACAAACGGGTGTACACAGGCACACACAGATACAAATGGGTGTACACAGACCCACACAGATACAAACATATGTGCACAGACTCACACAGACACAAATGCGTGTTTACACAGGCACACACAGACACAAATGTGCACACATGCATACAAACACGTGCACAGGCGTGCGCAGAAACACAGGTAGAAGCATGTATGCACAGACACACTCCGTCTCACACACTTATATAAAATCTCCCTGCAACACTTTCTCAGCTGAAAGGAGCCCAAATGGTGAAACGCTTACTTGCTAACTGCAGGTACTCCGAGGACTCTTCCGCCGTGACTTAATGAGCCTTGCAGTGCGGCATGACTAGTGTCTGCAAGTATTTTCTTTAAACTGCAATCTTATTGTTATTCTATGTGGCACAGTGGAGTGGGACATTGAGGCCTGTTTCCTGCAAGGTAATATTGCACGATAGAATGGTTACTCTTTAACAGTGACCAGTGCCTCATTTAATTTATTGGGAGAGGGAGTGGTGGAGAGTTACCTTGAGCAATGACTAGTGACCAGGGGAGAGGCAGTGAAGATTGTCCCTTTGATTTCTAAGTGATCTAGAAGGCAATGGTTCATGTTGGAGGCTACAATAGACAGTTTTCAGTCTGAGTTGGGGGGAATGGGGAGTCTAACTCAAGATTCCATTGGAGATAGGTAGGTCAGTGCTGTTTCCTCATAGTCTCAGTCTCAGTTAATGTAATCTATACTTAGTGTTGTGCAATCAACTGCATCTTGTTCAGAAAAATTCCTCCTCTTGTTAGAATTCACAAGTGGCTCATCCTCTGCCGCTGTTTAACAAACAGGCTCTTTGACCTAGAGTAATAAAGCAGATGAAAGGGCTCTTGTAATGCAGTGATATTGTCCTTAGCTCTGAGCCAGGTTCAGATCCCATCAGCTCTACAGGTGTGTAATAATATATCTGAAGATGTTCACTATTGATATCTGGAAATGAGAATACAGAGTATCTTGTGGTGTGGAGATAGTGTCTGTACCTCTGGTCAGGAGGCCTGCTCCCAGATATTTTGTGTCAAAATATTGAGAAAAGAAGACGTTCCCACCATGAGGCTGTCTAATTCTTTTGTTTCTCTTCAAGTTTGCTTTAGAAAGAGTGGAAAGGAGGTTGAGGATAATTGTCGACAGCTATCGTGAGTTAGTTGCGGTCAGTTCCACAGTTGTTAGAATACCAAGGGAAAACTGAAAGGTCTACTGTTTCTAGAAATCAGAGACAAAAACAGGACTAGCTGACAAAAGCTCAGCAGGTCTTATAGCGTCTGTGGAGAGAAATCCGGGTTTCTGTTCACGTCCGGTGAGCTCTGCCAGATGTGTTGAGGTTTTCCAGTAATTTCTGTTGCTGTTTCAGGTTGAGAAATGGCATGGATGTAGGAGGGGATTTTAAAGATGTGTGAAGAGTTTTGATCAACTTGTTTTACTTAATTCAAAGGCCCACAGTTACAGCAGAACAACATGTGTCTGATTGCCCACAGAGTAACGTTCCTCATTCCGTGCTGTTCCGAAGATAAGGAATCGGAGCAGGAGTCATTCATTTGGTCGTTGAGTCTGTTCCAGTCTTTGTTGAAAGTGTGCTGGATTAGATTATAGTCTCAACTCCTTTTCTGTTTTATCCCTTTGTGGGTCTTGTTGGGGAAGAAAATATAATGAAAATGAAAGTAATGAGAGAAAACCAAACCATCAAAAAGGATAGCCAGATAGTGATGTTAAAATGGTTGAACTGCAGTGTTGAGTTTTGGACGCTGTGGAGTCAGGAGGTCAGGTGCTGTTCCTGAAGTTCAAGTTGAACTTTACTGAGTAATTCAGAGTGAGGGTAAGGTGCAGATTCCCAATGGCGAGTGACCAGAAGCTCAAGGTCATTCTTGCAGACCGAGTGGGGAGATTAGATTAGATTAGATTAGATTACTTACAGTGTGGAAACAGGCCCTTCGGCCCAACAAGTCCACACCGACCCGCCGAAGCGCAACCCACCCATACCTCTCACTTAACACTACGGGCAATTTAGCATGGCCAATTCACCTGACCTGCACATCTTTGGACTGTGGGAGGAAACCGGAGCACCCGGAGGAAACCCACGCAGACACGGGGAGAATGTGCAAACTCCACACAGTCAGTTGCCTGAGGCAGGAATTGAACCCAGGTCTCTGGCGCTGTGAGGCAGCAGTGCTAACCACTGTACGATGTTCGACAAAATGTTTTGTCTCCCAGACATGGAGGATATCCCCACGAGTGAGCAATGATTACCCAAAGTCCAAATTGAAAGCAGTTCACCTGCACTGCTGTTGAATTTCTGCTTTGTTTGGAAGGAGCTTTTGTGTTCTCTGAGAAATCTACTGTGTAACAGTTCCTGTGGTTATCGCAGGTGCCTCTGACAACAGGGGCCTGAAATCTTCAAAAATAGCTTGTAGGTCCCTGATGCCACCCTCCATCTGCTGTCACTCAGTAAGGGAGAGGCTGAATGTTTTGTTTTCCACTCTCTTGAACTTTAGCAGTCATTAATGGCCCTGTGTACGTTCTTCATTCATGGGGTATTATTATTGCCTATCAGGGCAGTTAAAACTCACCCCCATTTCCTGTGGGTCTGGAGTCCAGGGAAGGATGGTTTACTTTCTTTCCTAAAGGAAGTTGGTAACCAATGACGTTGGTTATATGGTGCTGTTAAACTAGCTTTTTAGAGAACTCTAATTTCACCATCTGCCATTGTGGGATTTGAACCCGTGCCCAGAGAACATTGCCCTGGGCAGCTGGAGTGCTAGTCAGGTGAGCCACTGGCTGCTGTGCCCTTGACTCTGCCAGGGCTGGAGTAGAGAGGCTTTGTTATGCTTCCAACACCCAATGACTGGTACCAATGAGGTTTGTGGATGTTACTGAAGAAGGACTTTGCACACAGCTCTCAAACGCCCTTTTGAAGAACTTTCTGACCCTTGCTCATGGGATAGGGGTGTCGCTGGCTGGGCCAGCATTAATTGTCCGTCCCAGGTTGGCCATGAGAAGCTGGTGGTGAGCTGCCAACCTGTGGTGGCTGCAGTTTGCGTGCTGTGGGTCGACTCACGAGGCAACTAGGAAGAGAATGTCAGCTGAGAAGTTGGGCACTGAGGTGCTCTTCCTCGGCCTTTGGAGGTTGGGAGGGAAGGAGGGTCAGACTCACTGGGCTCAGACCTTTAGATCTGCACTGGGGTGGCTGAGAGTGTGCAACCTCCTTCTAATCAGTCATACAGCACAAAAACAGACCCTTTAGTCCAACTCATCCATTCTGACCAGATAACAGTGGTGTGCCATGAAGATCGGTGCTGGGTCCACTGCTTTTCGTCATTTATATAAATGATTTGGATGTGAGCATAAGAGGTATAGTTAGTAAGTTTGCAGATGACATCAAAATTGGAGATGTAGTGGACAGCGAAGAAGGTTACCTCAGATTTCAATGGAATCTTGATCAGGTGGGCCGATGGGCTGAGAAGTGGCAGATGGAGTTTAATTGAGATATGGTGATGGTGGCATGGTGGCACAGTGGTTAGCACTGCTGCCTCACAGCGCCAGAGACCCGAGTTCAATTCCCGCCTCAGGCGACTGACTGTGTGGAGTTTGCACGTTCTCCCCGTGTCTGCGTGGGTTTCCTCCGGGTGCTCCAGTTTCCTCCCACGCTCCAAAGATGTGCAGGTCAGGTGAATTGGCCATGCTAAATCGCCCGTAGTGTTAGGTAAGGGGTAGATATAGATGTAGGGGTATGGGTGGGTTACGCTTCGGCGGGGCGGTGTGGACTTGTTGGGCCGAAGGGCCTGTTTCCACGCTAAGTAATCTAAAAAATGTGAGGGCTGCATTTTGGAAAGGCAAATCAGGGCAGGACTTATACACTTAATGGTAAGGTCCGAGGGAGTGTTGCTGAACAAAGAGACCTTGGAGTGCAGGTTCATAGCTCCTTGAAAGTGGAGTCGCAGGTAGAACATAGAACATAGAACAGTACAGCACAGAACAGGCCCTTCAGCCCATGATGTTGTGCCGACCACTGATCCTCATGTATGCACCCTTACATTTCTGTGATCATATGCATGTCCAGTAGACTCTTAAATGTCCCCAATGACCTTGCTTCCACAACTGCTGCTGGCAACGTATTCCATGCTCTCACAACTCTCTGTGTAAAAAACCCACCTCTGACATCCCCTCTATACTTTGCTCCAACCAGCTTAAAACTATAACCCCTCGTGTTAGTCATTTCTGCCCTGGGAAATAATCTCTGGCTATCGACGCCATCTATGCCTCTCATTATCTTGTATACTTCAATTAGGTCCTCTCTCCTTCTCCTTTTTTCCAATGAAAAAAGTCCGAGCTCATAAGATCAGCCCTCCAGTCCAGGCAGCATCCTGGTAAACCTTCTCTGAAGCCTCTCCAAAGCATCCACATCTTTCCTATAATAGGGTGACTGGAACTGGTAGATAGGATAGTGAAGGTGGCGTTTGGTATGCTTTCCTTTATTGGTCAGAGTATTGAGTACAGGAGTTAGGAGGGCATGTTGCGGCTAACTAGGACATTGGTTAGGCTACTGTTGGAATATTGTGTGCAATTCTGGTCTCCCTCCAAAGGAAAGATGTTGTGAAACTTGAAAGGGTTCAGAAAAGATTTACAAGGATGTTGCCAGGTTTGGAGGATTGAGCTATAGGGAGAAGCTGAATAGGCTGGGGCTGTTTTCCCTGAAGCATCAGAGGCTGAGGGACAATTTTATAGAGGTTTATAAAATTATGAGGGGCATGGATAGGGTAAATAGACAAGCTCTTTTTCCTGGGTTGGGGAGTCCAGAACTAGAGGGCATGGGTTTAGGGTGAGAGGGGAAAGATATAAAAGAGACCTAAGGGGCAACTTTTTCACACCGAGGGTGGTACGTGTATGGAATGAGCTGCCAGAGGAAGTAGTGGAGGCTGGTACAATTACAACATTTAAAAGGCATCTGTTTGGGTACGTGAATAGGAAGGATTTGGATGAATATGGGCCAGGTGCTGGCAAATGGGTCTAGATTAGGTTGAGATATTTGGTTGGCATGGACAGGTTGGACTGGTTTCCGTGCCGTAAATCTATGACCGTGTGATTCTATATCCTAAATTAATCAGTCGGATGGACAAGTGAGTGAGAATCTCATTGTGTCCGTTCAGCAAATAAATGACAATAAATGTGAACAATGTTTGGCTGAAGAGGATCCTTTTGGCCTGAAAGATTCTTCCTTGTATTTATCCCTGCCACCAGCACTCCCCTTTTGTGTAAAGAGGTTTTATCATCCTTGCAGCCTGTCATGTTGCAACAGGATCTTACGAATGTCTGATTAAAGACAAACTCCCATAAAACCCGCTGTTTAAGGCACATGTTTTAATTGCTTCGATCGACTGAAATGACTTGATAACGTTAACGAGGTGACGGCAGCAGTCATAAAATGAAGGGGATTGCTGCCTTGCTTGCTTTTCCATTGTTTACAATTCCAACATATTTCAGCAGTTACAACAGATGGAGCTCGGCATTTCATTAGCCATCTGGATCTTCGAATTCTTCTGTAAGTGTGTATGAAAGAACTTGGGCGGCAATGGTTTCCTCTGTTTCCGCGACATTGACAAGGCAGGCAAAGGAATGGAGGGTGACATGGGTCAGACTGGAAAGTGCAGCGAGGGAGTCATAGAGACTACAGCACGGAAACAGACCCTTTGGTCCAACTCACTGTACTGACCAGATATCCTAAATTAATCAAGTCCCACCTGCCAGCACCCGGCCCGTATCCCTCCAAATCCTTCCTATTCATATACCCATTCAAATGCCTTTTAAATGTTGCAATTGTACCAGCCTCCACCACTTCCTCTGGCAGCTCATTCCATACACGTACCACCCTCTGTGTGAAATAGTTGCCCCTTAGGTCTCTTTTATATCTTTCCCCTCTCACCTTAAACCTATGCCCTCTAGTTCTGGACTCCCCCACTCCAGGGAAAAGACTTTGCCTATTTATCCTATCCATGCCCCTCATGATTTTATAAACCTCTATAAGGTTGCCCCTCAGCCTCCGATGCTCCGGGGAAAACAGCCCCAGCTTATCAGCCTCTCCTTATGGCTTAAACCCTCCAATCCTGGCAATATCCTTGTAAATCTTTTCTGAACCCTTTCAAGTTTCACAACATCCTTCCAACAGCAGGGAGGCCAGGACTGAATACAATATTTCAAAAGTGGCCTAACCAATGTCCTGTACAGCCACAACATGACCTTGTTGAATGGCATAGCAGGCGCAAGGGGCTGAATGGCCTACTCCTGCCCGTATTGCAGACTTCCACAGCCGCAGCTGTTGTCTGTCCCTTGTGACCGTGAGATAGTCAGATTGACTTGTTGCAGTCTGGGTGTGGCAATCCCTCTATTTAACCCAAGCGGCTTCAAGCATGTCCTGCTGATTGTTTGCAAATGAGAAGGTTCGTTGCATTATTTTTTTAGGATGGCGTCCAACTAGTGCAGTACTCAAACAGTGCAGGAGTTACTGGAGAAGCTCAACTGGTCTGGCAATATCCGTGGGAGAAAGCGAGGGCTGCAGGTGCTGGAGAGTCGCAGTCAGAAAGTGCAGTGCTGGAAGAAGCACGGCAGGTCAGGCAGCATCCAAGGAGCAGGAGAGTTGACATTTCGGTCACATGTCTGATGAAGGGCTTATGCCTGAAACGTCAACTCTCCCCCTCGGATGCTGCCTGACCTTTCGTGCTTTTTCCAGAGTTAATGTTTCGGGTCCAGTGACTGAAGAAGTGTTGCTAGATGTTCACTCTGCTTTCTCTCAACGGGTGCTGCCAGACCTGCTGAGTTGCTCCAGCCAGTTCTGCTTTTGTCTCAGATCTTCAGCATCTGCAGCTGACTGTTCTAGTTTCTATAGTACTGAACTGAAACAAGAGGCATTTTGTGGCACAGTGGCAGTGTCCCTCCCTCTGAACCAGGACGCCCAGGTTCAAGTCCCACTTACTTCAGAGGTGGTGGGTCATGATATCCCTGAACAGATTGTTTCAAAAATATAAAAACAAAATCAATCACTGCCTGAACTCAAAACAGCCTCTATATAATATGTCTGCAATGTTAACGCCCTAATGTACAGTTTCTGGTTTCTGTGATTCTCAGTGTCCTTGTGGAGAATTTTAGTTGAATGTAGGAATAACCTGTAATCATCTGTGGGTATTTTTTTCCCCTTGCCACATGTTCATCCTCCATTACGGCTTGTTGTTGATGCTAAATGTGGCCCTTGAGTAACATTTGAAAAACATCACCCAAGATCTTTTTCTGCTATTTCTGTTGCATCAGCCTTCCGGTTCCCGAAATCTCTCTGTGTTTTTGTAGCCTTCAGCCCAGCTATTCCGATGTTCTCCGTAACCTATGTCCACTTATAGACTTCAGCTTGGGTGAAACTCTGCTGTTCACTCACCAGGGAGGAGAAAGTGAGGACTGCAGATGCTAGAGATTGGAGTTGAGAAAGTGGTGCTGGAAAAGCACAGCAGGTTAGGCAGCATCCGAGGAGCAGGAAAATTGACATTTTGGGCAAAAGCTCTTCACGTTGATTCTCCTGCTCTTCAGATGCTGCCTGACCTGCTGTGCTTTTCCAGCACCACACTCTCGACACTGTTCACTCACCAAGTCTAACGCACCCACTCTTGCTAACTTACGTTGGCTTCCATCCCCATAATCATGGCTCCAATTTTAAATTCCCAATTTTTTTATGGTTAAAGCCCCTCATGGCCTCACCAATTTCCATTTCAGCCCTTTATTTCCCACAATCTCGTCCCCCTCTTTCCCCCCCCAGCCCGAAATTGACCTCTGTCTCTCTGCTGTCTTCTCATCTTCAGATTGTTCTTGCTCCCGCCCCCACTGTTAAATGAAGCTTCTGTATGTTTCTGGCGAAGTCTGTAAATGTGAACTGTGACTCACCCTTGCTTCTGAGTCAGAAGACTGTCAGTTCAAGACCCACTTCAATAATTTACATTAAACACTGCAGTGCAGTGCTGAAGGATGACACACGAAGCTAGGCCATAAGACCATTAGACCATAAGACATAGGAGTGGAAGTAAGGCCATTCGGCCCATCGAATCCACTCCGCCATTCAATCATGGCTGATGGGCATTTCAACCCCACTTACCCACGCCATTTCTAATCCTCTGAGATCGAATAGCCTGTGGCTGTTCCAGAAGAGAACAGGAATGTTATCTCCTGTGTCCTCATCAGTACTCATCCCTAAGCCATTGAGAGATTTCCTGAGGAAAGGTTTTGGTCTGAAACGTTGCCTTTCCTGCTGCTCGGATGCTGTCTGACTTGCTGTGCTCTCCCATCTTCGCATTCATTGACTCTGACTTGCAACATCTGCAGTCCTCGCTGTCTCCGAGAGGTTTCCTGCCCTTTTTTGTTTATTTGGAGCCTTTTACAGTGAGTGTAATTGCAGACAATCCAAACACAGGCAGGGGCTTCATGATAGCTGAGGAGAAGGCTCTTTGTACTTAGAGATGTGCTCCATGTTGAATGGAGATCCTCATTGAAAATGTAGCAAAGGAGTAAAGATGTGAAAAGTTTCAGTGTGTTCTCAACTCACAATAGCCTGACATTGTACACTAGACTGCATTGAAATGTTCGGAAAGGTAGCTCTGGGCAGATTTCATGAAGTTTTTCTGGTTAATGTGCTGTCTATCGCCTTATGTACAGAGTTTGAACATGCTGTCACTGGCAAATTGATGTCAAATGATGGCTTGCCCAGAGCTCCATTAACTTATGCTGCAATTGATTACTGTGAGTATCGAGAGCAGGAGTAGGCCATTCAGTCCTTCAAGCCTGCTCCTCCTTTTAATATGATCACCCAATTCCAGTTCCAGCTTTCTCCCCATACCCTTTGAGCCCTGTCGTCCTAAGAACTGCACTTAACTCCATCTTCAAAGCATTAAATGTTTTGTCCCCAACTGTTTTCTGTGGCTCGCTTCTCTCTGTGTGAAGAAATTTCTCCTCATCTTAGTCCTAAATGGCCCACCCTGCATCCCTAAAATTGTGTCAGATGACAAGCTTGGGCTAGTTTAGTTGCCAGTCTAGAATTTGAGCTTTATTGTGGGTCGCATTCTGTATAAAATGAAAGAACTGCGGATGCTAGAAATCAGAAACAAAAACAGGAATTGCTGCAAAAACTCAGTAAGTCTGGCAGCATCTGTGGAGAGAAATTGGAGTTAACATTTCAGGTCCAGTGACCCTTCTTCAGACTTGTTTTGAGGAAAGTTCATTCAACCCCGAAACATTAACTCTGATTTCACTCCACAGATGCTGCCAAACCTGCTGGATTTTTGCAGCAGTTTCTGTATTTGTTTACATTGTATCTGCAGTGCTCTCGTCGATTGGCTGTTCTGCTGGTGAGAATGGCTGAGGGCTTCAAGAAAATCAGACTTGTGGATTATCCGAATTTCACTCCTTGTGCAAATTGGCTACTGCATTTCTTACGTTACAGTGGTTGCAAAGCACTTTTGAACAGCCAGAGATCATGAAAGATGCTGTATAAATCCAGGTTCTTGTTTTTGTTTCATGGATGGTTGTAATCTGAATTTCAAGGATAAGATGTTGTGTCATTAGATATACAAATATGGCTACCCAATTGGGTCACAGATACATCACTTATTTGGATCTGGGGACCAAACTATAATATTTCCAAATTTGCCACTGGTACGAAACAAATGGGAATGTGTGTTGTGAGGAAATTGTAAGGCAGCTTCAGGAGGATCTAGACAGTCTCAGTGAGTGGGTAAGAACGAGATGGGTAGAATACAGTGTGGAAAAAGCTATGGTTATCCACTTCGGTAAGACAAATATGCAACATATTTCTGTAATGGTAAGGGTTGAAAATTGTGGGTGTACAAAGGGACATGGGCCTGCTTGTCAATAAGTTGCAGAAGGTTAACATTCAAGTTCAAAAAGCTGTTAGCAAGGCTAATGAAATGTTAGCCTTTGTTTCAAGAGGATTTGAGTACAGGAGTAGTGAAGTCATGTTTCAGGGTCAAATGATATTTTCCCAGAGCTCCGTTTTTGCATGTTGTAGTGGAGCTTGGTCAGAATGGTGCTGGAATAATGTGTGGAGTTTGGTCTCCTCACCTCAGGAGAGATATAATTGCTGTGGAGGGAGAGCAACACAGTCATAGAGATGTGCAGCATGGAAACAGATCCTTCAGTCCAACCCGTCCATGCCGACCAGATATCCCAACCTGTTCAGCCTCTCTCTGTAGCTCAGATCCTCCAACCCTGGCAACATCCTTGTAAATCTTTTCTGAACCCTTTCAAGTTTCCATCATCTTGCCGATAGGAAGGAGACCAGAATTGCACGCAATATTCCAATAGTGGCCTAACATGACCTCCAAACAACTCCTGTACTCAATACTCTGACCAATAGAGGAAAGCATACCAAACGCCTTCTTTACTATCCTATCCACTTTCAAGGAGCTATAAACCTGCACTCCAAGGTCTCTTTTTGTTCAGCAACACTCCCTAGGACCTTACCATTAAGTGTATAAGTCCTGCTAATATTTGCTTTCCCAAAATGCAGCACCTCACATTTATCTAAATTAAACTCCATCTGCCACTTCTCAGCCCATTGGCCCATCTGGTCCAGATCCTGTTGTAATCTGAGGTAACCCTCTTCACTGTCCACCACATCTCCAATTTTCATTTCCATCTCCAATGTCATCTGCAAACTTACTGACAGTACCTCTTATGTTCACATCCAAACCATTTATGTAAATGACAAAAAGTAGTGGACTCAGCACCGATCCTTGTGGCACTCCACTGGTCACAAGCCTCCAGTCTGAAAAACAACCCTCCACCACCATCCTCTGTCTTCTACCTTTGAATCAATTCTGTATGCCAGTGGCTTGTTATCCCTGTATTCCATGAGATCTAACCTTGCGAATCAGTCTCCCATGGGGAGACCTTGTCAAATGCCTTACTGAAGTCCATATGATCACATCTACGGCTCTGCCCTCATTAATCTTCTTTGTTACTTCTTCAAAAAACTCAATCGAGTTTGTGAGACATGATTTCCCACGCACAAAGCCATGTTAACTATCCCTAATCAGACCTTGCCTTTCCAAATACATGTACATCCTGAACCTCAGGATTCCCTTCAACAACTTGCCCACCACCGAGTTCAGGCTCACTAGTCTATAGTTCCCTGGCTTGTCTTTACCGCCCTTCTTAAACAGTCGCACCACGTTTGCTAACTTCCAGTCTTCCAGCACCTCACCTGTGACTATCGATGATACAAATATCTCAGCAAGAGGCCCAGCAATCACGTCTCTAGCTTCCCACAGAGTTCTTGAGTACACCTGATCAGGTCCTGGGGATTTATCCACTTTTAACCGTTTTTTCCCTACACTTTATATCTTCCATGTCCTTTTCCACAGTAAATACTGATGCAAAAGGGATGATGGGATTGTGCTCTGAGAGGAGGTTGGGGAAGCTTGGCCTATATTCTCCAGAGTTGTGAAGACTGAGAAGTGATAGTGAGTTTGTAGAAGATTTGTAACCCAGGTTGAGGCTCTGAATGTAAGTTTGCTCGCTGAGCTGGAAGATTTGTTTTCAGACATTTCATCACCATACTAGGTAACACCATCAGTGAGTCTCCAGTGAAGCACTGATGTTATGTCCTGCTTTCTACTTATGTGTTTAGGTTTCCTTGGGTTGGTGAAGTCATTTCCTGTTCTTTTTCTCAGAGGGTGGTAAATGGGGTCCAAGTCGATATGTTTTTTGATAGAGTTCCGGTTAGTATGCCATGCTTCCAGGAATATTTGTGTATGTCTCTGTTTTGGCTTGTTCTAGGATGGATGTTAGTGAGTTTTGAGAAGATTTGTAGCTCAGATTGAGGTTCTAGATGTGGGTTTGCTTGCTGAGCTGGAAGGTTCATTTTCAAAAGTTTTGTCACCATAGTAGGTAACATCTTCTGTGAGCCTCTGGGCGAAGCATTGCTTTCTATTTATATGCTTGAGTTTCTTTGGGTCGGTGATGTCATTTCCTATGGTGATGCCATTTCCTGTTCTTTTTCTCAGGGGGTGGTAAATGGGGTCCAAGTCAATGTGTTTGTTGATAGAGTTCCAGTTGGAATGCCATGCTTCTAGGAATTCTCGTGCGTGTCTCTGTTTGGCTTGTCCTAGGATGGATGTGTTGTCCCAGTCGAAGTGATGTCCTTCCTTATCTGTATGTCAGGATACTAATGAGAGAGAGTCATGTCGTTTTGTGGCTAGTTGATGTTCATGTATCCTGGTGGTTAGTTTTCTGCCTACGATGGATGTGCTGTCACCACAGGTTGCCACCTTGAAACCATTCTTGTAAATCTTTTCTGAAACTGTCTCATTGAAACTTAAAAAATACTTCAAGGAATAGGCAGGGTGGAAACTGAAAAGGTATTTCTCTAGGAGTGCTGGGTGATCTACAACCAGGAGAAACAATTAAAAATAAGGGGATGAGAATTCTTTTCGAGCTGTGAACCTTTGGAATCCTCTATGGCAGATCCTCTGAATCTGTTTAAGGTAGAGATTGGTAGATTTCTGATGGGGGACAGGGTTATTGGTCAGGGGGTGTGTAAAAGGCAGAAAAGTGTTTGATCTAACATGGTTGTATTGAATGATGGGACAGGTTCGATGGACTGAATAACAAACTCCTAAATATTCCTAAATCAAATCAGCCTCAGGTAATGGAGACACAAGGGGAGGTGTTGGCTGATTGGTATGAATGTTAGACTCTTAGTCCAGAGACCTGGGCCATGTCCTGGGGACCTGGTTTTGATTTCCGACATGGCAGATGGTGGAATTTGAGTTCTGTAGCTTAGAAAAAAAATCTAGAATCCATGAAATCATTGTCGCTTGTTGGAAAAACCCATCTGTCTTTAGGGAAGGAAACCCTTACTTGGGTGACTCCAGACGTGTGCTCTGGACAGTTAGGGATGGGCAATAATTAATGGCTGAACTGGTGAAGTCCAGTGCATAAAAAGACAAGCTTCCTACCCAGAGTGCACCAGGACATTCATAGAGATAAAAGCCCTGCAACATTAGCACTCCAATTCCAGGGGCCCTTTGTCCCTCACTCATTACCTGGGAGTATGGCTTCAATAATACCTAATTACTGTGATTTTGTACTTTTGAAGGTCTGTAATGCTGGACTCTTCTTTATTTTTCTAATTGTTTTTCCCAAAGAACTTGTACTCCAGAAACAATAACCAGGCAGCTTTGTATCTAAGATGGCGCCTGAAGTCATTGGAACCGTGACCAAGTGGATCTCACTGATGCTTGCCCCTCATTGTGCAAGTTTCCCAGAAGATGTGCAAAACAAGCAGCAGCGACCATTCCATGAGGGCCTCATTCACCTCCTGCCTGTCTCCATCTATTCAGCAGTCTGCAAAACCAATTTCAAATTGGCAAGAGGATTGCTTGTTGAGCCAAACCTCAGAAACCAACAAGATTCTCTGTGAGCTGCACAGGCTGTCTAGTCTCATTCCTTCAAAAACACACACACACACACTATTTGTGTGTACTTAAAGAGCAATCCATTTACATGTTGTTCCCTGACCCAGTTTGATGTATTTGTATGGGTGCTGATGGTGAGGAGAAGGTGCATTCCCCCCTCCCTTCCTCCCTCTCTGTCACTCCCTCTTTCTCCCTCTCCCTCTCACTCTCCAACTCTCTGTCCGTCTCACTCTCCCTCACACACACTCTCACTCTCTGTCCCCCTCCCTTACCTCTCTCTCTCTCTCTCTCTCTCTCTCTCTGTACCTCTCTCTCTCTCACTCACTCACTCTCTCACTCACTCCTCGAAGCAGCAGCTTGAACCTAGCAGCAATAAGTTAGCCTGAGCTGGCTCCCCTTTGTTTTTCTGAGGTCCGTTGTTAATTCTCTCGTGTCATATGAAGTTTCCTGTACCAAAGAGGACATATGATGGAAGTTCTGTTGGCACTTTAAGTATAGAATGTCAGGCTTAGACCCAGAAAGCAGACTGGCAACATTGTAGAGCACATTTCACCACAAGTCTAATGATTGCATTTGACATCACATCGCAATTGGAAGGTGAAAGACTGGATATTTGAATTTATTAACGTACACCAACCTAACTTTTTAAAATAGTTTTCATAACGGAGTAGGTTCCAAGAGCAAGGCGCAGACTTCAATCTGAATTCCAGCTGTTACAGACAATTTGTAATTGGAGGTATTCAAGAAGAAACTGAGAAAATCACGGCCACACTCTCCTCCCCACGACCTCCACCTTCTCCCCCAGCACATCTGTGTATCTGATCACGAGCTAACGCATCGGAACGTAAAGCCACTGAGTGCATTGCTGCTCGGTCATCCAGAAAGGCCTCATGTTTCACTCTAGCTCCAACCTCTGATTGCTTCTTAAGTGATTCCATGGCTTTTCCTTCAACTACTGTCTGGGAATTTATTCCATGTGTTGGACAAAGGCTTTGCTGTCGGTTTTATCATCAGTATCCTGCGTTTGACATCATATTATGTTTACCTTGGTAATGAATAGTGTGAAGCCATAGCTTCTGGTCATTACTGGAGTGGGGCTGCACATAGCGAGCACTTTGTTAGGCTAACTCTGCACACATCAGCTGGAATAACATATTCCTGCCATAACTGTAGCAACATGCTGATGTAAATGGTACCTGAGCGACTGATAGGGTCACCGGTTCCCTCCTTGGGCAGTGATTTCAAGAATTATGTTGAGATTGTGCAGAGCGTTGGTGAGGCCTCTTCTGAAGTGTTGTGTCCAGTTCTGCTCACCCTATTATAGGAAGGATATTATTAAACTGGAGAGGAGTCAGAAGAGATTTACCAGGATGTTGCAGGGAATGAAGCGTTTGAGCTATAGGGAGAGACTGGGACCTTTTTCACTGGAGTGCGGAGACTGAGGGGTGACCTTTTAGAGATTGTATAAAATCATGGGGGTTGAAAATGTGTTGCTGGAAAAGCGCAGCAGATCAGGCAGCATCCAAGGAGCAGGAGAATCGACGTTTCTGGCATGAGCCCTTCAGGAATCCTGAAGAAGGGCTCATGCCCAAAACGTCGATTCTCCTGCTCCTTGGATGCTGCCTGACCTGCTGCGCTTTTCCAGCAACACATTTTCAGCTCTGATCTCCAGCATCTGCTGTCCTCACTTTCTCCTAAAATCATGGGGGACATAGATTAGGTGATTAGGTGTCTTTTCCCGACAGTGGGGGGATTTCAAGACTAGGTGAAAGGAAAACGATTTAAAAGGGACATGAGGGTCGATTTGTTTTTTACACAGAGTGGTTCACGTATGGAATAAGCTTCCAGAGGAAGTAGTGGATGCAGGTTCTGTTACAAAGTTTAAAAGACAATTGGATGAGTACATGAATAAGAAATGTTTGGAGGGATAAGGGCCAAGTACAGGCAGGTGGGGTTTAGTTTGGGGATTATGGTTGGCATGGACTGGTTGGACTAAAGGGTCTGTTTCTCAGCTGTATGACTCTTTAATTGAGAAAAGAGCAAGGAATGACAGAGAAACACAGAATAGGAGGGAGAGTAGGCCATTCAGCCCTTTTAAGTCTGTCCCCACTATACATTATGATCATATCTAATCATTCAACTTAGTAACCTGTTCCCACTTTCCCACCATATCCTTTGATCCCTTTAGCCTCATACGCTATATCCAACTCCTTCTCAAAATCGTGCACTGTTTGTCCTCAACTGCTTCCTGTGGTTGTGATTTCTGCATGCTCACCACAAGAAATACAGTGAATTGGATTCAAATCCTGAATAAAGATATGCAGCGAGGGAAAGAAACGTTGGATTCAAAGAGAGAAAGGAAAAGCAATAAGTAAAACTCATTTGAATTTGCCTCAATTGCTATTAATAAGAATGAGTTCATTGTTTGAGATGGGTTTGTCATTGAATTAATTATTACTACATTGTTTGCAGTGTCCTTGCACTGTGAATTGAAACTGCACACTCCGACGGATGTAATAGACAAATGCAACAAGTTGTTTAAAATAATAGCCACGAGGCTAAGGGTGATATCCCATTTAGACAGGACAATCAGCATCACACACTAAACCAGCTGGCAGGTCTTTGAGATTCACAATCACTGACGTACTTTCTCATGTCAGTCAGCACATTCACAGGGTTATTTGTGTTGCTATTTTATCAGGAAAATTTACCCCCGTTGTGACTTCAGCTATCTTGTCGACCTCAGTAAAGTCAGCTCTTTTAAGTTAAAAAGTCTAAATTTGTCACAAGTGTTCCAAACATTTTGCAAAAACTGGCACTTATTTAGTGTCTTTAATGTTGAAAAGGTTCCTGATTTGTTTCACAGAGATGAATTACAAATGACGTGGAGGTGCCAGTGTTGGACTGGGGTAGACAAAGTTAAAAATCATAACCACGTTATATCCAACAGGTTCGTTTGAAAGCACTAGCTCTCAGACAACCACCTGATGAAGGAGCAGCATTCCGAAAGCTAGTGCTTCCATATAAACCTGTTGGACTATAACCTGGTGTTCTGTGATTTTTAAAATCAGACTCTGGGCAAACAAAATAATGGGCTTTTCTTGTGGATCAGTCTCAGTCCAATAGTGTACAGTGTCAACATTTCCTAACAGCTGACTTGAAGGACAAAGGAAGTGTCGAGGCAGTACCTTCGATGTGGATAAGTGTAACTACTCAAATAGGTCCTCCCGAATTAGTAGCTGGAGTAAATCATATGGCCCTCCGAGCCTCCTTTCTTCCTCAGTAAGATCACTGTGGAACTGAGCTTGGTCTGCAATCCACATTCTTGCCTGTGCCCATAACTCCCATAAGACAGAGGATCAGGAGGAGTAGGCCATCCAGTCTGCTTCACCATCCCGCGAGATTGTGGCTGGCCTGATAACCCTCAACTCCACTGCTCTGCCTTACCCCACCATAGCCCTTGATTCCCGTCTTGAGTAAACCTCTGTCTCTCACAGCCTTGAATATACTTGATGACTGGGCCTCGGCAGCCCTCTGCGATTTTTATTTTAAAGAACGGTACTGATTCACGACCCTTTGAGAGAAGAAATTCCTCCTTTTCTCTGTCTTAAATGGGCGACCCTTTATTTTGACACTCCTTGTTCAAAAATCCGTCTGACTTCGCCTGGAATCTGTTCGGTGAGCCAGCCTCTGCTGCAGGCTGATTTCAAAGATTTGCCACCCTTACTAAGAAGGAATTCCCCATCATCTCTGTCCCCTTATTCTAGAGCTCCAAACTCTCATTCCAGCTTCACTTGTGATTGGATCCCATCATCTGATCCAGCATCCTGCAGCGTGTTTGGGAATGTCTCCATGTATGGGTTTTAGCAGCTGCATTAGAATTGGTATTGCTGATTCAGACCTCATGGAGTTATACAGCACGGAAACAGACCTATTGGCCCAACATATCCATGTCGACTGGATTTCCTGAACTGAACTAGTCCCATTTGCCAACACTTGGCCCGTATCCCTCTAATCTCTTCCTATTCATGCAGCCATCCAGATGCCTTTTAATTACGATAATTGTACCAGCCTCCAACACTTCCTCTGGCAGCTCATTCCATACACTCACCACCCTCTGTGTGGTGAAGTTGCCCCTCAGGTCCCTTCAAAATCTTTCCCCTCTCACCCTAAACCTATAGTTTTGGATTCTCCCACCTTAGGAAAAAGATCTCAGCTATTCACCTTATTCATGTCCATCAGGATTTTATAAACTTCGATAGAGGTCACCCTTCAGCATCTTACCCTCCAGTGAGAATAGTCCCGCCTATCCAGCATCTCATTCTAACTCCAACTTCCAGTATCGGTAACATGCTTGCAAATCATTTTTGCACCTTCTCCAGTTTATTAACATCCTTCTTGTAGCAGTACTTCAAATGTGGCGTCGTCAGTGTCTTGTACAGCCATAACATGACATCCCAACTCCTATGGTCAGTGCCCTAACCAATGAGGGCAAGCATTCCAAGCACTTCCCTCATCACCCTGTCTACCCGTGACACCACTTTGAAGGGTCTTGGTACCAACCCCCACCCCCACCCCACCCCCCCTCACTGTTCAACAACACTCCCCAGGGCCCTACCATTAACTGTGTAAATCCTGCCATTGGTCATTTTACCAAAAAACAACACCCTGCATTTATCTGAATTACACAGCACCTATGGCAACCACATTATTGGCATAACACTGCCATTCCTATTGGGGGGGAAGGTTTCTGGAGTGGCTGACCCTCTGAAAGGAAATTGAGGTGGTCTAGCCTAGAGGTTACTGTATCTCGCCCCGTATCCCATCCAGAGGTAGTATTGTATCCCAACATCAAGCAACCTTTTTTCAGGAAAGCAAGAGAAAAAATGCTGCACATGGCGAAAAGATTAAGCTGTAGCTTTTACACGCAGCTGCTTGCCTCTGCATTCCAGTGAAAGGAGCGTTTTGAAGATTCTGAAGTTCCCAACCTGTCAGTTCCTGCGTGAGTCGTGATTTTGATTCTGACTTCCCTGACCCTGTGGGACTGTGCTGTATTGTATTTTGGATCACAGTGTGGTGTGCGGTGGTGGAGAGGAGAAAGTGAGAGAAACTGATCAATGGAATGCCAGCATTTGGGAAGAATTTTAAATTCCTACGATACAGATACAATTATTTGGCAAATTGAATATGATGGGCTCTATTCTCTACACAATGTGTACATTGCTTTGAAAAAAATTTGTTTTTCAAACCCCTTCCCAAATGCCTATCTTTTGGGGACTGGCATTATCACAGTATATGCTTGAATTTGAGGAATGCTGCGGAGGTTTAAACGAGGTTGCCTTTGGTGACTGAAACTCTGGTTTTGAGACATGCCCAGACCTGTCGCTATTTGTAGCTCAGATTCACCCCATGTACAAGACATACCTTCAGCAGCCTTCAACATGGAGGCTGGCAGCTCAGAGTGAAAAATGACCTTGTAGTAACGACAGCTGCTACAATTCACTAATCTCCTCCAATCGCACTTGGTCTTGATGTTCAGACTACATTTGAAACTTGGCAATTTTTAAAATGGATGACAGGAGTATTGTAATTTCTTGGAAGTAAGTTTGAAGGTATGGTATCATATTACAATCTACTGTCTGAATTTATAATGCTCTTAGACAGTAAATAAGTGTCTTCATGAATGCTGCTCTCTCACTGGGAGTATTCATTTCAGCAGTGGTAGTTTGCTGTCATCTGCTTTTCAATAAAGCAGTAAAATGGAGACACATTTTTACTTGGACTTGCATAGCATGTTATTAAGGTTTCCAGACACAACGTGTTCTAGAGCATTGCAAAATTTGCGAGAGAGTGCAGTGCGTGTTTGTTAAAATTCGACATCAACTGATATTCATAAGTGTTTGTGCCTGCAGTTTTTTGTTTTGAAATCCAACCCCATAATGGAATCAGAGCTGTCTGTGAAGACTTTTATTTCCTGGTAGTCACTTCGGAAGTGAGAACAGTGGGAATGGAGTTTAGGGCAGTGGAATGTTCCTCCTGCAGAATGTGGGAAGTAAGGGTCACCACTAGTGTCCCCGCTGACTACATCTGTGGGAAGTGCACCCAACACCAGCTCCTCCAAAACCGCGTTAGGGAACTGGAGCTGGATGCACTTCGGATCATTCGGGAGGCAGAGGTGGTTATTGACAGGACTTACAGAGAGGTAGTCACTTCCCAGATAAAAGAAAAAGACAGATGGGTGACAGTAAGGGGACAGAAAGGGAACCAGCAGGCAGTGCAGGGATCCCCTGTAGCCATTCCCCTCAACAATAAGTATACCGTTTTGGATACTGTTGGGGGGGGGGATGACTTACCAGGGGAAAGCAGTGAGGCACCTGCTGCTCAGAAGGGAAGGGGGAAGAGGAGCAGAGCAGTAGTCATTGGGGACCAGATAGTTAGGGGGACAGATAGGAGGCTCTGTGGGGACGAGAGAGACTCATGGTTGGTGTGTTGCCTCCCGGGTGCCAGGGTCCGTGATGTCTTTGATCGTGTTTTTGGGATCCTTCGGGGGGAGGGAGAGCAGCCCCAAGTAGTGGTCCATATTGGCACCAACGACATAGGTCAGAAGAGAGATGGGGATTTGAGGCAGAATTTCAGGGAGCTAGGATGGAAGCTTAGAGCTAGGACAAACAGAGTTGTTGTCTCTGGTTTGCTGCCCGTGTCATGTGCTAGTGAGTTGAACATGTGGCTACAGGGATGGTGCAGGAGGGAGGGTTTTGGGTTTTTGGATAATTTGGAGCCCTTTCTGGGGTAGGTGGGACCTCTACAAGCAGGATAGTGTTCATCTAAATCAGAGGGGTACCGATATCCTGGGTGGGAAATTCACTAAAGCTATTAAGATGGATTTAAATTAATACAGCAGGGGAATGGGAACCAAAATTGTAGGACAGGTACAGAAGAGGATGAGAGTAGGGAGTTCCAAAATCAAGTATCTGACACTGGCAAGCAAGAACCTGGTTTGAAGTGTGTGTACTTCAATGCGAGGAGCATCCGAAATAAAGTGGGTGAATTGGCAGCGTGGGTTGGTACCTGGGACTTCGATGTTGTGGCCATTACAGAGAAGTGGGTAGAGCAGGGACAGGAATGGTTGTTGCAGGTTTCGGGATTCAGATGTTTCAGTAAGAACAGAGAAGATGGTAAAAGAGGGGGAGGTGTGGCATTGTTGATCACGGACAGTATTACAGTTGTAGAAAGGATGTTTAGGGACTCGTTAACTGAGGTAGCATGGGCTGAGGTTAGAAACAGGAAAGGAGAGGTCACCCTGTTGGGAGTTTTCTATAGGCCTCCGAACAGTCCCAGAGATGTAGAGGAAAGGATAGCAAAGATGATTCTCGATTGGAGTGAGAGAGGCAGGGTAGTTGTCATGGGGGACTTCAACTATCCAAATATTGACTGGGATCACTACAGTGCGAGTACTATAGATGGGTCAGTTTTTGTCTGATGTGTGCAGGAGAGCTTCCTCACACAATATGGGTGGCATGATGGCACAGTGGTTATCACTGCTGCCTCACAGCGCCTGAGACCCGGGTTCAATTCCTGCCTCAGGCAACTGTCTGTGTGGAGTTTGCACATTTTCTCAGTGTCTGCGTGGGTTTCCTCTGGGTGCTCCGGTTTCCTCCCACAGTCCAAAAACATGCAGATTAGGTGAATTGGCCAGGCTAAATTGCCCGTAGTGTTAGGTGAAGGGGTAAATGTAGGGGAATGGGTCTGGGTGGCTTGCACTTCGGCGGGTCGATGTGGACTTGTTGGGCCGAATGGCCTGTTTCCACACTGTAAGTAATCTAAAAGAAAAAAAAAATCTTTAAAAAAAAGGCCTACGAAGGGCAAAGCCATTTTAGATTTAGTACTGGGTAATGAGCCTGGCCAGGTGTTAGATTTGGAAGTAGGTGAGCACTTTGGAGACAGCGATCACAATTCTGTCAGGTTTACTTTAGTGATGGAAAGGGATAGGTGTACTCCACCAAGCAAGAGTGGAAGGGAAATTACGATGCAATTAGGAAAGATTTAGGAAGCGTAGAATGGGAAGGAAACTGCAGGGGATGAGCACATTAAAAATGTGGAGCTTATTCAAGGAAAAGCTCCTGTGTGTCCTAGATAAGTATGTACCTGTCAGACAGGGAGGAAGATATAGAACGCATGAGCCATGGTTTACTAAGGAAGTGGAATTCCTTGTCAAGAAGAAGAAGAAGGCTTATGTTCGGACAAAATGTGAAAACTCAGGGTGCTTGAGGGTTACAAGGAAGTCAGGAAAGACCTAAAAAGAGAGCTCAGGAGAGCCAGGAGGAGACATGAGAAGTTGTTGGCGGATAGGATCAGGGTTAACCCTAAGGCTTTCCATAGGTATGTCAGGAATGAAAGAATGACGAGAGTTAAATTAGGGTCAATCAAGGATAAGAGTGGGAGGTTGTGTGTGGAGTCAGAGGACATAGGGGAAGCGCTAAATAAATATTTTTCAACAGTGTTCACTATAGAAAATGACAATGTTGGTGAGGAAGATACTGAGATACTTGCATCTAGATTAGAAGAGATTGGGGTTCACAAGGAAGAGGTATTAGAAATACTGCAGAGTGTGAAAATAGACAAGTCCCCTGGGCCGGATGGGATCTATCCTAGGATCCTCTGGGAAGCAAGGGAAGAAATTGCCGAGCCTTTGGCATTGATCTTCAAATCATCATCATCCACAGGAATAGTGCCTGAGGACTGGAGGATAGCAAATGTGGTTCCCTTGTTCAAAAAGGGTAGTAGAGACAACCCTGTTAATTACAGACCAGTGAGTCTCACTTCAGTTGTTGGTAAAGTGTTGGAAAAGGTTATAAAAGATAGGATTTATAACCATCTAGAAAAGAATAATTTGATCAGGGACAGTCAGCACGGTTTTGTGAAGGGGAGGCCGTGCCTAAAGAATCTTACTGAGTTTTTTGACAAAGTGACCAAACAGGTAGATGAGAGTAAACCTGTTGATGTGATGTATATAGATTTCAGCAAGGCGTTCGATAAGGTTCCCCACAGTAGGCTACTATACAAAATGTGGAGGAATGGGATTGTGGGAGACAGAGCAGTTTGGATCAGTAATTGGCTTGCTGAATGAAAACAGAGGGTTGTAGTTGATGGAACATGTTCATTTTGGTGTCCAGTTACTAGCGGTGTACCGCAAGGGTCGGTGTTGGGTCCACTGCTGTTCATCATTTTTATAAATGATCTGGATGATGGCTTAGAAGGGTGGGTTAGTAAATTTGCGGACGACGCTAAGGTTGGTGGAGTTGTGGATAGTGACGAAGGATGTAGTAGATTGCAGAGAGACATAGATAGGATGCAGAGCTGGGCTGAAAGGTGGCAAATAAAGTTTAATGTGGACAAGTGTGAGGTGATCCATTTTGGAAGGAGTAATCGGAATGCAAAGTACTGGGCTAATGATAGGATTCTTGGAAGTGCAGATGAGCAGAGAGATCTCAGTGTCCATGGAGACAGATCCCTGAAAGTTGCCACCCAGATTGACAGGGTTGTTAAGAAGGTATGCAGTGTTTTGGCCTTTATTATTAGAGGGATTGAGTTCCAGAACCAGGAGGTTATGTTGCAGCTGTACAAAGCTCTGGTACAACCACACTTGGAATATTGTGTACAGTTCTGGTCACCGCATTATAAGAAGGATGTGGAAGCTTTGGAAAGGGTGCAGAGGAGATTTACTAGGATGTTGCCTGGTATAGAAGGAATGTCTTATGAGGAAAGGCTGAGGATCTTGAGGCTGTTCTCGTTAGAGAGAAGAAGGTTGAGAGGTGACTTAATAGAGACATACAAGATAATCAGAGAGTTAGATAGGGTGGACAGGGAGAGCCTTTTTCCAAGTATGCGGACGGTAAACACGAGGGGACGCAACTTTAAAGTGAGAGGAGATAGGTATAAGACAGATGTCAGAGGTAGTTTCTTTACTCAGAGAGTAGTAAGGGTATGGAATGCTTTGCCTGCAACGGTAGTAGATTCGCCAAGTTTAAGTGCATTTAAGTCGTCATTGGACAGGCAAATGGACGTACATGGAATAGTGTAGGTGGGATGGGCTTCAGATTGGTATGACAGGGCGGCACAACATTGAGGGCCGAAGGGCCTGTACTGCGCTGTAATGTTCTATGTTCTATCCTCCATCTCCTCACCTCTGAAAAGGCATCTGTCACATGAATATCAAACTGAAGTGAACACTGGATGTATTGTGAATAGAAAATGGTTTGGGAGTTTCTGTTTGTTCCTCACTTGAAAATGGTTTGAGGCAGTTTATTCCTTGTTTTTAGACCAATCTTTGCTTCCATGGGATCAGTTTGTCACAGTATTCAGAACAGTGATGTTTGACGCGTACTGAGTCAGCTCTGAGGTATGTTTTAGTGCCCCTCCGGGTACAGGATATGATGGAGAATGTGTCTGCAACTCTAGTTTCGACAAGCTGCGTATAGTACAACATTCTTGGTGAAAAGTAAGTGCTGTCTTCATGAAGTCTAGTTTAAAGGATTAGGAAACTCCAAATCCGAACACTAACATGCCTTAACATCTCAATTCTGGCATTACACTGCGTATTTATTGCAAGTTCAGTGTTTAAGCCAATTAAACAAAAGTTGGAATTTTCTGCACACATGGTCCATATAATCATAGTTTATTATGAAAGCATGTTTTAATAATACTGGTGCTGTGTCTCTTTAGGCCTTACTTAAATGCTGCTTTGAATGTGTACGAATGCTAATCCTGCATCTCCCCAGTTAGTTTCCATCGTTATAGCACCTTTTGTCAAAACCTGCAGCCACACAACTGGAACAACGTTTTAACGTTCTCCTTCTTAGAGATTCAGAGTGAAGAGGCTACTTGGCCTGTCAGGTCTGTACTGCCAAAAATATGCCACTACACTAGTCCCACTTTCCCACATTAGGCCCACAGCCTTGAATGTTAGCTGACACTTCAAGTGCTCGTCCAAGAGCTGTTTCACGATTTGAGGTTTCCATCCCTGAGGTTTTTTTCTCCATCTCAGACCTAAGATGGCCTTTACCTTCCCCATTGCTCGTTTGGTACTTTACGATCTTCCATTGTTCCCTCTCTTTGTCAAACCTGCCTGGACTTCGTATGGTCGAATAAGACAGCAGTTTGCCCATTTAAACTGGATTGAATTGAATTGAATTTGTTGTCACGTGTACTGAGGCACAGTGAAAAGCTTTGTCTTGCGAGCAATACAGGCAGATCACAGAGTTAAGTAGCATAGATAAGTAAATAATAGGTAAACAGTGGCAAAAACAAAAACACAGGGTACAGGTGAATGTTAAGAGTTTGTGAGTCCATTCAGCATTCTAACAACAGTCGAGTAGAAACTGTTTCGAAACCGGTTGGTGTTTATGTTCAAGCTTCTGTACCTTCTCCCTGAAGGTTGAGGGTGTAGAAAAACATTGCCAGGGTGGGATGGATCTTTGAGAATGCTGGCGGCCTTTCCTTGACAGCGGGCCTGGTAGATGGATTCTATTGATGATAGTTTGGCCTTTGTGATTGTCCGGGCCGAGTTCATCACTCTCTGTAACCGTCTCTGATCTTGAATGGTCCAGTTGCCATTCCAGTTAGTGATACATTTCAGACAGAATGCTCTTGATGGCACACCTATAAAAGTTGGCAAGGGTATTCACCGTCATGCCAAATCTGTACTTGTTCTTAGTTCTAGGGGGAATCTCAAATAAATTGCAAGGGGGAACTAATCACACAGAAATGCTGTCTTGTGTAGCAATGATTTGACGATCGGCAGGCAAGGTCTGAAGGAAACAGTGAGGTTTGTGGTTGCTGTTAATAGTTGCTTTCTTATTCAGTCTGTTCTGGGGAAAATGAGTTTTGAAACTGAGCAGTAATTCTGCAGTGATACCCGGCATGCTTTTGCATAAATATCAGGGAAATGGCCATTTTGATGTTAGATTTAAGTTTGTGTGAATTAATCTCAATTTGACAAGAATTAATGGTGGAGGAGTGTGATTTGCACATGGGTAATAAAAATAGCTAATCTGTCCTGATTAACAAAGGAGCATTGTATGTTCCCAACATAAAAAGAAGGGCTCATAGTGAAGTGAAGCTTGAATGACTTAATAGGAAAATCTTGTGAGAAATTAAGCGTAAATTATGTGTATTATGTTTATTATGTGTAAAAGATTCAGTTGTTACAAGATTTGATTAAATATTAAATAACCACACACAGTGCGAAGGAAGAGTTTGGAGAAAGGATGATGGGAATAAGGAGCGCAAAAATACCTTTTGGTTGCGAAGTCAGAAAAAAAATTAAAACACTGCACTGGGTTTTTTTCCCAAAGATGTTATCCAGGGGAGTGTAGATGCAAGGATTAAGTCAAAACTGATGAGCTCGATAGGCCATGTAGCAAAAACATTGTTTTTCATGGCCTGGGGAGTGTTCCTGAACAAAGAGACCGAGGGGTGCAGGTTCATAGCTCCATGAAAGTGGAGTCGCAGGTCGATGGGGTGGTGAAGAAGGTGTTTGGTATGTTTGCCTTCATTGGTCAGAAAGTTGATTATAGAAGTTGGGAGGTCATGTTACAGCTATACAGGACATTGGTTCGGCCACTTTTGGAATATTGCGTTCTGTTCTGGTCTCCCTGCTGTGAGAAGGATGTTGTGAAACTTGAAAGGGTACAGAAAAGATTTACAAGGATGTTGGAGGGGTTGAGATATAGGGAGAGGCTGGATAGCCTGCGACTAATTTCCCTGGACTGTCAGAGGCTGAGGGGCTGACATTTGTAGAGGTTTATAAAATCATGAGGGTGGACAGTCAAGGTGTTTTCCCGAGGGAAGGCGAGTCCAAAACTAGAGGACATAGGTTTAGGGTGAGAGGGGACAGATTTAATATGGACCTGAGGGACAACCTTTTTATGTAGAGACTGGTGCATGTGTGGAACTAGCTGCTAGAGGAAATGGTGGAAGCTGGTACAATTACAGCATTTGGAAGACATTTGGACAGGCTTATGAATAGGAAAGGTTTTGAGGGTTTATGGACCAAATGCCGGCAAACAGGTCTAGTTCAGTTTAGGAAACTTGGTCAGCATGGACGGTTTGGGTCCAAGGGCCTGTATGACTCTCTGTCGCCTTGGAGATGGCAGACATGAAGAGAGGGAATACCATGGGAAAATTTGCCAAAATTTTAATACACATAGGAACAGGAGTAGACTATTTATCCCCTCAAGTCTGATATCATGGCTGGTCTGGGACCTACCTTCAAATAATTGTCTTTAGTCCATTTCCCTTAAATGTTTGTTAAGCAAAGGTTTTGTCTAATACAAATTTAAAATTAACAGAAAGGGCCTCGTTAACATCTTGAATGACAGTTGGCAACCCCAGCACTGCCGCACTCCCTCAGTACTGTACTGGGAGTTGCCACCCTTCAGCTCAAACACAGGAGCGATCCAAAGTGGGGGTTTGGACGAAATAACAACAGCAAAGTTCAAATCGCCACCGTCCGACTCTCTCAGTAGAGAGAGAGAGAGAGAGAGAGAGAGACGACTGGTGAGGGTTTAACCTGAAGGTCACCGTGCCTCAGGCGAAGGGAGAGTTTGAGAAGGAGAGTCCTTCATAATAACCTCAGCCCGTGCGGGAATTGAACCTGATGCTGTATCAGAGACCAGCAATCCAGCCAACTGAGCTAACCGAGTCCCATTTAGGCAAAATAGGCCAACAAGGGGTCTTGTGGAGGATAAATGCTGATGTAGTTGGGCCCGTTCCCTTCACTGTAAATCTGACTCGGGTTACTTCAAATACACGTATTGATTATTTCCCCATTTTCTCTCTCTCCAGCACAGATTGGGTGGAGATTATTGAGCCTAGGACACGGGAGCATATGTACGTTAACCTGGTCACGGGCGAATGTGGCTGGGATCCACCACAGCGGGTCCGTATCCGGCAATCGAGCGAGAACCAGTGGTGGGAGCTGTTTGACCAGAACAACAACAGGTTCTATTACTACAATGCCCTCACCAAACAAACCGTCTGGCACCGGCCACAGAATTGCGACGTTGTGCCCCTGGCCCGGCTGCAGGCCATGAAGAGGAATTCCCAATCGGAAAACCGGAGCCAACCGCCTGGCGACGGTGCTCACTCCCGGAAGCCTTCCGGTGGCGAGGTCTGCGCTTTCCCCGCCCAGCTGCCGGGGATCCACGCTGGGGACACGGAGACTGGGAACGAAGCTGTCCGGGCGATGCAGAATTCGGCAAGTCGCAAAGAATGTGCAGGGTAAGGCCGTAACAGCGCAGCCACGCTGCACATTTAGGTAGCACCATTTAACATTGTGAAAGGTTGTTCTCGACAAAGGTATTGAACCAGGCTTAACGCTGGGACCAGATCAAGACATTTTTCAGAAAGAAATGTTTGAAGGTACCTCCTCGAGGATGAGAGGGTGGCGGATTGGATTAGGGCGGGACAGGTCCGAGTTCCAGGACTGCAGGCACAGTTGCCAGGGATGTATCATGGGAGTGAAATTCAGTGAGTTCAGAGATCCTCATGGATTCAGCTACATACCTTGAAAGTGGAGTCGTGGGTAGACAGGGTGATGAAGGAGACCATTTGGTACGCTTGCCTTCATTGGTCAACCATGATGTGGACCATCCAGTGTTCGACTAGAATGGGCAAAGTTAAAAATCTCACAACACTAGGTTGTAGTCCAACAAGTTTATTTGGAATCACCAGCTTTCAGAGCACTGCCCCTTCCCACTGGCTGCCTGATGAAGGAGCAGTGTTCTGAAAGGTTGTACTTCCAAATAAACCTGTTGGACTATATCCTGGTGTTGTGTGGTTTTTAACTTTGTTGGTCAGAGCATTGACGATAGGAGTTGTATAGGACATTGGTGAGGCCACTTTTGGAGTACTGTGTGCAACTCTGGTCTCCCTGCTTTAGAAAGGATGTTATTTAAATTGGATAAGGTCCAGAAAAGACTTACAAAGATGTTACTGGGACTGGAGGCTTTGAGTTGTTAGGAGAAGCTGAAAAGGCTGGGACTTTTTTCACTAGGAAGGGGAGGGGTTACCTTACAGGGGTTTATAAAGTCATGAAGTGTATGGATAAGATGAATAGCCAAGGTCTTTTCCTGAGGGTACAGGAGTTCAAAATGAGAGGGCATCGGTTCAAGGTGAGAGGGGGACAATTTAAAAGGGACCTGAGGGGCGGAGGGTGGTGCCCTATGTGGAACAAGCTGCCAAAGGAAGTGGTAGATGCAGGTACAGTTGCAATATTTGAAAGATGTTTGGACAGGTATATGAATAAAAAAGGATTTTAGTGGGATATGGGCCAACTGCTGGCAAATGGGACTCGATTAGATTAGGGTATCACGACGGCACGGACGAATTGGGCTGAAGAGTCTGTTTCCATGCTGTATGACTCTATGGCACTGTGATGGAAATGGCAGACATGAAGGGAGGGAACACCCTGGGAGAATTTGCCAAAATTAAAAAAAAACACAAACATAGTAACTGGAGAAGGCCGTTCAGCCCCTCAAGCCTGTTCTGCCATTCACTGAGATCATGGCTGATACGCGACCCAACTCCATATATTTGCCTTTGGTCTATTTCTCTTAAATGTTTGTTGAGCAAAGGTATTATCTTCTCAGATTTAAAAGTAACAAATGCATCATCATCTGCCACCATTTGTGGAAGACCGTTCCAAACAGCTACCACCCTCATGTGGGGAAGTGCTCCCTAACATCTCTCCTGAACATCTCCCCTTCCTCGTGAATTCTCAGACGATGCTCCTTCATTCTAGAATTGCCAACCATTGGAGGTAGTTTATTTTTGTCTTCCCTGTCTTTTCCTGCTCATATCTTGACAACTTCAATCAGATCAGCCCCATACCTTCTAAATTAAGACCATAAGACAAAGGAGCAGAAATTAGGCCATTCAGCCCATCGAGTGTGCTCTGCCATTCAATCATGGCTGATAAGTTTCCCAACCCCATTCTCCCACTTGCTCCCCATAACCCTTCATCCCTTCAGCCATCAATAACCTATCTATCTCCATCGTAAATGTACTCAATGACCTGGCTTCCACAGCCTTCCGTGGCAGTGAATTCCATAGAATCCCCACTCTTTGGCTGAAGAAGTTTCTCCTTAACTCCGTTCTAAAAGGTCTTCCCTTTACTCGAAGGCTGTGCCCTCAGGTCGTAGTATCTCCTACCAATGGAAGTATCTTCCCAATTCCCACTCTGTCCAGGATGCTCAGAATTCTGTAAGTTTCAATCAGATCCCCCCTCATCCTTGTAAACTCCATCGATTATAGACCTAGAGTCCTCAAAGTTCTTCATATGTTCAGCTTTTCCTTCCTGGGACCGTTCTTGTGAATCTCCTCTGAACACACTCCAGGGCCAGTCCATCCTTCCTGAGATATGGGGCCCAAAACTGCGCAGAATACTCCAAATGTGGTCTGACTTAGGAGCCTTAAAGAGCCTCAGAAATACGTCCTGGCTTTTATATTCAAGTCCTCTCGCTCATTGCATTTGCCTTCCTAACTACTGACTCAACCTGCAAGTTTACCTTGAGAGAATCCTGAACTAGAAGGCCCAAGTCTCTTTGCACTTCAGACTTCTGAATTTTCACCCCATTTAGAAAATAGTCCCTATCTCTATTCTTCCGACCAAAGTGCATGACCTCACACTTTCCACGTTGTACTCCATCTGCCGCTTCTTGGCCCACTCTCCTCACCTGTCCAATCCTTCTGCAGCCTCCCTGCCTCCTCAATGCGACATGTTTGCCTACCGATTCTAGACCAAACAGACCTATTTCATATAATCTCTCCATATAACCTAAGCCCTGAGGTCCAGGTATCATTCTTGTAAACCTACATTGTACTCTCTCCAAGCAATATATCCTTCCTAATGAATGGTCCCCAGATCTGCTCACATTACTCCAAGTTGGGTGTAACCAGGAATTTGTATAACTGCAGCATAACCTCTGCATCTCCAATCCTCTCGATATAAAGGCCAACATCCCATGAACCTCCTTGATTATTTTCTGTTTCTGTTTGTAGCATTGTAAAGATCCATGACCCCCAATTCCCTTTGGATATTTGTGTGTTTAACTTCATACCATCTAGAAAGTTCCCTGATCTATTCCTTTCTCAGTCCAAGATGGATAACCTCCGACATGCTTACATTGAACTCCAGCTGCCACCGTTTTGCCCATTCACTTTGCCAGTCAATATCCCTTTGTAACTTCATGTCATTGTGCCCACTGAGGATGGGGGATGATGTACGTTGGTGAGCACAGAGGTGACATGTGAGTTTGGATATGGCCAGCACAACTATGGCTGAAACAAGGCCTGAACATTTATGTTCCAATTGTGGGTTGCTATGGATACGCAGAATCAAGTGGAGAAACTTTGACGTTTCTGCTTTTAATGAGGATGTCTGAAGGTGGATGTGATAATGGGATATAAGATGATAAATACTGGCAACAGAACATTTTGTCCAAGTTAACTGTATCACTTAGATTTGGGTCAGGTCACTCAGATAAAAGCCCTAGAACTGTTTTGTTAAGATTTGGATATTGCAATGTAGAGCCTCTGGAGATATTTCTGAGCTAAGAATGACTTTCTCGAGTTGTGAAAATGGTAAGTACTGTTTTTCAACATTCAGTGAAACACTGCACCCTGTTAACAATCTGTTTACACTTCAGTGTGTTCTGCTTTGTGCAGGAGAAGGTATTGCAGAATAACCATTCAGTCTTGTCAACATAAACACTGAGAGGTCCTTGTCAATAGATCGTATTACTTGGAGTAAACGGAGGTCAAAACTGAGTTAAAATTTGAGCTTCCTAACGCTGTGTGTCGCATCTAGTCCAATATTGATGTTTTACTGTTTTATATATGGGAGAAATTCTGCTGAAATTTTACATTCTCACCAATTGCATGTTTAAAGGCTTCAAAGTGATATTCCCTTGTGTTCAGCAGAAATGCTTTGGATATTATTACCATGTGCTACCACGCAGCAAAGCATCAAGTCACAGCCCTGTCCACGGCCCTACTTGTTAACCTCACTTATCTCTCCTCCATTTGCTGTACATCAGCCATTGGTCCATTGTCAAGTCGCTGACCAAGACTAGACCATTCTCTCCCACATTCTTAGTAAAATTACATTTCTGTGTGTCTCTGGCATTGCCTTGCAGAGAAGGTAGGCCAGTATTTGTTTCATCCTTCCTAGAAATGCCTTTGAAAAAATGGTGATGAGCCCCCTTCCATAGTTGCTGTGCTCCCACACTGCAGGAACACCCACGGCGCTTCTACAGAGATGGCTTTTGACCCTGGGCAGTGCAAGAACAGTGACAATTGGATGGATTTTCAGTCAACAGGGGAGTTAAGTCTTGAGCAGTGTGGACATGAGAATGGAGTTAGTCTCATTGAGTTATTTATGGTTAGGTGGACTTGATAGGCCGAGTGGACTACTTCAGCTCCTAAGTCCTGCATCTTCAATCAGGGTGTTGCAAGTCCATAGCTCCCTGAAAGAGGCAACACAAGTGGAGAAGATGATTTTACAAGGAAGACATACTGCATGCTTGCCTTCATTGGTCAGGGCATTGAGTATGAAAGTTGCCAAGTCATGTTGGAACTTTAGTTACTTCATATTTGGAGTATTGTGTGTAGTTTTGGTCACCACACTATAGGAAAGATGTGTGAAGGCTTTGAAGAGGTTGCAAAAGAGGTTTACCAGGATATTGCCTGAATTGGAGTGTACTATCAATAAGAGATCGAACAAAGTTGGATAGTTTTCACAAGAATGTCAAAGGTTGAGGGGTGACCTGGTAGAAGTGTATAAAATTATGAGGGGCACGGATAGCGTGGATAGTCAAGAGTCACCCCGGCCCCCCAAGGGCGGAAGTGTCAAATACGGTGGGCCGTAGATTTAAGTTAGAAGGGGGAAAGTTTAAAGGAGATGTGAGAGGCAAGTTCTTTGACCCAGAGGGTGGGAGGTGCCTGGAACACTCTGCCAGGGGAAGTGGTACACATGGATACATTAGCAACGTTCAAGAGACATTTAGACATGCACATGAACAGCTGGCAATTGAGGAATATGGACCAAGTGGGATTAGTTTAGAATGGCATCATAGATGGCACAGATATGGTGGGCTGAAGGGCCTTTTCTTGTTGTACTGTCCTATGATCTGTGGCTTAGAGGGGATCTGGCAGGTTCTGATTGTCCCCTCTGTATGTTGTCCTTGCCATGAGATAATGAGTTTCGAAGGTACCGAGCCATGTTGGTGCAGTGCATTGTGTGTAGTGAACACACTGCTGTCACTGTGTGGCAGGGGAGAGGAGAAGTGAACATCTAAAGTGGTGAATGCGTTGCTTTATTCTGGATAGTGTCAAATTTCTTGTGTTGTCGGAACCACATTAATCTAAGGAAGTGGCTCTGAGTAATTTTGCAGCAGAATTTCCAACTGGTCCTGGTATCACAGTATTTATGTGGATGGTCCAATGTTTCTCACCACTGGTCTCCCCGAGGATGTTGACGCTGGGGGTGTTCAGAGGGAGTAATACTGTTGAATGTCAAAGGGGGATGATTAGATGTTCTTTTGTTGAAGAAAGTTATACCACACATGCCGAGCAATGACGGTTACTTGCCACTTGCCAGTCCAAGCCTGGATGTTTTCCAGGTCTTGTTGCAATTGGGCATGGACTGCTTCAGTATCTGAGGAGCCGCAAATGGTGCTGACCATTGTGCAATCATCAGCGAGCACCCCCACTTCTGACTTAGCAATGGAGGGAGGGTCATTGATAAAGCAAGACACAGCCCTGAGGAACTCTTGTTGTGATGCCTTGGAACTGAGATACTGTGATGAACAACGTCCAGCAACCAATGGGTTATGATGAACGGGCGGGTAATGGGAGCTGAGTCTTCAAAAAGAACAGCCATTATCTTGTCGAATGGCGGAGCAGGCTGGAGGGGCCAGATGGCCTACTCCTGTTCCGAGTTCCTACACTCTTTTAGTTCACCATTGGCTGAGGCATTGCCATGAAAAAAGCAATCAGTTAACTTGCTCACCCTTAAATGGTTGTGATGATTTGAAATTTGGCATTCTTGCATTTGTCCTGATGAGTGCAGGGCCAAACTCTGTTGTAACATGTCTCTCTTCAATGCTATTCTGTTCTACTGGTTAACCGTCGGATGAATGAGGATTGTCATAGAATCCCTACAGTATGGAAACAGGCCATTTGGCCCACTGAGCCTCCAAAGAGTATCCCACCCCGACCCATTCCCCTACCCTACATTTACAATTATATAGTGGGTCATATCCCACTCAGTCTGGTTAATAGCTAGAGATCTGGTGAAGCGGGGAAGCTTGGTGGATATAATTGTGCTAATTGAAAAGTGAAAGCTAACAGCTGTACCATCACATCTTTACATGAATTGACCATGCAGCTTACTCCTGAGCTATAATATAAGTCAGTGAGGTCACGTGTTTGACCTCCTGTCTGTGTGGGTAATTAATCTTAACTGAAGTAGCAGTTGGAACATAACAATATGCCTCAAAATCCCAGGGGTTGCGACGGGAAACATCAGCCGTGGTTCCTGTTTCAGATTTCTAACCAATGTTTGTGAGAATCCATTCCCCCTGCAATGCTGGCTGTCTGGATATCAGATGGAGAAAAGGTTGAGTTCACTGTCAGTGCCTCTCGCACTCCATTTCCTGCCTGGTTCCAAGAATAGCCTTCGAGATGTAGTATTGGAACAAGAAGAACTTGTACTAATGAAGCACCTTTAATATCATAAAGTGACGCAACAAGTCCACAAAGGAAGGCAAAAGTAGAAATCCAAGAAAGAAAATAGCCTTGCGAGTTGGTGTTTAGACAGTGAAGCTGAGTGAAGCAACTTGGGAAGGTTTCCCTTACATGGATAAAACTAGGGGGCTTATTTTTAAGGTGAAAGGAGACAGATTTAAAAGAGACATGAAGGGCAAATCTTTTACACAGAGGGTTGTTCACATGTACCAGAGGGACTGGTGGATGCACATACAGTTACAACATTTAAAATACATTCGGACAGGCAAATGATTAGGAAATGTTTAGGGGGATATGGGCCAAACACAGGCATGTGGGACTGGTTTAGTCTGGGAAACCTGGTCAGCATGAATGAGTTGGATCGAAGGGTCTACTGCTGTGCTGTATGACTCTGGGTCAGTGTCGATTGTCTAGTTTGATAATACCCCTGTGGTGTTGTACATGCAAATGCAGCTACATAAATGCAAGTTGTTGTTGCTAGCAATATTTAAACAGTGAACCTAAAAAATGTTGCACAGATTAGGTTAGCCTGTGTTTCAAATGTCCATGTTTGGAAAATGGGGATAGAGGACTGGATAGAATTTGATACCTTTAAGAAAGGTGAATATATTTAAAAATGTAAAATAAAACTAAAGGAAAGCAATAATTATTATCACTTTATGATTGGTTCATCCTCCTTCTCCAGGTATAGTTAAACTGTCAGAGAAATTCATCTCGGGTTGCATCACGAGATACACAACGTGCTCCTTCCTGTCGGTCGTCCCTCAGGGATGGTTTATTTGGTGGGGTTGACCTATGCATTCTCCATAACTTAAAAAGTATGAAGTTTCCTCTTCCTCGCTGTTCCTGCAGCTTTCAGAGAAATTTAAATCAAACTCGTCACTTCTCCGTCAGAAGCGTAGAGCAGTGGATTTCTGATGGTACTGTGACTAGTTGCTGTCAGACGAGGCAGCTCACTGATGAGCGAGCGATCGCAGTCTGACTCCGAAAAGGTTCCTCATCTGTGATTTAGTAAGAACCTCCAGGAAATTGGCTGTCCACCATGTGGGGAGCAGTCCCTTCTTGCACACCTGAGGATGGGAAGAAATTACGCCTGATAAGAACAGAAAGTAGGAAACATTTGCCAGTAACCACTTCATAACTGTTTGTGTGACAAATAAGATTTCCTTTAAACATTAAATACTGTTTGTTATGGTTTATGGTGCAGACCACACAGAAGAACAAAGACCAGAAGTGTTCTCTTCCAGCACTGTATTGCTTATAAACCATTGCAGCGAATTGAAGGCGACAGCTGTTTAATATTCAGAATGACTCACGTGAGCATTGCCCCCTGTAATTTATTTTTGCCTTTTCCTCCTCTCTCTGCTCCATGCCCCCTCATGAGGGAGCTGACAGGAATCTTTAAATGCTTAGACGATGTAATGTAAGAGCTTTGGACGTTGCCGCTTCTGATGAGGCAGTTCCTGGACCACTGCAGCTGAGAACAATTTCTTTGGAGTTGGTGCAAGTGCAAGATGGTACTCGAGATGGCTCGGTGGTTAGCACTGCTGCCTCACAGGGACCCAGGTTCGATTCCAGCCTCCGGCAACTGTCTGTGTGAAGCTTCTACGTTCTCCCTGCATGGGTTTCCTGCAAAGATGTGCAGGTTAAGTGGGCTAGCCATGCAAAATTGTCCCGTAGTGTCCAGAGATGTGCAGGCTAGATGGATTAGCCATGGGAAATGTGGGGTGACAGGGAGACGTTAGGAGGCTGGTATGGGTGGGCTCCTCTTTGGAGGGTCAGTGCAGTCCCGGTGGGCTGAATGGCCTGTAGGAATTCTGTGAGATGCTGGGGGTGGGGTGCAGGATGATGAGTCGGGCTCTTTGAGTTATTTGTACAAGGTGACAAATTGGAGCACCTGTTGGCAGATAATAAGGCCGTTCCCAGTGATGTCTGGGCTGGGTGGGTCAGTCACTGCAGCCACTAATTCGCAGCCACTGCAGAAGAATTCCAAATCCAGTTTAAATTGAATTGAATGGGGCGGCACAATGACTCAGCGGTTAGCACTGCTGCCACACGGCGCCAGGGACCAGAGTTCAATTCCCACCTCGGGCGACTGACTGTGTGGAGTTTGCACATTTTCTCTGTGTCTGTGTAGGTTTCCTCTGGGTGCTCCGGTTTCCTCCCACAGTCCAAAGATGTGCAGGTTAGGTGAATTGACCATGCTAAATTGCCTGTAGTGTCCAGGGATGTGTAGGTTAGGTGCATTAGTTAGGGGTAAATATAGGATAATAGGTTAGGGGAATGAGTCTGGGTGGGTTACTCTTCAGAGAGTCAGTGTGGACTTGATGGGCCAAATGGCCTGTTTCCACACTTTAGGAATTCTATGACTATGAATTTGAACTGAATGGGATTAACCTGACACAAATCTCTCATGCTTTCAAGAAGCTGCCCATTGAGTGTTGGTGATTTCACAGTGGCTCACCTGACTCACTGTGAGAGCAGAGAGACTGAGTGAGTCACAGGGTGCTGCTTTATCTTTGGAGATACCTTCCTCTTTGTTGAAACTTGATAATCTGACTCTGTCAGGAGTGGAGTCAGAAGTAGGAAGTGACTAAGCCTGACTCGCAGGAGTGTTATGACAGAGAAGCAGGCCATTCAGCCCATTGTGTCTGCAATGCTGTCTCATTGAGCATTGTGACTTCGTGTTGTTATGCTGCCATTTCCCTACACCCTTGCACATTGTTAAATAATCACTCATCCACTGTTGAATGTGTCAATTGAACCTGCCTCTTCTATATTTCCAGACTATGCACTCTAGACCCTAACTACTCACTGTTTGAAAGAGCTTTCTCTTACCTCACTTTTGCTGCCTTAGCAAATCACTTTGAATCTGCATCTTCTCAATTTTGATCCTTCTACGAGTGGGGACAGTTTCACCATATCCACGTGGTCAACCCTCTCATAGTTTTGAAAAATTCTAACAGTTCTCCTCTTAGCTTCCTTTTCTCCAAGGAGACCTGGAATCATAGGACCCCTACAATGTGGAAACAGGCCATTTGACCCATTGAGTCCACACTGTCCCTCCGAAGATCATCCCAGACACTATCCCTGTAACCCTGCATTTCTCATGGCTAATTCACCTTAACCCGCACATCTTTGGATTGTGGGAGTATCTGTTGGAGACCCACACAGACGTCGGGAGAATGTTGCCCGTGGCTGGGGTTGAACCCAGTTCCCCGGTGCTGTGATGTGACAGTGCTAACTACCGAGCCACCCGTGCTGCCAACTTCTTCAATCTACCCTCATGATTGAACTTTCTCATCCATGGAAACATTCTTGCAAATCTCTGTTTTGCACACTCTGCAATGTATTCACATCCTTCCTAGAGTGTGGCACCCAGAACTGTACACAGTATTCCAGCTGAGATTGAACAAGTGTCTTGTATATAATAAAACACAGAACTGCGAGCGCTGGCAGTCTGAAACAAAAGCAGAAATTGCTGGAGAAACTCAGCAGGTCTGACAGCGTCTGTGGTGAAAGAAAGCGGAGTTAATGTTTTGGCTCCAGAAGCCCTCCTTCAGAACTGTTACCAAAGATAATAGAGGTAACACATCGTAACATGCATTAACTGGGAAGAGTGTGCAAATAATCATTCCCCAGTGATCCATAAGTCATCCCAAAATGTTTAAAATCCCAATGAGATCAGCAAAATGATGATTGGCAGCGATATAGGACAAAGCAATTCACACCAGGTTTATTCAGCAATGGTAAAAATAATCATTTATTGTCATATACTTGACTTTAACAAGGTCAGTGGAAAAGGATTTCTAAACACACACATTCAGTCATGATGAAGATGGACAAAAGATAGATGATTTACCACACAAACGAACAGAGACAGGGTAAACAAAAGACCTGTGACCAGGAACACTATGGGCAGCTCAGCAGCAGCAAGACACCAGGCAGCACCACAATGATTCAGCTACAAATGACAGAGAATGGAAAGAGACGATAACTCTTCACGGGGAGCGCCATAAAACATGTGTCCTAGTGCAGGCTGACCTGAGTCCATGGGTACACTGGGCACCCTACACCAATGGAATTGAAGATTCTTGAAACTTCTAGAGTGGTTGCTTCCTTCCAGTTGTCTGTCAGTGGCATGTGTGACATCTCCCCCCACCCCCACATCAAGGAGGTGATAAACGAACAGCACAAGAGGGCTGAAGAGCTTGTAAGGATTCAGGACAGCAGGAAGCCTTGACAGCACCACCTGCACGTTTATAAAAGTGGAGATTTCTTCAAAAGGTATCTGTTTTGTGAGACACTCACCTCTCTGGCAATGGTGGTCAACTCACTTGTCGGTGCAGGGGCTGATCCCTCTGAGGGTGTGGTGTTGATCATATGCGAGCAGCTGCTTTGATCTCCACAGTGCTGGCTGCTCATGGGCTTGATGAGTTAGAGTGTTTATACACATGAGCCCAATTTGGGGGGGTATCAGTCACATGCCTGTGCACCGCAATGTGCCATTAGCACAGAATCAGTCGACAGAGACAGTGCCTGTCCTCTGGCCTTTCTGGAAAGTAACCACAATGTGAGAGGTTGGTGTTGGGAGCCACTCAGAGCATGTATCGGCTGTCTGTTTGGTGGGGAAGTAGGTCGGCTCTGTCTCAAGCCAGGACTCTGTCTACTGAAGAAACAACAATTGAGGGTCTTGAATGTGACTGAGAGGGGCAAAATGTGGCAGTATCCACCCAATGCACCCCTTGCCTGTTGCTGCTTTGCCTGACCTGGTTGATGTCAGGCTGCCATCGAGGGCCTGAGTACGAAATCTGTCTGCTCTGGTGTCTTCAGAGACTGTGTATCAGCGTCGCTCCGACAGTCTGCTGTCCCTTACCTATTAGAGACAAAAAAAAACTGCAGGTGCTGGAATCTAAAGTAGACAGGCAGGATGCTGGAAGGACACAGCAAGCCAGGCAGCATCAGGAAGTGGAGAAGCCAACATTTCAGATGTAACCCTTCTTGAAGAATGGTAACACCCGAAACATCAACTTCATAGAATCATAGAATCATAGTGTGGAAAAAGGTCATTTGGCCCAACACGTCCACACCGACCCTTCGAAGAATAACCCACCCAGACCCATTCCCCTACCCTATTATCCTATATTTACCCCTGACTAATGCTACCGAACCTACATATCCCTGAATGCACTATGAAGCAATGGGAGGAAACTGGAGCACCCAGAGGAGACCCACGCAGACACGGGGAGAATGTGCAAACTCCACACAGACAGTCGCCCAAGGCTGGACTCGAACCCAGGTCCCTGGCGCTATGAGGCAGCAGTGCAGCCTCACTTCTCCACCTCCTGATGCTGCCTGGCTTGCTGTGTTTTTCCAGCCTCCTGCCTGAATCTCACCTATTGGTTGATATTTTTGAGTTCATTGGCAAGTGTTGGTGTTGTTGAAGCTCGGCTACTCCCTGGTTACATGGAGTTTTTCACATTTTCTGGTTAAAATGCCATCAGAAAATTGAAAAACCTGTCCCCTCATTTTCCGATCCCAGCCTGGCCTCACCCCTCACTCCTGGCAATCCCTGCAGCCTTCTGCAATCACTGACCTCTAGTTCTTGTTGAATACTTTAATCAAATGTATTATTTGCTCTTGCAGAATGCAACGATGGCAGTTAATTTATTAGCTTCAGTAAATAATGTCATGCTTAATGAATTGACAAAATTTTGTGCAGAAAGCACGTTAACAACCCAGTGTAAGCTTGTAAGCATGTCTAAACAATAGAGGAAAAGGCTCCATTTTCTTTTCCTCATTTCATGTCAATTCAGTCCCACTATGAGGACACTTTTGGATGGGATTGGTCAGTCAATGAGCGTATGTTGAGTCTGAAGGACGTAGTGGAATTGTGTAACTGTTTGGTGCTCCTTGTCTGTGTTCATGTCTGAGAATAACTGTGTAGTGGAACAGATTTCCTCTGCCACAGAGAATGTTGTTATTTCTGAATCCCTCCAGTACAGATAGAGGCTGTTCGGCCCTTCGAGTCTTCATTGACCCTCCGAAGAGCATCCCATCCTTGTAACCCCATTATCCCAGTGAGGCAGACATTTATCCTGTGCGGGGGAAAAAAAAGATATGAATGCTTCATTTCTTGTGCTATTTCACCTTCAAATCTCAGCACAAATTGTTATGGACCAGGCCTGACCCCTCAATACATTTCAAGAAAGTAGCCCAGACCCAAACTTTGCTTGTTTTAAACCGGTGCAGTGAGGCTGGAGAGTTCAAGTCCTACTTGCTCCAAAGGTGAATAGCTGCATCTCTGAACAGGTCATTAGCTAAATATCTGCATTCCTTCGGCAGGAGCAGTTTTGTGCTTTACCAGTTAGAATGGTGTCTCCCTTTCATTTACCGAAGAGTTGTTTATCTTTCCAATGCGCCCTTTGTCATTTCCCCCAGGTTCGTGACGCTAAGGTGCGGTGTTTCTTTCCTTACAGAATATACTTTTGGATGAAATGGAAGAATTTAATTTTAAGGGTAGATTTTGACCCTTTGATATGGAGAGAATTTGCAGACTGTTTCACAGGAATTTGAAGTCCATTGAAGCACAGGAGTTAGGAGTAGAGGCTTATGAAGCCCATTTCGCAGATGCTACCTGCTAACAAACATGGCTGAACTTTGAACTCTGTTTCATCTTCCCCATATCCCATCATTCGATTGGAGCAGAAAATGTTGTCACCTCAATCCTGAATTTATTCATTGACTGAGCAACCGCAGGTCTTTGGGTTAGAGAATGGAACCATCACCGCAACTGTCCAAATGAAGATATTTCTTCTCATCTCAGTTCTAAATGTCTGATCCTTTATCCTGAACCAATAAAAATAAATCTCTTTACTCTGGGAATGGTCAGTCTGTGGAACTCTCTGCCACAGAAACCAGTTGAGGGCAAAACGCTCAACATTTTCAAGAAGGAGTCGGACATGGTTCTTAGGGCTAAAGGGGGTCAAAGGGTACAGGGAGAAAGCGGGAACAGGGGACTGACTTGGATAATCAGCCCTGATCATATTGAATGGTTGGTCAGGCTCAAAGGGCTGAATGGCCTACTCCTGCTCCTATTTTCTATATTTCTCCAATCCCCTGGCTCTGTACTGTTCAGCCACAGGAAACATGCTCTCAACATCTACCCTTCCAAACATTTCAACCTTTTTTTAATGTTTCAATGAGATCCCCTCATTCTCTATAGGATCATAGGCTCAGTCTGCTCAATCTTGCCTCATAGGCTTGCCTCCCTTGCGGGAGGTGACGACCTAGTGGTATTATTGCTGGTCTGTTTATCCAGAGACCCAGTTTGAATCCCACCATGGCAGATAGTGGAATTTGAATTCAACAATAATCTGGAACCAAGAGTCAAATGGATGACTACGAAACCATTGTTGATTGTTGGAAAGATTCCTCTGGTTCACTAATGTCCTTCAGGGAAGAAAATTGCCATCCTTATCTGGTGTGGCCTACATGTGACTCCAGACCCACAGCAACCCCACACCCCCTGGGCAATTAGGGATGAGCAATAAATGCTGGCCCAGCCAGTGACACCCTCATCCTGTGAATGAATAACAAAAGCAACAAGCTCCTCAAGTTCACAAATCAATCTGGTGAACATTTGCACTTGAGACAAGTCCTTCCTTGGCCAACTTGTAGAGCCACTGGTATCTTGTGTGTCAGTGCTTTGATTTTCCAAAACACTGGGGCCAATGGTAATTGTTCCGATGAAAATGCAAATCTATTTTTAAAGCTTCCTCACTACGTCTATCGGGCACCTGTTGTACATGGTATTTACTAAACAGGTGTGGATCTGATGTGAACCAGCCATAGCTGTGGTATTTGAGAGTTATTGGACTTGCATGCAGAAATACCAGTGGGGAGTTTTATTCCCCTCGCAAATAACGTCACCATGAATCTCCGGAGAGTTTGTTCTGTAGAAAAAGGGGCAGGGATATATTCAAATTATTTCGGCTGTCAGAAAGTGGGTGGCACGGTGGCTCAGTGGTTAGCACTGCTACCTCACTGCGCCAGGGACCCTGGTTCGATTCCACTCTCGGGCGACTGTCTGTGTGGAGTTTGCACATTCTCTCGGTGTCTGCGTGGGTTTCCTCCAGGTAATCCGGTTTCCTCCCACAGTCCAGAAATGTGCAGTTTGGGTGGACTGGCTACGGGAAATTGCCCGGAATGTTCAGAGGTGTGCAGGCTGAGACATGCTGGATTATGGGAATAGGAGGCTGGGACTGAGTGCAATGCTTTTGAGAGGTTTGGTGCAGACTCGATGGGCCGAATGGATTCTGTGGATCATACCCGCATTTACAGTAAGCAGTTATAAATAGAACCATACCAGTATCGTCATGGAGATTATTTAGTACATTTGTCTTCACTTATTTTGGGAAAAGCAACATGTTGGCTAGTGTTTTCGTTGATATATCTGCCTCACCTTCAATAGATTTTACTGTTGCTTACTTCCCTGTACTTTACTGTCATGTTATAATCGCATGGTGCTTTTTTTTTTACCCCCTAGACAACCAGCCTTGCAGAATAAAATCTGGACTTTTGCTGCTGTTTTTGTTTTTGCTTTTGTTTTTGATTGAGCTGAATACTGAAGATTTTCCCATAGCAACTGTAGCACATCACCAGAATGTGAATGGAGCTGCTGTGATTGTGAAAGCATTCACCCTCGTACCCCCGCCCCGCCCCCACCTCCCCAAGTCAAAGTTTGCCTTCTGACCTCCTCTCCTGACCTCCGGATATCCCACCATGCCTTTACACCAGTGAGACAGTTTGTGGAGTAACGCGGTTGCTTATGGAATATGGGCAGCCAGTTTGTACACAGCAAGACCCCACACACGGCTGTCTCACAGTATCCACATTGTAATTTCTGTTTTAGCTGTGTCGGATGAATGTTGACCAGGGATTAAATCCCCTGCACTAGAAATAGATCTATGTGTTGCTAGGGAGTCATCTGTATTATTCCTTGTGATTGAACAGATACACTGTAGTTATAGAGACATACAGCATGGAAACAGACCTTTTAGTCCAACCTGTCCATGCCGACCAGATATCCTAAATTAATCTAGTCCCATTTGCCAGCACTTGGCCCATATCCCTCCAAACCCTTCCTATTCATATACCCATCCAGATGCCTTTTAAATATTGTAATTGTACCACCCTCCACCACTTCCTCTGGCAACTCATTCCATACATGTACCACCCTCTGTGTGAAAACGTTGCCCCTTCGGTCCCTTTTAAATCTTTCCCTTCTCACCTTAAACCTATGCCCTCTAGTTTTGGACTCTCCCACCCCGGGGAAAAGACCTTGACTATCCATGTCCCTCATGATTTTATAAACCTCTATAAGGTCACCCCTCAGCCTCTGACGCTCCAGGGAAAACAGCCCCAGCCTGTTCAGCCTCTCCCTTATAGCTTAAATCCTCCAGTCCCAATGACATCCTTGTAAATTTTTTCTGAACCCTTTCAGGTTTCACAACATCCTTCCAACAGGAAAGAAACCAGAATTGAACATAGTATTCCAAAAGTGGCTGAACCAATGTCCTGTACAGACATAACATGACCTCCCAACTCCTGTACTCAAGGCACTGACTAATGAGGACAAGTATATCAAATGCCGCCTTCACTATCCTATCTACCTCTGACTCCACTTTCAAGGAGCTATGAACCTGCACTCCAAGGTCCCGTTGTTCAGCAACACTCCCCTTAATTTAATCCCAGTGATGCAGAATTGTGGCATCATTTCTCCTTTGAGATAATCACCTTCACTCTGTCCCAAAAATCTCCATTTGTCTAGCGCCTTGAATATTAGCATACCCTTGCCTTAGCATTGCAGAAATCCAATTCAAATTGCTGGTGGCCTTACACGTCTGTTCCTAATAACGTGCTCACTGACATCAGATTTTCTCAACCAGATGGTTTGCTCTGTGCAACCCATTACACACTGGAAACCTCATTCACTTCCTGCCCTCCAGTGACAAAAGCCTGGTCCTCAGGTTTAAATCCCAGCATCACTTTGCTGATCCTTCCATACTTTCAGGTCCGGGCTGCATCCTCTTTGTTTCTCAAATTGGGTTTGCTTCTCCCTGCTGTGCATTCGGGGGCCCGTCTCACAGTCTTTGCCTCTTGGCCTCTGAAATGTCATTCCAGTGTCACTTTGTCCTGTCCCCCTCTATCGCTGTCTTCAACAACATCCTAAAAATCTATTCAAGCGTCCCTCTGCGGGAGTTAAGTTGTGAAGAGAGATTGCACAAATTCGGCCTGATTTCTCTGGAATTCAAAAGGTTGAGGGATGATCTGATCAAAGTCCTCAAGAAAGTAACAGGAAAAGACAGGGTAGATGAAGTTAAATGATTTCCACTGATTGAGCATTCTAGAATCAAGGGCCACAGTCTGAGAATTAGGGCCACGTGATTCAGGGGAGATGCTCAGAAAGACATCTATACACAAAGGGTGGGAGAGGTTTGGAGCTCTCTTCCACAAACAGCATTGGATGCGGGATCTGTTGTTAATTTTAAATCTGAGATGGATTAACTTTTGTCAAGCAAAGATACTAAGGAATACTGTGGGTGGCTTAGTGGTCAGTATTGCCCCCTCACAGTGCCAGGGACCCGGGTCTGATTCCAGCCTTGGGCAACTGTCTATGTGGAGTTTGCACATTCTCCCCGTGTCTGCGTGGGTTTCCTCTGGGTGCTCCGGTTTCATCCCACAGTCCACAGGTGTGCAGGTTAGGTGGAGTGGCCCTATGAAATGTGGGGTCATGGGGGTGGGTCCTCTTCAGAGGTTTGATGCAGACTTGATGGGCTGAATGGCCTTTTGCTGCACTGTCGGGATTCTGTAATTTGAAAGGATTACAATGGAGGTTAGGCCACAGGTCGGCCCAGATCTCACTGAATACCAGAACAGGCTGGAGGGGCTGAATGACCTTCTTCTACTCCAATGATCTTAAAAACCCAGTGTGACCGATTATCATCACCCCACCCACCATCCTGCCCCGTCCTTCCATATCCGAATGAAAGTTGCAATCATTGTAACCCAACTGATTTATGAGCTCATCCTTTGGAAGTCTCTAAACACCCAAACTATTGTGATAAAAATGAGCTCATCTGTTGTTTATGACAATTTGAATTTTTTTGTTTTTGTTTGCAAAAAGGATTCCGAGCACAGATGTGTAGATGTGAGAAGTGTTTTGTGAAAACCTGCTGGTACAGCAGTGGCCATTCTGAGAGACCGGGACAGGGATAGGTTCTGCTGTCTACGTGTGGAATGCGTAGTTCGGATCCTTCCAACTTTGAGCATTTTAAAATCAGATTCAAGATTAAAACCAAAGCCAGGCCACCCAACAATCGGTGGAAGATATTTTCAATCTTTCGGCGGATATTTTGAGACCGTTTGCAGAGGGCATGCTTGTTGTGAAGTTTTCCATTGAGAGTGAAAAGGATGCAGTGCCCTTTTTGCTGTATTCATTCTTAACTTCAGGTAAAATTATACCTGTTCAGTTTCTTTTCCAATGATCTCTCCTCATACTGTTTGCCTTGTAGCCTGCAGTGCACCGTCTTGAGCACGCTGAAATTCAGCCATTCTTTTGTTGACAAAGACTGTAGTTGTTATGATTGGAGGATATTTGACTCTTAAATAATTTGCTTGTAATTAAGAAGTTTTAATTATTGCTTCTTTCTATGTTAATTGTAATTCATTCAGAAGCATCACAACATCATGCGTTTATGAGCGCCGGTGAAGTTATGATTTTTTTAGTTATTTGGAACTGAGCATCATCGCTCAATTCCTCTTCGTCGTCATGTGCAATTTAGATGTAATGGCCCCTGGAGGCAATTGGTTTTAGAAAATAGGATTTAAATTGCATTGCTCTGTTCAGCTCGGCTGGTTCCAACCAGCCTGAAGAATCTCTTCAAGAATCTCCTTAAGAGAAAAATGGATGTGAAAAGTGAGGTCAAGGAATAATGTAACTAAAATGGAAAGTAATGTTGCCGCATTGAATCAAAGCAGAAAGCATTCCAATTTTACAGCATTGAAAATCATTTATCCATCAGGCCAGTACCATTTGTTTGAAAGAATTAATTCTATATCTTTACCTGTCACCTTTGTTGAATTTTCCCTTTTTAAGAAGATTTTGCTTCCACCACCGTTTCTGACAGACACTTTGTATTTTTTTTAAACAGAACCTCGGCACTGAACAAAGTTGTTTCAATGTTCCCTGACGTTACTGGGTCAGAATTATGGAACGTGCTCATTTCACAACAGTCCACCTACTGTAAGCGGACTGTTGTGGTTCAGGAAGGCAGCCCACCACCACCTTCTCAAGGGCACCACTGGGGGTGGCTTGGTGGCTCAGCGGTCAGCTCTGCTGCCTCGCAAACCCAGGGACCCGGGTTCGATTCCCGGCTCGGGCAACTGCCTGTGTGGAGTTTGCACATTCTCCCCGTGTCTGCGTGGATTTCCTCCCACTGTCACAAAGACGTACAGGTCAGGAAGATTGGCCATGCAGGGTGACAGGGATAGAGTAGTAGGGTGGGTCAGGATGGGATGCTCCTTGGGAGGATGAGTAGAACTTGATGGACCTGCTTTCACACTGTTGGGATTCTATGATTTGTATGAAAAAATAACTAGGGATGGAAAACAAATGCTGCCCCTGCCAACGAGGCCCACATTCTATGAATCAAGAATGTAGAACGAGAGATCTTTCTGAAATCATTACTTGCCTCCATTTGTGCCTCTCAGATCGGTGGAAATAATTCTTTTTAGGTTAGATTAGATTCCCTACAGTGTGGAAACAGGCCCTTCGGCCCAACCAGTCCACACTGACCCTCCGAAGATTAACCCACCCAGACCCATTTCCCTCTGACTAATGCACCTCACACAATGGGGCAATTTAGCATGGCCAATTCACCTGACCTGCACATCTTTGGACTGTGGGAGGAAACCAGAGCACCCGGAGGAAACCCACGCAGACACGGGGAGAATGTGCAAACTCCACACAGACAGTCACCCGAGGCTGGAATCGAACCTGGGTCCCTGGTGCTGTGTGGCAGCAGTGCTAACCACTGAGCCCTTGCTCCCAATTTACTTGATCAAAAACCTGTTGTAATTTTGAATAGCTCCATTAGATCTTCTTAATCTCTTGTGGGATGCTGGGATCTAGTATTTATTGCCCGTCCCTAGCTGCCCCCTGACTAGCTGGTGGTGAACTGCTTTCTTGAACCGCTGTAGCCCATGTGCTGCCGATTGATCCACGCTGCTGCCAACGTTCTGTCTGCCCATCGCTCGGAATACTCTCCAGTCCAGTCAAAAATTCCAACATCCTTTTTTTTTCAAAAAGGATGATGCCACCATCTCATGGGAGCGCGTGTTTCATTAATCCTGACGAACGCTGGTCTGAAGAGTACAGCACAGTCACCATGCTAAATGGCAAAACAATGCCTCCAGCATTGTGCAGGCCTTTTGTGTTTCAGCTCACTGGGATTGTAAACCCCTCCTTGCAACGCTAATTATATGTGGGACACGTGTTTTTTTTTGCAGAAGGGAAATTTCCCATGCTTGTTTGAAATTGAGATCCTGTTGCATTCGTTGATCTGTGTCCTCACTTTCATATGTTTGCACAATTGTTAAATATTACCATTTGCATATGAAAGTCTGAGAAACTAGCTTCTAAACAAACAGTGTACATAAGGTCTGTACAAGCACACACTGTGTACAGTAATGCCACAGATTATACATTCGAAAGTCTTGCTCACAAGCGAAGGGAGAATGGAAGCTGTGACAGTGTTGATCCCTTTGTGGGTGGTTCGTTCACATTCTGAAGCATTCCTCTGAGTTCACTGTGTCAATTTGCGTCTTTAGTTGTTCTAATGTGCATCCTGAAATGATTAGATAAAAGAGAATGAAGTTCCATTGTCCCAGTAGTAGTCAGGAAATGAAGGCAGTGTTCCTCTGTGACTCACCAGCTTGTATTCCTGATTTACTGTGGCTAGCAGCTTGACTCAGATCTGCATTGAAGGAAGTCCGAATAACAACATGGAAGATTAGTAAAATCAGAATTAGACGACGAGAATAAAACACTTTTCCTAGCTTATCTTCAGCCCCCTTCACATTATCTCCTAAAAGTAAAATTGAAGAACGAAATCCCACTCACCCTTTGTCCCTGTTCTGATTGTCCTGTACTGAGTTCTGGACCTGTAGACTCTTGATTTGAAATCCTTGTTCCTTGCTTCAGCTTCCTCCATGATCTGATCCCTTCCCTATCTCCATAATCCCCCTCCAGCCCTATAACCCTCTGAGATATCTGCTGCTTGAGTTCTGTTGTAATTTTGTTATAACGGCTGCACCATTGGGAGCTGTGCTTTCAGTTGTATAGGCCACAAACCTTGCAGTTCCCCTTCCCAGCCTCTTGGCCCTTCAATTGCCCTTGCAGACCCTCCTCAAAATCTTCCCCTTTGACCAACCTTTGGGACACCCAACCGATGTAGCTCCTTAGATGCTTCTGTGTCATATTTTGCTTTTTATTGCTCTTACGACATTCTTTTTGCATGGTTTACATATGTTACCGTAAAAGCTCTCCCATGAGGGGAAACATCCTCTCAGTATTGACCCTGTCAAGCCCCTTAAGAGTGCGATATGTTTCACTGAGATCACCTCTCATTCATCTAAACACCAATGCACATAAGACACTTCCTGCATAACGGCATTCATACTGGTGAACCTTCAGAACAGTTCGAAAGAAGCCATGGTGTGGAGGTGCTGGTGTTGGACTGGGGTGTACAAAGTTAAAAATCACACACACCAGGTTCTAGTTCAACAGGTTTATTTGGAAGCACTAGTTTTCGGAGCACTGCTCCTTCATCAGGTGGTTGAGGAGAATAAGACCATAAGATACAGAATTTGTAGCAAAAGATTACAATGTCATACAGTGACATATTAAAACCCCCACCCTACCTCTTGCAAAAATGCCATCCCGTATTCCCAATTCCTCCGCCTCCGCCGGATCTGCTCCCAGGAGGACCAGTTCCACCACAGAACACACCAGATGGCCTCCTTCTTTAGAGACCGCAATTTCCCTTCCCACGTGGTTAAAGATGCCCTCCAACGCATCTCGTCTACATCCCGCACCTCCGCCCTCAGACCCCACCCCTCCAACGGTAACAATGACAGAACGCCCCTGGTGCTCACCTTCCACCCTACCAACCTTCGCGTAAACCAAATCATCCGCTGACATTTCCGCCACCTCCAAAAAGACCCCACCACCAGGGATATATTTCCCTCCCCACCCCTTTCTGCCTTCCGCAAAGACCGCTTCCTCTGTGACTGCCTGGTCAGATCCACGCCCCCCTACAACCCACCCTCCCATCCTGGCACCTTCCCCTGCCACCGCAGGAACTGTAAAACCTGCGCCCACACCTCCTCCCTCACCTCTATCCAAGGCCCTAAAGGAACCTTCCACATCCATCAAAGTTTTATTTGCACATCCCCTAATATCATTTATTGTACCCGTTGCTCCCGATGTGGTCTCCTCTACATTGGGTAGACTGGGCGCCTCCTAGCAGAGCGCTTTAGGGAACATCTCCGGGACACCCGCACCAATCAGCCACACCGCCCCGTGGCCCAACATTTCAACTCCCCCTCCCATTCTGCGGAGGACATGCAGGTCCTGGACCTCCTTCACCGCTGCTCCCTCACCACCAGACGCCTGGAGAAAGAACGCCTCATCTTCCGCCTCGGAACACTTCAACCCCAGGGCATCAATGTGGACTTCAACAGTTTCCTCATTTCACCTTCCCCACCTCACCCTAGTTCCAAACTTCCAGCTCAGCACTGTCCCCATGACTTGTCCGGACTTGGCCTACCTGCCTATCTCCTTTTCCACCTATCCACTCCATCCCCTCTTCCCTGACCAATCACCTTCATCCCCTCCCCCACTCACCCATTGTACTCTATGCTACTTTCTCCCCACCCCCACCGTCCTCTAGCTTATCTCTCCACGCTTCAGGCTCACTGCCTTTATTCCTGATGAAGGGCTTTTGCCCGAAACGTCGATTTTGAAGCTCCTTGGATGCTGCCTGAACTGCTGTGCTCTTCCAGCACCACTAATCCAAAACCTAGATTGCTGTTGAGTCTTTCATCTTTTAGAATGGGTTGCAGGTTTCAGTTCATTAATATGTAAATCCCGGAACTTCTTTTAAGTCACTTTCTTGAGATAACTTAAAGGTTTTATATCAAAAAAAGTGACATCTCAGCTCAGACAATGTATTAAAGATGTGAGGTTAGAGGCTGTCTGTATCCTGATCTTGAGTCAGACTGGTTCTGTTTTCAAAGTGGAATTTACAAACTATTACGTGGATTGACTGCCTGAAGATTGTGCATCTTTTGAGCAAAATGGAATGTATCTGCAAATGTAATTCTACAAATACAAATTCACCCTATAGACTTGTATGTGTGTGTGTCTGTGCATGAGAGGGAGATAGAGAGAGACCTCACACCTTTAATGCATTGTCTGAGCTGAGATGTCACCTTTTGTTTTTTATAAAACCTTACATTAATGAACCGAAACTTGCAACCCGTTCTGAAAGATGAAAGACGTAACAATCCAGGTTTGTTTAATATATCACTGTATGACACTTTGAGTCTTCTGATCTTATACTGCACAACCACCTGATAGAGGAGCAGTGCTCTGAAAGCTAGTGCTTCCAAATAAACATGTTGGTCTATAACCTGGTGTTGTATGATTTTTAACTTTGTCCACACCTGCAGAGTCTCTTCAGGTCTGGGTGGCACGGTGGCTCATTGGTTAGCATTGCTGCCTCAAAGCGTCAGGGACCTGGGTTCAGTTCCACCCTTGGGTGACTGTCTGTGTGGAGTTTGCGTGCCCCCCCCGCCGTGTCTTTGTGGGTTTCCTCCAGGTGCTCCGGTTTCCTCCCACAGTCCAAAGATGTGCAGGTTAGAGTGGGTTGGCCATTCTAATTTGGCTATCGTGTCCAGGCTTGTTGGGTTAGCCATGGGAAATGCAGGGTTACAGGGTGGTTGGGGGGGTGGGAGGGGTGAGTCTGGGAGGGTAGCTCTGAGGGTCGGTGTGGACTTGTTGGGCCGAATGGCCTGCTTCCACACTGTTGGGATTCTATGATTCTCCAGCACTTGTTTCAGATCTTCAGCATCCTCAATTTTTTTTTAAATTTGAAGATGTTTCCTCTTTTCTCTGAAGCATTTGTTCACTAAGTTTGAAGCCCAGAACTCCAGTTAAGGATTTTGACAGTTTAACGCCTTCGTAAACTCATTCAGAGGTGCATCATCTTCACTACCTTCTTGTTACTGCTTTCCCCCATCATTCACCCAGCTTTGAAAAAGCATTTGTGACTAATATAAAAACACTTCAGCAGTGATATAGCTGTTTAATAGGAATCTTCCATGTAATTTAAGGACAGTTGCTAAGTGTTCTGTGTCGTGCTACTGCAGATTACTGAGCATCTGAAACTGTCACTTAAATTTAATAGGATTTATAAACATGCTTTTGGAAACTAGTTGCAATCGATGTGTGGAAAACGGTTCTCGGATGGTTGAATTATAGATACTAAACCACGGTCCCACCTGTTGTTTAAGGGGATATTAAATGTCCTGTTAAGCAGGATGTAGCAAATGCTCTTGGTTCAAAGAGCACCACTGGGCAATGGATGAAGCACTTGCTCGTCAATCACTTAGTTGCATTTTTGAGCTGTTGCTGGAACAGCACGGTTGCCATAATTGCCTACAAAACATTGACTGCTTTCCAAAAGCAACTGAATTTGTTAAATTGCTTGGAGACCGTTCGATATCTGGCAAGGTTTGATGTAAATGTTGCCCTCATTATACAGCACTCTTGAGAACAAGCAGCAAACCTGCTCCTCAGCTTCTCCTGTGGAGTATTGTTAACGTTTGCCCTATCCCTGGAAGGATGGCTTTGTTAGTGAGAACATCTCTCCCGTTTTCCCTGTCCCTTCCTCAGCCACTCGACCATTCCCTCCCTCCTCTCCCCATGGGTTCAGTGATGTGGAGGTGCCGGTGTTGGACTGGGATGTACAAAGTTAAAAATATCGCACAACATCAGGTTATAGTCCGACAGGTTTATTTGGAAGCACTAGCTTATGGAGCACTGTTTCTTTGTCATTAGCTACGTAACAAATGAGCAGAGCTCCGACAGCTTCCAAATAAACCTGTTGGACTACAGCTTTGTTTTAACCTGTTTCAAAGCACTTTTACCCAGGAAATGGTGGAGTAAAAGGCTAGAATTTCCAGGAGCTAGTATTTGGCTGTTGCACCACGGGCAGTGCAAATCATTCATTGTTGAATGATACCTGGATGCCCGTAGCTCTGGCCTGCTGGTGCTGCTCCTGCTGCTGGGGGTTTTGTACCCCTCGAGTTTTCAATTTGCTCCATCCTGCATTCCCTCAGACCTCAGGCCATTCCCTCCCTGATCACTGCAGCACATCAGTCCCCTGGTTCAGACATCTTTCTCTCCTTGTTCCTTGAAGTCTGCAGCCAGTGTATCATTCCTGAAGGGGGGGAAGTGGAAGGCTTCATTGCAGAAACAATTAATGTTTCTCTTGGAATCCCTGAGGTTGCACTCCAGCTATCCAGGAAGGTGAGAAGATGTGCAAGGTGATTTTTGTTTTGTCAAAATAAAAGCAGTGGCTTGCTGCCGCACAGCGCAAGGGACCCTTGTTCGATTCCAGCCTCTGGTGACTGTGAGGAGTTTGCACATCCCCCACCCCCATGTCTGCATGGATTTCCTCCAGGTGCTCCAGTTTCTTCCCACAATCCAAAGTTGTGCAGGTCAGGTGGATTAGCCATGCTAAATTGCCCCTAGTGTCCAGGGATATTCAGGGTAGATGGACTATCTATGGGAAATGAAGGGTGATGGGGACAGGGTGACGCCCTCAGATACTGCTGATCATGCTACTCCACCACCTTCCCTGCTTGGCTCCCCCTTCCACTCAACTCTGACCAGCTCCTTTCTCGTGTCTCTGTTGTTACCTCAATTGTAACATCTGATTCTAGCTTCTCCCGTCAAACTGCAGGGTAACTTCAGTTTTTTTTATTTATAAAGAGCTTGTCCTAGGAACTAATGATTCACTTCCTCAACAGAACATTTTATTTTTATTCTATCAATTTCCTTTTTGACTCTTGAAACCATTTTATTTGGTTAGGTTCTTATTCCAATTGTCCCTCAGTCATGTGACTATACTTGGTATGTGCTTTTGGCCAGTGAGTCTTGACAAACAGGGTCATTATTCCCCACGGGAAATCAATCATGATTTTAATCTTTGTTAGCTTTAAACTTGTGACACGTTTATTAACTATCATTAGCACAATAATGCAGTGTGCAGTCCTTCCATCCTCATTCATCAGCTGCTGTCGATGTCTCTGCTTCAACTTGTCTTGCTGTTCAGAGCAATCACAGCTTGGGAACTTGGTGAATACAGACCCTGTTGCCAACGGAAAGTTCCCATTTAAAAAAGTAAAGGTAATACCCTGTGTTGTACTGGCCATGCTGTACCACGCTCAGTGTCTGAGGCGCATACACCTGCTGCAAAATGAAGAAGCAATGTTGGGTCTGGAACCGCTGATAGTTACCAGGCCGCAGAGCCTCGGTTGAACAATGGAGGCCGAGACACTGGGAAACAAAAGACAAAGTTTCTACACTTGGCCTCATCAAGGCCATTAGTGTGCTCTGTGAGAGTTTAAAGCTCATTGTATCTGCCGGAGTTCAGCTCCAAACATGGAAGATCGTAAGTATGTCAGTTAGCTCGCTGAGCTGGAAGGTTTGTTTTCAGGCGTTTTGTCACCATCCTAGGTAACATCATCAGTGAGAGTCTTCAGCTTCACCAGAGACTCTCACTGATGATGTTACCTAATGTGGTGACGAAACGTCTGAAAACAAACCTTCCAGCTCAGCGAGCAAACTTAGTTACTTATCATCAAACTGAGCTACAAATCTTCTCAACAATCGTGGAAGACTGTGTTTTGTGTTGGATATGACTGTGTGTATTCACTCAGAGAGCTCTTCGACGTGAGGTTAATTTTGTAACTGGTGTTCAAATCATCCCTTGATTGAAGCAGTGAGGGAGAGGAGAGGGGGTGGCCGTGGGAGGAGCTGAGCTTCCTTGATGCTGGTGGGAAAGCATCTGGTCCTTTTCTGGTTCTGAATCTGACTCGACCACATATATCTAACACTGCTTTCCCAGCCAGTACGAGAACTGAATTGATTGTAGGGGATTGGATCTCATTGTTGGTTTGTGAAAACCTGAGTTCCATTATCATTTCCAGATTACATTCCGTTTCTGAAAAAATGCTCTTGTAGGGTTGGAATAAGAACATAAATCACGTGAGAAGATTTATCTGTTTACAGAGGAACCTTGATTACCTGAATGAGATGGGCGGACGCTATTTCGGTCGGATAATTGATTATTCAGTTAATTGATTCAATGCCTTTCCTCTAGGGAGCGGAGTTTTCTGAAGTTTCCTTTTTCCTCGCTCTCCCTACCTTGTTTCCTCTCTCTGCCTCAGGGCTGGTTTCTGAGTAGAGATACACTTGTGTGTAAGGGACCTGCCGCATTGCTGAAGCCCATCCCCGCTAAGTCCGCTCCCTGTTCAGGAGTCTCGGCAGCAGTCGTAATTGTACCAGCCTCCACCACTTCCTCTGGCAGCTCATTCCATACACACACCAACCTCTGTGTGAAAAAGTTGCCCCTTAGGTCTCTTTTAAATCTTTTCTGTCTCACCTTAAATCTATACCCTCTAGTTCTGGGCTCCCCTACACGCATTCCGTTAACTTTTTTTTAAAAATGACCACATTCTAACCTTAGGGTCTGGGTGGGATGCTCTGAGGGTCAGTGTGGAGTCAATGGGCCAAATAGTCTGCTTCCACACTGTAGGGATCCTTTGAAAGTTCAGTCAAGCAATCAGCAGAGCATCTCAGGGAAAGTGAGTTGGAGGGGTGTTATTTATTCATGGGAAGATAACCTTGATGGACATTTCTCAGTATCCAGGATAAATGCAAAAGCATTTAGCAAGCATAAACAGAACCTCGATCTGAATGAATTAACAAACAGACAGCAAGAGAAATCTACTCTGATCCTGTTGGGTGAGGAATAAGGGGATGCATTTATATAGCGCTTTTCACGTTGTTCATGTGAGTTTTGCTGTGTACAAATGAGCTACCACGTTTGATTGCACAATAGTGACTCCACTTCAGAAGCATTTTAGGATTTCCCAAGGCCTTTGAAACTCTGTGTACATATGCGGATTGCTTTTAGTTAAAGAGAAACAGGAGTTATGAGGTGTTAATGGTCAATTTGATGCTTTTGAACATGGCTAAATCCCAGGAGTTGCAAATTTACCAATTTCAGAGAGATTTTAAGAATATTCCAGGCAATTTCATGTAACGTAGAACATTACAGCGCAGTACAGGCCCTTCGGCCCTCAATGTTGCGCTGACCTGTGGAACCAATCTGAAGCCCATCTAACCCATACTATTCCACCTTCATCCATATGCCTATCCAATGACCACTTAAATGCCCTTAATATTGGCAAGTCTACGACTGTTGCAGGCAGGGTGTTCCCACCGCTGCTACTCTACCTCTGAAGAATTTACCTGATATCTGTCTGATATCTATCACCCCTCAATTTAAAGCTATGTCCCCTCATGCTAGCCATCACCATCCAAGGAAAAAGGCTCTCCCTGTCCATCCTCTGATTATCTTGTATGTCTCAATTAAGTCACCTCTCAACCTTCTTCTCTATAATGGAAACAACCTCAAGTCCCTCAGCCTTTCCTCATAAGACATTCCCTTCATACCAGGCAACATCTTGGTAAATCTCTTCTGAACCCTTTCCAAGGTTTCCACATTCTTCCGGTAATGCGGTGACCAGAACTGTACGCAATAATCCAAGTGCGGATGCACCAGAGTTTTGTACAGCTGCAGCATGACCTTGTGGCTCTGAAACTCAATTCCTCTGCCAATAAAAGCTAACAGACCGTATGCCTTCTTAACAACCCTAACAACCTGGATGGCAACTTTCAGGGATCTATGTACATGGACACCGAGATCTCTCTGTTCATCTACACTGCCAAGAATCTTCCCATTAGCTCAGTACTCTTTATTCCTGTTCCTCCTTCCAAAGTGAATCACCTCACTCTTTTCTGCATTAAACTCCATTTGCCATCGCTCAGCCCAGCTCTGCAGCTTACCTATGGCCCTCTGTAACCTGCAATATCCTTCCACATTGTCCACAATTCCACTAACCTTAGTGTCATCTGCAAATTTACTAACTCATCCTACTACGCCCTCATCTAGTTGATTTATAAAAATGACAAACAGCAGTGGCCCCAAAACAGGTACTTGCGGGACACTACTCGTAACTGATCTCCAGGATGAACATTCCCATCAACCACCACCCTCTGTCTTCCTTCAACTAGCCAACTTCTGGTCCAAACTACTAAATCACGCTCAATCCAATGTCTCTGTATTTTGTGCAATAGCCTACTGCCCTTATCAGTCGCAGACCTGTTAATCCTACATTGACAAGAAGCCAATATACTTGCCAATGATCAATATTAAACCGTGGTGTTACCGAGAAGATCAGTTAGTGTGGTTGTGGTAGATGGTTAGGTTGTTATGGGGGTGTGTGCAGATGGTGGGGTGCATTTCTACCTGACTGACATTGTTACCCTTTTAAGAGAATGGAACCTCAAAGTAGAGTGGGACAGTAAAGTAAACCCTTTGTATCCATGAAATCATCAATTTGTCTCTCTTCGCCAAAAAATAAGTAATAACTAAATTCAGCACTGTGGGCAAAACTCTGATATCTGTGATGTTTACCCTACTTTTAATGAGCTCCACACTCAGTAATTTTATCATTCATGGGGGTTGTCAGGAATGGAATCCTCAGGGATATGAAGGAATGACTGGACTTACAGAATTTCATATTCAGGCTTCCAAAACACTTGGAACAAAGATTCGGATCCGGTATTGATTTTGGCTGGGATACTGTGTCCGTGATATCCCCCTTTTATAGGTTAGAATCACAGAATCTCTATAGTGTGGAAGCAGGCCATTCGGCCCCTTGAGTCCATACCGACCTTTAGAAGGGCAGCCCACCCAGCACCCCCCCCCCCCCCCCGCCCCCCCCCACCGCCCCCCCACCACCACCCCCCCACCACCACCCTAACCCTAACCCTACATTTCCCATGGCTAATCCAGCTAACCTGCACATCCCTGAACACTGTGGGCAATTTAGCACGGCCAATCCACGTAACCTGCACATCGTTGGATTGCCAACTGCACCTCTAGAGCACTCACTGCGAGACGTATAGATTGCCAAGCATAATTGGAGACAGTCAGGTTATCCTGAATCCAGCTGAGGAATGATGGAAAATGTGGGACAGTGAGGTTTTGACTCTCAAGCAGGTACACAGTTACGTGACCAACAATAAATCTATGCTTTAGATCTACTGGATTCCCATTTGACCCACAAATCCTCCAGTGTCCCAGCCTGAGTTTAAAGGTGTTGAGATTATCATTGCATTCTGAGGTGAGTGGAGGTGGTTTAATGTGGAAAGGTGTATAAGTGCGCAAGCCTCATATTGTTCTCCCGACTGTTGCCAGACACCAGACTATTTTTACGAACTCAAGTGAAAACCTGGTTGTACTGCCTTGAGGAAATGCTCTTTCCTCCTCTCTTTATGACTGCTTAGTGTTGGGCAATCCTGCTCCGTGTCAGGAGCCTCCTGCTTCCTTGCTTATGCCTCTCCTGATCTCCCGCCAGGATCGTGCCATCCCTGGATTTGCTACAGGGACAGATGGATCTGCTACATGACGGAAAGCATCTGAAATCTGGCAGTGTTTCTGCCCTAGTTAGCAACTTTAGTTGGCGGGTCATATTCCATCTTGATTTTTTTTCCAATGAACTACTTTCCCTTGTGGTTTGTGGGTTTCGTATCTGGGCTGTTGTAAATCAGGCTGTATTGCTTTTTCCCGAATGTGAAATAGTGCTAACTTCAGTTGACGGCGTTAACCTTTTGCAGATGGCAAGGTTCTGAAGTCCCCAGCTAACCATCTGTTTACTGCAGTTAGATTTGGCTTGTGTAACAAGAACTGGGACAAATGGAGTGGGGTGGGGGGGTGGGGTTGAGTTCTAAACCCAGGGCAGGCTGCTAGAGAGATTGTCTGAGTCTGTTCAAATTGTCCCTTAGTTGTGTGTTTTATATTGGGAATCGAGGTCAATTTGGGAGAGATAAGAGTTTAATTATTGCTAAGGCAGCTTGTAAAGGGGCACGTTGTTGAAAATAACAAATGCTGGAGATCACAGTAGGTCAGACAGCATCCATGGAGACAGAGCAAGCTAACGTTTCGAGTCTAATTGACTCTTCAGAGCTGAAGTGAAGTGCGGAGGGGCAACATTTATGCTGTAGTTGGGAGGGGGAGATGTTGTAGTGGGGTAGAGGGTGCTGGTGGAGAAAAGACGTTGATAGTTCAGTAATTTGCTCCTATAAAGGGGAACAGGTTCAGTTTCACTGTCAGGTCTTTGATAATCCACTTGACTGCCTTAATGTTATTTCCCTCCATCTGTTACTCTGTATCCTCTTCCTATATCCCAAACTCCAACTCCCGCGAGACTCATTTATTATCATTGTTATTCCTTAGCTAATGCTTAATAGCACTGGGCAAAAAAAACCCCCGTTTTTGCCCGAAACGTCGATTTTCCTGCTCCTCGGATGCTGCCTGACCTGCTGTGGTTTTCCAGCACCACTCTAGTCTAGATTCTGGTTTCCAGCATCTGCAGTCCTTGTTTTTACCGTTAAAAAAGCCCCCGTTGCCAATATACTATGAGTACAACCATCTCCCTGTGTCTCAAAGTCCACCCTCATCTACTCTGCTTGACTGATGCTAGTCCGTTTAGTCCGTTTTTAACTTTAGACTCCCCAACTGTTGCTCAGACTATTATTCACCTATCACACCATTCTTCATCCTAATCCCATCAGACTGTTCCTTGCCCAGCCCAGAGTAATAGGATAGTGAAGGCTGCATTTGGTATGCTTTCCTTTTATTGGCATTGAGTACAGGAGTTGGGAGGTCATGTTATGGCTGTACAGGACATTGCTTAGGCCACTGTTGGAATATTACGTGCAATTCTGGTCTCCTTCCTTTCAGAAAGATGTTGTAAAATTTGAAAGGGTTCAGAAAAGATTTACAAGGATGTTGTCAGGGTTGGAGGATTTGAGATATAGGGAGAGGCTGAACAGGCTGGGGCTGTTTTCCCTGGAGTGTTGGAGGCTGCAGGGTGACCTTATGGAGGTTTACAAAATTATGAGGGGCATGGATAGGATAAATAGACAAAGTCTTTTCCCTGTGTTGGGGGAATCCAGAACTCGAGGTCATAGGTTTAGGGTGAGAGGGGAAAGATATAAAAGAGACCAAAGGGGCAACGTTTTCACACAGAAGGTGGTGCGTGTATGGAATGAGCTGCCAGAGGAAGTGGTGGAGGCTGATACAATTGCAACATTTAAAAGGCACCTGGATGGGTATATGAATAGGAAGGGTTTGGAGGGATATGGGCCAAATGCTGGCAAATGAGATTAGATTGGGTTGGGATATCTGGTCGGCATGGACGAATTGGACCGAAGGATCTGCTTCTGTGCTGTACACTTGGCATGGTGGCTTAGTGGTTAGCATTGCTGCCTCACAGTGCTGGGACCCAGGTTTAATTCCACCCTCAGGCGTCTGTCTGTGTGGAGTTTGCACATTCTCCCTGTGTCTGCGTGCGTTTCCTCTGGGTGCTCCAGTTTCCTCCCAGAATCCAAAGATGTGTAAGTCAGGTGAATTGGCCATGCTAAATTGCCCACTGTGCTCGGTGCATTAGTCAGAGAGAGATGGGTCCGGGTGGGTTACTCTTCGGAGGGTCGGTGTAGACTGGTTGGACTGAAGGGCCTGTTTCCACACTGTTGGAAATCTAATCTAATCTGTATGATTCTAATGAAATTGCCCAAAGCAAAGTCACCATGCCATCCCTCTATCTGACACGCATTAATAGCATCCTCTTCAGCTTTGGTCCACTCTCCTCTGCTGCCCAGGATCAATCAATAGGATTGGTGACTCAATCTTTCTTCATTACCTTTCATTGACTTGGTCACCCTGTTTTGGTCACACCATTGTCATTACATTTCTATCAAAAACTACCCCTGTTAGAACATTGTTAACCAAGGAACAGCACAAGAGTGCTGCTGAACTGGTGTGGAACTTGGGTTCAGTCACCCTTCTGTACTGTCCACTGTCTGATCTCCATATTTAATGAGAATGTAGTGACATCAGTGAAAGTGCAATTGAACATTGACAAATACCAGAACTGAGTGCAGATACATAATGGGAAAGATTGATTAGCCTACTTTTCCTTCTTTAAAAGAAGAGCATCTTACAGGGTTACGTGATATATGTCACTTAAGGGTCTGATATGATAACGTTAATGTTCAACTTGAGAGGGTGCCCAATTTAAGTTCTATAAATATACCATTCTCACTGATAAATCCATTGTGGAACTTGCATGAGATTCTTTACCCGGAGAATGTGGAACAGGCTACCACATGAGGTAGTGAAGATGAATAGCATCGATGCACTTAAGAGGAAGTCAGATTAACGACAATAGTGAGAAAGAGATGCAGACGATAAAAAAGATACAAAACCTGGAAGCACTTGCGAATGGTAAGGAGCGTTCAAAAAGCTATTGGTGGGCGGAATGGACAGTAAGTAGGAGATGAAATTCAGCAGTGCACATGAAGTGATTCATTTTGGTAGAATGATGCCTGGAGGGATGAGAGCAAATTAGAAGGGGCTGCAGAAACCCAGGGATGTGGCTGTGTTTGTGCATAAATCATTGAAGGTGGCAGGGCAGGTTGAGAGAACCATTAATAAAACATCAAACATCTTATTGATGGGGCTTGGAGTATAAAAGCAAGGAAGTTATACTCTGTGTAGAACACTGGTTCCGCATCAACAGAAGTATTGAGCCCAGTTCTGGGGCCACGCTGTAGAAAAGATGTAAAGGTGTCATAGAGAGTGCAGAAAAAATTCATGTGTTCGGATCCCCGGAGATGAATTTCAGCTCAGTGGTTAGATTGGAGAAGGTGGGCCTGTTCTCCTTGGGGAAGAAAGGGTTGGGAGGAAACTTGATCGAGGTGTTCAAAATGACAAGGAGTCTGGGCAGAGTTGATAGAGAGATAGTGTTCCCTCTGGTGTCAAAATGGGAACAGAATTAGGGTAAATTAACAAAAGAAGCAACAGCGACACAAGGGAAAGTTCGGATCTGGAATAGTTCGGATCTGGAATGTGCTGCCTGTGAGAATGGTGAAGGTAGCTCCAGTTGTGGCTTTCAAGAGGAAATCAAATTATAATCTGAAAAGGAGGAGGGTGAAAACAGTGGAGTGACACAATGTGAACTGTTCCTTCAGAGAGCAAGCACAGAAACGATGGGCCAAGTGGCCTCCTTCTGTAACCATTCTAATTCTGGTTGAAGAATGCAGTAACAGATTGAGGAGCTGAGAAGTAAAGGGAAAGCTGTATAGTGCATAGACCAGTTGAAAGATTGGCCTGTTTCTCTTCTGTAGACCGTAATTCGGTATAAAACAAGATATCCAGCAAAACCTCAAGTTCCAATGTCCTCCCATTGATCACTGCCCCAATAAGACTGAGATTCCAATGATCTCCTGTTGATGGTCTTGAAAGAAATGGCTAGCAAGACATTGAAACATTGTTTTTAATTTTTCAAAAACTCCTTTGATTTGGGGTGATCCTATGAACTTGGGAGTTAAGCGAATGTAGCTCTTTCATTCAAAATGGGAGGGAGACAGAAAGCAGGAAGCTGCCAAGCCAGGTAGCTGTCTGAGGGAAAATGTTGGAATCTGATATTAAGAAGGTTATGGAATAAAAGTCCAAGAATATGTTGGAAAAGTTCAAGATAATCAGGCAGAGTCAGCATGGTTTTGTGATCAGGAATGTTGGAGTTTTCTGAGGGGGTAACATGTTCTGGATAAAGGAAAACTTGTGGATGTACTGTACCTAAATTTCCAGAAAACGTTGGATACAATTCCACGTTAATATGGAAAATAAACTCTCATGGTATTGGAGATAGCATATTGACATGGATAGAAGATTGGTCACCTAACAGGAACCCGAGCATAGGCATAAATGGGAGTTTTATAGGTGGACATGATGTAATGAGTGATGTGTCAAACGATTTGGGGCTAGGCTCTCAACTGTTTGCAATTTATAAAAAATGACTTCGCTGAAGAGATGGACAGTAGCCAAATTTGCTTTGTACCGAGTGTTTTTTCATGTAGAAAAGAGCATCCCAAGACTTTTTAGATTTGGGTTTAATTGTCACATGTACTCAAGTGTGGGGTGAGACAAAGGATATCTACCTTTAACATCTACCTAAAAGAACACCACAGTCCTGGAAGCACATATGGTGGAAAGTAAATGGGGGTAATCCAGGGTGATTTTGGAACATCTTTGGGTTGTTTTCTGAGCTGTGTTTTATGATGTTGTAATGAGAAGTCACAACTGAGTGGACATTCCTGAGACTTGATGAAGTTGAGCTTAACTTTGCAAAGTAGGGATAGCTGCCTCCTCCCTTTCTTTTCACCACCATCTCTCCCTCCCCATCCCTTAGCAGGAGGACAGCTGCTGTCACCTCCACCTGGACCTTCGGAGAGCTCCGAAGTACTGCCAGGATCTTTGCTCTAACCAAAACTCCGATGATCATAGTCTTTTCATGGATTTGTGGAATGTTTTAGCATGGAAGGGGGCCATTCCTGTGCCAGCTCTTCACTGAGAGCATCCAATAAGCCTCTGTACCTTTCTCTTTCCCTGCAGCCCTTTAACGTTTCCTCCTTCAGATATTTATGCAATTCTCTGTGGAAACTTCGTATTAAACCTGCACCTGCTGTGCCTGCCATTTCATTATAACGTGCTGTGAAAATTTGTTTTCTCCTCATGTCATCTCTGGATCTTATGCCAATTGTCGTAAATCTGTGCCCTCTTGCTCCTTCTTACTGAATCAGTTCTTTATCTGTTAAATGATGTCTGCAAGTTTATCGCTCAGGAATAGAGCCAAGTTTGTGATGATTGCAACCTAATGCCACGGGATGAGAACTGGAGGGATGCTTGGGGCCCCTTAAGTAACCATCTGCTCATGTGGCCACAAGGTACCAAGGCAGATGAATGTAGCACGTCTGTTAATTATTAGATTAGGAACCAAAGCGTACATTAAACAGACTTGTGATTCTACTTTGTTTCAAAGTTTTAAAGCATATCTGTATTATTTTCTCACTTAAAAAAACATGTCATAAAGCAGTAGTCACCTTTCTGGAGTACTGAGAAAGGCTCTTACCTCAGGGGTAGTGCACCTCAGCTAGCCCCAACTTCTCCAGGCAGTCACCAACCCGGTTTAAGCCTCCTTTGTTGCAAAGTGATTTCTTTTTTAGATTAGATTGCCTACAGTGTGAAACAGGCCCTTCGGCCCAACAACTTCACACTGACCCCTCCGAAGAGTAACCCACCCAGACCCATTTACCCCTTACTAATGCATCTAACACTATGGACAATTGACCTGCATGTCTTTGGACTCTGGGAGGAAACCCACGCAGACACGGGGAGAACGTGCAAACTCCACACAGGCAGTCATCTGAGGCTGGAATCGAACCTGGGACCCTGTTGCTGTGAGGCAGCAGTGCTAACCACTGAGCCAACGTGCCGCCCATTAATCATGAGTCACTTTTCCCCGTCCTTTCAGGTTTACCCTACCCTACCATGGCCCATGAGTGGAGGTACTATTGTTGGGACTGGAGTGGACAAAGTCATAAGTCACATGACACCAGGTTATAGTCCAACAGATTTCAAATAAACTTCAAGTAGAATTGGATGATCACCAGGTGCCGTGTGACCTCTGACTTCTACCATGACCCTGCTGGGTTACAGCGCCCCCAGTTGAATCTGAAAGGTCAGACCTTTCACTCCCTTGATCTTGGGGTCCTCCTTAGGCACCACACTTCACCACAGTAACCTGCACTAGCTTCTGCCTCTGAACCCCCTACCACTCTACTGCCTTCAATACAAAATCTGCAGCCTCCTGTTTAACTATACTCTTGGTTTTGTTCCTGCAGGTAAACGTACAATTCTGTCTTCCCCGTAATCTTGTATGTTCAGTTCTCTGATGCTGGGGTATTGTGACATCCCAGCGTTGAGAGTCAAGCTTTCACCCAGCACAGCCCTGTGCATTGGAATGCCCTCCCCATCCTTTACGGAAGGAAACTGCCATCCTTACCTGGTCTGGCCATGACTCCAGACTCACAGCAATGTAGTTGATTCTTAACTGCCCTCTGGGCAATTGGGGATGGGCAATAAATGCTGGTCCAGCCAGCGACAGCCTCATTCAGTGACTGAATTAAAAAAAGCATCATTTATCCTTTCATCCACAGTGGTTAGCACTGCTGCCTCACAGCTCCAGACACCTGGATTCAATTCCCGCCTCAGGCGACTGACTGTGTGAATTTTGCACATTCTCCCCATGTCTGCGTGGGTTTCCTCCGGGTGCTCCGGTTTCCTCCCACAGTTCAAAAATGTACAGGTTAGGTAAATTGGCCGTGCTAAATTGCTCGTAGTGTAAGGTGAAGGGGTAAATGTAGGGGAATGGGTCTGGGTGGGTTGCTCTTCGGAGGGTCGGTTGTAGACTTGTTGGGTTAAAGGGCCTGTAATCTAATCTAATCTAATCTAATCTTGTCTTTTATCCTCTGAGACCCTCCTTGTGTGGTAGGGTGACCTCTTAATGTCCATTTTAACATTGTCTACTTTCTGTTGGCATTTCTCGGAAGTGATTGGGAGGCTTTGTTTCATGTTCGAAATGCTGAGTAAGTGCTGTTACATTAATGCTGAGCTTCAGTAGCTCCAGGGTGTGCTGCTGTCATTTATATTTTGTCTCGACAGGAGATATGTGCAATCCTGAGTCATGCTGACAGCACACTGAGAGAGTTTCATACCTTTTTTCCATCTAAAGGGAAGTGGTGAGGTTTGCACCTGCCATCTGTGGGACAATGGAATGGGATCATACTGTGTCAAAAGAAGAGTTTGGGGATATAGTGGAGTTTGAGGCTTCCCAATTGTGGAGTTAATGCCTTTGGGGTAGGAACAAAGAATCATGAAATCAGGAAAAGGAAGAAATAGCTTTATGCAATGATTGTTGTTTGTAGAATGCTGATAGCTCAGCATCCTTTCATGTTCATACACAGGAATGTATTTCAACCGAGCACGGTTTTTGAAAATACATAGAAATTTTAGTTGTTGGAGATATTATCTCGATGCATGGAAACAGGCATATTCACTTTTGTGACTTAATTTTTGCAATATTTATAAAATGGAATGACAGCTACCTTTCTGGTTCCCATTTTGTCAGGGACTGTAGCTTTAAGATGATGACACCCAATCCCAGGGACCAAGTGCTGTTGATGCAAAACGCTTCCTGCTAATTATGGAAAGTGATGCAAATCTCAGTGTGCATCTGTTATAAGGGCTGTGTCTCCATGACAATGAGAGGTGTTGAGAGATGATAGCTGACTCTTCCTGAAGGTTAGCCGGCAATCAGTGCTTCAAAGGACCTGGTGCTTTCTGCATTTACTTATTGCACCCGGTCGTGCGTGATCTTTAACTTGTATCATCTTGTTACCCCTTGATTGAATGCATCTTCTCAAGGGTAACAAATGCAGGTCCAACCAACAATGCCCACATCTATGGTTAGCACTGCTGCCTCACAGTACCAGGGTCCCAGGTTCGATTCCAACCTCAGGTGACTGTGTGGAGTTTGCACATTCTCCCCGTGTCTGTGTGGGTTTCCTCCGGGTGCTCCGGTTTCCTCCCACAGGCCAAAGATGTGCAGGTCAGGTGAATTGGCCATGCTAATTTGCCCGTAGTGTTAGGTGCATTAGTGAGAGGGAAATGGGTCTGGGTGGTTTACTCTGCGGAGGGTCGGTTGGGCCGAAGGGCCTGTTTCCACACTGTAGGGAATCTAAACTAATCTAATCTAATTTCTCTATTTCTCTCTCACTCACTCACACTCACACTTACACACATTCACTTGTGCACCACACTCACTCTCTCTCACACAAATCTTAGATATTCACAATACAATCTCACACACTTCCACAGTCTCTCACACATTCATACAATCACACTCAGACTCTCACACTCATTCTCTGTCACACACATTCTTGCACAAAATCTCATGTCCAGTACTCACAATCTATCGCAGTCCCAATTTCACAGTCACACACGCACATACACACGGATTCTGTCACGCGGGTATACACGCACACGCACACACAAACAATCAGAATTGACATATGACAATTGAGGAGGAGTGAAGGCATCAGTGCACTGTGGAAGCATGTGGTGAAACTTCTAAAATGCTGCTTTTGTGTAAGACCTTGAGGCAATTTAAAGGAGGTTGTTTGAGCGAGAAAAAGGATATTTGTTGACCTTGCCAAGTGAGAATGTGTCATACTGTTAACCATTTTGTGACAATGAAATTATACTGAAATTTTTAAAAAAGCAGCAACGTCTGTTGACATGTCAGGGAAGTTGAGAAACGAGGACTGACAGCTTACTTCAGGGAAACAGCATTTTAAAAAGTAGTTGCAGAATTTGGGAAATGTTTATGGTCACAACATTGAGAGAAATTGCTATCGGTGTACACAGTGACAAAAAGAGCAGCCAGCTTGCTGGTGGGAACAGAATATTCTTTGTGAGTGCAGTGAAGTTAAATCACTCCGAATGAGTAGAATGGACTGAGTGTCTGAACTTGAAGCTCTGTTTTAAATGTTCCAACTCCGAGCTGTGGGAGGTGACTGATGAAGAGATTGCCACCCTCTCCATTGTGTGTACACATCACAGCTCAGTGAGTCCCAGCATTTGTTAGTTGTGTGTTGTTTTCAGACAGCAGGTTACAGGCAGTGAAATGGTTAAATTATTAAACTTTCAATCCTCCAGCCTGGTTAATAATCCAGAGAATGAGAGTCTGATCCTGCCAGTTTGAAATTATTAATTGACTTTTAAAATAAACTTAGAATCTGGAGATCAAACCCAGTTTCAGTAAAAGGGACTGTGATTCTGTTGAATTATCATTGGGTTTGTTAATTCCCTGGGGAAGGAGCCATGCTGTTCTTCCAAATGGAGAATGTGGGTGCAGTTACAAGGTTGAAAAAATATTTGAATAAGTACATGAACAAGAAAGGTTTTGAGGGATATGGTTCAAGCAGGTGGAACTAGTTTAGTTTGGGGATTATGGTCGGCATGGACTGTTTGGACCAAAGGGTATGTTTCCGTGCTCTATGACTCTGATACGTGGCCCCAGCCCAATACTGGTTTTTGACAATCAAGAAATCCTGGGTGCACTGTCCTCCACAGAGCAGAAGGCTAAGGGATCACCAAGTAGAAAATTAGTCGCCAGTTAATCAAGGCACTTGATGAGGTGAATGCAAAAGATGACTCCACTGGGGAAATTGCAGGACCTCAATATAAGACGGTCACTCATAAAGCTGGAAAGAAATTGATGAAAATGTTGGAAAATGTTTCAGAGAGTGGTTAGAATTTTTTTGTGATTTGTTCACAGGATGTAGACATTGGCGTGTCCATCTACAATGACCCCGGTGGTCAGTTAAGTCAGTTTAACCTTCGCCTGGTTGACCTGTTTTGCTAATTCATTCATGAGATGAAGGCAATGTTGGCAAGGTTATAGAGTCATAGAGATGTACAGCATGGAAACAGACCCTTCAGTCCAACCCATCCATGCCGACCAGATGTGCAGGTCAGGTGAATTGGTCATGCTAAATTGCCCGTAGTGTAAGGTAAGATGTAGATGTAGATGTAGATGTAGATGTAGGGGTATGGGTGGGTTACGCTTCGGCGGGGCGGTGTGGACTTGTTGGGCCGAAGGGCCTGTTTCCACACTGTAAGTAATCTAATCTAATCTAATCTAATATCCCAACCCAATCTAGTCCCACCTGCCAGCACCCGGCCCATATCCCTCCAAACCCTTCCTATTCATATACCCATCCAAATGCCTTTTAAATGTTGCAATTGTACCAGCCTCCACCACTTCCTCTGGCAGCTCATTCCATACACATACCACCCTCTGTATGAAAAAGTTTCCCTTTAGGTTTCTTTTGTATCTTTCCCCCCTCACCCTAAACCTATGCCCTCTAGTTCTGGATTCCCCCACCCCAGGGAAAAGGCTTTGTCTATTTATCCTATCCATGCCCCTCATAATTATGTAAACCTCTATCAGGTCACCTCTCAACCTCTGATGCTCCAGGGAAAACAGCCCCAGCCTGTTCAGCCTCTCCCTATAGTTCAGATCCTCCAACCCTGACAACATCCTTGTCTGAATCTTTTCTGAACCCTTTCAAGTTTCACAACATCTTTTCAATAGGAAGGAGACCAGAACTGTACGCAATATTCCAACAGTGGCCTAACCAATGTCCTGTACAGCCGCAACATGACCTCCCAACTCCTGTACTCAATACTCTGTCCAATAAAGGAAAGCATACCAAACGCCTTCTTCACTATCCTATCTACCTGCGACTCCACTTTCAAGGAGCTATGAACCTACACTCCAAGGTCTCTTTGTTCAGCAACACTCCCTAGGACCTGACCATTCAGTGTATAAGTCCTGCTAAGATTTACTTTCCCAAAATGCAGCACCTCGCATGTATCTATAATGTTGGGCACTTAAGTCAACTGCTTTGCTCTGGATCTAGAGTTACAGGTCCGGTTTCTCCCCCTATCAGTGTACTAGTCACTCAGGTGGGTTTCTCCAACATTTTGGCAACAGTCATTAGACTCTTAATTCCAGATTTTTATTGAACTCAAATTGCACCACTGGCGGAATTGAAACCCGGGTCCCCAGAGCATAACCTTGGTCTCTGGATTTATAATCCAGTGATAGTACCACTAGGCCATTGCGCAATGTATCCATTAGCACAAGCAAGAACCTTGACTACACATTGTTCTTACCCTAAAATTGTGAAGAATTGCAGTTAAATTTTGCTACTTCTGCTCTCCCAATTCGCTCCATAAAACATGGAACAGTGCAGGCCATTCAGCCCTCAATGTTGTGCCTACCTTTTATCCTACTGCAAGATCAGACTAACCTATGTACCCTTCATTGTACTATCTTCCATGTGCCTCTCCACGAGTTGCTTAAGTGTCCCTAATGTCTCTGATACTGCCACAGCTGGCAATGCATTTCATTGTACCCACCACACTCTGTGTAAAGAACCTACCTCTGACATCTCCCCTAAACCTTCCTCCAATCACCTTAAAATCATGCTCCCTTGTGATAGAGGTTTCCGCCCTGGGAAAACGTCTCGGCTACCTACTCTATCTATGCCTCACATCATCTTGTACACCTCTATCAAGTCGCCTCTCATCCTTCTTTGCTCCAATCAGAAAAGTCCGAGCTCCTTCAACCTTTCTTCATAAGACATGCCCTCCAGTCCAGGAGGCTTCATGGTAAATCTTCTCTGCACTCTCTATAAAGCTTCCATATCCTTCCTATAATGAAGTGACCAGAACTGAACACAATATTCCAAGTGTGGTCTAACCAGGGCTCTGTCAAGCTGTAGCATAACCTCGCAGCTCTTAAACTTGCTCTTGCAAATGAAAGCCAATACACCATATGCCTTCTTAACAACCCTATGGCAATGTTTTTAAAATTGCTCCGTTGGCACAATTTTAAACAAACATTGCTAGTGAGGTGCTGAGCCCAGTAGCTGAGGGAGCTCAGTTACCGTGGAGATACAATCATTAACCTGTGATGTTTGGAATTCTGTGTGTGTTAACACAGCTGTCACTCGCTGCTGTGCCCATTGTACCTTGTGCTGGTTTCTGTTCCTCATCAGAAAGAAAATATCTCCTGTCAGTAAACAAATGATATGGAATTAGCTTTCATGCTTATCTTTCTTAAAAATCAAAACGAACACATCATACAGAGGAACCTCGATTATCCAGCTTTCGATTATCCAAATATCAGATTATCCAGCAAAATCGCAAGGTCCCGATGCTCAGCTGAACTATGTTATCCAGCATTGGATTATCCGGAATTCAATTAACCGAACGAAATACTCCCTGCCCGTGTCCTTCGGAAAATCGAGGTTCCTCTGTGCACACAAAATCAGAAATAGCTGGGAAAACTCAACAGGCCTCGCAGCATCTGTGGAGAGAAAGCAAAGTTAAGGTTTCTGGTCTAGTGACCCTTCTTTCGAACTGGTTCAGAAACGAATGCTTTGTCGTTTGATTTCCAGCAAAGGAGAAGGGAGACTCTGTGTTTGTCCAGCCCTGAGGTTTGTGCCAGACACACAAGAGTAAACAGTGACTTCAGTGAAGCCAGACTTCCTCCTGAGAACCACAGTCTGCTGAAAAGTGTTGGGTGTGTTAATCAGCAAGTCCCAAACCACCTCATAGGTTACCGCTTCACCACTTTCGGCTCCAGCCTCCAAGCTGATAATTCAGCATCACTTCATTCAAAATCTTGGATAATTGATATTAGCAACGAGGGTAAGTCTGCAGCCCGTTGGGTCGACTCTGCCATTTGACTTGATTGTGGATGATCTACATTTCACAGCCCTTTTCCACTTTTCAGACCTTTTTATTTTGGTTAGCCTTACCTGACATTCTCTCTCTTTTTCTGTGGAATAAATCTTTACTGATTTCCCTCCTAAATCCAAACAGAGGCCCGGACTGCCATCTTGCTAAGGCATGGGGAGGAATTTGTGTAGTGTGTTCAAGAAGATGTTCTTATTCAGTTTAGTGGGCAAGTTGTTGGAGGGAATCCTGAGGGACAGGATATACGTGTATTTGGAAAGGCAAGGACTGATTAGGGATAGTCAACATGGTTTTATGTGTGGGAAATCATGTCTCACAAATTTGATTGAGTTTTTTTTGAAGAAGTAACAAAGAAGATTGATGAGGACAGAGCAGTAGATGTGATCTATATGGACTGCAGTAAGGTGTTCAGAGTTCAGAACTAGAGGGCATAAGTTTAGGGTGAGAGGGGGAAAGATATAAAAGAGACCTAAGGGGCAACTTTTTCACTCTGAGGGTGGTACGTGTATGGAATGAGCTGCTAGAGGAAGTGATGGAGGCTGGTACAATTGCAACATTGAAGAGGCATTTGGATGAATAGGAAGAGTTTGGAGGGATATGGGCCAGGTGCTGGCAGGTAAGACGAGATTGGGTTGGGATATTTGGTCAGCATGGATGGGTTGGACTGAAGGGTCTGTTTCCATGCTGTACATCTCTATGACTCTATGGATGAACCTCCTAGCAAAGGAAGAAAACTTTGACATTCTCTTGGAAAATAAGGCAGGGCAGGTAATTGAGGTATCAGTGATGGAGCACATTGGGGCCAGTGGTCATAATATTAATAGTTTTAAAATAATTATGCAAGATGATAGACCTGATCTGAAGGTTAAAGTTCTAAACTGGGGTAAGGCAAATTTTGATGTTATTAGGCAGGAACTTTCAAAAGTTGATCGGAGAGGCTATATGCAGGTAAAGGGGCGGTTGGAAAGTTGGTGGCCTTCAAAAATGAGAAACTTGAAATGGTTTAGAAAAGCTTGACAAGGATGTTGCCAGGATTGGAGGGGTGAGCTGATTGAGGGAAAGGTTGAATAAGTTGACATCTCATCCCTGGAGGCTGACTGACCTTACAGAAGTCTATAAAATCATGAGGAACTTGGATAGGGTGAATGGACAAGGTCTTTTCCTTGGGGTGAGAAGATCCAAAATGAGAGGGTATAGGTTTAAGGTGAGAGTGGAAAGATTTAAAAGGGACCTCAGGGACAACATCTGCAGGCAGAGGGTGACGTGTGAGTGTGTATGAAATGACCTGCCCGAAGAGATGATGGAAGCTGATACAATTACAATATTTAAAAAGACAAATGGATGGATATGTGAATAGGAAAGGTTTCGAGGGATATGGGCCAAGTGCTGGCAAATGGGACTAGGTTAGGTTATGATATCTGGTAAGAGACAAAAAAAAACTGCAGATGCTGGAATCCACAGTAGACAGATGGGCTGGGTTGGACCTAAGGATCTGTTTCCATGTTGTACATCTCTATGATTCGAAGTGTTGATCATCCACCAACCAACACACTAAATATTCACGTTATCCGCCATCAAACTGGTGGCAGTGGTGTGTGCCACATGCAAGATCCACTGCTGCAAATTGTCAGGGCTCCATTGACAGAGTGTTCCAAACCCAAGACCCTGGACCACTTGGAACAACAAGCAGACCCATCAGAACACCACCATCTAAAAGTCCCTCCAAGCCACATACCGTTCTGACGTGGGACAATATCACTGTTACCAAGTCAGCATCCTGGGCAACTTGCACCCCAATGCTATTGTGAGTGTCCCCACACTAAGTGAAGTGCAGCAGTTGAGAACCACCCTCTGAAGGATGATTAGGGATGGGGACCTTACCCCAGCTTTACCAGAGGCACTGTCATCCCATGACTGAATAAAAGTTTCTGACACTGTTCTGGAACACAAAATGCCATTCATTCTTCATATACAATGTGGCCAAGTTATATCTGCCTCTTTGCTCACATCTCAAGCATAATGGACTCCAATCTTGAGTCGTGTTTGTGAAAAGCTGTCAGCTGGTGTGGTGTATGTGACCATTGTACATACTGGGAACATCTTTGCTTAAGCTGACCATGTCTGATTTTATATGACTGATAGTCTCGGTCAGATTCAGGTTAAGTAACATCCATGTTGAGTCAGCAGCGACTATCCTGTCTTATCCTTGTTGTGTGATTCATGCTTCTGTATGGTTTGCACATCAGTGGATATTTGGGGGTGGAATGTGCTGGCTGTGACGGAGCTGTTATTCAGCACGCTGTCTTTTGTTCTGTACACGAGTGACTGCTTTCATATTCCTCTTTAATTTCTGGGCTCCAAGTTCTGAGAGGGAGCTTTGGAATTTTCTGGCATGAAAACTATTTTCCATGGCTAGCCAGCAGACTTGTGCGCTCAAAATAAAATGCCATGTGACTTGGGAAAATGGCATTGAAGCCCGGCTCCTGTAACGCAGCATAAAAGATCACCAAGCTGGCCGGAATGTAAAGCTGTGCATTCTCTGAAACGTCTACTGTCTCAACATGTCACTTGACATTTTGAATTCTGTTCTGTTTGTCTCTGGTTACCTAGCTGTTGGCTCGTGGTGTTACAGAATATGCAACGGGAAGTAGAAGCAGACGTAGGCAGTTCAGCCCCTCATGTCTGCTGTGCCATTCAGTCAGGTCATGGCTGACTGAATCAGGTCTCAACACCACTTTTCTGCCTGATACCCCGAAGCATAGGCAGTTTGTCAATCCGAAACCTACTTCAACCTTGAATATATTTAACCATCATCCTCTCTGCTGTCTGTGGGCAAGAATTCCAAAGACTTAACCACCTCTGTGAGAAGAAATTCCTCTCCATCTCCATCTTAAAGGAGAGACTTATTCCTTCCTGTGGGCAGCGCAATGGCACAGTGGTTAGCACTGCTGCCTCACAGCACCATGGTCCCAGGTTCAATTCCAGCCTCGGGTGACTGTGTGGAGTTAGACACATTGTCTACGTGGGTTTCCTCTGGGTGCTCCAGTTTCGTCCCACAGTCCAAAGATGTGCCGGTCAGGTGAATTGGCCATGCTAAATTGGCCATAATGTTAGGTGCATTAGTCAGAGGGAAATGGGTCTGGGTGAGTTACTGTTCGGAGGGTCACTGTGGACTGGTTGGGCCGAAGGGCCTGTATCCACACTGTAGGGAATTTAATCTAATCTAATTTTTTAAACTGCGCCTCTTCGTTCTAGTCCGAGAGCGCAAATACCCTCTCAGTATTTACCTCCTTAGATTCTTATATCTTTAAATGGGAGTACTTCACATTCTTGGAAACTCCAATAAATATAGGCCCAATCTGTTCAACCTTTCCTCATCCCAGGAGTTAGCCAAGTGAACCTTCTCTGAACTGCTTCTAATGCAGGTGTATGACCCTAAAACTCTGTGCACTGTTCCAGGTAATGTCATGTTGATGCTCGAAGCAGTTGTAGAAAGACTTTGCCTGCTTGTGTTCCAAACCCCTTGTAATAAAGGGCCGTCACTCACCTTGCCTTTCTCGTTACCAGCTGTATCTGCCTGTTGGTTTCTGTGATTCGTGTACAAGAACACCCAGATCCCTCTGTACTGCAACTTCCTGTTTTTCTATTCTTCCTGCCAAAGTTGACAAACTCACATTTTCCCAAATTATTCGCTATGTGCCAAATCTTTCCTCACTCACTTAACCGAATATGTCCCTTAGTAGACTCTTTGTATTGCTGCAAGCCTGCCTTCCTACCTCTCTTTGAATGGTGAGGAAATTTGGCACCAATATAGTCTATTGGTCCCTTCATCCAAGTATTGAGTATAGGTCATAAATAGTTGAGACCCTAGCACTCATACTTGTATACTCTACTATTTCCACTTGACCAACTTGAGGTTTCATTTATCCTGACACACTGATTCCTGCAGTTTAGTTCAGCTAACCAGGTCTAAGTCATCTCCAGCATTATTACCCCATCTTATTACCCTTTGTGTGGCACCATATTGTCTTTTACAAATCCAAATGCACTCTATCTACTGGATCTCCTTTTTCTACCTTGCATCCTTAAAGTAAATTTGTCAAACACAGTTTCCATTTTATAAAACCATATTGACTCTGCCTGATTCTATTAGATTTTCCCAGTGTCCTGCTACTCCCCACTTTAATGGATTCTGGCATTTTCCCAACTTCAGATGTTCAAATAACTGATTCCTAGTTTCAGCCTTTCCAACTCCTTTCTCAAATAGTGATATTACGTTTGCAGCTTGAGAAGCTTCTGGTGTTTGACTCTAACTCCAAAATCTAGGGAGTTCTGGACAGTAGCACATAATGCATCCATTACCTCTGTGACCTCTTCCTTTCAGAGCTGAGGATGCATTATATTCATTCTAGGGAGCTCAGCAGCCTTTAACGCCATTAGCTCTCCCAATACTTTTCCTTAAGTGATTGTTTGCTTTAAGTACTTCCCCTCCCCGTTACGCCCTGATTTTTCTGCTTCCATGCAATGCTTTTCATATCTTTTCCTCATGTGAAATAGTTGATTCAAGTGCCTACCATTTCCTTGTTTTGAACTAGTCGCCTCCCTAGTCTTAGCATCTAAAGGGCGAATACTCACTTTAGGTGTTCTTTTCTCGTGTGCTTTTGAGACCTTTTGCAGCCTATTTTCATTTTCTTCCTACTTTTCTCGCAAACTCCCAATTTCTTCCACCGTTAATTTTTGATCATTCTTATGCTGGCTTTTCCCAGTCTTCTGGCCCACCATTAATCTCTGCAAAATTATAAACCTTTTCTTTCACTTTGATGCCACCACAAGACAAAGGAGCAAAAGTAGGCCACTCAGCCCATTGAGTCTGTTCCGATATGTAACAAGAACATGTGGATCTGATTATCATCAACCCCACTTTTCCGCCAGCTGAAGGAACTGTGTTCCAAAGTTCCGAAGGCTGTAGGCATTTGCTGCTGACCTGTTGGTTGTGGATCACCCAGGTCAGTTTCCACATGCTGCAGCCACAACGTGTCACCTGCTCTCCTGTCTTTATTCTGTTTTTAATTTAACTTACTCGGTTTCTAGTTTGGATTATCACTCAACAGGAAAGAATTAGAATTAGAATTAGAATCCCTACAGTGTGGAAACAGGCCCTTCGGCCCAACAAGTCCACACCGACCCTCCGAAGAGTAACCCACCCAGACCCATTTCCCCTGTCCTATATTTGCCCCCGACTAATGCACCTAACCTACACATCCCTTTGGGTAATTTAGCCTGGCCAATTGGCCTAACCTGCACATCTTTGGACTGTGGGAGGAAACTGGAGCACCCGGAAGAAGCCTGCGCAGACACAGGGAGAATGTGCAAACTTCACACGGACAGTCGAAGATTTTAACTATTTATGCTCTAAATTTAATAGAATGTTTGCGCTTTCCCAATACTGGTTTAAACTGTTACCCTCCTTGACAGAAGGGTAAAATTAAAACTTGCCAATCACCCACCCAGGATCTAATTGATATCTCCGTGTTTCAGCTCTCAGTATCATTGTCCTAGCTGTCTTTCCTAGATAACGCCTTGTTTTCTAAAGAGCTAGAATATAATCTTCATGCTCACTGCACCCAATTCCCTCACTTCACTCATTCCTTAATTTAAGCACTCATTTTCACTGCAATTTCTAGTTGCCACTTTTGTCTGCCTTACTTCATGATTCCCAGCTTACAAGCTGTATGTTTGATTTCATTTATTACTGTCACGTGTACCGAAGTACAGTGAAAAGTTTTGTCTAATGTGCTATACAGGCAGATTGTGCAATACGAGTGCAGCAGGGTAACTGAACAGAGTGGAGAAAGTGAGGACTGCAGATGCTGGAGATCAGAGTTGAGAATGTGGTGTTGGAAAAGCGCAGCAGGTCAGGCAGCATGTGAGGAGCAGGAGAATCAACATTTTAGACATAAACCCTTCATCAGGAAATGGCCTACTGATGAAAGGCTTATGCCCAAAACCTCGATTCTCCTGCTCTTCGTATGCTGCCTGACCTGCTGTGCTTTTCCAGAACCACACTCTAACAGAAGAGTGTACAGAATACAGTGTTACAGCTGTCAAAAAGTTGCAGAGAGAGATCAACATTCATATTAAAGAGATCCAATCAAAAGTCTGTTAACAGCGGGGAAGAAGCTGTTCTTGAATCTGTTCATAGGTTTATACAAACTTTTATATGTTGTGGTTCTGTTCACCGAGCTGGGAATTTGTGTTGCAGACGTTTCGTCCCCTGTCTAGGTGACATCCTCAGTGCTTGGGAGCCTCCTGTGAAGCGCTTCTGTGATCTTTCCTCCGGCATTTATAATGATTTGTATCTGCCGCTTCCGGTTGTCAGTTCCAGCTGTCCGCTGCAATGGTCGGTATATTGGGTCCAGGCCGATGTGTTTGTTGATAGAATCTGTGGATGAGTGCCATGCCTCTAGGAATTCCCTGGCTGTTCTCTGTTTGGCTTGTCCTATAATAGTAGTGTTGCCCCAGTCGAACTCATGTTGCTTGTCATCTGCGTGTGTGGCTACTAAGGATACGAAACAACACGACCCACTATCCTTAGTAGCCACACACGCAGATGACAATCAACATGAATTCGACTGGAACAACACTACTATTATAGAACAAGCCAAACAGAACAGCCCGGGAATTCCTAGAGGCACGGCACTCATCCACAGATTCTATCAACAAAACCATCGACCTGGACCCAATATACCGACCACTGCAGCGGACAGCTGGAACTGACAACTGGAAGCGGCAGAGACAGGCCACTTTAAATGTCGGAGGAAACATCACAGAAGCGCTTCACAGGAGGCTCCCAAGCACTGAGGATGTCACCTAGACAGGGGACGAAACGTCTGCAACACAAATTCCCAGCTCGGCGAACAGAACCACAACAACGAGCACCCGAGCTACAAATCTTCTCACAAACTTTAAACTTTTATATCTTCTGCCTGACGGAAGAGGGTGGATGAGAGTGTAACTGGGGTGAGAAGGGCCTTGGATTGTGTTGGCTGCTTTCCTGATGCAGCTGGAAGTATAGGTACAGTCAGTGAATGGTAAGCTGGTTTGCGCGATAGACTGGACAGTGATCACAACTCTCTATTGTATATGGTCGGTTAGTGCTGCTTATTGGACCTTGCAACTTAGTTGCAATCTGTTCCTGAAACAGAACAGTCATTTTGAAGAGTAACACCATATCTGAAGCGATTGCCACCTAGCATGGGAGGGGGAGAAGGTGGGAGGGCAGAGAGGTTCACGTACACACGCCCTTTTGTTCAGTATTTGATGGTTCTTTCTTGCTGTTGGACTCTCTCGCTCTTCCTGCTGGTTGGTGGAGAATGATACAAGGTTCAGTATTAAAGAACAGAAAGAGCATTACTCTCTGAAGCCACACGGAGAAACTGGAGAGTTTTATTCAGCGGCATGAGCCATAAAGGTTTCGTCCCCATACCAGAGACTCGATCCATTGCGCTACTGAGGGAGTGCTGCACTGTCATAGGTGCCAAGTTCAAATGAGACTTTAAACCAAGAAACATCTACCACCTCAGGTGAATGTACATAGTTATTGTCATACAGCACGGAAACAAACCCTTCGGTCCAACCAGTCCATGCTGACCATGTTCCCAAAATAAACTAGTCCCACCTGCCTGCTCCTGGCCCATATCACTCCAAACCTTTCCTATTCATGGACTTATCCAAATGTCTTTTAAACATTGTAATTGTACCCACATCCACCACTTTCTCAGGAAGTTCATTCCTCACGCAAACCACCCTCTGTGTAAAAAATTTGCCCCTCGTGTCTTTTTTAAATCTCTCTCCTCCCACCTTAAAAATATGCCCCCAGTCTTGAAATCCCCCATCCTCAGGAAAAGGCAACTACCATTAACTTTATCCATACCTCTCATTATTTTATAAGCTTCTATCAGGTCACCTCTCAACCTCCTACGCTCCAGTGAAATAAATCCCAGCCTATCCAGCTTTTCTTTGTAACTCAAACCTTCCATACCCGGCACCATCCTGGTAAATCCCCTCTGATCCCTCTCCAGCTTAATAATATCCTTCCTGTCACTGGACACAGTATTCCAGAAAAGGCTTCACCAAAGTCCTGTACAACCTCTATATACATCCCAACTCCCATACTCAAAGGACTGAGCCATGAAGACGAGCACGTTAAATACCTTTTTAACCACTCTGAATCTTTATGATGCAAACTTCAAATAATTATGTCCCTGTACCCCATGGTCCCTCAGTTTATGATCTCCTTACATTATTACAGGACCAAGGCAGTTATCTTGTGTTCTGAGTAATATTTACTGTGCAGAGACCAAAATATCAGCTCCTTTATTTACTTTATTGTTTGGAGGATCTTGCTGAGTACAAATTGGTAACTACATTTCTCGACATTACTTACTTAGTTAAACTTCAAAAAGTCATTGGTTGAGAGTGAAGCGCAAGGCAGGGTTTTAATGACCAGAAAAAAAACACTACATAAACGCAAAAACATAACAAAATGAAGGATTGCATATGCTGACAAACTGAACAGGAATTGCTGGAAGCACTCAGCAGCTCTGGCAGTTAGAGAAATCAGAGTTAACGGTTTGACCCTTCTTCAGAACTGTATAAAAGCAAGTTCCTTTCTCTCTGTCAGATTAAAGCGACTGTGTGACTGATGTGGTTGAAAAGATGGGAACCCCTTCTGTCAACTTCAGTATAATGCATGTGGTTGTGTCATCAATCATGCTGCTTATTTCAATGTTTGTTAATTAAAACACTGATTAAGATTCAACTTCCTGGATCTACTTCTCTCTGGATGTCCCTCTGTAATCCTGACGTACTGTAAATAAGGCGCAGCTGCTGGATATCGCTCCGTTTATTGTGGAGAAAGGGTTGGCTTCTGTCAAAGGGTGAGGGGAGTGACAGCCTTGTGACAAGAGCAGCATTAGACAGGGATACCTTCTGAAATCGTCCTGGTGCCTCCCACAGAGTGTGATATGCCCTGCAGTACCCAGTGTAGTTTTAGCATCAGCCTTGCATCTCTCTGCTGGTTATTTCTTCCCACTCTTGGTCTCGTCTTCCCATCTGATTTTCATGCTTGAAGCGGTGATTAATGTTTAACAGAAACTTTTACCCTGCCGGGCAAACGATAGCACGAACCAATTGTTGGGACATACCAGGAGCAAACTCCCTGGCTCCCATTTCCCTGATGAGCCAGTTGAACAACCCTGCCAGCTGAGTTTGACATTCCATTTCGTGTCGTTTTGAACCCCACGTCCCTGGAGTCTGATTCTCCTCCAGCTCCAGAATTGGATGAAGGTAATGAGATAATATTACACTTGTGACCTTTCTTCCCCAACCCTTGATCCTTAACCTCTGCATTGACCCTTTATTAGAAATAGACTGAAAGCACTTGTACTGATCGTGCCCATCTGAGCTGGCCATAAGGGAATGAGTGCATTGGGAGCTCCGAAGCTTTCCGGCAGCTCTTGTTTTACACTGCTGTGCTTGCAAAACCGATTCCGTTAAATCTCCAGAATATCTGAATGTGATTTGACAATGCAGCCAAAATCTACATGTGACCTTGTTGAATTTAATCAGATTTTAGCAAGAAGTTCTGTCTGCTGATGGCCCAGCTGGTTAACTCATTGATTTAGTTACGCCCTAGAGACTAGCAAGGTCTCAAGTTCAATCCCTGATTTAAGTACCAAGTTAGCTGATGTTCGCAGAGTTATGACTGCATTGGACCTTTGTGCCTGTTTGGCTAAGGGAGAGCTTTAAGGCAGCTCCTGATTGCTATCCTAACTTAGAGGAGAGTAAGTGGGCAAGTGCATGGCAGATGAAGTATAGTGTGGATAAATGTAAAGATATCCACTTTGGTCGCAAAAATGGGAAGGTGAAATGTTATTTGAACGGTGATGGATCGGAAAAAAGGGGAGTTTCACAAGATCTTATGATGATATTATTGAGCTGGAAAGGGTTCAGAAGAGATTTACCAGAATGTTGCCTGGTATGGAGGGTTCGAGTTATAAGGAGAGGCTGGATAGGCTGGGACCTTTTTCACTGGAACATATAAGGATGAGGTGTGACCTTTATAGAGGTTTATCAAATCAAGAGGGGCATGGATAGGGTGAATAGCCAAGGTGTTTTCCCGAGGGTGTGGGAGTTCAAAACTAGGGGAAAGATTTCTAAGGTGAGAGGAGAAAGGGACTTGAGGAGCAACATTTTCCCACAGAGGGTGGTTCGTGTGTGGAATGAACTGCCAGAGGGAGTGGTAGGTGCAGATACAGCTACAATGTTTAAAAGACATGAATAGGAAAGGTTAGGAGGGATATGGGCCAAACACAGGCAAAGTTTAGTTTGGGAATCTTGGTCAGCATAGACAAGTTGGACAGAAGGATCTGTTTCTGTGCTGTATCGCTCTTCATTGAAGCTGCGATCGAAGATGGTTTTAAGGGGGTGGAGAGACTGATGGCTGGGAGAACTGAAGGTCACAGCTGCTGGTGGTGGAGCAATGGATGGATAAAAGGCCAGAATTGGAGGAGTTCAGAGTTCACTACCTAAGCTCGCGTGTGAACAAGACTCTTTTGGCCCATGTGTCAGAGGCTACTTGGCATGTACGAAGCTGCTCAAAAACTCGGAATTTCCAAGAGACGAGAGAAAGTGGGTCGGGCGGATCCCTTCCTGTTGGAGGATAAATGGCAATTGAGGGGTAACCTGTAGAGTCGAAAAGCGTGGTGCTGGAACGTGCACAGCAGGTCGGGCAGCATCCGAGCAGCAGGAGAGTCGACGTTTTGGACATAAGCCCTTCAGATCCTTCAAACGATGGAAGGTTTTAAGTGAATCAGGAAAATATTTACTGTTGTGTTAAAGAGTGTAGTTGGAGGCCATCAATATGAGGGAATCTCCAAGAAATTCAGCAGAAGCCCCTTCACCCGAAGAGTGGTGAGGATGTGGAACATGCTAGAACAGGGAATGGTTAAACTGATCGTGTGTGTGTGTGTGTGTGTGAGAGAGAGTGTATGTGTGTGTGTGAGAGAGAGTGTATGTGTGTGTGTGAGAGAGAGTGTATGTGTGTGTGTGAGAGAGAGTGTATGTGTGTGTGTGTGAGAGAGTGTATGTGTGTGTGTGTGAGAGAGAGAGTGTATGTGTGTGTGTGTGAGAGAGTGTATGAGTGTGTGAGAGAGAGAGTGTATGTGTGTGTGTGAGAGAGAGTGTATGTGTGTGTGTGTGAGAGAGTGTATGTGTGTGTGTGTGAGAGAGAGAGTGTATGTGTGTGTGTGTGAGAGAGTGTATGAGTGTGTGAGAGAGAGAGTGTATGTGTGTGTGAGAGAGAGAGTGTATGTGTGTGTGAGAGAGAGTGTATGTGTGTGTGAGAGAGAGTGTATGTGTGTGTGTGAGAGAGAGTGTATGTGTGTGTGTGTGAGAGAGAGTGTATGTGTGTGTGTGTGAGAGAGAGTGTGTGTGTGTGTGTGTGTGTGAGAGAGAGTGTGTGAGAGAGAGAGAGTGTATGTGTGTGTGTGAGAGAGAGTGTATGTGTGTGTGTGAGAGAGAGTGTATGTGTGTGTGAGAGAGAGAGTGTATGTGTGTGTGAGAGAGAGAGAGAGTGTATGTGTGTGTGTGAGAGAGAGAGTGTATGAGGGTGTGTGTGTGAGAGAGTGTATGTATGTGTGAGAGAGAGAGAGAAAGTGTATGAGTATGTGTGTGTGTGTGTTGTGAGAGAGAGTGTGTTCCACATTTCTTGCCAGCAACTGGAGAACAACCTCGCTAACCCAGAAACCGTTCTGACAGACTAACAAATCCCAAAGTTAGGCAAGTGAACAGGTTCATGTGCTTCAAGTAGAACAACAGGACCTGCCAGTGACAAGGATTTACATTTAAATAGTATCTTTATGAGTAGAATGTTTGAAGGCACACCCTCCCAAGGGGGTATATTCTGTGAATTAGGGCCAGACTGTTTTGGAGAGATGTTAGGAAGCATTTCTACACACAAAAGGTGGGAGAGGTTTGGAACTCTCTTCCACTAATGGCAGTAGAAATTGGATCTGTTGTTAATTTTAAATCTGAGGTAGATCATGCTTTGTTCAGCAAAGGTATTAAGGGATCTGTGCTGAAGGCCAGGTGTATGGACTCAGACCATGGATGAGCTGTGAGCTCATTGAATGGTGGAACAGCCTCAAGGGGCTAAACGGCCTACTCCTGTTCTGATGGTTTTATGTAGAGGTGCAATCGAACAAAGACTGGGACCAGACCAAAGATACTAGAAATGAGAGCTGAAAATGTGTTGCTGGAAAAGCGCAGCAGGTCAGGCAGCGTCCAAGGAGCAGGAGAATCGATGTTTCGGGCATCAGCCCTTCTTCAGGCTCATGCCCGAAACGTCGATTCTCCTGCCCCTTGGATGCTGCCTGACCTGCTGCGCTTTTCCAGCAACACATTTTCAGCTCCGATCTCCAGCATCTGCTGTCCTCACTTTCTCCTCCCATATGAGAAATTGTGGTTGGTTAATCATTCAGGACTTAAGTGACGCTAACAGGGAGACATTTTGTTGAAGGTTTTCATCATCTTGCAGTCACTGGGACAAATGCGAGAGTGGCAAAGTTTAAATGGCCACTATTTAAATGACCAGAGAAAGGGATGCTGATTGGTTGGCATGCAAAATCTGATTGGCTGACGTGTTGCCATGAGGCAAGCACTGGGAAACTATTGGTTCCCCAAGATTCAACTCATTCAAAGAAAAGTGCAAGCTTTGAACATATTCCTTTGTTTGCAGAGAATGGGGATGAATGAGTGCATGTCACATGTTAGAATCCCAGCCACTTTCTCCATTGCAATGCCTCAACTCATCAGTCAACTGCCAACCATTCAGACCCCTTTCTCCTGTCCAATATGTTGTTGTGACTAGCTGACATTTGGCATTTTTGTGTGTCTCCCGATAAGTGTAGAATTAAAAAGCTTTGGCAATGTGACTCTCCTTTCAACAGTATTCAGGGGTGATCAAATCCACGTGAAATGTTTAATAAGTGAAGCCAGGGGTTTGGAGAAGGATTGCGGAATTTGACACTGAGGTGAGTGGCAGCACAGAGGATTAATTGGGAGCTGAGCTGGGGGAGATTGTCAAAACAGCAAGGGGAGGATCACAGGATTAGGAATATTAAACTTGAGAGGTTGGGTCCAGAGAAGCTTTTAACCTGATTAGTGAGGGGGACCATAGTGGGAGTGAAATCACCAAATCTAATTTTCAGGGAGGCAAGAGATCAGTGGCGAGAGCAATTTGAAAATGAATGGCAGTTAATGGTTTAGCCCCGTGGGATGTAACCCTGTCTTCCTCAGTTACCAGCGATCTTCATTTTTGTCATCTTAGTTTACAGCTTGTAAAAAAAAACCAAGCCCCAGCAAATTCCTCACACGAACAGGAAATCCTTAAGAGATCCTCGATCTGATGACGGTGGCTCAGTGGTTAGCACTGCTGCCTCACAGCACCAGGGACCTGGGTTCGATTCCAGCCTCAGGTGACTGTCTGTTTGGAGTTTGCACATTCTCCTTGTGACTGAGTGGGTTTCCTCCGGGTGCTCCAGTTACCTCCCACAGTGCAGAGACGTACAGGTCAGTGTGGATTGGCCATGCTAAATTGTGTTCAGGGATGTATAGGTTAGGTGCATTAGTCAGGGGTAAATATAGGCTAAGGGGAATGGGTCTGGGTGGGTTTCTCATTGGAGGGTTGGTGTGGACTTGTTGGGCTGAAGGGCCTGTTTCCACAGTGTAGGGTCTCTCTGGTTCTATGACTACCCTTCAGATGAGAATTCTGAACCAAGACCCAGACCTGCCCTGTCAGATGTACCCAAAACTTGGTATTATTTTGAAGGATCTGAGAAGAGTTCTCTCTGGCTGATGCTTATCCCTCAACCAACAAACCCTCTCGAGCATCAGTCTTCATGGGCGCAGATCAGATGTTGGTATTTTATCCATGTCAGAAATATTTAATTGGCCGTAAAGCAAGCTTGGAACACCTGAGGTCATGAAAGGTGCTACATAAATGCAACTATTATCTTTTGCATTTTTCCCTCAATAGTCTCTCATTGCATTCTTTGCTCGTGTGCAGTTCCTGTGCAAGCAATGTGATGTGATTTGACGTCTTCAGTAGGTTGCTGACCTGCACCTGGATGTGTAAAATAACGGTGTGACTTGCTGAATTATTAGGGCGGCATGATGGCTCGGTGGTTAGCACTGCTGCCTCATAGCACCGGAGTCCCAGGTTCGATTCCAGCCTCGGGTGACTGTTTGTGTGGGGTTTGCACATTCTCCCCGTGTCTGTGTGGGTTTCCTCCCACAGTCCAGAGATGTGCAGGTCAGGTGAATTGGCCACGCTAAATTACCCACAGTGTTAGGTGCATTAGTCAGAGGGAAATGGGTCTGGGTGGGTTATTCTTTGGAGGGTCCGTGTGGACTAGTTGGGCCGAAGGGCCTGTTTCCACACTGTAAGTAATTGAATAACAGCACAAGTCAGAGGTTTTTCCTCATGTTTTCACTCAGAGTGGTGGAGATCAGGAACTCACTGCCTTGTAAGGATGATAAAGGTGAAAGTCCTCATAACTTTCCAGAATTATTCAGATGTGCACTTGTGATACTAAGGCAAGCAAGGCTAGTGGCCAAGTGCTGGAAATGGGATTAGCAGAAGTGGTTGTTTTTGACAGGCACAGACTCGATGGGCTGAAGGGTCTGTTTCTATGCTGTAGACTTCTGTCACTGTAAAGACTAGAAATCGGGGCGTGCATCCTGTTATGTCTCTGTCGGGCTCAAAGGATATTGAGGGAGCAGGCAGGAGAATGGGGTTGAGAAATGTAGCAGCCGTGGAGCAGAAGCGATGGGCCGGTTGGTCTAATTCTGTCTTGTGGTCCTACATGCCTGAAGCTAATGCCTAAACTCAAAAAAAATGTTTCCTTCTTGTCTGTCAGCTTTTTGTTTGCGAGGGGAGAGAAGTTGCAGACACTGCACTCTGGTCAGCTCAGCAGTCCTGCTAATCCTGACAGCTCAGAAACAAAATCAATTCTGTGTTTGCTGTTGGGAGAGGTTTCTTTCTAGAATGGGGGTGGGAATGAGAAATCAAAGCACTTTCTATTTCCTGCAGTTTGCAGATGCCAAAATGTGCAGCACTGAAGCTTAGAGTGCAGTAAACTGACCCAAAGCAGCCCTCTGCATTCCTTAGACCTTGGGTGGAAGCTGTGAGGAAGGGACCAACAAGTGCAAGTCTAAATGTGGACAGGCCAGTCCGTTTGAGTTCATATCAGGAGGGAGTTGGCTTGTTTGTAGGCTTTGGGCTTGCCTTCTCTTTTGTCTGTGTCTCTTTAGTTAAAAGCTCCCTTCCCGTTAACAAGACAAATGGATTGACGTAGCTGACCCCCACTGTTGTGTCACATCGCTGCTGCTCGGTTTGGTGGCAGGCAGCTGCACAGAAGCTTGGGCTGTGAGAAAAGAATTTTAATGTATGCGACAGATTGCGTCCGTTGCAGAGAAATCCTGCAGCTCAAATGTCGACCGGAACATTTTGCAACCATTTCTTCCCCCTCTGGCCCAGGTGAGTCAATGTGGTATCCTTCATCCTTGATGCAGGACCGAGTGGGGGCGGGTAGGTGGGAAGGGTGTCAGTGCTGTGATTAGGCAATGACGTGCATGCATTTTTTAACAAATCCTAATTTTGCATGCGTTGTTATTTCCATAATGTAGCACCACAGTTGTAGACTCTGTTGTATTTTTGCAGAGAGATGAAGGGGGAGTGTGGGGAATTAAAACACAGAGTCAGTAGAACATCAGCAGAACACCACACATTATACCACTCCTTGTATCCAATGGCCTCCAGGTCAGGTATAGAGTGGGTTTAATTTCGAGCAATCCTCTCCGTAGTCCTGCTCCAAATCTTAACCCAATACTCAATAATTCGTTAATATCTATATTCCTCTGTGGGATAGGAGTGTCGTTAGCCAGGTTATCATTTGTTCTGTAATCCTAAAGGCCTTTAAAGTGGGGTGGAGGTATACCCACAATCTGCTGGAGAGGAAGGTCTCTGATTTTGACCCAGTGACTGTGAAGGAACGGTGATGTATTTCTGAATCAGGACGGTGAGTGGCTTGAGGAGGGGAAGTTGCCACTGTTCCTGTGTCTCTGCTGCCCCTTGACCTTGTGTCTGGGCAGTGTTGTGAGTCTTGGAAGGTGCTGTTGAAGGGGGCTTGGTGGGTTATGGCAGTGTGGACGGTACACGCTACTGACTGCACTGTGCCTTGGCAATGGAGCGAGCGGGTATTGGAGTTGATGAACAGAGTTCCACCCAAGTGAATGACGCCATCCAGGGCGGGGTGGAGCTTAGTTCTCTGGCGTTTCCGCCCCTTTCGCCAGCCGAGTCTGCAGCCTCATGCTGTGGTTGCACATTTTTACACAGCAGGATCCCAGATTGGACTCCTGGCTCCAGCAGTCAGGTTCAGTGTCCTTGCTGCTATCACTAGCTAGGGTCTCAAACTGGAAGTGTTAATGCTTCAGGCTTTCAGGAGGGAATTATATGAACATATGGTGTGCAAGGGGTATGGGGGAAAGGCAGGGCACTGGCAGTAGATGCTAGAACCAGGGCGGGCTGAATGGCCTCCTCTTGCACCATGATATGATTCTGTGATTCTCCCGAGGGCAGGATAGTGCAGTTCAATCACATCATGGTGCTAACTATCCAGGCCAGAGCTAAGTGTTGGGTTGTGTTGTACTGAAGGACTCTCATTGTTTTGGAAGTAAGGGACTGTTGCCGTTCTCCCCCACCCCGTCAAAAAGAGGCGGTCAGCTGTTTAGGAATGATAGTGAGGCTGGACAGTTGGTGTTTGCAGAATAGAGGGTAAGGTTGATGCCATCACACGGGCACTGAGTTTGTTGCCGTGAAGCATTTTTGTGATTTGTCTGCAGGCACAAGGGCCCTGCACATCGCTATTCCTCAACACGGTGGCTCAGTGGTTGGCACTGCTGCCTCACAGCGCCAGGGACTCTGGTTCCATTCCTGTCTGTGTGGAGTTTGCACATTCTCCCCGTGTCTGCGTGCGTTTCCCCCGGGTGCTCTGGTTTCCTCCCACAATCCAAAGATGGGCAGGTCAGGTGGATTGCCCGTAGTGTCCAGGGGATGTGTGGTTTAGGTGGCTTAGCCGTGGGGAATGCAGGGTTACAGGGATAGGGTAGGACTTGGGACTGGGTGGGCTGCTCTTGGGAGGGTTGGTGTAGACTGAATGGGCTGAATGGCCAGCTTCCACACTGGAGGGATTCTGTGTAATTCTAAGCTACTGGCAGCCAGAAAACCTGACTGCTTCGATCATGAATGGCGCTGCTTCAGTGATCCCTGGAAGGTGTATTCACGAACCACTGATGTTAGGAATCTTGAGCATTAAGACTCACACGTTGCCACCTCACTAACTTTATTGTTCTGTGGCCCAACAAAGGGCTGCTGCCAGAACCGCAGAAGCTTGCATTCATATAGCACCTTTAGCAAAGTGAAGCGTCAACTGGAACATTATCAAACAGAAACACAACAGATGAGGTATTGGGGGAGGCATTCAAAACCTTAAGAATACGAGCAGGAGGAGGCCATTCAGCCCCTCGGGGCCTGCTCTGTCATTTCATAAATCACAGCTGATCTCATCTTAGTTCCACCTTCCATCCTGCCCGCTCCCTTTAATCCATTACTCAGTTTTATAAAAATGTATCCTCTGTCTTCTCCTTAAACTTCTTAATTGTCCTGACATTGACTGCACTCTGGGAGAGAGAGTTTCACAATGTACGACCCTTTGACAGAAGTTGTTGTCCTCATCTGATAATCTTCAGCTACCAGTGATCAAAACCTGGAAGGGTCCACAAAAGATTTCCAACGATGTTGCCAGGGTTGGAGGATCTGAGCTACAGGGAGAGGCTGAACAGGCTGGGGCTGTTTTCCCTGGAGTGTCGGAGGCTGAGGGGTGACTTTATAAAAGTTTATAAAATCAGGAGGGGCATGGAGAGGGTGAATAGACAAAGTCTTTTCCCTGGGGTCGGGGAGTCCAGAACTAGAGGGCATAGGTTTAGGGTGAGAGGGGAAAGATATAAAAGGGACCTCAGGGGCAACTTTTTCTCCCAGAGGGTGGTGTGTGTATGGAATGAGCTGCCAGAGGAAGTGGTGGAGGCTGGTACAATTAGAGCATTTAAAAGGCAGCTGGATGGGTATATGAATAGAAAGGCAAAAGTGGGTGTTGCAGATGCTGGAGATTAGAGTCAAGATTAGAGTGGTGCTGGAAAAGCACAGCAGGTCAGGCAGCATCCGCGGAGCAGGAAAATCGACGTTTCGAGCAAAAGCCCTTCATCAGGAATGCCCGAAACGTCGCTTTTCCTGCTCCTCAGATGCTGCCTGACCTGCTGTGCTTTTCCAGCACCATTCTAGTCCTGAATAGGAAGTGCTGGCAAATGGGACGAGATTAATTTCGAATATCTGGTCGGCATGGGCGAGTTGGGCAGAAGGGTCTGTTTCCGCGCTGTACATCTCTATGACTGTAAGTAAGGAGACCAAAACCGTGGGCAGCATTGACTAATGCCTTGCACATTTGTCACGTTGGCCGATAGAGACTCTTTATGGATCATGTGAACGGAGTAAGGAGGTGGTGAGGATTAAGGAGGGAATCCCTGAGTTTTGAGCCAAGGCCAACGTGATTCTGAGTCCACGGGGCCAGGTTTGACAGGCAGCAGATGTTTGTCCATTGAGACAGAGGATCGTGCAAAGGAAAGCACTGGGGTTAAGTGCCTGGGTTGGGAACCACGCTGTCACGCTGGGAGTTCTACGCTCTGGCACAATGATCCACCAACTGATTCTAAGGAAATGATTCTAAAGGGATTGGAGCTTGCATTACCTCGGGGGATGGAACTGCAGGATTTTTGTTTAAATTGAGGAATGAAGTCATTTGAAAGCCAAAGTAAATAGTTTTTTATTCCCCATTTGGAAACTAACTTCAAAAGTTGTTTGGAGTTTGGATTGTTTCTCCCTGAGCAATCAAACCCCCACCTTCACCCTCCACTTGAGGAAGGAGCAGGAATGGTGAAAGTTCACTGGTGGAGGCACAGTTTATCCTTTATCACAGCTTCAGATCCATTTCATTGAATCAAAAGGAATGTAGTCCTTATTTAGGGGAAGGGAGAAAAAGCACATGGTGAACTCGTTGCCCGAGGGAAGAGCAAACTGGAGGAGGCAGGCAGCAGCAGGCACTTGACATGTGGGCACAGGTCAGCAATGAGGCTCCCGACAACACGCTCCCACAATTTCAGTTTCAGACTGGAATGGAGAGCAACTTTGATCCATTTGAAGCTTTTCAGACTCAGGGAAGGACAAGAGGTTTGTGTGAGAGCCATCAGCCTTTTAAGGAGACTGTCATCAGTTCATGGTAATTAGAAAAAGCTGCAGGATGTTTAATTTTGTTATTCTCTCCCCACCCCTTCTCTTCAAACAACAGTTAGTGGATGTGTGGCTGGAGTCAGTTTGCTGATTTAAAAACGGTTTCACTCCAGGGTGTGTTTGTGTGTGTGTGTGTGTGTGTGTGTGTGTGTGTGTGTGTGTGAGAGAGAGCGGGTGTGTGTGAGAGAGAGAGAGAGAGCGGGTGTGTGTGAGAGAGAGAGAGAGAGCGGGTGTGTGTGTGTGTGAGAGAGAGAGAGAGAGCGGGTGTGTGTGTGAGAGAGAGAGAGAGAGCGGGTGTGTGTGTGTGTGAGAGAGAGAGAGAGATGGGGGTGTGTGTGTGAGAGAGAGAGAGAGCGGGTGTGTGTGTGTGTGAGAGAGAGAGAGAGATGGGGGTGTGTGTGTGAGAGAGAGAGAGAGCGGGTGTGTGTGAGAGAGAGGGTGGGAGAGAGAGAGAGCAGGTGTGTGTGTGAGAGAGAGAGAGAGAGAGAGAGCGGGTGTGTGTGTGAGAGTGTGAGAGAGCGGGTGTGTGTGTGAGAGTGTGAGAGAGCAGGTGTGTGTGTGAGAGTGTGAGAGAGCGGGTGTGTGTGTGAGAGTGTGAGAGAGCGGGTGAGAGTGTGAGAGAGCAGGTGTGTGTGAGAGTGTGAAAGAGCGGGTGTGTGTGTGTGAGAGCGGGTGTGTGTGTGTGTGTGAGAGCGGGGGTGTGTGTGAGAGAGCGGGGGTGTGTGTGAGAGAGCGGGGGTGTGTGTGTGAGAGAGAGTGGGTGTGGGTGTGTGTGTGAGAGAGAGTGGGTGTGGGTGTGTGTGTGAGAGAGAGTGGGTGTGGGTGTGTGTGTGTGAGAGAGAGTGGGTGTGGGTGTGTGTGTGAGAGAGAGTGGGTGTGGGTGTGTGTGTGAGAGAGAGTGGGTGTGTGTGTGTGTGAGAGAGAGTGGGTGTGTGTGTGTGTGAGAGAGAGTGGGTGTGTGTGTGTGTGTGTGAGAGAGAGTGGGTGTGTGTGTGTGTGTGAGAGAGAGTGGGTGGGTGTGTGTGTGTGTGTGAGAGAGAGTGGGTGTGTGTGTGTGTGTGTGTGTGAGAGAGAGTGGGTGGGTGTGTGTGTGTGTGTGTGAGAGAGAGAGTGTGTGTGTGTGTGTGTGTGTGAGAGAGAGTGGGTGTGTGTGTGTGTGTGTGAGAGAGCGGGTGTGTGTGTGTGAGAGAGCGGGTGTGTGTGTGTGAGAGAGCGGGTGGGCGTGTGTGTGTGTGAGAGAGCAGGTGTGTGTGTGTGTGTGAGAGAGCGGGTGTGTGTGTGTGAGAGCGGGTGTGTGTGTGTGTGAGAGCGGGTGTGTGTGTGTGTGAGAGCGGGTGTGTGTGTGTGTGAGAGCGGGTGTGTGTGTGTGTGTGTGTGAGAGCGGGTGTGTGTGTGTGTGAGAGCGGGTGTGTGTGTGTGTGTGTGTGAGAGCGGGTGTGTGTGTGTGTGAGAGCGGGTGTGTGTGTGTGTGTGAGAGTGTGTGTGTGTGAGAGAGCGGGTGTGTGTGTGTGTGAGAGAGCGGGTGTGTGTGTGTGTGAGAGAGCGGGTGTGTGTGTGTGTGTGTGAGAGAGCGGGTGTGTGTGTGTGTGTGTGTGAGAGAGCGGGTGTGTGTGTGTGTGTGAGAGAGTGTGTGTGTGAGAGAGAGAGCGGGTGTGTGTGTGTGTGAGAGAGAGTGGGTGTGTGTGGGTGTGTGTGAGAGAGCGGGTGTGTGAGAGCGGGTGTGTGTGAGAGCGGGTGTGTGAGAGCGGGTGTGTGTGAGAGCGGGTGTGTGTGAGAGCGTGAGCGGGTGTGTGAGAGCGTGAGCGGGTGTGTGTGTGAGAGAGCGGGGGTGTGTGTGTGTGAGCGGGTGTGTGTGTGAGAGAGTGGGTGTGTGTGTGTGTGTGAGAGAGAGTGGGTGTGTGTGTGTGTGTGAGAGAGTGGGTGTGTGTGTGTGTGTGTGAGAGAGAGTGGGTGTGTGTGTGTGAGAGAGAGCGGGTGTGTGTGTGTGTGTGAGAGAGCGGGTGTGTGTGTGTGTGTGTGTGTGTGAGAGAGAGTGGGTGTGTGTGTGTGTGAGAGAGAGTGGGTGTGTGTGTGTGTGAGAGAGAGTGGGTGTGTGTGTGTGTGAGAGAGAGTGGGTGTGTGTGTGTGTGAGAGAGAGTGGGTGGGTGTGTGTGTGTGTGAGAGAGAGTGGGTGGGTGTGTGTGTGTGTGAGAGAGAGTGGGTGGGTGTGTGTGTGTGAGAGAGAGAGTGGGTGGGTGTGTGTGTGTGTGTGTGAGAGAGTGGGTGTGTGTGTGTGTGTGTGTGTGAGAGAGTGGGTGTGTGTGTGTGTGTGTGAGAGAGCGGGGGTGTGTGTGTGTGTGAGAGAGCGGGGGTGTGTGTGTGTGTGTGAGAGAGCGGGTGGGTGTGTGTGTGTGTGAGAGAGAGCGGGCGTGTGTGTGTGAGAGAGCGTGTGTGTGTGAGAGAGCGGGTGTGTGAGAGAGAGCGGGTGTGTGTGTGTGTGTGTGTGTGTGTGAGCGGGTGTGTGTGTGTGTGAGCGGGTGTGTGTGTGTGAGAGAGCGGGTGTGTGTGAGCGGGTGTGTGTGTGTGTGTGAGAGCGGGTGTGTGTGAGAGCAGGTGTGTGTGTGTGTGTGTGTGTGTGAGCGGGTGTGTGTGTGTGTGAGAGAGCGTGTGTGTGTGTGAGAGAGCGGGTGTGTGTGTGAGTGTGTGTGTGTGTGAGCGGGTGTGTGTGTGTGTGAGAGCGGGTGTGTGTGTGAGAGAGCGGGTGTGTGTGTGTGTGAGAGAGCGGGTGTGTGTGTGTGAGGGAGAGAGGGGGTGTGTGTGTGTGAGGGAGAGAGGGTGTGTGTGTGTGAGGGAGAGAGGGTGTGTGTGTGTGTGAGGGAGAGAGGGTGTGTGTGTGTGTGAGAGAGAGGGTGTGTGTGTGTGTGTGTGAGAGAGCGGGTGTGTGTGTGTGTGTGTGTGTGTGTGAGAGAGAGCGGGTGTGTGTGTGTGTGAGAGCGGGTGTGTGTGTGTGTGAGAGCGGGTGTGTGTGTGTGTGTGAGAGCGGGTGTGTGTGTGTGTGAGAGAGCGGGTGTGTGTGTGTGAGAGAGAGGGTGTGTGTGTGTGTGTGAGAGAGGGTGTGTGTGTGTGTGAGAGAGCGGGTGTGTGTGTGTGTGTGTGTGAGAGAGAGCGGGTGTGTGTGTGTGAGAGCGGGTGTGTGTGTGTGTGTGAGCGGGTGTGTGTGTGAGAGAGCGGGTGTGTGTGTGTGTGAGAGAGAGAGAGCGGGTGTGTGTGTGTGTGAGAGCGGGTGTGTGTGTGTGTGAGAGCGCGGATGTGTGTGTGTGTGAGAGAGAGAGAGCGGGTGTGTGTGTGTGTGTGAGAGCGCGGATGGGTGTGTGTGAGAGCAGGTGGGTGTGTGTGTGGTCTGTGTGTGTGAGGGTGTGTGTGTGTGTGTATGAGGGGGGGTGTGTGTGTGAGGGTGGGGTGTGTGTGTGTGTGTGAGAGCAGGTGTGTGTGAGAGCAAGTGTGTGTTTGTGTGTGTGAGAGCGGGGGTGTGTTTGTGTTTGAGTGGGTGTGTGTGAGAGCGGGGGTGTGTTTGTGTTTGAGTGAGTGGGTGTGTGTGAGAGAGAGCGTGTGTGTGTGTGTGAGTGAGTGGGTGTGTGTGAGAGAGAGCGTGTGTGTGTGTGTGAGTGAGTGGGTGTGTGTGAGAGAGAGCGTGTGTGTGTGAGAGGGCGGGTGGGTGTGTGAGTGAGAGCGCGGGTGGGTGTGTGTGTGAGAGCGCGCGGGTGTGTGTGTGTGAGAGAGCAGGTGTGTGTGTATGAGAGAGCGGGCGGGTGTGTGTGAGAGCAGGTGTGTGTGTGTGTGAGAGCGTGGATGAGTGTGTGTGTGAAAGAGAGCGGGCGGGTGTGTGTGTGAGAGAGCGGGCGGGTGTGTGTGTGTGAGAGCGGGTGTGTGTGAGAGCGGGTGTGTGTGAGAGCGGGGGTGTGTGTGTGTGTGAGAGCGGGTGTGTGTGTGTGTGTGAGAGCGGGTGTGTGTGTGTGTGAGAGAGCGTGTGTGTGTGTGTGAGAGTGAGAGAGCGGGTGTGTGTGTGTGTGAGAGAGCGGGTGGGTGTGTGTGTGTGTGAGAGAGAGCGGGTGTGTGTGTGAGAGCGGGGGTGTGTGTGAGAGCGGGTGTGTGTGTGTGTGAGAGAGCGGGTGTGTGTGTGTGTGAGAGAGCGGGTGTGTGTGTGTGTGAGAGAGCGGGTGTGTGTGTGTGTGAGAGCGGGTGTGTGTGTGAGAGCGGGTGTGTGTGTGTGTGAGAGAGCGGGTGTGTGTGTGTGTGTGAGCGGGTGTGTGTGTGTGTGAGCGGGTGTGTGTGTGTGAGCGGGTGTGTGTGTGTGAGAGCGGGTGTGTGTGTGAGAGCGCGGATGGGTGTGTGTGTGTGAGAGAGAGAGGGTGGGTGTGTGTGAGAGCGTGGATGAGTGTGTGTGTGAGAGAGATCGGGTGTGTGTGTGGTCTGTGTGTGTGAGAGAGAGCGTGTGTGTGTGTGGTCTGTGTGTGTGAGGGTGTGTGTGTGTGTATGAGGGGGGGTGTGTGTGTGAGGGTGGGGTGTGTGTGTGTGAGAGCAAGTGTGTGTTTGTGTGTGTGAGAGCAGGTGTGTGTGTGTGAGAGCGGGGGTGTGTTTGAGTGAGTGGGTGTGTGTGAGAGAGAGCGTGTGTGTGTGTGTGAGTGAGCGGGTGTGTGTGAGAGGGCGGGTGTGTGTGTGGGAGAGCGGGTGGGTGTGTGTGTGTGTGTGTGTGAGAGAGAGAGCGGGGGTGTGTGTGTGTGTGTGAGAGAGAGCGGGTGGGTGTGTGTGTGAAAGAGCAGGTGTGTGTGTGGTCTGTGTGTGTGAGGGTGTGTGTGTGTGTGTGTGAGGGTGGGGTGTGTGTGTGTGAGGGTGGGGTGTGTGTGTGTGAGAGCAGGTGTGTGTGTGTGTGAGAGCAAGTGTGTGTTTGTGTGTGTGAGAGCAGGTGTGTGTGTGTGAGAGCGGGGGTGTGTTTGTGTTTGAGTGGGTGTGTGTGAGAGCGGGGGTGTGTTTGTGTTTGAGTGAGTGGGTGTGTGTGAGAGAGAGCGTGTGTGTGTGTGTGTGTGAGAGAGCGTGTGTGTGTGTGAGAGGGCAGGTGTGTGTGCGTGAGAGCAGGGGTGTGTGTGTGACAGAGAGCAGGTGTGTGAGAGTGTGGGTGTGTGTGAGAGGGAGCGGGTGTGTGTGAGAGCTGGTGCGTGTGTCTGTGTGTGAGAGTTGGTGCGTGTGTGTGTGTGAGAGAGCAGGTGTGTGTGTGAGCGCGGGTGCATGGGTATGTGTGTGTGTGTGTGTGTGTGTGAGTGGGTGCATGTGGGTGTGTGAGAGAGCGGGGGGGTGTCTCTGTGTGTGAGCGAATGCGTGTGTCTGTGTGAGAGAGAGTGGGTGGGTGCCTGTGTGAGAGAGTGGGTGGGTGCCTGTGTGAGAGAGTGGGTGGGTGCCTGTGTGAGAGAGTGGGGGAGTGTGTGTGAGTGAGAGAGGGAGTGTGGTGGGGGGGGAGGGGGGGGGGAGGGTGTGTGTGTGAGAGACCACATTACCAAAAGGATGTAGACGCTTTGGAGAGGGTGCAGAGAAGGTTTACGAGGATGTTGCCTGGTATGGCAGGTGCTAGTTATGAAGAGAGGTTGAGTAGGTTAGGTTTATTTTTATTAGAAAAAAGGAGATTGAGGGGGGACCTGATTGAGGTTTACAAAATCATGAAGGGTATAGACAGGGTGGATAGAGACAAGCTTTTTCCCAGGGTGCTGGATTCGATAATGAGAGGTCATGTTTACAAGGTGAGAGGTGGAAAGTTTAAGGGGGATACACGTGGTAAGTACTTCACACAGAGGGTGGTGGGTGTTTGGAACACGTTGCCAGCAGAGGTGGGAGAGGCAGGCACGGTAGGTTCATTTAAGATGCGTCTGGACAGATGCACGAGTAGGTGGAGAGGGATACAGATGCTTAGGAAATGACCGACAGGTTTAGACAATACATTTGGATCGGCTCAGGCTTGGAGGGCCGAAGGGCCTGTTCCTGGGCTATAAATTTTCTTTGTTCTTTGAGAGTGTGTGTGTGCATGTGCGTGTGTGTACTGAGATCACTGGGTATCCAGGTAATCTGTGAAGGTGGGGGAATTACACGAATACCGTTGCTTTCTGGTGTAAGGGCTAACGAAATGATTTCATTTACCAGCCAACAACGCAAGATACACTCTGTCTCAGACTTGCGTAGCAATCCTGTTAGACCAGTAGGTAATCGTGTCCCAGAAGCCCCCTCTTCTCTTCCCCCCTCCGATGCTGTGCACTTTTTGCCAGACCCCAGGAAATATTCCATCCCAATGTGTTGGAAACATGTGCGGTTTTACCGGAGCGGCTGTATTTCTGAGGAAGGATCAGTTTCCTCCAGTGTGTTAGGGAAGGTAATGGGTGGACTAGTGAGCAAATTTGCAGACTGTACCCTGACCAGATCACCTGTGTGATGAGTTAGCCTTGGCAACGTGTTTCTCGGTAACTTGCTCAAACACACACACACCCCAAACATCCCCCACCCACTCTGCTTTCAGTCTGTGTCGTGAAACTTTTATCCTTTGATCCTAGCTGGTAAGGGTCTTAGGTTGTGTTTGTTGGACATGAATGGAGTTAAACTAGGCTATGATGTTTTTCTCATTCCCTCAGCAGTTGGCGTCTAGACTCGCACAGAGGGGATGAGCACTTGGGTCAAGTGCAAGCAAAGCCATTTTCCAGCATAAACTGGTGTGATCAAGCCCATCTTCCTCTGTAGTAGCTCACCAAGTTGACGATGTGGGGAGTTGGGGAGCAGCGAATTTTGTCGTGCCAGACATTAACAATACTCCAGTTTTGCTGGAAGGCTTCCTGTAATTCTTCCAGCTGTAATTGAAGAAGAGTATCAATTAGTTCCTCATTCCTCAGCTGTTTCTCTTAAAGCTTCGAAACAGTTGGTACGAGGCATCCGCTGGTCAGAGTTCAGCATGGTCACCCCTGCCCCTAACTCTCACCTCGTTCACTGTGTTCTTCAATTCCGCCCCCCCCCCCCCCCACCTTTTTTCTTTTCCTCCTCTTCCCACCCGTCGCTCCAAACCAGTGGTCTACTGGAGTTTGCAGCAATCTGCATGTCCACGCTCTGAGCCTTGGCTGTAGAATATTCGGACCTAATCCCCACTCACAGCCTACGTCAGAGCTGCAGATTTAATAAATCCAGGGTTCAGATACAATTAGAATTTAAAAAAAAATCTATTCATTCCCGAGATGAGGGCGTTGCTGGGGGAGGAGTGGAAATTAGCATCCTGATTTTGTAGGCAGGGTCCTGTAGAACTTGCTGGACAAGTCATTGCCAACATAGGACTTGCTCTTCCACCCAGGCCCAGCAGTAGAGTGGGGGGGATGGACAAAAGACCCATGTCATGTAAAGTGGGTTCTTGTCCCATCCAGGTTTCTGACTGCAGCTTCACTGTTTTCAGTTTCGGAACTGTTGATGACAGAACGGAAACACAGAAACCTTCCAAACATTGCCCATTGCAATTATTCAACTGTTACGGTACTTCCCTGGTTAATCTCAGTCTCACAGTCAGGGGACCGGAATGGGTGGAACAAAAATAAAACGACACCGCTCTTAAATGCAGGGCTCCTGGGAAAAGTGTGTGAGAGTCTGTGCACTTTGCCCTTGGAGAGACACACACCAAGATATGAAAGCGTTTAATACTCTACACAGCTCCCAGTTGCACACACAGGAAATGGACGTTTTTGCAAAGGGATTTTTATTTTTTGTTTGACCCACCTCATTGATTCTGGCCTTTCATGAGGAGACCATTCCAGCTTTGATCGCTGTGGTTTTGATGACATTTTGAACAGCTTTGGGTTTATTACGTTTTTGGTTTTGGTAACTTGCAATTCTGCTCCTTGTTTTGTAATGGAAAGTATTTGGTATTTGCTTTTAGTTTAGGGTTGGAAGAGTGAGGTCCCTTTGGGAGCATCCAAACTCACTAAGCAGCTGATAGAATGTGAGTTGGCAGCTAGTGGAATGCAGTGTGACCTGTCCATATCACGTTTTACCATGTGTTGAGAGTGTTGAATGAAAACTCAAATTGTTGCCAATCTGAGTCTTTGGAACAAGTACTTGTAAAAAGAGTTAACTACAATATAGAATATTCCTGCACTGAGTATTGCATTAATTATGTCTTTAAAGCATCCAATAATGGCTGCCTTGCTCCACCTTGTGACGATGATAGTCAGGAGAGAGACAGAGCAAGGATGAAAGGAATGTGTCTGATTGGAAGAATAGTACAAATAGTGTTTGCTAGAAATCTGCACAGAGACGTCAACAGCTGATTTGATTTGATTTATTGTTGTTATATGTACCGGTATACAGTGAAAAGTGTTGTTTTGCATGCTGTATAGGCAGATCATATCATTTAAAGTGCATCAGGGTCGTAGAACAGAGTGCAGAATGCAGTGTTACAGCCGCAGAGGAGGTGCAGAGAGAGAGATCAGAATTAACGTTTGAGAGATGTATTTTAAAGTCTGATAACAGCGGGGAAGGAGTTGCTCTTGAATCTGTTTGTACGCGCATTCAGCCTTTTATATCTCCCGCCCAATGGAAGAGGTTGGAAGGGAGCGTAGCCAGGGTGGGAGGGGTATTTGATTATTATTAGTTGTTCTCCCGAGACAGCGGGAGGTGTAGATGGAGCCAGTGGATGGAAAGCTGGTTTGCGTGATGGGACTGTGTTCATGACTGTCTGTAGTTTCTTGTCCTGGGAAGAGCAGTTGGCCATATTGTTCACCGTGTGATAATAACTTGGATGAAGCAAGCAATCAATTTAAGATTGTCTATCAGACTTAGAACAGGAGACATTTGCACGCATTGGAAACTGTGTTTATCAACACAGTGGTCCCTGTTCTTTGCAGACAAAACGAATGTACAGCAACAGCCATTCTGTGGTTCATCCTGAGAAGTATTCTATGATCGATCAGAGTGAAGCTGCCTGGTTTAAATTTAAACAGAGCTTGGCAATTAACTTATCAATCATCAAATAACTGGAGCATCCTTCGTGGTAACACCTCTATGAATCAAGAGTCCACTTGCCAGCACTCTCTTCTTGTACAAAATAAAACATTGTTTCCTTTATCTTGACATTATCGCAAATGTCTTGATGAGATGGAAAGCTTTCGACAAAACATGACCTTTTTTGGCTGTGTTAAAGGTGCACTTCCTTGGAAGAAACACAAGAAATGATTGAAAGGTTAAAACATGAGGATGACTGCATTGACTTGGCTTGGTTTCACTACTTGAGGGATGATTGGATAAAGGTGTTGGTAACAATGAGGTGATTAAGGAACTATTGCTGTGGTGGGAGAATCAAAATCAAGAGGGCATCATCTTGAAGTGAGAGCAAGGCCAAGGAGGAGGGAATGTTGCCATGGTTCCAAACTCGGTGCAGTGAAATGTACTGAGGTAGATGGGCCTCTCTGTTCTTACTGGCACCAATCCAGTCTGGGCTGTTTTTGCAGAGTGCAGGCTTAGAATTCTTCACACAATCAGGTACAGATCTGATCGCTGGTCAGTTTGAGAGTTGAAACATTTGTGTGCTTCATAAAAGATGTGATGAGAGTAGCATTTACTGTACAAGGGCATACGAACAAGGAACAAGACTAGGCCACAGCCTGCCCTTCAAACCTGCTCTGCTATTCAGTAAGATCATGTTTGATCTGATTTTAACCTCCCCTTAATGTTACTGCATACCCCTGAATCTTCCACCCCCCCCGCCCGCCCCGCGGTAATCTAGAATCTATCTACCTCAGCCTTAAAACCAAATATGGAAAGATTCTGCCTTTTGAGGAAGGGAGTTCCAAAGACTGATTGTGAAGGGAATAGATAAGATAGAAGCAGAGAGATTGTGTCTATTGGCGGGTGAAACTAGGACTAGTGAACATAGCCTCCAAATAAGGGGGGAGCAGATTAAGGACAGAGTTCAGGAGGAACTTCTTCACCCAGAGGATTGTGAATCTGTGGGATTTGCCGCCCAGTGAAGCAGTTGAGGCTACTTTGTTGAATGTTTTTAAGGCAAAGATAGATTTTTGAACAGTGACGGAATTAAGGGTTACGGTGAGAGGGTGGGTAAGTGGAGCTGAGGCCATGAAAAGGTCAGCCATGATCTTATTGAATGGTGGAGCGGGCTCGAGGGGTCAGACGGCCTACTCCTGCTCCTAGGTCTTATCTTCTGACAACCCTCTGAATGGAAAAAAAAATGTATCCTCTCTCTGTCTTAAATGGGCAACTCCTTATTTCTAAATAATGACGAACTCTGTTAGTGAGGGGAAGGGAGAATAAATTGAGGAGGGTCACCATATTATTTGAGAGAGTGCAAAGGTGCAACTAAGTACAGGTGAGGCAACTAAAGCCCATGGTGTACATGTATTGTCTCAAAGCTGCAAATGATTCCGAGTCTAATGATTCGTGGATTCTGGGCATGTGGCAGTGACGTGAGAATGTTAAAATAGAGTTGAAGACTCTTTGAGGTGATTTGGTTTTCCAGTCTCAAGAATGACGATGAGCCACTCAGTTAAGATAGTTACTGAAACTTATCAAGTGATCCCTGGTTTTATCTTTATTCTGCCCTGTTTTAATGTCTGTCTGATAATCCATCCTCACTCCTTCCATCCTGTCCTCCTGCTCCTCTGCAGTTTATAGAGTCATGACCCTTCAGTCCAACACATCCATGCTGACCAAGTTTCCCAAACAAAACTAGCCCCACTTGCCTGCATTTGCCCCACATGCCTCTAAACCTTTCCTAATTTATGTACCTGTCCAAATGTATTTCCAATGTTGTAACTGTACCTGCATCTTCCACTTCCCCTAGCAGTCCATTCCACATATGAACCACTCTGTGTGAAAAGGTTGCCTCTCGTGTCATTTTTAAATCTTTCTATGCCCCCTGGTTTTCAATCATTCCACCACAGGGACTCCACTTGAAACCCTCACTTCCTCTGAGATACTTCCGCAATCCCACCCCTTTACTCATGTCTTTGGTCACCTGTTTCATTAACTTGAAAGGGTTCAGAAAAGATTTACAAGAATGTTGCCAAGGTCGAAGGATTTGAACTATAGGGAGAGGCTGAACAGGCTGGGGCTGTTTTCCCTGGAGTGTCAGAGCCTGAGGGGTGACCTTATAGAGGTTTATAAAATCACGAGGGGCATGGATAGGATAAATACACAAGGTCTTTTCCCTGGGATGGGGGAGTCCAGAAATAGAGGGCATAGGTTTAGGGTGAGAGGGGAAAGATATAAAAGAGATATAAGGGGCAACTTTTTCACACAGAGGGTGGTACATGTATGGAATGAGCTGCCAGAGGAAGTGGTGGAGGCTGGTACAATTGCAACATTTAAAAGGCACCTGAATGGGTATATGAATAGGAAGGGTTTAGAGGGATATGGGCCAAATGCTGGCAAATGAGACTAGATTAGATTGGGATATCTGGTCGGCATGGATGAGTTGGACTGAAGGGTCTGTTTCCCGTGCTGAACATCTCCATGAATTTATCTCGACACCTGTCATGATTTGCCTTTGAAGTACTTAGCTGCATTTCCGTACCCTGGGTATAAACATATGTTGTTGTTGCACCAAGGTTCTGCCCGTGATTTGGATAAGTGAGGAGTAGCTGCGAGTGATTGGTGCATACTCCCAGGACATGTGGAGCATACACTAGACCCTATGGAGTCTGAGCCTGACAGCAAGTTGTAGTGGATTTATCATTTGTTTGAACAAACTGCAGAGTTAAATTATTTGCTGTCTTCCCTCTTAGCTCCAGTAGCCTGGAGCAAAGTGACCTTTCCCTCCCCAGCCTGTCACATGGTTTCAGGCCTCTTGCTTCGGATGAGACAATCAAGTGTGGACTTGACCCTGGCCCACTGCAACGCATGTTAACTAAATTCCTCTTTCTCCCACACGTCACAGCCAGCAGAGACTGATGACCGACACACCGTGCCCAAGCTGGGGATTGTCAGCTTTGTAAGCGTCGAGCTAAAAGTGCAGTCGTGGGGCAGAGAGAAGCTTCTGTTTCTTAAGGAGAGATAGATGTGCAAGTGAAGAAGCAGTTTGTTAATGGTTATGGCGCGTTAACTCACGAAAGCAAGCGACAGGTCAGAATTGTCCGGTTTCTTCAGTGTCGCTGGTGGGACAAAGAGTCATTGGGCCACTTACTAATTCCAGAGTTTCTATTTATATCTTTTTGCATTTGAATGGGGAGTACTGCTTCAAATGAATCAACACAAGTCAAACGGTCTGATGTTCACTTCCTGTGCTGTGTTGGCAGGTTGTTGTTTTTGATTTGGATCAGCTGCACTCCGGTACAATTGTTAACTGTGTGTATTTTGATTTTAAGGTTCTGTTCCGGGTGTTTTTAACGCTCAGCGATGTGAGTTGTGTGATGCTAAATGTGACCTTTGTCATCTTCCTCAGGTCCAACTCCCCGTGGCAGCCTTCCCCAGGCACCAAGGCAGCGATGCTGGTGAAGGTCGACAGCGGAACGAGCTCCGTCTCTACCCAGCAGCAGAGCTCCCCTCCGGTCACCGGCCAGAGAGCCGTCCAGCCAAGCAAGGCCGTGGGTCAGGCCCAGCAGCCAGGCTGTTTCCCGCTGGGCAGTAAAACAGCGGGGTGCCCCCTCGAACCCAAGCCCTCCCTGCATCTGAAGAAGACAGAGAACGGCGGCTTCTGCCTCGTTTTGACCAGCGTCCCCCCGTGCCAGGCTTCCCAGAAGGCTCAACCGGGCCCGGCCAGGCCTCTGTCCCCGAAGTGCGCCTCCTCGGCTCCCATTTACGACGAGCCCCCCATCGAGTCGCCCATTTACGACGAGCCCCCCATGGAGGTGGACCAAGGGAGCGGGCCCGGTGCCGAATCCGGGCCTCACCGGGCTGGAGCGGGCCAGGCCTCTGACAGAGGGCCTCAGGTGACCAAGCTGCTCCAGGGCCCCGGTTACCAGCAGCAGCTCGTCGCCAGGCACGCCAGGAAGCCATCCAGTACGGAGTACAGCCCGGCTGGGAGGGAGTACATCAAGCAGATGGTGAACATTGACCCGTCCTCGAAGCAGGCAGCCCCCTCCTCCTCCTCCGACTGCGACAGCGCAGGCCGACTCCCAGCGGTAGCCCCTTTACTGGCCAAGGATAGCAACAGGCAGCCGTGGAAGGCCCTGGATGTGAACTCAGTGAAGGGTGCCGAGCTGCACAGTCGCCAGAGCAGCGTGCAGTCTCAGGAGTACCCCACCTCCGTGGTCAGCCACCAGGACTCTGGCTACTCCACCGGCCCCTCGCCCAGCCTCAGGAGGAGGAAAGGGAGGAAGACGGTGGCGGGCCAGGCCAGGCCGGGCTCTCTGGGCAGCAGCAGCGAGCTCAACGTTCTGAACGAGAAGCTGATGGCAGAGATGCGGGCGGTGGTGGGTCGGACAGTGACCGCAGGGGTCCAGGGGAGCCGGTCCAGCCTGAACGCCGACTTGGCCGAGAGCTGCATTCTGGCCGACATCCACAAGATCCGGCTGCAGTCTGAGGGCCGTCACCTCAGGCAGTACACCGCCCGCGGCTCCAAGGAAGACATTGTGGCCAGCAACCGGTCGCTGCACAAGTTGGGGGCGGACATGCGAGCCTCGGTCGACAGCGAGTTGTCCTCGCGGCAGGAAGTCATCCGTCAGAAAAGGACATTTGAAAAGGTGGACTTTTCCAGCCATTCATTGGAAAGAAGCTTGACGAGTCAGATTAGTCTGTCTCTCCCGAGTCCCGTTCGGAACCAGCCACAGGTAGGGGACGATCGACTCTGTGCTTTTTATGTAATGTTGGCAGGTCGTTGTTTAATGTGGTTCCAGTGAGAAGGTGTTGCATGAGTCAAGCCACTGTTGGAGATGGAGGTGATGGCCTAGTGGTATTATCACGAGACTCCTCCATCGAGAGTCATAGAGTCCCACAGCATGGAGAACAGGCCCTTTGGCCCAAACTGGTCCGTGCAGATCCCCAAAATGGCTTACCCCATTCCCCTGCACTTGGCCTATGGGAGGAAACTGGAGCACTCGGAGGAAACCCACGCAGACACTGGGAGAATGTGCAGACTCCACACAGACAGTTCTCCGAGGTGGGAATTGAACCTGGGACCCTGGTGCTGTGAAGCCCATCTCCTTCTAAAGTTTTCCTATCCGTGTATTATTTATCCAAATGCTTTTTAAATGTTGTTAATGTACTCGCCTCAACCACTTCTGCTGGCAGCTCATTCCATATGCGTACCACCCTCTGTGTAAATTAAGTTGCCCCTCAGGTTCCCTTTTATTCCTTCCCCTCTAACCTTAAACTGATACCCTCTGGTCCTCAATTCCCCACCCTTAGGAAATGGACTGAGTGCATGCGCCCTTCCATACCTTTCGTGATCTTATACACCTCTATAAGGTGTATAAGGGGCGGCACGGTGGCTCAGTGGTTAGCACTGCTGCCTCACAGCACCAGGGACTTGGGTTCAATTCCCACCTCGGAGAACTGACTGTGTGGAGTCTGCACATTCTCCCCGTGTCTGCGTGGGTTTCCTCCGAGTGCTCCGGTTTCCTCCCATAGTCCAAAGATGTGCAGGTCAGGTGAATTGGCCATGCTAAATTGCCCGTAGTGATAGGTGCATTAGTCAGGAGTAAATGTAGGGGAACGGGTCTGGGTGCGTTGCTCTTCGGAGGGTCGGTGTGGACTTATTGGGCCGAAGGGCCTGTTTCCACACTGTAGGGAATCAAATCTAATCCATGTCCTGTGCTCTAACTTCTCCCTATAACTCAGACCCTCGAGTCCTGGCAACATCCTTGGAAACTTTTTCGGCACTCTTTCCGGTTTAATAACGTCCTTCCCATAACAAAGTGACCAGAACGGAACACAGTACTCTAAGTGCAGCGTCACCAATGTCCTGTACAACTGCAACATAACTTCCCAACTGCTACACTCAGTGCCCTGACTGATGAAGGCCTGTGTCCCAAAAGCCTTCTTCACCACCCTGTCGATCTTTGACTCCACTTTCAGATAACCGTGCACCTGAACTCCAACGTCGCTCTGTTCCACCCTACCATTCACCATGAAACTCCTACCTTGATTTGACTTTCCAAAATGCAACCCCTCACATTATCTGTATTAAACCCTATTTGCCATGTCTTGACCCACTTGCCCAGCTGATCAAGGTCCTGCTGCCGTTTCTGCTGCCAGTCATGTTCTGCGACCTGGGCTGAAATCCTGCCATGGTGGAATTTTAATCCAGTAACAAATAAGGAATTAAGGCTTATCAGTTGTAAGGGAAAAAAAGCCATTTGGTTCACTAATGGTCTAGTTCCTGCTCCTACTTTCTATGTTTCTAAGAGAGGGATACCAGAGTACTGAGCTAGTCTGGCCTACATGTAACTTGAGACCCCCAGTAAGGAGCTTAACTCCTAACAATGGGCTGTAGAGATGGGCATTAAGTACTATCAGGCCACCGCTGCCCACATCCCAGAAATAGATTTTTTTAAAATGCAAAGTTGGCTCCATCACTACCTCGGGTGGCAGTAAATGAGCACTCTGCTTCTGCAATCCAGCCTTACTTACTGTAACCCTTTGGCACTGCTGCCAGTCTGGGGAATGTGCACTGGAAAACCTCCAGGGGCAGTATATCCTTACCGAGGTGAGGTTGCCAGAACCAAATGTACGCCTGGGATCTCCCCAGAGGTTGTTGGAACTGAAATTAAGCTCTCACAAAGAACTTGGAGATACTGATGTTTCTGGCATGGAAGCAAAGGAGCTTCCTGCTGGTTACAATGATGAGGCGATTAAGGGGTCTTCTGGTACAGTGGTAGTGTCCCATCCTCTGGGCCAGGAGGTCAGGGTTCGTGTCCCAGCAGAGTTTGCGTAATACTGTTTCTCACCACATTACCGCGAAATGTTATGGTCTGTAATTAAACTGTTCATTTCTTTGCATCCTCTGACCTCTTGGGGGTAATGGGCTGAAGAACCGCCTCATCTCTCGATGTTTTGTCATCTCTGAATAGGTGGATTATAAAACACCTTTAGATGAGGTGGTTTGTCAGCACGTACCAAGGGATTTGAGGGTGTGTAGGAATGGGATGGTCCTTGCTGTCGGCAATATAATTTCTCAACAGATAATTCTACACGTTTCCAATACATATTCAGTGGTAAACTACCTCAAACGATTCGGCTAACTGTATACTCATGGGTACCACACTCACTCATTCATCACCTGTGCTGTAAATCACTACATATTCCAGAGACCCTGAACTGGTTGCTGCTGTCTGGACACCAAGCTAAAACCGGAACTGTGTGACCCTTGACCCCAGTGACCTGCAATAAAAGCTGGAAATGCTCATCAGGTCGGGCAGCGTCTCTGGAGAGGGAAACACTCCAAGAATTTTCATCAGACTTGAAGACCATCAGAAAGGTTGTGGGCCTGAGACATTAATGCTGTTGCTCTCTCTGCAGATGCTGCCTGACCAGCTGAGTATTTCCAGTATTTTCTATTCTATCTCAGATTTCCAGCATCCAATATTTTCCTTTTGTTTTCGACTGTATCTATGGATTGAATGCCCATATCCGTGCTTTGGGTGGCACAGTGGGTAGTTTTGCCCCTGAACCTCTAGGTCCGAAGCTCTGGGTTCGAGTCCCATTTCAGAACTTAGTGGCCAGGGAATGTGAATTGGTAATTGTAAGACATAGGAGCAGAAATTAGGCCATTCGGCCCATCGGATCTGCACTGGCATTCGATCGTGGCTGATAGGTTTTTAACCCCATTTCCCTGCTTTCTCCCCATAATCTTTGATCCCCTTGGCAATCAAGAACTTATCCATCTCTGTTTTAAATGTACTCAATGACCTGGCCTTCGCAGCCTCTGTCACAAGGAATTCCATAGAATCCCCCACTCTCTGGCTAAAGTAGTTTCTCCTTACCTCAGTTCTAAAGAGTCTTCCCCATACTCTAAGGCTGTGCCCTCGGGTCCTCGTCTCTCCTACCAATGGAACATCTTCCTAACAATCCACTCTGTCCAGACCATTCAGTATTCTGTAAGTTTCAGTCCGCTGCCCCTCATCCTTCTAAACTCCTTCAATGATGGTCTCAGAGTCCTCAAACATTCCTCATATGTTAAGCCTTTCATTCCGGGATTATTCTTGTGAACCTCCTCTGAAGGGTCAATGCATTCTTCCTGAGGTATGGGGCCCAAAGTTACTCTCAATACTCTAAATGTGGTTTGACCAAAAGCCCATGACCAACGTGGCAGTAACATTCTGTAAATCCTTTTGACACACCCCCCACAGGGGGCGTGAATGGCCGGAGAGATTCCTGGTCAGCAATATGGTGAGCGAAGAGCTGGAGTTTGTACCATTAGCACCCAGAGCACAACGTGTGTGGAAAAAGTACATTACCATGGCAACCCAGAGTCAGATTGAGCCATTGCACAACACCACTATTCATGCCTTTATTTCTCTGTTTCTAATGAATAACTAAAAGCCGTGATGGTTAAAGAGAATGTGAGAAGGTAATAGTAGGCTTTGAATTCGTTTCTCAGAATTTTAATGATTCAACCTTAGATAAGATGACCTGTTTATAAGTGCTTGCACTCTCATTCCTGATTTTTTAGATTAGATTACTTACAGTGTGGAAACAAGTCCCAACAAGTCCACATCGACCCTCCGAAGAGCAACCCACCCAGACCCGTTCCCCTACATTTACCCCTTCACCTAACACTACGGGCAATTTAGCATGGCCAATTCACCTAACCTGCACATTTTTGGACTGTGGGAGGAAACCGGAGCACCCAGAGAAAACCCACACAGACACGGGGAGAATCCCGAGGTGGGAATCGAACCCGGGTCTCTGGCGCTGTGAGGCAGCAGTGCTAGCCACTGTGCCACCCACAACTTTTTTTACAACACTGTTGGCATGTTTCATTTCCTTGATAAAACCAAAATGCTGGTCATAGTTCACAGGATCCCACTGCTGTTCTGCATCTTCATACATAGAATCCCTACCTTGTGGAACCAGGCCATTCAGCTCATTGAGCAGACACTGACCTTCCAAAGAGCATCCTACCCAGTCCCAACCCCATCTCTGTAACCCTGTATTTCCCATGGCCAATCCTAGCTTGCACATCCCTGGGCACTATGGGCATTTTTCAAGTATGGCCAATCCACCCTAACCTGCACATCTTTGGACTGTGGGAGGAAACCGGAACACCTGGAGGAAACCCGCGCAGACGCTGGGAGAATGTGCAAACTCCACACAGACAGTCTCCCAAGGCTGGAATCAAACCTGGGCCCCTGGCGCTGTGAGGCAGCAGTGCTAACCACTGAGCCACCGTTTTGCGCCATCCACCCTCCAAACTTGCCAGTCCCTTTGTTTAAATAGCTCATATGTAATTTTGGGAATTTGGGTGATACCCAATTTCCCCTTGGCTTCACGAATCCCTTGCAGGAAATTTGTTGAGAAATGAAATTTAAGCAGAGACGAACATGAATAGATTTCAGTGGAATAAAAAGGGAATTGACTTAGTGTTTGGAAGATGCCATTCTAGGTGGGATCTCAAGAGTATAAATCACCGAAGGCTGAGGAAAAGGTTACCACAGAAAACATAAACCAAGTCCCCACATGTTACATCGCGGGAAATATAATTGAAGAGTAAGAAGTTTGTGCTAAACCTGTAACGAACCTTGGTTAAACCGCATTTAAATGCTGTGTGCTGATTGCCGTATTTTGGAAGAGGCGAAAGTGAGGACTGCAGATGCTGGAGGTTAGAGTCGAGAGTGTGACGCTGGAAAAGCACAGCAGGTCAGGCAGCATCTGAGGAGCAGGAGATTCGATGTTTCAGGCAAAAGCCCTTCATCAGGAAAGACTTAGAGGCACCTGAGAAGGTGCAGAGAAAATTTACAGTAGCGACACCAGAAATACAAGGGTATCTGTGTCGAGAAGAGTTTAACTTTTCTAAGTCACTTTTTGCTTGAATGAAGCGGACTGGGGGAGGGGATGGTGGGTGACCTCAAAAGGCTTTGAAATTGTGAAAAGTCTTGATAGAAAGAATGTTTTCTCTTGTGGGGCAGAGTGTAACTGGAGATGGCATGTCCAAGAAATCCGATAGAGATTTCACAAGAAAGGTCTTCACCCAACAAGCAGTGAGACGGTCACATGGAGGGGTTAAACCAAATCGTGTCGCTTAAAGGAAGCAATGTGCAGCAGAGAATGGAGCAGAACATTACAGCAATAGATTGAAATGAGGAAAGTTCCCCTCAAAACACTGACTAATTGGTATAAGTGACCTGTTCCTGTGCCGTGCTCCCCTACGTAATCCCTGGGAATTATCCCACGTCCTGACTTGACCCACTGCATTGCTCAGGCATCTGTAATTTCTGTCTCTCCCACCCCTGCACTTGCACAGCACCAGAGGACTGTCAATGCTTCATTGCAAGCAACCATATCTCACCCGCGGTCTGAGCAGTGGGATTTGGCAGGCAGTTTGACTGAAGAGCTAATTGCAGCTGAGTTCCATCTTGTCTTCGCCTGATTCCCATAAATCTGTATTTGCAAGACGGGGTCATTGTGAGTCATCGAGAGCAGGAGGATTGCCTGTGTTTTTGTTTCAATTCCACCCCCCTCCCCCTGCCTTACTTCAGCCAATGGACCTTGAGATCACTTGTAAGGTTCCAACTGAGGCCAAATCAATCAGTCCAGACAGAGAATCAAAACCTGCTGGAGCTCCAGGCCTGTGAAGGTCACTGTCTTTACTAACCGAACCTGTCAGGCAACCACCACATGTGGTGTTATAGTCAATGTGGTCACCCCGTCATACATATCTTTTCCTCAATTTTTTGTGATTTATTCTCTTGAGATCCCTTTGCTCCTCCATCACACCGAGAATGGCATCTTCCAAATACTAAGGATATTATTAAACAGGAAAGGGTTTGGAAGAGACTTACCAGAATGTTGCTGGGAATGGATGGTTTGAGTTTTAAGGAGGGTCTGGATAGAATCATAGAGATGTACAGCACGGAAATAGACCAGTCAGTCCAACTCGTCCATGCCGACCAGATATACCTAAGTTAATCTAGTCCCATTTGCCAGCATTTAGCCCATATCCCTCCAAACCCTTCCTATTCATATACCCATCCAGAGCCTTTTAAATGCTGTCATTCTCCAGCCTCCACCACTTCCTCTGGCAGTTCGTTCCATACACGCACCACCCTCTGTGAGAAAAAGTTGCCCTGTAGGTCTCTTTTATATCTTTCCCCTCTCACCCTAAACCTATGCCCTCTAGTTCTGGACTCCCCCACTCCAGGGAAAAGACCGTGCCTCTTTACCATATCCATGCCCCTCGTGATTTTATAAACCTCTATAAGGGGCTGGGACTTCTTTCACTGGAGCGTAGGAGGTTGGGGGATGACTTTCTCGAGGTTTATAAAATCATGAGGAGCATTGATAAAGTGAATGCCAGGTGTCTTTTCCCTAGGGTGAGGGATCTCAAGACTCGGGGCATACTTTCAATGTGAGAGGAGAAAGATTTTAAAAGAAGACATGGGCAGATTTTTGACACAGTGGTTAGTGTGTGGAATGAACCTCCAGATGAAGTGGTGGATGCAGTGCTGATGAAGAGCTTATCCTCAAAACGACGATCCTCCTGTTTCTTAGATGCTGCCTGATCGGCTGTACTTTTCCAGCAACACACTCTTTGACTCTGATCTCTAGCATCTGCAATCCTCACTTTCTTCCAAGGACACGAATGGGAAAGGTTTGGAAGGATCTGGACCAAGAATGGGCAGGTGGGGTTAGTTTAGCTTGGGATTATGGTCAGCATGGACTGGTTGGACCGAAGGGTCTGTTTCCGTGCTGTATGACTCTTGAGAGTCTCCAGTGATCGTGTTCTGAAGGTCTCGCAATAAGCCAGTTAGCGAAGCAGGAGAATCAGATGGTTCACTGCGCAATCAGTTGGTTTAAAAGCCCAGCACTAATATGGACAGCAGTTGAATGGATGAGCAGAAATATTAAATTCCAGAGAAAATGTGACTGTCTCAAAAAATAATTGTTGTGAAACCCCATCAAAATCAAAATGAAGGGGTTAGTGGGAACTGAATCGGATTGAATGCAAATGCGGTTTGAAATTCTTTTGCTGTGTTCTGTTTGTGGTCTGTTCATTAGGACCCACCTTGGGAGTTATTAATTAGGACCCCTTTAACCTTAGTCACTGATTTTTGTTTCTCTTCAGGGGAGTCTGGGAGAGACAAAGTTCACTCATGGTAGGAAGGTTTCCAGAGGAAGTTAGCGGAAGGAAAGCAAGTCCTTGCACCGTGGGTGGCTAAGAGAATGCAATTCTCTATCAGAGCCTGACGTTTCCCTTTTAAAAGGATAGCTGCTTCGAGAGCAGCTAAGGATACAGAGGAGCGAGAAGGGGAAAGGGATTAGACTTCGTGTCTTCTATATTGTAAGCCAGGAGTGTTGACTTGACGATGAGGTGGACATGAAGAATCTGGTGACAACACTCTACAAATAGGAAAGGTTTAGAGGGATATGGGCCAAATCCAGGCAAATCCGACTACCTTAGTTCAGGAAACCTGGTCACATGGACTAATTGGACTAAAAAGTCTGTTTGCATGCTGGATGCCTGTATGACTCTGAAGAGAACCAGGGACTTTTTTCCGTTTGGTATCCTGGCCAATGTTTATCTCTCACTAAAAGTAAAACAGATTATCTGGTCAATATCATGTTGCTGTTCGTGGGAGCTTACTGTATAGCTATTAGGGAGACGAGGCCTTGGGACCATCCAATCACATGGGATCAACATCAACTTCACCAGTTTCCTCATCCCCTCCCCCCACCTCATCCCAGATCCAACCCTTCAACTCAGCACCGCCCTCTTGACCTGTCCTACCTGTCAATCTTCATTCCCACCTATCCACTTCACCCTCCCCTCTGACCTAAACACTATCAACCCCTACCTGCATCTACCTATCACCTTCCCAGCCACCTTGCCACCACCCCCAACCCCACCCTCCTGTTTATCTGTGAGTTCCTGCTCCGCCCTCCCACATTCCTGATGAAGGGCTTTTGCCCGAAACATCGATTCTCCTGCTCCTCAGATGCTGCCTGACCTGCTGTGCTTTTCCAGCGTCAAACATTTCAATTTCCTAAATAAAAGCAAATTACTGCGGATGCTGGAATCTGAAACCAAAAGAGAAAGTGCTGGAAAATCTCAGCAGGTCTGGCAGCATCTGTAAGGAGAGGATAGAGCTGACGTTTCAAGTCTAACTGATCCTTTGTCAAGGCTAAAAAACGGGAGAAATTGGGAAAATGCACTGTCATTATCACCTCTTTATTGCTATCCTTGCTTCTGGAGCCATGACTCACCTTCTCTCAGCCTAGTATAAATACCTCCCTATTTCTCCCTTTTTTTAGCTTTGACAAAGGGTCAGTTAGACTCGAAACGTCAGCTCTTTTCTCTCCTTACAGATGCTGCCAGACCTGCTGAGATTTTCCAGCATTTTCTCTTTTGATTTCAATTCCCTACGTAGTAGCATGACTGTAATTCATTGATTGCAAAGCTCCTTGAGACGTCCAGAGCTTGTGAAAGGCTGTGTGTAAATCCAAGGCTGGGTCAATTTCCACAAACACTTTCTATTCTAATGTCCCCACGCAGTGCCGTTTTCCGAATGAATGAGTCATTTCTTTTTGCTCATGTTTAACGTCGGGAGTGATCAAGATCGTTGAACGTGCGATTATTTTCTCTCCTGTTCCCATCTCCTTTATTGAAGAGAGACTTGCATTGAGATAGCACCTTTCAGGACCACTGGCTTGTCCCCAAACACCTTACAGCGAATGAAATACTTTGGAAGTAGTCACCTCTGCAGACAACAAAATCCAAGGATGGGTCAATTTCCACAAATACTGTTGATGCACTGTAACCTCACCCACGTGACTGTGACTGAGAGCTTGATTATTTTTGACAGGGTATTTAATTGGAGGAATGCATGGCACAGTGGCTGAGAGTGTTAGCACTGCTGCTCCATAGCACCTGGGACCCAGGTTCAATTCCAGCCTCTGGCGACTGTCTGTGTGGAGTTTGCACATTCTCCCTGTGTCTGTGTGGGCTTCCTCCTGCAGTTCAGAGATGGGTAGAGTAGGTGGGTTAACCATGGTAAATGGGTTAGGGTGGGGGTTGCTGGGTCGGGGTGGGATGCTGTTTGGAGGGTCAATGCAGACCTGGTGAACCAAATGGCCTCAATCTGCACTGTAGGATTCTACGATTGGATCATACCATTTGAGCTTAATGCTGTCCGTGTCTGATAGTCACACACAGTCATCCACCAGAGAAAAGGGTGGCACGGTGACTCAGTGATGAGCACTGTTGCCTCACAGCACCAGGGTCCCAGGTTCGATTCCAGCCTCGGGTGACTGACTGTGTGGAGTTTGCACATTCTCCCCGTGTCTGCGTGGGTTTCCTCCGGGTGCTCCGGTTTCCTCCCACAGTCCAAAGATGTGCAGATCAGATGAATTGGCCATGCTAAATTGCCCGTAGTGTTAGGTGGATTAGTCAGAGGGTCAACGTGGACTCGTTGGGCCGAAGGGCCTGTTTCCACATTGTAGGGAATCTAATCTCAAAAAAAACCCAAGTCACTGTTACACTCCCAGCCTTGGGGATGAATTAGAAAGTCCTTACTGACACCCTGTCTGAAATCCCAGCTTTCAATTAAATTAAAACATGGGCCTTTCCTGGTGTGTGAGGGTCGGTTCTGTCTCGAATAAAGTCACCAAACTCCCCCCCCCCCCCACCCCCCAGAAAGCTGACCACCTTTGTTTACTGACACTTATTTATCCAGATAACACTGCCCCTTCCTGGAGGTTAAAAAACTTTGGGATGTTGAAATAAAGAGAAACTGCTAACTCTGGTGGGGAGGGAAGTCTGTTTGCCATGACAGAATTTGAATATTGATGAACAGAGAGACATTTTGCTGAAATGTTTCAGCTTGCACTGATGGGGCTCGAACACAAGGATACCAGATTGCTGGGGGTAAACAAATTCCTGCATTTACAGCATGAGTACGTGGGCAAAACCTCAACTGCTGCTCTGTCTCTTGAGCCATGAATGAAGGTAGATGGGACAGAGCCAAAACATAAACAGCTCAGGAAAGAAAATAGGGAAACATGAGGCCCTCCACCACCTGTTTCCCCCCCCCACCTCCACCTCCCCAGCCCCCCAAACACATACATACATACACACGCACACACACGCACACAGATATGCAAACGCACTTATGCACGCCAATATGCCACACACATGCAGATATGCGTGGGTCCACAGAAATGCATGCACATTTATATGCACTTACATTCACATATTTACATACATATACAGGTAGTTCTTCTGTAACATGATGGTTGCGTTCTTGTGCAACCCCCACGTTTTAGTGAAATCATGCTTCAGAAACAGCACTTAAAGTGTTGGTGCTGTTATATCGTTACAGCCAACACAAGTTTGAAAAGGTTCAAAAGCGTGCCTAACTCGTCAACCACATTACAGCGAATTTGCATTAATGAAACACCCGTTAGAACAGAACAACCTGTATTTTCACAAATACACGCACACTCGTGTACACATCTACACACATTCACCCAACTCTGGTAGAAGTCTGGAAATCTCTCCTCCTAAAGTCTGTAGATGTTGGGCACATGTCAGATCTTTCCGAGCTGGGAATGATGTTTGTTTGAAAGGGTTTCAAGAACAAGATGGTTGCAAGGAGTTGCAGCACAGTTTAGTTGTAATTGAGCTGAAATGGGCCAAATGGTGTATTCCTGTATTCCCAATTCCAGTTGATGGTAACCAATGATGAACTCATTCTAGTTCGGTTAATTACTCCTCAGGATTTTGGAGTGGTGTGGTCAGAACATGCAACTGGATCTGATTCCCGGTTGCTGACAAAAGCACAATCTAACACTTGTTTTCCTTTCCTCAACCCACCCACCCACCCTTAGTCCCAGAACATTGGCAGCAGCTCACAACTCGACCCAGGAGGGCAGACGTGCAACGTGGGCTACCATTTTCCTTACACCACACTCCGCAAGCCCCTGCCAGAGAAGAGCATGGAAGACTGGGCGGCCAAGCACCTCAACATGCACACTCGGGGTATCTTCAGACGCAGGCTGTCCATCGCCAACATGCTGTCCTGGGTCGGAGGCTCCATCAAGAAGCCAATGCTGGTCACCAACGACCGCACCATCAAGAAAGACGCCTGTGAACTCTTCAAGCTGGTGCAGATGTACATGGGTGACCGGCAAACCCGGATGGAGAGGGTCCCCATCGCCCTGGTGATTGTCACCAAGTGCTGGACAACGCAGGGGATCCGTGATGAGCTTTACATCCAGCTGTGCAGGCAAACCACGGACAATCTGTGCTACCAAAGCCTGGCGTACGGCTGGGAACTCATGGCCATCTGCCTAGCCTTCTTTTCTCCCTCACCCAAGTTCCAGTCTTACCTGGAAGGGTACATCTATCGGCACACCGACCCTGCTCATGACATGAAAAGTACGTGACTTTACTGTATTCTGTCTTGTCAAGTGACACATTGTCCTAAACAGTCGTTTCATTCAAATGTGGGGCTCACAAAAGTAATATTCCATATTTATGTGCTTTACTGCCACGTTCTGGGGGGGGGGGGGGGGTTCGGATATCAAAGTAACATTTTTCCCACAAACTAAAACAGAAAAGCTCAGCAGGTCTGGCAGCACCCCCGAAGAGAAGTCAGAGTTAGCGTTTCAGGTCCTCCTGAGGAAAGGTCACCAGATCTGAAATGTTAGCTCTCATTTTTTTCCAGGTGAAGGGCTCCTGCCCGAAACATCGATTTTTCCTGCTCCTCAAATGCTGACTGACCTGCTGTGCTTTTCCAGCACCACTCTAATCTTGACTCTGATTTACAGCATCTGCAGTTCTTTTGGGATTTTTAACGTTTTTTTTCCATTAGATTAGATTACTTACAGTGTGGAAACAGGCCCTTCGGCCCAACAAGTCCACACTGCCCCGCCGAAGCACAACCCACCCATACCCCTACATTTACCCCTTACCTAACACTACGGGCAATTTAGCATGGCCAATTCACCTAACCTGCACATCTTTGGATTGTGGGAGGAAACCGGAGCACCCGGAGAAAACCCACGCAGACACAGGGAGAACGTGAAAACTCCACACAGTCAGTCGCCTGAGGTGGGAATTGAACCCGGGTCTCTGGCGCTGTGAGGCAGCAGTGCTAACCACTGTGCCACCGTGCCGCCCCTCATGTTGTACCTGCTTTGTTCCTGCCCCTTGCCCCTCTCTCCGGTCCCCTCTGAGTGTTGGCCGTGATTAAGTGGGCCGTGCCTCACTGTGGGAAAATGTCAATAAGATCCTTCCAATCTCTCCAGGCCCACAAGTGTGCACATGTACTAGATAGTAGTCACCCTCTGGAACCCTGGATCAATTCTTCTACTGTCCGTGATGAACAAAGCTTGCAGCCATTTCTAGCTGCCTCACCTCCAACCCTAACACACAGACTATGTACCGAGTGGTTTAGCTGACTGCTGAGTAAATGCAGAGCTTGGGGGGTGCTACAATCTCACTGGTGCCGTTTTTCAATTGAGGCATCAATCTCAGACTCTCAGAGAGAGATAAGATGCTCCTGTACTATTTCAAGGAAAAGTAAGGGCATTCTCTACACTGTCCCAGCCAGTCAGTGTTGCAAAATATAGTAAACCTTTTTATGATCTGTGAGCTGGTGAGCTGGTTGATCAAATATTCTACTTGATCAAGAGATGCACATGATGTAAAATCACACAGTAGGTAATAGAAACATAATATATGGGGTGCATACACATCACTGTTAGACTTCATTTACAGCAAAAATCACTTCAATAATAATGCAACTTTTTCTTAAATAAAACTTGCAATCAGAGAGCCTTCTCAGTCTCACCCTCAACTGCCGACTTGGAGATTGTGATAATACAGTGAACTTGCAGTATTTCAGTGTATATATTTTTGCCGGTTTATCGAGAGTGCTTGTATATTATTTGGTCATTGTTGTATTGCTGTTTGTGGGAGCTGCATCCAAATTCACTGCTGTGTTTCCTACAGTATAGCAGTGACCAGATTTCTAAGCACTTAATTTGCCTAAAGCACTTCGGGTCATTCTGAGATTGTGAAAGGCGTTTTTTGGTACAAAGTTCCCCAGAGGTGAGGATTTCAGTGCCCTGCTCCTCTTAGAGCAAAGAGTCGATGTTACCCTCAGGATCGGTTTTTAAAGCCAAAGCCATTCTGTGGTGCAACTGGAAATGCCACGATCTCACAGCATGGAGGGCCGTGCTCTCTCCCTCTCCCTCCTCCCTCTCCCTCCTCCCTCTCCCTCCTCCCTCTCCCTCCTCCCTCCCCCTCCCCCCTCCCCTTCCCTTTCCTTCACTCTCCCTCTCCCACTCCCACTCCCACTCCCACTTCCATTCCCACTCCCTCTCCCACTTTTACTCTTGGTCTCTCTTTTTGTCTCTCTTTTTCTCTCTCTCCCTCTCTTTCTGTCTCCCCCTCTTTTCCTCTCTCTATTGTTCTCTCTCCCTCCCTCTCAGTCTCTTCCTTCATCCCTCCCATTCTCTCCCTCCTTCCCTCCCATTCCGTCCCTCTCTCCCTCTTGTTCTCTCATTGTCTCCCTTTCTTTCTGTCCCTCGTTCTCGCTCTATCCCTCTCGTTCTCTCCGTCTCTTCCCCCCCCCCCCCCACTCTCTCTTCCCCTCTCATTATCTCTCTCTCCCTCTTGTTCTCTCTCTCTCTTTCTCTCCCCCTCTCATTCTGTCTCCCTCTCTCCCCTTTACCCCCCCCCCCCCCCCCAAAATGCGGTCACATACAGGGGCTGCGTACAGGCCCCATGGGTAAATGCAGTTGTTGTTTCCCCCACAGTTTGGGAGCTCGCTGCAGTGACTCTGCCTGGGAGATGGTTGCCAGTTTGTATTGCCTCCTTGTTGGTCATATTGTACAGAAGGGAACAAGTGAGCACCAGTGGGTTCAGCTCCGACCCAGGGAGGGTGATGCAAATACTGCACTATCTTGTGAACAAGGTTCCTGGAGCCTGTTCTGTCAATGAGGTAGATGGGAATGATACTTTAATTCCAGCTGCCTGCGTTGTTTCCATAACCCTGAGTCACGAGTCTTTTGCATCCCTATTCTCTGCCATTCTCCCATTAGGAGACCCGGGTTCAATTCCCGCCTCAGGCGACTGACTGTGTGGAGTTTGCACGTTCTCCCCGTGTCTGCGTGGGTTTCCTCCGGGTGCTCCGGTTTCCTCCCACAGTCCAAAGATGTGCAGGCCAGGTGAATTGGCCATGCTAAATTCCCCCAGTGTTAGGTAAGGGGTAGATCTAGATGTAGATGTAGGGATATGGGTGGGTTACGCTTCGGCGGGTCGGTGTGGACTTGTTGGGCCGGAGGGCCTGTTTCCACACTGTAAGTAATCTAAGTAATCTAAGGTGCCACGATTTGTAAAGGTCTGTGGAAAAATAAACTCCTGACACCCCCAGAGCATGAGATCTCTGATTGTAACAGCAGGAGTAGTCTGTATGTCCCCTTGAGTCGAGGGTGTGGTGCTGGAAAAGCCTGATGAAGGGCTTATGCCCAAAACGTTGATTCTTCTGCTCATCAGATACTGCCTGACCTGCTGTGCTTTTCCAGCACCACACTCTCAACTCTGATCTCCAGTATCTGCTGTCCTCACGTTCTCCTGTATGTCTCCTTGAGTCTGTTCAGCCATTTCACTAACATTACTGCTGACCTGCAGCCTAGCTGCACATAGAAATTAGATTAGATTAGATTAGATTACTTACAGTGTGGAAACAGGCCCTTCGGCCCAACAAGTCCACACCGCCCCGCCGAAGCGTAACCCACCCATACCCCTACATCTACCCCTTACCTAACACTACGGGCAATTTAGCATGGCCAATTCACCTGACGTGCACATCTTTGGACTGTGGGAGGAAACCGGAGCACCCGGAGGAAACCCACGCAGACACGGGGAGAATGTGCAAACTCCACACAGTCAGTCGCCTGAGGCGGGAATTGAACCCGGGTCTCAGGCGCTGTGAGGCAGCAGTGCTATCCACTGTGCCACCGTTGGAGCAACAGGAGGACATTTGGCCCTTGGAGCCTGCTGTGCTATTCAATGTGAAGATGTATGATCATCCAAGTCGGTACTCTATTCCCAGTTTCTCCCCATTCCCTTTCGTCAATTCAACCCAAGGAACAAAATCTAAGTCCCCCTTGAAAACATTTTTTAAAACCCAACCACTTGCTGTGGCAGAGGATTCCATGGGCTCTCACCCTCTGGGTGAAGAAATTTCTCCTCATCTCTGTCTGAAATGGCTTACCCTGTATCTTCAGATTGTGACCCTTAGTTCTGGATTCCCTGGGATGACACGGTGGCTCAGTGGTTAGCACTGCTGCCTCACAGTGCCAGGGACCCAGGTTCAATTCCAGCCTCAGGCGACTGTCTGTGTGGAGTTTGCACATTCTCCCTGTGTCTGCGTGGGTTTCCTCCTGGTGCTCCAGTTTCCTCCCACAGTCCAAAGATGTGCAGGTTAGGTGGATTGGCCATGCTAAATTGCCCATAGTGTTCAGGGATGTGTCGGATAGGTGCATTAGTCAGGGTTAAATGTACAGTAATAGGGGAATGGGTCTGGGTGGACCTGTTGGGCCGAATGGCCTGTCTCCACACTGTAGGGATTCTATGATCAGGAAGATCCTTCCTGTGTTTATCCTGTAGAGTCCTGTTAGAAGTATTTGGGTTTCTATAAGATTTCCCCTTATTCTTCTAAACTCCAATGAATGTAGTCCTGACTTATTGCTCCAGCCTCTCTTCATATGTTAGTGCTGTCATCCCAGGAATTAGTACATCTCCATCAGTATCTTCAGATAAACACATTTGTCAGTCTGAGATTTAAAACTCATTGTTGGCCAAGCATCAGTGAGGCCTGGCTTCTGCACAGGGGATTAATGTTACTGCCACTGAGCAGTTAGTTCTGGGTTCAGGTCCCACAGCCGCACTTGCCCTCCAGGAAGCTGGGTTCTTAACATGGCCAAACAGGTTGATTAATGGCCTTTATTCATTCATGCCTGGGATATGAGCATCGCTGGCTGAGCCAGCAATCGAATGCAATCTGCAGATCCTTCTCGCATTCCCGTGATGGGCAGTTAAAAGAAAGTTAGCTGAAAATGTGTCGCTGGAAAAGCGCAGCAGGTCAGGCAGCATCCAAGGAGCAGGGGAATCGACGTTTCGGGCATGAGCCCTTCTTCAGAGGTTGATTCCTGAAGAAGGGCTGATGCCTGAAACGTCGATTCTCCTGCTCCTTGGATGCTGCCTGACCTGCTGCGCTTTTCCAGCAACACATTTTTCAGCTCTGATCTCCAGCATCTGCAGTCCTCACTTTCTCCTAGTTAAACAAAGTTAACTAATTCCTGGGCAGCCATGTTGATTGGAGACAGTGTCCCAGTGGAGGTACACTTTGTGGTGACAGGCTAGTGACCTGCTCCAGGAGAGACGAGGTACAGAAATAGACTTTGGCGTGTCCTTCATGCATCTCCAGATCAAGGAGCTTTGTAAATCTAGAATAAGTCACCAGTTGGGAAAGAGAATTCCTGAATTTCAATGTGAAAATATTTCCCAATTTCATTCCTGGAAGGTCTGGCTCGAATTTGAAGGCAATGTTAGCAGGATGAGGTTCTTTTAACTGTGTCTGCTTTCTTTAATAACAGAAAAACTCTCCTTACTGAAGTGTACCAGATTCTTAGGGGACGTGGCAGGGTAGATGCAGAGGTTGTTTCCTCTGGTGGGTCAATTGAGCACCAGGGGGCAGAACCTCGGACTAAGGGGTTGTACATCTGAGACAGATGAGGTGGAATTTATTCTGTCTGAGGGTTATCAATCTGTGGATTTCTTTATCACAGAGGGCTGTCGAAGCTGGATCACTGAGTATGTTGGATGCTGAGAGAGACGGATTTTTAATTGGTAAGAGGATCAGGGGTTATGGGGAAAAGGCAGGAAAGTGGAGTTGAGGGTTATAAGATCAGGTGTGATCTCACTGAATGGCAGAGAGGACTTGTTGGGCTGAATGGTCTATGTCAACTCCTATGTGTCATTGATTAAATCACCACAAGCCTATTTAATGCCTCCTTGTAATTCTCTGCATTCTGTCATCTGTTGCACTTCTTTATATGTCAATTAAAAGTCCCTCTTGTGTCCCTTTTCTTTAAAAAGAATCATAGCAATAGTTCTGCCACATGTTGGAGTGATCTTTCCTTCACTTGAGTTCTGCTTTTCTTTTCTAAATGCAGTAACTCAACGCATCAAGGAGCTGGTGGAGATGAAAAACAAGAAGTTTTCAAAATCGAGGAAGAAGAGAAAGCAGAACATTGAGGAGGAGGAAGGTATGTTTGAGCCAAGTGACCTCACAGCTGACTCAAATAGAAGTGGCTACATTTCTGTTTGCTTCTGATTAAGGACTGTCAAACGATAACAGTGAGCTTGTGTATTCCTGGCGATTTTACAAGGCATTAAAGTGGTGTTTAACATGAGTTTCCAGCGTTCGGATTAATTGGGAGAATTTAATAGCTGCTCAGTACAATATAAGCTCCCTGGGATTGTTTGCTCAAAGTCTAGGATATACATTTTATTTAAACATTTCTCATATTTCAAATTGTAAGGTGCCAGCACTGAGAAATTTCATAGCAGAACTGGCTGGGTGGCATTTACTGAGTTTGATGTCTACCAGAGAGTAGAATTAATGTAAACTGAGACACTCTGTCAGTGACTTTGCCCTACTGTTTTCTGAAGTTTGATTGGAGCGGGGAGAGCCAAGAATAGTCTAATGTTCTCCCTCTTTAAGCACTTTGTATGCAGCACCCAGATTGTGGAGCTCAGACAGCCACCTGTCTGTGGGTAGCACTCTGGCACCTCAGTCACAAATTGTGAGTCCCACTCGAGGGAACAACAAAAAATCGAGTGCTGCCGTTCGGGCCCAGTGCTGCCGTTCGGGCCCAGGGCTGACCTTCAGTTCCAGAGCTGACCTTCAGGCCCAGAGCTGCACTGTCAAAGGGTTCTGTCTCTCTGGTGAAACCAAAGCCTCATCGGCCTGTTCCAGCCCATGTCAAAGATCTGCTGGGACAGTTTTGCAGGAGGGGGAGGGAAGGGTATTATCCTCACAATGTCCTGGTCATTGTCTCTCCCTTAGTCTCAGAGTAAGGGGTGGCATATTTAAGACAGGGACAAGAAGGAATTTCTCCTTGGAGGGGTGTGCATCCGTGGGATTCCTCACCACAGAGGTCTGTAGAGGTTTGATCTCAAAGTCTATTCAAACCTGAGATAGGCAGACAGGTTTTTAATCCACAAGGGAATGAAGGGTTATGAGGGAAATCAGTTGTAAAGTGAATGATCAGATGAGCTAAAAATGTGTTGCTGGAAAAGCGCAGCAGGTCAGGCAGCATCCAAGGAGCAGGAGAATCGACGTTTCGGGCATGAGCCCTTCTTCAGGAATGAGGAGAGTGTGCCAAGCAGGCGAAGATAAAAGGTAGGGAGGAGGGACTTGGGGGAGGGGCGTTGGAAATGCGATAGGTGGAAGGAGGTCAAGGTGAGGGTGATAGGCCTGAGTGGGGATGGGGGCGGAGAGGTCAGGAAGAAGATTGCAGGTTAGGAAAGTGGTGTTGAGTCCGAGGGTTGGACTGAGACAAGGTGGGGGAGGGGAAATGAGGAAACTGGAGAAATCTGAGTTCATCTCTTATGGTTGGAGGGTTCCTAGGCGGAAGATGAGGCGCTCTTCCTCCAGCCGTTGTGATGCTATGGTCTGGCAATGGAGGAGTCCAAGGACCTGCATGTCCTTGTGGAGTGGGAGGGGGAGTTGAAGTGTTAAGCCACGGGGTGGTTGGGTTAGTTGGTGTAGGTGTCTCAGAGGTGTTCTTTGAAACGTTGAGCAAGTAGGCGGCCTGTCTCCCCAATCTTGAGGAGGCCACATCAGGTGCAGCGGATGCAGTAAATGATGTGTGTGGAGATGCAAGTGAAATTGTGGCAGATATGGAATGATCCCTTGGGGCCTTGGAGGGAAGTAAGGGGGGAGGAGATGAGCCATGATGTCATTGAATGGCAGAGTATGCTCTTAAATCTAACGGTTGGAAGCATCTGGACAGAATTAAACCGTTATGCTCAGTTCACCTCATGCAAATCGCAGCCTTCAAAAGAACTACGCTGACGGTGAAGGAATCTGAGCTGTTCGGTAATTATGAAAGGCACTATACAAATGCAATTGTTTTCCCTGTGGTTTTTATTTTCGAAAAATCTGGCCGCACCCTTTCAGTGATTCTGCATTTGTTCCTTTTGAAGTCAGGGAGCGACGAGAGGGACAAGTGCTGTGTTCCACGGTGTGGGTGTAGCACTCGTTTAGGTGTAAGACACACCAGGATCTAGTGGATAAGGTGGGGTTCAGGTAACCACGTCATATTGTAGTGCTGGACCTGACTGTGTTTATTCCTTTGCTTCTTTCAGAGCTTCTCATCAGCACGTACGCCAAGTACTGCTACCGCAAGCTGCAGAAGGTTGCTGTGACAGGGGGAAAGAAGGTTTGCAGCTGAAGACTTGTTTTATTCATTGCCAGTTACTGCCACCCTGAAATCTCGAGAGCTGTCCCTGTCCATCTCGGTCTTCTCTTCACCACTGTCGCGATCTCTCCTGCTGAGGGTTAATCTCCGCCTGGGAAGCTGTGTGCTCCCAGGGTTGGAATTTAATCAAATAAAAACCCAAAGAACTGCAAATGTTGTACATCAGAAGTAAAAAAAAAACAAATGTTGCTGGAAAAACTCAGCAGGTCTGGCAGCATCTGTGAAGAGAAATCAGAGATAACGTATCGGGTCCAGTGCCAGGCTCAATATGTTAATCTGATTTCTCTTTACAGGTGCTGCCAGACCTGCTGAGCTTTTCCAGCAACTTTTGTATTTGTTTGGAATTTAACCAGCTGGTGACAGGCAGTAATACAGGGCTGAACATAGAACATAGAAAAATACAGCGCAGTACAGGCCTTTTACATAGAACATAGAACATAGAACAATACAGCGCAGTACAGGCCCTTCGGCCCTCGATGTTGCGCCGATCAAAGCCCACCTAACCTACACTAACCCACTATCCTCCATATACCTATCCAATGCCCGCTTAAATACCCATAAAGAGGGAGAGTCCACTACTGCTACTGGCAGGGCATTCCATGATCTTACGACTCGCTGAGTGAAGAACCTACCCCTAACATCAGTCCTATATCTACCCCCCCTTAATTTAAAGCTATGCCCCCTTGTAATAGCTGACTCCATACGCGGAAAAAGGTTCTCACTGTCAACCCTATCTAACCCCCTAATCATCTTGTACACCTCTATCAAATCACCCCTAAACCTTCTTTTCTCCAAAGAAAACAACCCCAAGTGCCTCAGCCTTTCCTCATAGGATCTTCCTACCATACCAGGCAACATCCTGGTAAACTTCCTCTGCACCCGTTCCAGTGCCTCCACATCCTTCCTATAGTATGGCGACCAAAACTGCACACAATATTCCAGAAGCGGCCGCACCAGAGTCTTATACAACTGCAGCATGACCTCAGGACTCCGGAACTCAATTCCTCTACCAATAAAAGCCAGTACGCCATATGCCTTCTTCACTGCACTATTTACCTGGGTGGCAACTTTCAGATGTTGCGCCGATCCAAGCCCACCTAACCTACACTAGCCCACTATCCTCCATATGCCTATCCAATGCCCGTTTAAATGCCCATAAAGAGGGAGAGTCCACCACTGCTACTGGCAGGGCATTCCATGAACTCACGACTCGCTGTTCAGGAGTTATCCCTATCCTACCTCTGCGGTGCCCATTTCCACTTCAACACAGCATTTGGATGTTGGTCAGGGGAGGGCATGTTCAAAATGAGGACCAAAGCTGAGGACAGAAAAAATGAGTTGGACTAATACAAACAGAGCAAACAAAAGTTAACGGTAAAGTTGCCATTGACTCAGAGGATCGATTGGCTGCTCTGTTATTACAGAGAGAGAGAGAGATGGCTGGTGGTGAGTTTAATCGGAGGGTCACCCCATGAGATGGAGAAGATGGACCTTCGAGGTAACCTCAGCCTCTGCTGAGGAAATTAGAGTCATACAGCACGGAAACAGACCCTTCGGTCTATCCGGTCCAACCAACCATAATCCCAAGCTAAACTAGTCCCACCTGCCTACACTTGGCCCATATCTCTCCAACATTTCCTATTCATGTACTTATCCAAAACTTCCAACTATACCCATGTCCACCATTTCCTGTGGAAGTTGATTCCACACACGAGCCACACCTTGTGCATAAAAAAAATTGCCCCCTTGTTTAAATCTTTCTCCTCTCACCATAAAAATATGCCCCCCAGCCTTGAAATCCCCCACCCGAGGGAAAGGACACCCACTATTTACTCTATCCATACCCCTCATGATTTTATAAACCTCTGTAAGGTCATCTCTCAACCTCCAATGCTCCAGGGAAAAAGTCCTGGCCTATCCTGCCTGTCCTTTGAGGGCACATGACAATAAGGGCTATTCAGGTTCAAGTAACTCAAGCCATGCTGTTACTATCCACCAACAAACCAGCCATCCAGCCAACCCAACTAACTGACCTCCAGGTACAGTTCTGCAGCACAGAGAAAGGCCCTTCAGCCCACATCAAGCAGAGAAATCTCTTGTCACTTTTTTTTTCTTAACTGCAGGAGGATGTTTATGTACTTGAAAAGGGGAATTCAAGCTGGAAAAAAGATGTTAGAAGTGTATGAGGAAGGAATGAGATTGGAATATAGAAACAAACAACAATTCAAGCTGAAAATGTGTTGCTGGAAAAGCGCAGCAGGTCAGGCAGCATCCAAGGAACAGGAGAATCGACGTTTCGGGCATGAGCCCTTCTTCAGGAATCAGCCCATTCCTGACGAAGGGCTCATGCCAGAAACGTCGATTCTCCTTCTCCTTGGATGCTGCCTGACCTGCTGCGCTTTTCCAGCAACACATTTTTCGGCTCTGATCTCCAGCATCTGCAGTCCTCACCTTCTCCAACAATCCAAGCTCCCTAAGTTAGATTGGTTTGTTCCTGCATGATTCTCAATATGAACCAGTCTGTTCATATCTCCAGTCCGGGGCAGAGGATCTGTGTCGTAGAATCCCTACAGTATGGAAACAGGCCCTTTGGCCCAACAAGCCCACACCGACCAAAGGGTCATTTGTATTGCCAATCCACCTAAGCTAACTTTGGACTGTGGGATGAAACCGGAGCACCCAGATGCTCCCTGACCCACTGTGATCTCTCCATGGATGATCCCTGACCCACTGTAATCTCCAGCATTTGTTGTATCCAGAGCAGAGGGTTATTGCTTGTTGTTTTTAACGAGAAAACATCAATTAGCAGCTCACATGTTTGACTGTAGCACCCTTTGATCCAAGTTCTCCATCTTTTGAAGTTGTGGGGTTTATTCTGTGGGCAGTGTCAGCTTGAGATCCAGACTCTAAGATCATGGGGCAGGTGCAGAAAAGAAGGATCCGCCACTAAACGTACAACAGAATTAACAGCATCAGGCCCTTCGGCCCAGCTGATCTATGCCAGCGCTTTTGTTACTTCTGAACTATATCCCACTTCCACTTCATAGAACAGTACAGCACAGGATCAGGCCCTTCGGCCCACCATGTCTGTGCTAACCACAATGCCATTCTGAACTAATCCCATCGGCCTCCACATGGTCTGTATCCCACTTTTCCCTCCTCGTTTACGTATCTGTCTAAAGTTTTTAAAACCATGGGATGTGGGCATCGCTGGCCAGGCCAGCATTTATTGCCCAGAGGGCAGTTAAGAATCAACCACATTGTTGTGAGTCTGGAGTCACATGCAGATTAGACAAGGATAGCATTTTCCCTCCCTAAAGGGCATTAGTGAACCTGATGAGCTTTTTCCTGATCCGATTCTTAATTCCAGATTTTTTTTAATTGAATTCAAACTCCACCTGCTGCTGTGAGTGGGATTTGAACCTGGGTTCCCAGTACATTACCTGGGTCAACAATCCAACGATAATACCACTGGGCCGTCGCCTCCCCATGTCTCTTAAACGTTTCTGTTGTAACTGCTTCTACAACCTCCTGTGGCCATGTCACTTTTCTGCATATCTTTGAATTACATTGTCACTAATTTACTGACCTGCTCTCCCAAACTCATATAGATCTACAGCACAGAAAAAGACCCTTCAGCCCCTTGAATCCATGCTTGTTAAAGAACAATCACCTAACTATTCTCATCCCATTTCCCAGCACTTAGTTCGTAGCCTTTGCATGTAATATGCATATCTAAATAAGTCTTCGATATAATGAGGGTTTCTGCCTCTCCCACCATTACAGGCAGTGAGGTCCAGATCCCAACACCCTCTGGGTGAAAAACATTTCCTCACATGTCCTCTAGACCTTCTGCCTCTCACCTTAAATCCACGCCCTTCAGTCATTGATTCCCTTCACCAAGGGGAGAAGGTCTTTCCTGTCTATACCCCTCAGTTTGATACATCTCAGTCATGCTCCCCTTCCTCAGTCTCCAGTGCTCAAAGGAAAACAGCCCCAGCCAGTCCATAACAGAAACTCTCTAGCCCAGGCAACATCTCTCATCTGCTCAGCAATGTCTGCAGTCTTATCACCTCCCTTCTCTAATATGGATTCCAGTACCGCACACGGTACTCTGCTGTGGCTCGGTGGTTAGCACTGCTGCCTCACAGCACCAGGGACCTTGGTTCAATTCCATCCTTGGGTCAGTCTGTGTGGAATTTGCACATTCTCCCCGTGTCTGTGTGGGTTTCCTCCGGGTGCTCCAGTTTCCTTCTGCAATCCAAAGATGTGCAAGTTGGGATTGGCCATGGGAAATTACCCATTGTGTCCAGGGATGTGCAGGTTAGATGGATTGGCCATGGGAAATATGGGGTTACGCAAGGATAGGGTGGGGAAACGAGGCTGGTTGGGCTATTTTTCGGAGTGTCAGTGTGGACTTGATGAACCAAATGGCCTGCTTGCACACTGTAGAGATTCTATGATTCTACCCAACATTTTACCTGTGTGGAGTTCTGAGCATAACCTCCCTGCTCCCTGGAAGTACATTCCATACACATACCACCCTCTGTGCAAAAAAGCTGCCCCTTAGGTCCCTTTTATATCTTCCCCCTCCTCACCCTAAACCTATGCCCTCCAATTCTGGATTCCCCCACCCCAGAGAAAACAACTTACCATCCCCCTCATGGTCTTATAAACCTCTATCAGGTCACATCTCAACCTCTGACCCTCCAGGGAAAACAGCCCCAGCCTGTTCAGCCTCTTCCCATAGCTCAAATCCTCCAACCCTGGCAATATCCTTGGAAATCTTTCTTCCACAAATAAGGAGACACGGTGGCACAGCGGTTAGCACTGTTGACTCACAGCACCAGAGACCTGGGTTCAACTCCTGCCACAGGCAACTGTCTGTGTGGAGTTTGCACATTCTCCATGTGTCTGCGTGGGTTTCCTCCCACAGTCCAAAAATGTGCAGACCAGGTGAATTGGCCATGCTAAATTGCCCGTAGAGTTAGGTGAAGGGGTAAATGTAGGGGAATGGGTCTGGGTGGGTTGCTCTTTGGAGGGTCAATGTGGATTTGTTGGGCCAAAGGGGCTGTTTCCACACTGTAGGGAATCTAATCTATTTTAAAGGAGACCATAACTGTGGGAATAGTGAGAGTGATGTGGAAAGTCTTCATAGAATCCCTGCAGTGTGGAAACAGGCCATTCAGCCCAGCAAGTCCACACCGACCCTCTGAAGAGTATCCCACCCAGACCCAACCCCTTACCCTGTCTACATTTCCTCCTGACAACTGCACCTAACCTACAGATCTCTGAAGACTATGGGGCAATTTTGTCATTATCTGAGGAATAGAAGCATGATATGATGGAAGGGAGAGTGGATAAAATAGGACAAGAAAGCCAAGGGAGAAAAATGTTTTTGGTTTATATTTCCTTTATTTGTTCGAGGGATGTTGGGGCCACTAACTGGGCCAGCATCCCTAATTGCCCCTTGAGAAGGGGGCGGCATGCTGTCTTGTTGAACCTTTGTACTCCTGAAGGTGTAGGGACACCCATGATGCCCTTGAGGAGGGAGTTAACCCAGTGACAGTGAAGGAACCAACAGACATCGCAGCAGACGTAGGCCATTCAGCCCATCGATTCTGTTCTGCCATTCAATGGAATCATAGCTGTTCTGAAATGCCTGTCTCTCTCCATTGTCAATGCACGTAATGACCAGCCTTACCCATCCCTCTGCAGTAAAGGATTCCACAGATTCACTATCTGTTTGTGTCGTAAATGTCTGCCCCCTTATTCTGAGAATATACCTTCTGATGCTAGACTCTCCCACAAAGGGAAGCAACCTTTCTCTGTGTGGTTATAGATTGTCTGAGGTGATGTCGTTTGTGAGGCTTGAAGAGGAACTTGCAGCTGGTGATGTTCACATGGTTTTGCTGCCCTTCACCCTCCAGGTGATAGAGGTTAGGGCTTTGCAAGGTGTTATCAGAGGTAGATTAGTGAGTTATTGTAGTACACCTTGTAGTTAGAGCGTGCCGTTGTGTGTCAGTGATGAACAGAGTGGACAGGGGACTCTGAGCCGGATTGAAATGTGCCTTCCTTAATCGACAGGGGCTTAGAAAACCGACTATTGAGGAGATCCATCATGCGAAAAATGCCATCCTCACGCCCTCCATGTTTGGCAGCTCTTTGGAAGAGATTATGGAAAGGCAACACGAACGCTACCCAGAGAGAAAACTGCCCTGGGTTCAAACCCAGCTCTCCAATAAAGTCCTGGCACTGGGAGGGGCGCAGATTGAAGGCATCTTCAGGTAAGAGTTTGTGTTTGTTCACCATGATCGTATGGGTGGAGATAGGGTAGTTGTCTGTGCAGATCCTCTAGACTCATAGAGTCATAGAGATGTACAGCATGGAAACAGACCCTTCGGTCCAACCCATCCATGCCGACCAGATATCCCAATCCAATCTAGTCCCACCTGCCAGCACCCGGCCCATATCCCTCCAAACTCTTCCTACTCATATACCCTACATCAAACATGATGGGTTCCAACGCAAGAGGACCCCATTGTTTGTCCCAAGAACCGTTGCAGAGTTTATGACACTCTGCAGAAGATACCCTATTCCCATGAAGAAGTGTCTGTTGGCTCTTAGTCTTCTTGAAGACCAGTGTCTGTCTGTACCTGATAAAACACTGCTCTCACCACAGCCGGTCTTCGGGTGGAATTAGAAATGCTGGAAGTTCCTCTGCACAGTCTGGGGAGGGGGAGTGGAGGTGGCTATGCTGCAGGAGGGAGGGGGGCACTGCACTGTTGTGGGGAGGGGGTGATTGTGTTGGAGGTGGGTGTCGGTAGGGGAGCGGGGAGGCTGTGCTGCTGGGGTGCCTGCTGTTTAGGGATGTGCCACACCATAAACAGGCTGTGAGCAACAAAGAAACACGAGAGGGAGCTTTACAATTTGGCACAGCGCCATGCGAAGTTTGCACACACTCCCCATGTCTGCGTGGGTTTCCCCCGGGTGCTCCAGTTTCCTCCCATAGTCCAAAGATCTGCAGGTTAGGTAGATTGGCCACGGGAAATGCAGGGTTACTGGGATAGTGGGGTGGGTCTGAGTGGGATGCTGTTTGGAGGGTCAGTGTGGACACAATGGACCGAGTGGCCTGCTTCCGCTCTGTAGGGATTCTATGATTCTCTGTTCTCCTTGGACTGAGATGGTGCACTTACGTCTGGAGAAGGGTCCCACTGGATTTGAAACGTTAGCTCTGCTTTCTCTCCTCTGCTAGACCTGCTGAGTGTCTCCAGCAAGTTCTCTTGTGGGAGTGAATTTATTTATTGTGTGTTTGGCCATGTATTAAGGACTCCGTGGGAGTGAATTTTCTTTCCCCGTTACAGTTTTGTGCTTGGCTCAGTTCCATACAGAAGTCCTGTGTTTCTCTTTATCCCCATCCTCTCCGGCCCCTCTTTGACACAATGCTACAAGCTGGGTTTGTCCTGAGCTGCTGACTGGTTTCAGTGGTTGCTATGTGTATGGAGCTCCAGGCAGTGAGATTTTTGGCGAGGTGGGGGGGGGGGGGGGGCAGTTTGCTTGCCATTTTCACAATTCGTTCTGCTGCTCCCCTCCACCTCTGACCCTTCCCACTCTCTGTTCTCCATGAGATTTCAGGAGCATCCCACAGCCCGAGGTGCAGACTGTGTACTGAGCAACCTGTTCTGTCAGCCATCTTGTCAGTCACTGGTTACATCAAGGCCCTTTGCAAACGATGAGGATTCTCTCAGTCCTTTCAGTATAGGATCTGGACGTCATGTTAAGGTTGTACAGGACATTGGTGAGGCCTCTTCTGGAATGTTCTGTCCAGTTCTGGTCACTCAGTTATAGGAAGGATATTGTTAAGCTTGAGAGGGTTCAGAAGAGATTTACCAGGATGGTGCCGGGTATGGAAAGTTTGCGTTATAATGAAAGGCTGGATAGGCTGGGACTTCTTTCACTGGAGCGTAGGAGGTTGAGAGGCGACTTGATAGAAGTTTAGAAAACCATGAGGAGTATACATAACGTTAATGGTGGGGAATTTTAAGACCGGGCCACATTTTTAAGGTGAGAGGAGAGAGATTTAAAAAAGACGCGAGGGGCAAATTTTTACACAGAGGGTGGTTCGCTTGTGGAATGAACTTCCTGAGGACCTGGTGGATGTGGGGACACTTAACAGTATTTGAATGACATTAGGATACGGTTTGCTCGCTGAGCTGGGAGGTTCATTTTCAGACGTTTCATCACCATCCTATCCCCCATTACTGACACCGTGGTTTAGATTACATACAGTGTGGAAACAGGCCCTTCGGCCCACCAAGTCCACACCGACCCTCCGAAGAGCAACCCACCCGGACTCATTCCCCTAACTCTATGGGCAATTTAGCATGGCCAATTCACCTGACCTGCACATTTTTGGACTGTGGGAAGAAACCGGAGCACCTGGAGGAAACCCACACAGACACGGGGAGAAAGTGCAAATTCCACACAGACAGTTGCCTGAGGCGGGAATTGAACCCGGGTCTCTGGCGCTGTGAGGCAGCAGTGCTAACCACTGCTGCCATAGTATGGTGATGAAACGTCTGAAAACGTACCTTCCAGCTCAGTGGGCAAACCTACATCCAGAACCTCAACCTGAGCTACAAATCTTCTCAAAACTCGCTTAACATTTGGATAAGTACACAACTAGGAAATGTTGAGAGGGAATTGGGCAGGCAAGTGGGACAAGTTGAGTTTGGGATTATGAGTTCCATGTACTGGTTTCCGTGCTGTAGGACTCTGGGACTGTCTACCCCTCATCCAGTCCCTTGGAGCTGATTATAGTCTTTCCCCCTCCCGCTGTTTCTCCCCCACCCCCTGCCGAAAGGTCGTGACTCCAGCTGAACTCCGCAGGATGAATGCACTGTCGAAATGAATTGCAAAGGGGTGCAGAAAGGGGCTGGGACTTAGTGGGTTGCTCTTTGAGAGGGATAGCTTGGACACAGTGGGCAGAGTGGCCTTCTGTTTTATGTTTCTAACTTCCTAACCTCTGCGTTTCAGCTTCACGCTCGGCCAACCCTGTTGAACCCGTGCCCGCGGTGATCTGTCCTCATTTCCCAGTAGGTTTCCCTCTGAAAGTATTCCCCGTGCTCACTGCCAGATAATGTGGGCTTTGATTGTGTCTTTAACAGAGGGAGACAGGAAACAATTGGTCTCCCTTTGATGTCTTTCCTTCCCTCTCCTCCACCACTCCTAGTGAGAATCGAGGGGGAAACCGTTGACTGAAGGAGTCACAGTTACTCACCATTCTGTGTTCCAGATGAGTTCTGATATGTTGGTGTTTGAAGACTCATTTGTTTATTTGTAGGTGGTGAAAGCACTTGGTGCACACTCACTGTTTCCCTTTGACTGCGCTCAGCAGAGGTTTCCATCTACAATGTTTAATTTTAGCCGTCGGTAACCTGGGTTGGAAGCTCGCAAATGACTTGAAAAGCTCCCAGAGCCTCCAGTGTATGAAGGGTTAAACGCAGCAGTGGAGCTGGAATTACAGCAGACCATAAAACATGCTTCGAACGGGCACTGGCAGAGCTCTTGGCTTGCTCCTCTACGTTCAGATGGTAGCCATGATGTTGGACATGGTCAGAAGTCACATGACACCAGGTTATAGTCGAAAGGTGTGGTGCTGGAAAAGCACAGCATCCGAGGAGCAGGAGAGTCGACGTTTCGGGCATAGGCCCTTGATCAGGAATGTTATAGTCCAACAGGTTTATTTGACATCACGAGCTTTCAGAGCTCTGTTCCTTTACCACCTCAAGGTAACCTTGCAGGTTGAGTCAGTGGTTAGGAAGGCAAATGCAATGTTGGCATTTATTTTGACAGAACTTGAATATAAAAGCAGAGATGTCCTTCTCAGGTCTGTCAGGCTCTGGTCAGACCACATTTGGAGTATTCTGTGCAGTTTTGGGCCCCGTATCTCAGGAAGGATGTACTGGCCCTGGAGCGTGTTCAGAGGAGATTCACAAGAACAGTCCCAGGAATGAAAAGCTTATCGTATGAGGAATGTTTGAGGACTCTGGGTCTATACTCGATGGAGTTTAGAAGGATGAGGGGGGATTTGATTGAAACTTACAGGATATCGAATGGCCTGGACAGAGTGGATGTTGCGAAGATGTTTCCATTGGTAGGAGAGACTAGGACCTGAGGGCACAGCCTTCGAGTAAAGGGAAGACCTCTTAGAATGGAGACAAGGAGAAACTTCTTCAGCCAGAGAGTGGGGAATCTATGGAATTCACTGCGACAGAAGGCTGTAGAGGCCAGGTCATTGAGTATATTTAAGACTGATTTAGATAGGTTCTTGAGTATCAAAGGGATCAAGGGTTACAGGGAGAAAGTGGGAGAACGGGGTTGAGAAACTTATCAGACATGATTCAATGGCTGAGCTACTTGATGGGCTGAATGGCGTAATATCTGCTCCTGCATCTTATGGACTATAACCTGGTGTTGTGTGACGTCTGGTTATGTTCAGATGTACCTTTTGGCTCCTTTCATAAGTACCTCATGAGCAGCAACTCCCCCCTCACTGCAGTTAGAACTTATTTTATTTCTGTGCCATCTCAGCCATTGTCTTGTCTGCACCACGTCAAACCCTGACCCATCCCCAACACCACCCACACCCTATCCTCAAACCCTGACCCATCCCCAACACCACCCTGACCCATCCCCAACACCACCCACACCCCATCCTCAAACCCTGACCCATCCCCAACACCACCCACACCCTATCCTCAAACCCTGACCCATCCCCAACACCACCCACACCCTATCCTCAACCGCTTACCCATCCCCAACACCACCCACACCCCATCCTCAAACCCTGACCCATCCCCAACACCACCCACACCCCATCCTCAAACCCTGACCCATCCCCAACACCACCCACACCCTATCCTAAAACCCTGACCCATCCCCAACACCACCCACACCCTATCCTCAAACCCTGACCCATCCCCCACACCACCCACACCCCATCCTCAAACCCTGACCCATCCCCAACACCACCCACACCCTATCCTCAAACCCTGACCCATCCCCAACACCACCCACACCCTATCCTCAACCGCTTACCCATCCCCAAAACCACCCACACCCTGTCCTCAAACCCTGACCCATCCCCAACACCACCCACACCCCATCCTCAAACCCTGACCCATCCCTAACACCACCCACACCCTATCCTCAACCGCTTACCCATCCCCAAAACCACCCACACCCCATCCTCAAACCCTGACCCATCCCCAACACCACCCACACCCTGTCCTCAACCGCTTACCCATCCCCAATACCACCCACACCCTATCCTCAAACCCTGACCCATCCCCAACACCACCCAACCACTGCACCCTGTCCTCAAACCCCCATCCATCCCCAACACCACCCACCACTCACCCACTGCACCCTGTCCTCAAACCCCCACCCATCCCCAACACCACCCACCACTCACCCACTGCACCCTGTCCTCAAACCCTCACCCAATCCCCACCACCACCCACCCACTGCACCGTCCTCAATACCCCCCACCCATCCCTGACACCACCCACCCAGTCCTCAAAACCCACCCATCCCCAACACCACCCACACCCTATCCTCAAACCCTGACCTATCCCCAACACCACCCACACCCTGTCCTCAAACCCCCACCGATCCCCGACACCACCCACCCACCCACTGCACCCTTTCCGCAATACCCCCACCCATCCCCGACACCACCCACCCACTGCACCCTGTCCTCAAACCCTCACCCAATCCCCACCACCACCCACCCACTGCACCGTCCTCAATACCCCCCACCCATCCCTGACACCACCCACCCAGTCCTCAAAACCCACCCATCCCCAACACCACCCACACCCTATCCTCAACCGCTTTCCCATCCCCAACACCACCCACACCCTGTCCTCAAACCCCCACCGATCCCCGACACCACCCACCCACCCACTGCACCCTTTCCGCAATACCCCCACCCATCCCCGACACCACCCACCCACTGCACCCGTCCTCAAACCCCCACCGATCCCCGACACCACCCACCCACCCACTGCACCCTTTCCGCAATACCCCCACCCATCCCCGACACCACCCACCCACTGCACCCGTCCTCAAACCCCCACCGATCCCCGACACCACCCACCCACCCACTGCACCCTTTCCGCAATACCCCCACCCATCCCCGACACCACCCACCCACTGCACCCGTCCTCAAACCCCCACCCATTCCCAACACCACCCGCCCACCCACTGCTGCCTGTCCTCAAACCCCAACCCATCCCTGACACCACCCATCCACCCACTACACCCTGCCCCCAATCCCTCACCCATCCCCGACACCACCCACCCACTGCTGCCTGTCCTCAAACCCCCACCCATCCCCAACATCACCCACTGCACCCTGTCCTCAAACCCTCACCCATCCCCAACACCACCCACCCACTGCACCCTGTCCTCAACCACTTACCCATCCCTGACACCACCCACCCAGTCCTCAAAACCCACCCATTCCCAACACCACCCACCACCCACACACTGCTGCCTGTCCTCAAACATCCAACCATCCCCGACACCACTCACTGCACCTTATCCTCAAACCCTCAACCATCCCCAAAACCACCAACCACCCACCCACTGCACCCTGTCCTCAACCGCTTACCCAACCCCGACACCACCCACCCACTGCACCCTGTCCTCAATACCCCCACCCATCCCAAACACCACCCACCCACCCATTGCACTCTGTCCTCAAACCCTCAACCATCCCCAAAACCACCAACCACCCACCCACTGCACCCTGTCCTCATCCGCTTACCCATCCCTGACACCACCCACCCACTGCAGCTTGTCCTCAAACCCCCACCCATTCCCAACACCACCCATCCACCCACTGCATCCTGCCCCCAATCCCTCACCCATCCCTGACACCACCGACCCACTGCTGCCTGTCCTCAAATCCCCACCCATCCCCAACACCACCCACCCACTGCACCCTGTCCTTACCCCTCACCCATCCCCGACACTATCCATGCACTGCACCCTGCCCCCAATCCCTCACCCATTCCTGATACCACCCACCCACCCACTGCTGCCTGTCCTCAAACCCCAACCCATCCCCGACACTATGCACCACCCACCGCACCCTGCCCCCAATCCCTCACCCATTCCCGACACCACCCACCCACTGCACCCTGTCCTCAACCGCTTACCCATCCCTGACACCTACCCACCCACTGCACCTTGTCCTCAAACCCCCACCCATCCCCAACACCACCCACCCACCCACTGCTGCCTGTCCTCAAACCCCCACCCATCCCTGATACCACCCATCCACCCATTGCACCCTGCCCCCAATCCCCCACCCATCCCCAACACCACCCACCCACCCACTGCTGCCTGTCCTCAAACCCCCACCCATCCCTGATACCACCCATCCACCCATTGCACCCTGCCCCCAATCCCTCACCCATCCCCGACACCACCCACCCACTGCACCCTGTCTTCAAACCCCCGCCTGTCCCTGACACCACCCACCCACTGCAGCTTGTCCTCAAACCCCCACCCATTCCCAACACCACCCGCCCACCCACTGCTGCCTGTCCTCAAACCCCAACCCATCCCTGACACCACCCATCCACCCACTGCACCCTGCCCCCAATCCCTCACCCATCCCCGACACCACCCACCCACTGCTGCCTGTCCTCAAATCCCCACCCATCCCCAACACCACCCACCCACTGCACCCTGTCCTTACCCCTCACCCATCGCCGACACTATCCATGCACTGCACCCTGCCCCCAATCCCTCACCCATTCCTGATACCACCCACCCACCCACTGCTGCCTGTCCTCAAACCCCCACCCATCCATCCACCCACTACACCCTGCCCCCAATCCCTCACCCATCCCCGACACCACCCACCCACTGCACCCTGTCTTCAAACCCCCACCTGTCCCTGACACCACCCACCCACCCACTACACCCTGCCCCCAATCCCTCACCCATCCCCGACACCACCCACCCACTGCAACCTGTCTTCAAACCCCCACCTGTCCCTGACACCACCCACCCACCCACTGCACCCTGTCATTAATCCCTCACCCATCCCCGACACCATCCACCCAATGCACCCTGTCCCCAATCGCTCACCCATTCCTGACACCACCCACCCACCCACCCACTGCATCTTGTCCTCAAACCCCCACCCATCCCCGACACCATCCACCACCCACCCACTGCACCCTGTCCTTAATCCCTCACCCATCCCCGACACCATCCACCCAATGCACCCTGTCCCCAATCGCTCACCCATTCCTGACACCACCCACCCACCCACCCACTGCACCCTGTCCTTAATCCCTCACTCATCCCCGACACTATCCACAACCCACCCACTGCACCTTGTCCTTAATCCTTCACCCATCCCCGACACCATCCACCCACTGCACTCTGCCCTCAATCCCTCACCCATTCCTGACACCACCCACCCACTGCACCCTGTTCTCAATACCCCACCCACCACCCGTCCACTGTAACAGCCTTAGTCTTCTCACTCTTGCCTTGCGCAGTTTGCCGATAGGTCAGCTTTTTGGTCTTTCTGTTAAATGTGGGCTGCATTGGCAAAACCAACATCTGTAGCCTGTCCCCAGCGGCCCTTGAACTGAGTGGTTTGCTCGATCATTTCAAGGGGGCAGTGAAAGATCTGGGCCTGGAGTCATGTGTCGGCCAGACGGGGTAAGGATGGCAGATACCTTCCTTGAAGAGCTTTAGTAAACCAGCTAAGGAGTTTTACAACAATCAGTCATTGACAAATAAAACCCGAAAGGACACTGGATGCAGTAAATCTAAAACCAAAATTGAAGTTGCTGGAAAAGCTCAGCAGGTCTGGCCACATCTATGAGGAGAAGTCAGAGTTAATGTTTCGTGTCCAGTGACCCTTCCTCAGAAGTTCTGATGAGGTGATCAGTGATTGGCATTGTTTCTGAGGTTAGATTTCAGTTAAATATCTTAATTAATTGAACTTGCACTCCATCAGACACCGTGGAGTGCGTGTGCTTAGAGTATAAGCCTGGCCCTCTGGGGTCTGAGTGCCATTATCACTGTGCCACCATCTCTCCTCAAACAGCTCATTGATAGTTCCACATGCCCTTACCCTCCCAGCCTGATCTGCTGTCCTGTGCTCTCGAACTGACCATCTACACCATAAGCTGAAACCACAAAACAGCGTGTTTCTGTGTCTTAGGTCGCAGGTAAAAACACTTTCGCTCTTTTAGGGTCTGCTGTCTGGAATCCTTTTTCCCCTCCCCCATATCGTCATCCTCGCTCCCCTTCTCCCCACCATTTGCCTGAGCTAACTTCCGAATATGCCATTAGGCCCGTTCTTGTCTTCAGAGTCTATGAGCTTCTTTGTTGATGCATCTTCTCCAACAGGGTGATGGATATTGATATTGATATGGATACGGATATGGATATTGTGAGTCTGCTACAGCACATGGACTGCAGCAGTTCAGGAAGGCTTCTCCCTGCTACCATCTCAAGGGCAATTAGGGCTGGGGGGATTAGGAACAATAAATGCTGGGCCCACCCGGTGACACCTATGAGTGAATACAAAACCACCCTCTTGATGAGTGATGGTTGGCTCAGTGATTTGTGCAAACATGTGGAAAGTAATGGGTTTTTGTTGACTTGTGTGCAAAATGTGGGATTAAGTGGCCGACTGGAAGATGGCAGGGTTTTAAGAAAAAAACCCAAAAAACTACAGATGCTGGACGTGTGGGGTTTTTTTTCCCCAAATCCTGACTGAAAGCTGACTGAATTGCTGTTCTTTCTGTTTCAGAGTGCCTGGGGACATTGATGAAGTGAATGCCCTCAAACTCCAAGTTGACCAGTGGAGGATCCCGGAGAACCTTGCTGACCCTCATATACCAGGTAAATGCATTTGTCGCTCAGGATTGGAAAGGGGGTGAGGAACGGGTTTGAAGGGCTGAATGGCCACCTTTTGTTCCCGTCATTTATCTCTGAGTTGAACACATCCTGTGCAAATGCCTGAATCAAGTTATTTCCAGTAGAGCCAGGGGTTTAGGTGCCTGTAATTTAGTGAACAATATCTAGACCTTCCCATAATAGACCTTTCCTAAAGCCTTTCCTAAAGTATCCTGCAATTCTTTATTTACATTGTGCACGTGCAACCTCTTGTGGTAGAAGAGGGTACTGCATATCCAGTTTTTATTCCAAGTTCAGTCACATATTGGAGAAATAGAGGGGTCTGGTGGTTGTGCACTCCAATGTTTTTCTTCTCTCTTCAAGATGCTGCCTGACCTTTGATTATATTTAGCATTTTGCATTATTTCCTTGTCATGTTAATTAGCAACACTCCCTCACCTAAGATGACACTCCAGTCCACTCCTGAGGGAGTGCTGCTCTGTTGGATGTGCTGTCTTTCAGAGAATGTGTTAAACTGAGGCTCCATCAGCCTGTTGGGGTGCAAATAAAAGACAGCCCATAGTTAGTGTCGGAGCAGTTAGCCAATGTTTATTCTCCGAACAGCGGAAGCAGACAGACTGGCCGTTATCATGTTGTTTGTGTGCTGTGTATGAACTGGGTATTTCCCGTACCAACATTAGACTGCTATGGTAATATATCCCCAGACCCTCCAGTTTAATGCTTTAAGGACATGGTGACATTTAAATTCAATGAATACAATTCCGGAGTTTTGGGCTCTTAGGGTGCGATGGTAGCGTCACTAACTCAGAGCCAGGAGACCTAGATTCAAGTCCCACCTACTCCACAGAGGTGTGTAATAATGTCGCCAAAATAGATGTTTCAAAATGTCTGAATTCTAAAACTGGTCTCAGCGATGGCCAGAGCAATCATCATCGATTATTGTAAATACTCATCTGGTTCACAAAAGCCTTGTCGGGAGAAAAGCTCTTCGCTGTGGTGCAGAATGGGCTGTCCTTGGCCGTAAGGGCCAGCCAATGAAAGGAGAAATCAAAGTGTTGTGTTACCTGAAGAGCACTTGGTCCTTTTGGAGGATGGGAAAAAGTTCCTGATTGAATTGGATCGTGACAGCAAACTGAATGTAAATAATTTTTTAGGTATTTTGGACACACCACAGAAACACAGGAAGGCATTTTTATTTTCTGATGCAGGACTGCTTTGTGAGCACCCTACCTGGCCTCACACAGGGTCATACAGCACGGAAACAGGCCCTTCGGGTCCAACCAGGCCATGCCGAACGTAATCCCAAACTCGATTAGTCCCACTGCCTGCTAAACCGTTCCTATTCATGGACTTATCCAGGTGCCTTTTAAACATTGTAACTGTGCCCACATCCACCACTTCCTCAGGAAGTTCATTCCACATGTGAACCACCCTCTGTGTAAGAAAGACTTGCCTCTCATTGTCTTTTTTTAAATCGTTCTCCTCTCACTTCCAAAACGAGCCCCCTAGTCTTGAAATACTCCATCCTTGGGGGAAAAACACCTACCGTTAATGATGGCCGTACCCCTCATTATTTTACAAGGGGCCTTTTCCTTTTCTCATTGGGCCTGTGTATTTTTTTTGCCCCCCTGCAGCCTCACTCCTGAAACTGTGGTACCGAGAGCTGGAGGAACCGCTGATCCCTCAGAAGTTTTATCTGCAGTGTGTGAACAACTACGAGAATCCAGAAGCTGCTGTTGCTGTGGTTGCTTCTCTGCCTGAAATAAATCGCCTCGTCCTTGGTTACCTCATCCACTTTTTACAGGTGAGTATACCTGGGTGGTCAAAGATTGGCCACGTTACCCATCGCTCCCTGGCTTTGAGAGTTGTGCAGGCCAGGTGGATCAGCCATGGGAAATGCAGGGGCAGGGGATTGTTCTGGGTGGGATACTCCTGTTCGGAGGGTTGGTGTAGACTGGTTGGGCCAAATGGCCTCTTTGGGGGGGTGGGGGGAGCGAAGAGCAGAGGCAGATTCCATGTGCATATTTCAGGCTGAGATAGATTCTTGATCCGTTGGGGAATCAAGGATTACAGGGAAAGGGTAGGAAGGTGGATGTGAGGAATGTCAGATCAGCCATGATCCTTCTCCTATCTCTTCTGGTCTCATTGAAGGACCAAGACAGGCTCAGTGGGCCAAATGGCCTTCTCCTGTGCTGTAAGTGCTGCACCAGGCACTGGGGAATGGATACGGTATCCGTAACTTTTCATTCCTCTGTGTTTGGACATGAATGGCTGTGTTTAGGATAACTGGTGGAGGTGGAGGGAGAACAGAAAGCAGTAGGAAACAAAACAGGGGGAAGCGTTTACATTCACATACGGGAAAGGCTGTCGGTGAAGGTTGGATTGTAACTTTCCAGGGCATTGATAAATCCTGCGGGGAAACGTTTTTACAAGAGGGCTAAAGGGAGAAGTGCAGATGGGGTGTCTGGCTAACTGGAAGTCTCTATCAGAGAACCTGCATATGTGTGATGGGTCGAAGGACCTCCTCTTGTGCTGTATTCTTCTGAATATAATTCTGTCTCCTGCGTTGGCAGTATCTGCCCTCTCCTGTTAGGTCTGCCAGCCTCCGGCACTCCTATTGCCCCTCCAGGTTCAGGAGCTCTCATGCCCCTCTTAACTGGGTGAAACTTTGGCAGATAGCTTCATGATGGGCATCCACCCCCTCTCACATCTTGATTGGAATCCCATATGCCCAGATCCCTGATCTTCAGACTGGATCCCTTCAGGCAGCCTCAGAAAGAAGCCAGTAAGATCTTTCTCGGATGAAGTTTATTAACAACTGGGTCTTAATATCCTTGAAAGGACCTGTGTTCCTGACTTTGACACTGATTTTCCCAGACGCCTTTATACACGGGAAAGCTCATTTTTATCCTAAGAACCAAGCGACCAGGCAGTCCCTGGCAGGAACATCCTTGGCTTTTCTGGGCCCTTTATCTGCAGTTGATTAAATCAAGGAGACACGGGTTAGTTCAGTTCACAGAGTGCGTGGGATAAGTGAAAATAAAAAGCCACAGCTTCCCTTTGCTGTCACGAAACAAAACGCTTAAGAATTGGCGTTCTGAAAGAAGGGGTGAGCTGTTAACTTTTCTTTTCTCCTCTCTGAAACAGATTTTTGCACAGCCAATCAACGTGAGCAAAACCAAGATGGACGTCAACAACCTCGCCATGGTGATGGCTCCAAACTGCCTGCGCTGCCAGTCCGACGACCCCCGGATTATTTTTGAGAACACGCGGAAGGAGATGTCCTTCATCCGCCTGCTCATCGTGCATCTAGACACGAGCTTTGTCAAAGAAGAGTTGTGAGAGATCAGAGGTTCTGGACTGTGGGCCCAAGCGGCGAGCTCTTGTCGGCCTCTTGCCGCGGTCCCTTTGATGGTGTGGTGCGTGCGTTTGTACTCGGTTCTGCCTGCTTTTCCGGTGGCTGGACAATCACTCGTTGACGAAGAAATGTTGCCTCAAACCAGTCCCTGGAACAGTGACCACGCAGATCCATCCGTTTGTGCTATTGAATCCAAGTCATGTTTCCCTCTGTCGATGGTGCAGACCAAAGGCGGGGGAGATGCTGGGGCTTACTGTGTCTGAGATGTTATGCATGCAGTTTGTGTTCTCAAAACCTTGCGCCAATAATGATAATTCGAGTCTAATAGTTTGCGTGTGTGGGTGTAATTCTCTTTTTTTTTTGCACTGGTCAGAGTTAAAAAGATGCCTCATGACAGAGATAACCAAGCCATTGGTTGGATTGGGTTATCATTGCTCCTCATCCCCACCTTGCATTATCCAGCAGCTACTGCAATATTCCACCTTCCACTGCGTAGTAATGGAGGGAGGCGCAATAACATTGAGGCTTTGTGGGGCGGGGGGGGGAAAGGGGGGGGAAGAAGAGGCAGTTCGGGGAGACAGGAAAGCTGTCAATCTGAATTGTTGTGTGACTGAGCATCGAAAACAGTGAGGGGAGCTGGAAGTGGCTGTGTATGTGTGACTTTTTATTTTGTTTTCTTTTGTAAGAAAGAAAACGCACACTTTAAATAGACATTAACAAAGGTGTATGTGTGTCTTTTTTTCTTCTTGAACAAAGCGAGACATTTGCTTGTTTTAGTTTTTTTTTAAAAAAAAGCCCTCTTCCCTTTCCAGTGCCCTGTACTAATACTGAGCTCTGACTGTGATTGCTCAGGAGGGAATCCTCACAGCACGATTGTAAAACTCCAGCTGATGTTTCAAATGCCTTGGTAGCTGATGATGTAGTTGAGTGATTGAGTTTTTCAGTTGATATTGTTCTAGGAATTTTTTTATATTTAAATTCATCTGTATGATGCGGGTATTGCTGGTTAGGACAGTGTTTATTGTCCAGGAGAACGTTGTGGTGAGCTGCCTTCTTAAACCACTGCAGTCCTTGGAGTGTAAGCAAAGGAAAGTCAATGAGTGTCCTCCCGATATTCAGCCACCACAGAGGGCATTTTCAATGGTATGTGGCAGACAGTGACTCTGCTGCATGCAAATGCATGTCAAAGTGCATTCCATATTTGATTTTTATTGAATCGGTTTCCCAGCTTGGCCCAGTCCCGGGGGAATTCATCACATGTCCAGCGGCATGTACTCTCATTTTCAGCTGATGGACAATCCCGCTTCATCATCAATACCCTCGGAATTCAGGGATTTGCAACTTTTCACAGCCAACTGCGTAACTAGCCTTCAGTTCACGGCAGTACGAGGTTCTGAAACTGAAACTGAAACGTGCTGCCTGTGTGAAATACCCTTTGCTATGACAATCAGGGGGCTAATGATGTAATACCGAGTGAACCATACTAGAGTTTCAAAAGGCCTTTTTTTTTATTTATGTTCAAAGTACCTGGAAAGTGATGCGAGTGTTTGTCTTGAAGGCTAATTATTTCACTTCTTGATTTTTCTCTGGTAGACTGTTTGGAGTCTCACTGGAAACAGAACAGCCATCAATGTCTCTTGTTGCCAGAATATATGGCTGTAGAAAAAATAAAATAACCTTAGCCCCATAACCCACAGGAGTCTTCAACGATGCGATTGACGGCCTGGAGTCTAAAACTATAATAAAACAAACGTGCTCGGAGATTGCAGAAATCTCATACGAGGCTTCCACAGTCCCATCGTGACATTCAAATTGGATTTAGTAATTAAGGGGAACAAAGGCCCAGTGAATGTGGACATTTGCTTCGAATTAGCTCTCAACTTCAGGCACATTTTCAAGTTTAATCATTGCCACTTGAAACTGAATCAATTTACATTTTGATAACTGGATATCTTAATTTTCCAATTAAGGATGAACAAAAGCCATTATTAAATAGATTAACTGAGATGAGGCCCTGTTTGATCCATTGAATTTATGTTTAATGTAATAAGGAATGTTATTATTTTTAGTATCCAGTAGACTTTGAGAAGGCCAGATGGTGAGGTCTGTGGTCCTGCATGTCCATTATAAACATTTGTCCCTCGTTCTCTCCATACTTGGGTTGAGTGGGTGAAGTGATCCAGTTTGTACCCAGTCCCATGGGCACTCAACATGACCAGGTCTTGAGGAGGTACAAATGGTTCTGAGATGGGGTCATGCCAATTTAGTGCCTGTTCACTCTCTTGCCTTTCCGTCTAGTTTCTGTATTGGACTACTCGGGCTATACAGTGGAATTATACTCCTGAAGCTGGTCTTTTCCATGCAAGATTTGAAAGCAAAATGTGAACTTCTCATGAGTTTGCGTTGAGGCTTGGTAATTTCTCCCATTTGAAATTCAGCTTGGAAGGTCCACAGCACTTACCTGCTAACCTGGCTGTGATCACTCTCTCGGGGTGAGAAATTGTTTAGCCCTTGGAAAGGCTAAGTCAAATCCAAACTCTTCCCCCTCCTCCCCTCCCCATTCACCGTTGAGCGTTTATTGCTATTTTTCTGCAGTATAACTAGGCCAGTTTTACTAAACTATGGTTTCCTGTCTTCTTGATTGTGGCTGATCATGTGGCAGCTGTCCAATTTTTTTGTAATTATTATTTTTAGAATGTGGTTCATTGCTGAATTGCAAATATCTGTCTTGTGCCTAAAACATCTGTGGATGAGGGCTCGTTCTCTGAAATTGTGTTGTAAGTTTTGAGTTCACTTGTTAGTTCCAACTCCAAGGCGTTGCTTTCAGATTTGGAAAATCGGAAGACGATTAAAAATTGTACACTCGGATCTGAATAGACAGGTTCTGATATTCCACGTAAACAGTTGCTTTCTGTTTTAAGATGAGGCTGAGTGAGACATTATCTTTGTTATTGCTTCCTCACTAAGGTATTCTAGACCAAAAGCTAATGCTGTGAGGTACCATCAATATGACAGATCCCATTTAAGAATGAGGTTTATTACGTTCACTGAAGTTGCTGATCAATTGTATTGCAAATGCAAGAGTGCCAAATTTCAAAGGATCACAGTGGGATGATTTGGTATTCTTGCATTTGTTCAGATAGATGCAAGACAAAATGCTTTGGCATTGTGTGTGTCTCTCTCTTTCCCTCCTTCCCGCTCTCTCTGTCTCTGTCTCTTTCTTCACAAACTCATTCTCTCACACCTACTCTATCTGCTTCTCTCTCTCTCTCACACTCACACACACACACACACACACACTCGGCCTCTTTCTCTCTCTCCTCCATCGCTCTCTTACACCCACTTACTCTCTCTTTCTCACACTCACATGTCAACACACTCTCTCTCGCTCTCTGTCTCGCTGTCTCTCTCTCTCACTCTACAGCAATATTTAAGTTCTGTGCTACCAAGTGACTCTATGTTGCAAATATTTAATTTTGAAATCAGTTGCCTACAAGTGGCCTGGTTCTGAGGCCTTGCCAATTAAGCCTATGCCTTAACAGGAGAATGATTAAAAGTTGACCAGTCTGATAATGCTGCTAAAACTTTAATTCAAACATTTCTCACCCCTTCCACCGCCCACCAATCTAGTTTATCTGGTTAAACGTTTAATGTATGATATTTCTTTTGCCTGTAATTTCTGTGGTTTTCCCTCCCACATTCTCCCGAGGCTAATGTTGATCTCGGCCGCAGAGTCTAGTTTCAGCAGTTGTTAAGATGTCCTATTTTTATAATAAAAAAGATAGCTTTTCCAAAAAACATCTTTCTGAATTGCAGCTTGCTCTATTTATATATTCCTCTTAAGTTTATATTTCTGCTATATAACTGTACAAAATATATTTTAGAATTGTTCTTCACATAAAGGAATGTGTGGTCTAACCTTCAGTGAGAGGATGTGTTATCAAAAAGGGAAAGTGTCTGTATAATTATGTACAATTAAACATTGATGATTATTACAGTTGTGCAGCTAATTATCCTGGTAGAACATCTTTTTTATCTTTTGCCAGACTGTACACTTTTATTAGCAGAAGGTATTTTACCTCCTCCCCTTTCTCATCCACCCTCATTACTCCCTACATTCTTGTTACTCCTCAAGAACTTGTTACTGCCAATGCCCCTGTTACTCCCCGCGATCATGTTACTCCCCATGCCCCGTTTCTCCCAGTGCCCTTCTTACTCCCAATGCCCCTGTTACTCCCTGTGCCCATTACTCCCCACGACCCTGTTATCCCAATGCCACATTACTCCTCGCAAACCTGTTACTCCCCGTGCCCGTTACTCTCTCTGTGCCCCATTATCCTGCCCCCATTTGACCCCCACCCTGACCCTCATCACACCCCAGCTGGAAGCCTTTTCTATCCCTGGGGCTGAATGATCTATCCCTACACCTTGTGTTAAGGTGGGGGTGGGGGGGGGGTCAGGCATGAGCCCACAGCATCTAAACACTGGTGTAACACAGCACCATATGGAAGCCTGATGACAGATTGACCAACCATGGACATTTTCTTCAGTGCCCCCTGACCTTCCCACTTTCCCTGGAAAGATCCATTTCCCGCTGACCCATGCATTGAAATCGAGTGGATCAAGATACCTCATAGTTTTGCCCTCCCAGTGACCTACCAGGCCAAAACCACCTGCCATTGCTATGTAGAGCCGTGCAGAATTGAATCTCCCCTGTTTGGTTGCTCTTGTGGGTGGCATTCACTGCCTTGAAGTCAGGTTAGTGGATTGAGCACAGCAATTAGTCTTAGTGGTCCTGGGCCAGAGAAGTGGGGAGGGAGTTAGCCTTTTACTCCTGGCTCTGATTGAGTAAGCCCCACTAGAGGTGTGCATGTGTAAGACGCTGGTTCAGGACTGGTCTCGATGGTCTCTGTAGCTGAATAGCTTCCAAGGCTGAGGAATTTCCTTGCCCTCACCCATGGCGTGGGCCGAATAGAGCAAGGTACCAAGTACGTGTCGCTTTCCCTTGAGTCATCAACATGGCCCCCACCCTTTGCCAGGCGGGAGTTGGTGCTTTTAGGATTGGAGGAAATCAAAACTCCGTCGATGCCCTTTTAAAATGTCTCATTGCACCGTTGGTGGGAACTAAAGCAGGCCAGTCAAACGGCCACATAGTTTGAGGGTGAGATTATTTGTATAATCCACCTCGCTGACTGAAGAACCTTTCTGGGTCTTTGTGCTGCCTCGTGCATTCTACCGTTTTATCTTGGTGAAGGGTTGAATTTTAACTCGGGCAGGGCTGGAAAATCTAGGGGATCAGATGGATGGCTGTTTCACAGCCCACTGATTGGGTGAGTGTTAACAGTCTCCCCATCTGTCGGGGAACTGAAGGGATCAGGTGAAGTGTCAATTACAGCTCGCCTGCTTCCAGTCTGTGCGGAAGGTAACATTAAATGTAAATTTAGGATTGCCATCTAATTACTCAGCTGAGGATCTTAGTTAAAATCAGGCCCACCCCACTCCCCATGTTGCTGACTTTATGCCCCCTTTGATTATGTAAAGTAATTCAATTCTGCGGAGGTACTAAACGGACAATAATTTACATTAATTTTGTGTTCCTGCACATAATACAATATCTGGTATTACACTACTGGAAATTTGTAAATATAGTTTTGTTTAAATATTTCTGTACAAATACAAAGGATTCTTTGTGATGGACAAGATTGCCCCAAAATTGGTGCTGGGGAAAATTAAAGTCACTGAAAATAAGCAGATGGCTTGAGTAACAATAGAGTTAAAATTAAACCTCTGAATATCCAGGTGGTGGGAATACACATAGCCATTGTAGCTTTAAAGAATAAAAAACCTCATTTATTCATTTTCTTTCCATTTCCCCACCAGGTATTTACTTAAATATCAGTTGTACAGTCTGAAGGGAGGTTGAATATGGCTTAAATAATAAACTCAATGTGGAATTGACTTTCTGAATGAGTAAATGGGGAAAGGGCTTTGCCTGTGTGTGCATTGTATGGAAGACTGTCTTATTAAAAGCAAAACCAAATATGTAACCACTCTTGAATCTGTTTCTTTTTTGTACATTGTGCTGTCTGAAATATGCATTAGTGTTAATGTGTAAAACTGTGTTGTAAACTTCCCTGTAAACATTGCTGTTCATGTTTTGTTTTTTGTAATTGTTTTCTTTGCACTTGGCTTCCCTTTCATGCTGTGATATGTTAATGCTTTTCGACAGGTTGTATAAAAGCAGAATAATTTTTTTTTGTGTACACTGGATGTTTCTTTCCGCAACAGAAATGTAAATAAAAACTGCAAAATTCTGACCTTAAAAGATCTTGAATGTTTGCTGTTGTGAGAGTCCAACGTTTACAGTTAGAGCATTAATGTTCACAAGTGGAAATGTGTGTACACTAACCATAAACAAATACTGCTGTTGTTAAATGTCCAAAATAAATGACTCTTCATTTTGAATTTCTCCATGTATTTTTTTCGTGGGCGGCATGGTGGCTCAGTGGTTAGCACTGCTGCCTCACAGCACCAGGGACCCAGGTTTGATTCTAGCCTCAGGCTGTGTGGGTTTCCTCCGGGTGCTCTGGTTTCCTCCCACAGTCCAAAGATGTGTGGGTCAGGTGAATTGGCCATGCTAAATTGCCCATAATTTTAGGTACATTAGTCAGAGGGAAATGGGTCTGGGTGGGCTACTCTTCAGAGGGTCGGTGTGGACTTGTTGGGCCGAAGGGCCTGTTTCCACACTGTAGGGAATCTAATCTAATTAGTGAGTGCTGCGGAACCAACCTCTGCCACCTGAACAGTTGAAATAGAGAACATGCACCAGTGCTGCTTTCTACTCTGTTAATTTTGTTTTAACTTGTACCTTATCAACCTGCATTCTTGATAAACCAATAAAAGAAACTACCGTGATGTTAGAGTATTTAAGGTATAATCGCGAGGTGTATCCGAACTAGCTACTGTATCAATTACACAGTGTATTTTTACACTGATTTCAAGAAGTTCATGTTTTGACATCGATTTTGTTTTTGAGGATGTTGATGTGTCGAAGTTTTGCTTGGTCAGGGTTTAGTGCGGTTGGCGTTATCTCTTGATCAACCTGAATATTTGATCAGCCAGCACACTCCTGCTCCGGTAGGTGCTGGTTAATAAAAGGTTTGCTGTACATAGGTTACACAGGCCCTGATGGAACACTCAGTCCTCCTTTCTGCTCTAATATAAACATTCAACAAGTTTGACAGCTCCTGGAGGGGAATCTTTCTCTTTAGATATTTTAAATCTGCTCACAGCTGTTATAACACACCTCTGGAGGAGGTAGGATTTAAACCAGGGCCTCCTGGCTGAAAGTTTGGGACACTACCACTGTGCTACACCAGCCCCCCTTTTCATTCAGGGACTAAAGTTCAATTTGGTTGAAAGTGGTACAGAATGGCAGGCTCACTGGTGCAGTACTGAGGGAGGATCAATGGTCTTCAAGGCTTGATGTATTCCTTGTTCGCGCATGCATTCAAGTTTGCGAGAACACAACCCACAGTGTACATAAGTTCCATCAGTGTTTTCTGTCAATTGCGAAGAGAGGATTTACTTGGTCAATTATTAATCTCTGGGTCCAGATCAGTTGAGAGGAAGGGAATTCCTGCTAAGTCATTTAAGGAGAAATAATTTCAGACCATTGGCATTGATGATGAGCGTAGAGGATGGGAGGTGCTGACAGTATGATTAGATTGGATTCTCTACAGTGTGAAAGCAGGCCCTTCGGCCCAATCAGTCCACACCGACACTCCGAAGGGTAACCTACCCAGAACCATTTCCCTCTGACTAATGTACCTAACACTATGGGCAATTTAGAATGGCTAATTCACCTGACCTGCACCATCTTTGGACTCTGGGAGGAAACCCACACAGACACGGGGAGAATGTGCAAACTCCACACAGACAGTCGCCCGAACCTGGAATCGAACCGGGGACCCTGGCGTTGTGAGGCAGCAGCGCTAACCACAGTCCCGCCCCATTAGTTAAAGGCTCAAACTGGACAGAGCGTTGCCCTATGAGGACAGATCTCAGAAGAGGTTGATTGTGTTGGGAAGGTGACAGAGGGATTGAGCTGAGCTGGGCAGAAACACTCACTTTAAAATCAGAAGATTGAAGAAAGAGAGGAATTTGGTGACAATCTGATCCTTAGGGAAGTGATACAGAGCAGACTGTGGGTTCATTAGTCTTTGGGTCCTGAAGGATCCCATCCTGGAGTGTTCGAGGATGTTGCTAATGAGGTAGCAGATACATTGGCATTAATTTTCCAAAAATTGTTAAGATTCTGGAAAGGTTCCATCATGACAGGAAATAATAACGAACAGCAAAAGTAACTCCTCTATTCAAGAAGAGTTTGGGGGTGGAGAACAGAAAACTACAGGCCAGTATTACTTAAATGGAAAATTAATTCAGATTTCCAGGTGCAGAGGGATCTAAGTGTTCAAGTTCATAAGTCACAAAAAGTTGCAATGCAAGAATAGAAAGTGATTAAGAAATCTAATGAAATGCTTTTGCTTATTAGGAAAGGTATTGAATATAAAAGTAAGGAGATTACACCTGACTAAACAGGGCATTGAGAGACCACATCTTGAATACTGTGCACAGTTTTGGTCTCCTTGTTTGAGGAACAATGTAAATACATTGAAGATGGTTCAGAGGAGGTTTACGAGATTGAGACCCCCGATGAGTGTGAGGTATCCTCTGAGGAAAGTTTGGACAGATGGGAATTGTTTGCACTGGGGTTTGGAGGAGTAAGGAGTGACTCAACTGAAGTTTCTAAGATCCTGAACAACTTTGACAAGGTGGAAGTGAAAAGATTAGATTCCCTACAGTATGGAAACAGGCCCTTCGGCTCAACAAGTCCACACCGACCCTCCGAAGAGTAAGCCACCCAGACCCATTTCCCCCTGACTAATGCACCTAACACTATGGGCAATTTAGCATAGCCAATTCACCTGGCCTGCACATCATTGGGCTGTGGGAGAAAACCGATACAGACATGGAGAGAATGTGCAAACTCCACAAAGGCAGTCACCTGAGGGTGGAATTGAGCCCAAGTCCCTAGCGCCGTGAGGCAACAGTGCTAAACTCTGAGCCACCGTGCCACTCCTAGGGGATGTATCCTCTTGTGGGTAAACTAGGGGGCACCGTTTTAGTACTCGGTGTCATCTTTTTTGGATAGTGATGAGGAGACACTTTCACAGGTGCCTCTGGAATTCTTTGCCTCAGAATGTGGCGGAGGTGGAGTCAGTGAATATTTTAAAGGCAGAGGTAGGTAACTTCCGGTTCGGCAAGAAAATCAAAAGTTATCAGAAATAGGAATGTGAGTTAGAATACAACAGTTCAGCCATAGACTTATTGAATGGCAGCGTAAACTCAAAAGGGCTGAATGGCCTAACTCGTGTTTGTAGGTTTTCAAACATAAATACGGTGCATCATTCTCCTCAGTCAGGCAATCAAAACCTTCCTTTCATCTTTACCAGTCAAACGACTGAGACATCCTGTCAGGGAAACTTTAGAATATTCCTATGCCCTCAACCTCCAACTACATTTACTTATAATTTGGGATTGTATCTTTTAATTGTAAGAGTATTTAGGGGAGGCAATGGCCCAGTGGAATTATTGCAGGACTGTTAATCCAGAGACCCAGGTAACATTCTGTGACACAAGTTCAAATCCTACCACAGCAGATGGTGAAATTTGAATTCAATAAACACATAGAATTTAGAGTCTAATGATGACTATGAAACCATTGATAATTATTGGTAAAAATCCTATCTAGTTCACTAATGTCCTTTAGGGAAGGAAATTGTCATCCTTACCTGGTCTGGCCTACATGTGACTCCAGAGACACAGCAATGTGGTTGACTCTTAACTGCCCTCTGGGCAATAAATCCTGGCCCAGCCAGTACCACCCTCATTTCTGACTGAATTTTAAAAAACCCAGACCCTCATAAATAAAAAAGAATCTCTTAACTGTATAAGTGACCTGACAAGATGCCATAGATTTAGTGTAACTTCAGTCTTTAACTCTATATCCCTAAAATTAAACCCAGTGGTCTGTTTGCATGATAATTGCTTTGCTCACCAGTAATGCTGCCTTTTAATGAGTATTCTCCTCTTTCTATGAATATTGTGGGGAGAGATTCCTCCCCTTTCTCAAACAGTGTTTGATGGTCTAGACTGGAGCACGCTTCATAAACTGGAATTTGAAATGAGTGAACACTTAAGAAACAGTGAACACTCCTTGGAGTGAATGAAGTTAAAAATCTCACAACACCAGGTTACAGTCCAACAGGTTTATTTGGAAGCACACTAGCTTTCGGAGCGTCACTCCTTCATCAGGTGGTTGTGTGAATGAGTTGCTCTTCATTCTTTTCTTGGGATCTCAACTCACCTTGCAACTCTGGGTTTGTGCTAAAGCAAATGGATTATCTATTGCTGAGAAATTTGAAATATTGAATAAGTTAAACAAGAACTGAGTTGAATTTAAGCAGAATTTATCTGAAGGCACCTTAAAAGTGGACTTTGAACTGCTTTGACTATTCTGCTGATGTGAATTATTTTATTTGTTCATGGGATGTGGGTATTGCTGGCTAGGCCAGTATTTCACAGAATCACAGAATTGTACCAGTGCAGAAAGAATGAATAAATTAAAAGGTATATTAACATATGGTCCCTTCCCCTCCCTTGCCAGCTTTCCTCAGGGACGATTCCCTTCAGGACACCCTCGTCCACTCCACCTCCACATCCAACACCTCCCCATGGCACACACCCATGCCATTGCAGAAGGTGTAACTCCTGCCCAGTTACTCCACCCCCTCCTCACTATCCAGGCCCCACATACCCCTTCCAGGTGCAGCAGCGATTTCCCTGCACTTCACTCCACCTAATCTCCTCCAATTGCGGTTCACAATGTGGTCTCCTCCACACTGGGGAGAGGAAACGCAGGATGAGTGACCATTTTGGGGAAACACCCATGTTCTCTCTGAGTTTCCTGTTGCCTGCCACTTTAACGCACCACTCTGTTCAGTGGCTGGTATCACTGTCTCAGGCTAGCTGCAGGGCTCCAGTGAAGCTCAGCGCAAACTGGAAGAACAACACCTCATTTTCCACTTGGGGACCTGCAGCCTTCAGGACTTAATATCAAATTCAATAATTTTTGTGTCTCCTAAAGCCTTTACCCATCCCTGAACCTAGGCCCTGTCATGATATGGGCTGCCTTATCTACTCACTGTCCCCGTTATTAGATTTTCTCCTTCCTTGACATATGATCATCCATCTTTAGTCTGCATGTCTTTTTCTCTCTCTCTCTGGGCTCAGTCTTCACTTATCCTGTCACTCCTTCCCCATCACTCCTTCCCCATTCACCTCATCCCCTGCCTTCAGCATATTTATCACCTTTTCGAATCTGCTACTAGTTCCGAAGAAGAAATGCTGACTCTGTTTTCCGTTCACAGATGTTGCCAGAGCTGCTGAGTTGTTTATAGAAATCATAGAATCCCTACAGTGCGGAAACAGGCCATTCAGCCCATCAAATCCACACCAAGCCTCCAAATAGCAACCCACTCAGACTCACCTCCCCATCCCAACCTATCTATGCAACCCTGTATTCCCCATGGCTAATCTACCTAACCTACACATCCCTGGACACTACGAAACGTCTCCTGCTTGTCCACCTATATGTATACACAGACATAGAGATGTCATATATATACATGAACAGTCATGTGTATACATGGATTATACACATGTATACACGTGACTATTCATGGATACAGACGTGTATACACAGACATGCATATACACCGACACAGACATTCCTATACACTGACAGTCATGTGTATACACGGGCACTGACATGTGTATACACAGACATTCACGTGTATACACGGGCACTGACATGTGTATACACAGACATTCACGTGTATACACAGACATGTATATAAAGTCATGTGTATACACAGTCAGTGATGCATATACATAGACACTGATGTGTATATACAGTCATGCGTATACACGGACACTGACATATCAAAAGTGGGCGGCACGGTGGCACAGTGGTTAGCATTGCTGCCTCACAGCGCCAGAGACCCGGGTTCAATTCCCGCCTCAGGCGACTGACTGTGTGGAGTTTGCACATTCTCCCCGTGTCTGCGTGGGTTTCCTCCGGGTGCTCCGGTTTCCTCCCACAGTCCAAAGATGTGCAGGTCAGGTGACACATGACCATGCTAAATTGCCCGTAGTGTTAGGTAAGGGGTAAATGTAGGGTATGGGTGGGTTGCGCTTCGGCGGGTCGGTGTGGACTTGTTGGGCCGAAGGGCCTGTTTCCACACTGTAAGTAATCTAATCTAATATAGAATATGTACATACAGTCATGCATATACACGGACACTGACGTGTGTATATACAGTCATGCTGTATACACAGACACTGTCGAGTATATACATCCAGTCATGTGTATACACGGGCACTGACATGCGTATACACAGACCTTCATGTGTACACATGGACACTGCCATGCTTATACTCACACATACTTGCCTATACACAGACATTCGTGTGTATATACGGTCAGTCATGTGTATACACGTCATTAACATGTGGACATGAACACACGTTTATTGAAGACACGTGTCTCTTTCTGGCACATGGTACCCTCTCCATTTCCTTGTATCAACCTCCTGAGACGTGCGCGTGCGTGAAGGCAGCGGCCGGTTCCGGTGACGAGGGTGGGCTAGCAGCCGGGAGGACGGGCTGAAGGGCCTGCCGGGGCTTTGGTGGTTGTGGGGGGGGGGGGGGGGTCGAGGAGCAGGGTGCCCGGCCGCGCACGCGCTGAGGGGTGGAGGAGGGAGTCTCGGCGCGGTGTCCGCGAGGCGGGTACACCCAACCCTGCTTCTCCCTGACCGGCGGCGCGCCCTGGCCAATGGGCAGCGCTGGATTGGCGGCGCCGGCCAATGAGAGTCGGTGGGCGTGGCCTGCTCGGTGCCCCCCCCCCGGTGTTCGGTTGACGCGCGGGGTCCGTGGCCGGGTTGTTGTTGTTGTTTTCAAATCCGAAAAATAACAAGAAAATAAACCCCCCCCCCCCGCTCCGAGCCCGCAGCCCCCCAACCCCCGGGCACTTTGCAAGCCGCCTCCCTTTGCATCGCCGCGAATGCAGCCGGAGCCCGAGCTCTGCCTTTGGATGCGATCTCGGAGAAGCCGGGAGAGAGAGATAATCAGGATTTTAATCTTCTCGGGAGTTTGGAGGCAGCAGGAGGTGAAATAAAAAAAAACAGGAGTCGTCACAGCTTCGAGCAGCATGGACACGGCGAGGTGAGAGTGACTAACGGGGTCAATATTACCCCCCTCCCAGGGGCTCCCGGGGGTAGGGGGTAGGGGGGGGGGGGGGAGAGGGGACAAGGTCCTGCCCCCGAGGGTGTGGGGGGGCAAGAAGGAGCCCTCTCCCCGGGGGGCGGCGGCGGCGGGACAGTGAAGCCACCCGCACCCAAAGGAACGAAGCCGCCGGCCAATTGCCGCTGCATTTGGAGGGAGCCCCTTTTTCGGGGGGGTTAGGGGGTGGGGGGAGATGGCCCCGGCTGATCGATGGTGGATGGATGGATCGAGCGACCGGTGATTGGTTGATTGGCTCGGGGTTTGTTACATTCTCAATGATACACCGAGTGTCATCGGCAACGTCACAGAGAGAGTGATACACTGGCGCCGAGCGCGGGAACTGAGGCCGCACCCCGTTCCTGGTCAATACCCCATCCCTGGGTACACACTCCCTACCCATTCCCCCCCCCCCGGGTACACACCTTCCTGGTAAATACCCCATCCCCGGGTACACACTCCCTACCCACCCCCAGGCTACACACCTTCCTGGTAAATACCCCACCCCCTGGGTACATACCTTCCTGGCAATTATCCTACATCCCCCCGGGTACACACCTTCCTGGTAAATACCCCACACCCAGGAACACACTCCCTACCCAATCCCCCCCAGTACACACTCCCTACCACCCCCCGGACACACACGTTCCTGGCAAATACCCGGACCACCTAGGTAAATACCCCCATCCTGGTAAATTCCCCTCCCAATCATACAAACCCCTTCTCCCAGTACGTATTCGGCTTCTTCGCTAAATACCCCACCAAGTAAACAACTCCCCTCCCCCGCAAACACACCCACTAACAAATACCTCTCAGTAATCCCCCCCACAGAAAAACCTTCCAGTAAACAACAACACGTCACCCCCCCCCCCACGTCCCCCAGTAAACAAACCCACATCATCCCCCCTGTCCCCCAGTAAACAAACCTACTTCACCCCCCTGTCCCCCAGTAAACAAACCTACTTCACCCCCCGTCCCCCAGTAAACAAACCTACTTCACCCCCCTGTCCCCCAGTAAACAAACCCACCTCACCCCCCCCCACATCCCCCAGTAAAGAAACAAACCTCACCCCCCCCCACGTCCCCCAGTAAACAGAACCATCTCACCCCCACGTTCCCCAGTAAACAGACCCAACTCACCCCCATCCCCCAGTAAACAGACCCACCTCACCCCCCGTCCCCCAGTAAACAGACCCACCTCACCCCCCTGTCCCCCAGTAAACAAACCCACCTCACCCCCCCACACCCCCAGTAAACAAACCCACCTCACCCCCCCATACCCCCCAGTAAACAAACCCACCTCACCCCCCCACACCCCCCCACACCCCCCAGTAAACAAACCCACCTCACCCCCCAGTAAACAAACCCACCTCACCCCCCCCACATCCCCCAGTAAACAAACCCACCTCACCCCCCCCCCACATCCCCCAGCAAACAAACCCACCTCACCCCCCCCCACATCCCCCAGTAAACAAACCCACCTCAACCCCCCCCCACACCCCCAGTAAACAAACCCACCTCACCCCCCCCACATCCCCCAGTAAACAGAACAACCTCACCCCCCCCAGTTCCCCAGTAAACAGACCCACCTCATCCCCTGTCCCCCAGTAAACAGACCCACCTCACCCCCCCGTCCCCCAGTAAACAGACCCACCTCACCCCCCCCACATCCCCCAGTAAACAAACCCACCTCACCCCCCCCCCACACCCCCAGTAAACAAACCCACCTCACCCCCCCACATCCCCCAGTAAACAGAACCACCTCATCCCCCGTCCCCCAGTAAACAGATCCACCTCACCCCCCCACATCCCCCAGTAAACAAACCCACCTCACCCCCCCAACATCCCCCAGTAAACAGAACCACCTCACCCCCCCCAGTTCCCCAGTAAACAGACCCACCTCATCCCCCGTCCCCCAGTAACCAGACCCACCTCACCCCCCCGTCCCCCAGTAAACATACCCACCTCACCCCCATCCCCAGTAAACAGACCCACCTCACCCCCCGTCCCCCAGTAAACAAACCCACCTCACCACCCCCCCCCCCCGTGTCCCCCAGTAAAGAGACCTACCTCACCACCCCGTTCCCCAGTAAATAGACCCACCTCAACCCCCGTTCCCCAGTAAACAGACCCACCTCAACCCCCCCCCGTTCCCCAGTAAACAGACCCAACTCACCCCCCTCGTCCCCCAGTAAACAAATCCACCTCACCCCCCCCGTGTCCCCCAGTAAACAAACCCACCTCACCCCGCCACGTCCCCCAGTAAATAAACCCACCTCACCCCGCCACGTCCCCCAGTAAACAAACCCACCTCACCTCCCCACGTCCCCAGTAAACAAACCCAACTCACCCCCCCCGTTCCCTAGTAAACAAACCCAACTCACCCCCCTACGTCCCCCAGTAAACAAACCCACCTCACACCCCCCACGTCTCCCAGTAAACAGACCGACCTCAACCCCCCTGTGTCTCCCAGTAAACAAACCCACCTCACCCCCCCGTCCCCCAGTAAACAGACCCACCTCACCCCCCCGTCCACCAGTAAACAGACCCACCTCACCCCCCCGTCCCCCAGTAAACAGACTCACCTCACCCCCCCGTCCCCCAGTAAACAGACCCACCTCACCCCCCCGTCCCCCAGTAAACAGACCCAACTCACCCCCCTCGTCCCCCAGTAAACAGACCCAACTCACCCCCCTCGTCCCCCAGTAAACAAATCCACCTCACCCCCCCCCCCGTGTCCCCCAGTAAACAAACCCACCTCACCCCGCCACGTCCCCCAGTAAATAAACCCACCTCACCCCGCCACGTCCCCCAGTAAACAAACCCACCTCACCCCCCCGTTCCCTAGTAAACAAACCCAACTCACCCCTCCACGTCCCCCAGTAAACAAACTCACCTCACCCCTTCACGTCCCCCAGTAAACAAACCCACCTCACCCCCCCCACGTCTCCCAGTAAACAGACCGACCTCAACCCCCCCCCGTGTCTCCCAGTAAACAAACCCACCTCACCCCCCCGTCCCCCAGTAAACAGACCCACCTCACCCCCCCGTCTCCCAGTAAACAGACCCACCTCACCCCCCCGTCCCCCAGTAAACAGACCCACCTCACCCCCCCGTCCCCCAGTAAACAGACCCACCTCACCCCCCCGTCCCCCAGTAAACAGACCCACATCACCCCCCCGTCCCCCAGTAAACAGACCCACATCACCCCCCGTCCCCCAGTAAACAGACCCACATCACCCCCCGTCCCTCAGTAAACAGACCCACATCACCCCCCGTCCCCCAGTAAACAGACCCACATCACCCCCCGTCCCTCAGTAAACAGACCCACATCACCCCCCGTCCCTCAGTAAACAGACCCACATCACCCCCCCATCCCCCAGTAAACAGACCCACATCACCCCCCCATCCCCCAGTAAACAGACCCACATCACCCCCCCATCCCTCAGTAAACAGACCCACATCACCCCCCTGTCCCCCAGTAAACAGACCCACATCACCCCCCCATCCCCCAGTAAACAGACCCACATCACCCCCCCCCCCGTCCCCCAGTAAACAGACCCACCTCACCATCCGTCCCCCAGTAAATAGACCCACCTCACCCCCCCGTCCCCCAGTAAACAAACCCACCTCACCCCCCCCGTCCCCCAGTAAACAAATCCACCTCACACCCCCACGTCCCCCAGTAAACAAACTCACCTCACCCCTTCACGTACCCCAGTAAACAAACCGAAGTCATCCCCCGTCCCCCAGTAAACAAACCCACCTCACCCCCCCCCCGTCCCCCAGTAAACAGACCCACCTCACCCCCCCCGTCCCCCAGTAAACAGACCCACCTCACCATCCGTCCCCCAGTAAATAGACCCACCTCACCCCCCCGTCCCCCAGTAAACAAACCCACCTCACCACCCCCCCCCCGTGTCCCCCAGTAAAGAGACCTACCTCACCACCCCGTTCCCCAGTAAATAGACCCACCTCAACCCCCGTTCCCCAGTAAACAGACCCACCTCAACCCCCCCCCGTTCCCCAGTAAACAGACCCAACTCACCCCCCTCGTCCCCCAGTAAACAAATCCACCTCACCCCCCCCCGTGTCCCCCAGTAAACAAACCCACCTCACCCCGCCACGTCCCCCTGTAAATAAACCCACCTCACCCCGCCACGTCCCCCAGTAAACAAACCCACCTCACCTCCCCACGTCCCCAGTAAACAAACCCAAATCACCCCCCCCGTTCCCTAGTAAACAAACCCAACTCACCCCCCTACGTCCCCCAGTAAACAAACTCACCTCACCCCTTCACGTCCCCCAGTAAACAAACCCACCTCACACCCCCCACGTCTCCCAGTAAACAGACCTACCTCAACCCCCCTGTGTCTCCCAGTAAACAAACCCACCTCACCCCCCCGTCCCCCAGTAAACAGACCCACCTCACCCCCCCCCGTCCACCAGTAAACAGACCCACCTCACCCCCCCGTCCCCCAGTAAACAGACTCACCTCACCCCCCCGTCCCCCAGTAAACAGACTCACCTCACCCCCCCGTCCCCCAGTAAACAGACCCAACTCACCCCCCTCGTCCCCCAGTAAACAGACTCACCTCACCCCCCCGTCCACCAGTAAACAGACCCACCTCACCCCCCCGTCCCCCAGTAAACAGACTCACCTCACCCCCCCGTCCCCCAGTAAACAGACTCACCTCACCCCCCCGTCCCCCAGTAAACAGACTCACCTCACCCCCCCGTCCCCCAGTAAACAGACCCAACTCACCCCCCTCGTCCCCCAGTAAACAAATCCACCTCACCCCCCCCCCGTGTCCCCCAGTAAACAAACCCACCTCACCCCGCCACGTCCCCCAGTAAATAAACCCACCTCACCCCGCCACGTCCCCCAGTAAACAAACCCACCTCACCCCCCCGTTCCCTAGTAAACAAACCCAACTCACCCCTCCACGTCCCCCAGTAAACAAACCCACCTCACCCCCCCCACGTCTCCCAGTAAACAGACCGACCTCAACCCCCCCCCCGTGTCTCCCAGTAAACAGACCCACCTCACCCCCCCGTCCCCCAGTAAACAGACTCACCTCACCCCCCCGTCCCCCAGTAAACAGACCCACCTCACCCCCCCCGTCCCCCAGTAAACAGACCCACCTCACCCCCCCGTCCCCCAGTAAACAGACCCACATCACTCCCCCATCCCCCAGTAAACAGACCCACATCACCCCCCCGTCCCCCAGTAAACAGACCCACATCACCCCCCCGTCCCTCAGTAAACAGACCCACATCACCCCCCCATCCCCCAGTAAACAGACCCACATCACCCCCCCCGTCCTCAGTAAACAGACCCACCTCACCATCCGTCCCCCAGTAAATAGACCCACCTCACCCCCCCGTCCCCCAGTAAACAGACCCACCTCACCCCCCCGTCCCCCAGTAAACAGACTCACCTCACCCCCCCGTCCCCCAGTAAACAGACCCATCTCACCCCCCCGTCCCCCAGTAAACAGACCCACCTCACCCCCCCGTCCCCCAGTAAACAGACCCACATCACCCCCCCGTCCCTCAGTAAACAGACCCACATCACCCCCCCGTCCCTCAGTAAACAGACCCACATCACCCCCCTGTCCCCCAGTAAACAGACCCACATCACCCCCCCATCCCCCAGTAAACAGACCCACATCACCCCCCCCCGTCCTCAGTAAACAGACCCACCTCACCATCCGTCCCCCAGTAAATAGACCCACCTCACCCCCCCCCGTCCCCCAGTAAACAAACCCACCTCACACCCCCACGTCCCCCAGTAAACAAACTCACCTCACCCCTTCACGTACCCCAGTAAACAAACCGAAGTCACCCCCCGTCCCCCAGTAAACAAACCCACCTCACCCCCCCACGTCCCCCAGTAAACAGACCCACCTCACCCACCCGTCCCCCAGTAAACAGACCCACCTCACCCCCCCGTCCCCCAGTAAACAGACCCACCTCACCCTCCCGTCCCCCAGTAAACAGACCCACCTCACCCCCCCGTCCCCCAGTAAACAGACCCACCTCACCATCCGTCCCCCAGTAAATAGACCCACCTCACCCCCCCCGTCCCCCAGTAAACAAACCCACCTCACACCCCCCGTGTCCCCCAGTAAACAGACCCAACTCACCCCCCTCATCTCCTAGTAAACAAACCCACCTCACCCCCCCATTTCCCAATAAACAGACCCACCTCACCCCCCCGTCCCCCAGTAAACAAACCCACATCAGCCCCCAGCCCCCAGTAAACAAACCCACCTCACCCCTCCCCACGTCCCCAGTAAACAAACCCACCTCACCCCCCACGTCCCCCAGTAAACAAACCAACCTCACCCCCCCACGTCCCCCAGTAAATAAACCCACCTCACCCCCCCACGTCCCCCAGTAAACAAACCCACCTCACCCACCCACGTCTCCCGTAAACAAACCCACCTCACCCCCCCACGTCCCCCGTAAACAAACCCAACTCACACCCCCCCCGTTCCCCAGTAAACAAACCCAACTCACCCCCCCGTTCCCCAGTAAACAAACCCAACTCACCCCCCCCATCCCCAGTAAACAAACCCAACTCACCCCCCCCTACCCCAGCAAACAAACCCAACTCACCCCCCCCCCAGCAAACAAACCCAACTCACCCCCCCCATGTCCCCCAGTAAACAAACTCACCTCACCCCTCCACATCCCCAGTAAACAAACCCAAGTCACCCCCGTCCCCCAGTAAACAAACCCACCTCACCCTCCCACGTCTCCCAGTAAACAAACCCACATCAGCCCCCAGAAAACAAACTCACCTCACCCCTCCATGTCCCCCAGTAAACAAACCCAAGTCACCCCCCCACGTCTCCCAGTAAACAGACCGACCTCAACCCCCCCCCGTGCCTCCCAGTAAACAGACCCATATCACCCCCCGTCCCCCAGTAAACAGACCCACATCACCCCCCCCCTTCCCCCAGTAAACAGACCCACATCACCCCCCCCGTCCCCCAGTAAACAGACCCATATCACCCCCCCGTCCCCCAGTAAACAAACCCACCTCACCCTCCCCCCGTGTTCCCCAGTAAACAAACCCACCTCAACCCCCCGTCCCCCAGTAAACAAACCCACCTCACCCCCCCGTCCCCCAGTAAACAGACCCACCTCACCCCCCCGTCCCCCAGTAAACAGACCCACATCACCCTCCCCGTCCCCCAGTAAACAGACCCACATCACCCCCCGTCCCCAAGTAAACAGACCCACATCACCCCCCCCATCCCCCAGTAAACAAACCCACCTCACCCCCCCACGTCCCCCAGTAAACAGACCCACCTCACCCCCCCGTCCCCCAGTAAACAGACCCACCTCACCCCCCCCGTCCCCCAGTAAACAGACCCACCTCACCCCCCCGTCCCCCAGTAAACAGACCCAACTCACCCCCCTGTCCCCCAGTAAACAAACCCAACTCACCCCCCCCATCCCCAGTAAACAAACCCAACTCACCCCCCCCTTCCCAGCAAACAAACCCAACTCACCCCCCCCTTCCCCAGCAAACAAACCCAACTCACTACCCCCCATGTCCCCCAGTAAACAAACTCACCTCACCCCTCCACATCCCCCAGTAAACAAACCCACCTCACCCTCCCACGTCTCCCAGTAAACAAACCCACATCAGCCCCCAGAAAACAAACTCACCTCACCCCTCCATGTCCCCCAGTAAACAAACCCAAGTCACCCCCCCATGTCTCCCAGTAAACAGACCGACCTCAACCCCCCCCCCCGTGCTTCCCAGTAAACAGACCCATATCACCCCCCCGTCCCCCAGTAAACAAACCCACCTCACCCTCCCCCCGTGTTCCCCAGTAAACAAACCCACCTCAACCCCCCGTCCCCCAGTAAACAAACCCACCTCAACCCCCCGTCCCCCAGTAAACAGACCCACCTCACCCCCCCGTCCCCCAGTAAACAGACCCACATCACCCCCCCCGTCCCCCAGTAAACAGACCCACATCACCCTCCCGTCCCCCAGTAAACAGCCCCACATCACCCCCCACCCGTCCCCCAGTAAACAAACCCCCCTCACTGTCCCCCAGTAAACAAATCCTCCCCCGTTCCCCAGTAAACAGACCCACCTCACCCCCCCGTCCCCCAGTAAACAGACCCACCTCACCCCCCACCCGTCGCCCAGTAAACAGACCCACCTCACCCCCCCGTCCCCCAGTAAACAGCCCCACATCACCCCCCCCGTCCCCCAGTAAACAGACCCACATCACCCCCCGTCCCCAGTAAACAGACCCACCTCACACCCCGTCCCCCAGTAAACAAATCCTCCCCCGTTCCCCAGTAAACAGACCCACCTCACCCCCCCGTCCCCCAGTAAACAGACCCACATCACCCCCCCGTCCCCCAGTAAACAGACCCACATCACCCCCCCGTCCCCAGTAAACAGACCCACCTCACACCCCGTCCCCCAGTAAACAGACCCACCTCACCCTCCCCCCGTGTTCCCCAGTAAACAGACCCACCTCACCCCCCACCGTCGCCCAGTAAACAGACCCACCTCACCCCCCCCGTCCCCCAGTAAACAGCCCCACATCACCCCCCCGTCCCCCAGTAAACAGACCCACATCACCCCCCCGTCCCCCAGTAAACAGACCCACATCACCCCCCCGTCCCCAGTAAACAGACCCACCTCACACCCCGTCCCCCAGTAAACAGACCCACCTCACCCTCCCCCCGTGTTCCCCAGTAAACAGACCCACCTCACCCCCCACCGTCGCCCAGTAAACAGACCCACCTCACCCCCCCCGTCCCCCAGTAAACAGACCCACCTCACCCCCCCCCGTCCCCCAATAAACAGACCCACCTCACCCCCCCCGTCCCCCAATAAACAGACCCACCTCACCCCCCCCGTACCCCAGTAAACAGACCCACCTCACCCCCCCCGTCCCCCAGTAAACAGACCCACCTCACCCCCCCGTCCCCCAGTAAACAGACCCACCTCACCCCCCCCCGTCCCCCAGTAAACAGACCCACCTCACCCCCCCCGTCCCCCAGTAAACAGACCCACCTCACCCCCCCGTCCCCCAATAAACAGACCCACCTCACACCCCCACGTCCCCCAGTAAACAAACTCACCTCACCCCTTCACGTACCCCAGTAAACAAACCGAAGTCACCCCCCATCCCCCAGTAAACAAACCCACCTCACCCCCCCACGTCCCCCAGTAAACAGACCCACCTCACCCCCCGTCCCCCAGTAAACAGACCCACCTCACCCCCCCGTCCCCCAGTAAACAGACCCACCTCACCCCCCCGTCCCCCAGTAAACAGACCCACCTCACCCCCCTGTCCCCCAGTAAACAGACCCACCTCACCATCCGTCCCCCAGTAAATAGACCCACCTCACCCCCACCGTCCCTCAGTAAACAGACCCACCTCACCATCCGTCCCCCAGTAAACAGACCCACCTCACCATCCGTCCCCAGTAAATAGACCCACCTCACCCCCCCGTCTCCCAGTAAACAAACCCACCTCACACCCCCCGTGTCCCCCAGTAAACAGACCCAACTCACCCCCCTCGTCTCCTAGTAAACAAACCCACCTCACCCCCCCCATTTCCCAATAAACAGACCCACCTCACCCTCCCGTCCCCCAGTAAACAGACCCACCTCACCATCCGTCCCCCAGTAAATAGACCCACCTCACCCCCCCGTCTCCCAGTAAACAAACCCACCTCACACCCCCCGTGTCCCCCAGTAAACAGACCCACCTCACCCTCCCGTCCCCCAGTAAACAAACCCACATCAGCCCCCAGTAAACAAACCCACCTCACCCCTCCCCACGTCCCCAGTAAACAAACCCACCTCACCCCCCACGTCCCCCAGTAAACAAACCAACCTCACCCCCCCACGTCCCCCAGTAAATAAACCCACCTCACCCCCCCACGTCCCCCAGTAAACAAACCCACCTCACCCCCCCACGTCCCCCGTAAACAAACCCACCTCACCCCCCCACGTCCCCCGTAAACAAACCCAACTCACACCCCCCCGTTCCCCAGTAAACAAACCCAACTCACCCCCCCATCCCCAGTAAACAAACCCAACTCACCCCCCCCTTCCCAGCAAACAAACCCAACTCACCCCCCCTTCCCCAGCAAACAAACCCAACTCACCCCCCCATGTCCCCCAGTAAACAAACTCACCTCACCCCTCCACATCCCCCAGTAAACAAACCCAAGTCACCCCCCCCACGTCTCCCAGTAAACAGACCGACCTCAACCCCCCCCGTGCCTCCCAGTAAACAGACCCACCTCACCCCCCCGTCCCCCAGTAAACAGACCCATATCACCCCCCCGTCCCCCAGTAAACAGCCCCACATCACCCCCCCCATCCCCAGTAAACAGACCCACCTCACACCCCGTCCCCCAGTAAACAAACCCACCTCACCCTCCCCCCCGTGTTCCCCAGTAAACAGACCCACCTCACCCCCCACCGTCGCCCAGTAAACAGACCCACCTCACCCCCCCCGTCCCCCAGTAAACAGACCCACCTCACCCCCCCGTCCCCCAATAAACAGACCCACCTCACCCCCCCCCGTCCCCCAATAAACAGACCCACCTCACCCCCCCCGTACCCCAGTAAACAGACCCACCTCACCCCCCCCCGTCCCCCAGTAAACAGACCCACCTCACCCCCCCCGTCCCCCAGTAAACAGACCCACCTCACCCCCCCCCGTCCCCCAGTAAACAGACCCACCTCACCCCCCCGTCCCCCAATAAACAGACCCACCTCACCCCCCCGTCCCCCAATAAACAGACCCACCTCACCCCCCCGTCCCCCAATAAACAGACCCACCTCACCCCCCCCGTCCCCCAGTAAACAGACCCACCTCACCCCCCGTCCCCCAGTAAACAGACCCACCTCACCCACCCCCGTCCCCCAGTAAACAGACCCACCTCACCCCCGCCCGTTCCCCAGTAAACAGACCCACCTCACCCCCCCGTCTCCCAGTAAACAGACCCACCTCACCCCCCCGTCCCCCAGTAAACAGACCCACCTCAACTCCCCCGTCCCCCAGTAAACAAACCCACCCCCCCGTCCCCCAGTAAGCAAACCCACCTCACCTCCCCATTTCCCAGTAAACAAACCCACATCACCTCCCCCGTGTCCCCCAGTAAACAGACCCACATCACCCCCCCGACGTCTCCCAGTAAACAGACCGACCTCAACCCCCCCCACCGTGTCTCCCAGTAAACAAACCCACCTCAGCCCCCCCATCCCCCAGTAAACAAACCCACCTCAGCCCCCCCCATCCCCCAGTAAACAATCCCACCTCACCCCCCCGTCCCCTAGTAAACAGACCCACCTCACCCCCCATCCCTCAGTAAACAAACCCACCTCACCCCCCAGTAAACAAACCCATCTCACCCCCCCATTCCCCAGTAAACAGACTCACCTCACCCCCCCACGTCCCCCAGTAAACAAACCCACCTCACCACCAACCCCAAGTAAATACCCCCCTTCCCGGTACAAATGCACAATACAGTCGCAGAGTCCTACAACACAGAGACAGGCCCTTTGGCCCAAACTGGTCTGTGCTAACCACTAGCCCTCCAGTAAATGAACCACAACACCCCCTCCCCCCCTCAAGTATCTCACACCACACAGTCAAACCTTATTCTCCGAGACCCCACTCTCCCAAACCACAGTCTACCCAACCAGTAATCCCCTTCTCTCACCCCAACCCCCCACCTCACCCTCTCGCCACCTTGTTGAATTTCTCCCAATCCCCCCTCCTACTCCAATCCCACAGCCCTCTCTCCCACCCCTCTCCCACCCCTCTCCCACCCCTCTCCCACCCCTCTCCCACCCCTCACCCACCCCTCACCCACCCCTCACCCACCCCTCACCCACCCCTCACCCCCTTCTCCTCAAACCCCTACCCCCTCCTGCGTAAACATCTACAACACATTTGCTCTTTGCCCACACCCCTCTCCCTCCTCCCACCCCCAATTTCACACTCCTTCCTTCCCGCACCCTCTCCCTGTTGCCCCACCCCCACCCTATACCCCAAACCCACACCAGTGCTCCCTCACCACCCAGGCCCCTCCTCCCACACCCCACATTACCCCTCCATCACACAGAGCCCCTTGCTGCACGCAGACCCCTGTTATCTCCCTTCACATAGATCTTATAAGACATGACTGACCATTTTTTCCTTTTACCCTGCCCTGCCAAGTCCCCTAGTTAAAGGGGCTGTCACTTAACCTCGTTGTATATTGATCGGAAACTGCATCCCAAACAGGAGTCACTTGGCTGAAAGGCCATTCTTTCAACACATTAACCCCATTTTCCAGTCACCATGGGAATACCTTTACCCTGAGTGTTCATTCAACTCTCTCTCTCCTCCAGCTGGAGCTCCTTCTGTCAACTGCTTTTATTTAGTTCCCTTTTGAATGGTTTGTCGAAACTTGGTGGAAGGAAAGAAAGAAAAATTGCTTCCTCATCCCTTCCTCTTGTTCTTTTGCAAATCACTTTAAGTGTGTGAGCTGTTTACTGTCCAAACAGCTTCTCTTGTTTTAATCGTGATCTGTTTTTACTCAAGTAAATGTCCTAGCTTTCAGTCCTTAGCCTCAGATTCCCCACTCTCTCTTTCCATAACTGATATCATTCTGCTGAATCTCTGTCCCCTCAGCAAGGCCTTGACATTTCCTCGAGAATGTGAAATATCTGTATTTATCACAAATCTGTTTGTTTTTCTATGTGGAGGAGAACGTTTTCTCTTCCTGATTGCTTCAAAGAAGGAACTTGCTGATATTTAAAAGCAAGATACTTGCAGGGGAGAGAAACCAGTAGGATAGCAGGCAGTGGGTGATGGAGCCAATGGCCTCTTCCTTTATTTTAACATCATTTTTGCGTCACCAACGCTCCCTCCCCAAAAGAATAGAAATCCCTAATCTGTCAACACCAGCTTCCCTCGGTGACACTGGGTTAGAAATATCAGACTTTGATCAATTCTTAGATTGCATTCTGCTGTTTCTCACAGATTGTAGAGCAGAGGCAATCAAAGCCTCTCCCTCTGCATGAGGATATACTACTCAAGAGGGTTGGAGGCCCTCACTCAGCAGCGTAGGAGATTTGCTCCTGGTATATTTGCAGTTGGGAGTTGCCCTTTTTGAGGGTAACCTTGCATCCACTTCGGTTTGTTGGATCGAGGGTGGCGCATACCGGCTTCGCAGGAGGTGGTGCCTCGAGGGTTGGGTAGGCGAGGGTTGTTTGGACTCTAGATTAGAGTGGTGCTGGAAAAGCACAGCAGGTCAGGCAGCATCCGAGGAGCAAGAAAATCCTTGTTTGGAGGTTCGTGTGCTCTCCTCAACACCTCGCCATCGCCGCTGCACATTCCCAACGTGTGCTTGCTCCCTCCCTGGAAAACCCTCGCTTTTCTTGCTCGATCACAAGTCAGGCTTTCCTGCGAGTCAGTCAGCGGTGGGATTTGACTTCTTGAGGGAGAATTTGAGGACGTCCCTAAGAGGTTGTCCTGAGAGGTTCCTGAAATGACTGAGGTTTTGTTAATTAGTGCATGTATCTGGCACATCAGCATGTCCTGCCCAGTGAGGCTGGTTTGGAACAATTAGCCCATCAAGGAGTGGCTCAGTGGTTAGCACTGCTGCCTCACAGCACCAGGGACCCAGGTTCAATTCCAGCCTCGGGTGACTGTCTGTGTGGAGTTTGCACATTCTCCCTGTGTCTGTGTGGTTTTCACCCAGGTGCTCCGGTTTCCTCCCACTGTCCAAAGATGTGCAGGTTAGGTGATTTGGCCATGCTAAACTACCCATAGCATCGAGGGATGTGCAGATTAGAAGGTATTGAGAAGATTTGTAGTTCTGGATGTAGGTTTGCTCGCTGAGCTGGAAGGTTTGTTTTCATCATCAACAGGCCTCCGAATGAAGCACTGGTGGCATGGCCCACTTTCTATTTATGTGTTGAGGTTTCCTTGTGTTGATGTCATTTCCTGTGGTGACATCATTTCCAGTGGTGATGCAATTTCCTATTCTTTTTCTCAGGGGTGGTAAATGGGATCCAAGTCAATGTGTTTGTTGATAGAGTTCTGGTTGGAATGCCATGCTTCTAGGAATTCTCATGCGTGTCTCTGTTTGGCTTGTCCTAGGGTGGATGTGTTGTCCCAGTTGAAGTGGTGTCCTCCCTCATCTGTATGTAAAGATACTAGGGAGAGTGGGTCATGTCTTTTTGTGGCTAGTTGATGTTCATGTACCCTAGTGGCTAGTTTTCTGCCTGTTTGTCCAATGTAGTGTTTGATACAGTCCTTGCATGGTATTTTGTAAATGACATTAGTTTTGCTTGTTGTCTGTATAGGGTCTTTCAAGTTTATTAGCTGCTGTTTTAGTGTGTTGGTGGGTTTGTGGGCTACCATGATGCCAAGGGCTCTGAGTAGTCTGGCAGTCACTTCCGAGATGTCTTTGATGTTGGAGAGAGTGGTTAGGGTTTCTGGAGACGTTTTGTCTGATTGTTTGGGTTTGTTGCTGAGAAATCGGCAGACTGTGTTCATTGGGTACCCATTCATTTTGAATACACAGTATAGGTGATTTTCTTCTGCTCTGTGTAGTTCCTCTGTGCTGCAGTGTGTGTTGGTTCATTGAAATCATGTTCTGCTGCGGCTTTGTTTGTGGGTGTTGAGATGATTGCTTCTGGAGTTCAATATTTGGTCCATATGTGTTGTTTTCCTGTAGACGCTGGTTTGAAGTTGTCCATTGGTTGTTCGCTCTACTGTGACATCTAGGAATGGCAGTTTGTTGTTTTCCTCCTCTTTAGTGAATTTTATGCCAGGAAGGGTATTATTAATGGTCTTGAAGGTTTCCTCGAATTTGTTTCGTTTAGTGATGACAAAGGTGTCATCCACATAGCGGACCCAAAGTTTGGGTTGGATGGTTGGCAGAGCTGTTTGTTCAAGTCTCTGCATTGCAGCCTCTGCTAAGAACCCTGATGTCAGAGATCCTATGGGTGTTCCATTGGTTTGTCTATAAGTTTAGTTGTTGAAGGTGAAGTTAAATGTGTAGGTTAGATGAACTGCCTAGGTTCGTAAGCCATGTAAATACAGGGTTGCAGGGAGAGGTTGGGGAATGGGTGTAGGTGGGATGCTATTCGAAGGGTTGGTGTGGACTCGATGGGCTGAACAGTCTGTTGTCACGCTGTCGAGATTCTGTGAATGTGGGGAAGGGAATTGCTGCTGGATATTTTCTGTGGCAGCAGCCGTGGATGCTGGGTCTGTTTGAGTGATTTGAGGTTTCAGTTTGTCCAAATCTCTCGCACCTTGCCTAGTTCCAGTTGGGGGGCCTTGGGTAGTAATCCAACCACTTTCTCTTGAGTTGGCATGTCACCGTGACACGTATGTTTGGAGACCCTCTGTGGATTTGGAAGGGTTGAACTGTGTTGTGTAAGCACTTCCTTCCCGCTGGGCGGGAGTCCGTGCTGTTTGAACATGTGTTTAACCGGATGAACGTGGGAGAGCAGAGTGGCTAAGTCAGCTGCGGTTTTTACTCTCCGTGAATTCCTAATCTCTGCCGAGTAATTTCCTTCAGGGAGTGCAGCCAACCAGGGCAAAAATGAGTTGTTGTCAAAAAAGAATGTTCTCAGTCAGCAAAATTCCCCAAGATTCAAAAAAAAAACTGCAGGACAGAGGGAGGGACACCTCCACACTCCGTAGTGATGTGATGTGGAGCCAGAACCTCATTGAGTTTCTTCCCACCTCCACCCCACCCCCCCCCCCGCCCCCCCCCACCACCACCACCCCAACCAACACCCCAACCAACACCACCATCACCATGGCACAGGTGGGTATATTCTTGTTTACCAATGGGAGGGTAGGAGATTTCTCAGCAATATGCAAGAATGTAAAATGGAGGTTAAAATCAGATCAGCCTGAGCTTATTGTGTGGCAGAGCAGGCTCAAAGAGCCTGTGCTCATTCCATGTCGGTATGGTGGATACACTCGCTGGTGTAGGCAATGTACTGACTGCCCGGTGAATAATAACCCCCCTGGAAAAAATACCGGAGAAAGGAGCCAGCATACTATTGTATTGTAGCATTATATTGTAGGGGGGTAGTGGGTTTGGTTAGCACAGTTGGCGGGATGGCTGGTTTGCAGTGCAAGGTGATGCCAATATCATGGGTTCAATTCCCACACCTGCTGAGGTTACCATCAATGCATCTTTGTCACAGCCTCTCCCCTTGTCTGAGGTATGGTACCCTCCGGTTAAACCACCACCAGTCCTCTCTCTCTCTCTCTCTCTCTCTCTCTCTCTCTCTCTCTCTCGTCAGGTAGGATTTGCCGACTTTACCTTTATTTACAAGTTATCTGGAGATAAGGAGAGGCATTTGTGGCAGGTTGTAAGGAGAGTAGTTTTTTTGTTTGAAGTGAGCTGGCAGTAGTGTAGCACCTGGATGGGGTGATACTTCAGTATGGGGAAGGTGAGGCCTGCAGATGCTGGAGAGCAGAGTCAAAGAGTGTGGCGCTGGAAAAGCGCAGCTGGTCAGGCAGCACCCGAGGATCAGATTCCCTACAATGTGGGAACAGGCCCTTCGGCCCAACAAGTCCACACCGACCCTCCGAAGAGTAACCCACCCACACCTGTTTCCTTCTGACCAATGCACCAAAAACTATGGACAATTTAGCGTGGCCAATTCACCTGACTTGCACATCTCTGGACCGAGGAGCAGGAGAATCGAGTTGAAGAGCTTATGCTCAAAGCGTCGACTCTCCTGCTCCTAAGATGCTGCCTGACCAGCAGTGCTTTTCCAGCACCACACTCTTCAACTCTGATACTTCAGTACGTACAGTTGCTTAGCACCTTGTGTTAGTGCTTTGAGGCATTGGGCGTGATGAAGCAGGATAGTGGGACAAATTCAGTTTGGGATAATGGTCAGCATGGACTGGTTGGACCGAAGGATCTGTTTCCCAGCTGTGTGACTGTATGACAAAAAGAACTGAAGGTCATTCTTCAGTTTGTTTAATAAATGCCATCTGATCCTACTGTAGTGTCAGGTGTTTGTGGTTACTGTGTTCCCTGAGGGCATTCTGTTACCCAGTTGACTCTGGAATATGTAAAATTGCTTATTGCTTTGCCTTACCAAACAACAATGACTTGCATTTGTATAAGCTCTGTTTTAAAAGAAAACCTCAAGACACTTCACAGGAGCTCTTTGCACTTTGAGTTGGGTCACTTGCTAATATCTCCTTTCCTGTGTCAGAAAGGCGGGTATTAAAAGTCTCACTGGAGGCGAGGTGGAGATGTAGAGCGGAATGAAGTCCTTAATTTAGAGCCTGGACACCAAAGGCACTGGATGAAGCAAACAGGAGATCCACCAGGTCAGGATTGCGACTATGGGAGATTAGAGACAGGGAGGGGTTTGAGCAGGAGGCTGAGAATTTTAAAATGCATGAACTGGGAGGCGATGTCGGTCAGTGAGCGATGGAGTGAACAAGATGTGGTGTGAGATAGGATACGGGACAACAGAGTTAAGAATGATTCACATCGTGTACCATCTTCAGGGTGCACTGTGTCAACGAACTCAGCTTCCGTATCAGCGATCCCTCCCGGTGAACCGGACAACAGCAGAAGTCGCATGTCTTCCTAGTTCCCCTCCAAGCCACTCAATGCCGTGTTGTGGAACTTTATTGTGTTCCTTCACTGTCGCTGGGTCAGAATCCTGCAGCTCCCTCCCTTGGGGTGCTCTGAGGCTGCCTGTACCGTAGGGAGTGCAGCCGTTCAAGAAAGTGGCTCACCACCGTGTCTTCAAAGGAATGGGCAATAAATGATGGCCCTGCCAGTGCTGTCCACATCTCCAGATAGATGCAGGGAGGGTGTTCCCGATGGTGGGTGTGTCCGGAACCAGGGGTCACGCGCTGAGGATTCGGGGAGGACCATTTTGAACAGAGGGAAGGAGACCACAAAGAGTGGTGAGCCTGTGAGATTTATTACACTGGCAGTATTGATGCCCAAACATTGATTGTATTCAAGAGGTGGATAGATATAGCTCTTTGGGCAAATGGGATCAAAGGCTATGGGAGAAAGCAGGATGAGGTTATTGGACAATCAGCCATGGTGGTGATGAATGGCGGAGCAGGCCTTGAAGGGCCAAATGGCCTCCTCCTACTCTTCTATGTTTCTATGAACAAACAGAAAATGGATGAGCTCAAGTTCAGAGAGGGCAAGCAGCCGGGAGAGCAGTGGACTAGTCAGTTCTGAAGAAGGGTCACTGACCCTGAAACATTAACTCTGATCACTGTCCACAGACCTGCTGACATTTAGCAGCAATCTGTGTTTTTGTTTCAGATTTCCAGCATCTGCATTTCTTTTAGTATTTTTGGATCAGGGTGTTGATTCAACAGAAACCCTTAGGTTAGAGTGTTTGATGTAAGCACTGAATTTTGGTGGAGCATGTTGCTAGCGAGTCACTTGGCTTTACTCATTCACGCTGGAATATGCAATCAGGAACTGCGTTTCTTCATCCACTCAGCAGTTGGCATGAATGTTGGCCGCTCAGCGAATAGCCACTACATTCACTGGCTAACATGCTTCCAAAAGCTAATATTGGGTACCTAGGAGTTGAGTTTGCTTCCTTGATTGATAATATGCAAAGTGAAGCATACTGTTTTTCACTCAGAAGGAATGATTAGTGGGTGTGAGATTGTAATTCCAGAACAGTCAGCTCATCCATTGGATGGTAGAGCTGGGAAAGCAATCATTGAATGGTTGGCATCTGCTGGGGATTCACTCCTTTCCTGGTCTCCTCAGCGATGGAATTGAACCAGGATTACAGTTCAGGTATTTCGCTTGATTTTAATGTTTTGTCAGGGAGTTGGCAGTGCGCCCTGCCACGCAGTTTACCCAATGGTTCTCTATAAAGATTGTCCTGAGTGATGTGACTTTTGAAACCGTCACAACCAGTTTGGGAAGGGTTAAACTGTGTTGGCTTCAAAGATATTGACACTTGAGAGCTGGGCTTCCTCTCTGTCGTCAAGACAACTGCTCCCCCTCCCTGGATTGTTGCCCTCTGCCTCACTCTCCTAACTTACTGAAGCCCTCATCTGTCTTTGGTCCAGTTTTCAGCTCCCCATCTCCCCCTCAGTCTCCATGTCAAATTATGCCTGAATGTACCAGGTGAAGCACCTTGCAATGTCGTAGCACGTTGAAGGCGCTATGTAAATGGAACTCATGGTTAGTGAATGACATGTCCACTTTTAAGCCAAAGGTTGACTTTGTCTGGTTTTGGGTTTCTCAACCCAAGGGCAGTACAGTGGCTCAGTGGTTAGCACTGCTGCCTCACGGCGCCAGGGACCTGGGTTCAATTCCAGCCTCAGGCAGCTGTCTGTGTGGAGTTTGCACATTCTCCCCGTATCTGCGTGGGTTTCCTCCGGGTGCTTCGGTTTCCTCCCACAGTCCAAAGATGTGCAGGTTAGGTGAATTGGCCATGGGAATGCAGGGTTACAGGGATAGGGTAGTGGGGCAGGTCTGGGCGGGATGCTGTTTGGAGGAACGGTGTGGAGTCGGGCCAAATGGCCTGTTTGCGCACTGTCGGCTTCCAAGATCTTATGAACCCTGGGCCTATCCTGAACGTTTCAATGCTGAACGTGCATACATGCTGCGCAATAATATTCCTGGCATTGCTGCATATCTGATTGGAACTGTTTTGCATTTGACTGCCAGAGAGCTGCTCTATCCAATACCTGCGTCAGTAGGAACCCAGTCAGCTCCGTCTGAGGCTCACACGCTCTTGCACTTTGTTTTGCCGCGTTACAACATGAAAGTACACCATGGAGATAGTCCTCAGTCTGTGCTACTGTTTTATGTTCCATCTGATCCTTCACCTACTCACTTTATCTAAAACTATTAGCGTTTTCTATTCTTTTCACCTTCAGACACTTATCGAGTTCCCTGTCAAGTGTATAGAATTACTACAGGACAGAAGAAGGCCATTTGGCCCATTCTAACCATACTGGTGCTCTACATGTAAAACTTGCATCCACTGCTCTGTGCAGGAGCACTTTCTAACTGTTCTTTGTTTAAAGACTCTTTTGTAGCAATTCCTTAATCACTTTTATTCGTGACTGTCAGGTTCCCCACAACTGAGAAACACCTTCTCTGGTCTATCTTACTGATTTCCTTCTTAATTTAAAAGTCCATTATCATTCACTTCTCTGCTGTCTGTGGAGGAAGGAACCTCAGGTAATTTAGCCCCTTGTGGGAAGTTCCAGCCTCTCAGTTTTTAGTATCTTCTTTGCAATCATTATCATTTCCTTATTTGCAATCCACAGACCAGAACTGTGCATGGTGCCCCCAAATGTGGCGTAACTGTGTGGGATCCAAACTGGAGATTCCCCTCCAGTCAACTGTGATCCATAGAACCCCTACAGTGTTGAAGCAGGCCATTTGGCCCATTGAGCCCTCACCGACCCTCCCACCCTGTCTCGCAAACTCTGCACAGACAGTACTCCAAGGCTGGAATCGAACCTGGGTTTGTAGCACTGTGAGGCAGCCGTGCTGAGCCACTGTGACCCCCTCCCCCAAATAGTGGATAGATCAAATTTCAGTGAGGGTTTCAGATTGCTGTTTTGCCTGGAGAAAGGAAGGTCACAAGGTGATTTGATGGATGTGCTCAAAACCATAGTAGATGAAGACAGAATAAATGGGGGAGGTGGGGGGAGGGGGTGGAGGGTGTATTGGTCCTGATTGATCGAAAGATCGAGAGCAAGGGGCAACAGATTTAGGGTAATCGGCAATGGTGCCACATGGAAAAATGTTTTCTTGCAGTGAGTGGTCAGGAATGCACTGCCGGAGAGTGTGGTGGAAGTAGATTAATTCAAGAGAGAATTGGGTTATTATCTGAAAAGGAAGCGGTGTGCAACATTACAGAGAGAAGGCAGGAGAGTGGCACAGTCTGAATCACTCCTTCAGAGAGCCAGCATGGGCACGATGGGCTGAATCTCCTCCTGTTCTGTAACAGTCTGTGTGCTAGGAAGAGAGGAGGTTAGCTGAAGGATTTGAGATCAGAGCGAGCTATTTTTAGGCTGGAGTGGTTGGCGACAGATCAGTGCGGAAAACAATTTTTTGATCGAGTAGCATTTTATTTCACTGCGTGTCTTCATCAGAAGCCTCCCTTCATCGTGTGAACTGTCGGCAGGGCCAGCATTACTGCCCTTTTCTGTGTTTTGGAGATTCGTTTCCAGCCATGTAACTGATAAATGGTACTGTTGTATTGGTAGGAAGCAAGTAACAAACTGCCCATGGTTTTTCAGCCTCGAGGGTGATTCCTTGGTGAACCGATTGCCTGTGACCTTTATTGAAACGTACATCACAGGGGAGATGCAGAGAGGTTGTCTCCCCTTGTGGGAGAGTCTGGGGACCAGTGGGCAGGGTCTTAGAACAAGGGGGCTGGCCATTTAAGACAGAAATGAGGAAATTCTTCTAATCTGTGGGTAACGATTCTGTGGAATCTTTCACCGATGGCTGGCTCATTTAGCATATTCAAGGTGGAGGTTGATGGATTTTCAATCTGTAAGGATTATGCAGAAAATGGAGGTGAGGGTTATCAGCTCAGCATAGTATCATTGAATGATGGAGCTGACTCGATGGGCTGAATGGCCTACTTCTGTTGCCATGTTTCCTGGTCTGACGGCTTATGTTGCGATTGGGATTAATTTCACAGCGTAGTTTGTACTAACCCCCTCCAATCTCTCTCTGTTCTGTAGGAGCGATTTATTTTTATTCATTCACAGCATGTGGGTATCACTCTCTGGGCCTGTATTTTATTGCCCTGTCCCTAGTTGTTCTTGAGATGGGGTTGGTGGTGAGCTGCCTTCTTGAACAGCTGCAATCTGAGGGTTGGAGGGTTTGAGCTATAGGCAGAGGCTGAATAAGCTGGGGCTGTTTTCCCTGGAGTGTCGCAGGCTGAGGAGTGACCTTATAGAGGTTTATACAATCATGAGGGGCATGGATAGGGTAAATAGACAAGGTCTTTTCCCTGAGGTGGGGGAATCCAGAACTCGAGGGGAAAGATATAAAAGGGACCTCAGGGGCAACTTTTCACTCCGAGGGTGGTGCGTGTATGGAATGACCTGCCAGAGGAAGTGGTGGAGGCTGGTACAATTACAGCATTTTAAAAGGCATCTGGATGGGTAAATGAATAGGAAGGGTTTAGAGGGATATGGGCCAAGTGCTGGCAAATGGGATTAGACCAGGTTAGGATATGTGGTCGTCCTGGACAAGTTGGATCGAAGGGTCTGTTTCCGTGCTGTACATCTCCATGACTCTATGTGCTGTTGTTAGACCTGCAGTGCGGTTAGGGAAGGAGTTCAGGATTTTGACCCAGTGACATTTTCCGGGTCCAGTTGGCGAGTAGCTGAGAAAGGAATATGAAGATGATGGTGTTTTCCTTGTATCTGGTAGTAGTGGCTGTGGGTTTGAAAGGTACTGTTTAAGTAGCCTCTTTTATTTGGAAGCCTTGCTGTAGTTTCATTTATGAGCTTACCTTGTAGAGCTCTTGGATAATGATGATGTGTTCACAGTGTGAATGTTGGGTGAATAATTTAAAATAAAGACAGAGAATCTGGAGAAACTCAACAGGTCTAGCAGCATTTGTGGGAAGAGAAACATTTCAAATATGAATCTTCAGAACCTGTAGATAATTTACCTGTTTAGCGCCCTACTTAAATAGACTCATCTGAGGGAATAGACTGCTGTAAAAATGATCTGTTTGCCTGGAGGGGGCAATGGTGTCACAGTGATAATATTACTGTACTAACAACCCAGCGAATTACTAACTAATGGCAGCTGGTGGGATTCCAGTTCACTGACTAAGTCTGAAATGAACATTCCTTTCGATATTGGTGACTGTGAAACTATAACCAACTGTTATAAAAGTCCATACGGAGATGGTTTTGTGGTGCAGTGATAGTATTGGTAACTCTGGGCCAGAAGATCTGGGTTCAAGGTGTTTTGTAATGTGTCCCAGCAGGTGATTTGAAATAACTAAAATTCTCTCTGTCTGTTTTGTTAATGCACTTAAGAGAAGGAAGTCTGCCATCCTTACCCTGTCTGACCTACATGTGACTCCAGACCCACATCACTGTGGTTGACTGTTAACTGCCCTCTGGGCAATTAGGGACGGGCACCACAGGCAGGCCTCCTCAATGCTGCACACATTCCATGTTAGAATAAAGACAACAATGTCCCATACCATTAGGCTCATGCCAGATGTCCAACTTCCTGATTGACAGAACGATGTCGATAGTTCAATCATACATACCTGTGAGACTTTCCCCATTCTGCACTCTGACCATTGGCTGGAGGGAGGTGCTGCGTCAGGCCTGAGGGGAGTTGACTTTGTTCTGCTGTGCGTTTGCTAGTGATCAAGTCCCCAGAAGGTGCCAGAGAGCCCTCACTCTGACCCTGAGTTAGTTGGAATAGGTTTCTGTGCGTAAGTATTAAACAAAAATGAGTCAGAAACCTCCCAAATCTTGTACTTTAAGGGACTTTTTTAGAGAGAGACACACGCATACATATATATGAATTTCAAATTTCCCAGGAATTCCCTTTGGATTCAGCTGTGTAACTCCAGCTTGGCATGACTCTACCGATCACAAATGATGAGATAAGATCATAGATTACAGTCTGTTCTGATACAACGCGGTAGCTCAGTTCCTGTGCATTCCCACCTTATAAGAAATTTGCTTAACAGCAGCACCATTTATACCAGCAGGATCGTGGAAATTCCAAAGCATCTTGACAGCCACATGTTTCTCAATCAGCGGTCGAACTGTTGCGGTGTAGGATTTGTGCACAAAGGATTTGTGATAAAGCAGGTCATTTGTTTTAGTGAGTTTGGCTGTGGATCAGTATAGGGTAGGACACGCTGGAGAGTGCCTTTACTCTTATAGAGTCATACAGCATGGAAACAGCCCCTTTGGTTCAACCACACTGACCATGTTCCCAGTTCAGCTAGTCCCACCTGCCTGCGTTTGGCCCCTACCCCTCCAAATCTTGCAATGAAGGCAAGCGTGCTAAACTTCTTCTTAATCACCCTGTCTACATGTGATGCAAATTTCCAAGAATTACATCCCTGAACCACTAGGTGCCTGTTCTACAACATTACCCAGGGCTCTACAAATAACTGGATAAATCCTGCCCTTGTTTGTTTTACCAAAATGCAATACCTCGCATTTATCCAAATTAAACTCCATCTGCCACTCTTCAGCCCAATGACCCAATTGATCAAGATCTTGTTGTAATCTTAGGGAACCCTCTTTACTGTCCACGATACCACCAATTTTGGTGTCGTCTGCAAACCTAATAATGGTGCCTCCATATTTTCGTTCAAATTGTTTAGGTAAATAGTTCCATGGGATCTTTTCCATCCATTGGAAAGGACAGAGGGGGCCTCGATTTAACCCGTCTCATTTGACAATCTGTACCCACAACAGTACAGCATTCCTTCAGTGTTGCACTGGGGGTGACAGTGCTTAAGTCTTCAGAGTGCAGCCCGAGTCCCTGACCTTCTGAGGCAAGAGTGCTACCCATTGAGTCACAATTTACCCTGTCTAGATGTTCCCATCTCTCATCAGCTAAACCTGCCACCCTATTCTGTTCCTCTTCTTGCTTCTAATCCAGCTTACCTTGAAATATTCACTACCTGTGATTTGTCTGCTGGTGCCCTCTGTCCTCCTGGGATACTGCAACTGATGCATATTGGTGTCCCTGCTGGGAATGTATTTAATACACTCGTTCATCCATTTTACACAGAGACTGAAGTGTGTTGAAGATGTCCAGGAAACCTCCGAGCAGGCGTGGTATTACTTTTGAGGTGGGCGCAAGGCTTGAAGCACGTGATAGACTGAAGAAATGGTAAGTGCTGCATTGGATGGCGCCTGTTTGTTTAATGGTCTGCGTTCGGAGGGGGGGAAGCTGGCTGCTTGGTCCATCGTGCTCCTGCTGGAGTTTTCCCTTTCCCTAATTTGTTTTTGCAAATATTGAGAATTGAAGTTGGCAGGCCACAGACCTGGGATTGTGGGAAACAAAGACAGTAGGGCTGAGGTGCTGGGAATGCAGCAGCGGTGGAGCTACATCTATGGAGGGTCCACAGGGGAATTCCCAAGATTCGTGAACATCTTGAGTGAAGAAATGTTTCCTCCCCTTTGTCCTAAATGTTTGCACCCTCATCCTGAGACTGTGATTTTTTTTTGTTGTATGTTCTCCTGTAGAAACTGTTCTGACGAAGGGTCACTGGACCCAAAACGTTAACTGTGATTTCTCTCCACTGAAGCTGCCAGATCTGCTGAGCTTCTCCAGCAGTTTCTGTTTATGTAGCAACAGGAACATCCCTGGTTCCATCCTGTAGTCTTGCCCTGAGCGGCAGCCAAACAGGAATGGAAAAAGAAGCGTGTGGGGACGAGAAATTGGTCACAATTCCTGTCCTGGGGCCCATGGATTTTCCAACTGAGCGGGGTTTCTATTTGCTGCTGAACCAGTTCAACAGGAAGTAACTTTTATCCCCTTGCTGGAGCAATCATTGACCAAGTGGAAGTGGATTTAACATAAGGGAGAGAAGGTTCAGAGGGGATGTGAGGAAGTGCTGTTTGACCCAGAGAGTGGTTAGAATCAGGAACTTGCGGCCTGGAAGACTGGTAGGGGCTGAAACCCTCAGAACATTTAAGAGGTACAGCGGAGTTTTGTTTAAAACTGGCACGTGGGACCAGGAGTGTGCTGGTTGATCAAATAATCCAGTTGATCAAGAGGTTGCATAATCAATGTGAAAACACACACTCAGTAATAGAAATGTAATGCGGGGGTATACACAAAACTGTTATACTTTATTTACAGCATGAATCACTTCCACAATAATGCAATTTTTCCTTAAATAAAACTTAGTGGCAGAGACTTAGCATTCACACCCTGAATGATTACTCGGGCATCGCGATTAACAAATAAATATTTGAGGTATATAATGCTTGCCGGTTTATGGAGAGTGTCAGTTCTTAAAGTGCTGGTTGAAGTAATGGTTGTTGTATTGAGGTGTACACTTGTGATGTCAATGCATGCAATGGGTCAAGTGAAAAAAGGGGTTTGGTATCCTTTCCTTTATTGATCAGAGTATTGAGTACAGGAGTTGGGAGGTCATGTTGCAGCTGTACAGGACATTGGTTAGGCCACTGTTGGAATATTGCGTGCAATTCTGGTCTCCTTCCTATCGGAAAGACGTTGTGAAACTTGAAAGAGTTCAGAAAAGATTTACAAGGATGTTTCCAGGGTTGGAGGATTTGAGCTATAGAGAGAGGTTGAACAGGCTGGGACTGTTTTCCCTGCAGCGTCGAAGGCTGAGGGGTGACCTTATAGAGGTTTACAAAATTATGAGGGGCATGGATAGAATAAATAGGCAAAGTATTTTCCCTGCAGTCGGGGAGTCCAGAACGAGAGGGCTTGGGTTTAGGGTGAGAGGGGAAAGATATAAAAGAGACCTAAAGGGCAGCTTTCTCACACAGAGGGTGGTACGTGTATGGAATGAGCTGTCAGAGGATATGGTGGAGGCTGGTACAATTGCAACATTTAAGAGGCATTTGGATGGGTATATGAATAGGAAGGGTTTGGAGGGATATGGGCAGGGTGCTGGCAGGTGGGATTAGATTGGGTTGGGATATCTGGTCGACATGGACAGGTTGGACCAAAGGGTCTGTTTCTATGCTGTACATCTTTATGACTCTTAACTGGTAGAAAATGGGATTAGAATCGTTAGGTGTCTGTTTTTGACTGGTGTGGTTTTTAAAAAAAATTTTTGTATTGAAAAAATGTTTCTTTACAAAATTATAAAATTAAAAAATATGAAAATATAACATTACAACAATAAAAACAACAACAATAAACCAACTACTTTAGTACTCTACAGAATATCTCGCAACTACACTCATTGTACATCAATTAATCAATCAATAAATAAATAACGCTGCTCAGCGTAACAAGACCTCTGCTTTCAACCTTCAAGAGCACCAAATATTAAACCCATGTTTGCTCGAAATTCTTCCTCTCAGGACATCAGGCTTATTAAACCAAACTAGGCGAAAGTGAGAACTGCAGATGCTAGAGATCAGAGTAGAGAATGTGGTGCTGAAAAAGCACAGCAGGTCAGGCAGCATCCGAACAGCAGGAGAATCGATGTTTCGGGCTAAATTCCTTCATCAGGAAAGAGGCTGGGAGACCTGGAGGTGTAGAGAGAAATGGGAAGGGTTTGAGCTGGGGGTGAGGTAGCTGAGGGTGTAAGTGTTGGATGGAGGTGAGGGTAAAGGTGATAGGTCGAAGGGGAGGGTGGAGTGGATAGGTGGGAAGGAAGATGGAGAGGTGAGACAGGTTGTGAGGGCGGTGCTGAACTGGAAGGTTGGAACTGGGATAAGGTGGGGGGGAGGGGAAATGAGGAAGCTGGTGAATAATACTGTAGGGGTCCTTTGCAGTTCTGAGAGAGTGTGGCCCTCAGTTGAGGCAGGGCTGACTGTAGAGAGGTTAGGAGGTGGAGCACGGCTGTGAGTGTGGATCGGAGGATCCAGAAGGAGAACAGTTGCTGGAGGTTTTGAATTTGTAATCTCTACTAGTTGCATTGTTCAGATCCAAATTGTGCTGGTCTGAATATAGTTCCGAGTCCATGTGGGATCCATTGGTTCGGAGGGAGGCACTGAGGAAGGAGATGTGGCTGTGGTAGACAGTCTGCTTCAGGACGTGGCTGAAGAGCTTCAGGGCAGAGGGGGATGCAGTGAGAGAGAGAGAGAAACTCACTGAGATCCTTGTAGAGAGAGGAGGAGAACTTCTTCAAAGGTAGGCATCCTTGGACGAGGATTTGCGGTGAGGTTAACATCAAATAGGAGAAAGTGAGGGCTGCAGATGCTGTCGATCAGAGTCAAGAGGGTGGTGGTGGAAAAGCACATCAGGTCAGGCAGCATCCAGGGAGCAGGAACGTCGACGTTTCAGGCAAAGGCCCTTCATCAGAAATGAGGCTGGGAGCCTCGGGGGTGGAGAGATAAATGGGAGGGGGGGGGTGGGGCTGGGGGGAAGGTAGCTGAGAGTGCAGTAGGTGGATGGAGGTGGGGGTAAAGGTGATAGGTCAGAGAGGAGGGTGGATTTGATAAGTGGGAAGGAAGATTGACAGGTCATGAGGGTGGTGCTGAACTGGAAGTTTAAAATAGCGGACAGATCTCCTTCGGAATAATTCAAAAATGGCTGCCGTGTCTTCTAAAACTTTTCTGGCGCACTGTATTTGTAAGAAAGTCCAAAGGAATATGTTCCATAATTAACTTATGCCACCCTGACAGACCCAGGGAGTTCTCAGGCACCCAATACATCAGAATGTTCTTCCTAGCACACAAAGTAAGGATGCTAAAAAGCTTTCTCTCGTGCACATCTAAAGGAGATAAATTTGGTAAACCCAGGAGCAAAGAACCTGGGTTCACCTTGACTTTGGTCCCCAAGACCCCCTCTATAACTCCTGCCACAGTGCTCCAGTGCATACAGAGTATGTGATAGGGCCTTGAACAATGAGTGAGGGACCTGTATTTATTTTACATTTGGGGCACATTGAAGATGCACCCTGCTTAAACTTTGCAAGACAATCTGGGGCCAGATGAACCCTATGAACACTCTTTTTAACTGCATAGCATGAGTCCTATTACATATTGAAATCTTCCTCGCATGCTGACAAATGTCCTGCCAGGTTTCTGGAGTGATCTCCACCCCTAACTCTTCCAGACCTCCTGTAATCGCTTGATGTCACCTGAGGAACCTCCCCCCAACAAATGATTGAGTGTACTCACTGAAAGAGTGCTCTACGCCTGAAGCACCCTCTTTTCCGTGTCAGATCTGTAACTCACAGTCAGAAGTGTAGTCTCTTTTTGGATAAAATCTCTGATCTGTAAAAAATGGAAGAGGTCCATGCTCGATAATCCATATTTACGGGTTATTTGATCTGCGCACCGCAACACGGTAGGCTCTGTCAACCTTCACCTGGTCCACCTCTGCATCCCAGCCAAGAAATTGTGGCAACCAGTCTTCAAAAAAACCTGCTGGCTGCCCACCTTCTTCTCCCTCCAGCAAGCCAATGACCCGGACATTGTTCCTCCTACCTCAATTTTCCAGGTCATCACCTTGCTCAGTCAGGGCCCAAAGCTGTTTGTCAAGGTCATGGATCTGCCCCCCCCCCCGGGGACTTGACCTCTGTCTCCAACAATACGGTCCATCGCTCAACCTCTTCAACTCGCTTCTTGAGCCCTTCCAACTCCTCTTTGTGCTTCTGCAGCATGGCTGAGATGGGCTACAGTTGATTACGAGTCTCCTCCCTCATCTCTTGGATCAGTCGTCGGATTGCTCCAAATTTCTCCATGATGTTCTGCTGTGCAGGCATTTCTTTCAGAGCTGCCCCGGAAGGTTCAGCTGCTTCCCCAGTTAGAGTCTCAGGCCCGCCCGATGTTTTCGAGTGTACCAAGTCTTGGCCGTTAGCTTCCCCTTAGCCATTCTTCGTGTGCTCGAGAAAGGATTTAACAAAAATTTTTTTCAATAAAATCAAAGGCGGGGGGTGAAAAAATATTACTACCTTGGGTTGGGATTCAGAGCTCAGCAAGGCTGATCTATTCAGATTGCTGCCATCTTGAATCCCTGACAGGTGAGGGTTTGATGGGCTGAAGGGTCTTTATCAGGGCTGACACTTTGGTTCTGGTTAAAGGTTCAACTGTAAACCTTGTAACTCATGGCTGATCTGATTGTGGCCACTGCCCTGTCTGTCCCTCAAACCTGGTCAGTCAAACATCTGTCAGAGTATATTCAAGGCTGAAGTAATGACCACTGATCACTGTGGGAGAAAATCCTAAACACTAGCAATCCTTTGGGAGAAGGCATTGCTCCTCATCTATGTCTTAAATGGAAGCTTCTTCATCTTTAAGCTACAGCCCCTACTTCTGACCTTTGTCATGAGAGGGAGTGGATGTATGTCTGCTCACTGAGCTGAGAAGTTCATTTTCAGGCGTTTCGTCACCATAGACAATAGATGACAGACAATAGGTGCAGGAGTAGGCCATTCTGCCCTTCGAGCCAGCACCACCATTCATTATGATCATGGCTGATCATCCACAATCAGTATCCTGTTCCTGCCTTATCCCCATAACCCTTGATTCCACTATCGTTAAGAGCTCTATCCATCTATTTCTTGAAAGTATCCAGAGACTTGGCCTCCACAGCCTTCTGGGGCAGAGTATTCCACATGTCCACTATTGTCTGGGTGAAGAAGTTTCTCCTCAACCGCTTCCAGCACCACTAATCCAGAATCTGGTTTCCAGCATCTGCAGTCATTGTTTTTACCTCTGTTCTAAATGGCCTATTTTAAAACTGTGTCCTCTGGTTCTGGACTCATCCATCAGCAGAAACATGCTTCCTGCCTTCAGAGTGTCCAATCATTTAATAATCTTATACTGTCTCAATCAGATCCCCTCTCATCCTCCTAAACTCAAATGTACACAAGCCCAGTCGCTCCAATCTTTCAACCCACCATTTGGGGAATTGGCCTCATGAACCTAGCCAGAATGTCCTTCCTCAAATTTGAAGACCAAAATTGCACACAATATTCCAGGTGTTGTCTCACCAGGGCCCTGTACAGCTGCAGAAGGACCTCTTTGCTCCTAGACTCAATTCCTTTTGTTTTGAAGGCCAGCATGCCGTTAGCTTTCTTCATTGCCTGCTGAACCGGAATGTTTGCTTTCATTAGGTAACATCATCAGTAAGCCTCCGATGAGAGGGAATATCCATCACAGCTTATACCCAGTTGAACTGCGCTCAGAATTTTGTATGTTTCCACAGGATTACCTCTCATCCTCCTAAGCCCTTATGAGTATAAGACCAACCCTGCTCAACCTTTCCTGATGAGGTGATCCTTTCCTCTTAGCAATCCGCCGAGTAAACCTCTTCTATCACCATCTGGTGGGTGCATCATATTTAGTCCATATCTGAGAAATGGAGAGGAGAGGGGGGATAGAAAGCAGGAGTGGAGAGGAATTCTGAAAAACGATGAATGCTGTATGAGGTATAACACTGGGTAATCACATCTGTTCTGAAGTCCAGTTTGGAATTTGTCAATAATATAGGGACAATGGGGCTGATTCTCCTGGGAGTGGAGAGAAGATTGAGGAGAAATTCACTCAAAGCATTCAAACTTTTGTTTTTGAATGGTTTCAATCGAGTGAGTATGAAATAACGGGCTTCTGTCGGCGGCTCAGTGTCCCAGAGCGGTCACATTGAATGTAAAAGGACCAGAGGCAAGATGAGAAATAACTTTACACAACGAGCTGTTCTGGTCAGCAATACTGTGTCTGAAAGACCAGTGGAGGCAGATTCAATTCATAACGTCAGAAGGGGAATTGGTGAAATAGTTGAAGAACTCAAACATTGTAAGGACTTGAGGGAAGAGCAGGGGAGTGGGACTGATTGAATAGATCTTTGAAAGATCTAGCACAAAGACAATGGGCTGAATGGCCTGCTACTACACTGTGAGATTGTGTACCTTAAGCGGTGGTGAATATTACCTGTCACATGTTTCATTCCAGGGTTCTGCCCACGTTTCCTCATTGTGTTGCTGTTACATGCAGAGAAACATTGAAGGGCATCATTAAAAATGTGACCTTCACTATCCAGTTAGCATTGTTTTGACTGGGATGGGGAGTAACTGAGCACCAGCTGATCACCCCTGCTGGTTTTAGGATGTGATTGACATGTCATTATTACAAGTCAGCTGTTTGAATCCGAGAGGCTGTTAGAATTGGCTATTCTTCTTTTCAGTTCTTGGTATGATTTGAAGTTTGAGCCCTTTGCTTCTGTGGGTGGGCCCCTCTCTTATAACTTACTGCATTTCCTTTGAGTCATAGAGTCTGACAGCGTGGAGACAGGCCGTTTGGCCCAGACTGGTCCATGCCGACCAAAACGTCCATCTACACTAACCCCATTTCCCTGCACTTGGCCCATATCCTTCTAAACCTTTCCTATCGTTGTATTTGTCCAAATGCCTTTTGAATGTTGTTAATGTATCCGCCTCAAACACTTCCTTTGAATAAAGAGTGTGCTTTTCACGAACTTAGATTATCCCAGAGCAGATTGTGGTCAGTAAGATTGAAATGCCGTCACTGTTGGGATGTAGAAAGTACAGCACCCATTTGGTTCACAGTAAGCTCCCTTTCGAAGGACTGTGAAAATGACGTGATATTCCCTTTCTTTTACTTTTTAGATGAATGTTAACCATTCCACCATGAGAATCTCCCCTACTCCTCTCTGAAAGAGCACTCTCTCTATCCTTGGTGCTTTGTGCGTGCCACTGCAGTAACTCCCCAGTACCTTCCGAACCCATGACCTCTCCCACTTCGAAGGGCAGCAGACACTGAGGAGTACCACCACCAGAGGAATATGGGCCAAGTGCTGGCAAATGGGACTAGATTAGGTTATGATATTTGGTTGGACCGAAGGGTCTGTTTCCGTGCTGTACATCTCTATGACTCTATGACACCTGCAAACCTCCCTCCAAACTCACCATCCTGACTCAGCACAGTATAGCCACTTCATCAGGGTCAGGGGACAGGAATTCCCTTCCCGAAAACGCAGTGAGTATCCCCACACCATGTGGTCCGCAACAGTTCAACAAAGCAGCTCACCACTGCTTTCTCAGGAGTGACCAATCAATACTGGCTTTGCTGGTGTTGGTCACATCCTGTAAATTAATTTTTACAGGTATCCCACCGCTTTTCGAAAGTTCGCTTTACACCACTTCACTTTTACAAAAGACCTACATTAGTACCAGTTTTCGCTAACTGAAGGAAATCTGAAGAGGAGTTTTGCTCTTCTGAGAAAAGGCGAAGATTTTCCCATGTAAATTAATGCTTTGCTTTACGCCATTTTGGCTTACAAAAGGTTTCATAGGAACGCTCTGCTTTCAGATAGCAGGGGAAACCTGGAACCACGTTGTTTCAAATTCAGAAAAGATTTACAAGGATGTTGCCAGGGCTGGAGGATTTGAGCTATAGGGAGAGGCTGAATAGGCTGGGGCTGTTTTCCCTGGAGTGTTGGAGGCTGAGGGGTGACCTTATAGAGGTTTATAAAATCGTGAGGGGCATGGATAGGATAAATAGACAAAGTTTTTTCCTTGGGATGGGGGAGTCCAGAACTAGAGGGCATAGGTTTAGGGTGAGAGGGGAAAGATATAAAACAGACCTAAGGGGCAACTTTTTCACGCAGAGGGTGGTACGTGTATGGAATGAGCTGCCAGAGGAAGTGGTGGAGGCTGATACAATTGCAACATTGAAGAGGCATTTGGATGGGTATATGAATAGGAAGGATTTGGAGGGATATGGGTCGGGTGCTGGCAGGTGGGACTAGATTGGGTTGGGATATCTGGTTGGCGTGGACGGGTTGGACCGAAGGGTCTGTTTCCATACTGTACATCTCTATGACTCTTAAGTGGTGGATGTGGATACAATTGCAACATTTAAAAGGACATGAATAGGAGAAATTTGAAGGGATATGGACGGGTGGGACCAGTTTAGTTTGGGATTATGTTTGGCATGGCGTGGTCAGACCGAAGGGTCTGTTTCCATGCTGTAGGACTCCGTGAATTGATCTTCTGCTGGTGAGCACTCCTGTTCTAAGCCTGAGTCGATTGCCCAGTACAGTCAGTGCAAATCCAGCCTAGTTCTTTACTGCCTGGTCTCTGACATTGGATCAACAAAGCAGGTTGCCAGGCTTCAGCCTAGGGGCAGTGTTGTGGGTGTGGGCTGACCTCGGACCCGGGCTCCTGATCCAGCGCCTCTCCTCCTGTCTCCCTGCAGGTACACAGCGCACATTGAGAAGATTGATTACGAAGAGGGGAAGGTGCTGATTCATTTCAAGCGCTGGAATCATCGATACGACGAATGGTTTAGCTGGGACAGCGTGTACCTTCGGCCTTTAGAGAGGCCGCTGCTGCGGAAAGAGGGGGCGAAGCTGGATGAGCCCATCGTGGTGAGGTCATGTCGGAAATGCAAAAAAAAGTTTTTTATTAAGGCCAGATTTAGCCAAATGTGCAGGAAATTCTCAACCTCCCTCCAGCTAAGATTCATTTCTTGATTGATTTATTTATTGTCCCATGTACCAAAATACAGTGAAAAGTTTTGTTTATGAACAGTACAGGCAGATCATAGTCAGCAAGGATGTTCAGATAGAGGAGACTGAGACAGAGGCATGCAGGTTACATTGCACAGGGCACACACTCGGCAGCGTTGGCAAGATTAGCATTAGCTGAGGTTAGGGAGTGCATTCATCTGTCTCATCACATCTGGGAAGAAGCTGTTCCTGAACCTACTGTTGTGTGTGTGTGTGTGTGTTCAGGCTTCTGTATCTTCTGCCTGATGGAAGAGGTTGTAGGAGTTCGTTACTGGGGTGCAATGGGTCTGTGATGATGCAGAGGCAACAACTTGAGGTCAATGATGCAGACTCGTAAGGCCATTTGGCCCATCGTGTCTGTGTGCCAGCTCTTTTGACAGAGCTATCTAATTGAACCCACTACTTTGCTTCTCAATAGCTCTGCTTTTTAAAAAAACATTTTAAGTGCTTTATCTGAATCCGTTTTTCATTTATTATCGAATTGGATGTGTAGAAGCAATCCTAGACAATTAACATCAATAGTGAGCAAAAATTACCAAAGAACTGTCGATGTAGGAAATCGGAAACAAAAACAGAAATTGCCAGAGAAATTCGGTACGTCTGGCAGTATCTGTGGAGAGAGAAAGCAGAGTTAACATTTCGTGTCCAGTGACCCCCCTTTAGAGCAGTTCTGAAGGGTCACTGGACCCAAAATGTTAACTCTGCGCTCTCTCTCTCTCTCTCTCTCTCGCTGTCTGCTTGTCGCACGTGCACTCTCTCTCTCTTTTCCCCCGCCACCACACCTGCCGAGTTTCTCCAGCAATTTCTCTTTTTGTTTCTGGTCTCCAACAGTGATTGACATGGGAATTGTAAAGGATTATCTCCGTTCTGAGTCAATTTTTCAAATTCGTTCCTGGGGTCTGAGTGTTGCTGGCATTTAGGGGGGAGGTTGTGATTTAGGCTGTAGTGATCATGCCACTGGACTAGAACAACCCCCAGTGTTCTTTGGTCATGAGTTCAGACCCCACCGGGCAGATGGTGAAATGTGGATTCAACTGAAAAAACGTCTGAAATACAGAGCTGGCCTCATGGTGTAACTGTGGTCCATTGTCATAAAATAAAAACCTATCTGGCTCGCTAATGTCCTTTCGGGAAGGAAATCTGCCATCCTTACATGGTCTGGCCTATATGTGACTCCAGATCCACAGTCATGTGGTTGACTCTTAACTGCCCTCTGAGCTTTCAGTGTAGGCCCAGCCAGCATTACCCACTTTCCGTGAATGACTTTTTAAAAAAAAATCATTGCCCATTCCTAAACACCCTCACAAGTTGCCTCGTTGAACTGCTGAAGCTCCATGGTGGGTAGGTGCAGACACAAGATGTACAGCGGGAGGGAGTTCCTGTCTGTTCCAGGAGTTTTAGCAAATGTTTTGTCTGAAAGTAGAACTGAGCCAGCCCAGGGACATGTTTTAGTACAGGACCATAATCACGGGCAAACTACTTGAAAAGTGCAACTATATGCTAATCACATTTCCTCAGCATAGAATTGAGTACACAAGTGATGCATTGTCGATGCTTTTTCTTGCATTTAATTCAGTGATAACCTCTTATGTCTTGTTTGATTTTTTTTTGTTTAGGAGTTCCGCCCCAGTGAACAAGTGTTGGCCTGCTGGTCTGACTGTCGCTTCTACCCAGCTAAAGTTATATCAGTCAACAAGGATGGTGAGTGAGGGGCCAGGTGACTCCCCCTTATGGGTATGCAGTTGGTTCAGACCAGATGGGCTCAGGGAGAGGGGGAGCAGCATTTTGAGAAATGCCTGGCTACCTCTTTTTCCGAAGTTCGAGAGGTGGAGGGTATTGGGGGAAGAGGTAGAAAACGGAGTGTGGGAAGTAGAGAGACAAGGGCTTACATGTGGCTCAGTGGTTAGCACTGCTGCCTCACTGCGCCAGGGACCCGGGTTCAGTTCCACCCCCTGGTGACTGTCTGTGTAGAGTTTGCACATTCTCCCCTTGTGTTTATTGCGGGTGCTCAGGTTTCATTCAGAGATGTGCAGGTTAGGTGGATTGGCCATGCCAAATTGCCTACAGTGTCGAGGGATGGGAAGACTAGGTGAGTTTGCCATGGGAAGTGCAGGTTTATGGGGTGGGTTTGCCATGGGAAGTGCAGGGTTATGGGGTGGATCTGAGAATGTTGCTTTTGGGAGGGGGGGGGGGGGGGTGATGTGGACTCAATGGGCCAAATGACCTGCTCCCACCACTATAGGGATTCTGTGATAAGGTCCACCATTTTAAGATCAGCTTCGGTTGCTACATGTTGTGCTGTCTGTTAAGATGACCTGCAGAGATTATAACACAGCAACATTGGATCAGTTTGGGTCTGTCGGCTTTGGGCGATTCTCCCCTGTTTGGAGCAGACTTGGTCTTCATTGGATGAAGCGAGAAGATGTTGGCCCATAAAGATGTTTTGTGTATTAGTCAGGTAGCTATAGGAAAGATGTTGTGAAACTTGAAAGGTTGCAGCAAAGATTTACAAGGATGTTGCCAGGGTTGGAGGATTTGAGCTACAGGGAGAGGCTGAACAGGCTGGGGCTGTTTTCCCTGGAGTGTCGGAGGCTGAGGGGTGACCTTATAGAGGTTTATAAAATCATGAGGGGCATGGATAGGATAAATAGACAAGGTCATACCCCTGGGGTGGGACAGCCCAAAACTTAAAGGGCATAGGTTTAGAGTGAGAGGGGAAAAATCTAAAAGAGACCTAAGGGGTAACTTTTTCACGCAGAGGGTGGCACGTGTATGGAATGAGCTGCCAGAGGAAGTGGTGGAGGCTGGTACAATTATAACATTTAAAAGGCATCTGGGTGGGTATATGAATAGGAAGGGTTTACAGGAATATGGGTCAAGTGCTGGGAAACGGGACCTGATTAATTTTGGATATCTGGTCAGCACGGGCTAGTCAGATTGAAGGGTCTGTTTCCATGCTGCACACCTCTATGACGACATTTCGGAGACCCCTGATGCTGCACTCCAGGGTAAGTATTGCTGCATTCCTGCTGCATGGTGTCCTGCTATAGGGGACTAAAGTGGGATTTTTTAATATAGATTACTTACAGTGTGGAAACAGGCCCTTCGGCCCAACAAGTCCACACCGACCCACCGAAGCACACCCATCCCGACCCATTCCCCTATGTTTACCCCTGCACCTAACACTACGGGCAATTTAGCATGGCCAGTTCGCCTGACCTGCACATTTTTGGATTGTGTGAGGAAACCCACGCGGACACGGGGAGAATGCGCAAATTCCACACAGTCAGTCGCCTGAGGTGGGAATTGAACCCGGGTCTTTGGCGATGTGAGGCAGCAGTGCTAACCACTGAGCCACCGTGCCGCCCAGCTAGCAGAGAGCCTAGTACTCAGTGTATTAGTATTTTGTCAGACTGCTCTACACTGGAGGCACATGTTTGTGTCTTATGATTTTTTGACAGGTTGACGTTTCGGTATCCTGCAGTCTGTCTGTGCAGCTTGGGAGAGAAACAATTGCTGGACTCACGACCAAGGTGTTGTGGTTTACCTATCACTGGCTGTATGCTGCTGCCTGACCATAGCAATTAGTCCCTCAGCAACTAGTCCGTAACAGACTTGAACAGGAGATGAGGAAAATACTAACACACCCCGACTCTCCGCAGCCCACACAATAGACTGACCGCACCATGTGCTTCCCAGTTATGCGTGTCCTGCACCCCAAAGGATTGTTTTCCAAAAATTAAAAAAAAAACAGCATTGGCATATTACCAATTATGGTCGACAGGCAGGAGGCTGGAAGAACACAGCAAGCCCGGCAGCATCAGGAGGTGGGGAAGTCAATGTTTCAGGCGTAACCCTTCTTCAGGACTGGGGGTGGGTGTGGGGGGAGCTGCAGATAAAGAGGGTGGTGGGGGCAGGGTGGTGAAGTGGAGATAGGTGAAGACAGGGAGAAAGTGAGGACGGCAGATGCTGGAGATCAGGGTCGAGAGTGGTGCTGGAAAAGCACAGCAGGTCAGGCAGCGTCCGAGGAGCAGGAGAGTCGACGTTTCGGGCAAGAGCCTTTCATCAGGAAAGGTGAAGACAGTTGGAGGGTACGACATGTTGGTCAGTGGGAGAAATGAATCTGGTAGGTGGCAGGGAAGAGTGGAAGGGAGTTGGGGGATGGGAAGGGAAGTTATTTGAAATTGGAGAACTCAATGTTGAGTCCTCCGGGCTGTAGGCTGCCCGGGCGGAAGATGAGGTGTAGTTGCTCCAACTTGCAGTTAGCTTCATTGTCACAATGGAAGTGGCCGAGGATGGTCATGTCGGAAAGGGAGTAGGAAGAGGAATTAAAATGAGCGGTGACTCTGAGGTCCGGTCCTCAACAATTGAAATTGTGATCTTCCCATTCAGCAGAGTGCAGGGAACTAAACCATTGGAAAGTCACCCGATGGGCACATGTAAGGAGCCTGTCCAGTGTGACCAGAATTTGTCTGTTGTCATGGGCTTGAGAAAGATTTTGAAGAAAGGTCACTGGACCTGAAACATTGCCTCTGCTTCCTGTCTACAGCTTGATGTCAAACCTCAGATTTTCCAGCAATTTCTATTCTTGCTGCCGAAGTTTTAAAATCTCGGGTTGGCCTTTAAGGACAAAGAAGAGAATTACATCCCAGGGTAGTGTGACCTTGAAACTCTCTGCCTGTGAGGGTAACACAGATGGCTCATTGAATATTTTTAGGACCCAGGTGCATAGATTCTTGATGGCTGGTAGGAATGGGACTGGGGTATTTGAAATACACAGATTAGGGATGGCCATATTTAATGGTGGAGCAGCCTCAAGAAGCAGAATAATTTACCTCTGCTTTTGTATGAGTTGGTACTTTACCAACTGGTGCACCAACTGCCCTCTGCCCAGTGATGGGAGACTTTGTGGTGAAGAGTCGTCATGTCCTTTGTTGACTTCCTGCTCACTGAATTCTGTGCAGGCGAAAGGGTAACAATGATTATCGGGTTGGCCGAAAGACCTGATATCAGAGGAGAAAGCATCAAACCATCCAGGACACAGCGTACACTGATTAACGAGAAGAATAATGTGCTTATTCTCTCCAGAGGACACATGCACTGTGTTATCTCCTTTTGCATAGCACAGCGGTTCCTCCTGTTATCTAATGCTCAGCACTTTGTGTGTGAAATCTGTTTCCAGTTTGTGAAAACGTGTGATGGTTTAGACTGAACCTCAGGTCAGAGCTGAATCCTGGGCCTGAGTCTTGATTTTTCATGGGGTTTTTTTGTAATTATTTCTGATATACTATACAATAATTTTGGATTTGTGATTATTTTCTCTGCCACTGTGAGGTTTTCTCTGTCCTCCACCTCAGGTTAATATTGCATGACGCTTTGTAGGACCCACGACAAATTTCAAAGCACCTCGAATTAATCCCCACATAAAGCTGACGGCTGCATAAGTGAGCAACTGGGCCTTCAATGGCCATTTTCCTCCCAGCCTCCATTTTCGTGGGCAGAGAAGTGAGTCTTCTCAGGCCTTGTGTGGTAAAGAGAGCAGGACTGGGGGGCGCACTCCGTCAACAGCCATGTTGCCATCACAGATGCCCACCCCAGAAGATCTGCCCACGCAGTTCTCCCCACCCTACCCCTCCCACCTAGCGGGGTTTGGTGCTGCTATTACTAGCAGGTCTCTACCAATTCTTCAGGGAATGGGCGCTCCCTCTATCTGTAAAATGCTGGCCCTAGTGTCAATAAAAGGTGACTCTGAAGCTGTCAAATTGGAAGAAAATCCCTACTGGTTCACCAGTGCCCCACAGGGAAGGAGACTTTGCCAACTTCATCTGATCTCGTGACTCCAATCCACGTGTCAACATGGCTGACTCTGAACCACCATTTTGAAGGGGGTTTGGTGAAGCCAGTCAGTTTGGGGTGTTGGTAGCATTGTGGTAAAATTATTTGGGCTTGTAATTTATCAACCCAGACAGCAGTTAAAATCTCACTTCAGCTGTTTGGGGGAGTTTAAATTTGTCTAATTAATAAAATGTGGAATATTAATAAAGATGCTGAAACTACCAGATTTCCCTCAAAACCCTTCTGGTTCACTGAAGTCTTTCATGGAAGCAAGCCTTGTTTCTTAACATAGCCTGGCCTACAGGGAGTCACAACAATAAGATTGACTTTTATCTGTTCTCTTAAGTGGCTAAGCAAGTCACTCCGCAAGAGGAATTTGGATATTTAAAAGGTTTCTAGGTTTATAAGATCTTGGGAAGGTAGACGTGGAAAGGGTATTTTCATTTTGTGGATCAGCTCAGATCTAGGAGGTGGTTTTTAAAATTAGGAGTCATCCTTTTAGGACTAAGATGAGAGGAATTATTTCTCTGATGGTTGTGAGACTTTTGAACTCTATGCCTCAGTAGCTGGTGGAAGTGAGGGGTCATTGAATGTATTTAAGGTGGAAGTAGATTTTAAATTTAGGTTTTATTGTCAAATGTTCTCGAGTACGGGAGACAAGAGTACAGTGCAAAGTGTACAGGGTCACCACACGTAGTGCCGTCTCACATACAAAGTACCTAGATACACAATCTTAGTTACAGAAATAGAAAGGTAAATAAGTTTTAAAAAGTCAAACACAACGACTCTTTCTAAGAGAGATCTGTTAGAGAGAGGAATCGAGGTTATTGACGGGAATTCAGATAGAAACATCAGTTGTGATGTTTTTGAATGGGCAAGCAGGTTTGAAGGGCCAAATGGCCTATGTCTCCTAGTTCATATGAGAGTGTTGGCCCAGCCATTTACATCCCGAGGACAAATTTAAAAATGTGTCTCAAATTTGGGGAAAATGGGGATGGGCAATAAATGTTGGATTTGTCAGTGGCACCTGCACCTGAAGGATGTTTGTTCTTAATTCAGTGAAACCGAGGAGTAAGATTTAGTTGGATGAGATGGGAGTCTGGTCTGGAGAGGAGGTGATCTGTCCTGGGATTGTCTGTGACAGCGACCTGTCTTTCACGTGTTGAGAAGGAGTGACGTTGCGATACTGAGACTGGCTGGTGTGCTTTCTGTGTTTCAGCTTCATACACGGTCGAATTCTACGATGGCGTTGTGCAGACTGTGAAGAAAATCCACGTCAAATCTCTTCCCAAGAGCTCGCGGGACAAGGTAAGGCTGAAAATCTCCGCCTACCTAGTTACAGCCCCTGGCCTTCGAGACTAATTCATCAGTCGGTGGAGGACTAGGACAAGCAGGAATAAGCTCTGCATCCCCTTGAACTTGCAGCCTTATTCAATAAGTTCATGGCTGATTGGCAAAGCACATTCCCATACCTGTTATCCTGATACCTATTTGGAAAAGAGACATGAACTAGCGTTGTACTGCGCACGGCTAAAGATTCTTCTGTCCTTTTAGAGTCTGGTCACCCTGCTATAGGACAGATGATATTAAACTGGCAAGGCTGCAAACATAGGTTTACAAGGATGTTACTGAGACTGGACGGTTTATCAGAAGGATGGGTTGGGATGGGTTTTTATTAGTTAAGAAGAGATGCAGGGATAAAAATGAATAAATGTGAACAGATCAGCAATGATCTAATGGAAACGCAGGTCAGGTTTGAGGACTGATTAGTTGTTGCTCTATTTATACTGATTCATGGTCATCAAACGTTCCCAATTAATGTTCTACTTCCCTAGTCAAAAAATGATTCGCAAGTACTTTGACACCAGAGCAGTGGCAGAGTGACAGTTAGTTATCTTGGAACACTGCAAATGTTTGCAGTAGTTTAGACACAAAAAAATTGAAGTGTATGGTAATCAGCCCTTTAACAATGTTATGGGAAAGTGTTTTTGTAGATACAGAGGAACACCGATTATCCAAAGGTCGATTATCCGAGAAAGATCTCAAGATCCCAATGCTTGGCTAAACTGTGTTATCCGGCATTCGATTATCCGAACCAAATACTCTCTGCCCGTGTCATTCAGACAATCGAGGTTCCTCTGTGTTTCTAATTGATCTGTTCAGATATGTTATAATGCCTCTGGAGCTGCTGGGGCTTAACCCTGGGCCTCCTGGCTCACAGGTGGGAGCACTGCCACTGCACCACAGAAGCACCAAAAATAGGCTTGTATGTCACGGAGTAAGCTGCGTGCAGGTGTGTTGAGGGATGATTTGATTGTATAATCTGGCAGCCAATGTTGATGCTGTGCCAGTGTTGCCAGGGAGGGATTGTAAATGGACAAGAGGTATTAACTTTGAGGAAAAGCTGACCTCGTAGAGTAGGATGTGGCAGGAAGAAACATTTCAACCTAACCATGGCTTAGAAAGGGTGGACACTGGGAATTTGTTTCCGTCAGGCAGGGATACTAGGATCCGTGGGCACAGCCTTAGAATTAGAGGGGGTCAACTTAGAACGGAAATGAGCAGACGTTTCTTCAGCCAGAGACTCGTGGGCCTGTGTGGAATTCGTTGCCATGGAGCGCACAGCAGGCCGGGACGTTAAATGTCTTCAAGGTAGAGATTGATAAATTCTTAATCTCGCAAGGAATTAAGGGATACAGGGTAAGTGGTATTGAAATGCCCATCGGCCATGGTTGAATGGCGGAGTGGACTCTATGGGCCGAATGGCCTTACTTCCACGCCTATATCTTATGGTCTACCCGGTCAGCTTGGGCTGTTCACAACAACCAAACCAAAATGACCAATTAGTCTCTCACTTTTCACAAATCCCTGCCAACTGTTTCTCCAAATATTCAAATATTTCGAATACTACATTCAATTCTGGTCGCCCTTCCTATAGGAAGGATGGTGTTAAACTTGGGAAGGTGCAGATTTACAGGGATGTTGCTGGGACGTGGAGAGGCTGAATAGGGTGGGGCTTCTGTCCCTGGAGCGTCAGGAGGTGAGGGGTGACCTTATAGAGGTTTATAAAATCATGAGGGCCATGAATGGGGTGAATAGACAAGATATTTTCCGAGGGTTAGGATGTCAAAAATTAAAGGCTATAGGTTTAAGGTGAGAGGGGAAAGATATAGAGGGGACCTAAGGGCAACCTTTTCACTCTGAGGGTGGTGCGTGTATGGAATGAGCTGCCAGAGGATGTGGTGGAGGCTGGTACAATTGCAACATTTATAAGTCATCTGGATGGTATATGAATAGGAAGGGTTTAGAGGGATATGGGCCAAGTGCTGGCAAATGGGACTAGATTAATTTTGGATATCTGGTCGGCATGGATGAGTTGGTCTGAAATGGGACTGGGTCAGATTGGATGTCTGGTCAGCGTGGATGAGTCTGTTCCTGTGCTGTCTATCCCTATGACTCTATTTGTCTCATTCCACTCTGAAGGTTACTCTTGAGTCTGCTTCCATTGCCCTTCCAAATTCCAACGACTGATTGCGTTAGAAGGTTTCTGTCCACGTGTCCCTTTGGATACTTTTGCCAATCGTCTTCAACCATAAGATACAGAAGCAGAAATAGGCCATTCAGCCCATCGAGTCTGCTCCACTATTCGACAAGATCATGGCTGATCTGATAATCCCCCCGACTTCAGCCTTCCTCCATAACCCTCGAATCCTTTCCTAATTGAAAGATATTTTTTTTAAAAATACTTAATGACCCATCTTCTGCCTCCCTCTGCACTCCCCTCAGAAGGAAGAAATTCCTCCTCCACTCTATCTTTAATGGGTGACACCTTATTCCCAGGTGATGCCCTCTGGTCTTCAACACTCCCACAAGGGGAAGCAATCTTTACCATCTCCCCTTCAAATCCTCTAAGAATCTTATAAGTTTCAATAAAGTCACTGCTCGTTCTCCTAAACTCCAATGAGTACAAGCCCAACCCCTCCTCATAAGACAGTCCCTCCGTACCCTGGGATCAACATAGTGATCTTTCTCTGGACTGTCTCCAATGCTAGTATTTTATCCCTGACATAAGGGACCAGTAGAAATTTATAAAATGAAAAGGGTCATAGATAGGGTTAATGGTAGTTGTCTTTTTTCTAAGATGAGGAACTTCAAGACTAACGAAACATTTTTAAGGTGAGAGGAGAGAGATTTTTCAAAAAAGGATATGAGGGACAAATATTTTACACATGCGTGAGGAATGAACTTCCTGAGGAAGTGGTGGATGTGGGTACAATAACAATGTTTAAAAGACATTTTGGATAGGTACGTGAATAGGAAAGGTTTGGAGAGATGTGGGCCAGGAGCAGGCAGGTGGGACTCGTTGAGTTTGGGATTATGGTCGGCATGGACGGGTTGGACCGAAGGGTCTGTTTCTGTGCTGTCTGACTCTATAATACTGTTGCCAGAATTAGGCAGAGAAATGTGAAATGCTGTAAACTATTGTCTTCGGTAACTAACCACTTCAGCCACTTGATATAGTTTATTTCCTCTACCTTAATCCCTCGTGATTTTAAAATTACAGCTGATCAGCTAAAAAGCAGGTCATCCACCTGTTTGATCAGTCAGGGAGAGTTTTGGGACCCAGGTTTAGGCAGGCAAGTGGGAATAAAATGGGGAATAAATTTTAACATCACCAGAAGAGTTTGCTGTCCAGTGATTCTCAAAGTGTCAGCATTTTGAAATCATTGCCTCTGATCTGAATCCTGTTACCCCAAGGTAAGGTGTTCCGCTGCCCAGGCCGGTGTATCTCTGGGATCTCAAACAACCAATTCTGTTTACCTTACAGAATGCTGCAAGTGGTAGGAATAAAGAAAATGGCTCCGGCAGTGCAAGACAAAGGGAGAGATTACGGGACAGGGCTCCCTCATCCCTTGCGGATGAGCGGGTCAGGGAGAACAAGATTGTGGAGAAGAAGGAGGAAGAGGCCAAGCCAGCTGTGCCTGAAGTGGAGCAAAAGCCTTCTCCCGAAGCCCCTCGGGAGCAGGCTGAGCAGCCAAAGAGCTCGCCAGAGGCACCATCGCAGAAGAGCTCGCCATCTTCCAGTGAGCTGGGAAAACCAGAGGAGAAGAGAAAGCGCGGGAGGCCCCCATCTGTGGGGCTAGCAGGTGAGCTACAGCAACTCCGAGGAGTTTGGATCGTGGCAGCTGCGCTTCCAAGTCTAACTGAGGAACAGACAGGCTCCTGGTTTAACGTTTCATCATAAAGGCCACAGCCAAACACGCACAGCGTACCTTTAGTCGTGCATGACAGTGCCTGCCTCAATTTTGGGCTTGTCTCTTTAACAGGATGTGAGTCCGCACCCATCCACCTCGGCCAAGATTCAAATGTTCTCTTCGTTTTCCTGTTCCTGTGCCCCGCAATGGCAGAGGAATTTTGGGCTCAGCATCCTAACTAGGAGATAGTGAGGACTGCAGATGCTGGAAAGTCGGAGTTGATAAAGTGTGGAGCTGGAAAAAGCACACCAGAGGAGCAGGAGAGTCAACGTTTCGGGATGAAGGGCTTATGCTTGAAACATTGATTCTCCTGCGATTCCTGATGAAGGGCTTATGCCTGAAATGTCGATTCTCCTGCTCCTCGGATGCTGCCTGACCTGCTGTGCTTTTCCAGCACCACGCTCTCGACTCTGATCTCCCGCACCTGCAGTCCTCACTTCCTCCTAGAAAATATCAGGAGCTCTGAATGAAAGCTTGGTCAGAAAGGGAATGATAATTTGAGGGTTGGAGGAGCAGAGTTTAGGAAGGCAGTTGCAGAGTGTTGAGTCAAGCAATTAAAAGGACAGCTGAGAAGGGAGAGAGAGAGAAGCAAGCACGCTGAACAATAGGCTGACTCCAAATTGTAGCTTTCCCCTGGATTCTTTGCCATTTTGATCAGTCTCCTCTAGTTACTGATCCTCCCGTTTATGTGAACGGTTTCTCTGTGTCCGTTAAACTGAGATGCAGTCTACCCTAAGGTTAATGTTAAGAGATCCAACAGCACAGTTTGGAAGAAGGAAGTTAGTTGGTTCAGAAGTTTGCGGACGACACCAAAAGTGGTGGCATAGTGGACAGTGACGGAGAGTGTTGTTTAAGAGTACAGCGGGATTTCGATCAATCAGGTCAATGGGCTGAAGAATGGCAGAATGAGTTTAATTTGGATAAAACAAACAAGGGTAGAACTAATACAGGTACACAATCCTTTATTCAAAATGCTTGGGGTCAGCTGGTTTTCGGAATTCAGCATTTTATTGAATTTTGGAATAAGTGACAGTTTGACAGTGGAATTTTAAAAAATTTTACCAAACAGCAGACTCACTGTGAGTACTACAGGCCCTGAGACAGAATTGGGGCCTGCCAGTGCTGGGCCACGCCCACCCGCGTCACAACTGAGTGATGCGCATCGAGTGGGTGTGGAATTGAGTTAACTGTTTGCACGCCAAACAACCTTGCTAATGAGAAAAAAACTTCAGAAAAAAACCCTCTGATTTTGGAGCTTTTCGGACAAAGGGTTGTCTACCTGTACAATTAATGATAGGGTCCTGGGGAGTGCTGTAAAACAGTGAGACTTAGGGGTTCAGGTATATAAGTTTTTGAAGTTTGCATCACAAATAGACAGTGGTGAAGATGGCATTTACACACTTGCCTTCATTGCTCAGAACATTGACTATAGGAGTTGGGACGTCATGTTGAGGTTGTACAGGACATTAGTGAGGCCTTTTCTGGAATACTGTGTCCAGTTCTGATCACCCCAGTTACAGAAAGGATATTATTTCGCTGGAAAGAGATTTGCCAAGATGTTGCTGGGTATGGAAAATTTGAGTTCTAAGGAGAGGTTGGATAGGCTGAGACTTTTTTCACTGGAGTGCAGGAGGTTGAGGGGTGACCTCATAAAGGTTTATAAAATCATGAGGGGCTTAGATAAGGTGAATGGCAGGTGTCTTTTCCCTAGGCTGGGGGATTTCAAGGCTAGAGTCTTGTGTATTTTTAAAGAGAGGAGAAAGACACAAGGGGCAATTTTTTAACACCGTGATTTGTGTTTGGAATGAACCTCCAAGAGGAAAAGGTGGATGCAGATACACTTAGAATGTTTAAACGACATTTGGATAAGTTCTTGAATAGGAAAGGGTTTGGAGGGATATGGCCAGGAACAGGCAGTCTTAGTCATAGAGTCATCCAGCACGGAAACAGAGCCATCAGTCCAACCACTCCATACCGAACGCGTTCCCACTTGCCTGTGTTTGGCTAACTAGTTCAGCGTGGGGTTATGTTTAGCATGGACTGGTTGGACCAAAGGATCTGTTTCCGTGCTGTACGACTATATAAGTGTGGTGGAGTTCACCTGTTTAATAATTGATCTCTCAAGTCAACATATAAGCTGGTCTTTAACACCGTTTGCTGCTTTTGGAAGCTTGCTGTACGTAGATTGACTGCTTGTATTTCCTACTTTGCTGCGCTTCAGAAAGATATTTGATTGGCTTTAAAGAGCTTCTGGGATATCCTGTGGTCACAGAAGGTTGTGGATGAACAAACGCCCTCTTCCTTATTGCTTTAAAGTGAAAGTTGGCTTTTTATTTCTGGTCGATCTTGCGCGTGCAATTGACATTTTGTTCACATACTTGTCTAGGCAGCCATTCTAAAGGGGCTGCACGTCAGAACGATCGCAAACCACTTCCACCACACCAAGGGGGCTCGGGAACTGGGAAGAGGAAGTCTGCCTCAGATGTCTCATTGCAGCCAAAGCACACCAGGCTTAGCAAGACCGCAGGTCAGTGCTGTGTCAGCTCATCCCAAAAAAGACCAAATTCTGCACGTCACCTGTCAAAGGAAGAGAATGTAGTTTTGGTGGAGTTGTCTAAAGTTGACCCTTTTTATATCTTTGGTAGCTTTCACAGCAGCTGGACTATGGCTGAAAAGAGGAAGGGACAATGAATACTTTCTAATCTAAGAAACTCAGTCTGATCTCTTGTTATCCCATGGCTCAGTTGGTGACTTCTCACTCTCTCTCTCACTCTCACACTCTCTCTCTCTCTCTCTCTCTCTCTCTCTCTCTCTCTCTCTCTCTCTCTCACTCTCTCACACACACACTCACTCTCTCTCACATGTGCGCTCTCTCTCTCTGTGTCTGCCCCCCTTCACCCTTTTTTTTGTGACCAGGGAAGTTAATGTTTTTTGAAAATGTTGAAGGTGATGTACATTGCTGGTGGGGGGGGGGAGGGGGGAGGTGTGATGGAAGAAACCAGGTCAGAATTTTTTTGTTCTATGCATGGGATGTGGACTGTTGCAATTTCCTGATGGTCTGTAAGTGGGAAACAACTTTGAATAACTGGACCTTTGCTTGTCATAGAGTCAGAGAGATGTACAGCATGGAAACAGACCCTTTTGTCCAACCCATCCATGCCGACCAGATATCCCAACCCAATCTAGTCCCACCTGCCAGCACCCGGCCCATATCCCTCCAAACCCTTCCTATTCATATACCCATCCAAATGCCTCTTAAATGTTGCAATTGTACCAGCCTCCACCACATCCTCTGGCAGCTCATTCCATACACATACCATCCTCTGCCCCTTAGGTCCCGTTTATATCTTTCCCCTCTGACCCTAAACCTATGCCCTCTAGTTCTGGACTCCCCGACCCCAGGGAAAAGACTTTGTCTATTTATCCTTTCCATGTCCCTCATGATTTTGTAAACCTCTATAAGGTCACCCCTCAGCCTCCGATGCTGCAGGGAAATCAGCCCCAGCCTGTTCATCCTCTCCCTATAGCTCAAATCCTCCAACCCTGGCAACATCCTTATAAATCTTTTCTGAACCCTTTCAAATTTCACAACATCTTTCCGATAGGAAGGAGACCAGAATTACACGTGATGTTTCAACAGTGGCCTAACCAATGTCCTGTACAGCCGCAACATGACCTCCCAACTCCTGTACTCAATACTCTGACCAATAAAGGAAAGCACACCAAACTCCGCCTTCACTATTCTATCTACCTGCGACTCCACTTTCAAGGAGCTGGAACGTTCTCAGCATTGATATCAAGATGCTGCCCTCCATAAATGTGTTCAAGAAGAGGGTATATACTGGGGTTTTACAGAGTCTGCAAGTCTTGGGATTTAGGAGCAGCACTGGGGTTTGTGTTTCTGTCTGTGCCCTGGCCTCCAATGCACTGCCTCTATTCCCCCTCTCGTTTCTCTATTTAGCTTTCTCTAGCTTCCTTCTTGCTGTGTCTGTCTCCCTCCTCTCCCTACCCTTACTCGAACCTGGCTCCCCAGAACATTATCTAGGTCTCTGGATTAACTGTGCCATGATTATACCACTAGACCATCACCTCGTCTTGTACCACATGATACATCCCAGTATTTCCTCCCCTCGGTGACGTCAGTAGAAAACGTAATGGCACCCGCTAAAAGGTTGGTCACAACAGCCGCCTACCGCCCCCCCCCCACCTTAATTCTCCGGTAAGATTTTAACACTCCCTTATTGCCAGTCTGCAGTGCTGCTGTAATTTTCATCACTAGAACCAGTGCCTTTAGCTGCCTTGGCCCAACCACCAGCCCAGAGGTCTCCACCTCTTCCACCTCCCCTAGGCCTCAGCTTTTAATCACTGCAGGACAGAGCAGACTTGACTAACGGGTGTCTGCACTGCTTTCCTTTTGTGTGTGTGTTTTTACAGGCCCGCGGCAGTCCACGGGTGAGCAAGGACAGAGCCAGACCAGAAGGAGGTCTTTACGTCTCGCTTCTGGGGACAGCAACTCCTCGTCGATGGGTGGCCAGGCCGAGGGAGCGGAGACACGGAGCAAGACCAAGGAGCAGGAGAAGGTCGAGCAAGGTGAAGGTCTCCGCGTTTTCTTACTGTGAAGATTTCTTTATTCCTTTCTCTGCCTCAAGGAAAGGGAAACAAACCTGAAACAATATTCTGTCCTGCCATCCTCAGCTCTGCTGACTTGGTGATAATTATGTTTGTGGGGCAGGAAGGTTCCAGGTGGAACCCCTTCTCAAGGAATAACGTTTGGAGGGTGAATCTCCAAGGGCGCTCTCTGTTTCTGTTCTGTCAGAAACATTATACAGTAACGTGTTCATACCTACTGAGTTTCTCCATTGCAGGACTTTGATCTGTGTGCCATTTGTAAATTGAATTGGTAAAATTTATAAAATAACGGACCTTTAAGAGCGCTATGGAGCAAGAGCTTGTGTTGGAGAAGTGAACATCCCGGAGAGATGTGTAGGGCTGCTCTCTCGGAGAGAGATGACTGGTGGTGGTTTTACCTGAGTTTCACCTCAGGCGAGGGGAAGAGGTTGAGATGGAGAGTCCTTCATGGTGACCTTAGTCAGTGCAGGAATTGAATGCACCATTCTGTATCACAAACCAACCATCCAGTCCAATGAGCTAATAATAGCCCCAATCCTGTTCTTCTCTTCTCTCTCCCCGCCCGCCCCCCCCCCCCCCCCCCCACCCCCACCAACTACCACCACCACCACTCTCATCCATGTCTGTGCCACCTCCCTTGTCATATCAACAACATGACAGAGTAGTATCAAAGACAACTCCCTCATTGTGGGTGCCATTTTAACTACCACCTGTCTATACCATGCTCTTAGTTGTTGTTATAAAGTTTAGCATCCCAATGTAGCAAGCGGTGAGAGGTATAGATATGACAAGGGATTTTTCCCATGGGTGGAACTCCCCCACCCTAAAACTAAGGGGGCATATTTTTAAAGGTGAGAGGAGAAAGATTTGAAAAGGACACGAGGGACAACTTTTTTACACAGAGCAGTTTGTGTGTGAAATGAACTTGTCGAGGAAGTGTTGGGTGTAGCCATAGTTACAACATTTAAAAGATATTTGGATAAGTACATGGATAAGAAATGTTTGGAGGGATTTGGACCAAGCGCAGGCAGGTGGGACTAGTTTAGTTTAAGAACATGATTGGTGTGGACTGGATGGACCGAAAGGTCTGTTTCTGTGCTGTATGAGGTGTTGATCCTGTATTTGATTTCCCCGCAGCAACGGCAGGATCTGAACCCTCTGCCCAGGTACAACAGGCTCCCTCTATCAAAGCGCAGTGTTCCTCAGACACTGCCCCCAAAACCTCCACATCCGAGGCCGTTACAAGCCCTAAGCATCAAACCAGTGAAGCAGCCAAGCTGGGTTCCTCAGTGCCGAGCGCGGAGCTGAAGGCTCCTCCCAAAGAAGCTGGTAAGACCGAGATATGTGTGCCTGCCCGGTGCGGGCGTACTGATAGAAACCCATCGCAGGTTGGAGATGGTGTAAACACTGGGGCATGTGCATATTTCACCAGGCAGCTGCTGGAACGGGAGTTAGTATGGAGGTTGAATGCAGCTGCAGTTTGTTTCAGTTGAAAGGAACCATGCTGGGGAGTGGGATCTTCCTGTTTCCCCCAGGGCTCTCATTTGTACTTTCGGGGTGAATGCAGCTTGAAACTTGCCCGCTGACCCTCCTGCCAAATGCCATCTCCCGAAAGAGGCAGAGGGCAGCTTTGTCTACGTCACCGTTTCAGTGTTGGGCAGAGAGAGACGTTGGACAGTGTCTCTAACACTGAAAGGCGTTCACGCTAAGGAGCAGCTTTGTGTGCTCTGCACACCTGTGGTCCTCGCGGCCCAGGGTCACAGGTTTCTGCCCAGAACTGCGAGTGTCAGAAATGATCGTTGCCACCCACCTCGATTCCAAAAAACGTCACTGTAGACCAAGCTGGGGGCAGAGAAAGAGAGAGACACAGTCGCAGTTTCTCGGGGATAGCATGGTCACTGTAATGAGTTTAGAAAATTGCAGCGAGTTTGCAAGTGGAACAGAAGTGCTTTGCTGCTGATGAGTCCGATAGTAACTGCATGCCTTCCCCCTCCCCCTCCAGCTCCACTGTGTTTGGACGGAGTGCCCCCAGTTCTCGGGTGGTGAGTAGATAAGCAGTGAAGACGACCCATAAGTAATTCTGTTTTGTTTTCCTCTTCCCAGCTCCAGTTGTGAAGCGTGTGCCACGATCCCAGAACCCAAACAGATACAGTAGGGAACCCTGTATGTTGTCTTTCTAGTGAGGCCAGCAGACTTGCTACTGCAGCGTTCCTGTTCGTCTGCCCTGCTGCTTACGCGTGTGTGCGTGTGTTGCAGGCGTGTGTGGATCCGTGTGTGTTTGCGTGCTCTCTCTGCTGAAACGCTTGTAACTGGCTGTCTACAATGGGAAGGGAAAGATTCAATTGTGCGTTAGGTTTCACACTTGGCAAATGTACCCGACTTCACGTCAGGAGATGTGGTGGGAGGCTCCTCTGACATTGACAGAGAAAAGGGGCTTTAGCGTAAAATTGGTTTAGTGAAAGGCAAGTGATGTCTCGCAGAGTCTCAACTGTTGTGTTCCAGCCCACAGCGTGTTGCATGGAGTGGCACTGCACTTGGAATCAAACTCTGATTTCATTGAATCCCAGGCCAGTGATTTACCTTCCTGTGGGTGGATAATCCTTGCAGCCTCCTTCTCGCTCTTCTACCGCGTGTTGTCCATATGGCCCTAGACTCTTGAGTGCACAGCGTACGAAATAAGTGTGGGATTAGGCCATTCGGCCCCTTGAGCCTATTCCACCATCTGTTTGGAGCATGGCAGGTGATGGCCCGCCGCTGTTCTTGAGCTGACCAGTAGGTGCTGCTGGAGAGCAGCCTGTTGAGTTGGGACATTAGCTCGCCTTATGGTGGCCCACGTAGATGTGTCAATGGGAATGAAGGGAATTGTCCAGAGAAGCTGTGCTTCTTCCTTGGACCCAGGGACAAGCATCCTTTCAAAATGTCATGAACGGGGGACAATTTGAGTTTGGGGTAAAGTTGCTTTTATCCTTAATGGGTGGGTGTTTTTCTTTAAAACATTTATTTAATGGGATGTGGTTGCCGCTGACCAGACCAGCATTTATTGCCAGGCCCTAATTGCCCAGAGGGCAGTTAAGACTCAGCCGCAGTGTTGTGGGTTTGAAGGCCAGACCAGTTCTCTTCCCTGAAGGACATTAGTGAACCAGATGGGTTTTTTTTAACCTGACATTTAAGATCTTAATTCCAGATCTTTATTGAATGTGATGGTGGGATTTGAACCCAGATCACTGCGTGGGTCTCTGGATTACTAGGCTAGTGATAATACAGCTAGGCCATCACCTCCACATGTGCACGTAACCACCTTAGAGAGTCATGGCTAAGAAGAGAAGCTAGAAGAAAGTGAGGTTTGCTGATGCTGGAGATAAGAGTCGGGAGTGTGGCGCTGGAAAAGCACAGCAGGTCAGGCAGCATCCGAGGAGCAGGAGAATCGACGTTCCTGATGAAGGACTCTTGCCTGAAACGTTGACTTTCTTGCTGCTCGGATGCTGCCTGACCTGCTGTGCTTTTCCAGCACCACAGTCTGGACTCTGAAGAGCAACTGACCACCTCATGTGTGTGGAGTTGCCCTTGAAGTTCCAACACACATGGGTCATGGTTGCCTCATTGGCTGTTCTCCTGACAGCAACATGATAACTGGGTGACAGGCGACGAAATCAATCTGTAGCAGCTGTTCGACCTGCCCCCCCCCCCACTCACTCACTCACTAATATTCTTTGTCAACTGAGAATGATACAGCAGGGTTTGAATCGCGTTAGAAACAAACTTCCTGCATTTCTAATTGAAGTACCCAGGCGATAAAGAGCAGGGTAGGCCATTCAGTCCATCAAGCCTGCACTGCCGCTCGTGTACTTTGATGTCGTTTTCCCCGCGCTCGCTTGCTGTTGGTCTGCAGAAATCTTCAATTTCTGACAAAACCTGCAGGGAAGCTTTGCCTCTTCCTTGGACCCAGGGACAAGCATCCTTTCAAAATGTCGTGAACGGGGGACAGAATCCCCAACATTTGCCACCTTTGAAGAGAAGAAATTCCTCTTTGTCCCATCCCTCATTTTGAGCGGTCCGTGGGGTTCCTGTCCCCTGAGTGGTTTAGTTGAGGCAGGGGGAGGGAAAGGTGTTCGAGAAGCTTCTGTTGTTTCTCCAATGACCCAGACACCTTTTTCTTCTGCTGCTGTTTCACCAGAGGAGCTCAGGGCTGCTCTCTCATTCAAGACAGCTGCTGGGTGACTGAGTCTTTCCAGGCCTCAGCCAGGCCGGGGAGAGAGGTAGTTGTACAGGCCTTGTGGTAACCTCAGCCAGTTCTGGGAATTGAACCCATGCTGTTGGCGTCACTCCGCAGTACAAACCAGCCGTCCAGCCAGCAGAGCGAACTGACTCTTGCAAATAAAGTCTCCATCGGCCCAGGTGACCATGAGGTTGCTCTTTCAGTCACCTCACTCAGTTTGCGATGAGGTGTGACACCAACAGAATGGGTTTAGTTAGGGACGTAGGAACAGGAGTAGGCCATTCAGTTCCTCAAGCCTGTTCTGCCATTCAGTGAGATCACTGACCCCATAATCCCCTGACATCCTTGTTTCATGAATTCCAGGCATTGGCTGAGGTCACGGTGGACGTCCCCCCACCCTGTCGACCCTGCCTGAGGTGAGGTAACACTCGGTATAAACTGACCTGGCACTTGGACAATCACCTTCCTGACCAGACTCTCAATTTTCAGTAAATATCATCAGCTGCTGTGGAGAGTGACTGGGTGGGGAATACGGAGGGAACGTAGTGATCATTGGTCCCTCTGATGACCTGAAAGCCACTAACCTATTCTGGAGAGATGTGTTTTGAGTGTCACTGCTGACCTGGGCGAGCAGAGTGCTGCCTTGCTTGACACTGACCTCTAACCCTTGACACTGACCTCTAACAACTGTCATAGCGCGCTGATCCTAACTCCTGTCTGAATTGCTGGCATTTTAGTTGTTACACAGTGGGAGGGGTGGATGGAGATGGAGAGAGGGAGTTTAAAATAATCTCACAGCTGTGTGTTTATCTTCCTGGCCCCCTCGCTGCTCTCTCATTCTCTCTCTCTCTCATTCTCTCTCTCTCTCATTCTCTCTCTCTCTCATTCTCTCTGTCACTCTCTCTCTCACTCTCTCTGTCTTTCACTCTCTGGTCTTTCACTCTGTCTTTCACTCACTCACACTCTCTCTCTTTCTCTGTCTCTCTCTCTGTCTCTCTGTCTCTCCCCGCTTTCCCCTCACTGGACAGTGACGAGCAGCACTCCGAATCCTGAGAACCACCTGCCCCCCAAGGCGCTGATCATCGAGCTGGACCACAACAAGTTCAAGTGCAAGATCCCAGAGTGCTCGAAGGCCTTCCGTAAGGCCAAAATGCTGCACTACCACATGAAGTACTACCACGGCATGGAGAAGGCCGAGCCGGATCCCAGCTCCCCGAAAAGGAGCATGCAGACACGGGGTTCCTGCGCATCGGAGAGCGACTCGCTGCTGGACAGCCCCAAGCGACGGCGCACCACCTCGGGCTGTTTACGTGAGTATCTGACCGTCACAGAGCATTTTGAAGTGGAGGTTGACCCCCTCTGTTAGTTAAAACCAAACACCCAGAAAAGCTCAACTCGCTTCATAATCTGAGTGACCGAGAACTCCCAACTTCCGCTATTTAAAGAAAAATAACAATTTATTTTCCTAACTCTAAGAGTGAACATTAAACAAAAGTATTCACAAATGCCTCCCTTTTCTGAACTACTTACTATCTGACCCGAACTCTCTTTAAAAAAAAATATGATTTTCCAATTGCTTACTTCTCAAACATTACTTTAACTTAATCTCAAGTCCACACAGTCTCTACCTTCTCCACTGTCTTCCCTCTTCCAGCTGATGATCTCCCTGGGTCATCGTCTTTCATTTTACTGTGAGTACGTTTAACACGAAAAGGTACCTTTGATAGAGAGTGTTTTCCCATTTCTTTGAGAGCGAGATGTTAGATGGGGAGTTAGCCCACCGGCAGTTGCTCAACTGATCGATGGCAGCTGCTCTCTCTCAGCAATTTTTGATATGCTTACATTTTCTATACCCCCCATTGACCCATTAAATTCTTATAATTTGATTGGTTTCTGGGTGTCAAAACAATAAAATACAAACTTGATTGGATTTTAGTATCCTGGGCATAATTTAAATTGATTGGTTAAATTTATACTGTTGTCAAAACAGCAACCACAGCTCGGGTATCCTTTAACATCCATTTGCTACATGTATCTATTTTGGAGCTGCTCATCTCCCAGCCTTTTCATTCGGGCAGCTGAGCCTGTACTTGAAGTTTACTTCAAAGTTCAGAAAAGACTTGCTATTTAAAGTGAGCTAGATGGTTGGTGCAGACTCGAAGGGCCAAATGGCCTCTTTCTGCACTGTAGGGTTTCTATGATTTAAATACATGCTTTCGACTTGGTAACGCAGAGGGCCGTGCGTGAGTGTCATGGCCCTGACGCTCATTAGGAAATGCTTTTCACTCAGAGGATGTGGGTACTGCCAGCTAGGTTGGCATTTGTTGTCTGTCCCTAATTGCCCCTTCAATGTGTTCTGCCATTTCAGAGGGTCACTGATGTGGAGGTGCTGGTGTTGGACTGGACACAACATAAACTTATAGTTCAGTGGGTTGATTTGGAATCATAAGCTTTGCAGTTGGTCCGTAACCTGGTGTTGTGTGACTTAGAGTCAGAGAGATGTACAGCATGGAAACAGACCCTTCGGTCCAACCCGTCCATGACGACCAGGTATCCCAACCCAATCTAGTCCCACCTGCCAGCACCCAGCCCATATCCCTCAAACCTTTCCTATTCATTCTGACCTTTCAGAGGGTATTTAATACACCGCCATATTGCTGAGAGAGTGGAATCATATAGAGGCCAGACCAGGTGAGGATGGCAGATCTGTGAACCAGGACTTCTCTGTCACTCACAGATTATGAAGCGAGTTGGGCTTTTCCATCAAAAAACAATGTTTCACGACCACCATTAGATTCTTAATTCCTGATTTGTTTTGATTTCAAATTCCACCCACTGCCATGTTACCCGGGCCTCCGGATTAATAGTCTATAGCGATAATGCCACTAGGCCACTGCTTCTCCTAAGTGTGAATGCCAAAGTTCAGTCCATGACAACAGTTCATACCAGGGGAAAAGAGTGCAGATTTTTAAAAAAAATGTTATTCATACATGGGATTTGGGTGTTGCTGGCTAGGTCAGCACTTACTGCCCTGTCCCTGATTGCCCAGAGGGTGGTTAATGAGTCAACCACGTTGCTGTGGGTCTGGAGTCACATGTAGGCCAGACCAGTTTCCATCCCTAAAGGGCATTAGTGAACCAGGAGGGTTTTTATAGCAATCGACAGTGGTTTTATGGGCTACATGTTTTAGCCCAGATTTTCATTGATTTCAGTTGACCATTTGCCACAGTGAAATTAGAAGCCCCTGCCCCAGAACATTGGCCTGGGGTTCTGGATTACCAGCCAGTGAGATTGCCGCTACAGCACTACCTCCCCTTAGATTGGCCAGGCTGTTGTGGTAGGGAAAACACTGAGCCACTGAAAGTTTCCCAGTCTCCTTCGAAGTTCAAAAAGACGCAAAATGTCGAATATTTTGTTTGTAAAATGATTCCAGTTATCTATGTACATTGCTTCTGCTGAGCATGAATGAGCCACATTAAAAGCTCGACTGGTTATCTCCGGTTGTTGCTAACCAGGCTACTAGCACACTCGGGACTGGTCAGCCAACGCTGCCCGATTTAATGCTGTCCCATCCTCTCCAGAGATTTCTGTGCAGACCCTCCACGAGCTTTCCAATGTCTCGTGCTGCCTTTCAGTGAAAGGGGGCAGAGTTGGTAGTGCCGTTGGGTGATGAATGGGGAGGTGGGATTAACTGGATAGTTCAGCGAGGTAAAAACAATAACTGCAGATGCTGAACACCAAATACTGGATTAGTGGCGCTGGAAGAGCACAGCAGTTCAGGCAGCATCCAAGGAGAAGCGAAATCGACGTTTCGGGCAAAAGCCCGAAACGTCGATTTCGCTGCTCCTTGGATGCTGCCTGAACTGCTGTGCTCTTCCAGCTCCACTAACTGGATAGTTCACAGGCACAGTGCACTGTATATCTCAGCGGGCCCTCTAATTCATACTGCTATCGGTATAGATTCAGACCATGGTCTGGTCACTATCCTGGATGTGAGACGATGATACTGCAGCTCCTTGCTTGGCAATTTTGCTGGTATTTAGAATTGTGTGTAATCAGACGTGTGTGCCACTCTCTCAGTCAGAGCTACAGGAGCCTCTCTTCCACTGGGGTTTCAGTGAATGGTTATAGTGGGTGTGTGAGACTTTCATACTCTGAGAAACGTCTGGTGCTGTTAGTTTATAGGTTTTGTCCTTGTGAATTTGTGTGGTGAGAATGTTTCGAATTGTGTAGTAACAGTGAAACATGAGTGGTTTCTCTTTGGGGCTGGTAAGGTTGATTTGATGCATTGAATTGAGTACATGATGGATGAAGTAATTGTTTGCCGCCTTGCACTATGCTCCCTGTATTTCGGGTAAAGGTGTTTGTGCTTTAGGAGGGTTTTAACAGAGAAGTTTTAACAAAGCAATGTCCAAACTACCTTCATAGAACATAGAACAATACAGCCCTTTGGCCTTCGATGTTGCGCCGATCCAAGCCCACCTAACCTGCACTAGCCCACTATCCTCCATATGCCTATCCAATGCCCGTTTAAATGCCCATAAAGAGGGAGAGTCCACCACTGCTACTGGCAGGGCATTCCATGAACTCACGACTCGCTGAGTAAAGAATCCACCCCTAACATCTGTCCTATACCTACAGCCCCTTAATTTAAAGCTATGCCCCCTCGGAATAGCTGACTCCATACATGGAAAAGGGTTCTCATGGTCAACCCTATCCAAACCCCTAACCATCTTGTCAAGGAGGATGATCAGGATGTTACTGAGGGTGAGGGCCAGTGTGGGTCAGAGCTTGGGAGAATCCGTCCTGGTATGGAGACCGTTTCATGGCGACCAAACTCAAGGTTTGCAAGGTAATGGGAGATTTCGATGGAGGAAGATAGTTCGTGGGTTATGAGCTCAATTTAAAAGCCACTGGCCAAAAAATAGAGAGGGGTGGAGATGAGTGTTTTTCCTTGTCTCGGAGCTGAGGGGATTTGGACTACTCCAGCAAAGACGTGGGCCCGAATGGACACCTTCAGTTTTGGTTTCTTTAATGAATTGCATTTAAAGTGCAGGAGAATCTCTGTATGTGTTAGTGCGCACGTATCAAGATTGGTATCGGTGACCAATTCATTCTTTGCTAAGCTTTGAATACAGGGCGAAAGTGAGTACTGCAGAAGGCTTCCTGATGAAGGGATTTTGCCCGAAACGTTGCTTTTCCTTCTCCTCAGATGCTGCCTGCCCTGCTGCGCTTTTCCAGCACCACTCTAATCTTGAAGCTTTGATTAGGATCCTTTCTGCACTCCCAAAGCTACCTTGATTTCTTCCTCATCTTAAACACAGTGCCAATGAGAATGTGGTATTCCCTCAGAGAGCTGCCTGAAGTGTAACTCTAGGCTAGTGCTTCCCCAAACCTGTTACCAGCTGTGATCTCCCTTTGAGGCAGAGAAATGCTGTTAGACCCTCCTTCTCACCCCCCACCCCTCTCAGTGAGGGTGGGCTGGGGGATGGGCTGTGAGGGGGGAAGGGAGGGGTAGACATGATGGCGGTGGCCCGTTAGAGGGAGAGCACTCAGTCGTTATAACACGATCTGAGCTCGAGAACGGCCGTTGCTGACGTAGAGCTCCCCACCCCCACCTGAAGACTCGACTACCCCAAAAACACCTCCCCCCCCCCCCACACACACACACACACACACACACACACACACACACACACACACACACACACACACACAGTCTCTCAAACACGCTTGCTCTCTCACTCTCAGAATTCCTAGTGTAGACAGTGATGTTTGACCCAGTGAGTTCTTTTGCTGTTTTACGGGATTTGAATTAATGACCTGACACAGAGATGGTGATTGCTGAGTTATTACAGAACTTTATCAACCCACAGCTCCCTGTGTGCACTGAGCGCTGCAGTGGTGCTCCCTGGAGATTGTCTGTTTCCCTCCTGTGTGCACCAGCCGTCTCCACACGGACACTGACCTGTGTGCTTGTTTGTGGCTCTCCTGCAGAATGGTCCCAGCAAGCGTCTCACAGGGGCTCGCAGTCCTCCAGCGCTGAGCTCCCACCTGGCAGGCTGGCGGAGAAACGGCGGGTATCGACACCATCCTCTCTGGACATCGCGGCACAGTCCAGGCTCTCGCTCCGTGAGAAGAGCAAGGATAGTCCGACCGAGAGGTCGCATCAGAAGCTGCAAGACCGGGAAAGCGGTGAGTTATCTGCAGAGTATCTACGTCGGTGCGGATGTGCTCTGAAATGCTAAATGCTGGAGATCACAGCAGCTCAAGCAGCATCTGCAGAGAGTGAGTAAGCCAACATCAGCTCTGATGAAGAGTCATCTCGACTCAAAGCTTTCTCTTTCTCTCTCTCTCTCTCTCTCTCTCTCTCTCTCTCTCTCTCTCTCTCTCTCTCCCTCCCTTTCTCTCTCTCTCTCCCTCTCTCTCTCCCTCTCTCTCTCTCCCTCTCTCTCGTGCGCTCTCTCTCTCTCTCTCTCTCTCTCTCTCTCTCTCTCTCTCTCTCTCTCTCTCTCTCTCCCTAAGGATGCTGTCTAACTCGCTGTGGTCTCTATCATTTGTTGTTCTCTGTACAGATTCCAGCAACCAGTAATTTGGTTCCTGCTGAATGCACAAAGTTGGCACAGAGTTTCTGATCATCCAGCTGTTACCTACCCGTTGCCACCCTCACCGTTGTTAATCACTGACTGTGTCCTGGTGGCTGTAATGTAACAGATATATTTACAGATGCGTGAGGTTGCTGGTCAGGTTTCCATCCTGCGTATAGCTGTGTGGGACAATGGCAGCCTGTGTGGTACAGGAGGAGCCTGGGGCCTAACGGCACTGCCCTGGGTGAATAATCCCATGACCCAGGTGAAACCCTTGGGGCCATGGATTCAGAGCCCAGCACCACAGCCGGTGGAGTTTAAATCTGGAATAGAGAGCCAGTATCAGAGATGGATCACAAACACTGTCGTCCGTTGTTGTTTTCCAAAAAAGAAGACTCGTCCGGGTTGACTCATGCCCTTTAGGGATGGAAATCTGCCACGCTTACCCGGTCTGACCTACACCTAGACCCACGGCAATGTGTCTGACTCCCCCCCCCAAGATAGCAGTCAGGGATGGGGAGCAAATGGAAGACCTGCTTTCTTTTCCTCTGATGTCAATGTCTCATGAAAGCGTTAAAACAGGGGTCTCTCCCCCCCCCCCCCACAGACACACACATGCTGTTTGTTACTGTGCCCCTCACGCTATGGGGTTAGGGATACGGAGACTTGCACCAACCCAGCCTGACTATCCTGCTCAGATCTCTGGATGAGATACAGCCAACATTGGTGCCTAAGAGGGAGTAGGCCATTCAGCCCTTCAATCCCATCTGCCATTTGTTTGTGTTCACGGCTGATCTTCTACTTCAGCACAATGTCCTGCACTATCCCCACTCCCCCTTTGATCGTTTCATGACAGGGATATGAACTTGCCCAGCTCCGTGAGGCAGGGGATTCGATTCACCACCCTCGGAGTATATGCGTTTGTCCCTCTCTTAACCCTAAATGGTCTCCCAACATTCTAACACTCTGTATACCCTCCCCAATTCCAACACACAGCTTCCCCCCCTCCCATTCTAACGCTCTGTTCCCCCCCCATTCTAACGCTCTGTTCCCCCCCCATTCTAACGCTCTGTTCCCCCCCCATTCTAACGCTCTGTTCCCCCCCCATTCTAATGCTGTGTCCTCCCCATTCTAACGTGCTCTGTCCATCCCCCCCAATCTAACACTCTTTTCCCCCCCACACACCAACGCGCTCTCCCCCCCCCCATTCTAACGCTCTGTCCCCCCCCCATTCTAACGCTCTGTCCCCCCCCCATTCTAACGCTCTGTTCCTCCCCCCCATTCTAACGCTCTGTCCCCCCCCCCCATTCTAACGCTCTGTCCCCCCCCCCATTCTAATGCTCTGTCCCCCCCCCCATTCTAATGCTCTGTCCCCCCCCCCATTCTAACGCTCTGTCCCCCCCCCCCATTCTAACGCTCTGTCCCCCCCCCCATTCTAACGCTCTGTCCCCCCCCCCATTCTAATGCTCTGTCCCCCCCCCATTCTAATGCTCTGTCTTCCCCCCCCATTCTAACGCTCTGTCTTTCCCCCCCCCATTCTAACGCTCTGTCTTCCCCCCCCCATTCTAACGCTCTGTCTTCCCCCCCCCATTCTAACGCTCTGTTCCCCCCCCAATCTAACGCTCTGTTCCCCCCCCATTCTAACACTGTTTCCCCCCCCATTCTAACACTCTCTCCCCCCCATTCCAATGCTCTATTCCCCCCATTCTAATGCTGTGTCCCCCCCCATTCTAATGCTGTGTCCCCCCCCATTCTAACGTGCTCTACCCCCCATTCTAACACTCTCTTCCCCCCCCCCCATTTCAACGCTCTGTTCCCCCCCATTTCAACGCTCTGTCTTCCCCCATTCTAATGCTCTGTTCCCCCCATTCTAACACGCTCTTCTCCCCCATTCCAACGCTCTCTTCCCCCCCCCATTCCAATGCTCTCTGTCCCACCCCCCCCATTCTAACGCTCTCCCTCCCCATTCTAATGCTCTCTTCCCCCTCCCCTCCCCATTCTAACACCCCATTCCCCCCTCCCTTTGCTTCTAAAGCTCTGTCCCTGGTTCCAGACCTCCGCCCCCACCACCCCGGCTCAGGGGATCATCCTTCCTGTATCCGTCCTGTCACTCTGAACTTTGAATGAGTTGCAAAAGAAAACAAGAGTGGGAGTAGGCCATTCGGCCCTTTGAGCCCACTTAACCGTTCAGTTTGATCACGACTGATCAATCCACCTCAGTTCCCTGTGGGGAAAGTGAGGACTGCAGGTGCTGGAGATCACAGTTGGTGCTGGAAAAACACAGCAGGTCAGGCAGCATCCGAGGAGCAGGAGAATCGACATTTCGGGCATAATCTCTCCATCAGGAATTATACCTGAAACGTCAATTCTCCTGCCCCGTGGATGCTGCCTGACCCTCTGTGCTTTTCCAGCACCACATTTCCCACCCCACCCCTATGGCTAACCCACCCAGCCTACACATCCCTGAACACTATGGGCAATTTAGCTTGGCCAATCCACCCTAACCTGCACATCTTTGGACTGTGGGAGGAAACCCACGCAGACACGGGGAGAATGTGCACATTCTACACAGACAGTCAGACAGTCACCCAAGGCAGGAATCGAACCCGTGCCCCTGGCGCTGTGTGGCAGCAGTGCTAACCACTGAGCTACCCTGGACGTAATACCCCAGTTATGGTCATGGAAGTGGTCGTGGGTTTGGAAGGTGCTGTCTGAGGATCTTGGCTGAAATCGAGTATACTGGGGTAACAAAGCGTTTAAAACCAATTTGTGGTCTTCAGACCTCATAATAAATGATCTAGAATGTATAAGCCTTTCATAACTTTAATAGGACTTCAATATACTGGGTTAATACAGGTCCCCGGCAGTAGGATAGATGCAGAGATGATTTAAAGCTTACGTCATAGTCAAAAGGTGTGATACTGGAAAATGCATATGCTCTGCTGCACTCCCCCCCCCCCCCCCCCCCCCCCCCCCCCCTCCCCCCCCAGGTTGCGTACGGGCTGCACTGTTGCTGAGGGACAGCTGTGCGGGTGGGTTTTGGACTGCGCCATGTTGGTGCTGAAAGCGGGTGCTCCATACATGCAGCAGTGACTGGGTGAGCGGTTCCGTTCCCACCCCCACCCAAAACCTCGGTTTGAAGTAATTGCGGTGTCTCCGTGTGCAGGGTCAAGGGAGAGGAGCAAAGAGAAGAAGCTGCGCGATTTCCTGAAGGTCAAGCTGAAGAAAAAGAAGAAGAAGAAAAAGAAGTCCAAATGTGGTGAGCTGTTTGTGAAAATGTTTGTGACGGTAAATATCCAACAGAGCAGATCAGGAAGCAACCAAGCAACCCCTAGGAACAGGAGGAGGCCATTCAGCCCCTTAATCATGTGCTGCCTTTCAATGTGATTTTGTCTGATATCTCACCTATCTCTTTCACAGTCCCTCATCACAGAATCCCTACAGTGTGGAAGCAGGCCATTCAGCCCTTCGAGTCCACACCAAACTGCAAAGAGCATCCCACCCGGACCCCTATCCCCGCATTTCCCCATGGCTAACCCACTTAGCCTACACATCCCTGGACTCCGTGGGCAATTTCCCATGGTGAATCCACCTATCCTCCACACCTTTGGATTGTGGGAGGAAACCCACGCAGACACAGAGAGAATGTGCAAACTCCACACAGACAGTCATCTGAGGCTGGAATTGAACCTGGGTCCCTGGCGCTGTGAGGCAGCAGTGCTAACCACTGAGCCACCATACCACCCCATCTTTGTGTCAGATTGAAGGTTGGCGTTTGATCACCGATCAATTGCCTTTTGCAGTGTCAGGTCACTGATCCCTGAGGGATTGGCTGCTGATAAGATACTGGAGGAAGGGCTGACAATGCATTCAGAAGTTAAGCACGAGAGAGAGAGAGAGAGAGAGAGAGAGCGCGCAATGGCTAAAATTGCTGTCATTATTTAGTGCATGGGGCGATGAAGAGACAACTGGTGAATGGGCTAACATGTTTCGTATTTTATTCTCTCATGGGACATGGGCGTGGCTGGGTCAGCAATTGTTCTCCGTCCCTAGTTGCCCCCTTGAGAAGGTGGGGGGTGAGCTGCCTTCTTGAACAGCTGCAGCCCTCCTGCTGTGGGTTCACCCATAGTGTCCTCAGGGAGGGAATTCTGGGATTTTGACCCAGCAACACTGAAGGAACGGCAGTATATATTCAAGTCAGGATGGGGAGTGGCTCGGAGGGGAACTTAGTGGGTGGTTCTCCTGTGTTTCTGCTGCCCTTGTCCTTCTAGATGGAAGTGGTCGTGGGTTTGGAAGGTGCTGTCTGAGGATCTTGGCTGAAATCGAGTGTCAGGAATCTTTGCCTGAGATGATGCCTTTTGCTTTGTATATAAGAAATAGCGCTGTGTGTTTTGTTAGGAACAGTGCTGTGATAACAGTAGAGGGATTGGGTGGGGCAGAGACACAAATAAAGTTGATGCGATATTACAGGCAGGAACTCGCATTAACAAAGCGTTTAAAACCAATTTGTGGTCTTCAGACCTCATAACAAATTATCTAGAATGTATAAGCCTTTCATAGCTTTAATAGGACTTCAATATACTGGGCTAATACAGGTCCCCGGCAGTAGGATAGATGCAGAGATGATTTAAAGCTTACGTCATAGTCAAAAGGTGTGGTACTGGAAAGGCACAGCCAGTCAGTCAGCATCCGAGGAGCAGGAAAATCTACGTTTCGGGCAGGAGCCCTTATCGGGAATGGTCCTCGGATGCTGCCTGACCAGCTGTGCTTTCCCAGCACCACAATGTTTGACTCAGATCTCCGGCATCTGCAGTCCTCACTTTCTCCTTGCATCACAGTCACTCAGTTTATGAATGAATGGACAATGCAAATTTGTTTAAAAATGATGTTTAATTAACGAAAATATTATGGAATTATATGGTGAAGTATTGACAATGCTGACTGGAACGCTAGAAGCTGATTACTGGAAACCTAAACAAAGGGCCACAGAATGAATCCCAAGAATAAAATCTCACAGTGCTAGAGAAATTCACCAGCACCGGGAAACAGAGGTAACATTTCAGGTCCTGCGTGACCCTTCCTCAGATCTTCTTTCTTCTGAAGAAGAAGAGTCCTTTCAGAATAGAAATGTTAACCCCTCCCCAGAGATGCTGCCAAACCTGCTGAGTTTCTCTAGCACTTCCTGCTTTTATTTGAGATTTCCAGCATCCACAACATCTTGCTTTTTGTCTGAGATCCAGGAGGTCTGGGCAAACCTGTTCAGTCGAGAGAGTTGTCAGGTCACTGGGTATACGGTCAGGCTTGAGGTCTTGTGGTGCAGAGGTAGTGTCCCCACCTCTGAGCCAGAAGGTCTGACTTCAAGTCCCACTTTTGGAGGCTTATCACAGCATGTCTGAACAGATGGATAAAGGTTGTTTTATTCTTTGAGGTGAGATTGGAAGAGATATGGGAAAGGAGTGCGTCAGTGCTCAGAAGGCAACCAGTATGTTAGCTTTCATAGTGAGAGGATTTGAGTACAGGAGTAGGGACATCTTGCTGCGGTTGTGCAGGGCATTGGTGAAGTAACATTATTGTGTGCAATTTTGATCTCTTTACCTGAGAAAGGGGAATGCCACAGTGGGAATGCTGGGAAGGTTCACTACATTAATTCCTTAGACGGCAGGACTGACATGGAGAGACTGGATCAGCTCGGAATATGTTCACAGGAGTTGAGAAGAATGTTGGAGGGATCTCACGGAAGCCGATGAAATCTGAACAGGGCTGGACAGGAAGGATGTTCCTGATTACCGGGAAGTCCAGAATCAAGAGATCGCAGTTTAAGGATGGCCATTTAAGTTGGAGATGAGGAGAAATTTCTTCACCCAAGGAGTGAGAGTTTGTGGAAGTTCTCTGTCACAGAGAGTGGTTGAAGCCAGAGTATTGAATATTTTTCCAGGAAGGAGTTAGATATTGTTGTTAGATCTAAAGGGATCAAAGAGTACGAGGGTGTGAGGAGTAAGCAGGAACAGGGGGCTGAGTAGGATGATCAGCCATGATTGTATTGAATGGTGGAGCAGGCTCGAAGGGCCGAATGGCCTATTTTCTATATTTCTATGATTAAAACTGTTTGCCCACATGGAGAGTAAATGTTGAGCCAGGCTGAAGCTAACTTTGCGTTTCTATCCATTGATTAATCCTTTACAATCAGTTTTTGATGCTAGGAAGTTTTAAAAAGATAGCTTTTGTTTCACAGTTAGCTTCTGTTAGGATTTGATATGAATTTACATTTGTGTGTACTTCTGTGACTCTGACAGCAGGTAGCGCAATTGTGCAGTTTGTAGAGGTTCCATATTGAGCTCAGTGTGCAGAAAATGACCCCCATTCTTATCTATTCATGTCCTGACTCTGCCTTCTCGTAACACCTTATTCACCAGCTACACCTCATCACACCAGCCTCAAGGGGGAGCTGCTGTCCTCAGGTTCAATCATCCAGTAATCCTGGCTACTTCTCCGGGGGCCCAGGTTCAATTCCCACCTCAGGAGCTGGTGGGATTTAAATTCAGTTGTAAATTGGAAACTAAAAGCCGGTCTCCATGATGGTAAAACGGTCATTAATTGTCATAAAATCCCATCTCATGACTCTTAGGTAAGGAAATGTGCCATTGTTCCCTGGTTTATACATGACTCCAGTCTCTCAACAATGTGGTTGACTCTTAGCTGTCCTCTGAAATGGTCTAGTGAGCTACTCAGTTCCAAGGGCAGCTCAGGATGAGCACCAAGTGCTGGTTTTGCCTCGGTGACGCCCACTTCCAGAGAAAGAGTAAATACATTTCAAAAAGCGTTCCCATTTCCATTCCTGTACAGTTGTCCCTCAAATTGCAGTCCAATTCCCATTGATGGAATTGTTATCAAAATAAAGGGGCAAACCTTTTGGGATTGAGCTGAGGGAAATGTCTTCACCTGGAAAGTGGTGAGCCTGTGGAATTTTCTACCACAGAAAGTCATTGAGACCAAAACGATGTGCTTTCAAGAAGCAGGGAGAGACAGCCCTTATGGCTAAAGGGATCAAGGGAGATGCGGAGAGGGGAGCATGAGGATATTGAACCGAATGATCAGCCATCATTACTTTGAATGGTGGAGCAGGCTTGATGGGCCCAATGGCCTACTCCAGACCCTATCTTCTATCCTTCCGTGTAGATGGCTGGCTAGCATCGGAGGTCATGAACTTTTCCACCTCTGAGATGGAGGAGATGAGATTTTACTCTCTCAGTTGGTCATGAGGCTGCATGCTGCTAGCGCACAAGGGAACTTCACTCTGGATTTTCAATGCTGAACCTGAGTGATGAGCATTGCCTTACTCCCCCGGAAATATTATTGACAGAATACTGCAAAATATTGCTCAGGTCAAAACGTCAGGTGTTCGAGTTCAAATTAATTATGGTTCCTCGTCTCCTGTCAGATGGAGAAAGGTTAACTGTGTAGATTAGCTAATTAAAATGGATGTGGAACTGGATGGCCAGTGGGATGTGGAAGGAGAATATCTATGTTGGTGGAAAATGGGGAAAGCTTTGGCGTGAATGAGTAAGACGACAGGATCCTTCAGTATCGCGAGAGCATTAACGAGGAGCTGGGTGTTGGGTAACCCTCGTCTGAGGGGGGGCTGCTTCAGTCGGGGGGGTGGGTCTGTGTCTGTGTGTCCATCTGTGTGTTCCTTTGACATGGCTGACAGCTCTGGGGCCTCTCCAGCTGGTGGGGTGGGAGGATATCAGAACTCACCCCTTCCCTCCCCTCCTTCCCACCTGGCCTCCCTCCCTCCCAACCATCCCTTCCCCGTTCCTCCTTCCCCTTTCCTCCTTTCCCTTTCCTCCTTCCCTCCCTTCCTCTTTCCACCCCATACTCCCCTCTTTCCCTTCCTTCCCTCTCTCCCTCCTTTCCTCCCTTCCCTCTCTCCCTCCTTTCCACCTTCCCTCACTCCCCTCATTCCTTCCTTCCCTTCCTCCTTCCCTCCCCTCCCTCCCTCCCCACACTTCCACCTTTCCTCCCTCCCCCTCCATCCTACTTTCCCTCCTTCCCTCCCTCCTTCCCACCTTCCCTCTCTCTCTCCCTCCCCCACCTCCCTGCAGCATTTACGCAGTGTCCAGCCTCTGATTGATGTCTCCACACAGAGCTTTTCCAGTCTGTGCTTCACACCCCACAGGCTAGGGCATGCGTCCCTTGCCTTCCCTGGGACTGCTGTTTTAAGCACTTGGTATTGGGGGAGGCAATGGCCTAGTGGTATTAGCACTTGGCTCTTTATCCAGAGACCCCAGATAATGCTCTGGAATCTGGGTTCGAATCCCCACCATGGCAGATGGTGGAATTTGAATCCAACTTTTAAAAAATGGAATCAGTAATGGAATGAAGAGTCCAATGATGACCATGATCCATTGGTGATTGTCAGAAAAACCACTTTGGGTTCACTAATGCCCTTAAGGGAAGGAAACTGCCATCCTTATCTGGTCTGGGCCCTACAGGCAAAAGTGAGGACTGCAGATGCTGGAAACCAGAGTTTAGACTGGAGTGGTGCTGGAAAAGCCTTCATCAGGAATAGAGGCAGGGAGCCTCCAGGGTGCAGAGATAAATGGGAGAGGTGGGGCTGGGGAGAAGGTAGCAAAGAGTACAATAGGTGAATGGGGTGGAGATGGAGGTGATAGGTCAGAGAGGAGGGTGGGGGAAGGTAGCAAAGAGTACAATGGCCTAGGTGTGACTCCAGACCCACAGAAATGTGGTTGACTCTTAACCTCCCTCTGGGCAATTCGGGATGAGCAATAAATGCTGGCCCAGTCTGTGATGCCCTCATCTCATGAATTAATGCGGGGAATAAAAGAGTCCCAAACACATCACTGCCACCTCCATTATCTCCCTGCCCCTCTTTTGTGTTTTACTTTGGTCCAGTTTGTGCGATTTTATTGGGCAGATTATGCTGACCTCTTCGAATTCTTTGATCGCAGAGTTTTCTGGCAGTGAGAGAACGTAGATGTCTCCAGAGATTTCCCGCCGAAAAAATCCACGTTCCCTTCAACCAGATCGTCGTCCTCTTACAAATATCCCTTCTCTCATAAATATACGTCCTTACGCAGTGCTGACTCTGGATACTACATAGAAGGGCTGAAATTTGACGGTTGGTGACCCGACGTTTTTTCTCTTTTACCACATTTTCTGTAAAGTAGTGTAATGCTGATGCCCTGTATTGTATTCCAGTAGGAGCGAGCGTTTGCTGGGGGTGGGGGGGGGTTATGTGACTGGATGTGTAATCCAGAAGGTTTCATCATAGCATCCATACAGTAGGGAAACAGACCATTTAGCCCAACAAGTCCACACTGATCCTCCAAAGAGTAACCCACCCAGACCCATTCCCCTACCATATTCCTCTACATTTACTCCTGACTAATGCACCTGACCTACACACCCCTGAGCACTATGGGCAATTTAGCATGGCTAATTCACCTAACCTGCAAACATTGGACTGTGGGAGGAAATTGGAGCACCCGGAGAAAACCCACCCAGACATGGGGAGAATGTGCAAACTCCACACAGACAGTCACCCGAGGCTGGAATCAAACCCGGTGCGTGGCGCTGTGAGGCAGCAGTGCTAACCACTGAGCCACCATGCCACCCAGGTTAATCTGGATTAGTGGTGCTGGAAGAGCACAGCAGTTCAGGCGGCATCTAAGGAGCAGCGAAATCGGCGTTTCGGGCAAAAGCCCTTCATCAGGAATAAAGGGTTTTTACCACCTAGGCTAATCCCCTGGTAACAGGGTTCAGATCCCGTTGTGGGTGGTGGAAATTAAATTCCATTAATAAAATTCAATCCATAAAATCTAAAACTGCATGTTAGTCCTGGTAATGGTGTCTGTGATTAAATGGTGTAAAGACACGACCTCTCTGTGTTCACTAATGTCCTTCAGGGAAGGAGGTCTGCCATCTTTACATGACCTAGTCTGACCTACGTGTGCCTCACAGCAATGTGGTTGACCGTTAGCTGCCCCCTGAAACGGCCTGGTTCAGGGTTAATTCAGGGTAGGTGACAATTACACCCACGTTCCACAAAAGAGTAAATTTGTGAAGCAAAGTGTTTCGCAAATTGATGAGACTTTCTCAAAATGTTGAAAGTGCCGACCGAAGCTTCCTTGATGGATGACCTTTCAGATGATCAAAAGGTTGACGGGGCAAACATAGAGAAAAGTATTTCCTTTTGTGGGGGGAGGGGGTGAGAATGTTCAAGCCAGGAAGCCATCATTGTAAAGCTAACATGAAATTAAGAAAAATATATTAACCCAGTGAGTGTTTAGACAGTGGGTTTGCTGTCACAGGGAATAGTTGAGAAGATGTATTTATGGAATACTGTGGGAGAATGGACAGCAAGTTGTACTAGTGAGGTTTGCTGAAGGTTGATTTTAAGGTCAAGTGGTTCACTGTTGCCTCACAGCGCCAGCGACCTGGGTTTGATTCCACCCTTGGACGACTGTATGGAGTTTGCACCTTCTCCCTCTGTCTGTGTTGGTTTCCTTTGTGTGCTCCGGCTTTCTCCCACAAAGATGTGCAGGTCGGGTGAATTTGCCACGCTAAATTGCCCATAGTCTTCAGGGATGTGTAGGTTAGCTGCATTAGTCAGGGGAAATGTAGAGTAATAGGGTTGGGAATGGGTCTGGGCGGGTTACTCTTTGGAGGGTCAGCGTGAACCTGTTGGGCCAAATGGCCTGTTTCCTTACTGTAGGGATTCTGTGGTGGTTCAATGGTAAAAGGGAAATCAAGTGGAGCATTAAAGCTGGCACAGCTTGGTATTCAGTGTAATGTCGAGAGACAGTGAGCTGTGTGTTATGGGGTTGCTATATTGAAGAATCAAGGAACATGCATGGTGATTAAACATAGTCATCTTTAGATTAACATCTAAATGTACCATAATGGAAGTTTAATGTAGTCTGCAGTTTCGGATCAATGCCCGATTTGCAAGTTATGGAGGAGTAATTTGAAAGCAGCGACCAGAAAGTTTCTATCTAATTTATAGACCGGGGTTAGGGGTAGCAGGTGCAGGTCCTGTTGCACTGTATCATGTGAGACTGCTGTCGTGTATCTCCCTGCTGCCGAGGTGCTGTGCAATGTGGAAAGGGCAACTCCTGCACAACCAGCGAGGTCTGCACTTTCTGACGAGCTGCTGAGCTGCGCTGGGGAACCCAGCTGGTTCAGTTTGCAACTTTGACACGAGGCAACCCCAAAACGTTCCGAGGCTGTGGTGTATGTGGCAATCTCCGCCAGCTCTCCCTATTCGCCTTTCGCTTTGCGTTTATAAGTTTTAACGGGGGTGACGGCGAAGCTTTTCAAGGCTCCTGTGATGCAGTGGTAACGTCCCTGCCCCTGGGCCAGAAGGCCCATGTTCAAGTCCCATCTCGGCATGGGATAGTGACAGAGGCATCAGGTTAATTCCTGCTTCCAGCTCGCACCTTTCACCTCAACCACAAGCTGCCCTAGAGTTTTACAGCAAACAAAATACTTTTCTAGCGAAAACCTTCTAACCACACGGCTGCAGTGAAGTAAGTTACTGCTTTAAACCCGGCCTCCCGTCGCTATGTTCTTGTGGTTCAGCAGCAACCTTTTGGAATTCTAAAACGTGCAAGCTTCCGTAATCGGGCAGATGAATTATTTGGAGCCAGCAGTTTGAAACAAAAATAGCATTAATGCGAGTTGAGGCCAATCTAATATCTCTGGCATTCAGAATCCAAGAAGGTCTGTTTCTGTGGAAGATTTGTGAATCATACACAGCATCTTCAGGTCGCCATCCAGTCTGGATCAATAAATAAAAACCTCGTTTATAAACCCTGGAATAGGTACGAACGAAAAGAGAGGTTGCTTTGGGGCAGTTGATAGAGACCCAGAGATATACAGCTCTGTCCAACTCGTCCATGCCAACCAGCTATCCTTACTTAACCTAGCCCCATTTTCCAGCATTTGGCCCATCTCCCTCCAAACCCTCCCTATTCATATACCCATCCAAATGCCTTTTAAATGTTGTAACTGTGCTAGCCTCCACCACTTGCTTTGGCAGCTCATTCCATACTTGATGATGGAAAGGAGAGGATGGGATTGTTGCCAGTGCGTTGGGAATTATTCAACAAAACGTGACTGTTCCTTGCAAAGGTGAACGACCTCGGGCAGTCCCGCTGTTCAGTCACCAATGGCGCACATATACATGAAGTTAGTGGAGGAACATGAGCCACAAATCCTGCCACCTGGTGGCCAAATGTCAGCATAGTGGCTCAGTGGTGAGCATTGCTGCCTCACAGCGCCAGGGACCTGGGTTTGATTCCTGTCTTGGGTCACTGTCTGTGTGGAGTTTGCACATTCTCCTTGTGTCTGCGTGGGTTTCCTCCCACAGTCTGAAGATGTGCAGACCAGGTGAATTGGCCATGGGTGTTAGGTGCATTAGTCAGGGGTAAATATTGGATAGGGGAATGGATCTGGGTGGGTTACTCTTCGGAGGCTGAAGCAGGGGCCTGTTTCCATAATGTTGGGAATCTAATCAAAATGATTGGTTTTCCAGAAGGTTCTGAAAGAGGAGTGAGAGGTGAAGGAGCATAGGGTTTTTGTGAGGCAAGAGGAGTTCCAGAGAGTGGAAGCCAATGGGGGGGGGGGTGGGGGGGGAGGGTTGTGAGGAGGAGAAATTCCAGAGAGTGAGAGCAGGGAAGGCAGGGAGACTGGGTGTAAGAGCCACAGGTAAGAGGAGGCAAGAGTGCAGAGGAAGTTGTGCAGATGAAGAAGTTGTGTTTACCCAGTTATCTCCTGTATGAATGCACAAGAGGTGCACTAAGGAATTTGAGTCCTGTAACACTACAACAGAGCAAAGTGTTTTTTTAGAGTCTGTACAGATCCAAAAGGGTCTCTTTTTCTCGATTCCCGCTGATGTACCGGTGCTCTGCTTCCCCGGTTTTGCAAAAGACTTGCAAACCACTTGGAGCCTGCTCTCCCATTTGCGTTTTTCACTGTTGTGAACGAACTGGGTGCTTCCCTGGTACTTGTTACCATGAGCACGTGTGACAGCCGTCCTCCATGTGTCAGACCTTTCAGATGACGACCCAACGAGTGACTCTTCGACGGACAGCCTGCTGTGGAGCGAAGACGACTACAGTCAGGACGTGGATGTGACCACAAACCCCGATGAGACTGGCGATGGCGACGACAGCCAATTAGAAATTGTCCGCTGCATCTGTGAGGTGGAGGAAGAGAACGAGTTCATGATCCAGGTATCGGTAAAATACTTGCTGTTGTGTCGCCATAGTCTTACTAGACCGTAGGGGGTGCTCCCTCATTAGAGAGAAGTGACTGGTGGTGACTTAATCTGAGGGTCACCAGATTCAGGCAAGCGAAGACGTTGAGAAAGAGAGTTATAGAGTCATAGAGATGTGCAACACGGAAGCAGACCTTTCAGTCCAACCCGTCCATGCCGACCAGATATCCCAACCCAATCTAGTCCCACCTGCCAGCACCTGGCCCATGTCCCTCCAAACTTGTCCTATTCATATACCCATTCAGGTGCCTTTTAAATGCTGTAATTGTACTAGCCTCCACCAGTTCCTCTGGCAGCTCATTCCATACACGTACCACGCTCTGTGTGAAAAAGTTGCCTCTTAGGCCTCTTTTATATCTTTCCCCTCTCACCCTAAACTTATGTCCCCTAGTTCTGGACTCCCCCACTCCAGGGAAGAGATGGTAACCTCAGACCTTTATGTGAATTGAACCCACGCTGTTGGCATCACACTGCTCTGTAAATCAACGATCCGGCCAACTGAGCTAAACTGATTCCTGGGTATTATACTAGAAGACAAGTGTACCCAAATGATTCCAATAAAAATTATTGGAAAACTATAAAAATAAAAAACTATAATCTTTCAAGGCACCAGAGGACACCAATTTTAACAAATTGCTTTTAGAAAATGCAGGTGAATGAGAACTTTTTCTTTGCCAGAGTGAGTTGTTTCAATTTGGAATCCACAGCCTGAAAGAGCATAAACAATAGGAACAGGAGTAGGCCATTCAGCCCCTCGATTGAATCCTGGCTGATCCGACATACCCCTCGGCCACTTTCCTGCCTTTTTCCTGTAACCCTTCATTCCCCAACTGACCAAGAACCTACCGATCTCAGAACGGAAGTGGAAGCCATTAATATGAACAGAAAATGGTGCTAAAGGAAAATGGTCATGTAGCCAATGGAGAAAATCTGCCAGGTTTTGGGGTAAAGAGCTGGGAGGAGGGACAGATTGGATAACTCTCACAAAAACCAGCACATCTCTGATGGGCTGAATGGATGACATTGATATATAATATTCAGTGCACCCCAAAAGAACCAAACAGGATAGGCTTCTGTTACATTGAGCGATGTCAAATCCTTGTGTTAATGCTCTATCCCTTTGCGGTACCAGAGCATGTGTCCTGAGTTCCTCACTGACTCACTGACCTTACTCTCCTGTTTGGCAGTGTGAGGATTGTTTGTGCTGGCAACACGGAGTCTGCATGGGCCTACTGGAGGACAGCGTGCCCGAAACCTATACTTGTTATATCTGCAGGGACCCACCAGGTGAGTACTGGCCAGCTAGGAATGTAAAAAGCAGCATGCCTTACGTATCATGTTGTTCAGGACAGTGCCTATAGTTTACTGGGGATGGGAGTAGAGTGTGATAATCTTACTGCATTCTCATAATCCAGAGGCTCATGGTGGTCATCTGAAGACATTTTGCTCAGACCCCACTGTGATGCCCACATCCCATGAATGACATTTTTAAAAAGACATAAGTCAACGATAATGGTTGTGTTCAGCTGTTGTGGAGGCGTGGTTAAGGATTAAGAGAGTTCCTGTCCAAGTAGTGTCATAGGATCTTACATGTTCACTAGAATACAGTTAATACTTGCTTACTCATGGGCCATGGACATCTCCTGCCCATCACTAGTTGTCCCTTGAGAAGGTGGTGGTGAGCTGCTGTCCTGAATCGCTGCAGTCCACCTGCTGTAGGTAAACACACGGCACGGTGGCGCAGTGGTTAGCACTGCTGCCTCACAGCGCCAGAGACACGGGTTCAATTCCCGCCTCAGGCGACTGTCTGTGTGGAGTTTGCACATTCTCCCCGTGTCTGCATGGGTTTTCTCCGGGTCCTCTGGTTTCCTCCCACAGTCCAAAGATGTGCAGGTTAGGTGAATTGGCTGTGCTAAATTGCCCCTAGTGTTAGGTGAAGGGGTAAGTGTAGGGGTATGGGTGGGTTGCGCTTTGGCGGGTCGGTGTGGACTTGTTGGGCCGAAGGGCCTGTTTCCACACTGTAAGTAATCTAATCTAATAATGCTATTCGTGCGGGAATTCCAGCATTTCTACCCAGCGACACTAAAAGAGTGCAAAATGTATTTCCAAGTCAGTGACCTTGAGGGTAATTTACAGATTGCGATGTTCCCGTGTGTCTGCTGCCCTTGTCCTTCTAGATGGGGTGGTGGCATGGGTTTTGTAAGGTATGGTGTAAAGAGCCTTGGTGAATTTCCATGTTGTACCTTGCAGATGGTACACACACTGCTACTGAGTGTTTTTGGTGGAAGGTGTGTAAATTGTTTGGATGTGGTGCCAATCCAGCATTGTCCTGGATGGTATAAAGCTGCTTGAGTGTTATTGAGCCGTACCCGTCTGGAGTAGTGGGGAGTATTCCATCACACTCCTAACTTGTACCTTGTAGTCAGTGGACAGGCTTTGGAGAGTCACTTACTACAGTCTTCCTACCTCCTGTAACCACTATTTATATGGCTAGTCCAGTTCAGTTTCTGGTCAGTGATAACCCTCAGGATGTTGATTGTGCTGGATTCAGCAGAGATAATATCTTTGAATATCAAGAGCAGATTAGGTTCTGTCTTCTTGGGATTTGTGTGGCATAAATGTTACTGGGTACTTGTCCACCCAAACCTGAAAATTATCCATGTCTTGTTGCATTTGGACCCAGACTGACTCAGTGTCTGAGGAGCACAGCAGTTCAGGCAGCATCAGGGCTTTTGTCCGAAACGTTGATTTCGCTGCTCGTTGGATGCTGCCTGAATTGCTGTGCTCTTCCAGCACCACTAATCCAGTATTTGGTTTTCAGCATCTGCAGTCATTGTTTTTACCTCAGTGTCTGAGGAGTTGCAAATGATGCTGAACATCTGACCTTCCGGTGGTGGAAAGGTCATCGATGAAGTAGCTGAAGATGGTTAGTCTCAGGACGACATCCTGAGGATCTGTAGAAAGGTATCCACTGAGCCGCAGGTGATTGTTTGACTTGATAGTGACCCTCATGGAAACTCTGCACTCATTTCTCTGCTGCTTGAATGAGGGTGGGAAATGTTTAACTCGTAGCCTTTTCAGTAGCTTTTTTTGATCAGTCCCAGTTGATTGACATGTTATTTCTTCTGTAGATCAGCGTTTGAGCTCCAGGTACTGGTACGACAAGGAGTGGCTAAGCAGTGGCCATATGCATGGCCTGACCTTTGTAAAAGAGAATTATTCCCACCAGAACAGTGGGAAGATCATTTCGACACACCAGCTACTGGGGGACGTCCACAAGGTGATCGAGGTGTTGCACGGCTTGCAGCTGAAGATATACATCCTACAGTAAGTCAGAGCGCCGGTAGTTTTTAACATTTTAGTGAGAAGGTCACCATGTTATTGGGTCACACCAGCCAGCGATAGGCCAGGTAATCATTGTCCCAGGTTTTATCTACCGTGCTTCTCCTGACATCACCAAGGCAGGAAAAGTGCCGGATTGGAATTACGTGTCACCTCATTGACTGAGGGTTGGTGTGGGGAGGGGGGAATCTCCTCATCTTCCAGCTTCATGCTGCAGAGTAACTTTGGGACAGATTGGAAACATGATAGCCGTTCTGACTGAGTGCAACCAAGATGTTGGAGACTGTGGGAGGAGAACGGACTCCATTTTACAGCTTCTGTAAACTGTGCTGGTTTTATTATCAGGCGATGTTTGTGGTATCTTTGTGTTGTCAGAGGTCCCGAAACCATTTGATGAATCGGTGATACGTCAGTGCTCCTTTTTTGTCGACGATTTCTGGTTATTCTGTCTCCACAAAAAGTAACAGAATCAAAACCTCTCACTCTGGAAACAAGTTACTAAAAGCCGACAACGTGTGAAGATGGCTTCGAGATGTATAAATGGAAATTTTATCAAGGGTCTGCTCCTGTGACCTTTGAGTCATAGAGTGTGAAAGTGTGATTAGTAGGTGATTTCTCTCACAGGTTTACTCCCGATTGGGTTAAATATTATTCCATGAATGAATACTGGATGAAACTTCTGGTTGAGGACAGCTAGGGATGGGCAGTATATGGTCTAGTCAGTGATGGCCATGCCCCCTGAGTGAATAAAACAAAAACTCATGGAGGCAACATTGCATACAATTCTGGTCACCCCGCTATAGGAAGGATGTTGCTAACTGGAAAGCTAGAAACCACTAATTAACTACAAAAAGAATGATATTTTGTAGCATGTGACCAAGACTGAAAGGTTTGAGTGATAAGGAGAGGCTGGATAAGCTGTGACATTTTCCCCTGGAATATTGGAGGCTGAGGGGTGACCTTATGGAGATTTATAAAATCATGAACGGCATAGATACGGTGAACAGTCAAGATCAGTTTCCCCCAGGGTAGGGCAGTCCAAAATTAGAGGGCATAAGTTTAGGTGAGAGGGGAAAGATTTAAAAGGGACCTGAGGGACAACCTTTTTTTTACACAGAAGCTGGTGTGTATGCAACACGCTGCCTGAGGAAATGGTAGTGGTTGGTACAATTACAACAGTTAAAAGATATTTGAACAGTTAAATGGGTAGGAAAGGTTTTGAGCGATATGAGCCAAACACACGAGAATGGGACTAGTTCAGTGTAGGAAACCTGGTCAGTGTGGACAGGTTGGGCCGAAGGGCCTGTTTCCGTACTGTGTGACTCTATAAGAAGAGAACACCCATCTCTTTCCCCCTTGAAAACCCATGAACAGGTATTGCCAGTGACTGTTGTGGTTTCTGCACAGTGAGAGTTTGCTAGTGTGCTAGGCACAGAGCACCAACTGAACCCACTGACACGGGCACACTCGCACTCTTGCGCATGCACATACACACTCGCACATGTGCACTCTCCTATATCCAACTGGATGCAAACTAGCTGCCGTAGTAAAGCAAGGAGAGTACTTGGGGAGATGGTGGCTGAGCAGTAATGTCACTGTATTGGTCATGATTGGACCCGGGGAATGCTCTAGGTCACTGGTTCACACCAGCTGGTGGAATTTAAATTCAGTTAACAGAACCAGGAATATAAAATCTGGACAAAAAAAAACCACGTAACCATTGTCAAGTGTTGTAGAAACTGGTCTTGTTCAGGAATGTCTCTCTGAAAAGGACATTTACTGCCCTTACCTGGTTTGGCCTATGTGTGAGGTCAGGAGGTACTGCTGAGGTTATAGCAGTGGGTGTGTGAACAGTGGATCCAGGGGCCCAGAGATGCCCTGTTTCGCTCTCTGGGTATCTGTTGAGCTGCCTCCCCCCTCCCCACCTCTTGTGGGCCCACCCACTGTAATGTGGTGCCCTCTGTGATGATAACCAGGGGGTGGGTTGCCGTGTGGACCGGGAGAGGAGAGTGACCTGGTACTGGGTGAGGCAGAGCGATTCCCTGTGGTGATTGGGAACCCCTCACCTCCCAACATCATGAGCCTGCTCAAGTACCCCACTTTCTGGGCTGATGGTCTGTGTTTCCCCCCCACCCGACACCCTAGGAATAAAGACCAACCGGACCTGAAGTTGTGGTGCAAACCGTGGAGAATCTCCTCAACGGCCTTTGAGAAGCTGAGGGAGAGGCAGAGTGCGCCCAGCGAGGACAGCAACAGCGCGGTCAGCGCCAGTGCCAGCACACCGTGCCGGGCACAGAACGGCACAGCCGAGCGGCCGAGCAGGCTCCCCATGATCGAGGAGTCCTACATCACCAACGAGCACTGTTACCAGAAGCCTCGGGCCTACTACCCTGCAGCAGAGCAGAGGCTGGTGGTGGAGACCCGCAACTCCGCCCTGGATGAAGGGATCGGGAGGATGAGGGAGAACGGAGACGAGACTCTGGCCGAGAGATTCGGGCGGAATCTCGACGACGACTCGGGCAGATCTGACATTCAGTTTTGCCGAGAGGAAACCAGTTCCTGCAAGGTCAGTCGTTTCACTTCTAACTGTCTGTATCTGGGGATGGGAGGGGTGATATTTCACTAGAGGAGCTTTCTGCGCCAGCTGTTAGTGATCTGGAGGGATATAGACATGGTCAGATTTTAGTGAGAAGGTCACCATGTTATTGGGTCACACCAGCCAGCGATAGGCCAGGTAGTCATTGTCCCAGGTTTTATCTACCGTGCTTCTCCTGACATCACCAAGGCAGGAAAAGTGCCTGACTGGAATTACGTGTCAACTCATTGACTGAGGGTTGGTGTGGGGAGGGGGGAATCTTCTCATCTTCCAGCTTCATGCTGCAGAGTAATTTTGGGGCAGATTGGAAATGTGACAACCGTACTGACTGAGTGCAGCCAAGATGTCGGAGACTGTGGGAGGAGAACAGACTCCATTTTACAGCTTCTGTAAACTGTGCTGGTTTTATTATCAGGCGATGTTTGTGATGTCTTTGTGTTGTCAGAGGTCACGAAACCATTTGATGAATCAGTGATATGTCAGTGCTCCTTTTTTGTCGGCAATTTCTGGTTATTCTGTCTCCACAAAAAGTAACAGAATCAAAACCTTGCACTCTGGAAACAAGTTACTAAAAGCTGGCAACGTGTGAAGATGGCTTAGGGATCTATACAGAGCAAACTCGATTATCTGAACGACATGGGCGGGGAATATTTTTTTCAGATAATCCAATGTTCTGATAACACAGTTTACCCAAGCATCGGGACCTTGAGATCTTGTTCAGATAATCTGAAATTTGGATAATCGAGGTTGTTCTGTAAATGGAAATTTTATCAAGGGTCTGCTCCTGTGACTTTTGAGTCATAGAATGTGAAAGTGATTAAGAGGTGACTTCTCCCACAGGTTTACTCCTGATGGGCTCAATGTTATTCCATGAATTAATACTGGATGAAAGTTCTTGTCGAGGGCAGCTAGGGACGGGCAATAAATGGTCTAGCCAGTGATGGTCATGTCCTCTGTGAGTGAGTGAGTTTAAAAAATAAAATTCATATGAAATGGTTTGTTTGCAGAGGGATCAGAGGTCCATCATTCAGAATACACCAAATGGCAGGGCAAATGCATAAGGCAGTTGTGAAAGTATAGAGGTTACTTTGTGAGGAGAAAGCGGGGGGCACTATGGACACCTGAGGGTGAGCTTAAGTGGCACAAATGATGTCTGAAGGGTTAGGCGCAGGGCCGATGGGGGTGATGTCTGAAGGGTTAGGCGCAGGGCCGATGGGGGTGATGTCTGAAGGGTTAGGCGCAGGGCCGATGGGGGTGATGTCTGAAGGGTTAGGCGCAGGGCCGATGGGGGTGATGTCTGAAGGGTTAGGCGCAGTGCCGATGGGGGTGATGTCTGAAGGGTTAGGCGCAGGGCCGATGGGGGTGATGTCTGAAGGGTTAGGCACAGGGCCAATGGACTCTTAAGATATTTTTGTTTCATGCGATGAATGAAAACAAGGGGCCACGCACTTAAAGCAGAGATGAAGAGAAATGTTTTTGCATCAAAGGGTGTGTTTATCTTTGGAACTCTCCTCCGAAGGCAATGGTAGAAGAGTAATCATTATAAAGCAGAGCTGGATACGTGTTTTGAAGAGCACGGGGTGACAGGTTCGAAAGCAATATGGAGCAGTCAGGTCAGCTGTGACCTGGATTGGTGGAGCAGGCTCAGTTGGGCTGAATGGCCTGCTTTCTCTCTCTGTCGGAGGAGGCTTTTATGTGGAACATGGATACCGATGTAGGCTGAATGGCCTGCCTCTATCCTGTACATGGATTAGTGGTGCTGGAAGAGCACAGCAGTTCAGGCAGCATCCAACGAGCAGCGAAATCAACGTTTCGGGCAAAAGCCCTTCATCAGGAATAAAAGGCTCTTCCAGCACCACTAATCCAGTATTTGATTTTCAGCATCTGCAGTCATTGTTTTTACCTTCTATCCTGTACATTCCTACCTTGGCATGTAAGGTAGCGTACTGGAATGTCCCATGTGACCTGAGCTCAGCTTCATGCAGTCAGGGGGTGGAGGAATGATGTCTGTCTCTCATCTGTAACTGCCACTCCCCCCACCCCCACCCCGACCTCCCAAATGATCAAAGGGTTGATCATGGTTCCTCACCCTCTGGGAGCAGCTCTAGTGTCACGGGGTCCGCAGCAGTGAAGTGGGTGAGATTTGATGGTTTGGGGAGGTGTCAGTCACCTTTTCAATACGGGTTTTTTGTTGCCAGCATGAAGGAATTGTAGCCTGATCCTGTCCCCAAGAGCCCATGGAACGGTAGGTTTCCGGGTTGGTGCCTGGACCTCTGCTGTGGGAACTCTTTCTGGGTGGGGTGGGATATCCACCATGTATATTGGGGCCACCGTTGGGGAAGGGTTTGGGAAGCTCTGCACTTTATTCTGGCAGAGACTGCTCCCCCACATGCCCCTCCCCGCCCAACTCCTGCTCTGAGTCTACAGATCTCCCGTCGGGAACATTTTAACCGCGTGCCCTCTGCCTCCCCTCAGGTCCGTGGCAGCAGTGGTGACACCTCCCCTGAGACAGAGCGGGAGAAAGAAAGCTCTGAGCTGAAGGAAGGTGGGAATGAAGGACCCGGTGACCCCCAGCTGCAGTGGCAGGTCAACCTACTGACCCACATCGAGTCGTTGCAGGACGAGGTCTGTCATCGCATGGACTTCATTGAGAGAGAGCTGGACGGTAAATGGCTGGAATTGTCTGTCCTTGTGTTTTTGGGTTTGGTGTTTGGGACTTGGGCTCTTTGACATTCTATCCAACAACAAGGCTGTACTGAAGACTAACATGATACACTTATGATACCCATTGGTACAAGAGCTCGACTACATTGAGTTAAAGTTTGTCAGTGGGTTGGAAGACATGAGGGAGGAACTCACTGATATAATGTGTGCTAATGACTTGGTGTAGAAGAAAATTTGACCAGGTTTGACAAAATGGCTTCCACAGACATTTTGTGTCAAATCTGGTCAAATTTCCTTCCACACTTGGTCTTGCTGCTTATGGGGCTGGTGGACGCAGAGAGAGTGATGAATGACTTCAGAAGGAAATTGTGAGGCTTTTCGAGGAATTTGAACTTATAGGACCGTGGGGAGAGAGGGACGGACAAGACTACTGAGAGAGCTGACATGGATTGTGTGAGCTGGGAGGTGTGCTAAGTCGTGAAGACTCTGAAACAAATTCCATGGCAATTGTGAAATGTTGAAATTTTTGGTTAGAAGACAAGGTGAGAAAAGTGATTTTAAAAAAAACGTAAAAGATGCTTGCCCATAAGGTATAGGAGCAGATTTAGGCTGATCGGCCCATCAAGTCTGCTCCACCATTCGATCATGGCTGATACCCCATTCTCTTCCTTTCTCCCCACAATCCTTGATGCCCTTATTAATCAAGAATCTATCTGCCTTAAAGACACTCAATGACTTGGTCTCCACAGCCCTCTGTGGCAATGAGTTCCACAGAGTCACAGAGGTCCTCCAGCTGAAGAAATTCTCCTCATCTCAGTTCCAAAGGGCCGTCCCTTCACTCTGAGGCTGTGCGTTTGGGTCCTATTGAGCTGATATGTAGAGGCAGAGAGGAGAAGGCAGGAAGATACTGTGTACCTTTGTGGTTATAGTCTGAATGTTGCATCCAGCTGTGGTCTAAGTGCAACTTGAAGCCGTTAGGGATGTGGAGCCGATCTTAAATGTCTGAGACAACAGCATACTCAATCCCCCACCCACACTCCACCCCGACCTGTCTGCAGCCTGTGACATGGTGATCACGTGATGTTCACATGGTCTCATAGATCCTGAAGGGTCTTGACAGAGCAGCAACTGTGAAGGTGTTTTCCCGTGGTTGGTGAATGTAGAATGTGTAGGCACAGTCTCAGGATAAGCACTTGATCCTTTAGGACTGAGTTGAGGAGAAATCACTTCGCTGAGGATTGTCTACATCACAGGGCTGTGGGCTGTGCCATCATTGCACATTGGTAAGGTTAGGGTAGACAGGTGTTAGCATCTCAGAATCGAGGCTTTCGTGATCTGGGCAGAAAACTGAAGCAGAAGATTAGCCATGGTGATGTTGAGTGATGGCGCAGGTTTGATGGGCTGAACAGTCTACTTGTGCTCCTATTCCTGCCACTGGGCTAAGGAAGAATGTTGGGCTGAATTGACGCGGGTGGGTCATATACACTGGCATCGAACAAATGGGTTGAATGGCTTGTTTCTGTAGTGCAAATACCCTGTGGTACATTTACTGGTGACCCAGCCTGTCTTCGTTTTTTAAGGTCTCTTAAATCTTTCTGTGGCAGATAATATTAAGAATATTTTGAGTGTTTTGAGCTGTGATTTCACCCACAGTGATAGTGGGTACAGATTATTAATCTGTAAGAACTTTCGCCGAGTGTTGAAGTTACTCCCACAGTCCCACTGGGTAGCCAAAGTGGATGATGTAGTCTGGTATGCGTTTGATTAGATTCCCTAACGTGTAGAAACAGGCCCTTTGGCCCAACCAGTCCACACCGACCCTCCGAAGAGTAACCCACACAGACCCATTTCCCTCTGACTAATCGACTAATGCACCTAACACTATGGACAGTTTAGTGTGGCCAATTCACCTAACCTGCACATCTTTGAACTGTGGGAGGAAATCAGAGCACCTGGAGGAAACGCATAGAGACATGGGGTGAATGTGCAAACCCCACACAGATAGTCGCCTGACGGTGGAATTGAACCTGGGTCCCCGGCGCTGTGAGGCAGCAGTGCTAACCACTGTGCCACCCATGGGGGATACCGCTGGGAGATGCTTTTGGAGATGCCTCTGTGGGGAGCGTGAATGGAGCAGTAGGAGGAAATGTGTGATTGGGCACACCGCTTTGTTACAAGTAATTGCTCAGCATGATAGCTCAGTGATCAGCACTGCTGCCTCACAGCACTAGGGATCTGGGTTCAATTCCAGCCTTGGGCAAATGTCTGTGTGGAATTTACACACTCTCCCCGTGTCTGCGTGAGTTTCCTCCGGGTGCTCCAATTTCCTCCCACAGTCCAAAGATGTGCAGGTCAGGGTGGATTGGCCACAGTAAATGTGGGGTTACAGGAGTAGGGTAGGGAAGTGGATCTGGGTGAGATGTGCTGCTGGAAAAGGTCAGGCAGCTTCCGAGGTACCCTTCATCAGGAATGGGAGCAGCAGAACGGGACTCATGCCTGAAATGTTGATTCTCCAGCTCCTTGAATACTGCCATCTCTAGTTTGGTCAACGTGGAAATAGAATTCAGTGAGGGGTGGGGGGGTCACTCAATGCACCAAAGTCTTAATTTGTGTGTAACAGAGACAACCACGTTGTGCCCGAACTCCGAGCAGAACCCAATATGAATGCTCTTCACCCGGGGTGAGGGGGGGAGGGTGTGGGAATGGGAATGGGGAGTTCTGTGAGTCATGTTGGATTCTGCTCTGAGTCTCGGGTACAACGCGGTTGTCTCTGTTACAGACAAACCAAGACTTTGGTGCAATGAGTGACCCCCCACCCCCCACCAGCCCTCACTGAATTCCATTTCCACGTTGACCCAACTAGACAGGGCAGCAGCCGAGGAGCTGGAGAATCAACATTTCGGGCACGAGCCCCGTTCTCCTGCTCCCATTCCTGATGAAGGGCACCTTGGATGCTGCCTGACCTTTTCCAGCAGCACACACTCTCGACTCTGATCTCCAGCACCTGCAGTCCTCGCTTTCTGTAACTGGAGAGGTCAAAGTATTCGACGCAGAAGCAAAACCTTACGGGGGACAGGGTAAGGGGGTGGGTCTGGGTGCGATGCTGTTCGGAGGGTCCATGCGGCCTCACTGGGCCAAGTGGGCTCTATCTTGTGCCGTAGCGATGCTTTGCTAATGCTGTTTTCTCCCTGTTCTCTCTGGCTGCTAGTTCTCGAGAGTTGGCTGGACTATTCTGGTGAGCTGGAGCCACCTGACCCACTGACCCGACTGCCTCAGCTCAAACACCGAATGAAGCAGCTCCTCACTGACCTGGGCAAAGTGCAGCAGATAGCTTCCTGCTGCCCCGTGTGAGACACACCAGGCACCCCCAAAGGACCATTTGACCACCAGGACATCGAGGCAGGGTCAGAGGTCGGTCAGCTTCAACAGCAGGAACGTTGCCGAAGGATTACCGGGCTGTCATGTGACTGGCCTTCACTCGGTACCGCGAGATGAATCTCGACTCCAGTTTCTGTTTGTATTTCTTGTTCGGGGTTCTGGCCATGCTCTGGTTGTTCTTACAGGGGAAGGGGGCTGACCCGAGTCCGTCACCTGTCTGCCCATCTCCTACTGGCTTTCACTCTTTTGGAACACTGTCAAGAGGGCAAGTCACCATCCGGACGTTTTAGAGAGAAAAAGGCTTTTTTTTTAAAAAAGAAAACAGAAAAGTTGCAAAGAATTATTGGTGTATTTAAAATTTCCATGTTGACTCACCTTTGTCGTTTTGTTTTCTGGTTGAAGGATAGATCTCTCCTTGTGTTTTTTCAGGAAGAGGTCCTGGCCTGCTCTGAGCTCTAACGGGGTAGGTTTCCTGAGCGGCCTTTGGAGAGCTATTGCATAGACCAGCTGGGACTGATTGTTTTATGTCAATTCTTCAGAGTTGTTCATGCAATCTGTAATTGTTAATTTAATCCACCCAGAGTTGCAAAGTTTTGGTCTCACCCCTTTCAAAAGCACCTAATAGTTTATTATTCCCCAATTACATCAGCTCCATCGTTGTAGGGGGAGGTAGAAAGGCTGACCGTTTCTGCTCCATGTTAATGCTGTGTAAACAAATGGGTTTTCAATGAACCAATGCCCATCTTCTATCGTGTGTGTCAGAGGGAGGGAGGGAGTCACGGCCCAAGCTCGATGTTTTACTGATGATTCATTCTTCTCAACTCCTTTGAATATTCTCCCCAAACCAGGCTGTGTCCACTCCCACAGGGGACGATGTGAAGCTCCCCAAGTAGTGACTCCATTATGGCAGTTAGCAGAAAGTATATACGAGAATATACAGTCAGGTCGGTGTGGAGGAACAGGAGGAGACCATTCAGCCTCCCCTCGAGGCTGTTCCACACCACTGTGTCTAGTCTGTTCCTTAACACCATATCCCCACTGTCTGGCTGTGTAACCCTTGCCTAACAAAAACTTGTCGACGGTTGAGTTAAATATTGCAGATGCTGGCAATCCGAAGTAAAAACCAACATTGCTGGGAGCACTCTACAAATCAGGCAGCATCATTTGAGAGAGAGCAACAGCGCGGACATTTCAGGGAGGTGACTTTTCAGCAGAACTGAATCTATTAGCAGTCAGGTGGTGATCCATTTTAATTTTGGTCTATAAAGAGGAGAGACAATAGATTTTACCCAGAAAGGGATACATGTCACTCCATCTTTCTGCTGTGCAGGTGCTGGCTGAACAATACATATCCACATTTTTCAGTTCTTTGCAGATTCCTAAGAGATTAATTTGAGTGCTGCAGTCCTGAGATATGGAACTGGCTTTAACTGCCAGTGGCTAAGAAAGTATTGCCAACTCAGGGGCATAACATGGTTTGCAGGAAAGGACACTGAGCTCGGAGTAAATCACTGGCCCACTCTCTTCTCATTCTCTGATAAACTCAACAGAACTCCCCTCCTGATCTATCTGTCTCTCTTTCTCGCCTCTGTCTCTCTTTCTCGCCCTCTCTTCCTCCCTCTCTGTCTCTTTCTCCTCATCTGTCTCCCTCCACTCCCTCCGTCTCGCTCGCTTGCTGTCTCCCCCTCCCCCACCTCGAGCAGTGTCTTAGTGATGAAAATGCGAATTTCTCCACGTATCTCCTTTTCAGTCTTGCCACATTGGCAAGTGGTTGGGCAATGAGTTCCTACCTGACTGTCTGAGTTGCCCCTTTCTCAGTCAAATTTGTCCTTTTTTAGAAACAAATTAGTTGTTGAAGTTGTTAACTTTGTGGTGGTTTTATTAACCACCTGGAAGCAGGAGGCCATGCAGGATTGTCCAGCATTTTGGGTTCCGTGAGCAGTGAGTAAAGTCCGCTTCCTCTTTAAAACTGTCCAGCTCTCACTGAGCGAACCTGCCTGTTACTTGGATTGACGTGTCGGCCTACAGATGCTGCCTGGTCTCGCCCTACAAATAACATAGCAGGTTGGGCTCGAAACGTCAGGCACTGTCTGCAGTATTTAATAATCATCACAGAAATCAAAAAACTGATCTGGTGTCAGCCCTGGGCCATTTCTTCCATCAGGGACCCAAGGAATTCACAATTTGGTCTCTGATTTCAGAGAGAAGTTGAAATCTTTCCAACCTTGCTGATGGGCACATTGCCTCCTGCCGAGTGAATGCTGTCGGCGCCAGGTCCAGTTTGGAGTTGGGAGCTAGAGTCCTTGCTTGTTTTCTTGGCTTTTAATTGTGTTGCTTTAGTCTCCTCATGTTGTCACGTTCTGTGAAGTAGTGTCTGTCCAACCTTAATGCCAGTTGTCAGTGACTCCACAAGTTACATTAACACCTTCACCAATGAGAGGAATCATTGATCAAGAGAGGACACTGAGCTCGGAGTAAATCACTGGCCCACTCTTTTCCCATTCTCTGATAAACTCAACAGAACTCCCCTCCTGATCTATCTGTCTCTTTCTCTCCTATCTTGATCCTTTTCAGAGACCCTTTCCCAATTTTTGATTACCTCTAAGTTGAGTATTTACCCTCCGGAGTGAGCATTTTGAATAAGTTAATCTGTTGGCACACAGCAGGTTAAGAATCGTTTTGCTTTGGCATCTCTTTCCTAAAAAAAGGGGAGGTAGTTTACATGTTTAGCTTTCCATTTAAATCCTTCTGAATTTGCCATTCAAAATGGATTCCTTATCCATGTTATGATGAACTTCTTACCTATGGTTAATGTATACACTTAAATTGTGGCCCATGACCAGTTAGACATGTTCTTAGGGACCCATAAGAAGCTGTTTCATCCATATGTGGCACGATAGCTCAGTGGTTAGCTCTTCTGCCTTGCAGAACCAGGGACCTGGGTTCAATTCCCACCTCAGGTGACCACCTGTGTTGAATTTGCATGTTCTCCAGGTGTCTGCATGGGTTTCTTCCGAATGCTCCGATTTCCTCCCACAGTCCAACGATATGCAGGTTAGATGGATTGGCCATGCTAAATTATCCATTGTGGCTAGGGATGTGCAGGTTAGGTGGGTGAGCCATGGTAAATGTGGGGTTACAGGAATAGGGTAGGGAAATGGATCGGGGTGGGTATGGACTCAATGGCGTACTTCCACACTGTAGGGTTGAGTCTTGGGCACAACGTGGTTGTCTCTGTCACAGACAAACCGAGACTTTGACGCATTGAGGGAGTCATAAGCGTTCTCCACCACCGCCCCTCCCCCCCAACCACCACCTTCACTGAATTCCATTTCCACGTTGACCCAACTAGAGAGGTCAAAGGTCAAATGCCAGAAGTATCTGACACAAAAGCAAAACTGTGCAGCTGCTGGAGATCTGAAACAAAATTCGTGAGGAGGTCAGACAGCACTTGGAGATAGAAGATTAGAACTAAACATTTCAAGTCGTGAAACTCCTGTATTGAAACTCTGGCCTATCAGGGTAACTCGGTTTCTCTCCATGGATGCTGCCTGACATCTTGTGTCTTTCCAGTGCTTAATTTCAGAGACAAACTTAATTTGTGCAGCAAGTTCAGCCAACAGAGAAGTGGAGCGAATGAATACTACTTGCACTGAAGTTGTTTTTGTTTTCGGGGGAGGCTTTGCCTGGTTCTGCCTGCTCCTTTTCAAGCCGTGCCCGTCCTGAGTCTGAGAGAAGCCTATCAGGATTCTCCAGTCGATGGTGATGAAACCCAGAGCACTTGTGCCGGGGCTGTGTTGTTGCTACACCTACGGCTTTATCCCTGCTTCCGCTGGAAGCCAGCAGTGTGGTATGGGGGTGGAACTGTCTGTTGGCTGTACGGTAAACTTGTTGAATTTGCAAACTCATTTACGCCTGCTCCAAGCCTACAACCTTATCACGTTGATTGCATTCCGTCTGGCAAATTATTCTGATTCGAACAGAAGACTCTTTGTGTTGCCAGTCCTGCACCGTGGCTGCTGTAGCAATGCAAGCTCTGAGATCTTGGAAGGGATGAAATTGACACGGCTCAGGTAACTAGGTGAGAGCTTAATGCTGTCTTTATTTACAGGCGTTCGCAGGTGACTGGGTCAGTTGCCCTCCCCAACTGCTTTGGTTCGGAATTTTAGAAGCATGTATTACACAACAGCGTTGGCCCTGCGTGCAGTAGTTACCACAGTATAAGTCAGTGTCAGAAACCGTACACTGTGACCTACATAATGGGTGTTCAGGCTGGCTTCTTCCAGGAGGCTCAGCCTCTGAAAGTAACACATGGCACCTGGTAGTGGGGTGGAGTTATGTCATGAACAGCAGTGGATATTATTTATGCTGTTGTGGATAAATTCCCCAAAAACATTCGATTTTTTTTTTTCACAGCCAGTTCAAACTATGCTTGCAGGAATTAAGGTTGTGGCTAGTATTTGAAGTATTAATAATCCAGTTCCTTCCCATTTTGCTCCAGTGTGGTGGTGTTGGAGCTCTGAGTGGGGGTGGGGTTGGCTGGGCAGTTGGTCATTTTCACCTTTGACCTGTTCAGAGGTCAGCAACCCTTTGGAAGCCAGCACGCTGTCAGATTATGAGGTTTTCTTCGGGATGTTGTGTAAAATGGCAAACTGTGATAACGGATCAGGAGAGAGGTTTACTCTGTTACCTGCAGCTACTTTGTGTTGCACTATTTATTGAAGTTTTCTGGTAAAGTTGGAGTATAGGTGGAGGCTGTACAATTCCACTGGGCATGTGCTTTCTTCCTGGATGAGTCAGGGTCTGGAGAGCATACTGCATGACCCCCATGGACTGCTGGCTTTGAAGTGTCTTATTCTCGTTTGGTGTCTGTCCCATGCCCGAAACAAAAAGAGTTTCGATATAAAGTCTTCTCGGCTGTAAACCCAAATCCAAACAGATTGCTGTCTTAATGTTTCAATAAAATTGCCTCCCCTGCTTTTTTTTATAAATTAGTTCAGGACTTTGATCAGTATCAAACCCTGTCCCAAAAATGCTCCTGACTCAAACCTCTGCCTCATCATGTGATTTAGCAGCTCCCCAATTCCTGTCAGGATTGAATGAATATATCAAAGTGAAATGGCAGTTCTGTAGTGTCGGGCTGCTGGATGGAGTTGACTGCACGACTTGGGAAGACTTTCTGATCCCATTGAGATGGAGTGTTTCTCAGTTGTGACCTCAGCTTGAGGCTTGATGGTTGGTGTGGGGCTGGAAGGCTAAGACAGCGCAGCACTTAAGGCTTTTTTAAAAAGGAGCTGAGCTTTCCCTGAGTTTTTCCACATCCAGAATCGGGCCTGAGAGGGTGACCAGTTCCACACCCTGTGTAGTTTCTTTTTTAGAAAAGCAAAGATTTAATGGCATTTGCACTCTGTCAGCCAACAGCCATTGCTGCCTTCAAGCGCAGTCGGCTGGACGGCTGGTCTGCCATGTAGAGTGACACCCACGGCGTGGGTTCAAATCCCGCACCAGCTGAGGCTACCCTGAAGGACTCTCCTCCTCAGCTTCTCTCCTCGCCTGAGGAGAGACGACCCTCCGATTAAACCACCACTAGTCCTCTCTCTCTCTCGGGACCAGCCATGTGGTCCTCTGAGACAATGGCAATTCGAGTCTGTGACTCCTAACCCACATTTGGGGAAGCTTTGCCCAACTGGCAGCGATTCTGATTGTGTGGTGTTGGCAACTCCCTGCCGCTGGGGTGCAGGTACTCAATACGCCCAGGACAGAATGCACCAATCTTCCTGGTTTGAGACTTACTGGATACTTGCCAAACCGTCTGAGGCATTTTATCTCTTGAATCAAGCAATTTTTGGAAAAAAAAAACCAGAAGCTTTGAACTGTGTTTATAGGACCCTGCACTATTTAACACTGAACTGACAGGTATCCTGTGTAATGATGGAGAATTGAAATTTGTGAACTAGTCCTCCCATGTTACTGGGCTGTGGAACTATTATCAGTTTCAATATGGCGCAAAGCAACTCCTGCCCACTCAGCACTGTTTTCTCAATCAGCTGAATTCTTGCCATGTCTTGTTCCTGCCTGTGTTTATATTTTAAAACTACTAGTCAAACTGTCTGTCTTACACCCTAAAGTGGTGTTGTGTGTGGGTTTAATGACTCCAGCAGAACAAAAGGGTCTCCTCTTTGGCCACAAGGCTGTAACCCAGTCAACAATTGGCAGTGTACAGTTAGGATCAGGCAGTGGGAGTGGGGGAGGGTGAAAATTATACAACTCAAGTAGCCCAGTGGCCATAGACAGAAAGCATGTAAAGCCAGTTAGTTTGTCCACCATGTCACGCTCGGAAAGCCACTGTTTTGGGTTGTGGAAGAAGCTCAAAGGGGAATGATTTCCTTGCCCCTGTTCCAGTTAGGGTGGGAGTTGCCACTTTACGTTTAGAGATAGCCCTATCGTACCGTGTTATTGAGCTCACTCCGAGGAGAGGTGACCTGAACACCGTTTTTACAAACTGACTGTGTGTGGGGGGGGGGGGGGGTAGATGAGGACAAGCCGAGAGACTGCAGCATGAGGAACCAACTCTCTCTGTCTGTCCACCCCCCCAACCCCAACTCTAGCCATTAACCATCTCAGCGCCTTGCAGCAATGCAGGTTCAATCCCCATGGTTCCATTTCACCACCCCCTCACACAATGGGATTGATCACCTTTTGCACAGCATGCTATTCTCTCCCCCCCCCCCCCCCGGCCTTTAGAAATTGTTTGAATTGTATTTTGTGCTCGTTTTGTTGCTGGAACTATTCAGTTTGAAGAGCCTGTTACGACTGAAAAGATACGTTGTTCAATTTTGAAAACCCACAACTGAGGACAAGAAATTAAAGCACATTGTATCATGGGCACAGAATGGGTTATGTTTACATGGACTATGCACTAAACAAGGGGGGTGGCTGAATTTGAATGTGCTGTTGTATGTAGCGCATTATCTTTGTAGTCAATGATGTTTATCAGCAGTTGCAAGTTCTTCTTTCTTAGTGTTTGAATAATAAAAGAGAATATGTTTTGTTTTGTTCTTAATGCAAGTCATTTTTGTCTTGAGCTTTCACCTTGACAGCACTTTCATTTCCGGGATTTTATTTTGCATTTGTACATGATGGTTTATTGGCTAACCAATCACTTAAACTGTTTGATTTTCAGCGTTGGATTAGTTGCTTTCAGGAATCCAACATGGGGGTGGAGGAGGCTATTTGGCAGATATTGGTTAAAGAGCAACCGTGTCCCAAGAATCTAGCATGCAAGATACACCCTTCAGAAGGTGATGAAGGTTTGGCAGATGGAAGAGACACAAACATTTTGCTGCAATTTAATCTGCTCTAATTAATCCAAAGTTTGTTCTGAAAGCATTGCAAGTTTGCATGGTTTATGACCTTTGAATCAATTATAAGCACACATTTCAGAAAGCAGAATGAAGACAGGCAATATAAATGGTGAAATATTAAAGGCGTTCAGAAGCTGAGTTCATGCATACCTGTCATTGAAAGGGATAGGGCAGGTTGATGGAGCACATGGGAATCCTTGACTTTGGAAGTAGAGAAACTTAAGCAGTGAAGTTACAACAAACATTTGTAAATTGCTGGTTATGTCTCACCTGGAGATTCTGGATAGTGTCCTTTCAGAGGAGATCATGTCTTGAGAGGGACTGCAAAGGAAAGTTACCAAATGCACAACGCTGGATAGCAGAACTGGCAGCGTCCCCTGTTCTTTGCTTAGTAGAACCATCACACTGGACTTGAAGCATCCACAGATACTGCCAGACCTGAGATGGTGGGACTGACATATGACAAGTATCGGTTAGGATAATATTCACTGGAGTTCAGAAGAATGAGAGGGGATCTCTTCGGAGCTAGTCATGGGGCTAGACAGCACAGAGGAGCTATGAAGAGCAGAGGAAAACCACCTATACAACGTATTCAAAACACATGGGTACGAAAGAACACAGCCCGCCGATTTCTGAGGAACAAACCCAAACAAACAGACAAAACGCGTCCAGAACCCCTAGCCACTCTCCCCTACATCAAACATTTCGGAAATGACTGCCAGACTACTCAGGCCTCTTGGCATCATGGTAACCCACAAACCCACCAACACAGTAAAACAGCAGCTAATGAACTTGAAAAACCCTATACAGACAACAAGCAAAACAAACGTCATCTGTAAAATACTGTGCAAGAACTGTAACAAACTCTACATTGGACAAACAGGCAGAAAACTAGCCACCAGGATACATGAACATCAACTAGCCACAAAGACATGACCCTTTCTCACTAGTATCCTCATATACAGATAAGGAAGGACACCACTTCGACTGGGACAACACATCCATCCTAGGACAAGCCAAACAGAAACACATAGAATAATTCCCAGAAGCATGGCATTCCAACCGGAACTCTATCAACAAAGACATTGACTTATACCCCATTTATCACCCTCTGAGAAAAAGAACAGGAAATGACATCACCAACCCAAGGAAACTTAACCACATACATTGAAAGTGGGACATAACATAACTACTTCACCAGAGGCTCACTGATGATGTTAGCTAGGATGGTGACGAAACATCTGAAAACAAATCTTCCAGCTCAGCGAGCAAACTTACATCCAGGACTAGACAGGGTAGATGCAGGAAGGTGTTCCCAATGGAGGAGGAGTCCAGAACAAGCGATCACAACCTAAAGATTTGGGGTTAACCATTTCGGACCGAGATAAGAACGTTCCTCAGCCAGACAGTGGTGAGCCCATGGAATTCTCTCCAAGAGAAGCACTTGAAACTAAAACATTGTATGATTTCAAAGAGAAGTTGAATAATGCATTATAGGCTAAAAGGATACAGGGTAAAAGTAGGAACATTGCAATGGATGATCATCATGAATAGTGATGCAGTCTTCAAGAGCTCAGTGGCCTATTCCTCTATTCTGTGTTTCTATGACCAGTTGAGTTTCTCCAGTATTCTGAATGTTTTTTCTGGCCTTGTACATGATGGTTTGTTGGCTAACCAATCACTTAAACCACTGAAACACCACTGGTACCAAAAATTCAAGGATGCAGTAACTTGTTACTTGGTTACAGGTTAAACTGTCAGCCAGAGAGCAGTGCTATCAGCTGGTATACTTGGTGGTTTTCTGTTTTTTCCAGTCTCTCTCATAAGTAGGGCACAGGTGGCTGGTTTTGCATCACAAGTTATTCACTAACCCTGAGAGAAACTGACCTGAAGCAGGATGTTACAGTTTTAGATTCAAGGTGAGAATTGCTAAGAATTCTTTAATTGCGTCAATTGGGAGATAATACTCGGCTGATGTGTCCTGTGTGGCACAGAGGTGGGCAACACTTACATTTGGTGTTTGAAACTCTATAACAAGCTCCTCCTAGCATGTAGCAGTGTGTGCTGTCCTTGCGATCATGGAAACATTGGAATCTTTGTGAATTGTAGGCCAGTGTGCTTAGGATACAGGTCCAAACCTCACCACTGCAATTCCAATTCAATTAACTTTAAAAATCTGGAATCTAATGCTACTATGGTACTTTGAAACATATAATTGATTGTCATAAAAGCCCATCTGGTTCACTAATGTCCTTGAGGGAAGGAAACTGCCATCCTTACCTGATGTGGCCTACATGTGCCTGTAGACCCTCTGAAACCTTATAGCCAATTACTCAGTTCTAGACATGGCCAACAAGTGCTGGCCCAGTCTTGACAGCATCAATTTTAAACAATAATAGAATGGTTACACCACAAAGGAGGCCATTTGTCTGCCTGGGGCTGGCTTTTTGCACAAGCAATTCCTTAGTCCTCCTTCTCTGCTTTTTTTTAAACTTCCGCATCCTTGCAAGTGTTTTCTCTTCAAGTAATTGTCCAATTCACATTTGAAGCCTATTATCAAAGATACTTCCGCCACACGCACTCTCAGACAGTGTTCTCCATGTCCTAGCCGCTCGCTGTGTCTAGAGATGACTTTGCTTGAGCCCTTGTTGCTAAAGCGACTTCCCCCTTTGGCTCGCAACTCTTTGGTCAATGAGCAGTTTCTCCCCAAAGGCATCATGATTTGAATTCTTCTGTTGAATAGTCCCAACCCCTCCAATCCACCAATGCAACCAACAGTTAATCCAGGCCTTCAAGGTCGTCTTGACGTCCTCTGGTAAAATGCACTGAGTGGCGTTAGAAATATGTTAAGTGGCCCCATGATTATCCAAGGCTGTCCATGCCAAGTGATCAGAGCTGTATCCAAGAACTGTCCCCACTGTCGACCTCAGATAATGGGTAATTATTGCTTTTTGCAGCTGGGGCAAAAGGACACAAGACTAATACTTAAATGACTAAAGAGTGAAAAATGTTGGGGCTTTCGAGCCTAGGAAGAAGAAGTAAAATTATTGCTGATGCATGAGGTTAAATTTGGAGTGCAACTTCTGCAGCAAAACTGTATTGAATCGAATTCCAGGGAATCTATAAATTCGCATTAAGCAGCGATGCTCAATATTTAGGGAGGCTCCAATTAACAAGAGGGCATGCTGGGATAGCTCAGCAGCTGTGGAGAGGCTGCTCCACTATATACTGAGAACATCTAGCCCAATAATTCTCGACTCCACTTTTCTGCCTTCTCCCCATAACCCTCAATCTCCTTCTGATTTGGAGTAGCCAGAATTGTTGAGCCAAGAGCACCACTGTGAGATACCCCTGCACAGCTGTAACAGCAAATTATTGTGGTTGCTGGATGTCTGAAAATTTTGTTTTAAAAGGTGCTGGAGAAACTCAGAAGGTCTGGCAGCATCAGTAAAGAGAGAAAAACAGAAATTATGTTGACGTTTCGAGTTGTGGTTCTGAAACAGTCATATTGGATTCACTATTAACTATTTCTCTCTCCTCAGATGCTGCCAGACCTGCTGAGTGTCTCCAGCAATTTTTGGTTGCGTTCTTGCCCCGGTGTCATGAGACCGAGAGTGGTTTCCAGCAACCTCAAACACCTTTAGTTGTGCCAGATCTGACTTGTCAATAATTGAGTTTCCCCCACCCCAACTCCACCTCCCGTCAGTTCAAAGAACTGGGGATATGAAACAAGAACAGAAAATAATGCTAGTAAAACTCAGCTGGTCTGGTCACATCTGTGGAGGGCAAAAACAAGAGTTAGTGCTTTTGATCCAATATGACGACTTCAAAACAAACCAAAACTCGAAATGTCAACTTTGTTTCTCTTGGATTTTCTCTCTCCACAGATGCTGCCAGACCTGCTGAGTTTTGCCAGTGATTCCTGTTTTGTTCCCTTTTATTCCTTAATGGCTCTAATCTTTTTTTTAACGACTTATGGTTCTTCAATCCGTCAAATGCTCACAGTCCTGTGACTCCTGTCTCTCCTGTGAAGAATACTGGGGTGTCTGAGGGATATTTGTGGTGTGGTACTTGCTTTGGTGAGTGGTGCCTGATTTCACACCTCCCCACCTCCCCAGACCACTGAGACCCACTTGAAGAAACCTGGTCTCACCTTGATCCAAAATGAGATTTGCTCCATCAAGCTCTTTATGACTTAGCTCGAAACAAAAAGAACTGCAGATGCTGGAATCCAAGGTAGACAGGCAGGAGGCTGGAAGAACACAGCAAGCCAGGCAGCACCAGGAAGTGGGGAAGTCGATGCTTTTGTAGCAAGCCCTGAAGAAGGGTTGCACCTGAAATGTTGACTTCTCCACCTCCTGATGTTGCCTGGCTTGCTGTGTTCTTCCAGCCTCCAGCTTGTCAACTTTATGACTTGGCAACACACTTTGCAAAGCTGTTACAAATTCAATCTTCTAGCAGAATCGCCACACTCTTGCCTTTTCATGGTTTTTCACAGGACTTGAAGGTTAAGAAAAAGCCAGAGACCTGATGCCAATAACTCACCACTGTCAGCTGGTGTTCAAACAACACAGGCCCGAGCTGTGCAGTTTCATCTCTGCTCGGAACTGTGTTTACCACCTCCTGAGGCTGTGATTTGGAAGTTGCACTGTAATAATGGAGTCCCAAAGCCAACCACCACTCCAACCAGAGAGTGGCGAAGACAAGCCTGCAGAAGGGCCACATGATCAGAAGAACTTGCATTTGTATTGCGCCGTTTCCCTCCTGAATGTCTTAAAGCACTTCAAGCTCAAACCCGAAGCATCTTCAGGCTAATCAGTGGGGTGGTAGGATTGTCCTGTGAGGAGACTTGACGGAGTAGATATGGAAAGGTGGTTTCCCCTGGTAGGAGAGTCTAGGACCAGAGGGCATCAACTTTGAATAAGAGGGTCATATATTTAAGTCAGAGATGAATTTTCTCTGAGGGTAGTGCATTTGTAGAATTCTTTACTGTCAGGAACTGTTGAAGGAAAGTTGTTAATTATAACTGAGATGGACGTATTGTTAGTAAGGAAATCAAGGGTTACTGGGCAGAGGCAGGAAAGTGGAGTTGTGGGTGATCAGATCAGCCATGATAATCTCATTGACTGGTGGAGTAAACTTGGGCCAAATAGCCTCCTATTCCCCCACTTTATGGATAGCCGGCCTGTGTTCTCTGGGACTTAGTGGGTTAGCCTCCTATTTTACTGAGACATACAAAATTGATACAGAATTTGACAGGATAGATGCAGAAATAATGTTTCTCCTGGCCAGGAGTATCTAGAAGCAGGAGACAGTCAAGAATAACACAGGACATTTGGAACTGAGATAAGAAATTTCTTCACTTAAAGTGGTGACTCTTTAGAATTCTCTACCCCGGTGGGTAAGGAAGCTCAAATCATCGAGTTTGTTCAAGGTAAGGGTCAATGGGTTTTTAGATATTAAAGATGTAGATAGCATGGTGTTGACGGAGATGGTTGTATAGTGGTGTATGCTCAAAGCAGCCAAAATGGTCTAGTCACTATCAAAACCAGAAATCACTGGGAAAACCTAACAGGTCTGTCAGCATCTGTGGAGAGAAAGCAGACTTAATGTTTCTGAACAAGTGTCACTGGACCCCAAAACGTTAACTCTGCTTTCTCTCTTTCACGGACGTTGCCAAATTTGCTGCGTTTTCCTGGCAATTTCTGTTTTTGCTTCTGATTTCCAGCATCTGCAGTTTTGTTTTGGGGTGGGAGGAATCTATTCATATCTCTCTTTCCTATGATTCTAAACTCTGTTCTCTGGTTGCATATGATACTTGCTGTCAAGGCTTTCCCTTGTTGCTGGTGAGAGATGTGGAGTGGTTGCAGATCTATGTCCAGAGGTGAGATGGGAGAACACCAGCAGATGAGGTGGACTCTAGGGAATGGCTAGAAAATGGGAACAAGGGAGAGTTAGTTCCTGAAGGAATGGTACTGCTGAATACCTGGGATCATACTGAATAGGTTGATGCTTCTGCACGACAAGTTTGCATTTTCATGGCGCCTTTCACAGCCTCAGTCTATCCCGCATCACTTTGTGGCTAATATGGTACTTTTGCAGTGTATTCCCTGTTATAGGAAATAAGGCCAGCATTTAAAACACAGTAAGATTCCACAAACACCAATCTCAAAATGGCCAGCTGATTTGATTTTAAGTGAAATGTGTTGAGGGGCAAATGTTGGCGAGGGGACACACACGCGCACACACACACACACACACCTCTCCTGCTGTTTGTAAACAAAACTCTGGCAGTACAGCATTCCTTCAGTACTGCATTGGAGTATTGACCCTGGTACTAAGGCTCAAGTGTGTGAGACTTGCCAACTGATGGTACAATGTTTGCATCTTCAACAAAACCACAAGACAAAACAGGAAAGAATATTTATCTCACCAGGCCTTGTAGTAGTGTCCCCTTCCTGTGGTGGTCATCCTCTTTCACCAATTGCTGTTAATAACTCTGTGGTTTCTGATTGCTAAACTGTACCTCTTAAAAACTAAAGCCAAAATGATACACAAAATTGGCGGGCTCGGTTGAGTTATAATTTTCCACTTTGTCATCGTTAACTTTTAAAACTAAAGCTAAAATAGGACACGAAATTGGCGCACGTGGTTCAGAATAATTTTCCACTTTGTCATCGTTAGCATAAATTGTAAGTGACAGGCAAAAATTAGCAGCTTTGTTTTTCTTTTGAAGAAAGGCAAAATAATTCGGGCCTCGTCACCATTTAAGGTGACTTAAGAGTCTCCAGGCATTAAAGTGCAACGTTCAGGGCGATAACGCAAGCATCCCGGGGAGGCGGGAGGGGGAAGTTGCATGAATGTTATAAATTCTGGAATTTGGCAATAAATGTGTGGCTGTACGTTTTGATTGGAACCTCATTTGTTACATGTGGGTGGTGAAAATCAGGATGGGGTAGAGGAACAGAAAGATCTCTGGGTATAAGTACTCCAATTTAGAAGCACATACAAAAGCTTTGGAACTCTCTTCCACCAATGGCAGGGAGATGCTAGATCAGTTATTACTTTTAAAATCTGAGACTGACTATTTTTGTTAAGCAAAGTTGTTAAGGGAAAAGCGTCAAAGGCAGGTATATCCAGTTAAGCCACAGATGAGCCATGATCTAATTGAATTGTAGAACAGGCTTGAGGGGCTGAAAGGAACTGGAGTAGGCCAATAATGGCGAGAGGTTGCTCTACAAGGTTGTGCTAATTATGTTTTAAAGTCAAAAAGTGTGGCACTGGATAAAGCACAGCAGGTCAGGCAGGTTCCTGATGAAGGCCTTATGCCCAAAATGTCAACTCTCCTGCTTCTCAGAAGCTGCCTGACCTACTGTGCTTTTCCAGCGCCACACTCTCAACGTTGACTCTCCAGCATCTGCAGTCCTCACTTTTCTCCTAAATGTGTTTTGAACCCTGGTTAGACCACAAGGGGTGCTGCTTCCACTTCTGGTCACCATGTTTTCAAGAAGGAGATAGATATAGCTCTTGTGGCTGAAGGGATGTGGGGGTGGGGTGGGATTGAGATATTGAGCTTAATGATCAGCCATGATCATACTGCGTGCCAGAGCAGGCTTGAGGGGCCAAATGGCCTACTCCTACTCCTATCCTCTATGTCGTTGCAAGAATAGGAAGGTACAGGAGATGTGTTCATCAGGCAGAAGACTGTCCCACAATGTATCTTTAATAAAATGCTCTAGATATTGTGAATCAACCTGTTGGGTGTGTCATGACAAGCCTCAGGTGGAACTTGAATCCAGGTTTACTGGCTCAGAGATAGTGACACTACCCCACTGTGTCACAAGAGCCTGGAAGTGATTCCAATATGGCTGCCTCCAGCATTCGTGCTGTGTAGTTCAGGTCACATGACTGAGACCAGGAAGATCATTTGTACACGATTGCATTTCAATCCAAATGGGGTACAGAGATATTTTACAAAGATGACGCCACAAATCTTCTGGGAGCTCAAATGAGGTACATCTGTGTGTCATTTCTCTTGGCAGAAAAATGGCAGAGGGTTAACTGCAAGAGGCCTTGAAGATTATTGAAGGGTTTGATTGAGTGGATACAGAGAAGTTAGTTCCTGTTCTTGAGATGACCATAACTAGAGGCCATCAATATAATAGTCGTCAAGAAATCTAGTAGGCGGTTCGTAAGAAACTTCCGGATCCAAAGAGCAGTGGGAATGTTGAAGCTGCTGCACCAATAAGTTGTAGTGAACAGAGCAGTTTCATTTAAGAAGAATCTACTCAAGTGTATGAGGGAGAAGGAAGTAGAGGGTTATGATGATGGAGTTAGCTGAGAAAAGATGGGAGGAGGTTCCAATGGAATATAAACACTGGCATGGACTGCTTGGGCCAAATGGCCTGTTTCTATACCATGTGTCCAATGTGTTCACATTGTCTTCCAAGTTTTTGTTGTCTGCCTAGAAAGTTTCAGGGTATGGTGAGGAAGGGGCCGATTCATCCAGTTGGCTAACGAAGGGTCTGCATTCTTCCTCATCGGCAGCAAAGAACCCAATGATCATCAGTATATGGATGGCCAGTGACAGGAATGGGACTGCACAGTGATTGGAGGCTGGAGATGATGCCAAAGGGAGTGGTTTTCTTTGAGTTGGGATTTGCATTTCCTTCGTTCAAGGACAACGTTTGAATAAAACAGTCGGGCAGTTGTGAGGAGGTGAAATTCCCTCCAGCCGGCCGAGTCTGAGACCAGGAGAAGGGCAATAGCTTCAGACACTTTCTCCCACTGCATTTGGGTTAGGTGAGCAGGAACCCATCATCCTGATTCCCAGATGTTGCTGTATGATGACAGAAGTTTGGGTGTCAGGATCTCTGTGTTTATTGTTGAGATTCTTACATGGCAGAGGTACCAGACATTGACTTTTTTTTTCTGTGAGACAGTCAGAAAGAGAAAATTTGTAAAGGGCGATTAAAAGCATCTGGTATCTTGCTCCCATGCTGTATATATAATGATAAATATGTCAGTATACAGGATAAGACCAACAATAGGAGCTGACTTAGGCCATTCAGCCCCTCAAGCCTACCTCGCCATTCCATAAGATCATGGCGGATCTGCCCCAGACTTCAACTCCTTGCTTGTGCCAGCTCCCGATGATCCTCAACACCTTGATTTGTCAAAAATATGCTAACCTCTTCTTTAACCACTCCTAGAGATCTCACCGCCTCAATTGTCTGGGTTAGAGAATTCCAGACATTCGCTACCCTCTGAAAGAAGAAATTCCTTCAGACTTCAGTTTGAAATGAGTGTCCCCTTAATCTGTAACTATGTCCCACAGTTTGAATTACCCTCACTAGTGGAAACATCATCTCAATATCTACCTCACCGATTCCTGATTAGATTACCTACAGTGTGGAAACAGGCCCTTCGGCCCAACAAGTCCACACCGACACGCCGAAGCGTCACCCACCCATCCCCGTACATTTACCCCTTTTACCTAACACTACAGGCAATTTTAGTATGGCCAATTCACCTGACGTGCACATCTTTGGACTGTGGGAGGAAACCGGAGCACCCGGAGGAAACCCACGCAGACACGGGGAGAATGTGCAAACTCCACACAGTCAGTCGCCTGAGTCGGGAATTGAACCCAGGTCTCTGGCGCTGTGAGGCAGCAGTGCTGACCACTGTGCCACCGTGCCGCCCATATGAAGAGCTTATGCTCAAAACGTTTATTCTCCTGCTCCTCGGATGCTGCCTGACCTGCTGTGCTTTTCCAGCACCACACTCTCCCTCTCAATCCCATATGTTTTATTAAGATCACCCCTCTAAACTCGAACAAATAAAGGCCTAACCTGTTTAGTCATTATAGTTAGGTAAACCCTTTCATCCCAGGAATCAGCTTAGTGAGTCCCTTTCCAACTGCCGCCAATGCCAGTATATATTTTCTTAAATATAGGGACCAAAACTGAGCACAGTACTCCCAACTGTTGCCTTACCAACACCCTTTTCACTTGTAACAAGTCTATCTTAGTTTTAAATGCCAGACCCCTGGCAATAAAGGTCAAAATACATTTGCCTTCTTAATTACTTGCTGCATCTGCACGCTAACCTTTTCTGCTTCATGCACAAAACCATTCTGGTCCCCTTGGGCTGCACTAAATGAGTATTTTGCATCAATATTTACTGTGAAAAAGGATATGGAAGATATAGAAAGCAGCAAAATAGATGGTGACACCTTGCAAAATGGCCATATTACAGAGGAGGAAGTGCTGGATGTCTTGGAACGCATAAAGGTGAATAAATCCCCAGGACCTGATCAGGTGTACCCGAGAACTCTGTGGGAAGCTAGAGAAGTGATTGCTTGGCCTCTTGCTGAGATATTTGTATCATCGATTGTCACAGGTGAGGTGCCGGAAGACTGGAGATTGGCTAATGTGGTGCCACTGTTTAAGAAGGGTGGTAAGGACAAGCCAGGGAACTATAGACCAGTGGGCCTGACATCGGTGGTGGGCAAGTTGTTGGAGGGAATCCTGAGGGATAGAATGTACATGTATTTGGAAAGGCAAGGACTGATTTGGGATAAAAAGGGGTAAAAACAATGACTGCAGATAGTCTACATGGCTTTGTGCATGGGAAATCATGTCTCACAAAGATAGGGATTTTTGAAGAAGTAACAAAGAGGATTGATAAGGGCAGAGGGGTAGATGTGATCTATATGGACTTCAGTAAGGTGTTCGACATGGTTCCCCATGGGAGACTGATTAACAAGGTTAGATCTCATGGAATACAGGGAGAACTAGCCATTTGGATACAGAACTGGCTCAAAGGTAGAAGACAGAGGGTGGTGGTGGAGGGTTGTTTTCAGACTGGAGGCCTGTGACCAGTGGAGTGCCACAAGGATCAGTGCTGGGCCCTCTACTTTTTGTAATTTACGTAAATGATTTGGATGTGAGCATAAGAGGTATAGTTAGCAAGTTTGCAGATGATATCAAAATTGGTGGTGTAGTGGACAGCGAAGAGGGTTACCTCAGATTACAACAGGATCTTGATCAGATGGGCCAATGGGCTGAGAAGTGGCAGATGGAGTTTAATTCAGATAAATGCGAGATGCTGCATTTTGGGAAAGCAAATCTTAGCAGGACTTACACACTTAATGGTAATGTCCTAGAGAGTGTTGCTCAACAAAGAGACGTTGGAGTGCAGGTTCATAGCTCCTTGAAAGTAGAGTCGCAGGTAGATAGGATAGTGAAAAAGGCGTTTGGTATGCTTTCCTTTATTGGTCAGAGTATTGAGTACAGGAGTTGGGAGGTCATTTTGCGGCTGTACAAGATATTAGTTAGGCCACTGTTGGAATATTGCGTGCAATTCTGGTCTCCTTCCTATTGGAAACATGTTGTGAAACTTGAAAGAGTTCAGAAAAGATTTACAAGGATGATGCCAGAGTTGGAGGATTTGAGCTAGAGGAAGAGGCTGTTTTCCCTGGAGTGTTGGAGGCTGAGGGGTGACCTTATAGATGTTAACAAAATTATGAGGAACATGGATAGGATAAATAGACAAAATCTTTTCCCTGGGGTGGGGGGAAGTCCAGAACTAGAGGGCATAGGTTTAGGGTGAGAGGGGAAAGATATAAAAGAGACCTAAGGGGCAATTATTTTCACGCAGAGGGTGGTACGTGTATGGAATAAGCTGCCAGAGGATGTGGTGGAGGCTGGTACAATTGCAACATTTAAGAGGCATTTGGATGGGTATACGAATAAGAAGGGTTTGGAGGGATATGGGCCGGGTGCTGACAGGTGGGACTAGATTGGGTTGGGATATCTGGTCGGCATGGACAGGTTGGACCGAAGGGTCAGTTTCCATGCTGTGTATCTCTGAATAAACAATAGTCATTCAAAATAAGAAAGCGCAAAGGAGCATTCTATAAAGTTCCCAGGGAAAGCCAATGGAGGAGTGGTAATGGCACTGGACTATTGACCCAGAGCCCCAGGCTAATATGCTGACGGTGTGGATTTGAATGGCACCATGCTCGATAGAGAAATTGGAATTTAGTGTTTACAAAACTAGCCAATGGTTACTCTGTAACCACCGTCAGTTATTGTAAAGAAAACCCATCTGGTTCATTAATGCCCTTTACGGCAGGGAACTGCCATCCTTACCTGGTCTGGCCTCATGTGACTCCAATGTGGTTGACTCTTGTCTGCCCCTGGGATAATTAGGGATGGGTAATAAACGGTGCCCCAGACGGTAACACTGAGATCGTATGAACAATGTTTTTTAAAAATGTCACCAATTTAGTCCATTCCGCAGTAGACTCTGTGGCAGGGAGAAGCTTTTGTGCTGTTGAAGGCTCTTTATCAGGATGTTTCCCTCTTGTGCAGCGGTTAATACTCCTACCTCTGAGATGGGAGGCCTGGATCCAACTGCTCCAGAGGAGTGTCATAACATTTGCTGCACAGGTTGATTAGGAAATACCTCAGTCTCATTGCAGTATGTCTCTTGCCCATGCCTCATTTCTCCCACTCATGTGAATTCAGTAAGAAATTACAGTCAGTCATAGAGATGTACAGCTTGGAAACAGACTTTACAGTCCAACTCGTCCATGCTGACCAGATATCCCAACCCAGCTGAAAGTGAGGACTGCAGATGCTGGAGATCGGAGTCTACATTAGAATGGTGCTGGAAAAGCACAGCAGGTCAGGCAGCATCTGAGGAGCAGGAAAATCGACGTTTTGGGCAAAAGCCCTTCTCGACCCATTTACCAAAACTTGACCCATATCCCTCTAAACCCTTCCTATTCATATACCCATCCAGATGCCTTTGAAATGTTGTAATTGTACCTGCTTCCACCACTTCCTCTGTCTCTTGCTCACCAGTTTATGACAAATGTCAAAAGTTTTAAAAAGAAACCACAGCAGCTGATTTTGTGTTGCAAGAACATTCCATGGTCTGACAGTTAGACCACCATCAATATCACAGGGTTAAGACTTCAGCCAGAAAGCAGCCAAAATCTCAAACTCTGGGGGATGTGGTGAATACTGCAGTCCAGCTGTGGGCATTGGCCCAACATTGAGCCAGACAAGGACTGCGTACTGATATCTACAATATTCTGAGCAGCTCATACTTAGGCACGCTCACAGAAGAGAATGCATTTTCTTTTTTTTTAACAAAAGCTATCATTAATTAGTGTGTGAAGTGTCTGCATTCTGAGCAATAGTTACCTCATCGAGCACTTCATCTGAGAGTGCAGGAACTCTGGATAAGGGGTGAGCCATGCAAAACTGAAATGAGGAAATATTACTTCATTCAAAGGGTAGGGAACTTGTGGAATTCTCTGCCACAAAAGTCTATAGAGGCCAAGTCACTGATTACATTCAAGAAAGAGATATGTACATTTTCATATGTTAAAGGCATCAAGAGGTATAGGGAGAAAGTGGGAATATAACAATGAGGATCAGCCATGGTCATATTGAATGGGGAGCAGGCTTGAAGGGCTGAATGGCCTAATCCTTCTATTTTTCCAATGTTGGCCTCATCTCCCATCAGTTCATCCCTAACAACGGAGCCTGACCTAATGACTCCTATAAAACACTGTACAGATGGGTGTCTACTAGGGTAGTTGTAGATTTGTAGGTGACTGCTAAGGCCAGTCTGTATCCAGGAAGTCCTGCTGCAAATTGAGCAGGTTACTACAGATTGGTATTTGCTCAGGATCTCTTTTTGTACTCTCTGCCTCTGCTGTGCAGTCAGCTTTTGAAGGAGACCAGACCATTTGTTTTAAGTTTGATTCTGCCAGATGCAGCCATTCTGGGTCAACTTTAAGACTCAAAATCAATGCAAGAACTTGTAAGTGCCTTTCTAACACTTCCTTCGAGCTCCTCCAGAATCGAGCTGCCCGCAGAAGATACGCTTTAGTGAGCGAGTGTCAGGCATCCTGGCTACATGAGCAGCCCAACCCCAATGGTGATTGTCTCGGTGTGGCACAGGGTCCTGGTATGCCAACTCAGGTGGGCATCACCATGTCGGTTATTTTGACCTGCAGATGCCTCTGAAGGCTGCTCAAATCGAAGAACAAAGAAACGTTCTCCCCAAACTCTCCAAGCCTGTGCCAATCCAGATCCTTTATCTAAACCTGTCATTTATTTTCTTAGGATCTGTATCCCTCTGCTCCCTGCCCATTCATGAATCTGTCTAGACACATCTTAAATGACAGTATTGTGCCCGCCTCTACCACCTCCACTGGCAATGTGTTCCAGGCACCCACCACACTCTGCGTAAAGAACTTTCCACGCGTATCTCCCCTAAACTTCTCCCCTCTCACCTTGAACTCATGCCCCTTCATAATTGAGTCCCCACTCTGGGGAAAAAAGTTTCTTGCTACCCACCCTTCTCATGATTTTGTAGACCTCAATCAGGTTCCCCCCTCAACCTCTGTCTTTCTAATGAAAATAATCCTAATCTAATCAATCTCTCTTCATAGCTAGCACCCTCCATACCAGGGAGCATCCTGGTGAACCTCCTCTGCACCCTCTCCAAAGTGTCCACATTCATTTGGTAATGTGGCGACCAGAACTGTATGCAGTGGTTCCATTTCCTGGTGTACAGATACCTGTCAACTGCGGTCTGGTGGATGGAGAGGTGAAGCAGTATATGTTCAGGGTATCTTTCCCCATCCTCTTTCTTGGGAGGTGAATTGTGTGGTCCCGTACAGAGCTGTTCTTTCATTTTGGGCAAGGGCAGTTACTGAGTCCCTCCTGCTTGGTCTCACTGAAAACCAGCTCTCTACCCTGAGCCACTTGTGTGCAGGGTTCACTGCTATAGCTCCCAGAAACACCACACGTACTGCTACATTACTCACCCTTCATCACCGGACTCAAGAAAGAGGGATGACAGGTCATAGAATGATACAGAAAGTGACTTGGAAGAAACAACAAGACATTGGAATATTTGATGAATGGCAGGACACTGGGTAGCTTAAAGGAACAGAGGGTTCTTGGAGTAATTAATCACAGATCCCTGGAATCAGCAGAGTACGTGAATAGGAGAAAGTGAGGACTGCAGATGCTGGAGCTCAGAGTCATAAAGTGTGGTGCTGGAAAAGCACAGCCGGTCAGGCAGCATCTGAGAAGCAGGAGAGTCGACATTTCGAGCATAAGCTAGAACACTCGAATCTCTACAGTGTGGAAACAGGCCTTTCATCCCAACAAGTCCACATCGACCCTCTGAAGAGTAACCCACCCAGACCCATTACTGTACCCTATTTCTCTACATTTACACCTGAGAAATGTACCTAAGCTGCACACCTTTGGGCTGTAGGAGGAAACCCATATAGACACAGGAAGAATGTATAAACTCCACATAGATAGTTGCCCGAGGCTGGGATCGAACCTGGGTCCCTGGGCTGCAAGGCCACAGTGCTAACCACTGAGCCACCGTCCTGCCCTGGTGATGGAAATCATTCCTGATGAAGAGCTGCCTGAGCGGTTGTGCTTTTTCAGAGCACATGAATGGATAGTTCAGAAGGCATATGGGAGACCTACATTAGTCAGTTGTGGCATAGAGTACAAGAGTAAAGAGGTAATATTGGAGTTATGCAGAGCAATGGTTAGGCCACAGCTGGCGTATTGTGTCACTTCACTACAGGAAGGCTGTGATAGCACGAAGACAGGGTACAGAGGAGGTTCACCAGGATGGAGACATTGAGCTATAAGGAGAGACAGGATAGGCTTGGATTGTTTCCTCTAGAACAAAGAAGACAGGGGGGGATACTAAGCTATCCCATTCCCCTCTGATCTGTATCAGAGAGTGCTGACTTTGAAGATTGGTTACACTTTTATTAACAAAGTACATCATTCACACCAATTTTATCAGCTTGAGGCTCGATCTCATTAATATCCTTCCCCTCCCCCCCCCCCCCCTATAAAACGTCAGAGTGCCAACTCCTGAGTGAGGGCTCCCTGACCCTGACCATGTGATCTCACCCAGACCTCAACCACACGTGTCCTCAGTTTCTGGCAACTTCTGGGATGTCTCAGCTAGGCTCACTGCTGCCAATCCTTCTTACTTGTATCAGCTTACCTGACTGATATCAAGTGGGGAAGGATGCCCAGACAAAGGCAGAAAAGAGGTTTGGTTTTGGTGAACAGACTATGTTTATTACATATTCTTTAGTAGCTAGTTACGTGACATCTGGAACTGAAAAATGTGTTGCTGGAAAAGCGCAGCAGGTCAGGCAGCATCCAAGGAGCAGGAGAATCGACGTTTCGGGCATAAGCCCTTCTTCAGGAATGGCATCTGGAATACAAGATTCTGAGAGTCTGACCCTTGTGAGACTGTAGGCTCCATTTTGCATTGTAGCACACATTACTGAGACTGAAAGACTGTAAACTTGTAACAAGCAGAGAATGCTAACAACTAGAACACTGTAACTCCTCTCAGGAACAGCACGTTAGAGTCTGATGGGCAGAGCTTATCTTATGATATCGGTTATTTCTTTCAAGGTCGGAACTACATTAGATTAGGACTCATTCAAGTTAGATTGGGTTACAACTTTAAGGTGATAACTCCCCCTCTATCTTCTGCTTCTCCAATTTAGCCTAATTTTTTTTTAGAATCCCGACAGTGTGGAAACAGGTCCATCGGCACAAAAGATCCACACCTACCATCCGAAGAGTAACTCACTCAGACCAGTTCCCTAACCCTATTATCTTACATCTCCCCTGACTAATGTACCTAACCTACACACCCCTGGACACTATGGACAATTTAGCATGGCCAATTCACCTGACCTGCACATCTTTGCACTGTGGCAGGAAACCGAAGCACCGGGAGGAAACTCCATGCCCTGTGTTCACACTAACTCCATGCCCTGTGTTCACACTAACTCCATGCCCTGTGATCACACTAACTCCACGCCCTGTGTTCACACTAACTCCATGCCCTGTGTTCACACTAACTCCACGCCCTGTGTTCACACTAACTCCATGCCCTCTGTTCACACTAACCCCATGCCCTGTGATCACACTAACCCCATGCCCTGTGATCACACTAACTCCACGCCCTGTGTCCACACTAACCCCATGCCCTGTGATCACACTAACTCCACACCCTCTGTTCACACTAACTCCATGCCGTGTTCACACTAACTCCACGCCCTGTGTTCACACTAACCCCATGCCCTGTGATCACACTAACTCCACGCCCTGTGTTCACACTAACCCCATGCCCTGTGATCACACTAACTCCACGCCCTGTGTTCACACTAACTCCATGCCGTGTTCACACTAACCCCATGCCCTGTGATCACACTAACTCCACGCCCTGTGTTCACACTAACTCCACGCCCTGTGTTCACACTAACCCCATGCCCTGTGATCACACTAACTCCACACCCTCTGTTCACATGAACTCCATGCCGTGTTCACACTAACTCCACGCCCTGTGTTCACACTAACCCCATGCCCTGTGATCACACTAACTCCACGCCCTGTGTTCACACTAACCCCATGCCGTGTTCACACTAACTCCACGCCCTGTGTTCACACTAACTCCATGCCGTGTTCACACTAACCCCATGCCCTCTGTTCACACTAACTCCACGTCCTGTGTTCACACTAACTCCACACCCTGTGTTCACACTAACTGCACGCCCTGTGTTCACACCATTACCTTGGAGTTGCTTACACATGGCACGCTGTTGCAAAAGCCTTGAAGTATAACAGTGAGAGGAAAGACTGGGCACACTCATCAACCAACCTTACAAACAAGGTCCTTAACCTAGTTTAGGGATAAACATATTAAATGAGACAATCCAAGAGAAATATTTCACAATAAAGCACCGGGATGGCGTGGTGGCTCAGTGGTTAACACTGCTGCACCACAGACCTGGGCTCAATCCCACACTCGGCCGATTGGCGTGGTCCGGTTTCCTCCCACAATCCAAAGATGTTCAAGTTAGGGTGGATTGGCCATGGGACATGAAGGGGGAATGGGGTAGACCATGGGTCTGGGTGAGATGTTCTTTGGAGGGTCAGTGTGGATTTAATGGACCAAATGGCCTGCTTCTACACTGTAGGGATTCTAGTCTATGTTTATCTACAATGACACAAGTTCATAATGAAGAGAACAGCAAAGTGTTGTCATAAAGCCTTGCATTATTTTACTTCAGAGCAAAGTCGTTACATGAATTAGTGCAGAGATTGTCAGATAATGTTGGAAGGCAGAGAAGCAGAGTTGGAAAGAAGGAAGAAAAAGATGCAAATTATTTGTGATTATTTTGCTATCAAGGATGTACATGCAGAGGTAAGTTTGCAAAGTATAAAGAGCAACCAGTTTGACCTCAGTAGTTCTGGATTTTATTGTTGCAGTGTTGGAAGTGCTGGCCCCAAAAAAACCCAGAGAGAAGAAACTATTGTCACAGCTCCATTGTGCAGTCCCACTACCACAGTGAGGAATCACATCATGACAGAGCTGTGGTACTAGCTCTGAGTTCAGTGTAACACTTTTACCAGTTCCATGGGGAAAGTAGACCTTGCTGCACAAGCACCAAGTGTCACTGTGTATTGACCTTGTCCCTGTCCCTGGAGTTGTGAGCGATGGGTTTGGCCTTGGCATCGAGTATTTGAACTGTCTGTGTCACCTGTTCCTTGTGGAACATTGTAAAGGAAAATCCCTTTGAGCACAAGCCCATCAGGAAATGGTCAGCTCTGAGTGTCCTCGAGATCCTGCGGGAAAAGGTGGATCTTGTCAGGTTGTTCCCTGAGCAGACTGTTGGTGTCATTTGGCAGAATGCCTCACCACCAGAACTTTCCAACAAGCACCAAGACATCACTTGGCTGGTGGTGAGAAGGGCACTACCCGGTATGTACGCCCGGTCAGCCTGTGCCACCGCACGCTGCCCTCGAAGTAGCTGCAGGGGGCACAGACTGTCACACACCTCCTGCTGGAGGGAGGTGGGGTGGTTTTTGTTGAGATTTATCCCGAATGTTGTGTGTGATGCAGGACTCTGTGCTCTATGGTCTGTTCCTCGGGACGTACACCTAGACAAACATCGACTACTCGTGGAGGGCGATCAACTTGGTGAGAGCTTGCAAACAAAGCTTTTCACTGTACTGAGGTACACAGGGTGACAAATCACATCAAATCAAATCAAGACGCTCTTTGGTCTGCCCAAACCTTGTTGGACTTCCAGAGCAAGGAGTCAACTTCGACTGAGTGTTGCAGATGGGCACATTCCAAGGTCCTGGACGACGTGCTGAGGGACGCACTAAATCTTGGGGTAGCTGCTGCCCAGGCGCAGTGGGGAAAGACCTCTGTCTGAGGTCTTCCTGCAAAATACAATAGGGGTCCATTCAGTTATCAGAACCTCTCAGTGCCTCAAATGAATGTAAATATAGTCCTGTAAAAGTTAGAAATATCTTGGGTTTATTCACAACCTCAGGGAATGGCAAACTCTAACATCTGTTTGCTGTTCATGTGCAAAGACTGTAGAGAACTTCATCAGTAACTGTCCATGTACATAAATGTTTTTATGAATAAAGTATATTTTACATTTAAAAAATGGAAATGCCTTTGTTTTTGCAACTGTAGATAGACTTTGAGAAATGTCGGAATCCCATTGTGTCATTTATTACTTTTTCTCTGCCAAGACTGTTCAGAAATGACTTTGAATCTTTTTGTGCACTTAATCGATTTTTTTTTGTGAATAAAGTATATTATTGAAATAAAATAAATGAGAAAGGGGCAAAATGTATTTTTCCCATGTATCTCAGCGAGTAACCAAACAGAACGGAAACAGTTTCATGGTGAATCGGGATGACAACGAGGAACAGAGGAACATGGGAAGGCTGTGAACATGAACAACTTTTTCAAAATCATATCCCAGATCTGCAAACACAACCACCTAGAAGGATAATTCACAGGGACCTCACCACTTCCTAGTTCTCTTCTAAGTCAAAAGTCACGAGACACCAGGTTATAGTCCAACAGGTTTATTTGAAATCACAAGCTTTCGGAGCGCTGCTCCCTCATCAGATGAAGTGGAGGGAAGTGCACAGGCACTGAATATATAGGCAGAGAGATAATAGCAAGGCAATGGCACTCTTAAGGAATTAACTTGGAATTTCACCTGACAAAGGAGCAGTGTTCAGAAAGCTTGTGATTTCAAATAAACCTGTTGGACTATAACCTGGTGTCACGTGACTTCTGGCTTTGTCCATCCCAGCACAACACCGGCCACCTCCACACTAAAATTCTCTTCCAGATCACACACAGCATCCCGACTTAGATAACTATTGGCCTTCATCAATCAACCACACCGCCCCGTGGCCCAACATTTCAACTCCCCCTCCCACTCTGCCGAGGACATGGAGGTCCTGGGCCTCCTTCACCGCCGCTCCCTCAACACCAGACGCCTGGAGGAAGAACGCCTCATCTTCCGCCTCGGAAGACTTCAATCCCAGGGCATCAATGTGGACTTCAACAGTTTCCTCAATTCCCCTTCCCCCACCTCACCCTAGTTCCAAACTTCCAGCTCAGCACTGTCCCAATGACTTGTCCTACCTGCCTATCTTCTTTTCCACCTATCCACTCCATCCTCTCCTCCCTGACCTATCACCTTCATCCCCTCCCCCACTCACCCATAGTACTCTATGCTACTTTCTCCCCACCCCCACCCTCCTCTAGCTTATCTCTCCACGCTTCAGGCTCACTGCCTTTATTCCTGATGAAGGGCTTTTGCCCGAAACGTCGATTTCGAAGCTACTTGGATGCTGCCTGAACTGCTGTGCTCTTCCAGCACCACTAATCCAGAATCCCTTTTCTTCATCTTCACTAGGTCAAAATCCTGGAACTCCTCCTGTTATAACACTGTGGCATATTCACACCTACACACACACACTGTGTTGGTTTTACAATATGCCACCACTTTCTCAAAGGGCAATTAGTGATGGGCAATAAATGACAGTGTTACCTTTATCCTAGGAATGAACATAAATGTAAAATGAGATGCGTCTTACTCACTTGTGCAACTTCAGTAAAAAGAAATTGCCTATTTTTAAACTTCCAATAATTATGATTATGTTGCTCTTTTTGTCCTCTCATTACTGTCTTCCTAATCAGTGGAAACAATCTTGTCAGTATGACAGCACTTTACAGACCAATGAACAAGCATGATCAGACCGTAGCCTCAAAATCTCACCAACACAAACACAAAGTACTCCGATTTCTGGAATCAGAAATGAGATCAATAAAGAAACCATTGGAAAATCTCTTTAATTCTGTCAGCCTCTGTGGAGGTAGTATTTCAGAAAAAAGTGAACTCTTGTCAGAACAGACACTGTCTGCCCTTCCAGATTTATCCAGCTTTTCCTGTCATTGTTTCGAAGTGGTCTGCTCATCAGAAAGATGGATGAGGAATGGAACGCTTCCAGATCCTCCATAGCCAAGATTCTCAGGACAACTTTAGCCCAAGTCAGATGAAGGTAGCGTGAGCAGACTGGCTAAGGGTTAATGCTTATTACTGCTGCAGAGTAAAGAGGGCCTCTCGACAGTTCATTCTCAGGCAATGTATTATTGAGAAAACAGAGTTAACATGTCCGGTCCAGTGACCCTTCTCAAGTACTGAATAGGTTAAGACAGTGGATTTGGATCAGCTCAGGCTTGGAGGGGCGAAGGGCCTGTTCCTGGGCTGTAAGTCTTCTTTGTTCTTTGAATACTTTGCTGGCTTTAAATTGGCAGGTAAACCCTCCACAATCTTTTCATGGTGACTTTAACTGAGTCGAATTTTTCATATCCAGATTTATTAATAAACTGAATTCAAATTCTCAAACCATTCTCAGGCTCATTAACCGTGGTCTCTAGATTGTTAGTTAAGCTACACAACTATTGATCGCTGTTAGATCATTTCCATAGAGGTTTGAGTATCTGGTCATTTGATCTGACCTGGTAGTCTGATGTTGGCTGTTCAAAGTGCAGCGGCATGTTATTCACCATCGATAATATCCTTCTCACTGTTAAGTGGAACATTCAAAGCGATATTCTCCTTTAAGTACTGATTAATCATCTATTTTTGTCACATTTCACAAATTTCCGCCCACATGTTCTGCTTGTGGCTGTAACCTTTAAGTAGCTAGACTGATTTAAGAGCAATGGGGAGGGGGAGAAATCACATAATCATGTGGCTTATAAAATCCGAAGTTCGTCACATGTGTGGGATGTTACAATGGTGGAAACGGTTTCTGTACCATATTTCCACACTTATGATGAAACTATCAAGTTCTTTCTGCTTGACACAGGACAATCAATTGCGAAATACATCTTGTATGTGTGAGGGAATGATGTCTGGTAAGTGAAATATTGTACAACCAGATGGAATATCTGTCAGAATTCATCAGTCACTGGACTCAAAACATTAACTCTGCTTTCTTTCCACAGATGCTGCCAGACCTGCTAAGTTTTGCCAGCAATTTATGTTGTTGTTCAAGATTTTTTTCCCCCAATCACAAGTTAGTGACTACTGTTAGGGAGTCAATTGGTAATGCAGATTTGATTGGCTCTTTGTACAAGCTTGAGTGTCCTATCAATGCAAGTTTGTAGTTACAGAACAGCCACCATCAGCGAACCAGCCTATGCCTTGGTAACCAGCAAGGATCAATGGACGCTGAAGAAAACAAGGGAGAACATTAGGGCAAAAATATCACAGAATGTGCAGAGATTATAGATGCACCTAAGGTACCAACTGTGCTTCAGTAATAAATTCTGGTCCCCTGTCGGTCGAGTTTCAGTGAAACAAAAGCCAAAGATACCTTCCTTTGTTGATAAGAGTTTATTAACTCTCTAGTGTTTTGAATAGACCACCACCAATTTAACTAATCATTGCAAGAGGCCTGACAGGTAAGATATTGGTTGAGAACATGGGAGTGTGCTATCATAGCAATTACAGAGATATGGCTCAGGGATGGACAGGACTGGCAGCTTAATGTTCCAGGCTACAGATGCAATTGGAAGGATAGAGATGGGGCAAGGGGGGGGGGAGGGGGGGCGTTTTTGATAAGGGATAGCATTACTGCTGTACTTAGGGAGGATATTCCTAGGAGTACATCCAGGGTGGAACTGAGAAATAAGAAAGGGATGATCACTTTATCGGGACTGTGCTATAGTCAGCGGGAAATTGAGAAGCAATTTTGTAAGGAGATCTCGAATATCTGTAGGAATAATTGGGGAGTTATGGTGGGAACTTTAACTTTCAAAACATTCACTGGGACTGCCATAACTGGCTTGGATGGAGAGGAATTTGTTGAGTGTCTGTACAACATTTAGTATGTGGATGAATCTACTAGAGAAAGAGCACAAGCGATCATTTGATTGACACTACATCCACAGCTTCCACTCCCTTCCCCACCCATGCAACAATGTGTACCATCTACAAGATGCACTGCAGAATATCACCAAAGATCCTCTGACAGCACCTTCCAAGCCCACGACCACTTCCATCTGGAAGGACAAGGGCAGCAGATACATGGGAACACCCCCACCACCTTCAAGTTCCCCTCCATGCCACTCACCATCCTGACTTGAAATATATCGCCGTTCCTTCACCGTTGCTGGGTCAAAATCCCGGAATTCCCTTCCTAAGGGCATTGTGGGACAACCCCCAGCAGGTGGACAGCAGCGGTTCAATAAGGCAGCTCACCCCCACCTTCTCAAAGGCAACGAGGAACAGGCAATATATGTTGGTCCAGCCAGCAACGCCCACATCCCACAAATGAATAAAAAATACTAGAACAGATCTAAAAGTTAAATTTCTAAATTGGAGTAAGGCTAATTTTGATGGCATTCAGCAAAAACTTTCAACAGCTGACTGGGGGAGGCTTTTGCAGGTAAAGAGACAGTTGGAAATTGGGAAGCCTTCAAAAATGAGACAACGAGAGTGCAGAAGCAGTATGTTCCTGTCAGTGTTAAGGGTCAGGCTGGCAGGTGTAGGGAATGCTGGCTGAGTAGAGAAATTGAGGCTCTGGTCAAGAAAAAGAAGGAAGCATATGCCAGGTACAGACGGGAATGAACCCCTCGAGGAGTATAAGGGCAATAGGAGTATACTCAACAGGGTCATCAGGAGGCGGCATGAGATAGCTTTGGCAAATGGGGTTAAGGAGTATCCACAAAGAAATTCTACAAATACTTTAAGGGTAAGAGAGTAACTAAAGAGAGAATAGGGCCCCTTAAAGATCAACAAGGCTGTCCATGCGTGGGACCACGGGAGATGGGTGAGATGCTAAACGAGCATTTTGTGTTAGTATTTACTGTGGAGAAGGACATGGAAGCTTGGAGAAATAAACAGTCAGTCAGTGAGACAAACACCAAAGATACCTTTTTTTGTTGATAAAGTTTATTAACTACCAAGTATTTGAATAAATAGTGTTTTTGATTAATATATTGAAAAGTATCCATGTTACCAAAGAAGCGGTACTGGACATCTTCAAACTTATTAAGGTGGATAAATCCCTGGGACCTGATTGGGTGTATCCCAGAACTTTGTGGGAAGCTAGGGAAGGAATACTGTGCCCCTTGCTGAGATATTTGTATCATCAATAGCCATTGATAATCTTCCAGTGAGGACTGGAGGTTGGCTAATGTGGTGCCGTTATGTAAGAAAGGTGGTATAGACTGGTGAGCCTGACATCAGTGGTGGGTAAGTTGTTGGAGGGGATCCTAGGCACAGAATTTACATATATTTGGAAAGGCGAGGACTGATTAGGGATAGTCAACATGGCTTTGTGCAAGGGAAATCATGTCTCACTAACTTGATTGAATTTTTTGAAGAACTAGCAAAGAATATTGATGAAGGCAGACCGGTGTCATGTATGGACTTTAGCAAAACAGTTGACAAGGTTCCACATGGTAGACTTAAAAATGTGTTGCTGGAAAAGCGCAGCAGGTCAGGCAGCATCAAATGAACAGGAGAATCGACGTTTCGGACGTAAGCCCTTCTTCAGGAATCTTTCCTGAAGAAGGGCTTATGCCCGAAACGTCGATTCTCCTGTTCCTTTGATGCTGCCTGACCTGCTGCGCTTTTCCAGCAACACATTTTTAAGCTCTGATCTCCAGCATCTGCAGTCGTCACTTTCTCCACATGGTAGACTGGTTAGCAAGGTTAGATCACACGGAGTCCAAGGAGAGAAAGCCATTTGGGTACAAAATTGGCTTGAAGGTAGGAGACAGATGGTGGTGTTGGATGGTTACTCTTTGGACTGGACACTTGTGACCAATGGTTTTCCACAGGCATTGGTGGGGGGTTGACTGCTTTTCAACATTTGTATAAATGACTTGGATATGAACATAGGAGTATTGGTTAGGAAGTTTGCAGATGACACCAAAATTGGATGGTGAAGAAGGATACCTCAAAGTACAATGGGACCTTGATCCGATGGGCCGAGGAGTGGCAGATGGAGTTTAATTTAGATAAATGTGAGGTATTGCATTTTGGAAAGGCAAATCAGGGCAGGACTTATACACTTCATGGTAAGCTCCTGGGGAACAATGAGACCTTGGAGTGCAGGTTCATAGTTCCTTGATGTGGAGTCACAGATAGGCAAGGTGGTGAAGAAATCATTTGGTATGCTTGATTTTATTGGTCATTGCATTGAGTATAGGAGTTAAGATGCCATGTTACAGCTGTACAGGGCGATGATTAGGCCACTTTTGGAATACTATATTCAATCCTGGTCTCCCTGCTGTCAGAAAGATGTTGTGAAACTTGAAAGGGTTCAGAAAAGATTTACAAGGACGTTGCTAGGATTGGAGGATTTGAACCAATAGGGAGAGGCTGAACAGGCTAGGGCTATTTTCTCTGGAGTGTCGGAGGCTGAGGGGTGTTCTTCGAGAAGTTAATAAAATCATGAGGAGCAATGGGAGGGGGAATACTCAAGGTTTTTTCCCCAGGGTAGGGAAGTGCAAAACTAGAGGGCATAGGTGTAAGGTGAGAGGAGAAAGTTATAAAAGGGGCCCAAGACACAACTTTTTCACACAGAAGGTGGTGCGTGTGTGGAATGAGCTGCCAGAGGAAGTGGTGGAGTCGGATACAATTACAATATTTATAAGGCACCTGGATGGGTATATGAATAGGAAGGGTTTAGAGGGATAGAGGCCAAATGCTGACGAAGGGGACAAGATGAATTTAGGATATCTGGTCAGAATGGACAAGTTGGACCGAAGGGTCTGTTTCCCATGCTGTACATCTCTGTGATTCTAGCTAATATTATTTCTTTCTTTACTTATTTTATCTTTCGTTCTGTTAGAACAGTAGCTTGAACTTTGTACGACTAGTTCAGTGACGTCACCATTATCCCACAACCTCCCCCCCCCCCACCCCCGTTAGTCTTTCTTTATTAAAAGAATTTATATATTTTATGACCAACCTATTCAGAGGGATATTATTACACTCCTCTGGAGTACGTGAGTCTTGCATGCAGCTTCTTTGGTTCCATCTGTTCCCCATTTTTTTTAATATCCAAAAGTGCCTGTTGTAGCATAGTGGTAGTTTTCTACCTCTGAACCAGGGGTTCAACTCCCATCTGCTCCGGAGGTGTGTAATAACACCTCTGAGAAGGGTGACTAGTGAAGCATCCAGAAATGTTCATCACATAACTGAACTATTTTTTTGCCTCCATTACCAAATCACCCGTTTTTTTTAATCTGTTAAACACCACCAATAAATCATTCCTATTTTCCAACTGAATAATGTACATGCCAAGCCCATTAAGGGAATGCAGACCATCAACAGTAAGGGGCATCAGAGTTCCCTATTTGTTCCTACCCAATCAATTAATTCATCAATTAACTCCAATTACCTCTTTGTTTAACTACTTGTTACATGAAAATATTTCCTTGTTCTCTTTAAATAAAACTTTTGCAGACATACAAATAATGAACAAAATGAATGAAAAACAAACAAAATGATTTCTTCCATATTCTCTGTCATGCAATAAAACTTATATATCCTTCCTTCCTTCTCTAAATTAAAATAAAAACATACTTAATTAAAAGCAACACAAAGAAAGATTTGCATTTTTAAAACCCCTCATTCCATGACGTGCCATCTGAGGTTCTCTAATGTCTTGGCCTAGGCACCTTTTCTTTCCCCCTAAGCTAACCTGACAACTGATAATGTGCACCAACCAATTTCATTCTTGAAATGTCTTTTGTTATTTTCTTTTACTTGTTTATGGGATGTGGGCATCGCTGGCTGGGCTAGCATTTCTTGCCCGTTTTTAAATACCCTTGAGAAGGCAGTGGTGAGTGAATGACTGCAACAAATCTGTTTTCCTGATGAAGGGCTTTTGCCTGAAATGTTGATTTTCCAGCTCCTCGGATGCTGCCTGACCTGCTGTGCTTTTCCAGCACCACTCTGATCTAAACTCTGGTTTCCAGCATCTGCAGTCCTCACTTTTGCCTTATATTGAATCGTGTTCATCTGGTGCTTTTAATGTGGCTTGTAGCTCCTTAATGAATGGAACACTGTGTACCACTGAATGAGACACAATGCAGTAATGTTATTACCAAGTTTGATTTATTCACAATAACAAAGTAAGACAAAAATACTTTTACACCATGACCACTGAATTTGTCAAATAAATTATACAGCACTATCTTTGCTTGAGTCCAGGTTTTTTTGATTTCCTTTGAGCCAGCACACCTCCCTAATGCCAGCAATTCCAAGAATACAGACCATTTCCCCTTCAATAAAATATATTATTGCATTTATTTGCACTGGATTTAGTTGCAAATCCAAATATTTGCAATGAACCAAACTGTTTATTCCATTCTCATGCAACTCCAATGGACTACGCAACTTCAAATGTTGGAAACCATTTGGCATTGACAGCTATTAACATGTAAAAGTTAACTCTTGATAGGACAGACACTCCCTGTGTCCCAGGGTGCTGCTCAGTGGGAACACACCTTAAAGAAACCTAAGACACATATTGTGAGTTGTGCATTTTCATTTTGGCTTCCAACCCAAAAGATTTCCTTTTTCCTGGAATGCTCAGTCACACCCCGTGGAAATGGTGTGCAGATCTTTGGCACTTCCTCCCAAGTGCAGATGATGGATTGAGACAACTTGCATTTTGCACAGTTTCACGCAAGTCGGAGATTATTCAATTCTTTTTCACAATTATGATTGCGTTACAATCTCAATATCTATCTGCTCTCAGCTCTGATTCTCCCTTTGTTATGGGTCTACTTTAGTTTGCAACCTCATGCCTTTTCCAAGAGCTGGATACGATACTGCAAAAGGCCAGTGCTGATGAAATGTTCCATTCGGCGACCAGACAGCTGTCTCAAGTTCCTGTGAACTAGATATTCTACAGGAAGCAAGGTCTGTGATTGAGAACGCAAAGGGGCACGAGGTTGCTTTTCACTTGCTTTGCAGTTTTGTTACAAAAGCTGCAATCTGATCCTAGGACCTGATGCACAAACATATTTCTGACCCATGTCACCACTAAATGATATCAATTACAAGGAACTGGTCACATAGTAATAGCTCATTCCTTACCCTTATGACATTTTCCGACTCATCCACAAGTTCACAGCCAGCACAGATTTGCTTTTCAATCAAACTGACGAAGGAATCCAACAAATATTTTTTCCCCAGCGAGTAGTTAGAATAAAATTATCAACCACATGGACGAGAAGCAGTGAATAGCAGATTCAGTCAAGGGTAAAGCTAGATACACACATGATGGAGAAAGGATATGGAAGGGTATTTTGATAGCACTTGTTGAAAAAGTGGGGAGAGTGGTTTTTGTGGGGTACAATAATGGTGTGGTCTCGTTGGGCACAATGGCTGGAGACTAGGTTTACCCAAAATTGGGGACTTCCTTCACACTCTCTAGCTTCTCACAAGGAGATTGTGGCAATTTTCAAAGTTTAAAAAAAATCATACAACACCAGGTTAAAGTCCAACAGGTTTAATCGGAAACACTAGCTTTCGCAGCACTGCTCCTTCATCAGGTGGTTGATTTTTAATTTGGTACACCCCAGTCCAACACCGGCATCTCCAAATCATGGCAATTTTCAAGCCTTGACATGGTGTCCCAGCATGAGGATGTTTGGAAAGGACTACAAGAATTGCTGTATAAATTGATGTTCCAAGTTGAGCAATTCTCTTCTTCATTTTCAAATCTCCCCCTGGCCTTTCCTGCTGCTCCTGAGCACCATCAGCCACAAATCCTCTGAAATATTTCTGCTCATCTAACGCTGGCATCTTGCTTTCCTCCGATGTACGAAAGCTTCCGTCACTGATGGCTGCGCCTGGCCTTAAGAAGAGCAATTCCCTCCCTACAGCTCTCCATCTCATGTTTCCCTTCTTTAAAACATTGCTAGAAACCCAACTCTTTTACTCTTTTAACCCCCATGGTTTCAGCATTGAATTAAACAAGGTTCAGAAGTGCAAGAAGAAAATCTGGCTTTAGCTTTTGAAGGAAAAAGTCTCTACCTCAAAACTTTACCGCAAAAAGCAGCAGCTTTTTGAGACGGGAGTGGGGGGGGAGTTTTAAAGCAAACTTGCTGGGAGTGATCTCACAGGATTAACTGGAATGCCAGTTTCACACCAACCAAATATTGCTCTTTGTCAAAACATGTGGTGCTGGAAAAACACAGCTGGTCAGGCAGCATCTGAGGGGCAAGACAGTCGATGTTTCAAGCATAGCTTTTCCAGTGCCACACGTTTTGACTCAGATCTCCATCATCTGCAGTCCTCACTTTCTCCGAATATTGGTCTTTGTTGGTTAACGGCAACGTAAAGTAAAATTGGGACAGGGTGCAAAATCAGCCATGATGGAGTAAAAATGGGGTAAGTTTTACCAAGAGACCAGCAGCAGGTTCTGAGTTGGAAATGTATCGCCATTCCTTCACTGGCACTGGGTCAATATCCTGGAACATTCTCCCTTATGGCATGGGAGGGTGCGCACAGCGCAATGACACCAGTGGATCAAGAAGGCAGCTCACCACCACCTTCTCGAGGGCAACCAGCAATGGGCAAGAAGTGCTGGCCCAGCTGGGGTCACCCTCATCCTGTGAATGAACGAAACAACATTGGAGATGGGGCCGAAAAGAGGGATGTTTGACTGGGTCTGAGCATGATAACTCCGACTTGATGGAACCATTCCAAATATACCCAGCTCGACCCGGCAACCTTAGTTAAACCTTTCCTCCATAGTGTAACACTGAGAGCAATGGGCCACACGACCCATTCACGTAAATAAAAAGAACAACAAAAAGGAACAAAGTGCAGCTTAACTGACCACAGTAAATAACTTAAAGAGAATACAGTGATGTCCACACCAGCCACCCCCCTGAGTTCTTCTTGTTTTGGGGTTAAAGTCCAGCTGAGTTGAAGTTGAGGTGACTGAGATTCCCCACCGTGTTAAGGTTAACATGTCGTTGGCTGCTCTGTAATCGGGCTTGCAGTGTTTTCAAACGGGATGTTTTGTCACTCATCTTATCGAGGTCCATCTCCTCTGTCATGAACAAGTAAGAGTTGATGGCTTCACGTAGACCCATACTGACGGGTGACTCCTCTCCCGACTCCTTGTTGTCACTGATCAAAACAGAGCTAGAAGAGAAGGAAATGGATAATGAGCATTCCAGCAGGACAAGAACTTCCAGAGTTACTCTAATCTGCAGTCACACACACACACACACACACACACACACACACACACACACACACGCACACACACACATACACACACAGACACCCATATGCACACACATACACACAGAAACCCACACCCACACACACATACACACAGAAACCCACACCCACATACACATACACACAGACACCCACACACACACACACACACACACACACACACACACATATACACACAGACACACACACACGCACACACACATACACCATACACACAGACACCCACACACACACGCACACACAGACACCCACACACACACATACATACATACAGACAGACAGACACACACACGCACAGACAGACAGACACCCACACACACGCACGCACACACACATACACACACACACTGACACACACACACTGACACACACACACTGATACATGCACACACAGGCTTCAGGGAAGACACAGGGGTTTGTGTGCACTGGGCCATTGTTTTTGCCCTAATAATAGGCCAGTTTGCAGCTCCATGAGGACTTCTCTCTGCAAGCATTGGAAATGTTCCGCTCTGTGCCTTCACCACTGGAGGGTTGTGCCTCCACTCCATTCCTCCCATATTCACCATCCTGCCCCTTTCCTACACCCCCACCTCTCTTCCACCTCCTGCCAATGACAAACCTCTGGATTGCAATCCTACCACACAGCCACAGAGACCTGCAGCACAGAAAAAGACTCCTTTGACCCATCAAGGCTTCGCTGGTCAAAAAAAACAGGCTGGCTCATTGTCCAGCTGTCTTCTCCTGCTCTGTAATGTGCCCCTAATTGTTTTTTTTACCCCTCCTTCACATTGGCTGCATGTTGTAAATGGATGTTTGTTGATGATGTGACTGGGGTCTGCATGCTTCATACCTGTCCACTTCGTTCCAGTTGAGCTGAGGATTCTGCACCATGATAGGGTCTGGGTGATGTTGTTGGGCCACGCGAGGTCCCTGAATATGACAAGGCTCCTTCAAAGTGCAGCACAGTCCCTCACCACATTCTGCAGAGGGGCACAGATAATGGAGAGTCAGCAAAAGGTTCCGATACAAACCAAGCCCATGGTCAGAAAAAAAGCTAAATAAACAGTATATATTTTCCAAGGGACCAACTCACAGGCTTTCCCGGGTTGACCCACCAGCCTTCCCAACTTGAATCGTCCATAAACTTCACCTCATCCATAAACTCCAGCGCCTGCAACCAAAATGGTGCCAGGTCCTTCTCAACATCTATACTCTGCGACCTACCTTCTGTGCCAGCCCAAGACATCCCGATTTAAGAGCTACCTTTCTGTCTTCTGATCGCTCCATTAGCAATGTTAAAAATGCAGGTCCCTTTCAGGGTGAACCAGACCAGCTTCAGGGTTAATTGAGATCAGGAAATGCTCATTGAGTTTGTATAGAAGAGGGGACTCTTGTGTCCTTGCAGTGATCGTGACCTTATATCTGAGCCAGGAGGTCCGGCTTCAAGGCCGACCTGCTCAAGAGTTGTATAATAACATCACTGAACAGATTGACCGAAGGAATGATGGTGGCGTAGTGGTAATGTCACTGGACCAGTAATCCAGAGGTCAAGGCTAATGTTCTGGGCATGTGGATTACAAGAGAAGAACTGGACTATGGTGTAGTGATAGTGTCCCTATCTCTGAATCAGGAGGCACAGGTTTAAGTCCCTCCTTTCCCAGAAGTGTGTCATAACATTCCTGATTGGGTTGGTGTTGGGGGAAATTTGACCAGAGGTAGGTACCTCAGAAGCTAGAGCATGTAACTGCTCCCACACGAACACAATTGTAATTTAATCCTCTCCCTCTTTTGCATTTTGTTACTGCTGCAGTGCCTCTGGTGGGTGGTACTTGTTCATTGTTCTTTTTATTAGAAGGTATAGGTATAGGTAAAGAGCTGAGTTTTGCATTTAGACTAAGCTACACACAGCAGGGGCTGGACTTTTCTATCTCCCCCTCCAATATGCTTTTAATTTAATCTTCTCTGGCATCTCTGGCACAGTGGTTAGCACTGCTGCTTCACAGCGCCAGAGACCCGGGTTCAATTCCTGCCTCAGCAACTGTCTGTGAGGAGTTTGCACATTCTCCCTGTGTCTGCGTGGGTTTCCTCTGGGTGCTCCGGTTTCCTCCCACAGTCCAAAAATGTGCAGGTTAGGTGAATTGGCCATGCTAATTTACCCGTAGCGTTAGGTGAAGGGGTAAATGTAGGGGAATGGGTCTGGCTGCGTTGCTCTTCGGAGGATCGGTGTGGACTTGTTGGGCCGAAGGGCCTGTTTCCACACTGTAAGTAATCTATACTCTAATACCTTCCCTTCCTTCAGCTCTGGGGCAGAAGGTACAATTGCCAGGGATGTACAATAGAGTAAAATTGGATGATCTTAGAGATTCCCAAGGGTATCCCAAAGAGTTCAGGTATATAGTCATTGGATAGACAAATGGACGAAAATGGGTCATTGGGCAGGCATATAGACATATGGACAAAAATAGAATAGTGTAGGTTAGATGGGCTTCAGATTGGTTCCACAGGTTGGCGTAACATTGAGGGCCGAAGGGCCTGTACTGTGCTGTAATGCTGTATGTCTATAGCGCTTTGAAAATGGAGTAAGAAGGCATTTGGTATGCTTGCCTTCATTGGTCAGAGGAGTTGGGACATCTTATTGAGGCTGTACAGGACATTGAGAAGGACATTTTTAGAGTACAGCATACAATTCTGGTCACCCTGATTTGGAAAGATGTTATTAAACAGCAAAGGGTACAGAAAAGATTAGCAAGGACGTTACCGGGGCTAGGGGTTTGAGTTATAAATAGAGGTTGGACAGGCCAGGACTTTTTTCCCTGGAGCTTAGGAGGTTGAGGGGTGACCTTAAAGAAATTTATAAAATCCTGAGGGGCATATATGAGGTGAATAGCCAAGGTCTTTTCCCGAGCGTAGAGGAGTTCAAAACTAGAGGGCATATGTTTAAGGTGAGAGGGGAAAGATTTAAAAGGGACCTGAGGGGTAACTTTTTCCACACAGAGAGTGGTGCGTGTATGGAATGAGATGCCAGAGGAAGTGATAGATGCAAGTTCAGTTACAACTTTTGAAGGACATTTCGACAGGTACATGACTTGGAAATGTTTAGAGGGATATGGGTCATGTGCAGGCAAATGGGGCGAGTTCAGTTTAGGAAACTTGATCAGCCTGAATGAAGAGTCTGTTTCCGTGCTGTATGACTGTGTGACTCTGTTTGTTATTGTTGCATAGCCTCGGGGGGTAGCACTTGTTCATTGTTTGTTTCATCGATTATTTGGGTGAGTTATTGATAGCTTGTAAAAAGAATAGAGCTGGGTTTTCAGGGGATGAACTGCATGATTGCCCCCTCCAACACTATTTTGATTTAATCCCTCCTCTTTTTTTGTTGTTATTGTCACACCACTCCTGGGGGTTAATGTTGTTAATTGTTAATAGGATGCATTGATAAATTGGTGGGGACTTCAAAAGTAAAGAGCTGGGTTTTCAGACGTTTTATGAAATAAAAAGGTAGGGTTTCAATGCCCCTGGTAATGGGAAATTGCTAAGTTTGCAAATAAAAACCTGGGTTTTCCCCGAGTAGGGGATTGGAATCTGAGAAAGTAAAGTATCCAGACAGGTGGCTTACTTGTGCTGAATTATTAGAAGTTGTGAAGCTTGGGTTGTCTTCTGTTATCTGATTGGTCCATTAAACATTCATAGCCTTGCCTGTCTTCATACCTGTCACTTGCCCCAGTTACCAAACCCCCTAAAATCCAACCTCTTACTGAAGTGATTGGAATGAGGTCAGCCAGGTGGACCTCATAGAATATGAGTTCCCTGATTGGGGCTGTTGACCTGGTCCAAGCAGGGAGCCCTGGCTGACAGATATAAACAGAGTGTCTCCCCCTCCAACTCTATTTTGATTTAGTCCCTACCCTCCCCCTCACTGTTTGCTCACACAGCATTGCCCTTTTGTGAAGGGCAGTGCTTGTCACTGGCCTCTCGGGTGTTTTCCTATCATCCTGGTGGTGGAAATTGAATAAAGATTCGTGCACCTTGTGTCTCTCACTGTGTCTCACACCTGCACACACACACCATGGGTGCTGGAGGAAAAATAAGCACTACCGCAGTTAGGCGGGAGTGTGGGGGTTAAATTAAAAAAAAAGTGAAAAGAAAAAAAGAAAAAAGAGAAAGAAAAAATGAAAGAGAATAAACAGGAGTGTCAGAGGTTCTGTTCACGCTGAGAACTGGCTCTAAGGGAGCTGGATCAACATCAAGGACTCGCCACATAAAATAAAGGAGGTCTAGGTGATGGGATACAGGCCTCTGTGAAGTTACTTCACTTACAAATGTCTAACTCCCTTCACTTCCACCACTGATATCAGCTGCATGAAAACTTGGAAAAATCGCACGTGCTTTGAGAGTTCGTGTGAGGTGTACCTGAATAATAATCCACCATATCGTGCAGAGATGGGACAGTGAGCCGAGGGGAGATGTAGAACCAGCCATTGGGTAAGCGATGAATGCGGTAGTGTTTGATGGAATCCCATGATGCATTGTTGGATCGTCGAACAGACAATGAATAGGAACCTGAGGAAACAAGAGAAGGGTACATGAATATTCGGAACTGTACAACAGGAATGAGTCAGGGAATACTTAGGACTACCACAATATCCTTTTCTCAATCTTCAATTCCAACTTGGAAAGGCCAGTGCAGGAATTATATAATATTACAATGACATGAAAACAAGTATATCGGTATATATTGTATATATAGGAATTACATTGTTTGACGTAGTCCAATGTCATAATCTGGAACACAGTGCCTGGAAGAATGGTGGAAGAAGTTTAAGAGTAACTTTCTGAAAGGAAGGCGGATGTACACCTTCAGTGGTGGAGGCTGGTACAACAGTTAAAAGGTATCTGGATGGATACATGCATAGGAAGGGTTTAGAGGGATGTGGGCCAAATGGGACTCGATTAATTTAGGATATCTGGTCAGCATGGACAAGTTGGGCTGAAGGGTCTGTTTCTGTGCTGTACATCTCTAAGTCTCTATAACGAACTTCTGGTCTTCCATTTCCTGATCTCTCGGGAGCTAAGTAAACACCAGCTACACTTCAAAACAGTACCTTGAGGGCTGTAAAGTGTGTTAGATTCACTGACATGACATAAACCCAAGGGTTTTATTTGCATATAACCTATTTTCACACCAGGCCTTCCATCGCCAGATATTGAAATGGCATGGTAGTCTTGTTGCAGCAGTGGAAGGGTTAATGGGTTAGCCACACGCATCTGTGAAAGGATGGATGTGGCACTCGACAATGCAGCCTCCAGAAGGTGGTCTGAGGATTCAGCTTCCTGTCACCTGGGACCGTCTTTCTTGGTTGACACCTCATGCCACCTGCTCAGGGGAGTGCGGTCTGACAGGCACTACCATCGATGCTGATAAACACCTGCCAGCCAGCATCTTACACTCAAAGGGAACCTTTATCTGGTTTCCTTTCTTTATCATCGCTGGGAGGGGGAGCTTTTTCACACTTCAGATTTGCACACCAAACTTTATCACTTTCTGAGTTTTATTTTGTTCATTCCTAACCATTCATATAAAAATATTTTGAGAACATTACAGTTGTACTCTCTGGAGTAAAAGTATCTTCTAACTGTACCTGGGATTGAATTATCAGTACTTGTATTTTAATCCTTACGTTGCCAAATTAAATTAAACTTTGTAGACTTCTGGTGTCAACAGCTGTATTCTAGTGCAGCTGATAACTCAGCAGGGTAAGGGCTGCTCACTGTATAACTGTGGACTCTTACTTCAGCAAGGTTAGGGTTGTGGAACAATAGAGTTGTTCATTTCAGTAGAATAACACCTTAAACTAATTTGTGACCAATTTTGAAGTATACTTGTTCACAGTTAATAAGTGAAGTGTGATAAATACCTCCATGCTGATCAGAACAGCTGTTCAGCATGAGAGCCAGCTTCATGTGCTGTGTTATTTCCTAAGGCAGATCTTACTGTTGGCTTTATACAGAGCCCATCTATGAGGTGGTTTCAAACCAATTTCTGTATTTGTGAGTTCCACATCCCCTGCAGTCCATGTGGTGTACATTTCTATTTGCAATGTTGGTTTAAAAATATAGTATGGTGATTATCACTGAGACAATTCTAAGAAAGACCTGCATTTGTACAGGTCCTTCCCCCGGCCACAGAATGCTCACAGAATGTAACTAGAGTTTTCGTGGTGTAGTCACTGTTGTAAATTTAAGAAATGTAGCAGCCAGTTTGCAACAATAAGTTCCTATACACAGTGTGATGATGACTAGATAATCCGTTTTAGCAATGCTGGGCGAACAATAAATATTAGCTAGGATACCAGGAATAAGTCCCCTGTTATTTTTTGAAATAGCAAGGTGGGATCTATTACATCCAAATGAGAGGGCTGGTGCAGATTCTCTTTAATGTACCCTCTGACTGACTGCACCAATGATAGTGCAACACTCCCCCAGTACGGCACTGGACTGAGTACTTTGACTGACTCAAATCTGGGAATGGGTCCAAAGGTTAGGTGAATTGGCCATGCTAAATTGCCCCATAGTGTCCAAGGATGTGAGGGAGAGGTGGATTAGCCATGGCAATAGGGTAGCAAGGTGGGTCTGGGTAGGATGCTCTTCAGAGGGTTGGTGTGGATTCAATGGGAATTAAACACTTAAACCACTGCTGGCAGAGAGATGTGAGTGACACTGACTGACCCACAGCTGATTAACTTTATTGTTCACATCTTGCTGATTAATTCAATACAAGCCCTTGAAATGTACAGAAAGGACTTGGCTCGCTTTAGAAACAGAAACTAATTAATCAGAGATATTCTTAATGAGTCAGTTTTATTATTTTCTAAATGTCATGATAATTTTTTTTGACTTTTAGTTTTGGGTTCCCACTAGTTTTCTGGTTCTGTTTAATTTGGTGCTGAGCTTTTTAGTGAAAAAATATACTTATTAATAAACATAAGCAAGCAATAAGTAAATTGCCCCCAAAAAGATATCTTGAGCAATAATTTTGCAAATGTTTCTTATCAGACATGAAAGAGTTTCCCCCTCTGCATTCTGTACTCGAGAGTTTTTCACTTTACAGATGCAATCTTTCAAAGAAGCTAGTAACGTGTTGATTGCATCAATGTGTAAAAGTGTACAGATCTGTTTAATACACAGGACACTTTGTACTGATAAAGGCATCAATGCTATGTCTGCCATCGTACAGTAGTTTAACCATGTGACTTCCTCATGCTGTCTCAGAGGATAAATATTTACAGATTTGTTAGCATTTTGCCTTCATTTATTTACTATTAATTTCACATGCTATGGACAAGATGGTTAATTCAGTTTTATAGTATATACTTCAGAATTGCGCCAGTAGCGATGGTTTAATGCCCATTCCAGCTGAGGTGGGCCTGAGACCTGCTCCCTTGCCCTGGCACTGGGCAGGTAAAAACCACTGCTGACAAAAGGAAAGGAATACTGGCATCAGAGGCAGGCCAGAGAAAGTTCACTAGGTTGGAACGGACAATTTTATGTTCTGGACATTTTATTTCTTTGCACCTAAGATGGCACTGTAGCTATAGGGAGGGACTGCCTTATGAGATGAGGCTGAGTAGGTTAGGCGTGTTCTTGGAATATAGAAGAATGAGAGGCAAAGCCCACATGGAATGGAATAAACAACACATGCTGGTGTTTATTTATTACATTTTAGCTGTGACAGAGACTGATGATTATAAATAAGCCATGATCTTAAGGGCAGCACGGTGGCTCAGTGGTTAGCACTACTGCCTCACAGCACTAGAGACCCGGATTTAATTCCAGTCTCGGGCGACTGTCTGTGTGGAGTTTGCATGTCCTCCCCGTGTCTGCGTGGGTTCCCTCCAGTTGCTCTGGTTTTCTTCCACAGTCCAAAGATGTGCAGGTTAGATGGATTGGTCATGCTAAATTGCCCCCTAATATCCAAGGATGTGAGGGTGAGGTGGATTAGCTATGGGAATAGGGTAGCGGGGTGGGTCTGCTCTTTAGAGGATTGATGTGGATTCAATGGGCCGAATGGCCTGTTTCCACATTGATGGGATTCTATGATCTTGTTTATGCTATCAATATGATAAGTAATTTTATGGGATTTTATTAACACTCCAATCTACTCAGAAAAGTTACTTTTTCTCCTGATAATGAAATAAAAACAGAAAGTGCTGGAGAGAGAAACTGTTAATGTTTCAAGTGCAGTGTAACTTTTTCAGAAGAAGCAACTCAAAACATTAGCTTTCTCTCCAAAGCAGCTGCCAGATCTGCTGAGTTTCTCCAGTATTCTCTGTTTCAGCTCTATCTGCAGTAGTTTGTTTTTCTCCCAACAATGAATTGGCCCTTTATAAATAAGAGAAAGAGAAACTTTCTTTCACTCAGAGGATTGTGAATTTTTACAATTCTCTACCATAGAGGGTTGTGGATGCTCAGTTGAGGAATATATTTAGCAAAGAGTGTGGGGCTATTTTCACTAAAGGGAAAAAAGGAGTATAAAGTGGGAATACAGAGTTGAGGTAAAACCATATGAAAATTCCAGCACAACTTGCAAATGACACATACTGCCCAATGTATCTTATGGGTGGCATGGTGGCACAGTGATTAGCACTACTGCCTCGCAGCACCAGGGTCCCAGGTTTGATTCCAGCCTCTGGCGACTGTCTGTGTGGAGTTTGCACATTCTCCCCGTGTCTGTGTGGGTTTCCTCCCACTGTCCAAAGATGTGCAGGTCAGGTGAATTGGCCACGCTAAATTGTCATAGTGTTAGGTGCATTAGTTAGAGGAAGAATGGGTCTGGGTGGGTTACTCTTCGGAGGGTCAGTGTAGACTTGTTGGGCCGAGGGGCCTGTTTCCACACTTTAGGTAATCTAAAAAAATGGAGCTGCAATACAATGTTCATGTCCAAGTATTAATGTTCCTTTACTGGATTTTCCTAAGGGTCAGCCATGATATCCAAACGGCCTACTCCTGGTTATATTTCCTGTGCCTTATGTTCCCTGGAATCTGGCATCGAGCCCAATGTGGAATGGGCAATTTTACATTCTGGAAAAGCACAACAGGTCAGGCAGCGTCCAAGGAGCAGGAGAATTGACGTTTTGGGCATAAACCCCTCATCAGGAATGAGAAATAAAAGGGTTGATGAAGAGCTTAAGCCTGGAACCTCGACTCTCCTGCTCCTCGGACGCTGCCTGACCTGTTGTGCTTTTCCAGCACCACTCTCGACTCTGATCTCCAGCATCTGCAGTCCTCACTCTCTCCTAGTTGTACGTTTTGGGCTTTCACTTCTGCAATGCTGGACATTTTATTCCTTTATACCTGAGATATAAACGTTTAATTGTACTCATTGAGCATATGTGACAGTAAAGTTCATTCATGTCAATTTTTCCTTTGCCTACCTTTCCTGGTCTGACTTTCTCTGATCATGAAAGCCCCTGACCGGTTGCTGGGTAACAGAAGCAGTTCCTCTGCCTTCTCTCTGCTGATACCTTCAAACAGCCATCTGTGGGCGGGAGGGAAGAAAGAACAAAGAAAGTGAGAAGGTGCAAAGGAGTGGTGCAGTCAGTTGAACCTGATCTGTAATTTCCTGGTATTCATACACATGGTGTTGGTGATGGATGACACATTAGCACCCACCAGGTCAGGTTTTGTCATTCCCCAGCACTTTAACTCAACCAGGCAACAGATTGAGGAGGTGGTGACAGAGAAACACATTTATATTGTGCTTTTCATGAACCCAGGACATCGCAAAGTGAATTGGACATGAACATTCAGAGCAGGAGTAAGTAATTCAACTCCTTGACCCTGCTCTGCCATTGATTACAATCATGGCTGGTCTCACCTCGGCCTCCAATCCATTTTCCTGCCCACTCCCAATCACACTTCAGCCCAGTCCTAATTACTAATCAGTCTACCTTCTCCTTAAATATTTTCGGTGTCCTGGCATCCACAGAATCACACAGTGCCGAAAACGCCCTTTGGCCCATCCGGTCTGTACTGATACTACTACGACTAAAGGCGTGCTAAACCCAATTTCCTGCACTTGTCCCATATCCTTGAATGTTATGATATTTCAAGGAATTGGTTTAGCTAAGTTGACTGGATTGTTGATTTACAGAATGATGCTAACAGCGTGTGTTCAGTTAGGAGAAAGTGAGGACTGCAGATGCTGGAGATCAGAGCTTAAAAATATGTTGCTGGAAAAGCACAGCAGGTCAGGCAGCATCAAAGGAGCAGGAGAATCGACTTTTCGGACATAAGCCCTTCTTCAGGAATCATTCCTGAATCATTCCAGCATTCCTGAAGAAGGGCTTATGCCCGAAACATCGATTCTCCTGCTCCTTTGATGCTGCCTGACCTGCTGTGCTTTTCCAGCAACACATTTTTAAGCATGCGTTCAATTCCCATCACCGATTTGAGGTTACTGTGAAGGACCCGCTTTCTCAACCTCTTCCCTCCCCTGAGGTCTGGTGACCCTCAGGTTAAATCGCCATCAGTTGCTTCTGTCTCTAATGAGAGAGCAGCCCCTGTGGTCTGGTAAGACTACAATGACACAACAACAAAAAGAAATTTCAAATGTTCCTCGAAATATGTTGTAAGGTTTCCGGCTTCCTCTACCTTCCCAGGCATTCTTGGATAGTGAATCACTAGGTTCATGACCCTTCAAGAGAGTAATTTCTCTTCTTCTCTGTTTTAAATCTACTACTGTTCAGCCTAAAACTACGACCTCTCGTTCTCAACTTCTTTATGTTTCCAAAGTGTAGCCACTGCTATGACAGAGGAAACGCAGCGACCAAGGTGCGCTCAGTAAGACCCACAGATAGAAACGATGAGCAGATAATCTGCATTTCTGATTTCCAGCACCCACAGTTCTTTCGTGTTTTTTTTCTGTTCTGCGTTATTTTGATGTTGGTTGCAGGCTGTCTAAAACATTTGACCATATACGCTATTCACTGTCCTTTGAAATAGTGCCTTAAGATTTTGTACACTGGGCATACTATGTCGACTTGCATTTAAAAGCCAGAGCTTCTAATTATGAAGCACTCCCTCAGTACTGTGCAGAATTAGAGTCATAGTCATAGAGATGTACAGCATAGAAACAGACCCTTCGGTCCAACCTGTCCATGCCGAACAGATATCCCAACCCAATCTAGTCCCACCTGCCAGCACCCGGCCCATATCCCTCCAAACCCTTCCTATTCATGTACCCATCCAAATACCTTTTAAATGTTGCAATTGTACCAGCCTCCACCACTTCCTCTGGTAGCTCATTCCATACACGTACCACCCTCTGCATGAAAACATTGCCCCTTAGGTCTCTTTTATATCTTTCCCCTCTCACCCTCAACCTATGCCCTCTAGTTCTGGACTCCCCAACCCCAGGGAAAAGACTTTGCCTATTTATCCTATCCATGCTCCTCATAATTTTGTAAATCTCTATAAGGTCACCCCTCAGCCTCCGACACTCCAGGGAAAACAGCCCCAGACTATTCAGCCTCTCCCTGTAGCTCAAATCCTCCAACCCTGGCGACATCCTTGTAAATCTTTTCTGAACCCTTTAAAGTTTCACAACATCTTTCCGATAGGAAGGAGACCAGAATTTTATGCAATGTTCCAACAGTGGCCTAACCACTGTACAGCCGCAACATGACCTCCCAACTCCTGTACTCAATACTCTGACCAATAAAAGAAAGCATACTCTCATCTCTGGAAAAGCTCTGCAAACCATAATCTTCTGACTGCGGGAATGAAAATGCTGGCCATTTTGAAAGTGACTGTTCGAGGAAATAAAATGAAAGGAACCCTGAATACTGCATGTGACAGCGGAAAATGGAGTGAGGTCTGTAGTTGCTGAGAATTTTCCTCCTACTTCAGTAGAAACAGGAACCTTTCAACTAGAAACTGTTTCCTGTCACTGTAATGATATGAATACAATGTCGAGTGTATGGAAAATGAGGAACTCTCTTTACCTGTGATACACCTTTGCCGCATAATTGCAAGGGATGTGACATTCTTTGCCAGTTGCCAAGGACACCACCTTCCACCAATCGCCTTCCCTACAATTTAACAGAAAAGAAATTCATTCAAAAGAACTTATTGAAATGCACAAAATTTTTAGTGGGTAGATGCAGAAAAGCTGCTTTCCCTTGTGGGAGAGTCTAGGGAGAGAGAGCAGATTCTCAGAGTAAGGGGTCACCCATTTAAGGCAGCAATGAGAAGGTAGTGAATCTATGGAATGCTTTACCACAGAGAGCTGTTGAGGCCTGGTCATTCAGTACATTCAAGGCTGAGATGGACACATTTTTAGTTACTGAGGGGATCAAGGGTTATGGGGGGTGGGGGGGAAGGCAGGAAAGTGGAGTTGGGGATTATCAGATCAGCTACTCAATGGGCTGAATGGCCTACTTCTGCTCTTGCCTCTTCTGGTCTAACTTCATTTGCATTTTAATCAGCACGTTTCCCCAGTGTCAATGCTCATTCCCTGCAGACAACAACAGAACGTGCTTTAAGCAACTCACTAAAATTAACCACATTTGCCAAAAATTGAATCCCTTTTAAGTAGAAGCTGGCTTTGCACAAATTCAAAGTACATGTGAGATCCCAACCAGTCTTTATATTTTATTCCATGCAGGCTCTTATAGATGACTGCATTAATTGTTTAAGTTACAATTAACCAATTGCTTTAGCAACACAAATATTTGACAGAGTACATTGCAATCAAGTTTATTTTCTGAAGCACTTATTCATGAGTTCTGTGTAGCAGGCCTGATCGACACAACAAGGAGTAAGTTCCCAAGCCCACCCCAGCCAGAATGGGGATTGAGCCCCATGCTATGGACTGCAAGCTGGACTGTACCAGTTTCTAGAACCTTCCCCCCCTTCCTCCCCACCACCCCACTTGCAGGGCGTCTGAGTTGCCGTGGTAACATGAACGACTACCAGTTTCAGTCTTCCTGCCAAAGTAAAACGGGGAACCGCTCAGTTCTTGCTCATTGCCTTAAAATGTAAATTTTATTTCCTGCGTATGGTAAAAATGCCATCATTATTTGCAACTACACAGTAACTCTGTGAGAAATTCCAAGGTGTTGTTTGTTCCTTTTTCCCCATTGGAATGATTGTACAGGCCAGAATGAGAAGCTTTCTCTGTCTACTTATCAATGGTTATTTTTATGAATAAAGTATATTTTCGCAACAAAAGAATACCATGCATCTTGACGTGTATGTTGCCATCCTGGACCTTTGGACAGTGATGGTGGGGGTGCCACCAGTGCTCCCTTCACATGGGTGACTTGGAATCTCCCAATCTTATAGGTGCACGTTGAAAGGATTTACAAATTGATACTTGTTTGGCCACATTATGAATGCATCTTCCTTACCCATTGAGTTGTGAGGTGTGACCTGGACGCAGATTTTCTGGCTCAGAGGTAGGGACAATACCCAATGCTTAACAATATTCTGCAGTCTAATTTGAGAATATCAGCACAGCAGTGAATAATAAGGGAAGGTTTAGCGTTTCTGGGTTTGTACTTCACCTCCAACAGGAAGCAAGTTAACTCATCCCCTTAAGACATACAATCCTTAGTAAAGTGGTAAATACACAGTGACATTAATAATCAGTATACTTCCATGAATCTCTCTGTTTCACCACTTGTAGCAAACCCCTAAGTTATGTTGCCTCTCAAACAGCAAACAACAGAATTTCATGTAAACGCATTAATACCTTCTTGTTATGGTTGCCAAATTAGGTTGGGTGCATTTCTGGAGGCGTTATCACGTGACTTCCCACCATCAACCACCCCTCCCCCTAGGGTCCTGCGGTGTTAATCTACCTTCTCAGAGCAATGTTAAAGTAAACAAGTTCTTAATCACCTTCACTGGATGACTCTCAACCCTTAGTCAAATAGGTCTTTCCCCATTCTACATTGTTCATATCAACCAACGAAGGGAAAGTGTTTCAAGAAAATGGGGGGAAAGAAGCACAGAATTTATTTCCAGATATTAAGTACCCTTCTGTGGGGAGGGTGGTTAATTGTATTTGCTGCTAATATCGCGCACAGTGGCCTTAACCCAATGGTTTCCAGGAAGGTCAGACTGTCAGGAATCTGAGTTGAACTATTTATGATACCTATTGCTGGAGGTCAGGGATAGAAGAGAAGGGAGATCTTTAATGTTCACACCACAAGTGTATTGGAGAAGTCTGTCTGGTTTGGAGGCCTTTGGGATTTTATGTATGGGCGCACAGGGAAATCCAATCAATAAAATTATTTACCCACATTCTAAAGAGTTAACAGCTGCACCCACAGTTAAAAACATGTCCATCACAGCCGCACGTAGAATAATACTTACTCGCTAACAACATTCAGCCTCTCGCCCACACTAATAACAGGTTCAGTATCAGATGTTGACGGGTAATTATACAGTGCCACTACCGTCATAACTTTGCTAATATCTAGAAAAAAGAAAACAAAGTTTTGAAGGCATTAGAAACCTTTTTCTTAGCAAAATTTAAGATTAGTATAAAGGTGTCAACCACGACACAAAATCAAAATGGCCTCCCTGTCACCCTTCCCATTGTTTCTCAAAATACAAGAACCTACAAATGATTCTGACCGGAATAAGAGATGAGCTTGTAATGTTATAACTGCACAGATGCAACTTCTGTCATATGAATGGGTAGTTCCCCATTGTTGGCACCAACCATTATTTTTCTACCAAAATGTCTTTAATTGGCTTTAACATTCACCTTTTGTTCTGGCCGGAAAGAAACTACGCTTTTTAGAAGATGATACATTTAGGCTGAGAGTAACATAGAAACATAAAATGTAGAAGAGTATAGTGCAGTACCCTTCAGCCCATCATGTCTGTGCTGACCATGAAGCCATTCTAAACTAATCCCATCTACCTGCACATAGTCTGTATCCCTCTAATACCAGGCTGGTCATGTGTCTGTCTAAATGCCTGTTAAACGTCTCTGCTTTGTTGTATCTGCTTCTACCTCCGCCCCTGGCAGTGCGTTCCAGACACCTACCACTCTCAGTGTAAAAGAATTTGCTCACACACCTCCTTTAAACTTCCCCCCTCTCACCTTAACCCTTTGCTCCCTAGTATTTGCCATTTCCACCCTGGGAGAAAGACCCCTACTATCCACCCTATCCATGCCTCTCATAATTTTATTTACCTCTAACAGATCATCCGTCAGCCTCTAGCACTCCAGCGAAAACAATCCAAGTTTGTCTGACCTCTCCGTATAGCTAATCCACTCCAATCCAGGCGACATCCTGGTAAACCTCCTTTGCACCTTCTCCAAAGTCTCCACATCCTTCCTATAGTGTGTTGCACCAGAACTATAAACAATACTCCAAAAGCAGCCTAACTAAAGTCTTGTACAGCTGTAACATGACTTGACAGCTTTTATACTTACCGCTCTGATCAATGAAGGCAAGTATGTTGTATGCCTTCTTTAACATGTGTCCACTTGGTTGTCACTTTAAGGGAACTATGGACTTACATCCCAAGATCCCTCTGTATGTCAATGCTCCTAAGCGCCCTGCTGTATACTTTTGTCTTGCATTTGACCTCTCAAAATGCACTACCTCACACTTGTCAAGATTAAACTCCATTTGCCATTTCTCTGCCCAACTTTCCAATTGATGTATTACCCTGCTGCATCCTTTGACATCCTTCCTCATGTCCAAAGCTCCACCAATTGTTGGTGCCCGCCCCCCCCCCCCCCCCCCCCCCCCCATCCGCAAACTTCCTAATCAGACCACCTATGTTTTCATCCAAATCGTTTATATATCTTACAAACAACAGAGGTCCCAGCACTGATCCTTGTGAAACACCACTGGCCATAGACCTGCAGTCAGACCAGTTAAATGTCTGACTGCATGGAGCTGTTTGAGAAAGTGGAGGAGCTTTTCAGGACTCAGTAGATATGGACGTGTTAGAGACATCTCAATGATTGATGCATGTGCTTCCAGACAACAGAAGTAAAATTATACTGATCTAAAAGTAGTGGTGACCATATTAATTCTCATCGACACCACGCAATTGTATAACAAAAAAAGTCTCCGATATGTTCAGATAATAGGAACAGAAGGAGGCAATTTAGCCCCTGAACCCTATTTTTTGGAATCATGGCTGATTTATGATCTAAATCCAATTATCCATCTTTGCCCTACATCCTTTAATACCTTTGATTAACAAGGTCTATCATTCTCAGTTCAATGATTAACAATTCACAGCGGCATCAATTGTCATTTGCAAAAGGGAATTCCAGGTGTCAAGGGTCACTTTTGTGTATATGTGTTACTTGACTTCACCTTGGGAAGATCTGGCTCTATTTTTCTAAGAGACTGTGGTTCCAGATTTCCAACCAATTACAGTCAGTTCTCTTTGTTGATTCTGTTGGGAACTTCTAGGAGAAAGTGAGGACTGCAGATGCTGGAGATATGATCTGAAAATGCGTTGCTGGAAAAGTGCAGCAGGTCAGGATGCTGCCTGACCTGTGGCACTTTTCCAGCAACACATTTTCAGCTCTGTCGGGAACTTCACCAACATTGTCTCTTTTTTATTCTCAAGATATGGGTGACACTGAAGGCTGGGGAGATGCCGGTGTTGGACTGGGCTGGACAACGTTAAAAATCACACAATACCAGGTTATAGTCCAATGGGTTTATTTGGAAGCACTAGTTCTTGGAGCACCTTGTTGAAGAACCACCTAAGAAGCAGTGCTTCAAAAGCAAATGCTTTCAAATAAACCTGTTGGACTATAACCTGGTATTGTGTGATTTTTAATATTTATTGTCCACTTTTAGTTGCCTGGAGAAGGTAGTGATGGATCAACTACTCTTTGAGCATCTACTATATCCTACAATGAAACTGGGGCTCTGTCTGCGCTGGTCAATCTATGTGCAGTAACCTCCCTGGATCCAGGATGGACAGGGAATGGGGGTGTCTGTTAGATGAAGCTGCTGACTGCGTGAGCAATGATAGTGGTAGCTGGGAGATGTTGCAGCTCGAAGATGAATGTGCCTTTTCAGAACGATGTGGAGGAGCCGGTGTTGGACTGGGGTAGACAATGTTAAAAATCACACACCAGGTTATAGTCCTACAGGTTTATTTGGAAGCACTAGCTTTTGGAGCGCTGTTCCTTCATCAGGTAGTTGTGGAGAAGGAGCAGTGCTCCGAAAGCTAGTGCTTCCAAATAAATCTGTTGGACTATAACCTGGTGTTGTGTGATTTTTAACCTTTTAAGAACAAGGGGCCAGGAGCTCTCATAAATACCAGTGTACCTGGCCATGATAGGTGATTCTGACTTTATCGATAAGGTAACTCTTGAACTAGCTTTAATAAAGCATCTGATCCATTATTTCCTCCCAATTGCTAGTACCAGTCAAAATCCGTTATCTGAATCTCAAGCACCTGGATTTTGAATCTCGGATGCTGGTTGCATGAGAATTCCAGGATCTGGATAACAGCATCTTTATTGTAATTTGATGTAAACTCTTCCAGCACACAGCTTGCACAGCAGTGGCCAGGAGGCGGTACCCTCATCATTCATTAACCATTCCCCAACTTCCCCCTTCCTCTTCCCCGCTCAGAGGTGCCCTCTGGTGGAGGGTATATCTTACCTGGAGAGAGTTGGTTGGTTGGGTTGGATGAAATCATGGTCATGCTCTGGTGCCTGCACTTGCTCGGTCGGCTGCCCATAATGTCCACGCCCCACGGAACTGCTCGTCAATGTTTTAAACAGCAGAGGCTGCAAAGGAAGGAGAAGGAAGATCCGATGAGCACCCGTGGTTCAATGACAATTGAAATGTGTCAGCCCCAGACAGTGAGCAGAAAGGGTTTGCTGATGTCAAACCCACTCCTGCCCTCCATCTTCCTGTCTCCCCCCTGCCCACCATCTGCAAGGCACAAGTCTGGAGTGAGGTGGAATACTCGTCAGTTGCCTGGATGAGTGCAGCTTCCAAAGATACTCAAGAAGCTTAGCACCATCCAAGACAAAGCATCCCCACTTGACTGGGGCCCCATCCACTACCTTCAACATTGTCTCCCTTCACTGCCGGTGTGCATGTCCAATGTGCGCATAGAGATGCAAAGGAACCTTTGACAGCACCTTCCAAACCTGCAACCTCTAACACCTGGAGGAGCAAGGGAAGCAGACGCTTGAATGTACCAGCTGCAAGTTCCTCTCCAAGCCACACGCCATTCATACGTGGCAATATATCGCCATTCCTTCGCTGTCACTGGGTCAAAACCCTGGCACTCCCTCCCTAACAGCAAAGGCAATTGGGGCGGGTAATAAATGCTGGCCTGGTGACTATGAATGTTGTTGCAACAAACCCAGAGAATGCTGGAGAAACTCAGCAGGTCCTGCAGCATCTGTGGAGTGAGAAACAGAGTGAATGTTTCAAGTCTGGTATAACCTCTCCTCAGGAACTAAGTCTCATACTGGACTCAAAATATTTTCTCTCTCCACCTGCAGAGTTTCTCTAGCACTCTCTGTGTTCATTTCAGATTTCCAGCATCTACAGTATTTTGCTTTTATTGGTAGCCATGTTAGAAGATTTGAGTTACTGCAGTGGATGGATAGCTGGAGGCTCTTGGTATTCTGGTCAATCATTATTTCCTAATGACACCTGTGAAACAGGTCATCTGGCTTTAATGTTCTTCATGTCGATTCAACAATGTACACACGTTCTGAGGAAGGGTCACTCAAGCCAAAACGTTAACTCTGATTCCTCTCCACAGACGCTGCCGGACCTGCTGAGCTTTTCCAGCAATTTCTGTTTTGGTTTTAGATTTGCAGCGTTTGCCAAATTCATAGAATCTGAACTACTGTCAAGAGAAGGTGAACACTGCGGACAATCGCCTTACAGATTTCACTGAGTTTTGGCTATCGCTTGCAATTACACTGAGAAATTACACGTGGGCGGCACGGTGGCACACTTTGCCAAGTGGCACGGTGGCACTGCTGCCTCACAGCGCCTGAGACCCGGGTTCAATTCCCGCCTCAGGCGACTGACTGTGTGGAGTTTGCACGTTCTCCCCGTGTCTGCGTGGGTTTCCTCCGGGTGCTCCGGTTTCCTCCCACACTCCAAAGATGTGCAGGTCAGGAGAATTGGCCATGCTAAATTGCCCATAGTGTTAGGTAAGGGGTAAATGTAGATGTAGGGGTATGGGTGGGTTACGCTTCGGTGGGGCGGTGTGGACTTGTTGGGCCGAAGGGCCTGTTTCCACACTGTAAGTAATCTAATCTAATCTAATCTAAAAATTCCCAATCTTCTGGAGCATTTTGTAAAGCATTGAAGTCTGCTCCAGTAACTGCTTTAGCCTCTTGCCTTGCCCTGTACTAGAGAGATCTGTTCTCAGTACAGATAGAGCATACAGGCATACTTTCACACCGACTGCTTCACACAGTTACATACCTGTCACAGTCAACCAAACCTGTCGCATTTCTTTGCCAAGTATAAAGAAAATGCAAACTGAAGCCTTATAAGGAAAAGCAAAAAGAACAGCACTAAGCCACAGTAATATTCGAAAAAGTCCCCCATTTCAAAATGACAATTCTCCCTTCTCTAGTCTTTTAAACAAATTTAAAATGAAGTTAGATGCACCTGATGGAGCACTTGAACAAAAATTAATTCTCATGGTCAGTGGAAACCTCTCCAGTCAAAGAATGGAACATCATCCAGTCAAAGCAATGTTATCCAGAGCGGTGATGCACTCAGCTCCTGTACTCCCCACTGGTCTGGAAAGGCCTCTATAGTGCTGGGGAAGGTGGGGGGGGGGGGTGGGGACAAAATGCTGTGGGAGGGGGGAGGGGACAGCGTGCTGGGGGAGGGGGGGACAGCGTGCTGGGGGAGGGGGGGACAGCATGCTGGGGGAGGGGGGAGGGGACAGTGTGCTGGGGCAGGGGGGGACAGCGTGCTGGGGGAGGGGGGGACAGCATGCTGGGGGAGGGGGGAGGGGACAGTGTGCTGGGGCAGGGGGGGACAGCGTGCTGGGGGAGGGGGGACAGCGTGCTGGGGGAGGGGGGGACAGCGTGCTGGGGGGGGGGGGGACAGCATGCTGGGGGAGGGGGGAGGGGACAGTGTGCTGGGGCAGGGGGGGTGACAACGTGCTCCATCTCCAGGGATCCCTGAGTGTGGACGTAACTATGAAAGCGGGGCAGATGGTCAGGAACCACGAGCCTCTACTCAGCTTGCTGCTGGTGGCCACTTTGTCCAGGCCGTGGAGGAAATGCTCTCTGATCTGTCCGACACTCCCCACGGGCGAATCAGGAGCATGGGGCTGACATGCAACCAAACTCCCTTCGAAGGAGTCCCTTCGAGTAACTGAAGAGGGGAAGTCCTGGGTGACAGTGGTAGGCCACTGGTTCATTTCGATGTCTCTTGGTGCTACTCTGGGAGGAGCTGCTGTTTAGCTCCAGAAACCAAGTCGACTAAAAAGCTGTCCCTGGAAAGGGACTTTTGACAGTCATCATTCAGTGAACTATTGATTTTAAACCAGAAACAGAAGCTGATGGAAAAGCTCGGCAAGTCCGGTACTAGATTAACCCTGATTTCTCTCCACAGATGCTGCCAGACCTGCTGAGCTTTTCCAGCCGTTTCTGATTTACAGCATTCACAATTCTTTTGGTTTCTATTGATTTTAATTTTTGACATTAATGTCATCTGGAGATTTTCAACAAATAAGCTCTCCTTCTACAACCTCCACGAGTCTAAGCTATGATTATACAAAACATCCATCCCTACAGTGTGGAAACAGGCCCTTCGGCCCAACAAGTCCACAATGACCCTCCAAAGGATAGTCCACCCAGACCCATTCCCCTACCCTATATATTTACCATTGACCAATGGACATTTTAGTGTGGCCAATTCTCCTGACCTACACATCTTTGGACTGTGGGAGGAAACCGGAGCACCCGGAGGAAACCCACGCAGACACGGGGAGAATGTGCAAACTCCACACAGACAGTTGCCCAAGGCTGGAAAGGAATCTGGGACCTGGTCACTGTGAGGCAGCAGTGCTAACCACTGAGCCACTGTGCCGCCCCTTTTCCTTGTGATTTTTCTATGGTTTTGAAATTGAATTCGCTCGTGAGCCCATTTCTTTGACTCTGTTGGAATAATCTGTTTTGATCATTGGCTGAATGCTTCACTTGCTCACTGATAGGAAGTATCTTATTCAGGCCTGCACCATGAGATGTACCGTACACATTTGGCAGATTGGGTGTTGGGGAACGGAGGAAGGAGGGGATGGTAGTGAGGTTTACGGGGGAGTATGGAGAGTAAGGTTGATGAGGGTATAAGTGTTGCATCATCGTGGTTGTGTTACTGGGCTAGTAATCCAAAGGATCGGTCACTGCTTTGATAAGACGTGTTTAAATCCCACAATGGCAGCTGGGTGAAGTTAAATTCAATTAATAAATCTGGAGCAAAATGTTGCTTTCATTAATTCTGACGAGAAAGTAGAATCACAGATTTCCTACAGATAAAGGCTATTTGGTCCAATGGGTCTGCGTTGACTCTCCAAAGAGCAAGCCACCCAGACTCACCCCACACCCCATCACGGGGTTTCCCCCATGGATAATCCACCAAACCTGCATATCCCTGGACATTACAGACAATTTAGCATGGCCAGTCCAAATATCCTTCACATTCCTGGATACACTGAGGCAATTTAGCACGGTTACTCAACCTAACCTGACTGTGGGAGGAAACTCATGTAGACACGGGAGAATGGGTGAACTCTGCACAGATAGTCGCCCAAGGCAGGAATCAAACCTGGGATCCTAGCATTGTGAGGCAGCAGTATTAACCACTGAACCACCCTAAATTGTTATTTAAAAATGTGTCTGGGTTGCTAACCCTCCTCAGAGGCCAGTTTCACCCTGTTGGCCTTCTGAATCCAGGTATGGTTGACTCGCAACTTCTCTCTGGAAAAGGCTCAGCCAGTCCTTCAGATGCACCGACCTGCTGCAGAAACTGTGTGAATACTTACTCCACGTGGCAACTGCGGCAACTCAAAAAAGGTAGGAGCAGTTAGAGTTGGGCATACAACCATCACATGCCAAATACCGAACTAAAAATAAAATTGAAATTGGGTCTTTCACTCTTCAGGTGTTCGACTTCAACACATTGAAAGCACCGGGAATAGAAAAGGCAGTTATTTGAAGATTGTTTCATTCTGAGCTGGAACCATGAGGTTTCCTGCATTAACGGCATTTCCAATGGAGTTTAAAGTTTCCTTCTCACAGAAATGAGACTTTGTGGCCTCCGTGGAAACAGCAAGTCTACTTACTTACCCAGAGGGGATCAGCTATGCATCATCCATGGTTCTGTGGTTTTGCCATGTTCAGTGTTAATCATGGTATACTGTACAAAGGTACTCACCAGATATCATTGGAAACTGGATCTGGGTTTTTTTTTACCGTGTGGAAACAGACCCTTCTGGCCCAATCAGTCCACACAGACCCTCCAAAGAGTAACCAGACCCATTTCCCTCTGACTAATGTACCTAACACTATGGGCAATTTAGCATGGCCAATTCACCTGACCTGCACATCTTTGGACTGTGGGAGGAAACCGGAGCACCCAGAGGAAACCCACGTAGACACAGGGAGAATGTGCAAACTCCACACAGACAGTTACCCGAGGCTGGGATCGAACCTGGGACCCTGGCACTGTGAGGCAGCTTTGCTAACCACTGAGCCACTGTGCTATGTTGTTGATTCATGTGTGGCTTTCCATTTCTTGCACTTTAGATCTTTTCTTCATATCAACTGTGCCAGAGTGTTGTGTGCCAGAGTGACTAGCTCATACTACCCAGCTCACAGATATGGAAAGTCATGACAATGCAGCAATAAAGCCAACCTTCATCTCAAGCAAAAGTAAGATCCCCCATGTCGTTTGCACGCTGTTTTCAGGAGTTTGGTTATTTTGTGACTTCAGTTATTTTGTCCTTAAATAACTTTGAAAATTATGTGTGGTGAAATAGAGTTTTATTGAGTAAAGGCAAAATACTGTGGGTGTCGGAAATCTGAAATAACCGTGGGGGAATACTGGAAAAACTCAGCAGGTCTGGTGGTAACTGTGGAGAGAGGAATGGAGTTAACATTTTGAGTCCAGTGCGGCTTCTTCAGAACTTCTCTGAAGAAGAGTTGCATCAGACTCGAAACATTAACAGTTTCTTTCTCCACAAATTTAAAAGGGACCTAAGGGGCAACTTTTTCACGCAGAGGGTGGTGCGTGTATGGAATGAGCTGCCAGAGGAAATGGTGGAGGCTGGTATAATTACAACATTTAAAAGGCATCTGGGTGGGTATATGAATAGGAAGGATTTGGAGGGATATGGCCAGGTGCAGGCAAATGGGACTACATTAGGTTAGGATATCTGGTCGGCATGGATGAGTTGGACTGAGGGGTAAAGTTCCATGCTGTACATCTCTATGACTCTTTCAATGCTGCCAGATATTCCAAATTTCTGCAGCTTTTTCAGAATTTTAGTGGAACTTCCTGAGACACATCCAATGCACTACAGGAAGAGGTCCCATCTTTCAGATGGTACTGCAAGCCTGTGGCCCTTCCATATAGATATTAAATATCCCGAGCCATTATTCTCAAGGGTGTTCTCCCCAGTCTCCCAGCTAATGTTGAACCCTCAGCCAACATCAATATGAAAAAGGTTATCACATTGCTGCATACAAATTGGCTGCCCTTAAACACTAATTATAATTCTCAAAAACATTCTTTAGGTGTCATTTGAGGTCGCGAAGGACCCTCTATAAATTTAAGTTTCTTTCTGGTACTTCATGAATAATTTAGACAGAATTATGAAGTGATTTATAAACCCCATGGAACTAGCCCCCAGGCACTGCAGAAAGACAGCAGCGTCTCACAGAATAGATACAAATAAAACATCAGCTGAAAGGGGTTGTCATATAACATACGTACAACAAATGTACATATACATAAACATCCCAAATTGGATATAGGGGACATATGGAGTGACATAGAATTGCACACTTAACTAGAGGTTGATGCACAGGCAAGAGCTCATATAGGTACACAGAAAGACAATATACTTGTCTGAAAGTCACATAAAAGACATCGGCGCACATAAACACATTGCTGCACATGTGGCATAGCAGAATTGTCACCAGGTTAGCAACTCAGAGGCCTAGACTAATGCCATGGCTCAAACCCCACTCAGGCAACTGGGGAATTACAATTACCTCCACAAAAATCTGGCATTGAAAGCTGCTCTCAGTGATGGTAAGTATCGTCAATTGTCATTTAAATAAAAGTGAACTGGTTCATTAACGTACATCAGGGGAGGAAATCTGCCACCCTTACTAGTTTGGCCTACATGTGACTCCTAACCCACAGCAGTATGGTTGGCTTTCAAGCCACTCAGATCAAGGGCTATTAGAAATGGGTGATCAATGCTGACCTTACCAGTGACACTCACATATGGTGAAAGAAAAAAGGGACACGTGCTCACCCCAGACCGACACACTCATTAACAGACTGACCTACACACGTGCAGAGAGACTGGTTCATTTGGTGGGTTGGCAGTAGTGAAGTGGAAAACAATCAGGAGTCCGAATCTTTTTGCCTTCCTGGATGAAATAACACATCCAGTAAGGTTGGTAGTGTACAAGAATTAAAATTTAGCTCGCAATTCTTAAATAATAAACAACTAAGTGCAAAATGATGGAGACAGCCCATCGATGTTTGAGACATTTATTAAACCAATGTTGGGGTCAGTAAACCAAAAAATGGCCTAATAAATTCTATTTCTTATGGAGCTGCTGAGGAATTAATATTAAATGTTAGATTAGATGAGCAAAAGCTTGGTTAAAGAGGTTGGTTTTAAATGTGTGCTATGGAGAACACAGAGAGTTAGAGAGACGGAGATGAACAGGGTGGTGTTCCAGTGCATGAGGACTCGATCACTAAAGACACTGCTATCACTGAGGAGCACTAAAGATTATGAAAACGTTAGCATTAGTGGACAGAAGATATGGGTGGTTGGGCTGAAAGAAGTGACAGAGAGGTTAGACCTTGGTGGAATCAAAAGTAGGCGCAAGAATTTAAAATTAGGACATCGCTAATTGACCAGAGACCCTTGTAGGTCAGTGAGCAGAGGGGCAATGTGAGAACACAGGTTGATGCAAGAAGCAGGGGTTTAGAAGATCTCATTTTTATAAAGAGTAGCATGTGGAAAAATAGCCAGGACTATGTTGCATCATCAAGGCTAAAGGCTTATGAGAGTTTCATAAAACCAATTTACTGGAAACATTAAATTCTGGCCTGTTCGGACCACGTAGTAACTTTCAGTTTGTGCCAGGGCTCCCTGATCCCTCTCCTAGATATTCCCATCCTCTCCTGAAAGCATCAACTCTTGTTCTAGATTCATCTCTTGCCTCTGATGTTTCACACATGCCATTCATAAAGTGTGTTCCAAACGGGAAGCAGTAAAATGGAATGTGAGTTCGGAGGGGTCACCAGCCTGGATTGATTTCCAGCAAGAAACATGGATTCCCTGACTCACTTCACTCACCATTCCCCATCTCCCCACTACCATATCGAGCAGGTACTGAGACCTACTGCATTCAGGCCTGTTCCTCATCCATTTGGCACAAGATGAGAAGCATGTGGGCGGCACGGTGGCACAGTGGTTAGCACTGCTGCCTCACAGTGCCTGAGACCCGGGTTCAATTCCCGCCTCAGGCGACTGACTGTGTGGAGTTTGCACGTTCTCCCCGTGTCTGCATGGGTTTCCTCCGGGTGCTCCGGTTTCCTCCCACAGTCCAAAGATGTGCAGGTCAGGTGAATTGCCCGTAGTGTTAGGTAAGGGGTAAATGTAGATGTAGGGGTATGGGTGGGTTACGCTTCGGCGGGGCGGTGTGGACTTGTTGGGCCGAAGGGCCTGTTTCCACACTGTAAGTAATCTAATCATGTATATGCTCACCAAGCCATGAGAGTCATAAGACCATCCGATATAGAAACAGAATTAGGCCATTCAGCCCACTGGGTCTGGTCTAACTGATGTGTTTCTTAACCCCATTCTCCTGCCTTCTCCCTTGTAACCTTAATCCCCTTACCAATCAAGAGCCTATCTATCTCTGTCTTAAATACGCTCAATGGCTTGGCGTCCCCAGCCTTCTGAGGCAATGAGTTTCATAAATTCACCACCCTCCGGCTGAAGAAATTCCTCCTTATCTCAGTTCTTAAGAGCCGTCCCTTCATTCTGAGGCTGTGCCCTGGGTCCTAGTCTCCCCTACTAGTAAAAATATCTTCTCCATATCCACTCAATCCAGACCTCTCATTATTCTGTAAGTTTCAATCAGAGCTACCCCCTCATCCATCTAAACTCCATCGAGTACAGACCCAGAGTCCTCAACCGCTCCTCACATGACAAGCCCTTCACCCCCAGGATCATTCTTGCAAACCTCCTCTGGACTCTCTCCAACGTCAGCACATCCTTCCTTAGACACACGGCCCAAAACAACTCACAGTATTCCAAAGGCAGTCTGACCGAAGCATCATACAGCCTCAGCAGTACATCTCTGCTCTTGTGCTCTAGCCCTCTTCACAGACTCATAAAGTCAAGTAAGGCAGAGACTTTAAATATCGTTTGATGCCACCCTGGGGAGAGGGGCATCGTAATTGGGGGGAGGGGTGGGGGGGAAGTCCAAACCTAAGATTTCAAAATGTAAGGCAGTCACTCATAAATCCAGTGGGAGCTTGGGAGAAATGACGTTACCCAGAATGAGGTGAGAATGGAAAACTCATTACCATGTGGGAACGTCGAGGTGAACAGCTTCTGTGGTTTGAACAGAAACTGGAGAAGTACGAGAAGAAAACTGGAATGTGCTGATAGGGTTAAAGAATGGGAGGAAGATGATGGAACACAGTATAATCATGTGCTACCTGGCTGAGCACAGACAGCTTGTTACTCTGCCCTATACTGCATCTCCTTCTACATCTTCCAGTCTTGTCTTGCCAGGCGCAGTAAATAGATAAACTGTGAACTCCACCATTTGTGTTGGTGCTCCCAAACCCGCGCTGTAGAATTATTATCGTTTAGGAGTTTAAAAAAGAGAATTAATTGATGCCGGATGATAAGAACATTTTGACTTGCAAAACGCTTTCTTTTTCAATCTCCGTGTTCTCGGTCTTCTTGAGTAAGCTCAATATATGATCTGGAGGATGTACCTAACCACAGCTATTGTACAACCAAACCAAGTTTCCAACCGCAAAGAAAGCTGCACAATGAGCTCAGGCAGATAGCACTAGTAACTAGATAGATCTGCTCTGGTCTCACATTATTGAGGGTCTACCCCCTCACTTGCATCAGCAAGCCCACACATTCAAGCCCCTCAGTTTAGCTCTCCTGATGTTAATCGAGGATTTAATGTATCGTGAAAGGATCAACACTTTCTTGTCTTCCATACCTCATATGTACCATTCTATCTTATTCAAAACAGGGGAAACAGCTTCGAAGCTTTTGCACATGTAAAAGAAATTGTTTTGCTGACTGAAGAGGACTTTCATTAAAAAATGTTTTACCTAAAATTCCAGGGTGTGAGTGGTTATTACAGAGTGTGACCACACTGCACTGTGAAACTACAACTCAAGTTCAGGGAGTTCTTTGTGTGTGTTTGTGTTTGAGATGGTAACAGAACTAGGGCAGAGGATGTACATGGGGAAAATGTTAGACAGTCACAATTGTGTGTCAAGGTTTATGTAGCTGTAGCAGCACCACACTAAAATTGAATGTGAATTTATAATTCAAACATACAAATAAACATGTCACAATGACATATTCCTGATACAAGAGTGAAAACAGAGACACTAATCCTCGTTCTCTCGAGTTGGTGGTGTTGCTTTTAATGTCAAATAGTTCAAAATAATAATAATAGTAAATTGGACAAATGTGTGTGTGCGTGTGTGTGTGTGTTTATGTGTGTCGATGTGTCTCGTCTGTGTGTTCGCGTGTGTCTGTGTGTCTTGTGTTGTGTTTGTTTTATGTGTGTGTGTGCGTGTGCATGTGTGTGTGTTTATGTGTGTCTATATGTCTCGTGTGTGTGTTTGAGTGTCTTGTGCTGTGTTTGTTTTGTGTGTGTGTGCGTGCGCGTGTGTATGTGTGTTTGTGTGTGTGTGTGTTTATGTGTGTCTATATGTCTCGTGTGTGTGTTTGTGTGTGTCTGTGTGTCTTATGCTGTGTTTGTTTTATGTGTGTGTACGCGCGCGTGTGTATGTGTGTTTGTGTGTGAGTTTATGTGTGTCTATATGTCTCGTGTGTGTGTTTGTGTATGTCTGTGTGTCTTATGCTGTGTTTGTTTTGTGTGTGTGTACGTGCGCGTGTGTATGTGTGTTTGTGTGTGTGTGTGTTTGTAAAAATCTGAATCAAACTTTTCAAATTACTGTCAATCTTTCTTTAAATTGTGCTGGAGAAGGCAATTCAGTCCATTCTGCCTCTGCTAGGTATTTGAAAAAGCTATCCAATTAGTACTATTCCCTACTCAATTTCCACAGCCTTGTGTACTTTTCAATCTCTTGTATATCTTCAACTCCCTTTTGGAAATTGTTGTTGAATCTATTTCTGCCTTTCAGGCAATATGTTCCAAATCACATCAAATTCTTGTGGTTAAAAATGTGTCTTTATCTCCCTTTCCAAAAAGAATTGCAGAATAACAACAAATTCCAGGATTGTCCAAACTCATGAGCAGACAGAAATCCCTGGAATCATTACAATCACCAGGTTTACTAAGAGCATGTAAACTGAGGGAGACAGGAGATGCACAGGGATAGACAAACTGATTTGCAATTCCCATACATTAGACAAGGGCAGCAGGAGCACAACACTGTGAAGCATACCACCTTCCTGCAGTTAGTCTGGCAGCGGCTGCGGAGAAAAAGCAAAGTTAACATTGCTTCAGAACGTTCTGGAGACAGGTCACTGGATCCAAAACATTAACTCTACTTTCTCTTTCCACAGATGCTGTCAGACCTGCTAGGTTTTCCCAGCTATTTCTAGTTTTGTTTCTGATTTCCAGTACTCACAGTTCTTTGGTTTTATTTGTTTACTGTCTGCAGTTACTGAGGCTCTTGTACTTGGGGAAAGACGATAACATGCAGGAAAATTACAGGAAGATGCAAGAGCTTAGGAGTGGGGATAATGAGAAAGAAGTGGGAAAATAACCGTGTGTAGAGAAAAGTGGAGGATGAAATGTGTGTGGATTGTATATTGATTGCGATAGATCATTTGTTTAATTATTTATTCATCATATTTAATTGTTTGCCGGCAATAATGCATTAACTGACGATTTGTTCGAGCCCCTGTTGGTATACACAGATAAAAGAAGTTGTTTGGTTTTGGGAATGTACATCTGTAATGTGCAACTCTGTAAATAAATATATAATGACTGAAGAGTTGTTCCAGCTCTACCCTTCAACCTGCTCTCTGGAGTAGAATTGTCTACAACTGAATTTTCTTAATCAGTGTGCTTCCAGGCTAATGAGAAGGCAAGCAATGTTGGATCTAGCTTTAGAGAATGCGATGGGGCACTGCAGCTTTATTCAGTCAGATGTAGTTGGGACACCTGCCTGATCCTCTATGAATTGTGCCATGGAACTCCAAACTTTAGATAGGATAATAGTAACTTATTATTATCTTAGCAATAATTCACTTGGGTAATAAAGAACTATAACCCCAATTAATTGGCGCCTAAGAGAGGCCACTTTATCCTTCTGAATTCACCCACCTGCTTTGAAGCGGACATGTTAACAGTTCAAGCACTGAAATGTAATTTTGCTTTTCCAAATAACACAGGCCTCAGCACTTACATAACGTACCAATGTTTCCACTATTTCTGATTAGCAAAGTTATGAGTTAGAATTTAGAATAATGTAGACAGAACTAGGGTTTCTCAATTAGTTAGAAGGAATGTTCAGAATTAAAAATCACACAACACCAGGTTATAGTCCAACAGGTTTAATTGGAAGCACTAGCTTTTGAAGCGCCGTTCCTTCATCAGGTGGTTGTGCGATTTTTAGCTTTGTATACCCCAGTCCAACACCGGCATCTTCAAATCATGAGTTCAGAACGTATGTTTAGTTTTTGTACAGCTTCTGAAAACGTACTTATAATGTATTCTGCCCTGTCCTGCTTCTACTTCAGATGCTAAACATAAATAAAGTTTCATTTTTAAGAACGTTTAATGTTTTAAACTTGTCAATTTCTCTGTAGACTGGACCCTTGCCCATGTTTCTCAATATTTGCATTAGCAGATTCCAAAACTAATTCAGTGACCAAAAAGATGGAAAATAATAACCATTGTCTACTGTAGAAAAAATCCATCTTATCCACTGATGTCCTTTACAGAAGGAATTCTGGCATCCTTACCTGATCTGGCCTACATTTGACTCCAATACCACAGCAATATGGTTGACTATTAAATACTCTCTGGTCAATTAGGGGTTGGTAATAAATGCTGCCCTAATCACATATCAAGAGTGAACAACAAAAGAAAATAGTCTCAAAAAGATGTTCATCCTTTTATTTAGACTTAACGCTTTGCCTTAGGATAACTGTAAGTTGAAAAGAATATATGAACATTGAACCATACAGCACAGTACAGGCCCTTCGGCTCTCAATGTTGCCAACCTGTGAAACCGATCTAAAGCCCATGTAACCTACACTATTCCACTCTCATCCATATATTTATCCAAAGATCATTTAAATGCCCTTAAAGTTAGCGAGTTATATGAGTTCATTTGAAGCTACTTGAACCCGCATGACCCAGAATTGCCCTCAGTGGGGGCTGTTTCAGGATGTGCAGTGAGAAAGGTGCCATATAAATGTACATTATTGTCAATCAGACTAAGTTGGTGGAGAATGAATAAGAATAGCAAAATACTTTAAGAGATTAATGTGTGAATGTCACAAAACCTAGGCACTGCCACACATCTCACTGACTTTGCAAAGGCAAAGTTCAATTCAATTCATATTCAATTCAATTCAACAATAAGTTCAATTCAATTCAATTCGATTTGAGTTACATATCTTCAGCAACAGTGTGTCGTGAACACAGACAGTTTCCCCTTAGTCAGCACCCATATTCCCCAACCACAGGTCTCCGAAAACATTGCAAAACTTGCAAAATGTGACCCGAGACGTTAGAGCTGATTGAGCACACTGTTGGGGCAGAGTTGACAAGAGCTTTCCTGTGGTTCCCAGCTCGCTCCATCAGACCTGGGAGAGGTGTGTGTGAAATGAGAAGATCCCATCTGCCAGCACTCACAGCCTCACACACTGATGGACCCAAACTTTACAAACACACACACACACACACACACACACACACAGACACACACACACACACACACACACAGACACACACACACACACACACACACACACACACACACACACATATACACACACACACACACACACACACACACACAAATCAGCTATCACAGTGCAAAAATTATTCTGTATATTTCTTCAGCTCTCATGTTCTCATCATTGCTGGTAAAATATATAACATTTAATACTTACAGCATTGTCTCCTCTGTTCACTGATACAAGTTTTATCTCCTCTCTTGCACTTTTCCTCCTCACTGGAGGATGCAAAACCCAACAATCAGTTAATCCAGTAAAGCCCCTCCTGGGGTGAATTAGGTAGAACGTTGATGTGATCTGGAATCTTACAAGAGCACTAACAGTGTGGAGATTCTGTTTGTGCAGAATGAGTCATTATGCAGCTACAGCTGGAGTTGTCTCCAGAGTGTGCAATCTTGTCTGATGACGTGCTGGCTTTAAGTCCCAGCATTTACATGGTTGGCATCAGCTCTACATCTCCCCAGTTGTGTTTCCTGTGACGTTCTACCATAAACCTGACTGATAAATGGTTCCTGTTTATGCTCATATTTTGCACAATAACTTTTTTCTGAGTGTGTAATGGAATGTTTACTCCCTCATCACAAGCTCCATCCATCTAGCAAATCGCATTGAACTGATTGTTTTTTTTTGTGGGGGTATGGGTTGTCAATGTTTTACGTTCGGACATAACTTTCCTTCCAGTTCAATTTCTTGCTGCTTTTCTCCTGGTCATTGCTAGGTTTCACTGTCATTCAGGGCTGTGTGAACCCTGACATGCCTTCGCCATTATTTTTGTACCTGCCCTGGCATTAAAGTCATGCCAATCCAGAGATTCCAGCTGTTCTGCTGTGGAGGCAACACTGCCAAGCCCAATTCCATTCTCATCTGCTGCACTGCATCAGCTGCAGGGAAAAGATGGATAGAGAGGTGCTTCCACCCAGGGGAATTGCAGCTTCACTTTGCCAGGCTGTTTGAGATTTCAGATTATCTCAATATCACGTGGTGGAACTGTAATATGCTTTTGCCCCATTCTCTTAAAATCAAAATTTGTATTGCATTCTGTCTGGGTCTGCAGACAGACCCTACAAAGGATTCTTAGTCATGGAATGTATTGGGTACCTGGCTGGGAGGTACTGAGGCAAAATTCTCTGTCAATGTTCCATTGTGATGGGGAGGTGGTGGGGTCATAGTAACCCCACTGGGCTAGAAATCCAGAGGCTGAGGTAAATGCGAGAGGGACATGTGTTCAAATCCCACCACAGCAGCTAGTGAGTTTAAATTTAATTAATACATCTGGAATATGAAACTAACAGCATTATTAGTGACCATGAGACTGTTGTTAATTAAAAACCAACTGGTTCACCAATCAGGGAAGGAAATCTGCCATCCTTTGTCAATCTGGCCTATATGTGACTCCAAACCTATACAAATATTGACTCTTAATATAACTCTCCAAAAGGCCTTTCAACCCATTGAGTTTGAGGACAATTAAAGATGGGTAATAAATACCAGCCTTGCTCCCAATCCCAAAAATGAAAAATCTTTTCAGCTGACATGACAAGGATTTAATCCACACATATTTACAGACAGGGCCAACAGCTTGCTGTATTTGGTCATCTCAAGTCTGCTTGAATAGTATCTCAATCACTGACTTGAAACATTGATTTTCGTCATGGTGGCAGGACAGAAGACATGATGAAGATTCACCATTCTCCATCAGCGCCTTCCAAACATGCATCCTGCAGCACTTGGAAGGATACAAGCAGCAGGGATGTAAGAACAGCACCATTCCAACCTTACTGTCAACATCCTGGCCTATTGCTGGTTATATTGTGTAAGTTTTCAGAAATGCAAGACTCCAGAATTGGAGGAGCTTGGCAATTTTGGAGGTTTATGGGTTTGGAGGAGAGAATAGAGATAGGGAAGGGTGAGGCAATGAAGGGATGTGCAAGCAGGGATGAGGATTTCCTCCGGGTGCTCCAGTTTCCTCCCACAATCCAAAGATGTGCAGGTCAGGTGAATTGGCCATGCTAAATTGCCCATAGCACTAGGCGCGTTAGTCAAGGGTAAATATAGGGTAGGGGAATGGGTTTAGGTGGGTTTCTGTTCGGAGGGGTGGTGTGGACTTATTGGGATGAAGGACCTGTTTACACACTGTAGAGAATCTAATCTAAAAAAAGTGATACTCAACTTGGAGCTACTGTGAGTTAGCAAGCACAAGGGATGGGTAAAGAAAACATGGTGTAACTCGAGGGAGATAACAGACAATAGACAATAGGTGCAGGAGTAGGCCATTCTGCCCTTCGTGCCTGCACCACCATTCAATATGATCATGGCTGATCATCCTTAATCAGTATCCTGTTCCTGCCTTATCTCCATAACCCTTGATTCCACTATCCTTGAGAGCTCTATCCAACTCTTTCTTAAATGAATCCATAGACTGGACCTCCACTGCCCTCTGAGGCAGAGCAATCCACACAGCCACCATTCTCTGGGTGAAGAAGTTTCTCTTCATCTCTGTCCTAAATGGTCTACCCCGTATTTTTAAGCTGTGTCCTCTGGTTCAGCACTCACCCATCAGCGGAAACATGTTCCTGCCTCCAGAGCGTCCAATCCTTTAATAATCTTATATGTCTCAATCAGATCCCCTCTCAGTCTTCTAATCTCAAGTGTATACAAGCCCAGTCGCTCTAGTCTTGCAGCGTAAGGTAGTCCCGCCTTTCCAGGAATTGACCTCGTGAACCTACGCTGCACTCCCTCAATAGCCAGAATGTCTTTCCCCAAATTTGGAGACCAGAACTGCACACAGTACTCCAGGTGTGGTCTCACCTGGGCTCTGTACAGCTGCAGAAGAACCTCTTCATTTCTATACTCAATCCCTCTTGTTATGAAGGCCAGCATGCCATTAGCCTTCTTCACTACCTGCTGTACCTGCATGCTTACCTTCATTGACTGGTGTACAAGAACACCCAGATCTCTTTGTACTGCCCCTTTACCTAAATTGATTCCATTTAGGTAGTAATCTGCCTTCCTGTTCTTGCCACCAAAATGGATAACCATACATTTATCCACATTAAACTGCATCTGCCATGCATCTGACCACTCACCTAACCTGTCCAGATCACCCTGTAATCTCCTAACATCCTCCTCACATTTCACCCTGCCACCCAGCTTAGTATCATCAGCAAATTTGCTCATGTTATTACTAATACCATCTTCTATATCATTAACATATATTGTAAAAAGCTGTGGTCCCAGTACTGATCCCTGTAGTACCCCACTGGTCACGGCCTGCCATTCCGAAATGGAGCCGTTTATCACTACTCTTTGTTTCGTATCAGCCAACCAACTTTCAATCCAAGTTAGCACTTTGCCCCCTATACCATGCGCCCTAAATTTGCTCACTATAATATGTATTAGATGACCTTAAGTTCATGCAAGATGGAGAACTAGCCATGAGAAATGAACTATACAAATCTAAATCTGCAAAGTTGCCCCATTAATCACTTGGTCAAAATCCTAAAATTCCATTTCTTACCGTAGGAGAATATTGTTTCATTCAGAGTCATAGAGTCACACAGGAGAGAGTGAGGACTGCTGGAAGATCAGAGTCGAGAGCGTGGTGCTGGAAAAGCACAGCGGGTCAGGCAGCATCCGAGGAGCAGGAGAATTGCCGTTTCAGGCATAAGTCCCTTCATCAGGAATGAGGCTTATAGATGAGAGGAGGAGAACTTCTTTAAGGTAGGCATCCTTGGAGGAAGCTTCAGAGGAGAATATTCCTGATGAAAGGCTTATGCTCAAAACGTCAATTCTCCTGCTCCTCGGATGCTGCCTGACCTGCTGTGCTTTTCCAGCACCACACTCTTGACTCATAGAGTCATACCGCACAGAAATCAACCCTTTGGTCAAAACAGTCCATGCTGAACATAATCCCAAACTAAACTAGCCCCACCTGCCTGTTCCTGACCCATATCCCTCCAAACCCTTTCTATTCATGTATCCATCCAAATGTCTTTTAAATGTTTTAATTGTACCCGCATCCACCACTTCCTTAGGAAGTTCATTCCACACTCGAACAACCCTCTATGTAAAAAAATTGCCTCATGTCTTTTTTTAAATCTCTCTCCTTTCACCTTAAAATGTGTCCCCCAGTCTTGAATTTCCCCATCTTAAGGAAAAGACAACTACCATTAACTGTATGATTTCATGATTTTATAAACTTCTATCAGGTCACCTCTCAACCACCTACGCTCCAGTGAAATAAATCCCAGCCTGTCCAGTCTTTCTTTATAACTCAAACCTTCCATACTGTACCATCCTGGTAAATTTCTTCTGAAACTTTGGCACTTTTGCTCCAGAGGGCTGTGGAAGCTCAGTCTTTGAGTATCTAGGTCGTTCCGCTGTAATGCATGTTTTGTTAACACAAATTCGCGATAACATGATCGATGAACTGGGGACACGATTTCTAAAGCACAAAGTTTTAAAGTGTGTGTTAGTAATAATGCGATTCCCGTGCCATTAGTTTAAGTGGTGCTAATATTCTTCAATTTTCTTAAAACACAGGATTGCACTAGAAAGGAACTACCGCATTATAGCAGAACTGACTGTATTTACAATAGAGACTGATAGATTTCTGATTACTAGTCATGTACAGGATTATGGGAATGGGATGGGTAAAAAGCATTGTAGTGTTCAATCAACATGGGGCAGCACAGTGGCTCAGTGGTTAGCACTGCTGCCTCACAGCGCGAGGGACCCAGGATCGATTCCAGCCTTGGGCGTCTGTCTGTGTGGAGTTTGCACATTTTCCCCGTGTCTGCTTGGGTGTCCTCCAGGTGCTCTGGTTTCCTCACACAGTCCAAAGCTGTGTACGTTAGGTGAACTGGCCATGCTAAATTGCCTATAGTGTCCCGGGATATATAGGTTAGGTACATTAGTCAGGGGAATTGTGGAGCGAGGGGGGAATGGGTCTGGGTGGGATACACTTCACAGAGTCAGTGTGGACTTGTTGGGCCAAATGCCTGTTTCCATACTGTAGGGATTCTATGATAACTCGATGATTGAAACATGATTGTATTGTTAATGGGCTGAATGGCCTATTCCTGTAGTTATGTTTCTATGTTCAACATCATTATCACCATGTATTGTGGTGGTTTAAGATGTCAGTTCACCACCACTCTCAAGACCAGCAAAAGGTCTTGGCTCGTTCTCAAAAATAAAAATAACCTTGTCCACTGACCATAAGATTTAATCAGGTTTCTTTACCTTTCTTTAATTCATTAGTTGGGATTAAATACGCCATTAACAGAATGATGATGGAGAAATAGCTCTCCATGTTCAAGTCAGGTTGGTGTGTAACCTAGAGATGAAGATGCAGGTGAGGACATTCCCATGACATTGCAGCTCCTATCCTGGACAGTGGTACAGGGACCTGGGAAGTGCTGCAAAGTGAACTTGATGTTATGAAGAAGGGCATCCAGGAGATGGGACGTATTGCAACCACCGTGGAGTGGATGGACATTACATTCAGTGGCAATGGAATTGACTTTCTTGATGACCCATTTTATCACAGGCCAATCTTGAGCCCTGATAAGGGGCATTTAAGGATCAAAACATGAGTCACCCATTGCAGACAAAGCCTCTACCCTTGCTTTTATGGACACAGTGTTGGTAAGTAAATCTAACTGAGTGTCTCATCAATGGTGACTCCCACACTTCCAGGTGAGATATCAATGAACGAAGTCTTGACAATGGTGCTGTCAAGTCATTGATGAAGCTGTGGAAAAGATTAAGATTAAGGATATCGAACTTGGGTAGAGATAATTAACCTCTGCTTTGATAATCCACGTTTCTTGATCTTTTACAGTCATTCTTTCAATTATATTAACCTTTATCATTTCATTCAATGCCTTTTGTTTTACTCACTGGTACCTATGACTAAGATGTGACAGGACGCTTTGCATTGGTCTCGCTGGATCACTTTACCTTCAGGAAATATGGGATAACTGGCCCACACACCAGTTTGGCAGGAATCTCTTCCTCATACCTCCTTGCTGGAGTTCCAAGATCCAACCCTGACCATCATAAAAAAACTGGCAGAATAATGTAGACCTACCCAAAGCAACCATGACAGTGTGTTCGTTATTGCTGGTACTAACTAATTAACTAACTGAATTGACGCAGTGGAAAAACATGAATCTATATTCATCTTTATGAGCAAATGCCCATTAGCGATAAAAACATTTGAGATGGGGCATATGTTCTCCTATTATAATGATGCAATGGAAGGAACAAGTTATGGTAGATTTGGCTAATTAGAGGAAGAACGATTCATACTTGTATGAAGAATAAGTCATGTGTTATACCCAGATGCTGATGAAGACATTCATACTTCTGAATCACACACTTTACAAAACTTGTGGTTAGTGATTGAAAATAATTTAAGTGGAAATGTGGCTTGAGAATTATACCAAAATTTGGAGGTTGATATCAGGCGATGAGATTTAAGACTCAGAATGCAATGCTTTTAAATTATATGTATAAATGCATCTTTGAATAGCGAAAAATTTGTTAGTGTATGAGTAGTAACTAGTAGCACAGATTTTGAGAACATAAAGAAATAAGAGGGGGAATAGGCTTCTCAACCCGTCCACCATTCACGATACGATTGGTTAACCCCACCTTCCTTCCTGTCCCCCATAAACCCAATTCACTTGTCAATATAAAAATGTGTCAAACTCAGTCTTGAATATATTCAAAGACACAATCTCTACTGCTGGGTGCGGGGAGAGAATGCCAGAAGTTGTTGATCTTCCAAGAGAAGAAATTGCTCCCTGACTCCAGCTGAAGTGGTCAACCTCTTATCTTGAATACTGCTCCCTTATCTTCCTACTTTTGGATACCCCCACAGGGGAAACATCATTTCAGCACCTACCATGTCGAGTCCCCTCAAATTGTTATATGTTTCAGTCAGATGTCCTCTAATCAAGTATAAACTTAACCTGCTCAAAGCCAAACCCCTCATTCCAGGAATTAGCATGAAATCTTCTCTGGATTGCCTCCAATGTAAGTATACTCTCCATAAATAAGAGAGATTGAAACTGCAAGCTGTACTCTAGGCATGATCTCATCCAGTGCGTTGGTGCAAGTGTATTAAGCAGATGACAGAGAATGGGCAGCACATTCTATTTCTCTCAATATTCCTGATTCAATTTACTTCATGTGTGAGGCAGTCAAGAACTTGCTTTGAAGAACGTCACCTAGAACAATGTTAAAAATCACACAACACCAGGTTATAGTCCAACAGGTTTATTTGGAAGTCCAAGCTTTTGGAGCACAGCTCCTTCATTAGGTAGCTAGAGGGGCAGAATCGTAGGACAGAGAATTTATAGCAAAAGCTGAAAGTGTCATACAGCTAATGCAATGCATTGAACAAACCTAGATTGCTGTTAAGTCTTTAATCACTTGGAATAGGGATGCAGGTTTCAATTCATTAATATGAAAACCCCAGAACCACTTTCAAGTCCTTTTTTATATAAAACCTCAAGTTATTTCAGGAGTGTGACTTTAGATAGCACTTTGAGCTTTTGCTATAAATTCTGTGTCCTGTGATTCTGCCCCACTAACTACCTGACAAAGGAGCAGTGCTCTGAAAGCTTGCACTTCCAAATAAGCCTATTAGACTATAACCTGGTGTTGTGTGATTTTTAACTTTGTCCACCCCAGTCCAACACCAGCACCTCCACATCATGGCTACCTAGAACAATGCACTTGGTCCCGCACTGGGGATAGTAACCTGACTGTTTCAAGTCTCTGCATGGGAAGCATCTTAGAGTAAGAGCCCAGAGCGTCTGCCTCAGGCAGGAGAGTGAGTGTCTTCAGTCAGGAGGTTGCAAAATGTGGTACTAAAAGAGAGGATTAATGGGTGTCATCATAAATGTGGTACTGGGAAAAGACATCGATGATGTACTTCAGCAAGGGGTTCCAACCTGAAACTGCCTTCACCCTGGTGTAAGCACTGCAGAAACACAGGAAAAATGTTTTTATTTACATACTTATAACTTATTCTGCAAAATAACAGGGCTCAAAGGCATTTGTTGACTTCCATAGCAATTAAAGATATACAGTGGCATAATGAACAACAATTACAGATGAACAATGATATCACGACCTGGATCCCACAATCAATGATGAGATCAAAACTCGGCATTCCTGCCACATCCAGTCAGGAATCATGGTGGATAATTAATTAATTAAGGAGAAGAGGAGGTCTCAGGTCCTCATTGTCAAAATGAACTTTGTCTCCACAAGGATTGTGCAGTGCTCACTCCGACCAAATTGACAAGGATAGATGCATCTGTAACCAGTAGATTTGAGAACCTGAGATCAAATAGGTTTGTGTCTGTGCTCTTACCAAGTGTAGTTTGGTAGTGGTGTCCTTCAGAGCTCAGCCGTGCACAGTTTGCCACAGTGTTATTGAGCCAAGCTTGGGAATGGGAAACAGGGGAGCACTCTTCACTGGTTGAGTCACGCTCTGGGCCAAGAATGATGGTGGCAATTGTTGGAGTTTAATCACTTCAGCCCCAGGACATCGCTGCAGGAGTTTCTTAGAGGGCTGTTCTAGCCCCAATTATCTTCAGCTGTCTCTATGGTATCTAGCTCCATTCACAACTCCTCAGTTACATAAATGAGTTGCAGGAAGGTGTAGGTTGTCTCATTAGCAAGTTTGCAAATGAAACTAAGATTGGTGGAGTAACAGATAGTGAAGGAGAATGCCAGAGAATATAGCAGAATATAGATAGATTGGAGAGTTGGACAGAGAAATGGCAGATGGAGTTTAATCTGGACAAATGTGAGGTGATGCATTTTGGAAAATCCAATTCAAGACCAAACCATGCAATAAATGGAAAAGTCCTGGGGACAATTGATGTACAGAGAGACCTGAGTGTTCAGGTTCATTGTTCCCTGAAGGTGGCAACGCAGGTCAATAGAGTGGTCAAGAAGGCATACGGCATGCTTTCCTTCATCAGACAGGGCATTGAGTACAAGAGTTGGCAGGTCATGTTAGAGTTGTATAAGACTTTGGTTCAGCCACATTTGGAATACTGCGTACAGATCTGGTCGCACATTACCAAAAGGATGTGGAGGCTTTGGAGAGGGTGCAGTGGAGGTTCACCAGGATGTTGCCTGGTATGGAGGATGCTAGCTATGAGGAGAGGTTGGGTAGATTAGGAATATTTTCATTGGAAAGAAGGAGGTTGAAGGGGGAACTGATTAAGGCCTACAAAATCATGAACGGTGTAGACAGGGTGGATAGCAAGAAGCTTTTTACCAGAGTGGAGTACTCAATTACTAGGTGTCAAAAGTTCAAAGTGCGATGGGAAAAGTTTAAGGGAGATATACGTGGAAAGTTCAGAGGGTGGTAGGTGCCTGGAAGGCGTTGCCAGCAGAGGTGGTAGAGGTGGGAACGATGGCATCATTTAAGATGTATCTAGACAGATACATGAATGGGCAGGGAGCAGAGGGATACAGATCCTTAGAAAATAGGTGGCAGGTTTAGATAGAGGATCTGGATCGGCACAGGCTTGGAGGGCCAAAGGGCCTATTCCTGTGTTGTAACGTTCTTTGTCCTTTGTACTAAAGTGGTCCATGTCCAGAGGCAATGATATCACAACATTCAGGCTTGGGCTAATAAGTGGCAAGAAAAACATGAGTAACCAAAGTGCAAGTGAAAATATAATCACCTCTCCTTGACTTACGATTGCTCAAATCTGAATCACCCCACAAACATCATCTTGAGGATTTCATTGACCAGAAACTGAACTGGGCCAACCATAAGAATATTGTCATTTCAACAGCAGGTCAGGGATGGGGAAATCTGAAGTTATTAACTCACTGGCTGACTTCCCAAAGCCTTTCCAGCATCTATAAGGGACAAGTGTAATTGAATCCTCTGTTCTTGCCTAGATGAATGTGGATACAATCAAAGACAAAGTAACTGAGGTCTGAAGGACATAACTACCAAACTGCACTTGGTAAGAGCACCGACACAAACCTATTTGATCTTAGGTTCACAAATCTACTGGTTACAGATGCATCTATCCTTGTCAATTTGGTCAGACTGAACACTGCACAATCCTTGTGGAGACAAAGCTCATTTTGACAATGAGGACCTGAGGCCTCTTCTTCTTTGTTAATTAATTATCGATCACTATTCCCGACTGGATATGCCTCACTCGCACCACCTTAATTATTTACTCTCGCTGACTGGGTCAGTGTTGCCAGTTGTATAATTTAACATTGCTAAAAGAGTTAATTGCGTTAGCTCCATCCAACCTAATGAATCTGAAAGAAGTTGGATGGAGAATGAGTTATTCCAGGACAAGGTCCAAATGGATACAGGTTTATCATGTCTGGCTCCTGATTCTTGAGTAATTATGTCTAACCAGTTAACGTTCATTGCACCTATTGCTATCATGCAATAAACTACGGCTTGTTAAGTAAGGTAAATGCCCCTTCTTTTGAGACTTCCCAGGGCTTCTCTGCTACAAGGGAGAATTATTCCATGCTCTAAATGTCTCTCCACCCATTCTAAATCATCTCACCTTATCTGCATACCCTCCGTTCCTTTCTGCCTCATGTACCAATCTAGCTTCCCCTTAAATGCCTCCACACTACTCGCTTCATGTGGTAACAAGTTCCACATTCTCACCATTGTCTGGTTAAAAAGGTTTCTCCTGATTCTCCTCAGACTATTCTGGTTCTTGAATTTGGACAAAATCCTGAGGGGAAATCATCTTCTTCAGTCTTCCCTGTCTCTTCATTGTTAAACCTCAATTAAGCCTTTTCCACAATCAGCAGCATGTGCAATAATTCCTCAAGAACACAACCTCTCAGATCTGATACCATCCCTTCAAATCTTTCTTCTCCACCTTTGCTAATTTGTTTGAAACATGGAGTCTCTAGTGTACTCTCTCGCTGCATTCTAACCAAACTTTTACATATGTTTTACATAATATTCCCATTTCTGAATTCAATGCATCTAAAACCGAAACCCCTTTTACCTTTGACTTTGACTTTTTTTTAATAGTAAGCTGGGAGGAAATTTCAAAGGATATGGCATCATCTGGACTGGGCACTTAATTCAACAAAATGTGCTTTCGACAAATGTGACGTCCCTAAATTCAATAGTACACTCTGATGATGACACACTGTACTGCTGTTAACTCACCACAGAGGCCAATGTATTGCTTAAAAGTACCTGGTCCTAAAATATCAGTGTACAAGCACAAACAATGACCTCAGCCTCTCGGCCACAATACTTTATCTCTGATGTTGACAGGGACATCTGTTGCTTATTAATGCAAAAACAAATAAACCACAATGCTGCTCACAAGAGTATCATTCAGAGTTACATAAAAACCAAACAACGTCCAGCCAAAGAACCACAGACGCAAAACAGGACATAGAACTGGGCAAAGTTTCCAACTCTAATGACGTGTGAATGGGTCAATATTTTAAGCCACATCTTGTTTTTCAAGTGCAGTTGACATTGCCTATACAGAAGTGAAAGTGGGTACTACAGATGCTGGAGATTAGAGTCAAGATTAGAGTAGTGCTGGAAAATCACAGCAGGCCAGGCAGCATGTGAGGAGCAGGAAAAGCTTGGATGCTGCCTGGCCTGCTGTGCTTTTCCAGTACTACTCTAATCATTGCCGACAGACTTCAGCAAAGTCTTTGACATGGTTTTGCATCGCAGACTGATTTGTAAGGTTAGACCACGTGATCTAGGGAGAGCTAGCCAATTGCATACAAAATTGGCTTGACTGTAGGAGACAGAGGATGGTGGTACAGGATTGATGCTCAGCATGGAGACTGGTGACCAAGGGCCTACCACAAGGATCAGTGCTGGGTCCACTGTTGCGTGTCATTTATAGGAACAATTTATACAAGAATATAGTAAGCATGGTAATTTAGTTTGGAAATTCAGTCGGCCTGAATGAGTTGGACCTAAGGGTTTGTTTCCGTGCTGTATGATGCTATGACTCTAAAAGTTTGTGGATGACACTGAAATTGATGGTATAGTGGACAGTAAAGAAGGTTATTTAAGAGTCCAACAGGCTCTTGAACAACTGTGCCAGTGGGCCGAAGAATAGCAGATGGAGTTTAATTCAGATAAATGCAAGCTGTTGCATTTTGGTAAGATAATCCAAAGCAATATTTACTGGAGAGTGTTGTTGAACAGGGAGACCTAGGGATGCATGTACATAGTTCCTTGAAAGTTGTGTCACAGGTAGACTGGGAGGTGAAGAAGGCTCTTGGCATGCTTGCCTTCTTCAGTCAGAGCAGTGAGTACAGGGGTTTGGATGTGATGTTACAAGACATTGGGAAGGCATTTGGAGCATTGAGCACAATTCTGGCCCCCTGCTACAAACTCCTGCAGAGATGTCCTGGAGCTGAGATGACTAACCGCCATGACCCTTGACTCCCTTACTGATTGAAATCTGTCAATCTTAGCCTTGAATAGACTTAATGACCCTCTACAGATTCACTATCCTTTGAGAGAACAAATTTCTCTTCATCTCTGTCTTTAACGTACCATCCCTTTTCTCTGAGATTACAGTCTGTATTCTGACACTCTGCCACAGGGAGAAACAATTCCTCTGCAACTACCATTTGGAGCCACTTTAGAACCTTACACGTATTAAGAAGGTCACCTTTCATTCTTCTCAATTTCGATGATCGTAGGCCCAGCCTACTCAACCTCTCCTCATTGAGCAATCTCTCATGATTTTAATCTGAATATTAATGAGGCACATTGTGGTGTTTAACAAAGTGTTTACAAAGTGTTATCCTTGTGTGGTGGCATTTCACTGTTGTCCAACGAAAATCTCTCCATGTTGTTTGTGAAAACCATAAAGGATGATATGAGTTACTCCTAACATCGAGGTAGTCCTCACCCAATTCTGCCAGATGTCCCATGTCACTGAGATTGATACTCAGTACTCATCATCATCGTGGGCAGTCCCTCACAGACGAGGATGACTCTCATTCACTCTCAGGGTGGGTCAGTAGGTGACATCTGCAGGCTCTGCCACACTTGGGGCAGAAGGTGGTCATGGGAAGGGGTGGCTGAGGCATTGGTTTGGCAACGCGCTCATTACACTGTGGTCACCCGGCTTCCACTTTTTCCCAAGGTGCTTGACACCTTCCTGGATGCTCCTCCTCCTCGTTAGACAGTGTTGAGCCAATGATTCCCAAGTGTCTATGGGGATGCTACATTATGCCAGTGAGGCCTTGAGGGTATCCCTGATGTGCCTGGGATTCGCCTGCCATATCGGAGCTGTGAGTTGAGGGCCTGCTTGGGGAGTCTTGTGTCAGTCATACAGAAGACATGCTCAGCCCAGCACAGCCAACCCAGGGACCGGTCAGTACCACGATGCTGGGGGTATTGGCCTCCTCAAGGACACTGGTGTTGGTGCGTCTGTCTTCCCAGCAGTATCTTGCATAGGCAGCGTTGGTGGTACTGCCCCAGCGCCTTGAGGTATCTGTTGTAGACGACATTACAGTGTGTCTGTGTTAATAACTCTCTGAGATTACACTGTGTGTTAACCACTTGTGACAGTTATCTGGATAAAATTGGTGGGCAAAGGCATGGGGGAAAAGCAAGTGACATCAGGTAATGATGCTCAATGAACTGGGACAGTCTTCTTGTGCAATCTAACACTTCTGTGATCAAGTTAAAAATCACACAACACCAGGTTATGGGAGTAAGTGAGGACTGAAGATGGTGGAGAGTCAGAGTCAAAAAGTGTGGCCAAAAAGCACAGCTGGTCAAGCAGCATCCGAGGAGTGGGAATTCCGATGAAGGGCTTATGCCCAAAACGTGTTCTGGGTAATCAAAGATGGAGGATGGGAACAATTTCTGGCTGTAACAGGTTGCTGCTTTTTTTGAGGTATTTTAGGTGTTGGAGGTGATTTCCTCAAATTCCAGGAGCAGCAATTACTGTTTTATATTCATGATTTGGAGATGCCGGTGTTGGACTGGGGTGTACAAAGTTAAAAAGCACACAACACCAGGTTATAGTCCAACAGGTTTAATTGGAAACACACTAGCTTTCGGAGCGACGCTGCTTCATCTTCATCAGGTGATATCTACTATCACCTGATGAAGGAGCTCTGCTCCGAAAGCTAGTGTGCTTCCAACTAAACCTGTTGGACGATAACCTGGTGTCGTGTGACTTTTAACTTTGCTTTATATGCTTTTGCATTCTATTGGAGCTTTGGAAAAAAAAGTCAAAACAACAGCAGTTTTAAAAGGTAGAAGAGCAGACAAAGGAAGCACATGGTGAGGTAAGTACAGGAGAGAGACAGAGAAAGGAACTGACACCACAGTGAACCTGCACAGTTACTGCCTTTGCTGTTTGAATTAATTTATCGCTGGGCATAGGAGTGCATCTGGGAAAATTAACAAACAGTGAAATTCACAACTGATCTTGGAGGAACTGTTGGGCAAAATACACAGAATAGAATCAGATAAGTTAATTGTTTTAAGTGGCCTACAGAAAGTCTGCAGTAGTGAGTAGAGTGGGTTCTTTCATGATTATATGTTTTTTGAGATATGTCTCTTGTTTAACTTAAAATCTAAGCCATAACTATTAATTTAAACTGAGGCAGTGTTTTGTAGAGAAATAAGACGGTATTATTTTCTGGGTCTGTAGATTGTGAAGGAGCAAAAATGGCCTTTAGTACAGTGATATGTGCTTCTTGTCAGACGTGGGAGTTTAAAGAGAGTTTAAGGGTTACTGCAGATTACATCTGCAATAAATGCTGTTGGTTGCAAATCTTATCAGATCGAATGGATCGGTTGGAGAGACAGTTATAAGCAATGAGGAATTTGCAACAGCAACAGTATGTGATGGATGGTAGTTATAGGCAAGGGGGGAAGTCTCAGATACAGTCACATAGATGGGTTAACTCCAGGAAAGGTAAGAGAGGTAGGCAGCTGGTGCAGGAGTCTTCTGTGGCTATAACCATTTCAAACAAGTCTGCTGTTTTGGAAAATGTAGGGGGTGATGGATTCTCAGGGGAACGTGGCGCAAACAGCCAAGTTTCTGGTATTGAGACTGGCTCTAATACAATGAGGGGTATGTCGGGTGCCAAGAAATCAATTGTGTTAGAGGATTCTCTCGTCCGAGGTGCAGACTGTGGTCAGCATGAAAAATCAGAATGGTGTGTTGCTTCCCTGGTGCCAGGATCAAAGATGTCTCAGAGAGGGTGCAGAATGTTCTCACGGGGGAGAGGGGCCAGCAAAAGGTCATTGTCTACATTGGAACCAACGATATAGGAAGGGAAAAGGTTGAGATTCTGAAGGGAGACTACAGAGAGTTAGGCAGGAATTTAAAAAGGAGGATCTCGGGAGTAGTAATATCTGGATTACTCCCAGTGCTACGAGCTAGTGAGAGCAGGAATAAGAGGAGAGAGCAGATGAATGCATGGCTGAGGAGCTGGTGTATGGGAGAAGAATTCACATTTTTGGATCATTGGAATCTCTTTTGGGGTAGAAATGACCTGTACAAGAAGGACAGATTGCACCTAAATTGGAAGGGGACTAAAATACTGGCAGGGATATTTGCTAGAACTGCTCGGGACAATTTAAACTAGTAAGGTGGGGGGGTTGTTGGGACCCAGGGACATATTGAGGAGTGAGGTCAATCTGAGACTGGTACAGTTGAGAACAGAAGCGAGTCAAACAGTCAGGGCAGGCAGGGACAAGGTAGGACTAATAAATTAAACTGCAGTTATTTCAATGCAAGGGGCCTAACAGGGAAGGCAGATTAACTCAAGGCATGGTTAGGAATGTGGGTCTGGGATATCATAGCAATTATAGAAACATGGCTCAGAGATGGGCAGGACTGGCAGCTGAATGTTCCAGGATACAAATGCTACAGGAAGGATAGAAAGGAAGGCAAGAGAGGAGGGGGAGTGGCATTTTTGATAAGGGATAGCATTAGAGCGGTGCTGAGGGAGGATATTCCCGGAAATACATCCAGGGAAGTTATTTGGGTGGAACTGAGAAATCAGAAAGGGATGATGGATCACCTTATTGGGGTTGTATTATAGACCTCCTAGTAGTCAGAGGGAAATTGAGAAACAAACTTGTAAGGAGATCTCAGCTATCTGTAAGAATAATAGGGTGGCTATGGTAGGGGATTTTAACTTTCCAAACATCGACTGGGACTGCCATAGTGTTAAGGGTTTAGATGGAGAGGAATTTGTTAAGTGTGTACAAGACAATTTTCTGATTCAGTATGCAGATGCACCCACCAGACAAGGTGCAAAAATTGACCAACTCTTGGGAAATAAGGCAGGGCAGGTGACTGAGGTGTCAATGGGAGAGCATTTTGGGGCTAGTGACCATAATTCTATTAGATTTAAAATAATGATGGAAAAGGATAGACCAGATCTAAAAGTTGAAGTTCTAATTTGGGGAAAAGCCAATTTTGACGGTATTAGGCAAGAACTTTCAAAAGCTGATTGGAGGCAGATGTTCGCAGGTAAAGGGAAGGGTGGAAAATGGGAAGCCTTCAGGAATAAGATAACAAGAATCCAGAGAAAGGGAAGGCTAGTAGGTATAGGGAATGCTGGATGACTAAAGAAATTGAAGGTTTGGTTAAGAAAAAGAAGGAAGCATATGAAACATATAGACAGGATAGATTGAGTGAATCCTTAGAAAAGTATAAAGGAAGTAGGAGTATACTTACGAGGGAAAACAGAAGGACAAAAAGAGGACATGAGATCGCTTTCGCAAAGAGAATTAAGGAGAATCCAAAGGGTTTTTACAAATATATTAAGGACAAAAGGGTAACTAGGGAGAGAATAGAGCCCCTCAAAGATCAGCAAGGCAGCCTTTGTGTGGAGCCGCAGAGAATGGGGGAGACACTAAATGAATATTTTGCATCAGCATTTACTATGGAAAAGGATATGGAAGATATAGAATGTAGCGAAATAGATGGTGACATCTTGCAAAATGTCCAGATTACAGAGCTGGACGTCTTGAAATGCATAAAGGTGGATAAATCCCCAGGACCTGATCAGGTGTATCCAAGAACTCTGTGGGAAACTAGAGAAGTGATTGCTGGGCCTCTTGCTGAGATATTTGCATCATCGATAGTCACAGGTGAGGTGCCGGAAGACTGGAGGTTGACAAATGTGGTGCCACTGTTTAAGAAGGGCGGTAGGAACAAGCCAGGGAACTATAGACCGGTGAGCCTGACCTCAGTGATGGGCAAGTTGTTGAAGGGAATCCTGAGGGACAGGATGTACATGTATTTGGAAAGGCAAGGACTGATTAGGGATAGTCAACATGGCTTTATGCGTGGGAAATCATGTCTCACAAACTTGATTGAGTTTTTTGAGGAAGTAACAAAGATGATTAATGAGGGCAGAGGGGTAGATGTGATCTGTATGGACTTCAGTAAGGCATTCGATAAGGTTCCTCATTGGAGATTGATTAGCAAGGTTAGATCTCATGGAATACAGGGAAAACTAGCCATGTGGATACAGAACGGGCTCAAAGGTAGAAGACAGAAGGTGGTGGTGGAGGGTTGTTTTTCAGACTGGAGGCCTGTGACCAGTGGAGTGCCATAAGGATCGGTGCTGTGTCCTCTGCTTTTTGTCATTTATATGAATGATTTGGATGCGTGCATAAGAGGTATAGTTAGTAAGTTTGCAGATGACGCCAAAATTGGAGGTGTAGTGGACAGCAAAGTAGGTTATCTCAGATTACAACAGGATCTTGACCAGATGGGTCAATGGGCTGAGAAGTGGCAGATGGAGTTTAATTCAGATAAATGCAAGGTGCTGCATTTTGGGAAAGCAAATCTTAGCAGGACTTATACACTTAATGGTAAGGTCCGAGGGAGTGTTGCTGAACAAAGAGACCTTGGAGTGCAGGTTCATAGCTCCTTGAAAGTGGAGTCGCAGGTAGATAGGATAGGGAAGAAGGCGTTTGGTATACTTTCCTTAATTGGTCAGAGTATTGAGTACATGGGTTGGGAGGTCGTGTTGCGGCTGTACAAGACATTGGTTAGGCCACTGTTGGAATATTGTGTGCAGTTCTGTTCTCCTTCCTATCAGAAAGATGTTGTGAAGCCCGAAAGGGTTCAGAAAAGATTTAAAAGGATGTTGCCAGGGTTGGAGGATTTGAGCTATAGGGAGAGGCTGAACAGGCTGGGGCTGTTTTCCCTGCAGCGTCGGAGGTTAAGGGGTGACCTTATAGAGTTTTACAAAATTATGAGGGGCATAGATAGGGTAAATAGACAAAATCTTTTCCCTGGGGTGGGGGGAGTCCAGAACTAGAGGACATAGGTTTAGGGTGAGAGGGGAAAGATAAAAGAGACCTAAGGGGCAACTTTTTCACACAGAGGGTGGTACATGTATGGAATGAGCTGCCAGAGGATGTGGTGGAGGCTGGTACAATTGCCACATTTAAAAGGAATTTGGATGGGTATATGAATAGGAAGGGTTTGGAGGGATATGGGCTGGGTGCTGGCAGGTGGGACTAGATTGGGTTGGGAATCTGGTCGGTATGGACAGGTTGGACTGAAGGGTCTGTTTCCATGCATCTCTATGACTCTATGATTCTATGACTCTATGATGCTGACTCTCCTGTTACTTGGATGCTGCTTAACCTGCTATGTTTTTCCAGCGCCACACTTTTCAACATCAGGTTGTAGTCCAACAGGTTTATTTGAAACTACAACCTTTTGGAGCACTGCTCCTTCTTTAGGTAGTGTTCCAAAAGCTTGTACTTTCAAATAAACTTTTTGGACTATAACCTGGGTGTTGTGTGATTTTTTTAACTTTGTCCACCCCAGTCCAACTCCAGCACCTCTACATCAGGACTTCTGTGAAAAGCATCTGATTTCCTCAATTGCAACTCCAATCTATACTCAATTCCCAGATACTTCTTATTCCATATCAGTGTTTATAAAGTTCTTTTTTCTGAGGGTTCCCAAAAAGGCCATCAATACAATTAGCAATTACTTGACAGAAAACTACGAATAAAGTTGAAGAGTGTGGCGCTGGAAAAGCACAGCAGGTCAGGCAGCTTCCGAGAAGCAGGAGAATCAATGTTTCAGACATAATTCAGGAACGTATAGAGTGTGCTGCCAAACCAGTGCCCCACACACCCCTTCCCATGACCACCTTCTGAGCCAAGTGTGACAGAATCTGCAGATATCATGTCTATACAGTCACCTACGGACTCACCCTGAGAGTGAAGGAGTGACACCCTCATCAACAAGGGACTGCCAATGATGATGATGAATACTGGTGGACTCTTGGATGGATCTCAGTGACCTGGGATATCTGTCAGAATTGGGTGAGGACTATCAATATGTTAAGAGTAACTCATACCACCCTTTATGGTTTTCACAAGCAACATGGAGAGATTCTCATTAGGTGGCAGTGAAATGCCACCACACAGGGATAACGCTACTAATGGACAGTCAGTGACTCAATGGCTAACCAAAAGGGCCTTATAATTCTCAGGCCAACAAAATGCATTTGCACTAATTTGGCTTGGTTATAGTGGAAACAGCAGTTCCCCTACAAGTGTTAAATCTCTCATTTGGACAGCTAGTAGATTCAACATCAAAATATAATGGAGTGTTCAAATAAGATTGTGGGATATTGGAATTCTTGGCTAACTTTCATTCCCAGTGCTAAATGGCAGGTCACATGGTGCCTCAAACTCAGACACCCTCACTGGAAGCCTGGATTGTGTTTCAGCTCATGGACATCTACAACAACTCACGTCGACTGTACCCCATTCCTGCCCCTTCTCTCCAACATTTAAAAGGCATCTGGATGGGTACATGAATAGGAAGGGTTTAGAGGGATATGGGCCAAGTGCTGGCAAATGGGACTGTGTCAGATTGGGATGTCTGGTTGGCATGGATGAGTTGAACCGAAGGGTCTGTTTCTGTGCCACATGACTTTATGACTCTATAACTTATTTTTAATATGGTCCTAACCCACATTCTTGATTTGTTTCATGCTCAAAGATTCATCAGTCCCAATCTTGACTTTATTTAAAATCACTGGAATATTGTCTGAGAACCCTACTCTGTAAGTGTCTGGCAAACTGTCATGTACCAGTACCTTTATCAGCTTTATTAAAATGAAGCAGAAAGAATTACTAACTCCCCTGCACACATCAAAGCTGACACTCTGATTCATGTGTTCCTTCTTCAGTTGGAAAATATTGGCTTCCTGACGGCTCTACAGTTTTGTAAGCTTAGCAGCGCAAAATGTTACAGATTTTACACAACACCGGAATGCAGTAAGAATAATTGAGCATTCATAACTATGTCAAAAGTCCTGTAATAGTTCATATTGGGTGGTGACTTTAATAATCTCCCCGTCCCTGGGCAAGAAAGAAAGAATGAACTTGAAATTAATAGTGTGTTGTTTACTAGTCGGGAACTTAAATCTTGCTGGAACAAAAAAGAGACAAGTTATCAAAGATGTTTATCTTGTTACCCTTCCAGATAGTTTGCAAGAATGCCAAATTTCAAAGGGAACAACAATTTATACTCCATGAGAAAAGGGGATCAATTGATTGGCAAATTAATTCTGATTGATCAATACATTGCCAGAGACTAAGTGCCAGGGAAATACTGACCCATGGTTTGGTTTAATACAAAAGATGTACAGTAGATGAACATGCTCTTAATCCTTGCGGAGAACAGATCTTGCTTTAGAATTTAGACAAAGATGGGAAGGCTTTTGGTAAGGATAATAGGTTAAGTGAGTTGATTAAAAATGGAATATAGTGTGGAGAAATGTGAGGTTATGTTTTTGGCAGGAAGAGTAGAAGAGCTGAATATCATTTAAATGGTGAAAGACTGCAGGAAACTGTGGGACTGAAAGATTGTATGAAAAAGCCAGCATCCAAATTCAGCAGCTCATAGGGAATGCAACTGGAATCGAACACAGAAATTGCTGGGTGTACTCAGCAGGTCTGGCAGCATCATCTAGGGTGAGAAAGTAGAGTTAACGTTTTGGATCCAGTGACCCTTCTACAGAACTGGAGTATAGGCCTTTGTTTCAAAGAGAATGGAGCATTAAAAGGGGGAGGTCTTGCTCAACTATACAAGGCGCTAGTCAGGTCACACCTGGAATACAATGAATAGGTTTGGTCCCCTTACTGAAGGAAAGATATACTATCATTGGAGGTAGTCCAAAGGAGATTCAGTGGGTTGACACTGAGTATGGAGAGATTTTCTTAAGAGGGGAGGTCGAGCAGATTGTAATCAATGGAATTTAGACAAACGAGAGGAGGCCTTAATGAAACATACAAAATTCTTAGGGGACTTCACAGAGTGGGTGCAGGAAGGCTGTTTCTTGTGGGAATCCAGGACCTCGGGCATAAAATCAGAACAAGGAGTCACCCATTTAAAGCAGTGATTAGGGAGAATCTTTTTCTTTCAGAGGGTAATGAGTTCTTTACCACAGAGGAGTTAACATATTTGGGTTGTTAAGAATATTCAGGACTGAAACAGATTTATAAGCAGTAAGGGAATCAAGAGTCATGGGGATTACATGTGAAAATGGACTTGAGGATTATCAGATCAGCCATGACCTCACTCAGTGGTGGAGCAGGCACAATGGGCTGAATGGCCTACATCTGCTCCAACATCTTATGGTTTTATATGTAAGTTCCAGCAACCATAGGTGAGCCACATTGCAGGCCATAGCAGGGGGACTGAGCTTAAGAACTGCGAGGTTATGCTGCAGCTCTATCGAGCCCTGGTTAGACCAAACTTGGAATATTGTGTTCAGTTCTGGTCGCCTCATTACAGGAAGGATATGGAAGCTTGAGAGAGGACGCAGAGGAGATTGACCAGGATGCTGCCGGGACTGGAGGGCTGAGGGAGCTAGGGCTTTTCTCATTGGAGCGAAGAAGGGTGAGAGGTGACTTGATAGAGGTGTACAAGATGATGAGAGGCATAGATAGAGTGGATAGCTAGAGACTCTTTCCCAGAGTGGAAATGTTTATCACGAGGGGGCATAATTTTAAGGGGATTGGAGGAAGGTTTAGGGGAGATGTCAGAGGTAGGTTCTTTACACAGAGAGTGGTGGGTGCATGGAATGCACTGCCTGCTGTGGTGGTAGAGTCGGATACATTAGGGACATTTAAGCAACTCTTGGATAGGCACATGGAAGATAGTACAATGTAGGGTATGTAAGTTAGCCTGGTCTTACAGTAGGATGAAATGTCATCATAACATCGAGGGCTGAAGGGCCTGTACTGTGCTGTACTGTTCTATGTTCTATGACTGATAATCTTTGTCAACCTCAGGAGTCCCTAAATGCTTTACACTCAATTAAATATTTTGGAAGTGAAGTCATTAATGGAATCATTGAATCTTAAAGCACAGGGGGAGGCCATTCAGCCCATCAGTTTGAAAGTTACATAGGAAATATGGCAGTCTATTTGTGCACAGCCATGTCCATTCAAGAGCCATTGTTCATCCCATTATAAAATCAAAATCAGCTGGATGTAGGAAATCTGCGTTTACATCAGAAAATACTGCTTTGGGTCAATGACCTTTCATTACAGAGCTTTGTTGATAAATTATTAACTTTGCTTCTATCTTCACAGATGCTGCCTGGCATGTTGACTATTTCCAGAACTTTATGTTTCTTCACCATGTTGCTTCCTGAATAATTAAATAACAACTAATTTGCCCATCTCTTGACGGAACACTTTGCTAATCTCTTTAGAAAGTCGGTACATCTGAAAAAGTCAACAGAAAATGGCTCCAAAATATCAAAGACGAGGATTTGGCAGAGCAGTGTGCAGCCTTATAATTGCCAAGATATGACTGCCATCGATCTCCTCCATCAACCTGTCTAGAATTCACGAGCTTAGAAGGAGTTCGGACAATTTGGATGGCAAGTGCTGCCCTGGGTGTATAACGGGGTATAACTGGCTTGTAGATGCCCACCTACTGAAATCCTAATTATTTTGCTGTTAAATATTATGATAAGAAGACAAGAAGTGCGAGTATGTCATCAGCAGCAAAAAAGGTCTGAGCCATCTGTTCAGCATTAACAACTTTGAGGGGATTATATCTATGGCATCACCTACACCAAACAGCATCATCTTCTAGGTACAGAGGTGTGGACATAACCAAGTTCAAACAACAGGATGGTGACAGGCTCAGCTCAAGGAGCAGGAAGGGGTGGGGTGAGGGTGTTGGTAGGGAGGAAGATGGATCCCAACTTCTGCCGTGTGCAGGATGCTCAGCAGTGAACAGCCTCTGGCAGTTTGTGAATTTCCCCCCCCCCCCCCCCCCCCACCCCTCCACTGCCCCCATGACTATCAACATTTTGGGGGTTAAAGTCTCCAATAAGAGACAATCTAACCATCGGCCTCTTGACATTCAATGGCGTGACCATCTCTGAATCCCCCACCACTGTTAACATCCCAGGGGCTACCATCACCAATAAGAAAGAATCTGACAACTACCCCTTGATGTTCAATGGTATGACCATCACTGATACCCACCACCCCCCAGTTATCGACATACTAGGGGTTACCATCTCCAATGAGAGTAACCATCGGCATCCCATTCTCCCCTTCCTTTGACATTCAATGGAGTTACCATCTCTGAATTTTGCCTCCCCACCACCCCCATTCCCCACTCCCCCCCCAACTCAGAACATTCTGTGGGTTAGCATTTCCAATAAGAGAGAATCTAAACATCATCCTCTTGATGTTCAGTAGTGTTGCCATTACTGAATCCACACTATCAACATTCTGGGGGATACCACTGACAAGAAACTGAACTGGACCCAGCCAACCTGGGGCAATAAGATCTGGTCAGATGCTAGGAATCCTGCAGTGAGTAGCTCACTCTCTGACACTGACCCCATTTCCCAAAATCTGTCCCATTATCGACAAATGCACAAGTCAGGGGTGTGATGGAATATTTTCCACTAGTCTGGGCGGATGAGGTTCCAACAACACTCAAGAAACTTGACACCACCCAGAACAAAGCAGCAGCCTGTAGCTTCAGAGTGGGTAAGGACTGCAGATCTTCCTCCCTTAGAGTGTATTAGTAAACTAATAGGGTTTTTTCTTCAATACAACAGTCGACGATAAATTTCACAACGATTTCAATTCTAGTTTTTAATAACTGAATTTAAATTCGACCAACTGACCTTTCAACAATATTGGGTCTTCCTTCGTCATTGCTCTAAACTATAATTTGTATAACGTGTGAGGGTTGGAGGGGAGCACAGAAGGGGTGGTGAACAGGTTTGGACCCCTTCGAGAAGCCATGGTAGACGTCACGGTAAAGACAGCTCTCGTATGAGTTCACCACAGCAGGTGACAAAATTCAGATTCCGCCAAAAGTGTAACGGGATCTTGATCAACTGGGTCAGTGGGTTGAGGAGTAGCAGATGGAGCTTAATGCAGATGAATGTGAGGTGTTGCATTTTGGTAAGATTAATCAGGGTAGGATTGAATGCAGTTAATGGAGAGGCTCTGAGGAGTGTTTTCAAACAGAGATACCTATGGATTGTGGATATATACTTCGTTGAAAGTTAGCATCATAGGTAGACAGGGTGGTGAAGTAGGCATTGAGCATGTTCTCCTTCATTGGTCACAGCATTAAGTACAGGAGTAAGTACAGCATTAAGTACATTATGCTACAGCTATACAAGATATTGATAAGACCACATTTGGAGTATCACATACAATTCTGGTCCCTCTACTGTAGGAAGGATGTTATTAAACTGGAAAGGGTGCAAAAAAGATTGACACGGATGTTACCAAGACTGGAAGGTTTGAATCATAAAGAGAGACTGGATAGGCTGGAGTAACCTTATAGAAATTTATAAGCCACCAGGATACACGAACGCCAACTAGCCACAAAAAGACACGACCCTCTCTCCCTCGTAGCCTTACACACGGATGAAAAAAAACCACCATTTCGACTGGGACAACACATTTATCCTGGGACAGGCTAAGCAAAGACGTGCCAGAGAATTCCTAGAGGCCTGGCACTCCAACCACAATGCCATAAACACGCACACAGATCTTGATACCATCTATCAACCCCTCAGAAAACGAACAGGAAATGACATCAGCACAAACCCCAGGAACCCCATCCAGGAGAAAGATATAAATAGAAAGCAGGAGACAACAGCTTCGCTTCACTTGGAGGTTGCCACTGATGATGTTACCTAGCCAGGTAATGAAACGTCTGGACATCAAACCTACAGCTCAACGAGCAAACATACACCCGAGAGATTTATAAGGTCATAGATAAGGGGCATAGATAAGGTGAAGTTCCAAGGTCTTTTTTGTCAGGGTCAGGGAGTGCAAAGTTACAGGGCATAGGTTTAAGGTGAGTGGGGAAAGATTTAAAGGGGACCTGAAGGCAGGCTTTTCACATAGAGAGTGCTGCATGTATGGTAAAAACAATGACTGCAGATGCTGGAAATCAGATTCTAGATTAGAGGTGCTGGGAGTTTGGAACTGGGGTGAGATGGGGGAAGGCGAAATGAGGAAACTGTTGAAGTCCACATTGATGTCCTGGGGTTGAAGTGTTCCAAGGTGGAAAATGAAGTGTTCTTCCTCCAGGCGTCTGGTGGTGAGGGAGCAGCGGTGAAGGAGGCCCAGGACCTCCATGTCCTCGGCAGAGTGGGAGGGGGAGTTGAAATGTTGGGCCACGGGGCGGTGTGGTTGATTGGTGCAGGTGTCCCAGAGATGTTCCCTAAAGCGCTCTGCTAGGAGGCATCCAGTCTCCCCAATGTAGGGGAGACCGCATCGGGAGCAACGGATACAATAAATGATATTGGTGGATGTGCAAGTAAAACTTTGATGGATGTGGAAGGCTCCTTTAGGGCCTTGGATGGAGGTGAGGGAGGAGGTGTGGGCACAGGTTTTGCAATTCCTGCGATGGCAGGGGAAGGTGCCAGGACGGGAGGGTGTGTGGTAGGGGGGCTTTAGTGAACACCTCATCTTCCGCCTCGGAACACTTCAACCCCAGGGCATCAACGTGGACTTCAACAGTTTCCTCATTTCCCCTTCCCCCACCTCACCCCAGTTCCAAACTTCCAGCTCAGCACTGTCCCCATGCCTTGTCCTACCTGCCTACCTTCTTTCCCACCTATCCACTCTACCCTCCTCCCTGACCTATCACCTTCATCCCCTCCCCCACTCACCTATTGTATTCTATGCTACTTCCTCCTCACCCCTACCCTCCTCTCATTTATCTCTCCACCCTTCAGGCACTCTGCCTGTATTTCTGATGAAGGGCTTTTGCCCAAAATGTCGATTTTCCTGCTCCTCGGATGCTGCCTGAACTGCTGTGCTTTTCCAGCACCACTAATCCAGAATGCTGCATTATGGAATGAGCTACCAGTGGAAGTGGTAGACATCTGGACAGATCCATTAAGACAGGAAATGTTGAGGGATATGGGCCAAATGCAGGCAAATGGAACTAGTTCAGTTTAGGAAACCTGGTCAACATGGATGAGTTGGGCTGAATGGCCTGTTCCCATGCTGTATGATTCTATCTTGCGCTCATCAGGACTAAAATGCAAGAAACAGCCTTGAAAAGAATCGACATCATAGGAAGAAGATGCTGATTGGCTGGACTATCATTGACATGGTGAGTCACCTGTCAATCTGAATCTCCATTAGTGGTGCTGGAAGAGCACAGCAATTCAGGCAGCATCCAACGAGCAGCGAAATCGACGTTTCGGGCAAAAGCCCTTCATTAGGAATAAAGGCAGTGAGCCTGAAGCTCCACGCTTCAGGCTCACTGCCTTTATTCCTGATGAAGGGCTTTTGCCCGAAACGTCGATTTCGCTGCTCGTTGGATGCTGCCTGAACTGCTGTGCTCTTCCAGCACCACTAATCCAGTATTTGGTTTCCAGCATCTGCAGTCCTTGTTTTTACCAATCTGAATCTCCAGACCAGGCAGGTAGGTTCTGATTGGTTAGAGGGTTGCCTGTGGTTACAACACAGTTTGGCTGTCTCCTTAAGCTGTTTTTTTTGAAAAAAAGATGCAATGTAAAATTCATTTTGCCTGCATATAACAAGATCCTGAGTATTTATGTATGTCACTTCAAGCACATTCAAGTACATTACACTGGGGGCTGGGTGATGATCTGAAATTTGTTTTAGTTGTAATGAACAAATGATTTCCAACAGTGGAGTCACATCTACTCATGGATATCTTTCTGAGGCTTGTAAGCATGGACTGATTGGATACAAATAACATGCTACCCACTGTGAACGGTCAACAGGATGACTAACTCAAATCAATCTGCCAGTCATTGGGAGTACAGCCCACATACCTGGTATCACATGTACCAAAAACTCAAGAATCACATTGCTTGTATATGTGGTCTCAAACAGCCTTTCGCTTGGACAGCAGCATCCTGTTGGTGGAGTAAGCCACTTGTGAATTTACTGCACAGAAGCAGCATGGGTTATTTGTTGTTCAGATCTTTGAGACCCTTGTGGGGTAACCTGAGATAGTCCGGGTGAACTTAGGTCCACAGCATATGGATGGACCTAGACTGAGATTCCATGATATACAATTATCAACATTTTCGCGTAGAGGGTGGTACGTGTATGGAATGAGCTGCCAGAGGAAGTGGTGAAGGGTGGTACAATTACAACATTTAAAAGGCATCTGGATGGGTATATGGATAGGAAGGGTTTGGAGGGATATGGGCCAAGAGCTGGCAAATGGGACTGGATTGGTTTTGGATAACTCAGCATGGATGGTTGAACCGAAGGATCTGTTTCCGTGCTGTATAACTCTGTGACTGTATAACTCTATAACATACCTTTATTGCTATCCTCTTATAATAAAAGCCAACAGAACCATTTCACTTCTTAATGTACCTGCAAGTTAACTTTCAATCACTTACCGTTGCAGCTTTATAAGACTTTTATTCAGCCACCCCTAGAGTAGTGCGTTCAATTCTGGTCACCACATTACAGGAAGGATGTGGAGGCTTTGGAGAGGGTGCAGAGGAGGTTTACCAGGATGCTGCCTGGATTAGAGGGTATGAGCTATAAGGAGAGGCTGGAAAAAACTCAGAGTGGAGTTTTCTCTGGAGCAGCGGAGGCTGAAGGGATACTTGATAGATGTATGGATAGGGTTTACGGTCAGACACTATTTCCCGGAGTTGAAACGTCTAATACTAGGGGGCATGAGAGGGGGAAGTTCAAAGGAGATTTGAAACACAAATTTTTTACACAGAGCATATTAGGTGTCTGGAACGGAATGGAGGCAGATATGATAGGGGCATTCAAGGACCTTTTAGGTAAGTACGTAAATGTGCAATGAATAGAGGGATATGGACCAAGGGCAGGCAGAAGGGATTAGTTTAATTTGGCATCATATTCAGCACAGCACTGTGGGCCGAAGGGCCTGTTCCTGTGCTGTACTGTTCTATGTTCTATGTTCTATGAACAAGGACACTCAAGACCTTGTTAACAAGTCTGTAGTTCCCCATTTTCTCTCTCATTCCTTTCTTACATTTACCACCTTCCAGTCTGTAGGAACTACTGTGGTTTGGATCAAACATTAAAGATGACCAGGAGAAAGTGAGGACTGCAGATGCTGGAGATCAGAGCTGAAAATGGGGCTTATGCCCGAAACGTCGATTCTCCTGCTCCTTGGATGCTGCCTGACCTGCTGCGCTTTTCCAGCAACACATTTTCAGCATTAAAGATGACCACCTAAGTGTCTATTATCTCTACAGCCACATCTTTGAACACTCAGGGATGTGGACCATCAGGTTCAGAAGATTATCTACTTTAAGTTTCATTAATTTCTATAGTTTTTTTTCTTTACTAATATTAATATTGCATCTGCCAACTCCTTACTTACACTCGTCCTTAGGTTCTCTACTCTTTCTGGGAGGTTTTTAGTGTCTCTGCCATTTCCTTACTTTCCATTATAAATTCTCTTAATTTTGCTTGTAATGGACCCACATTTTCTTTTACTAATTCCTTCGACATACATGTAAAAGCTGTTAATATCAATTTTATGCTAATTGGTAATTTATCCTCATTTTCTATTTTCCCTAACTTAATCTTTGTCTTCCTACTCTCTGTGGAATTTTTAAATGCTCCGAATTCTTTGCCTTATCTTTCTTTTCAGCAGCTTTATAGACCACTTCCTTTAATCTAATACAATCCCTAATTTATTTTATTAGCCACAGTTGGAACACTTGCCTTGACGGGTTTATGTGCATTTAGGGAATGTACTTTTGTTGTAAACTACGTATCAGTTCTTTAAATATTATTGTCTGTCTGGTATCCTACCATTTAACATAGTTTCCCAAAGGACTGCAGCCAACCTAGCCCTGAAGTCTCATAGTTTCCTTCAATTATTTTATCGCTAGTAGGTCTGATTTCAAAAGATCCAGCAACTGCAATGTGGGAGGGCTTTGGCTGCTGGGGCCTTTAAACACTTAAGAAGTTAAAAGCAGCAAGGGAAGTCAATTTAGGTGCTTTTTTTTAAAATGCATGTCTGATTTGGAAAATACATGAACAATTTCCATCGAGTAGGTCTGAGTGAGCCCACAGGAACCAGTACCCAAGAAGATCAAGCTGGTAATCTCACCGGCATGCCCAGTTTATATTTAAACCCACCTCATTGTAAAGACTCTGCTACTTCATAAGGAAGTAAAACTGCATGGCTGGAATTCTGCCAGTTTTTCATCCTGTACTTGGCCCCTCTCTCTTTACTTCCTCTTCTACCTTCCTCACTCATGACTGTTCAAGTGCTTTTTTTTTGGATTAGATTCCCTACAGTGTGGAAGCAGGCCCTTCGGCCCAACAAGTCCACACCGACCCTCCGAAGAGCAACCCACCCCCCCTCTGACTAATGCACCTAACACTATGGGAAATCTAGCATGGCCAATTCACCTGGCCGGCACATCTTTGGACTGTGGGAGGAAACCCACGCAGACACGGGGAGAATGTGCAAACTCCACACAGACAGTCACCCGAGGCTGGAATTGAACCTGGGACCCTGGTGAGGCAGCAGTGCTAACCACTGAGCCATTGTGCTGCCCATAGTGCTTGCCTCACAAAACAGCAGGCCATCACTTACTTCAATTGGTAGCACTCTGAAAGCTTGTGATTTAAAACAAAAACCTGTTGGACTATAGCCTGGTGTCATGTGACTTAGTTTACAGACTTTTGGATACCCTCTAATTAATATGGAGGCTGGAGCAGGACGATAGGCTTTGTAACAGGGAGGGGAATGTTGGGGCAGGGTTGTGGCTCTCTCTTCCAATCTTTGAAAGGGTTGCCCCTCCGTCCATTTCAATCCCTTCCAAGCCTCTGGCCATCTGATGCGGTGGAGGATGGGACAGGTACATCAGAGGAGCTCCTCATGAGTTGGCTCCCGGGCCTGGCTGAGGTGACCATCCACAGATCTATGCCGGACTCAGTCCACGAGATTGATCTTGGTGTGTTTTTCCCTTCCATGTTCTGGATCGTGTGCTCTCTTATTACAATCCCCATGGAGACTCAATGATCAACGTGGCTGTAGTAAGTTCTGCAGGTTCCATCATATGACCTCCTGCCCCAATATTCCCTCCCCCACCTTCCTTCCATTGGCTAACCGTTAGACACCACTGCCTTCCCACGGTCAACTGAAAAGAGATTAGGCTCCTTGCCACTAATGGAATTAATCTTCGTGCAATCACATTTCCTCCCACTCCCCTAGAGACATATTTTTGTAATATATCGAAATTTCACAGAAATGGATAAAGGATGGGCAAGACTTGTTGCTCTTGTTGGCAATATTCATGTACCAGGAACACACTGATAAAGCAAACTGTTGGTTAATGCCCCCGATGGATTTTCTCTGGGATATTGCTTGCAGTTGGAGATTATTCTTCAAATTCTGGAGGCTCCAGGATAAACCTGGGAAAAGTGGCTAACATTGCTGATTATAAATTTCCAACACTCCCTTTTGCAAACTGAAACATTAGCAATTCATCCTGAGACCCTGCTATTTACATCTATGTTCATGTAATGATTTAATTCTAACGTTCTTGAATGGAAATGCAGCATATATTACAACGTGCTAATCAGACATACCAAGGGCCCTGTCCCCTCCTCTTCCACCCACTTCCTATTGCAAGTAAAGGTTTAACGGGTAATTTTTTCCTCCTAATCCCCTGCTGTGTTACAAAGGCATTTGAGTCAAGCTAAGAGATGGTGGGCACCAATGAAGAGTGTGTATCACTTCTGCAGTTGTATTTTTCTTTGAAGTTTTTCCCTGCTTGGTACTTCAGAAACATGCTTCAGACTGTGAATAGTGGCAAAGTGTAGATCACCTATCTCAAAAATGGAAGGTTCCATAATGACAATTAGAGAGACTTGCCTTTCACGACCTGAGAAAATTCCCACAACACCACGCAGCTAATGGCAAACCTGTTAGAGTCATACAGCACGGAAACAGACCCTTCGGTCCAACGTATCCCTGCCGACCAAGTTGCCCAAACCAAACTAATCCCACTTGCCTGTGTTTGGCCCACATCTCTCTAAATCTTTCCTTTCCGTGCACCTGTTCAAATGTCTTTTAAATGTTGTAATTGTACCTGCATCTACCACTTCCTCTGGCAGTTCATTCCATATACATATCACTCCCTAATCTCACTTCAGAGTCAGAAGATTATGAGTTCAAGTGCCTCTAGACATTTGAGTTTAAAATATAGACTGATACACTAGAGTAAAACTGAGGGAGCGAACTTAGGAGTAGACACGCAGCCCTTCCAGTCTGCTTTGTTATTTAATAAGATCATGGATGATTCAACTGTAGCCTCAACTTCCCTTTCCTGCCTCCCCCCAATACCCTTTGAGCCAAGACATTTAGAACCTATCTACGTCTGCCTTAAAAATATTCAACGTCCATTTATCCACTGGTCTTTGAGGAAGAGAACTCCAAAGACTCTGACAAAAGTGATATGCTGTGAAAGCATAGTGACCTGAAGCATTCTTCATGGCATTGCCTTGACCAATCAGTTTCCCTGCCAACCAAATAACACCATTTTCTCAATCAGTATAAATTATTGCTTCTTCTGAAATTTGGTATTCTTGCAATCTGTCCTGATGAGTGCAAGACAAAGACCGCTGACTATGTGTCTCGTTTCTCATCTTTTTATAAAGATTGGGCTTTCTACTTTTGCATAATCAATCTATGCCAATTTTCACTTCTACAGCTCAAACAGATGAAAAGCAAAGTGCTGATGATATCAGGAGGTTCCTCTTTACAAACTGTAAACAACATGTAACATAGTCTATCAGGGAGGAAATGCAAGTGAAAACCCAGGAAACATTTACAGCTGGCCGCTGAAATGTAAGGGAATGGCAAGTTGGTTACTCAATAATTGAACAGAATAGGTTGAACATCTTTCTTTATATATAATAGCCTTTTGCTCAAATAGATAGGTACCAGCCTATTTCTTAAATATTGTACTGTCCAAGGCCTTGAAGAGGGAACATTGCACTCGGAGTGAGGGACTTCAATGATGTGAAGAAACTGGAGATTGCTTTTCTTAGAGCAAAGAAGTTTAAGGGGAAATTTAATCATCGTTTCAAAATCACCAACAGTTTCAAGACAGTAAATAAGGGGAACTTTGTCCAGTGGCAGGAGTACAAATGTAAAGTAAGAAGTGATAATAAAAATTTTGTGAATATGGGAGGTTATCTGTTCCAGTTAGTACTGACTGAAATGATAGCAGAAGCAGTTACAATAATAATTTTCTGATGGGAACAGACTGAATACTTGGGAAGTAGGGAAATTTCTGGGTTCTGAGGAAAGAGCAGAGAAATGAGATTAATTTGATACCCCTTCTGGTGCTGGCACAGCCAAAGATGGGCCAGATGAAATGTTATATTCTAAGTAGCAATCGATTTGAATGATACTGTCTAATCTCAGACACTCAGCAGCAGAGCAGCGTGTACCACTTACAAAGTGTATTGCAGAAATTCACCGCAAAGCTCCTCTGCCAGCACCTTCCAAACCCATGTCCATCACCATCCAGGAGGATAAGGGCAGCAGACATTTACATCATCACCTACAAAGTCCCACTTCAAGCCATTCACTATCCTGCGATGGAAATATATCACTGTCCTTTCAAAGTTGCTGGATCAAAATCCTGGAACTCCCTCCCAACACTATTACATAAAACCATCGAAATGTGGAAAATAGGAGGGGAAGTAGGCCATTCAGCCCTTTAAGACTGCTTTGCTATTCATTATGATCATGGCTGACCATCCAACCCAATGGCGTGTTCCCCTCTTTCTCCCATACCCTTCGATCCCATTGGCCCCAAATGTCATATCTTGAGATCATGCAATACTTTGGTTTTGACACTCTCTGTGCTAACAAATTCCACAGGCTCCCTACTCTGTGGGTGAAGAAATCTCTCCTCATCTCAGTCCTAAATGGTTTACCCCTTAGGCTGTGACCCGTGGTTCTGGACTCCCCTGTCATCAGGAAAATCCTTCCTGCAGCAACACTGTCTGTCCTTTAATTTTCTTTAGATTTCTATGAACCTTCTGAACTCTAGTGAACATTATCATAACCATTTCAATCTTTCCTTATATGCCAATCCTGCCATCCCAGGAATCAGTCTGGTAACCCCTCACTGCACTCTCTCTATAGCAAGAAGATGCTTCCTCAGATAAGGAGACCGAAACTGCACAATATATTCCAGTTGTGGTCTCACCAAGACCCTACGTAATTGCCACAAGGCATCCCTGCTCCTGTTCTCAAACCCTCTCACTATGAAGGCCAATGTACCACTCACACCTTCTGCTGCACCTCCATGCTTACCTTCAGAGACTGGTGTACAAGGACTCCTTAGTCTGATTGCATATTCCCATCTCTCTCAATTTGTCGTCATTCAGATAATAAAGTGCCACAGTGTTTTTGAACTCAGAGTGGATAACTTCACATTTATCCACATTATACTGCATCTGCCATACATTTGCCCACTCATTCAGCCTGTCCAAATCACACCGCAGCATCTCTGCATCCTCCTCACAGCTCATCCTCCCGTTCAGCTTTGTGTCATCCACAAATTCAGAGATGTTACATGCAATCCCCTCATCGAAATCATTAATATATATCGTGAATAGTTAGAGTCCTGGCACTAAGCCCTGTGGTCCCCACAAGTCACTGCCTCTCATTCAGAAAATGACCTTATTCCTACACTTTGTTTCCTGTCTGCCAGCAGTCTTCTATCCACTTTCATTCTGTACCCCACCCCCCCAATCCCATGTCCTTTAATTTTACCTGCCAGTCTGTGGGAAAAGATCTGCCACCTTGCCTGCCTACACAGAACATAGGAAAGCAAACATGGCCAAACTATACCAGAAACATCCAGAATGCCTCAGCAGTGACCAAACAGGCAGACAAGTGAAACCAGACAGCACTCGCAGGCAAGAGAATACACTTCCCAAAACACAATAACAAAACCAGGTCAACACAGCTGTCCCAAAGCCCCGAGGGCAGTCTCATAACACAGCAATACCAAAGCCACACAAAGAACAGGTCACACAGAGAAGCATCAAAGGACATCACTCCCAGGACAGGACAATGGAAGCACCTTACTGTTTCCAAAGAGACATTCTCACCAACCTGTGAAGAGAATTGGAATCTCCTGATCCCATTGATACTGTCAGGATGTTGCATTGTATCGAGAATCAGGACATTCTTCCGATAACTATTTTTCAATTATCATCATTGTAACTGGATTATTTAATTTCGCATCTTTCCCCATTTTAATTAACCTTATTGTTCAAAATTCCTATAAAACCTGGCTTCATCCTCAGCTCGAGGAAGAGAACCCTTAGTTTACCTGTACAGACTGTCAGTTCTGTATCAGCCTTATCAACTCCTCCTCCAGCGATATCACTTGTAATAAACAGCTTGTCAATTTCACCCGATCTGGTTTGTGTGGTCTCTGCTATATTGGGATAATCTCACCCGATATAATCTCTCATGTGGGACTTTGTCGAATGTCTTCTGCACATCCCTTGGCTCCCCCTCAGCTCTATGAATTATATCCTCCATGAACTCCAACAGATTTGTCAAACATGATTTTCTTTTCATAAGGTAAAAACAATGACTGCAGATGCTGAAAACCAAATACTGGATTAGTGGTGCTGGAAGAGCACAGCAGTTCAGGCAGCATCCAAGGAGCAGCGAAATGCTCGTTGGATGCTGCCTGAACTGCTGTGCTCTTCCAGCACCACTAATCCAGTATTTTCTTTTCATAAGTCCATTCTCTGCCCAATCCTGCTACTGTTTTCCATATGCTCAGCTATTAAATCTGCTGTAATGGACTCTAGTATTTTCCCCTCTACTGATGTTACTTTGACTGGGTCTGTAATTCCTGGTTTTCTCTCTACCTAACTTTTTGAAAATAGGGGTTACATTAACTACCTTCCAATCCATACAAACTGTTCCAGAATCTATTGAATGTTGGATGGTGACCAACATTGCACCCACTAATTCTAGTGCTATTTCCAGAAGTACTCCAGGATACAGATTCTCAAACCTTGGGAATTTATCTGACTTCAATCCCATCAATTTCCTCAACACCATCTCCTTCAGTTGCTCCCCCTCACTAAACCCTGTGTCCCTCAACATTCCTGTTGGGTTAGTCATGTCCTCCTGTGTAAACACAGAATTAAGGTATGTGTTTAGTTTGTCAACCATTCCTTTGTTCCCCATTATTTATTCCCTTGTTTCCAAATATGAGGGGCCTACATTTGTCTTCAGTGATCTTTTTCTCTTCAGAACCTACAGAAACTGCTACAGTTAGCTTTTATATACCTCGTACTTTATTTTCTCTTAATCAATCCCTTTGTAATCCTTTGCTGAATTCTAAACTGCACCCACTCCTCAGGTCTGTTGGGTTTTTACCATATGGACTGCAGCAGTTCAAGAAGGCAGCTCACCACCATCCTTTGAAGGGCAACTAGGGATGGACAATACGTGCTGGCCCAGCCAGTGACACCCACTTCCCATGAATGAATTAAACTTGTGGATGTCAAAAATGAATGAAGGCCGATGACAGGAGAAGTGGGACTAGAGACAGAGTAAACACAAATCTGCACCTGACGGAATCCCTGAGACATGAGGGGATCCCAGCCTGACTCCCTTCCCAACTAGGAGAAAGTGAGGACTGTAGATGTTGGGGATCATAGTCAAGAGTGTGGTGTTGGAAAAGCACAACAGGTTAGGCAGCATCCGAGGAGCAGGAAAATCGACGTTTTGGACTCAAGCCCTTCATCAGGAAGGGCTCGTCTCCCATCCATTTCCACCACCTAGGAACAGACCCCATCACCAGGGTTATATTCCGCTCCCTCCGCCCCCCCCCCCCCACCCCCCCAACCCATATCTGCATTCTGCAGAGACCATTCCCTCCATGACTTCCTTGTTAGGTCCACGCCCTCCCCACCAACCCACACATCCAACACCATCCCAATTATTCTGCTTGTGACTTTTTAGAAGAATCTGCAGGCAGGTTCCACCTAATTGGCACAAATGTGCCAATGCTACGTAATAATGCTACGTATTATTTTCTGGTCACTATATGTTAGTGGGTCTGATCACAGTCCCTCGTCAGCCTGGTAGCTGTCTATTACACAGACAGTTCACTGCACATTAAACTTATCTCAACATCAACACAAAATCCAGACTAGGAGCCAATTAATGCAGATGCTGTAAATTGTGCTGAAAGCAAAACATCCAGAGCTCTGTTGAAGGGTCATCTAGACTTGAAAGGTTAGCTTACTCTGTCTTCACAAAATCTGAGCTAATGTGATTTGAACTTGACTTGTATAGCAACGCCATCCAGATGACAATCAGTTTTTTCTTCTTAACTACGATTTTATATTAACCTTAATCAAAGCAACAAGTCGACCGATTTATTTCTGCTGATTTGTACGTGAGATTCTATGGTCACTTATAGAGTTTGCAGATCCTCATCTGCCTTTTCTCACCAGCCCTCTGAGTTTGGTACAACCTGTAGACTTGACCTTACAACGGAATGTACAAAGCTAAACAGTGTGAAGATCATGTACAACACCGCAAGAGCGTGTGGCCACTCACCACAGGTTTACACTAAAAGTGTCCACTTCAAGCAATGCCTTTAGTCCATTCCACCTTGTGTAACTGCAAGTTTGATGGTGTCAATAGTTTAATGAATGTCGTGGGTGTTTGATTTTAAATAGTAACCAGGACCAGATCAGTGAAAAACAAACCATGTATAAAGTCTCTGCTTAGTGTTAATTCACAAGGAAGTAACACATTTGTGGCTCTACACAATGTGAAGATGTTTAGAAGGCTGCTCTTTCCTGGTACTCTACCTCCATGGCTTCCCTTGACTTTACTGCCTGCAGATTCCGGTAGCATGAATTCAAGTCCTACTCCGAGCTGACCCACCTAATGCTGCAAAGAAAGAATGCTGTGGTGCGAAATCATCTTTCATTCATTCATGGGATAGGAGTGTCTCTGACTAGGCCTGCATTATTGCCCAGAGGGCAGTTAACAGTCTACCACATTGCTGTGGGTCTGGAGTCACATGGAGGCCACTCCAGGTAAGGATGGCAGTTTCCTTCCCGAAAGGACATTAGCGAACCAGATGGGTTTTTCCAACAATCAACAATAGTCATCATCAGATCCTTAATTCCTGATTTGTATTGAATTCAAATTCCACCATCTGCCGTGGTGGGACTTGAACCCAGGTCCCCTAAAATAACATTCAAGTTTCTGGATGAATAGTCTGGCAATGATACCACTAGGCCATTGCCTAGGCAAAGTGTAGCCCTACAATGCACTGCCTGTCTCTGTCACTCCCTGTGCTCAATGACCTACACTGGCTTCTGGGCCACAACGACCTCAATATTAAATTCCTCAGACTTGTTTTTAAATCCCTGTGTGGTGTCAGCTCCCCCTGCGACTCCCCCTTGCCTATCCATCTCTAATTTTAATTGCTCCATCACTGGTGCCGTAACTTCAGCTGCCTCAGCTTAAAGCTCTGGAACTTGCTCCCTAAACCACTCTGCCTCTGTTTCTCCCACTCTTCACTAAGATGCACCTTAACGTCTACCTCAATGATCAAGTATTTGGTCAAATGTCCTGACACCCCCTCATATGGCTCAGTGTCGATTTTTGCCTATTTATTCACTCTTGTGATGCACTTTGATCAACGTCTTGCTACATTAAAGATGCTTTATAAACACAAATTGATATTGTTGGACTGAATAGCTATTGCCTTGCGTTATTTTCAAATCAGAAGTTAAACCAAGTCTCTGCTATTCCCACAGTGTCATTTGAATGTAAGCAGTGTTGTCCCACCTTCTGCTTTCAACAATGAACTCGAATTTCAAGAATCAAATAGTTATTGAGTTTGATTTTGAATTGAAAGATAATTCTCAAGGTGTGGGTGCCATGGACAAAGCTGGCATTTCTTGTCTACCATGAGCCACCCAGAGAAGTTGGCCATCAGCCTTTCTCTTGCCTGGCCATGGTGCTCCTGAATGTTGCCAGTGTAAAAACTGCCACTTTTGATTGGAAAGGAAGCAATTCTGAGCAGTGAGTATGCAGCAGAGGAAACATAACTCAGTAAGTTTTACGAAGAGTTTGGGAGTGCTCGAGGATACCTACTTTGGGCAAGAAGCTCAATGAATAAAGGAAATGAGCTGACAGCAAAGAGAGAAATGGAGCAGCATAGCTGATAAAACAGTGTGTAACAAAAAGCCAATACAAGAGGGCTGAATGAGGCAATTTTGATCACAGAAACATATGAGGTTGGACTGCCTCACTCGTGGATAAATTCTTGGAATAAGTTCTGGGAGACAAGGTAAATGGTGTCTTAGAAAGTAACGGATTAATTAAGGACAGTCAGCATGGATTTGTTAAGGGAAAATCATGTCTGAGTAACTTAATTGCATTTTTTTTGAAGGAGTAAAAATAAGCGTTGATGACAATGGTGCATTGGTATTGTCTATATTGATTTTAACAGGGCTTTTGACACAGTCCCTTATTGCAGACTGGTCAAAAATTGAAAGCCCATATGTTATTTGCAGATTTGCTAAAACAGACAGAGCCATGTATAGATTCAAGTCTGATTTGCATTTCTATATTGCATTATGAAGGGGAAACATATTTTTAGTTTCACTTTTTGAGTTCTGTGAGAGTTCAGCGTTCTGAAAAAGGTACTTCAGAAAAAAAAACACTAATGAACAACAATGAGTTATTGCCGAGCAATAAGGTATCTGATGACATAGGGAGACAGAGACAGAAACAAGTTTCTTTTGGAAAGATAGAACCATCCAGAAGGTCAGTGGCTGTGCTGCTTTTTCCTAGCCTGAAGCAGGTCAAAACAGAGATGTAACAGCAGCAGTGCAGTTTACCAGTTTCCAAAACAGTCAGGGCAGAAGAAAATAAGTCATGAGTAGTCCAGTGTCAGTAAGAGAAAAGCTCCAGAAACAGAAGACTGGGAGAAAGGAATTTAAGGAACCCGTGTTAAAAGATAGTGAGTTAAGCTAGTGGCTTTCTTAAGGGAGGTGACATTAAATAAAGAAGATAGCATCAACCAAATGCAAAAGACAGCTGCAAATACATTGATTATAGCTGTGACCACTGAGAAAGCAGCTTTCATTGAGGCCCTTCACTGAGGACTGAATATCTCTAGAGATAAAGTTAAAAATCACACAACATCCGGTTATAGTCTAACAGGTTTATTTGGAAGCATTATAGCTGAAAGAGCAGCGCTCCGAAAGCTAATACTTCCAAATAAACGTGTTGGACTATAACCTGACATTGTGTGATTCTTAACTTTGTCCACCCCAGCCTAGTACCTCCAAATTATAAAGTAAAAGGACGGGACAGCCAAATCTAGAATTCCCTGGAAGCCAAAAGGCTTCCTGTGTAAAATAAAGCCAAAAAGGAAAATGCAGAGAATTCAATATTGCAGAAAGTGGAGTGGGTGAAAAAGAGAGGGTGAAATAGAAAAGAAAAATATCTTGTTTGTGGGCTAAGTGCTCTTCTTTGATCTGTGCTCAGCGTCCTTCCGTTTGTGTTAGCAACATGGATACAAATGTAACCACTTAACCTTGAGGCAATAGTCCTCTCTCACCGGCGTTTACACTGCAGGGTGACTTCATCATTTATTTGGCAGGTTCTGGAATTGCCATCACTAGGTGCTTAATTTTAACAGATGCCACTTGTGATTCTCTGCCCCAAAACCATTGCCGATCCTGGGCCATGAGTTTACAGAATGATTCAGTCCCAACAACAAATGGGGCAAGAATTTTGCCAAATTCAATAAAGCATTGCAGTGCCCAATTCCTAAGCATCTGTATCCCTCTGCTCCCCACCAACTCATGCATCTGTCCAGACGCACCTTAAATGAACCTACCGTGCCTGCCTCTCCCACCTCTGCTGACAACGTGTTCCAGGCACCTACCACCCTCTGTGTAAAGTACTTTCCATGTGTATCCCCCTTAAACTTTTCACCTCTCACCTTGAACACGTGATCTCTTGTTATTGAATCCTTCACCCTGGCAAAAAGCTTATCTCTATCTACCCTGTCTATACCCTTCATGACTTTGTAGACCTCAATCTCTTTTTTCTAATGAAAACAATCCTAACCTACTCAACCTCTCCACATAGCTAGCACCTTCCATACCAGGCAATATCCTCGTAGACCTTCTCTGCACCCTCTCCAAAGCATCCACATCCTTTTGGTAATGTGGCGACCAGAACGCTGTATACAGTATTCTAAATGTGGCCGAACCAAAGTCTTGTACAACTTTAACATGACCTGCCAGCTGTTATACTCAATGCCCCGTCCGATGAAGGCAGGCATACCATATGCCTTCTTGAACACTCTATCCATCTGTGTAGCCACCTTCAGGGTACAATGGACCTGACCTCCCAGATCTCTCTGCTCATCAACTTTTCCCAAGGCTCTTTTGTTTACTGTATAATTCCCAAAATGCATCACCTCACATTTGCCTGGATTGAACTCCATCTGCCAGTTCTCCGCCCAACTCTCCAGTGTATCTATATTCTCCTGTATTTTTTGACAGTCCCCTATGTTTTCTGCTACTCCACCAACCTTCGTGTCATCTGTAAACTTACTGATCAGACCAACAATGCCCTCTTCTAGATCATTTAAATATATTACAAACAGTAGTGGCCCCAACACTGACCCCTGTGGAACACCACTGGTCACCTTTCTCCATTTTGAGAAGCTCCCTTCAACTACTACTTTCTGTCTCCTGTTACTCAACCAGTTCTTTATCCGCCTAGCTAGAACACCCTGCACACCATATGACTTCACTTTCTCCATTAGTTTACCATGGAGAACCTTATCAAATGCCTTACAAAAGTCCGTGTACATGACATCTATCTTTTTTGCATGGTCAGCATCTCAGGTTTTGGTACTGTGGACACTTTTCATGACATCACTCTTTATTTCCCCATGTTCCTAGCTTCCATGCCTTTCTCCACAGTAAATATTGACACAAAATATTTGTTTAGTATCTCACCCATTTCCTGTGGTTCCACACATAAACTGCCTCATTGATTTTAAGGGCCCTATTCTCTCCCTATTTACTCTTGTTCTTAATGTATTTGGATTTTCCTTAACCCTATTTGACAAAGCTATCTCATGTCCACTTCCTGCCCTCCTGATTTCCCTCTTAAGTATACTCCTACTGCCATTATACTCTCTAGGGAGTCACTCAATCCTAGCTGTCCATACCTGACATAATCTTCTTTCTTTTTCTTGACTAGAGCCTCAATTGTTCTAATTGCCCAGCATTCCATACACCTAAGAGCCTTGCCCTTTGCACTACCAGGAACACACTGTCTTTGAACTACCTTTATCTCAATTTTGAAGGCCTCCCATTTTCCAACTGTCCCTTTACTTGCAAAAAGCTTCTTCCAATCAACTTTTGAAAGCTCCTGCCTAATACCATCAAAATCAGTCTTAATCCAATATGGATCTTTAACTTTTACACCTGGTCTATCCTTTTCCATCACTATTTTATAACTAATAGAATTATGATCACTGATCCCAAAGTGCTCTCCCGTTCACACCTCAGTCACCTGCCCTGCTTTATTTCCTAAGAAAAGGTCAAGTTTTGCACGTTCTCTAGTAGGTACATCCACATGTTGACTAAGAAACCTTTCTTATATACACTTAACAAAATTCTCTCCCTTCACATTGTGACAGTCCCAATCCATGTTTGGAAAGTTAAAATCCCCTACCATTACAACACTATCATTCGTACAGATATCTGAGATCTCCTTACATATTTACTTCTCAATTTCCCGACTACTGGGGGGCCTTTGGTATAATCTTAATAAACTGATAATCCCTTTCTTATTTCTCAGTTCCACCAATATAACTTCACTGGACAATGTCCCAGGAATATCCTCATGAAGTACAACCATGTTATCAAAATTAGTCAAAAATGCCGCTCTCCCTCCTACCTTGTCCCCATTTCTATCCTTCCTATCACATCTATATCTTGGAACATTAAGCTGATAATCCTACCATTCCCTGAGCCACATTTTTGTAATAGCTTTGATATCGCAGTCCCATGTCCTAAGTTCATCTGACTTACCTGTCAGGCCTCTTGCACTGAAATAAATGTAGTCAAACTGCATGAAAAGTTAGCGGAAGCAGAAACCCTCAACTAATTTAAAAGGTGCCTGGAGATGTACCACAATGGCCATAACCTGCCAGCTCCCAAATGCTGGGGGCCAAGATTAGTGTGGTGCTGGAAAAGCACAGCAAGTCAGGCAGCATCTGAGGAGCAGGAAAGATCGATATTCCGGGCAAAGGCCCTTCATCAGGAGTCCCAAATGCTGGAGAGTCGGATCAGGCTGGTCTTTCGGCTGGCATTCTCCAAGTGCTGTAAGCTTTCTCTGACTCCATCTAAAACCTTATATGAAATTAAATTAGAAAATGCGAGGAAGACCAAGCAGGTCAGGCCACAAGGCTCAAGGTAAAAACAAAGTTAATGCTTCAGGTCGACATCCTTCATCAGAACTGGAAAAAGCTGGTAAAGTGCAAGATGATAAAGATCATCTCCACCTGTGATGATAACTCCATTCACCTCCACATATACTACATACTCTGATGAGCATTCCCATTTTGTTTTCAGCATGGCTTACAAAAGTATCCATTTCAATATAATCTTGCTGCAATTTTTGACATCTCAAAATGAATTTATTTTCAGATATAGTATGTATCATGAAACTCTCATTCGCCATTGACTTCACAGTTGGAGCTTCAGGTTGTGAGATTCTCTCTCATCCATTTCTCTGATGTAGATGCCTGTGGAGATTACATTGACACCAAATAGATCTCTGAGATGAATGGGAACATTTATCTCTAACTGTTATTAACAACGAACTTTCAAAGAGACCAAAAGATAAGTAACAGATTTTAAACATATTTTAGGTGTACTGGACAAATAACCTGAAATGATTGGGTTGCCTAATGAGGAACGGCTGGACCAATATTTTCTGGGGTTTAGCAAGAGTTAGTTTGACTGATACATTTAAGTCTTGAGGTATCTTGACTGGGTGGATGTTGAAAAGATGTCTCCTCTTGTGGAAGAATCTAGAACTCAGGATAGAACATAGAACATAGAAAAATACAGCGCAGAACAGGCCCTACGGCCCTTGATGTTGTGCTGACCTGTGAACTATTCTCAGCTCGTCGCCCTACACTATCCAAAAATCATCCATGTGCTCATCTAAGGATTGTTTAAATCTCCCTAATGTGGCTGAGTTGACTACATTAGTAGGTAGTGCATTTCACACTCCTACCACTCTCTGTGTAAAGAACCTGCCTCTGACATCTGTTCTAAATCTATCAGCCCTCAATTTGTAGTTATGCCCCCTAGTACACGCTGAAGTAATCATTCTAGGAAAAAGACTTTCACTGTCTACCCTATCTAATCCTCTGATCATCTTGTATGTCTCTATCAAATCCCCTCTTAGCCTTCTTCTTTCCACTGAGAACAGGTTCAAGTCTCTCAGCCTTTCCTCATAAGACTTTCCCTCCAGACCAGGCAACATCCTGGTAAATCTCCTCTGCAACTTTTCCAATGCTTCCACATCCTTCCCGAAATATGGATACCAGAACTGTACACAATATTCCAAGTGTGGCTGCACCACGTTTTATATAGTTGCGGCATGATATTGCGGCTCCGGAACTCAATCCCACCACGAATGAAACCTAACACACTATATGTCTTCTTAACAGCACTATCCACCTGTGTGGCAACTTTTAGGGGTCTATGTACATGGACTCCAAGATCCCTCTGCACGTCCACACTACCAAGAATTTTTCCATTGACCCAGTACTCTGCCTTCCTGTTATTCTTCCCAAAGTGCATCACCTCACATTTAGCTGCATTGAACTCCATTTGCCACCTCTCAGCCCAATTCTGCAGTTTATCCAAGTCCCCCTGCAACCTGTAAGACTCTTCCACACTGTCCACTACTCCATCGACTTTACTGTCGTCTGCAAATTTACTAACCCATCCACCTATGCCTGCATCTCCATCATTTATAAAAATGACAAACAGCAGTGGTCCCAAAACAGATCGTTGTGCCACACCACTAGTAACCGGACTCCAGGCTGAATATTTTCCATCAACCACCACTCACTGCCTTCTTTCAGAAAGCAGTTTCTAATCCAAACTGCTAAATCACCCTCAATCCCATGCCTCTGCATTTTCTCCAACAGCCTGCCATATGGAACCTTATCAAAGGCTTTACTGAAGTCTATGTATACCACGTCAACTGCCCTACCCTTATCTACATGCTTGGTCACCTTCTCAAAAAACTCAATGAGGTTTGTGAGACACAGCCAGCCCTTGACGAAACCATGTTGACTATCTGAAATCAAATTGTTGCTTGCTAGATGATTATAAATCTTATCTCTTATAATCCTTTCCAAAACCTTTCCTACAACAGACGTAAGGCTCACTGGTCCATAATTACCTGGGTCATCTCTACTGCTCTTCTTGAACAAGGGCACAACATTTGCAGTCCTCCAGTCCTCTGGTACCAAACCTGTAGACAATGATGACTCAAATATCAAAGCCAAAGGCTCCAATACCACCTCCCTAGCTTCCCAGAGAATTGTTGGATAAATCCCATCTGGCCCAGGGGACTTGTCTACTTTCACTCCTTCTAGAATTGATAACACCTGTTCATAACTAACCTTGATTCTTTCTAGTCTAATATCTCGTACCTTATTCTTCTCCTCTACAATATTCTCCTTTTCCTGAATGAAAACATTGAGAAATGTTCATTTAGTACCTCTCTGATCTCCACAGGATCCACACTCAACTTCCCACTTCTGTCTTTGATTGGCCCTATTCCTATCCTAATCATCCTCTTATTTCTCACATACCTATCGAAAGCTTTAGGGTTCTCCTTTATTCTATTTGCTAAAGACTGCTCATGTCCTCTCTTTGCTCTTCTTAACTCTCTCTTTAAAACCTTCCTAGCTGATCTGTAACTCTCCATTGCCTCATCTGAACCATCTTACCTCATCAACACATAAGCCTCCTTCTTCTTCATAACAAGAGATACAATTTCTGTTGTAAACCGTGGTTCCCTTACCTTCCTCCCTGCCTGACAGAGACATACCTACCAAGGACCTATCTGTTCCTTAAACCAGCTCTACATTTCCATTGTCTGCATCCCCTGCATTTTGCTATCCCATTGTATGCATCCTAATTCCTGCCTAATCGCATTATAGTTGCCCTTGCCCCATCGATAACCCTTAACCTGTGGCATGTACCCATCCTTTCCATCGCTAAACTAAACATAACTGAATTATGGCCACTCTCTCCAAAGTGTTCACCTACACCTAAATCAAACACCTGGCCTGGTTCATTACCAAGCATCAGATCCGGTGTGGCCTCCCCTCTTGTCGGCCCTTCGACATACTGTGTCAGGAAACCGTCCTGTACACATTGGACAAAAACTGATCCATCTGACGTACTAGAGTTATAGCATTTCCAGTCAATGTTGGAGAAGTTAAAGTCCACCATAATGACCATGCTGTTCTTTTCACTCCTACCCAGGATAATTTTGCCAATCCTCTCTTCCACCTCCCTGGAACTCTGCGGAGGCCTATAAAAAACTCCAAGCAGTGTGACCTCTCCTCTCCTGTTTCTAACCTCAGCCCACACTACCTCAGTAGACAAGTCCTCATCAAAAGTTCTCTCAGCCACCGTTATACTATCCTTGACTAACAAGGCCACGCCTCCCCCTCTTTTACTGCCTTGCCTGTTCTTGATGAAAGACCTAAACCCTGGAACCTGCAACATCCATTCCTCACCCTGCTCTATCCATGTCTCCGAAATGGCCACAACATCGAAGTCCCAGTTACCTACCCATGCTGCAAGCTCACCGAACGTATTTCGGATACTTCTGGCGTTGAAGTAGACACACTTCAAACCACTTCACTGTCTGCCAGCACATTCCTGTGACCCTGAAATCCTGTCCCCGCCCTTCCTACTCTCATCCTCCGGTGCACTGCAACTACACCCCCGGTTCCCATACCCCTGCTGAGCTAGTTTAAACCCACCCGAATAGTACCAGCAAATTTCCCACCCAGGATATTTGTACCCCTCTGGTTCAAGTGAAGACCGTCCTGTTTGTACAAGCTCCACCTTCCCCAGAATGAGCCCCAATTATCCAAGAACCTGAAATCCTCCCTCCTGCACCATCCTTGCAGCCACTGCTTAAAAATAAACGGTTGTCCATTTAAGACAGAGATGAGGAAGCAATTTATTTTCTCTGAGGGCTGTGACTCTTTGAAATTCCCATCCTCAAAGTGCAGTGGGTGCAGAACCTTTAAATGTTCTTAAGGCAGAGATAGGTAGGCTTTTGGTGAAAGGGATAAAAGATTCTCAGGGATACTTAGGATCGTAGAGTTGAGGTTAAAATCAGATCAGCCATGATTTTAACAAATGACAGAGCAAGTTTGAAGGGTAGAATGGCCTACTCTTGTCTCTCGTATGTATGTTCATAACCAGCAATCTCACTTCCAAAGAACTCTCTAGGATTTGGTGCACCTGCACATTACCCCTAACCAGATTTAGATACACTACAGCCTCTTGAGGATATCTGAACATGCTGTTTGGGGAAGGAATCCCACAAACATCTAGGAATTCCATTTCCCTTTTCTCCATCTCTGCCCCAGTCATTAAAATCCCTCACTATAATAAATTTGTGATCTCTCTTGATTAAGGTTTCAGATTTTTTTCTTAGTTCCCTTCCACAGTTTGGTGATCTATGAATGAAAATCTGATTTTCTCGGAATGAAAACCTTATTAACCCTACACGTAATCCTTCCCCTGTCTGCATCACCCCTCGCCTATCAACCATGTATTATTTATAAATGTTCCACCAATATTGGTATTCAACCTCCTTTTACACCCTTCCTTTCCCTTCAGAATGTGCAAATTCACAACCGAGCTTATTAATGAAGTTTCTTTCTGTAGTTGACCTGCTAATGGTGTTAAAGGCTCTATATGAACAAGAGTTTCCACTTGTCTCTACATCTGGGTGCACCCACTGTTTAAAATTGCTCCTGTTTTCAGAAGTGTGTTTTTTTGGCTCAAATTTCCGCTCAAAACTCATTTACATATTGTAAAATCTGCCATGAACCAGCACAGTTTGACGGTATTTTAGAACTTATCTATCTCTTTAAAAGAAAATTTATGTGGAATATATATATATGATTTGATACCTCATGTAGTTTTATTTGTATAGTTGAAAACAAGTTTAAAGCACACATTAAAACATTTCATATTTAAGCATCTAATCCGTGAGTCCCAGTGAGTAACCTGATGTTAAATGATGCACTTTGTAAAACTATTCAGAATCATTTGGCCTTTACACTGATGAACAGTTGCTGATCTTTGAAAATACAGTCTGTTCTGCTACAACATGGCAGTTCCGTTCTTGTGCAACCCTGTGTTATAAGAAAGTTGCTTAATAGCAGCACCATTTAAACCAAAGAGGCCAGAATCGCGTTATAAACAATACACACTTTCAAGCTTCGAGGTTTAAAAAGTGTTCCCAGTTCGTCAATCATGTGATACCGAATTTGCATTAATGCAACGCGCGTTATAGCAGAACGACCTATATTAAAAATAACTTTCAAAAGACGGCCTTTTGGCTGAAAAGAAGAAGTTTAAGAGCCTCCTTAAGAACTTATTAATGGGCCCAATAAGCAAGAAGCTCCCTGCAAGGTCTCATTCGATCTAGCCAGTTTCTCCTTCAATATTTTCAAAGTGACCCTGGATCAGTGCAAGAATCGTCACTCTGAAAGTATCGTGACTGACCTGGTCTCCTTTGTTCGTGGCTCACTGCCAGGAACTAATTGTGAGCTTGGTTTGGAATGTTCATCCGCAGCAGACAACAGGTGAGCGTGAAAAACCAAATTTGTAATATTAATTCATTCTGAGGAAGGGTCACTCGAACCGAAACGTTAACTCTCATTTCTCTTCACAGATGCTGCCAGACCTGCAGAGCTTTTCCAGCAATTTCTGTTCTTGTTGTTAATTTGGAGTCTATTGGACAGGCTTTCAACAGATCTAACGAATACCCCACACAATGGGGACGACATTTCTCTCCCTTAATTTTATACTGATGGGTTTTCAAGATGCTGGAACATGAACTAGGAACTGACACTGGGGAATTAATTGCAGTGGAAAAATAGGAGATCAGTGGAAACACCAGGTGTACATTGGGATACATGGTAAAGCAAAATCAGTCACATTTATAGCCTTTTGGAGCAGCTTGTGGTGGAGCGCACTGGGGATCAGGCATAACTGGATTTAGTGTTGTGCAATGAGACAGACTGGATAAGGGAACTTAAGGTGAAGGAACCCTTGGGAGGCAGTGATCATAATACGACAGCATTTACTCTGTAATTTGAGAGGGAGAAGGTGGAATCAGATGTAACAGTATCACAGGTGAATAAAGGTAACTACAGAGGCATCAGGGAGGAGCTGACCAGAATTGACTGGGAGAGGAGCCTAATAGAAAAGACAGTGGAACAGCAATGGCAGGAATTTCTGGGAGTAATTCAGGAAACACAGCAGAGATTCATCCCGAGGGAAAAGAAGCATGGTACAGGGAGGATGAGGCAACCATGGCTCACTAGGAAAGTCAGGGATAGCATTAAATCAAAAGAGAAAGCATATAATGCAGTGAACGGCAGTGGGAAACCATAGAATTGGGATGCTTACAAAGACCAACAGAGGATAATGAAGAAAGAAATGAGGGGGGAGAAGATTAAGTATGGGGGTGAGCTAGCCGGTAATATTTGGAAAGATTGCTAGAGTTTCTTTCGATATATAAAGGGCATAAGAGAGGCAAAAGTGACATTGGGCCACTGGAAAATGATGCTGATGGAGTAGCAATGGGGAACAAAGAAATGGCTGAGGAACTCAATAAGTACTTTGTGTCAGGCTTCACGGTGGAAGACAGGAGTAATATCCCAAAAATTCAAGCGGGCCAGTGGACAGAGATGAGTATGGTGGCCATCACCAAGGAGAATGTGCTAGAAAAACTGAAAGGTCTCAAGATGGATGAATCACCTGGACCAGTTGGCTACACACTAGAGTTCTGAAGGAGATAGCTGAAGAGATCATGGAGGTTTTAGTAGTGATCTTTCAGGTATAACTGGAGTCATAGGACTGGAAAGATGCTAATGTAACTCCCCATGTAAGAAGGGAGTAAGGCAAAAGATGGAAAATTATAGGTCTATTAACCTGACCTCAATTGTTGGTAAGATTTTGGAGTCCATTGTGAAGGATGAGATTTCTGAATACTTGGAAGTGCATGGCAAAATATGTCAAAGTCAGCATGGTTTCATCAAGGGGAGGTCATACCTGACAAATCTTCTAGAATCCTTTGAGGAAGTAACGAAGCAGGTTAGACCATGGAAAGTCAATGGATGTTGTCTATCTGGACTTCAAGAATGCCTTTGACAAGGTGCCGCACAGAAGCTGCTGAGTAAGATAAGGGCCCATGGTGTCAGAGATAAGGTGCTAGCATGGATAGAAGATTGGCTGTCTTGGCAGAAAGCAGAGAGTGGGGATAAAAGGGTCCTTCTCAGGAATGGCAGCCTGAGACAAGTAGTGTTCCACAAGGGTCAGTGTTGGGACCACAACTTTTCACTTTATACATTAATGACCTAAACGAAGGAACTTGAGGGCATTCTGGCTAAGTTTTTAGATCATATAAAGACAGGTGGAGGGACAGATAGCATTGAGGATGTGGGGAGGCTGCAGAAAGATTTGGGAAGGTTAGAATGAAAGGCTTAACAAATGAGGAACGTTTGAGGACTCTGGGACTATACTCAATGGAATGTAGAAGGATGGGGGGGCCTGATTGAAACTTACAAAATACTGAATGGCCTGGACAGAGTGGATTTTGGGAGATGTTTCTATTGGTAGGAGAGACTAGGACCCAAGGGTTAGAGTAAAGGGAAGACCTTTTAGAACGGAAAAACTCCTTCAGCCAGACAGTGGTGAATCTATGGAATTCACTGCCACGGAAGGCTGTGGAGGCCTGGTCATTGAGTGTATTTAAGACAGTGATAGATGGGTTCTTGATTGTCACAGGGAGAAAGCAGGAAAATGGGGTTGAATAATGTATCAGACATGATCAAATGGCGGAGCAAACTCGATGGGCTGAATGGCCTAATTTCTGTTCCTATGTCTTATGATCTATAATTGTCCCACATATGTTGCAAAGATGGGTTATGCATGATGAAAAATAACATACTAAAATATACAAAATTAATGGCATAAATAGAGGTTAATAGATATGATCTTAAAGCCATTATGGTTACCAGAGACCCGGGTTCAATTCCCGCCTCAGGCAACTGTCCATGTGGAGTTTGCACATTCTCCCCGTGTCTGCATTGGTTTCCTCCGGGTGCTCCAGTTTCCTCCCACAGTCCAAAAATGTGCAGGTTAGGTGAATTGGCCATGCTGTACTAGTAGTGTTAGGTGAAGGGGTAAATGTAGGGGAATGGGTCTGGGTGGGTTGCTCTTCGGCGGGTCGATGTGGACTTGTTGGGCCGAAGGGCCTGTTTCCACACTGTAAGTAATCTAATCTAATCAAAAATCTAATCAAATATGCTTTCAGAAAAATGGTAAGTGTCCAATCTACAGCGAGCCCGCTGTACCCCTCTTGTTATCATAGCCTCGGCACCTCTAATGCCAACTCCAGTGCCCATTGCTCCCCATAATAGCATGGTTTGCATCATCAGAAATACCATTCAAAGCACCAATATATGATGCCAAAGGGCTGAACTTGCATTATCCACTGAAGTCAGCCTATATCTGAGGAACTATGAACAGTGCCCAAGCTGGACTAAGGGCACAGATCTTGGACTATAAAATTAAACATTTATATAGCGTCCTGACAGAGTAGATGCAGAAAGGTCACTTCCCCTAGTGAGAGAGTCTAGGACCAGAGGGCGGAATCTCAGAATAATAGGTTTAATGATAGAGATGAAGAGGAATTTCTTCTCTCAGGCAAAATCTGTGCATAGAGGGTTGTTGAGGCTGGGCCATTAAAGAGATAGATTTTTAATCAGTAAGGGAATCAAGGGTTAAGGGGAAAAGGCAGGAAAGTGGATTACCTGAATGGCGTAGTGGATATGATAGGCCAAATGGACTACTTCCGCTCTCCCATGTCTTAGCATGCAATCATTTCAGGGTCATGTCCACCAGGTGTTAAACCCATTTGAGTGGGTAGTCTGTGGCAAGTTGCCCTATTGAGATACAATTGGCACATCATGTGTTTCCACAGCATCCCCCGAATACAGAAAAGGAAGACTCTGGCTGTGTGGAGGTGCAGGCTGCCCCATTGCCTCTAAAATACCAGGATCCTTATGGCCACAACAGCTTGTTTTCAGCTCATCCCAGCCCTGGGGGGTTCAGGTCACTTACCACAGGGAAAAAAGAACAAAGGAACTCCCAATGTAGGATAGGAGAACATCAGAAATAAGGACAGGAACTCATGCAGCTCCTCAGGTCTGTTGCCATTCAAGAAGGTAATTACCTATCTTCTACATTAAGAGGACAGGCAATGAAGTGGAGATGGTAACATGGTGGTAATATTAGTATAATAGTAATCCAGAGCTCCAGCCCAATTCTCCAAGAGGTGTAGGTTCAAATCCCTCCAAGGCAGCTCTGGAATTTAATTCAATTGATGATAAATCAGGAATATAAAGCTAATCATTGTTATGGTGACAGCATTAGTTGTTAAAACCAACCTGGTTCATCATTATCCTTTAAAGAAGAAAACCTGCTATCCTTATCTGGTCTGACCTTCATGTGAGTCCAATCACACTGCAATACAGATACCAGTTCTGAAGAAGACTCATACCACACTCAACCCATTAACTCTCTTCCTCTGTCCATAGATCCTGCAGGACCTGCTCAGCTCCTCCGACGTTGTCGGTGTTTGTGTCAAATTTCCGGCACCTGCAATATTTTGCCTTTATCCACTGGTCATGCAATGCATTCAAGTGATCATTTTAAGTTAGTTTTTTTTAAATGTAGCGATTAGCGCAATTAGGATTGTTCAGCAAATGACTCTTAAAAGCCACTTGACCCAAGATTAATTCAGAATGGGCAACAAATACTGGTTTGCCCATTAAAAAGTAAAAAAAAACTTTCCCTTCCAACCCCCATATCCCTTGATCCCCTTAGTGTATAATTAAAAGGCTACCCCTCCTCCTGACTCCACCCTCTCAATGACAGTGAGACTGACAGTGGTCCCACTCCAAACAAGAGTTGAGGTGAATTCTGGGACTTGCTGGATCCCAGTCCAAAGCCCTTTTCCAGGTTTACCCCACAATCACCCTGTCCCAAAGGGCCTACAAGTTTACACAGCCAGGATCAGTCAACCTCTGAAATTCTGAAATGGCTTACATAACAATTGGTTTAAAATGTGGGAAGACACCATAGTCACTCGTGAATTACTTCTGCAGGATCCTGAGAAATATTAGATAACAGAATAATGTATAAAGTCTGTCAAAGAAACTAGATTTAGAGTGGTTTGGCTGTGCACATGCGCGTGAGGGTATAAAAATCATCAGCTGCAGAATTTGATTCCATTACTGAGTAATAATTTCATTCCCTTTGGAATTCAGTGCAGAATGATCAGATCATGCCAAGTTTGATATTTTAGGGGAGACCTTGCCATAAGGCAGCTTCTCCGTTTTCAGGGCTTCCCTTGCTATTTCAACTCGACTTGCTCTTTCCTGAGTTTACTACTTTCCTTCTACTCTTTGGGTGCCTTTTAGCAAGTGCAATTGAGTCATGTTATGCATTCAAGTGATTATTTCAAATTAGTTTTAAATGTAGCTACTATCACCATCAGGATTATTCAGCAATGGTTGTCCAAAGGAAGCATGTTCAAGCCTTCTGACTTTGCTGAATTTCCTGAGAATTTGGAGACCTTACATTTCACCATTGTTTTTCATTTCGTCCTGTAGAACAAATTACTGTCATCATTTGAAATTTTTTATTCTAGCCTTTGTGCTGACGAGTACAAAGGGTGGCACGCTGCCTCACAGCACCAGGGACCCGGGTTTGATTCCAGCCTCGGGTAACTGTGTGGAGTTTGTACATTTTCTCTGGGTCTGATTGGGTTTCCTCTGGTGCTCCGGTTTCCTCCCACAGTCCAAAGATGTGCAGGTTAGGTAGAGTGGCCTTGCTAAATTACCCCCATAGCATCCAGGGATGTGTAGGCTGGGCATATTGGCATGGAAAATGCAGGGATAGAGTTTGGGGATGGATCTGAGTGAGATATCTCTTCAAATGGCCTGTTCCCACATTTGGGGATTCTATAAAAAAAACTTCAGTAACATGTCTCCTGTTTCAGCAATACTCAGATAAAAAGAGAGTTTAAGCCACTATACATCAGAGAAACATTAGGTTTTGTCTTGTAACTTTATATTGAACTCCCTTTCCCGAAATGCATGGTCATTTAAAATCCTCAACTATGATTCAATCCCATTTCTGGCCTTACCCTTTCTAATTTCTGTAACTACCTCCAACCCTCCAAAAATCTTCCTGTGGCCTTTTCATTTCCCTTATTGTTTCAGCACAAGCAGCCATTCCTTAACCTGCCCAATTCCTAAACACTAATAATATTTTTGCCATCTATCTTCCCTCTTTTTTGATGCTCTATCAGCCTTGTGTTCATTGAACTACTGTCTCCTGGTCAAGCAACGTAGAAATGAATCGCTTCAGTGTGGGAACAGGCCCTTCGGCCCAACAAGTCCACACCGACACTCTGGAGAGTAACCCACCCGGACCCATTCCCCTACCTTATATCTACCCATGGATAATGCACCTAGCCTACTTATCCCTGAACATTACGGACAATTTAGTGTGGCCAATTCACCTGACCTGTACATCATTAGACAGTGGGAGGAAATTGGAGCACCCAGAGGAGACCCACACAGACACGCAAGGCTGGGATTGAACTCTGGTACTAACCACTGAGCCACCATGCCACCCATAAGCATCTTGATATTAAAATTCTTATCCAATGTTTTCAAATCCTTTTGTGGCCTCGCCCCTCCCTGTCTCTGTGATCTCTTCCAATCCCACAACCATCTGAGATCTCCACATTCCTCTAAATCCAGTCTCTTGCACATTCCCAATTTTAACTGCTCCAACACCGCTATCCACACCTTCTGTTGAACTGGGCCCAAATTTTCTCCTGAAACTTTTCCACTTCACTTTCCACCTTTAAAAGTTCTTAAAATTTACCTAATTGGCCAAGTTTTTAAATCATCTGACCCAATACCTTCTAATGGTACTCAAGGGCATATACTATTTTATAATGTTCCTGTGAAGTGCCTTGGAATGTTTAATTACATTAAAAGTTTTACACTCCCTAAATCATGCTTCTTTGACAAAGCCTTTGGTCTACCTATGTTAATTTTTTTTAAATTTCAAAAATATACTTTATTCATAAAATTATTTGGATCTCTATACAATTGGTCATGCCATTCTTGTGCACACATTACATTGCTTTACATACAGACATCAAAATTTATTGTCCATATATACAAGTCTGTACACTTACTGTCCAGCTCTTCTGCTGAGGTGTCATTGGAGCCCAAATGACTGGGTGGGCCCCCTGTTCTTCTTAGGCAGGCAGATGTTACACGGTGGTCTTTCCCCACTGTGCCTTGGCGGCAGCTGCCCCAAGCATCAGCGCGTCCCTCAACACGTAGTCCTGGACCTTGGAATGTGCCAGTCTGCAACACTCAGTTGGGGTCAACAGGTTTCGGACCGACTCTACCTATGTTAATATGTCCTTATGTGGTTTGGTGTCAAATTTTGCCTGGTAATTGTTGCCATTGGAAATGCTTTGGGAAGTTCCCCTACAATCAGATGCTGTTTCATTGCAAGTGACTGACGAGGTATGTCCAGCCAGACAACAGCACCACCTGTTGACTGTACCCACTAATTGCAGAACACCACTGTGTTCCAAAGCCATTATCTATGGAAGAACAGATAAGGCTGTAACACTTGGTCAGAAGGGTTTCACTGTAAGAGATGAAAGGAACATTTGCAAAAAACTGTGGGTATTCCAATCATTTCATTGGAGCCTTTCGAGGTGATAATCATGTAGTTGGAGATTAGAGTTGAGAGAGTGGTGCTGGAAAAGTACAGACAGTCAGGCAGCATCTGATGAGCAGGAAAATCGATGTTTTGGGCATAAGCCCTTCATCAGGAGGGCTCTGGCCTGAAACATCAATTCTCCTCCTCGGATGCTGCCTGACCTGCTGTCATGATCTGGAGATGCTGGTGTTGGACTGGGGTGTACAAAGTTAAAAATCACACAACACCAGGTTATAGTCCAACAGGTTTATTTAGAAGCACTAGCTTTCGGAGCGCTGCTCCTCTATCAGGTGGTTGTGGAGAATAAGATTGTAAGACACAGAATTTGTAGGAAATGTTTACAGTGTGATGTAACTGAAATTATATATTGAAAAAGACCTGGATTGCTTGTTAAATTCTGTAAGATGCTGTAAATCCATTTTTTAGATTAGAATCAGTCTGTCCATTCTGACACAGATAGCCTCACAGGGAGCTAACACCTTCAATACCTTAGCTGGGCAGACATGACACCAATTGTTAAAGTTCACTAATGTAACTTTGAGAAAAGATTTTGCGACTTACATATGGAAGAACTGAAACCAACATGGTCATTCTAAAAGATGAGAGACTTAACAAACAATCTGGGTCTTTTTCAATTTATAATTTCAGTTACATCACACTGTAAACTTTTGTTATAAATTCTGTGTCTTACAATCTTATTCTCCACAATCACCTGACCTGCTGTACTTTTTCAGCACCACACCCGATCCTGATCTCCAGCATCTGCAGTCCTTGCTTTCTCCATGGAGATGACATGTATGGGAGGGACACTGGGATGGAAGCAAGCAGTTAAATGATATTCAAAAGACATGACTTTAGAGAGGTCTTGCACTGCACAATGCTCAGTGACCTTAGACACAGTGTGCACACAACTTTCACTCGTTAAACAACAACTCTCTGGAACACCCATACCACACAAGCCTGTTCTGATAACAACATGGGATTTGCACATGACTCAAACATATTTCACAGTCTAATGTCTCTTTAGGACAGGTGAAAAAACCCAGGCAGCTGCAAACATGGTTACCAAAGTGGGAGAAATTAAAACAGGAGCTCAAGGGGCTAAGATTAATTGAATGCAGAGATCTCTGAGAATCCACAGGCTGGGGGAAATTGACAGATAATCCCTTGGTCAAACTGAACCTGGATAAAAAGAGACATTTAATCTTATACCCACCAGGAATGAAACACAAGAAAATCACATTCAAAATGGGAACAACAATTTATACAGCATGAGGTTGCTGATTGGTTGGATAATGGTTGGCATGGAGATGCAGAAGGAATAGCTAACTTTCATTCCTTGTTAACCAAAATACAGAGGCAAGAGAGGATGATGTGATTTTTAGATTTTAGATTCTCTACAGTGTGGAAACAAGCCCTTCGGCCCAACAAGTCCACAATGATCCTCTGAAGAGTAACCCGCCCAGTCCCAATTCCCTCTGACTAATGTACTATGGGTAATTTAGCATGGCCAATTCACCTAACCTGCACATTTTTGGATTGTGGGAGAAAACCAGAGCACCCGGAGGAAATCCACGCAGTCACCCAAGGCTGGAATTGAACCTGAGTCCCTGGCGCTGTGAGGCAGCAGTGCTAACCACTGAGCCACCATACCACCCTAATTTGAAACAAGGGAGCCAGTGTTGGTCACTGAGCATGTGGTGAGGAGTTGGAGAAGACTTGGTATAAGTTTGGGAATGAACAGCAGAGTATTGGGTGGCTGCATGAGGGTGGAACTTTTATTCTTAGTTCACTCATGGGATATGAACATCACTGGCTGGCCCATCCCACTCACCCTTAACAAGTTGATAACTCGGTGGCAAGTAGAATTTGGGAGTCGGGACACAGTTTTGAAATTTGGCATTCTTGCAGTGGTCCTGATGACTGCAAGACGAAAAGCCTCATTTTTACCACAATGCACATGTCCTATACTAGCAAACAACTATTTAAACGCATTAAACGGATATCACTGCATGAAAACATGGACTCAAGACACAAGAGTCAATTTTAGCCGGAGCTCTGTCTTTATTTCAAAGTCACCATTTTGCTCACCTCTAGAACTTTTAAGGACATCTATTGTGTCAAATGCCTGCAATTTATTACAACAACCTGCACACAGACACTACAAGCTTACACGACTAGCTTTTGTGCCTGTAGTTTTTAAACTTTTTCAAAAATTATTTTTCAAGCTAGTGCTTTAGCCATGTGGAAAACAAACACAGAGAAAAGCCACACAGGAGCTGAACGCAGACACTGATCACAAGGGGAGTGGGTGTGGTTGGCACCCACTGCAGTTGTCTGACTGTACAGTGAACAAGACAATAACGTCCAACAAAACCAAGCTCATAATCTTTAACATAGAAAGCCTGGGAGGGTGCAGGGGGGAAGCAGAGGGTAAATAAACAACAAGTTACTATTTAAAGGGGCATTTGCAATCGGAGGGGAATACAAAGGGCTTAGGAGAAAACCCAAGAATAGTCTCAAATCATTCCTGTTAGCAGTATGCCACCATGACACCAAATGGAGCCCAGGCTGTAGTCACAAGCTTTGCTCAGTTACACAGGGAACTGCACCAAACAAAGGGGCAGGAATAGGCAGGCCACTGATGTAGCTCATTCACACAGATATATATCTCTAAATGTTGAGATGGGTTTGCAATCTGCCACGTTCCTAATAGCTGCCCAACTCCTAATGCTGAGTAAATTATAATGTGTTAACTTGTTGGGGCTTCTATTTTTATACGTGTAATGACAGATAATAACTCAGATCTTGAAATGCATTAGTGACATTTCCAGTTGCTATTTTGCAGCAGACAGATCTTCATTAACAGAATAAGATTGGTGGCCAATTAATCTGTCATTTCCATTGATGTGGTCAGAGGCAGGAGGGGGTCAGAAACACCTGAACTGCTGAGTATTGTCAAAGGGCCCCTTAATAACCTCCATGGGAACAGACAGGACCCACGCCTCTTCACAATGGTGAACTTACTTTGGATTCTGCACTGCAATGTCATTGTAGGTTGCAAGGTCATATGGAACTCAGGGGCCAAGCGAGAATAGTTGGGTAAAGTTGCCACAGTCTTACCAGACCATAGGGCTGCTCTCTCCTTAGAAAGAGAGAGAGAGGGAGAGACGACTGGTGGTGGTTTAACCTGAGGATCACAGTGCCTCAGGCAAAGGGGAAAGGTTGGGAAAGAGAGTCCTCAGCCAGTGCATTGCAAACCAACCATCCAACCAAGTGAGCTAACAGACCTCCAGGTGGAGAACATGCAGAAAAGCCAGAAAAATATCTTTACCTATATAATAATGCCTAATTGTATAACTAAAAACAAAAAGGCTGTTTGTTTAACCTTAAAATAAAACAAATGCTGGAGATACTCAGCAGATCTGGCAGTGTCAGTAGAAAGAGAAACAATGAATATTCTAAGGTCCACAAACTTTTCTGAGGAAGGGTCATTGTTCCGAAATATTAACTCTTGTTTCTCTCACTGCAGATGGTCTGACCCGTAGAGTATTTCCATCACATTTTGTTTTTATTTCAGGTTTCCAGCTCCTGTGCATCTGCCGTATTTTGCTTATATCCTCTTTTCTATCCATTGGTTCGATACTGGAATGGCGTGGGTTAGTTTGGAAGTACAGGGTGGCATGGGAGGTAAAAGAAAACTCTGGCACTGCCCCTTTAAATCCAGGGAAGACATGAACGACTTTGGTTAACACAGGGAACTTGGGAATGTAACACGGTGCATTTAGTACCGCTGGGTAAAACATGAATATTCCAAAGTAATGAAATCAATTACAGTGTGAGAGCATCAAACACTGAGTCAGGCATGCACTATAGAGACACAATTGTACAAGGAAACGGGCTCTCTGTGGCTGGGTTTCTTTTAAGGCTGTGACTCAGCCAAATTGACGACCTCTTGAATCGGAGAGAGAAAAAAAATGACGTAATAAATTAATGGCTCAAGTTGCGGTTTTAACAGGAAACCTCCATGGTCTGAGGTTGGCCCTGGACTGCGTCACTGTTCCCCATGGCGTCGGCCTGGCTGCTGGCAGGTGGTTGGTTACGGGCAGTCTCTCCGGATCCCACGCTGGAGGTCGAGGTGGTGCGAGCCCGGCTTAGCCTGGTCATGCTGACAGCTGGCACTAGGGTGGGCAGAAGGGGAGGGGAGGGTGGGGGAAGAGATGGGAAGGAAAAAAAACGCACGTACACACACATACACACACAAATACAAAGAAAGTGATTAGAAGGAAAACGTACTTAGTTCTTTTAATGGGTTTTGCTTACAAGCCTGCTGGATTATTGTTTCCTGGGGAGAATGTCCGGAGTGGGTACCATTAAAAAAAAATCAAACTATTCACTGGGTTGGAAAATGTGAGCAAAACCTCCAGAGATGGATCTGTCATGCTGCATCTCTGTTCTGAAACTAAATTGCTCTATTAATTGGAAGTACATCGCGTTCCTCCATTACATTCCACCAGCCTAACTTTCCTCTGTGGCTTTGGCACATTGGAAAACACTCCGAAAAATATGTGCCTTTTTGCAATGTTGCCCTCTCACTCTAATTCGACTGGGACAGCTGATCTGGTCAGCTGCTTGGTGTAAAACTGATTCTTGTTTTATTGTTGGAGTGTTAACCCTTTTTTCCCCAATTCAATCCATTCCTTACCCCCAATATGCATCCACAATGCACTTCCCAGTTGGTTTACTCAATGTCAATCACCAATTGGAATTGTGCCTCATTTATCCCTCCTCCAGGTCATAGACCTCAGGATCAATGGACAGCGTCCAGCTCCACTCAGGAGCTGACTGACCTAGCTTGGAGAACAACTGCGGATTTTCTTGACCTGTGAAGCTCAGTATCAAAATGCATGGAGCTATTAACAAACTTAATGGCTTGAATAAAATAATTTCTAAATGTGTTCCAAGCTCTCCATTGTCTCGCCCCCTTCCATCTCTGCAACCACGTTCCAACACTTTGGTTTCTCAACTCTGTCTCCCCCACTGACTTCGCCTCACTGTTGGTGGCTTTGTCTTCAACTATCTAGACTCCAAACTCTCGGAATGTTCTCAGCCTATGGTTGTATCCTTTACAATGCTGTGTAACAGCTAATTTATTGTCCAAACCTTTGGTTGGGAGTCCTAAATGGATTTCGTTTGGGGTCAAGAGTTGGGGTGTTGATCCTTTTGGTTCTTGTTTGACAGTTCCCTTAAACACATTGATATGTTTTACTAGGTTAGAAATGCCTGGCAGATTAATTTAATTTGTTGATAATTTTAAACTTCTGCTGCAGATATTGGTGAAGAATTCTACATAAGTGGATTTACCTCATCTTCCACTTCACAGACTTTTCCAATGTTTGCCACTTTCATACTGTTACAATGTGTGGTTCTTTCTACCCATAGCCCTTCTGAGCTACAGCACTGACAGCCAACAGTGGCCTGGCTCAACTAACTTTGAAACAGACTGTGGATCAAACAGCCCAATACTCCATGGGCAGAATCTCCACTTTCGGCTGTTTCTAAAAAAAAAATACATACACATCATTTTGACCATCTCACTATGAACACGGGTTTCTCCAGGAAACTTCCACTAGTAAACTTGCAAGGTCTGCATGGCATTTCAATGAAGAGATCTCAACGCTACTGCACACCGAAAGCCCCACTGCATCATTGGACGGACTCTGCCTGCAATCTGTTCCTGTTGCTTTGGACAGCGCAGGTCCTAATGATGCAAGGCTTCAACAAAGGATAGCAACCTTGCAATGAGTGTCAGGGTTGGGCAAACAGACCAGAATGACACCTCGGGCTGTGAGGGAAGGAGGGGCTGCACTAAACGGTGCCTCCTGAAAAGGTTATGCTTTTGCCTCCAGCTATTCGCATCGCAACAAATTTCTCATGGTCACATGGGCTGTCTGGATCTGAAACACTTTGCTCCTCATTTTCCCACCTTCTTGTTGCTTCGTTCCTCCTCCCATTCCTTACACTCTCTCACAAGGTGCATCCGAACAAGCGTCCAAAGGGCTGCATGTCAACAGCATGGCTCTGGTTTAACCTCACTTGATGATGGGGAAAGAGGGAGGGGCAAGTTGGTTTAATACAATATGTATCTAGCTGACAGACTGAAAAAAAAATTGCCTTTAAATCGTCAGATTCTTCCAAAGTGCTTTATTTTTGTTGAGAATGCTAATGCAGCAGCCAGTGTGTCCACGGTAAAAGGGCATACACAGTGATGTAGATGTCTAGACACTCAGTTTGGTGGTGGTTAGTTAGTTAGTAAATGTTTACCAGGACGCTAAGTGGACTCCACTGCTGTTCTTCCATTGGTGTTAGACCTTGTTTTACAACAACTAACTGAAGAGCAGATGGGTCTTCAGTTTCACATCTTGTTCTGAACTGAATGCTATCAACATTTACACTCACTCGTCCAAGGTAGTTTAGAACATTCTCCTTCAAGGCCTGTCATGGTTCCCTCCAGCCCTGCACAAACCCCAATGTGGCAGGGGAGGTCACCAGTGAAATGCTTGGAAAGGTAATGGTCTGTTTGCACACACGAGCCCCAAATTCATTCATGTGCAGGAAGCATCCTGGATTGAGGTGGGAGAAAGAGAGTGGAGGTTTGCAAGATACCCGACACAAATCACACACGCACATACAAAAATCAGGAAGCGTGTCACAATGTCATTGCAGTGAAAAGATAACGGTGCCATGCAAGAGGAACCACGCTCAAACAAACCAACTAAACATGGTGGTGGGATAGAATTCACATCAGTCAACCTGGCTTGAAACTGGAAAGTGTCCGAACTTTTAGGTTTCAAGGATGGTTAATCCATGCTCAACCTTCGCAATCCCATTATATCGCAACATGGTCACACTCCTTCCTTCATCCAGCCCTCCAGGGTCCTGCAAGGAAGCTGTGGGAGGTCCGTCTTTTAAAGATTGCTTACTTACCAAAGATTGAGTGTTAGAGTCCCAGAGTCATCGCAAAGTGTCTTATATCTACCAACTGCTTTGACTTTCTCATAGCAGGACACCCATTCACCTGAGATTCTCTACATCATACCAGGCCATTGTCCTCATTGGCCAAGTTTTTGGTTACCTCCTAACATTGGCTCCATCTCTTCGCTGATGGGTTTCTATGAAATGGCTGGTGTTTATATTCTGTTAAAGGAGGTTCGTTAACATATCAAACCGTGCGAACAGGCTGCCTTTGGAAACATGCTGTGTCCTGACTTGATTTCCAAGCCAGACGGGTTTTCTGGAGACTTTGGGGAAAAAGTTGCTGAACTGAATCCAAATGTCCCAGGATGCAGTGGGAGGAGCCACCAAAATAAAAACCCAGCCAAAAATATTCACCAGCAAACTGAGCCAATCCTTCAGTTAAACACTTCGCAAATAAGCGGTGCGTGAAAGTCTACTCTTGATGATTCAAAGTCAGCGGTTATGTTAAGAAATAGTTGTTTTGGATCCAGCTAGTCCACAAAGCCAAAATGGGAATTAAGTTATCTGATATGTTGAATTAGCCAACTTTGAATTAAGAGGGGTAGACTGTCTCAATGTGCTAATTTGTGTGCACGCTCTGAATAGTCTTGTCACCACTAAAGGATAGAAAAAAATCTGTAAGCATTAACACAAAAGGAGAGAGGGTGAGACCAATGCATATGGGAAACATTGAATGCACATAGAGCTACCTGTTTCACTGTGCAGGTGGCTGAGCTGGACGGAAGGGACTGTAAAGCAGGTGGGATGACACACAGGAAAAGAACCAGGTTATTATTGGTTATACAACGGACATTACACACAATACTTAACAGCAGACAGCTGGGAGTATGTTGCAAAGGCTGTAACACACAGAGATGGGGTGAGGGGGAGTTGCTGATTTCTATATAGAGTGTTCGGTAGTCAGTTCGAAAACAAAGGTGCACGCATGCTCTCGAAATTGCTGGGCATGCACAACACCCACCCACGATGCACCTCCTACAATCTGTAGTGAAGTCAGTTTCCAGTCCTCTCCTTTGCACACCAGTGCCCACGCTGTTTCAGTGGCTGGACACTGGGTCTTTTGCTAAGGTCAGTGCGTTTCTTCCACTTAAAGGCCCTCTCACCCGCCCACGTTTGCTGTCACAGTCTCACTCACTGCAACACAAAGATAGGGCAGGGGGACCTTTGCAAATCGAACGAGGGGAGATCAGATGGAAGCCAAAACGCAGTTGCTCAAACAACCAGGAGGACAGTGGGGGAAGAAGGGGCTCTACTGAAAACTAAAACCAGATATATCTGCCTTTGGCTTCATGCTTACATACTCCCATGTCATTATATAGAGAATACGGAAATCAGAGTGTGTAACAGTGGTTCAAACGTTATCATATACAATAAAGCACAGGTAAAGCTTGACTGGCTTAAACACTGAGAATACCTGTACACATCAGTGAATCTCAGATAACAATACCGTCATCATAAATAGGGAGAGATCTCTGTGCTATCTCTGAAGCAGGTGTGAACAACATGAATTCTTGCTGCATGTTTTAACAGAGAGGACTATTACGTACAGCATGTTAAGAATAGGCAGCTGACAAAAAGTTCTGATGAAAGGTTATCAACCTAAAAGGTTAACTTTGCTTCTCTCTCCATGGACGTGTTGAGTATTCTCAGCATTTTCTGTTCTCATTTCACATACCCAGCATGCACATTTGCTTTTGGAAGAACAGCAAGGGGGACCCTTATTGATACGAGATATTCGTTTGTGGGGTTTTATATCGATGTAAACTCACTCGGTCCATTTTACCAGCCTTCAAATTTTGCCTTTCCTGCAACACTGAACATGGTGCCAAAAGGAAAAACACTTCCATTCTTTAACAAGTAAGGACAAAGATCAGAATAAAGTGTGAAAATATAGAGAAACACACACGCAATAATAGAGCATGGATTGTTCATTTCGTAATCTGATGCTCCTTTTCTTTATCCATTCCTAATTTCCTCATGTTCTCTGCTGAAAGCTCCGAGTTAGCTACAGTTCAATGGACATCAACAGCTCCTTGCTGACTTGCTCAATGACTTTTTGTTCACATGCAACTAAGCCATCGACCAATCGCAGGCATCACAACTAACCCAACCTCCCTCCAGTGCAGTTTTCAAGCTGTGACAAAGGTTGTCTAAGATTATAAAGGTATCTTGGTCAATTGGGTCAATGAGCTGAGGACTAGCAGATGGAGTTTAATTTGGATAAATGCAAGATATTGTATTTTGGTGAAACAAACAATTAATGTTCAGGCCCTGGGTTGTGTTGACGAACAGAGAGACTTAAGGGTTCAGATACATAATTCTGAATCACAGCTGCATCACAGATGGACAGGGGGTAGGCATTTCACACACTTGTCTTCATTCAGAACTTTGAGTATAGGAGTTGGGAGATCATGTTGAGGTTGTACAGGACATTGATGAGGCCTCTCCTGGAGTACTATGTGCACCCTGGTCGGCCTGCTATTGGAAGGATATTACTAAATTAGAGAGGGTTCAGAAAGGATTTAGCACAATGTTGCAGGAATGGAGGGTTTGAGTTAGACAGAAACTGAATAGGCTGGGGCTTTTCTTCCTGGAGCATAGGAGGTGGAGGAATGACTTTACAGAAGGTTTATAAAATCATGAAGATCATGGACAAGGTGAATAGCGAAGGACTTTTCCCTAGGGTGGGATAGTTCAAAACTACGAGGCCTATTTTTAAGGTGAGAGGAGAAAGATTTAAAAGGAACCTGAGGGGCAAATTTTTCCCACAGAGGGTGGTTCATGTGTGGAATGAACTGCCAGAGGAAGTGGTAGATGCAGGTGCAGTTACAACATTTAAAAGACATTTGGACAGGTAGATGAATAGGAGAGGTTTAGAGGGATATGGGCCAAACGCAGGCAAGTGAGACTAGTTTAGTTTGGGAAACTTGGCAGACGTGGACTAGTTGGACTGAAGCATCTGTTTCCACGCTGTACAACTTATTTAGTGAGGTTCGTACAAATGAATGGGAATCCTAAGTGTATTTCTGTCTCCAATCTGGATGACGACTGCACAGAATCTACTTATAATCAGCTGAAACCAACCAAATGGGTTCGAGCTGGGTACTTTCTGGTTTCACAAACTCTCTGTTTCAGGGTCAGTTAGCTCAGTTGGCAGGCTTCCAACGTAGCGTAGCTTCAATTCCAGTACCAGCTGAGGATCCCATGAAAATCCTACCACCTCAACCTCGCTCCTTGCCCGAATATGGAGACCCTCAGTTTAAATTCTCCATCAGTCATCACTCTCTCCAGTGAGACAGCAGCCCTATGGTACTCTGGGACCTTGGCAGTGTTACCTTTACCTTAATACACTGGTGGCTCCATTCCAAAAGTTGCACCAGGGAGCAATTTAAGAATAACTGTATCCCATGAGGGGAGTTCAATAACTGATCCGCAATATATTTATTCAGTTCCCCACTTCCCAGTTTACTTCCAAAGCAGAGTCCACAACACTCCAGCCACTCAATTCTTTACAGCGTTTTGGAGAAATAGGAGTCAGAGCAGAGAGTGAGTCTGAGGAAGGGAAGGGGGATAAACTGAAGGTTGGAGAAGGTGGGTTGGTGGAATAGGACTAAGAAGTTTGGGTGGGGTCAGAGGTATCGATGAGAAGGTGGAATGGGGGAAAGCAGGGAAACTGATGGAGAGTGGCCTGAGCAACAGCTGGAAACTGGAACTGTGTGTGTCAGGGGAAAGGACTAGACTTGGGAAATTGGGATAGGGAGGGAGAGGGAGGGGAGAGAAAGTGGGTCAGTAGAGAGGGAGAAAGAAGATGAGGGGCAGAAAGAGACTGTGGAACTGGGGTTGGGTGAGAGTGTGAGAAAATGGGTTACAAGGTGTGAGAGTGTAGGAAATAAAAAGGATGAAGATGAAGCTTTCTCCTGTATTACACAGCGCTGTAGGAAGTGACACCCTGCTGCGTTCACTTGTTACCATCAAAAAGATTTGTTCTTGTGAGTTACTTTAGTTTTTTCCGACTATCACTCACACCACACCTGCTCATTGCAAAACACAGCCAGAGGGTGCCGTACGTGATAAAGCATTTTTCGAAAGTCTATTATTTCAGAAACACGCACCTTGACCGCCATTACTCATCAGCAATGGTCAAAAACGACATTCTCGGGTTTGTTGCAAGCAGGAGAAGCTCAAATCATGACAAACTGAAGCACGTATGAGAACCCACCACTGACAAGAGTGAAGCAGAGCCCACTGAGGTCCAATCTGAGTAATATGCTGGCACAGACATTGTGGGCTGAGTGGCCTCCTCCAGTGTTGCTTCATTCAACCGTGATGCCGTCCTTCAAAGCACATTCAGCCTCTACTCAGCAAGTAGCTGCTTTTCTACAAACGTGCACTTGCATGAACAAGTAATGACTGAACATTAGCCAGCGTCCTGGAACTGAAGCAGGAGAACACAAGTCCAGGGCAAATGGACTGCCCCCTCAACCACACATACTCAAATGCCTTGGAAGCCACCTGCTACAACTTTGATTAAACCAGTCGGGTGTGCGGGTAACACATGCACAACTGCTCAGTGAAAAACCTGAGAACAAGACCAACGTCAACTGAGATATGAGTGGGCTTGAAGTGAGGGTGTGTGAAGGAGCAAGTGAACAGGATCGACCGTGTCACAAAAAAAACCCCCACAGCTTTACTCTGAAACACAGGTGATTTGGTGGCGGAAAGACAACTTTTGATGGTGCACTACAGCCCATTGTGGATGTCAAAATTCACAGAACAATCAACGACATAATTCTCGACAAGGGCTGGGTGATGGGCTGAGTCTGGTGTGGCACAAAGCAAGACTTTTCACTCCGTGCTAAAGCGACGATTCCAGTAAATTATTTCTGTCTGTGTGTAACTCTCATCATAAGTTTAAACACACCGTATGTGTGCACATGTGTGCCTGTGTGTGTGTGTGTGTGTGAGAGAGAGAGAGAATGCTTAGCATGAAATGGAAGTGAAATTACTCAAGTGATAATGATTTCAATCTTCCATCCTGCATTGTTCATTATTTCGCTTAGAGAGAAAAGAACTGCAGATGCTGGAATCTACTAACCAGTTTCATTCCTCCCATTGACCAATCAGGTCGTACTTTCTGCCTGTCTTTACCTATCCTCACCTCACCACCCTACCCCCCACCCCCTTTATCTGCAGCTCCTCTTACACCCACCCCCAGTCCTGAAGAAGGTTTCCACCTGAAATGTCGACTCCTCCACCTCCTGATGCTGCCGGGCTTGCTGTGTTCTCCCAGTCTCCTGTTTGTCTACCTCGTTCATTATTTTAGCTATCATTCAGATTCGAGCTGATGCTTTACATCTCAGTGAGGGTTTTACCATTTAAGTGACAGCATGATGTTTCTAGTCAACTTGTGGGAACTCTACATACTCGTACACAATAAGAACGTCAAGCACTGGTCTGAACCTCCACTCTGCCCCCTTCTCCCTCAATATCCCCAGGGAACTGGCAGGGCGGGATCTCGATCTGACAATCCTTCTGACCAGTCACCACCTGCGCGGCAAAGTTTGGCTAATTCTTTCAGTGAGTTTCCCACTGATTCTTCCAGTGGTGCCCGGAGACCCCCGGGGTTGAAGGGAGGAAGACTGGCACAGTTAAGGAGGACTCTATCATCTGCACCCACCTCAAGGGAACTATTTGTCACATGACTTGTGGAGGTCTGGTGCCTCATTCTCTTTGACTAACTTAAACCCTCTTCTACGGGTCCTGGCAACTCAAGTAGGTGTTTATCTCTCCAAGCCTGCTCCTCCATTCAATTAAGCAGTTGTTAGTTCACAACTTGAATACGACCGAAGAGAGAAATATTTTGTTGAAGCTTTATGGCAAGTGACATACATTCAGACTCAAGACACCTTCTCTACAAAGTAAATATGTTTAAACTTTGCGCTGGACGTGCAGAGGGGTCTATAGGCTGTTCTTATAAGGACAAACCTACAGTTTCTTATGGCTTTTGCTAGGGCATTAACTCAGCCAATCAGAGTTGACTTGCCGCCCACCCTTTCCTTCTGAGGTATAAATTGTTGTCTTCATTTGAAATTTGGCATTCTTGCATTTTTCCTGATGAGCACAAGACAAAAAGCTTCAACGAAATATCCCCCTTTTCAGCAGTATCCAATCAAATCCGTGTCCCAGCAGCACCTAGCCACCATGTGGTTGTGTGATTCAGAATATCAATTGTAGTTTTCAATTGAACCCCATTTTAAAACAGCCTCTTGGAAAGAGTTAAGTTCCAAGTTTTCAACAGCACTTGTGTGATGGACTGCTTCCTGACATCACCCTGAAAGGCCTTATTCTAACATTAGTTCCTCTCTCTGCCTGATCTCAATGACCTTAAAAACATCAACTAAATGACCCCTTAATTTTCCATAATACATTGGTATGAATGAACAATAATCAACAATAGCAAGGAATTCCAACCCTGTCCGTGTCATAACTTAATCCTCTCACCACCTTATTTAAATGAGTTCATTGACACTTAGAATGTGGGTAAGGGGAACATTTCTAATTGTCAGGATGTGACACCAGGTACTGAGAGGGGGAGGTTTGAATTCCTTGGTACTGTTGAATATTGTTCATTTACAGAGGAACCTTGATTATCCGAAGGACACAGGTGGCGATTATTTAGTTTGGTCAATCAGATTCTGGATAATGGAAGGCCGGATAGCAGTTTTGCTGAGCATTGGGACCTCACGATCTTGTTGGATAATCTGATATTCGAATGCCGGATAATCAAGGTTCCTCTGTATCCTAACGTATTATAGGACATTAAGGGGTCATTTAATTGATGTTTTTAAGATTAAAGTAAATATTACATATTTTCATTCCCAGTTTGTAGTGTGATCTTATACAGAGGCCTTGGTGAATATAGACTGTGCATGTTATATGCTGGGGGGTACTGGGGGAAGATGTTAGGAATGGGGAGTGTCATTGCGGGTGAAATATATGCATTTTTTAACTAAACCTCCTCATCCCTTCCACAAAGTCCTTTACATTAAATGCTTCTCAGAAGTTACACAACAGACAGACGTAATGAATTGGAAATACCTCCCGGTGCTGCAGTTTGCACTTTGCCTAAGGTTCTCTGATCCTTTGTTGGTCAGGCAGTGAAAGAGGGTGGAGGGTTGGAGGGTGCGTGTGCGAGTTTAATCAGGCAGAATAAAAACAAAGCTACATGAGTGTACTCTCTGTCCCATGCAGCAAACTGCAGTCTCGATCAGACCATCAATGGCAAGCATCACACTAGGTTCAGCCCCCGGGTGCTGTGTCTATTCCTATTGCCGAGGCTGACGTTAGGAACATACCATGTCAAAAAGGGGGAAGAGCCTTAGGGTTTCCAGTGGGAAGTCGCTCTCCAGTATTAAAAGCCTCCAGCATAGTATTCCACTTCCCTGGATTAATTACAGGCCTGAATTTAAACCTTAACGAGGGAAATTACCAAATGAACCAATCTTAGGAAGGAGATTTAAATTATTCGTACTTCAAATTTGATCATGTTCGAGAAACTGGACATCGAAAGGATGGCACTTTTATCCCATCAGTCAGAAAGCCGTTTTATGGTATTTTGCATTAAACACCTCCTTCACAATTTACTGCACTTTTAAATGTTTGGGCTCCTTTCTGGACTACGTAGCGTTACTGACTGCAGCTACCTCTCCACTACATTTTCTTTACCAGTGAGTGCCTGCGATACTATTCAGCAATGAGAGGGATCACAGCCAAACCCAGTGTCTACACATCCTATCTCCAGCAGGGTGCGCTAGGTAGCGACTAGAAGCTGGTCAAAACATCCTTTCCTGGACCTGACGCATTTTCAAAGCTCAGTTGGTCTGGGTGTAAGTCCCAGGAGATTTGTGGCTATACATCTCACTGCAATGCAAGTGAACATTTCCCTATATAGTGGGCTAATTTCAAAAGAATTGTGCGCTCTTTGTTGAAATATTGATGAGTAGTCAGAGGAGGCAAGAACAGCTCATTGCCAAGTGAGCTTATTAAATTCGAGAATTGCCCAGGTAAAATACAAACTCAAAGGGTCTTAGACTACAAGCAAGGCAGATACCAAATTTATAGCAGATTCGACAAACTCCTTATCCAGAGGGGATAATTGGAATTGGATTTATATTTGAAACAGAATAAGTTACAGGGATTGGACTTTCAAAAAGGGCTGGCAAAGACTGGCTGGGCCGATTGGCCTCCTCCTAAAAATGAATGGTTTTATCTCACAAAATCAGAAACAAAAGAATGAACAGTGGGGAGATTGCGGCAATGTCACTGAACCAGTCATCCTGGAGACCCAATTAATTATTTCAGAACATGAGCTCAACTCCCATCAAGGAAGCTGGTGAAACATAAATTCAATGAATGAAATCTGGAATTGAAAGTTAATCTCGGTGATGGTGACCAAGACAATCTGTCACTGATGGCTGTAAACTCCATTTGGCTCACTAATGTCCTTCAAGGAAGGAAATCTGCCATCTTTACCTTGCCTGGCCTACGTGTGACTCCAGACCCAATGTTGTTGGGTTTTAACAATTGTCTGAAATGGTGCAGCAAGCCACTCACTTACACATTTGAGGAACTGATAACAAATACTGACTGGCCTCGTCAACAACGCCCACATTCCAATGAATAAAAGGAAGTCTCTTTTTCAGACAGGCTATCATGCATTTTCACAGGTGAGATTTTGCAAAGTGCACAGAATAAAATGGCATGTTATTAAGGTCCCAATTCACCCCACAGACAAGCTGAACTGAAGGGTCTGTTTCCATGTTGTACCTCTCTATGAATCTATGATTCTAAATCAGAACAAATACAAGCATTGGAAAACGTGCTTCAAATCCTGGACTGAGAGTTGAACCGGGAGCAATTATCAATCAGATTTTAGGTCTGAATTGGAAAGCTTTGAAGTTATGAGATGATCAAAGAGCTAACAGTCAACTGGGAGATTATTAAAAACTCAAATTTCTGAGAGTTTCTATTCAATTGATACTGGGTCTTTTATTTTTCCACTCGAAAGGAAACCCCAGGGCTGTTTCCCGAGTAAAACAGAAGCACCGAGTAAGAGACTCCATCCCAGAGCATGCAGACATTCAAGCCCATTGCTACAAGTACTTACAATGACTTGGAAACACTGTAAATGAGACAGGAATGGGGATAGTTAGTTCACACCTCACCCCTGCACAGTTGAAGCTGAGGAGTAACCTAACACTTTAATGCAATACTTACATTATCGGGACTGGATTCTCCCCCTCATTTCGGAATCATAAATACAAATACCTGACAGAGGTTGACATTTAAGAAACTCCCCTCCACTTCCTCAAAGCAAAAAAGCTGTAATAAAAGTGCAGCAAGCTCCAGGACCCCTGGGTCAGACAGGGGTAAAGAGGCCTGTGTACAATATTGGTTTATTATCTCACGGTTCACCATTCAGAATTGACAACACCACACAGAAACACTAAGGGGCTATACAGAAACGTCTGTCGAACACAAATTATAAACTTAAATGAGCCAGCAACAGAAGATATAAAATCACAGAAGGAGAAGGAACATACTTTAGTGCTTTGAACCTGTTCTGACTGTTGCCTTTGCTCTCTACCTGCTAACTTCTTTGCTTATTTTAAAATTAGAATTTGTAAGTCTTTTGTTAACATATGATCTAGCACTAATGGCCATTTGTAGAACAGGGTTCCAAACATCTACTACCCTTTGCATATAGAACAGTTTCCCTTAATTTCACTTTTGAAAAGGGCAGCACGGAGGCTCAGTGGTCAGCACTGCTGCCTCATAAGACCAGGGACCTGGGTTCAATCCCACCCTTGGGTGACTGACTGTGCGGAGTTTGCACGCTCTCCCCAAGTCTGTGTGGGCTTCCTCCCACAGTCCAAAAAATGCTGGTTAGGTGAACTGGCTGTGCTAAATTACACGTAATATGCAGGTTAGGTGGATTAGCCACAGGAAATGCAGGATTACAGGGTGGCACAGTGGTTAGCACTGCTGCCTCACAGCGCCAGAGACCCGACTTCAATATTTGTCTCAGGCGACTGTGTGGAGTTTGCACATTCTCCCCGTGGGTTTCCTCCCACAGTCCAAAAACGCGCAGGTTAGGTGAATTGGCCGTGCTAAGTTGCCTATAGTGTTAGGTGCAGAGGTAAACGTAGGGGAATGGGTCTGGGTGGGTGCACTTCGGCGGGTCAGTGTGGACTTGTTGGGCCGAAGGGCCTGTTTCCACACTGTAAGTAATCTAATCTGATTGCGGGGATTGATAGGAGGGGTTTGTGTGGGCCGAATGGCCTGCTTCCACTCTGTCGGGATTCTATGACCAATTTGTTCTCATTTCTTTTAAAGGCATGTATCTTGTTCTAGACGATGGAAAAACTTTGCATCTGTTTTCATAATATCCTAAAAAAATGAAATCAAAACCATGATTTTGAACCTTCTAAATTCGAGGGAATATAAACCCATTTTGTGTAATTGTTCTTCCTAATTAAACCATTGAAGTGGAGGTCTCACCATGGTAAGCCTACACTGCAGCCCCTACAGGCCTTCCCAAGGTGGGGTACTTAACCCTGCTCAGAGTAGCCCAAGGAACCACTGAGCAGATTGAGAAAAAGGCAACACATAATCTGGGCAGATTGACAGTGTATGGTGCTGTAAGAAACACTGATGGTTATCCCAAGTCTGATTCCATGACCCATCAGGCAGTGCAAAGGAAGTGAATCTCAGGAAATCATGAGCGCCTTACTTTGATGTGAAATAAACACAACGGATATCAAAACACTGGAGGGCCGAAAAATATAATTTTTACAAGGGCAAACCAGAGGGGGTGGGGAAGTGGCGGGAGAAGGGGATGGGTGAGGAGAGGAAGGAAGGGAAGGAAGGAGTGACAGGGAGAGGGGAAAGGGGAGTGGGAGGAGGAGGAGGGAGGAGCAAGGGAGAGGAGAAAGGGGAGAGGAGAAGGAGAGAAGAGGCGGGGGCAGGAAGGGGGGGGGGAAGCAGGGAGGAGGGGAAGGGGAGGAGGATGGGGAGGGGAGGAAGGAGGGAGAGGAGGGAAAGGGTGAAGGGGAGGGGAGAAAGGTAGAGCAGGGGTGGGGGAGGAGGAGAAGGAAGGAAGGGGGACGATGGTAGGGATAGGGGAGGAGAAGGGGATTGGGAGGGGAGGGGGAGGAAGGGTGTAGGAGGGGATGGGAGGAAGGGGGCAGGAGGGGAAGGGGAGGTTGGGAAGGGGAGGATGGGAAGGGGAGAAGAGGAAGGGGAAGGAGGGGAAGGGGGAGGAGGGGAAGGGGAAGAAGGGAAGGAAGGGAAAGGGCGGAGGGGAAGAGGAGTAGGGGAGTGGGAGGAGGGGAAGGGGTAGGGAGAAGAGGGGAAGGAAGGGAAAGGGCAGAGGGGAAGAGGAGGAGGAGAGTGGGAGGAGGGGAAGGGGCAGGGAGAAGAGGGGAAGGAAGGGAAAGGGCAGAGGGGAAGAGGAGGAGGAGAGTGGAGAGTGGGAGGAGGGGAAGGGGCAGGGAGAAGAGGGGAAGGGGAGGAAGAGAAGGAAGGGAAGGGGCAGGGGGAAGGGACAGGAGGGGAAGGGGCAGGGGGAAGTGGGGAAGGGGAGGAAGGGAAGGAAGAGAAGGGGCAGAGGGGAAGAGGAAGAGAGGAAGGGGGGAGGGGAAAATATATGAAGATACAAAACAAACAAAAACTGATGAAGAAATATCTTGAAAATGCTGCAAGGATTTGATAGCCTATAAATAGGATCAAGACGAAACGGGGGCTTCCCACGAAACAGGAGTTCAGGAGAAAGGTCTTTCAGAGGATGGTTAGAGTGGAATATGATACCTGAAGAGTATTGTTGAAATGATAGATTCATTTAAGAAGAACACAGATAAGTATCTGTGAGAGACAAGATTAGAAGGGTCTGCTAGAAAGATTTATTCTGATTTGTGTTCAGAATGAGGGCTGGCCAGACCATCAGGGCTGAATTACTCCATCCTGTAGTGCAAGGTTTAATTCCAAACAAATGCAAATTGAAGTGCTTCAGGACTGAATGTTTTTGTATCCAGAGTTGAAATGGTAATCTGAAAGTTCCACCAGTTACAGGCATATAGCGCTTTCATGAAATCAATTCAATAAATTATGTCAAGCTCACACTGTACAGATCTGCCCTGTGGGGGATGTGAAGCCTTGTCACCCTGAATAAAACTAAAAAGTTACATGTGGACAGTTACTATGGAAACAGCACAGGAGATTCCAAATGGTTCCCGCACAAGGGCACCCTTAGGGCTATAAGGGTCTCAGATGTCCACTGTTAAACCTGCTTCAAAACACTGAAACCCAGGGAAACTGCCCAAACAAATCTACACTTTCCAATTCTCCATTCTGAAGGATGACCCACCCCGCCAGATTCCTGGGTCCGTCCAGTCGGAAATTCCTGCATTAAGTCAAAATGTCTTGTGCAGTAACAAGGATAACAAGCAGCTTTCTCCATCGTTGAACCAACAATAGCTAAATGCAGGCTTGAAAAACAAATCACTGAATATCGCAGCTTTGAGGTTCAGGAGGTTGTACTTACTGTAACCCATTCCCTGCACAAAGTACTTGAAGGCTTCGGTCAGCTTTCCAGGCTAGGGTGCAAACACACACAGACAGACAATCATTAAATCATCATACTTAGTTTTGCCCCCTTCCTCCTTTCCCCTCCTCCCTCCCACCCCCTCTCCCTTCACCCCATCCGCTTTCCAAACAAGGCTCCATCATTGCTTTGACGTGCACTGTGCTAGTCCAGACACAATGTGCCAAATAGCTTCTCCCCCCATCATGAATGATGGTGGTTCGGTGGTTCAGTGGTTAGCACTACTGCCTCACAGCACCAGGGACCCAGGTTCGATTCCAGCCTTGGGGCACGGTCCATGTGAGTTTTCACCTTACTCACGTGTCTGTGTGGGTTTCCTCCCACATCATCAAAGAATGAGGGGAGATCAAATTGAAGTATTCAAGACGATAAAAGGTGTGGTCAAAATAGACATGGAGTGGATTTCCCCGTCTTGTGGGGTATTTTAGGACAAGAGGTCCTAGTCTTAGGATAAGGGGTGGCAAATTTAAAACAGAGTTGAGGAGAAACGACGTCTCCCAAAGGGTTGTGAATCTGTGGAATTTGCGACCCCAAAGTACAGTGGATGCTGGGACAAGTGAGTAAATTTAAGGAGGAGTTAGACATAATGTTAATTGCTAATGGGTTGAAGGGGTATGGGGAGAAGGCAGGAAAATGGGAGTGATGAATGTATCAGCCATGATCAAATGGCGGAGCAGACTTGATGGGCTGAATGGCCTGATTCTGCTCCTTATGAGCTTATGTGCAGGATACATGGATTAGCCATGGTGAATGTAGGGTCATGGGGTTATAGGGTAGGGTGCTGGTACTAGCTGGGATGCTGTTTGGAGGGTCGGTGCAGACTCGATGGACCAAATGGCCTCTTTGCATTATGAAGGGATTCGATGAATTGATGATGATTGGAGCCAGTAGTAAAGCATGGCTCCCCGACAGCATCTCCTCGGGGAAGGAGGCAGGCAAGGAGCACTGGCTGGAAAACAGTCAGGAAAACAAGAAGCTATTAGTTTGATAAAGAATCGTGGAGCAACATCACTTCTAGCTGTTTAGCATTAAGTGCAGTCTGCTCATTTCAGTGTGTGGGACCTGACACCCCCTCTAAGCCATGCAACACGCTGCTTGCAGAACCAAGTGTTCACTTGCAAGTTGCCCCTTTCAGTTACCTTATGCACATGTGGCCAAGCAAATAAATTCAGCCTGTGCTCAAACAAAATTCCCATGCATTACAAATTAAGAGACTGTGGTCAGTCCTTTAGAGATTTTTCACAGTATTTTGCGATGGGAGTTTGAGAGACCTTGCACAATTCTATATGGGTGGTGTACAATCTCACAAACACAACATGAGATTAGCTGGGCCATCACTGGCATGAAGGTACAGCAAGAACAGATACCTGTCAATCTTAATTCTCAGAACACGCAGGTAGTTTTGGATTGGTCAGGTTGTTGCCATAGAGATACAGCAGTACTTGGTTGGCTCCCTACGTACTTGACTGAAAAAAGGTACAATACTAGAAAGCTATACACATATACACACAGGACTCCTACTTTAAGGGGGCAAAAGGAATTTGTACATGCATTGCACCTTGTTAAAAATAAAGCCAAACTCTGCTGCATCCCCATGGCAAACAGGTGACTGAGGTGTCAGTGGGGGAGCACTTTGGGGCCAGCGACCATAATTCTATTTGTTTTAAAATACTAATGGAAAAGGATAGACCAGATCTAAAAGTTGAAGTTCTAAACTGGAGAAAGGCCAATTTTGACGGTATTCGGCAAGAACTTTCGAAAGCCAATTGGAGGCAGATGTTCGCAGGTAAAAGGGATGGCTGGAAAATGGGAAGCCTTCAGAAATGAGATAACAAGAATCCAGAGAAAGTATATTCCTGTCAGGGTGAAAGGGAAGGCTGGTAGGTATAGGGAATGTTGGATGACTAAAGAAATTGAGGGTTTGGTTAAGAAAAAGAAGGAAGCATATGTCAGGTATAGACAGGATAGATCGAGTGAACCCTTAGAAGAGTATAAAAGAAGTAGGAGTATATTTAAGAGGGAAATCTGAAGGGCAAAATGGGGACATGAGATAGCTTTGGCAAAGGAGAATCCAAAGGGTTTTTACAAATATATTAAGGACAAAAGGGTAACTAGGGAGAGAATAGGGCCCCTCAAAGATCTGCAAGATGGCCTTTGTGTGGAGCCACAGAAAATGGGGGAGATACTAAATTAGTATTTTGCATCAGCATTTACTGTGGAAAAGGATATGGAAGATATAGACTGTAGGGAAATAGATGGTGACATCTTGCAATAGGTGGGCGGCACGGTAGCACAGTGGTTGCACTGCTGCCTCACAGCGCCGGAGACCCGGGTTCAATTCCCCCCTCAGGCGACTGACTGTGTGGAGTTTGCACGTTCTTCCCGTGTCTGCGTGGGTTTCCTCCCACAGTCCAAAGATGTGCAGGTCAGGTGAATTGGCCATGCTAAATTGCCTGTATGTTAGGTAAGGGGTAAATGTAGGGGTATGTGTGGGTTGTGCTTCGGCGGGTCGGTGTGGACTTGTTGGGCCGAAGGGCCTGTTTCCACACTGTAATGTAATCTAATCTAATCTAAAATGTCCATATTACAGAGGAGGAAGTGCTGGATGTCTCGAAACGGTTAAAGGTGGATAAATCCCCAGGACCTGATCAGGTGTACCTGAGAACTCTGTGGGAAGCGAGAGAAGTGATTGCTTGGCCTCTTGCTGAGATCTTTGTATCATCGATAGTCACAGGTGAGGTGCCGGAAGACTGGAGGTTGGCTAATGTGGTGCCACTGTTTAAGAAGGGTGGTAAAGATAAGCCAGGGAACTATAGACTGGTGAGCCTGACCTCAGTGGTGGGCAAGTTGTTGGAGGGAATCCTGAGGGACAGGATGTACTTGTATTTCGAAAGGCAAGGACTGATTCGGGATAGTCAACATGGCTTTGTGCATGGGAAATCATGTCTCACAAACTTGATTGAGTTTTTTGAAGAAGTAACAAAGACGATTGATGAGGGCAGAGGGGTAGATATGATCTATATGGACTTCAGTAAGGCGTTCGACAAGGTTCCCCATGGGAGACTGATTAGCAAGGTTAGATCTCACGGAATACAGGAAGTACCAGTCATTTGGATACAGAACTGGCTCAAAGGTAGAAGACAGAGGGTGGTGGTGGAGAGTTGTTTTTCAGACTGGAGGCCTGTGACCAGTGGAGTGCCACAAGGATCGGTGCTGGGCCCTCTACTTTTTGTCATTTACATTAATGATTTGGATGTGAGCATAAGAGGTATAGTTAGTAAGTTTGCAGATGACACCAAAATTGGAGGTGTAGTGGACAGCGAAGAGGGTTATCTCAGATGACAACAGGATCTGGACCAGATGGGCCAATGGGCTGAGAAGTGGCAGATGGAGTTTAATTCAGATAAATGCGAGGTGCTGCATTTTGGGAAAGCAAATCTTAGCAGGACTTACACACTTAATGGTAAGGTCCTAGGGAGTGTTGCTGAAGAAAGAGACCTTGGAGTGCAGGTTCATAGCTCCTTGAAAGTGGAGCCACAGGTAGATAGGATAGTGAAGAAGGCGTTTGGTATGCTTTCCTTTATTGGTCAGAGTATTGAGCACAGGAGTTGGGAGGTCATGTTGCGGCTGTACAGGACATTGGTTAGGCCACTGTTGGAATATTGCGTGCAATTCTGGTCTCCTTCCTATCGGAAAGATGTTGTGAAACTTGAAAGGGTTCAGAAAAGATTTACAAGGATGTTGCCAGGGTTGGAGGATTTGAGCTACAGGGAGAGGCTGAACAGGCTGGGGCTGTTTTCCCTGGAGCGTTGGAGGCTGATGGGTGACCTTATAGAGGTTTACAAAATTATGAGGGGCATGGTTGGATAAATAGACAAAGTCTTTTCCCTGGGGTCGGGGAGTCCAGAACTAGAGGGCATAGGTTTAAGGTGAGAGGGGAAAGATATAAAAGAGACCTAAAGAGCAGCTTTTTCACACAGAGGGTGGTACGTTTATGGAATGAGCTGGCAGAGGAAGTGGTGGAGGCTGGTACAATTGCAACATTTAAGAGGCATTTGGATGGGTATATGAATAGGAAGGGTTTGGAGGGATACGGGCCGGGTGCTGGCAGGTGGGACTAGATTGAGTTGGGATATCTGGTCGGCATGGACAGGTTGGACCAAAGGGTCTGTTACCATGCTGTACATCTCTATGACTCTAAACCCCTGATCAATCAGAATCTTGCCTGCCTGGTCTGAGAATTAAGATTGACAGTTAACTGTTCTTGCAGTATCTCCACGTCAATGATAGTGCAGCCAATCAGCATCTTCTTCTCATGATATATAAAATGGCCTCCCTTCTCAACTCTGTCTCTTGCATTCGAGTTCTGATGAGTGCAAGATTAAAAGCTTCAACTCTTTGCTTCCTTTTAGCCACGTGTATGTTGTGTAAGAAAGTATGCTGGCTTGCAGGCAGCTCCTTACTGGAAAGGAGAGACAACTGAAAAGGTAGGTAACCCTTCAGCATTCCGCACCCTTGCTCCGAGCCCTTTGCAGAGCTCTACCTCTGGGCAACTACAAGCAATCAGACCTTCTTTCTATGAAAGAGCACCAGTGGAGAAAACTTTCTCCCCATGGCCCCACTCCAAACCAAACATGGACCAATAAGCAACCAAGTTTTCAGAAGAGTTCTCTATGTAATGGCAAGTGAAACCATATTTTGGTCACAATGCCTTTTCTAAAAAAGGATTCACATTCTCTCACAAACTTCAACCCTATGTGGATATTCACCAGGGAGACGTTTTTGTTCTGATCTGGTTTCTTTCCCCCTCTTTCCTTCTGTTCCTTTGAGCATTCCTCACTCAGATTTAAGGTGTCTGCCAATCTGAGTCCACCCACAGGAGATCAAAGGACAGGACCCAGCCTGCAATGTTGCCCACTAAGAGGAACCCATCAGTTGTCTCATGAGACAAGATGTGTCTATATTTTATCAATCTCATTAATATATCCCTAATTATCAATCACATGAGGGAAATCACATGAGATAGAACTGCATTCATCAGCTACAACCACACCAGTTAAAAGCTAAGCAAAACAAATTGATTGGAAAAGAAGAAATTAAAAGAAAAATCAACAGTTGTTTGAGAGATTAAATATTGCTTTCAATAAAGGACAGTACTTATCAAGCTGCACTGATTTGCGTTTAATATCTCGAACGGACTCACTCTCAAACATTGAGGTATAACTGCTGAAATGTTAGCTCAGCTGGTTAGTAATGTGAACAGCATGGTTCAATTCCCACACCAGCTGAGGTTCCCATCAAGGATTCGCCTTCTTAATCTCTTTCCCCTCTCCTGAGGTGCAGAGACCCTCAGGTTCAACCACTACCAGTTTTCTCTGTCCAATGAGAGACCGCCCTGTGGTCCAGTAGGATAATGGTGACTTTACTTGTACCTTTTATTCCTGTTCAACAGTGGGGTGAGAAACAGAAGTACCAGAACCTACAAACAAAATCCAGATGTCCATCCCAAATGGGCCGCGATCAGAAATGTTCACCCCAGGCAGCTTAGAATCTGATTTCAACAAACAGTGAACAAGCCCAGAGAAGGTAAGCAAGAGGCAGAATTAACTCTACTTACTTGAACAACCTGTGGAAGTCCTCCACAATCTGCCATCTGTCAAGGAAGAAACCATACATTACTGAAAAAGTCCAACCTGATTCTAGTCTTTCCAGCAGATCAAAAGCAAGACATGACAAGTATTTGAACTGTTGCTGTATATTACTGTCCCATCTCTTAATGATCAAGAACATTCCAGTCACTTGGCAATTCAACAATCCTACTGCAGGATGTAAAGAAATGTAAAGGGAGCACCCAGGACGATAGGCAAACCGTGTTATTTCACCTACTATGATTATTAATCTGGATTAGGTAAGTATTTGATTGACTATGCAGATAAGAAGAGCTTGAAAAACTGAGGCAGATGGGAAAATCCCCCGTGACTGAAATCTTGTCTGACGTACAGGAAGCTTGGTGGAGGCCCATCCCCACAGGACATCCCCACAGAAATTCCTCAGGGATGCAAGCCCTGACAATGCTCTCAGCTTGTTCTTCATTGGTGTTTCCGTGCCATTAAGTCAGAGACGGGGATATTCGCTAAGTGAACTTACACAGTAGGACTGAATACTGATCAGGCAAAATCAAACTTATTGTTGCCTGGTGGAAATGTTCTCATCAGAGGAAGATCTTGATGAATTTGCTTATTTTCAATTATTCTACATTTGTGTAATGCTCTAATACACTGAACACACGCAGAAGAAAGCCCTGCAGGACTTGAGGGAAATCTCACCTTCAGCAGTGTTGTGTTGGTTGGATTTAGTCTGGAATTGCACTCCACCTGAAGTGAAATGGAAAAAGCAGGACAGGATTAGCAACAGCAACCTGTAGTTGCATCTGAGACATCACAATTGCAGATCACAGGGGATTGCAATACGGTCTCCATTAAGGATATATATAGTCTATATATAATCGATGAACACCACTTATAGTGCACCGTTTGTTAGTGACTGGAATACTTACTGCTCCAAACCCTATACTGCCTGTCATTATAGGTGCTCTGCCATTGTGGAAGTGAAACTTACAAAGCTTCAAATCATTATAATAGCAAGTGTGTCAGAAGCATCACCTCATCATATGCACTTTCTTCAAATGCACATCTAGTTCTGCTGTTACCATTTATTGATTTTTTAATTACCTATACTACATATTCAGTTCTATCCTCCAACCTATTCTAGCACTCTCCTTTTGTTATATTTCTTCCTCAACTGTAAGTGCTTTAAAAAAACAAAGTTAGATGGTGGCAGAGTGGTAACATCACTGGGCTACTGACCTGGGGCACATTGGAGTCAATGGTTCATAATCCCACTGTAACTGGTGGAATATAAATTCCATATAATAAATATAGAATTGAAAGCTAATCTCTGTGATGATGACAATGATACTCACCAATAACAGCTGGAAAAAAACCCTTCTGGTTCACTAATGCCTCTTGGAGAAGGAAATCTGTCATCTTTACTTGGTCTGGCCAACAGATAACTAGCAATGTGGTCAACTCTTAGCTGCTCAAGGAAATGCTCAGTTCAAGGACAATTAGGGAGAAGGCAACAAATGTTGGATTTGCAAAAGAAAATGACCACATCCCATAAAAGAAAATGTGGAAATATCTTCCTTATGTTGACTCTATCAAGACTGCTTCACTTCATTAGGTTATTTCTTTGCACTTTTCAAAGGAAAAGCACCACAGCCCGTTGAATCTTTCCTGATGTTTATAACTTCACAGTTCTGATTTCATCCTTGCAAATCCTTTTTGCACTTCCTCCAGTGCTTCGACATCCTCTTTATAATGAAACTGGAACTGGGTGGCTCAGTGGTTAGCACTGCTGCCTCACAGCACCAAGGGTCCCAGGTTCAATTCCAGCCTCGGGTGACTGCCTGTGTGGAGTTTGCACATTCTCCCTGTGTTTGCATGAGGTTTCCCCCTGCTGCTCTGGATTCTTCCCACAGTCTAAAGATGTGCAGGTTAGAGTGGATTGGCCATGCTAAATTGCCTATAGTGTCCAGGGATGTGCAGACTAGGTGGGTTAGTCATAATGGGAATGGACCTGGTTGGGATGCTATTCGGAGGGCCAGTTGGGCCAAATGGCCTACGTCCACACTGTTGGGATTCTATGAACTGTTGCAGGAGTTAGGAAGAAACGTTGAGACCAAACTCTGATGGTGCTGCACATTTCATACCCTTCTTCAGAGCTACGGACATGTTAAGCAAGAGATTCTGTCATGTACCAAACTTGAATTTTAAAAAGACACACGTGCGGAATAAAAAGGCCAAAGTACTCGATGCTCTGGGCTTCTTGACAGACATAGGAACAGGAGTAGGTCATTCAGCCCCTTGAGCCTGTTCCACCTTTCAGTGAGATCATGGCTGATCTATGGCCTATCTCCATACACCTGCCCTTGGCCCACATCCCTTTCCTTAACAAAAAAAAACCTATTTCAGATTTAAAATTAAGAACTGATCCAGCATCCACTGCCATTTGTGGAAGTAAGTTCCAAACTTCTCCCAACCTTCGCATGTAGAAGTGCTTCCTAAAATTTCTCCTAAATGGTCTCATCCTAATTCTTAGACCATGCTTCCTAATTCTAGAATCCCTGAACAGCGGAAATAGTTTACCTCTATCTACCCTGTCTCTTCCTGTCAGCGAGCAACACAATGAGTTCAAATAACTTTCCACGTAACATTGGATATAAAGTAAATGTTATCTCATCAGATCAGATAGACCTGCTGGTCTATCACATTGGGAATCTCTTCACAGATTTATTAGAATAGAATGACCTGAAGAATCTGTGAGAGAACTAGGACCATGAAGTTTACGAGGGCAATGTAACCATGGTAACAGAGTGATTAGAGGAGTTTAATATATCTTACTGACTCCACTTTGTTACTCTGATGTCACTTCCCTTGGGCGGCACAGTGGCTCAATGGTTAGCACTGCTGCCTCACAGTGCCAGGGACCTGAGTTCAATCCCACCCTTGGGCGACTGTGTGAAGTTTGCACATTATCCCCGTGTCTGTGTGGGTTTCCTCCGGGTGCTCCAGTTTCCTCCCACAGTCCAGAGATGTGCAGGTTAGGTGGATTAGTATGGGAAATGTGAAGTTACAGGGATAAGGTAGGGGGGATTGGGTCTAGGTGGGATGCTTTTCAGAGAGTCGGTGTGAATGGGCTGAATGGCCTGCTGCCATACTGTAGGTGTTCTGAGATTCTATGTACCTTTGATGTGTAGATCTACTGAGCATATGCATGGAAAGCAGAGTTCCAAGGTGTGGAAGTAGTTAATGATCCATAGCATGCTATTCTCACAGTGGAGCTGCACAGTACGCTGTACCTTATCACACAGACCACATTGTCTAATATGGCATCTCAATAAACCCTTGGCCATGTTACAGTGGCATGTGCATGAGTATTCTGATATTTAAAATAACAAAACAAATTGGAGCAAGGAACAAACTCCCAGGCAGCTAGCTTGCTGAAAATGAAGGGAATAGCAATAAGAAACCCGCAAGATTCTCTGGGTTAATCACATTCAAAACATCAGATCGGAAGAACGAGCAATGAATAAATGAGGCACTGATTCACTCACCACTGCCTCCACTGCAGGAGAGTTATCACCGACAACCAGCAAAGCAGGGCACCTGGGAGAAAAACAGAAGGAATTAGAATTATGTTTTCATGTCATGTGTACCGTCTGTTCTGATATAACACGATAGTTCCCTTTTGGTTCGATCTTGCCTTAGAAGGAAATCGCACAATAGCTGTGTCATTTAAATTAATGGGGCCAGAATTGCATTATAGTCAATACGAGCAAGGAAAGTTTGTGTTCTACACATAATGGTCTAAATTCTTCAATTGCGTTAAAGCCAATTCACGTTGAAGAAACACGCGTTATAACAAATTCTGCTCAAGCACAGCAGTAGATTGAAAAGTTTACAATGTCACCATTCATATTGCCATCTTAGGTACAAAGTCCTAGGAAGAGAGTGAAAAAATAAGGAAACATTGAACATGACAGTCCTTCTCTAGCCATGGGCCTGTACTTGCTTCACCTGGAGTTCCATTGCACTCCTCATGTCATCTTAATGGATCTGAATACTGGAGCCAATACTGGGATGTTAAAATCAAGAGACATTGTAAATTTAGTTGAGACCAAAGACATTTGTGCAAAACACATGGAAAACAAAGAAGTCACTGATACTGGAATAAATATTATGGGAATTTCCCAACTTGAGAGTGAAGAGCAACTGGAATATTATTTCAGAGCTTTGTTAAAACCAAAGCTCTAAGACGTCCATTCAGGAACCTGGGACCATTTAGCCTAAATGGGTCAGAAATCTAATGAGATGCTGAGGTCTTGACTGCCAACAGAGTGTTATCACATAAACATTAACTGGCAACCGTCTGAAATGGAAAACAACGTGCACACACAGCTGTCATTGTGTGTGGCAAGCAGTCTGAGGTGCTACTTTCATAAGCGTTGCCGTTTACTGAGTTTGTGTTTCCTATTGCTTTTCATTTCCTAATGACTCGTATTGTTACAGATGCTCCATAAAGGGAGAATTGAGAGCTGACGCTAATGTTACAGATCCTGTTTTGTCTCAGTTAAAAGAAGTAATAAATTAGACTCCGATAATGCTTTTGATATTACAGAAATGTCCCGACACACGTCAGGCAATGTGCAACATTGTGTTTACAAAGAGGATTCTGGAATATGGAGGGCAAGATGGCCAACTGCTTGAAGCTGGAGGAGGAGGACTGATGCTATCGAAATCAGAACCTTTTGTTTTCTCTTTATTCATTCATGGGATGAGGGCGTTGCTGGCTAGGTCAGCATTTATTGCCCAGCCTGAATTGTCCAGAGGGCAGTTCAAAGTCAACCACATTGTTGTGGGTCTGGAGTCAGATGTAGGTCAGACCAGGTAAAGGATGGCAGATTTCCTTCCCTAAAGGACATTAGTGAATCTGATGGGTTTTTCCGATAATTGACAATGGATTCATGGTCAACATTAGATTCCTAATTTTTTTTAAAAATTGAATTCAAATTCCACCATCTGCTGTGCTGGGATTCGAACCCGGATCACCTGAACATTGTCCGGATTTCTGGGTTGACAGTCCAATGATAATATCATAAGGCCATCATCTCCCTAGCAGGATAATACAAATGAATAGGAGATGATGGTGGAAGAGGCAGAGCATCAAGGACAGAGAAGAAGCATCTTGAATTCAACACAGTGGGGAACAGGGAACCAATTGAGGCAAGTGACGACAGGGGCCTATGAGGAGCAAGGCTCAGTGCTGGACGGGATGCAGGGAGCAGAGACTTGGAACGAATTGGCATTTGTGGATAATAGAGTTCAGGAAGCCAGCAAAGGTCAGGGCTGAGAGAGTGTTGGCATCAAGATGTGGTTGAAGGGCTCAGTAGGTGGCGAGAGTGAGGTCAGAGTTGCACAGAGCTGCAGAGGAGGAATGGACAGCCTATGAGAGATTGTTCAATCCTAAAGTTAAAATTTAACATGACGCAGTCAATCAGATTAACAGTGTTCCTCTTTAACTATACTGGGCAATAATAATAACAAACAATGATTTAAACGATGAACACAGGGCTGAATATGTTTATTTTGGAGCAACCTATTTGTTCATCTTTCCACATACCATCATGGTTTATCTTGAATCTGGGCCTTCTGTCTCAGAGGTAGGGACACTATCAACTGTACTACAAAGCCCTGGAACGGAGTGTTACTTTACAGTCACTTATAAAAGCTAAAACACAAAAAGACAAAATCACAGAAGTCCAACAGAAGCAGGCATTGGATGATTATAGAGATAACACTAATGTACAAGGTTATGGGGAAGAAGGAGATTAGCACGATGCTCATTTGACAAGCTGTTGCAGAGCCCTTGGGCTGAATGGCCTCCTTCTTTGCCATAACACGTGCTTCACACACATCCAATTGTCGTTACAGAGCAGATCTGCCTATCAATTATGTTAGCCTTCTCTCCTGCTGGCCCAGTAGCTTAATCTTTAACCATACAGAGCAGGAAAGCTGCCAAATGGAATCGAAAAACTGGAAAACACCCAAACCTTGGTGTGATAAATTTGATCTGAAACAGTGGCAGAACAGAACCCAAACTTAGGTGGATGATGACAAGAAAATATATATTAAGCAAAGTTAAAAATCACACAACACCAGGTTATAGTCCAACAGGTTTAATTGGAAGCACACTAGCTTTCGGAGCGATTCTCCTTTATCAGATGATAGTCTCCGAAAGCTAGTGCTTCCAGTTAAACCTGTCGGACTATAACCTGGTGTTGCGTGATTTTTAACTTTGTACACCCCAGCCAAACACCAGCATCTCCAAATCATGCATATTAAGCAAAGTTGTGATGCGCCATTTTCTACATTGAGTGGACTCCTGGCCTTAGGCATTATGTGACAAATAACCAATTGAGATGGAACAGATAGTTCTTGGAATAGAATTCCTGACTCTCCCTAGATGGGCTTCAGATTGGTTTCAAAGGTCAGTGCAACATTGAGGGCTGAAAGGGTCTGTACTATGCTGCAATGTTCCATGTTCTATGTTCTGTTCAAAGTGTGGAGGTTACTCTGAGTGGAATCGCAAAATACCACTAAAGTTGCTAAGTTGGCACCTTAATATCATGAACAAAGGACTCTCAAGATTTAATTACACAGCCGAAAAAAAAATCAACAATGGATTGAGAGAGAAACTTGAAGAAAAACAGCATCTTTCATGCTATGACCAGGTTTGCAGTGGGTACCCCTGAAGCTCCAAGTATAATTGACTGGGATAACTTAACCAAGTTTTTTATGACAATTACTACTCCAGCCAGATTCTGAAGGAGCAGCTCAGAAATCAAGCTTTACACGAATTTAGATTTACTTGCAAATATATAGATCCTAACTTTACAACCCATTACCAATGCCAATAAATATCTGTCCACACTTTTTTGATTACGTTAAGCAAATTAACAGCCCCTAAAGGAGCACTAACAGAAGTTGAAACTTTAAAAGGAAACTTGTTGTTATGTCAACAAGTAATTAGCCAATGTTTACTCTCCACTGTACACATTTAATTTCTCTAATTAATAGTTACTCACTGCAGAGTTTTAACAGTAGTTTCATTGACACCAAGAATGGGTCGTTCAATCTCCAGGTCTCGACGACTGTAAAAATGAGCGAGAAGGACATCATTAACACAAAACAAAGAACTGCAGATGCTAGAGAACTGAAATGCACAAAAACAGAAATTACAGCAGGAATTCAGCATACCTGGCAGAAAACACAGGAAATATTTTGAGTACAGTGATGCTTTTTCAGAACCAAGAAGGTCACCAGACTCAAAACATTAACACTGCTTTCTCTCCATAGGTGCTGCCAGACCTGCTGACTTTCTCCAGCAATTTCTGTTCTTGCGCTTTATATAAATTTTTAAATAAACAGATTTTTTTGAAATACATTTAAAATTTCCCACTTCCTGTTATACAGTCATAGAGATGTACAGCACAGAAACAGACCTTTCAGTCAGACTTGACTGTGCAGACCAGATATCCTAACCTAATCTAGTCCCAATTTGCCAGCATTTGGTCTATCTCCCTCCAAACCCTTCCTATTCATATACCCATCCTGATCCCTTTTAAATATTGCCATCATCCCAGCTCCACCATTTCCTCTGGCAGCTCATTCTATTCGCACCCCACCCTCCACATGAAAACGTTGCTCCCTAGGTCCCTGGTAAATCTTTCCCCTTTCACCTTAAACCTATACCCTCTAGTTTTGGACTCCCCTACCTGGGGAAAAGACTTTGACTATTTGACTATGTGACTAAAGGGGTGGCATGGTGGCTCAGTGGTTAGCACTACTACCTCACAGCACCAGTGCCCCAGGTTCGATTCCAGCCTTGGGTAACTATCCTGTGGAGTTTGCACATCCTCCCCGCGTCTGTGTGGGTTTCTACCCACAGTCCAAAGATGTGGAGGTCAGGCAAATTGGCTAAGCTAAATTGCCCATAGTGTTAGGTGCATTAGTCAGAGGGGAATGGGAATGGATGGGTTACTCTTTGGAGGTATATAGAGATGTACAGCATGGAAACAGACCCTTCGGTCCAACCTGTCAATGCCAACCAGATATCCCAACTCAATCTAGTCCCACCTGCCAGCACCCGGCACATATGCCTCCAAAACCTTCCTATTCATATACCCATCCAAATGCCTCTTAAATGTTGCAATTGTACCGGCCTCCACCACTTCCTCTGGCAGCTCATTCCATACATGTACCACCCTCTGCGTGAAAAAGCTGCCCCGTAGGTCTCTTTTATATCTTTCCCCTCTTACCCCAATCCTATGCCCTCCAGTTCTGGACTCCCCGACTATTTACCCTATCCATGCCCCGCATAATTTTGGGTCGGTGTGGATTTGTTGGGCCGAAGGGCCTGTTTCTGCACTGTAGGTGATCTAATCTATTCACCCTATCCATACCCCTCATGATTTTAGAAACCTGTATAACGTCATCTGTCAGCCCATGACACGCCAGAGAAAATAGCCCCAAGTCTATTCAGCCTCTCCTGACAGAACAAACCCGCCAACCCTGAATATTTTCTGAACCCTTTCCAGTTTCATAAACCCTACTCCTGGTTACAATTTTTGGCCATGCTTTCAGTGATGAATTTTATATTGTAATCTGCTAGGTCAACACTTGCTCATTAATTTTGCCATACTAAGTGTCATTACAGTCCCAAGTTTTCACCATTAGGTGGATCTACAGAGCAAGTCTCTGAAGTCCAATTGCATCATCATGTTGCAACGAAAACCAAGTATCCAGAGGACATTGCCTCAGGTTATTTTTCAGGACCAGACAAGAAAGTACCCAATACTTTGGCTCAGTGTTCCCTCAAAATCTTTCCATCCATGTCAGGAATAAATTTTGTGACATGCACCAGCACAGGGATGGATGCTACCAATAAAGACAGAAAACCTGTTTTTTTTTAATTGTTTCATAAGATGTGGGCATTGATGACAAGGCCAGCATCTGTAGCTCAACCTCAACTGTCCTTGAAGAGAGTAGCTTGACAGCAGTTAACTGTCAATCACATGGCAGTTAACTGTCAATCACATGGCAGTTAACTGTCAATCACATGGCAGTTAATTGTCAATCACATGGCAGTTAACTGTCAATCACATGGCAGTTAATTGTCAATCACATGGCAGTTAATTGTCAATCACATGGCAGTTAACTGTCAATCACATGGCAGTTAATTGTCAATCACATGGCTGTTGATCTGAAAGCCAGACCAGTTTAGGATGGCTGATTTCCATCCCTAAATTTCATCAGTCAGCTAGATGGGTTTTAATAACAATTCAGCGTTGATGCTGGAAAAGCACAGCAGGTCAGGCAGCATCTGAGAAGCAGGAAAATCGATGTTTCGATCATAAGTCCTTCATCAGGAATATTATGCCCAAAATGTCGATTCTCCTGCTGCTTGGATGCTGCCTGACCTGCTGGGCTTTTCCAGCACCACACTCTCAACTCTGATCTCCAGTATCTGCAATCTTCACTTCAATAACAATTGATAATAGATTAATGGTCACTATTACCGAGACTGAATTTCACATTTTATATTAAATTCTGCTGGTTACCTGGGGGGAATCAGCATTTGGTAGAAGTCTCCTACACTCCATATAACCTTACCCCACCAACAAAATATTGGCTGCTCTCAATTCTGCAAAGTCAGAAGTCACACGACACCAGGTTACAGTCCAACAGGTTTATTTGAAATCACAAGCTTTCGGAGCACTGCTCCTTTGTCAGGTGAAGTCAATTACTCAGAGGGCAGTTAAGAGTTAATTGCATTGCTGTAGGTCTGGAGTCATATGTAGTTCCAGACTGTTACAAATGGCAATTTCCTTTCCTAAAGGACATTAGTGAAACAGTTGGGTTTATCCACCAATCACCAATCCAATGAATTCATGATCATGATCATTATCATCATTAGACCCTTCATTCCAGATTCTTTTAAATTACATTCAAATTCCACCATTTGCTGTGGTGGGATTCGAACTGGGTTCCCAGAACATTATCTGAGTCGCTGATTAACAATCCAGTGACACATGTAGTTCTTCCATAATGTGACGATTACGTTCTTGTGCAACCCCGCATTGCAGAAAGGAATTGCACTTTAGACTCAGCGCTTAAAGTGTTGGCGATGTAATCACGTTAAAGCCAAAACATGTTTTAAAAGTTTGCACTTTAGAAACAGTGTCCCCAATTTGTCAATTGTGTTATAGCGAATTTGCATTAACCAAGCGCGCATTGTAGCAGAACAACCTGTAATACCATTCAGCTTCCCCCTTAGTGTAGTGTAGGGTGTAATGGGGGAGGAAAAATAATCAGCAGAGGTTGCTCTGTGATCACAAGTAATTCCTGCAGCTGGGAGATGTGAACATGTCATGATGCTACCAGATAACATATTCATGTTTATTAGTTCGAATACAGTTAGATAATATATTCAAGGTGTACTAATCTGGAACGTCTTCTACATAAACTCTGTTGGATATAGACATGAATGAGTAAAAGTGTAATCTTTTCATTAGAAATTATTATTTGTAGCAACAGTCGAATGGAGGCTTGTTATCTGTCAATAATGTATGAAACCTTTGTTCTTGTCATAAAGATTTGAGCTGGACACCATTTTCTTGATTTGTACATGCATGAATAAATGTTTTAAAAAAGGAACCTGAATTTCCTCTGGTCTAAGACAAAATATAGGATTAAACTGACCTTTTCTAGGCAACATTTTAACATTCTTTTTAAAAACAATAGCATTGCTCCAGAGCTAGTTCCAAGGCTAAAAAGAACAACCTTACATAGAAATGTCTCTACCTGTTGTATGAGTTGACAAAGAGATGAAGGTTCTCCTGATTGATGTCCTGGGAAATGTGCAGTCGATAGGTCTGGATCAATTCCAAGTTTGTGTCCAGCTCCTCCTATTGAGACAGCAGTTTAAGGAGATGAAGAAAATAAGGGAAAAAGATTATCCATGGGAAAATGAAACTGCAGTTAGCAAGAATCAACAAGATAGCACTAGGCACTTTCCTACACCAAACTGCTCACTATTGACTGAAATCTCCTGGTGAAGATTATCCCCCGGGAACCATCACTATATCAGATCCCCATAGTATAGCCTGCTGTATACTGCTCAATGACCATGTTTCTTAGGATCCAACAATTACTTCACTTCCAAAGTATGACATCAAGTGTAAAGCCCTTTGACAAGTCCTACCATTATGAAAAGCACTACATATTCAATTTCACATTCACAGAATTTTTTTTCACAGAAAATGACAAAAGATATAGAAACAGAAAGGGTGAGAACATAAGAGACCTAATCAAAATATCTAAAGCAACAGTGAGTAGGTGGAATGTGAAGGCCAATGGTTGGATGGGATATCGCAATTACAGTGACATTGTGATATGTCACAGTCACAGAATCCCTACAGTGTGGAAGCAGACCATTCAGCCCATCAAGTCCACACCAACCCACCTAAGGGCATCCCCCCATTTCCACGGCCAATCCAACTAACGTGCACATCTTTGGACTATGGAAGGAACCAGAGCACCAGAACACACAGAGAATGTGTAAACCCCACCCCTGAGGCTAGAATCGAACCTCGGTCCCTGGCACGGTGAGGCAGCAGTGCTAACCACTGAGCTCTGTCCCACCCCTAGTCAGATGAATCATAATTCTAGTTGTGATGAAATCATCGGCCAGTCCTGCCAGCAGAATATTAAAATCCATTGAGCAAAGCCTACGTTTAACTGAGCTTTCACACAGGTTACTCCAGATCAGCTGAACTTGAAAATAGTCAACATTGGATCAGCTGCTTTGTTAGACAGCCTTTGATACATTGGTGTGAACAGTAGGTGCCTAAAGAGGAAAAGCTTGGATATTTTTCAACTTAAAAGAAAAAGGCAGAAAGATTTGCAGCATTTCCCAATGAAATTCCTAAAACGTTCTTCAGAAGGTGTAATCTGTACAAAGCGTATTCTGGCTGCCTTCAGGGGCAAAAATGACTGGGGAGTGTACATTTACCATACATACTCGAGTAAAGATCAATCTCATGTAAAAGTGACCCCCATTTTTGGCCACAAAAATCTAAGATTTTCCATATATCTTGTGCAACGGTCCACCCTAGTTCTTCACAGATAACAAATCAACATTTGCAAGTCAAGGTATTATACTGTACATCAATGTTACAATGAGGAAATGAGGTTTTTTTGTGCTATTATGTGTTTTGATGTACAATTCACAGCAAGTTTAAGACACATCAGGTCAGAGTCAGGTGACAACCTCCCTTTGTCTGCAGCTCAGTTCCCCTTTCGAATACAGTCACACAGGAGACAGTGAGGTCTGCAGATGCTGGAGATCAGAGTTGAGTGTGTGTTGCTGGAAAAACACAGCAGGTCAGGCAGCATCGGAGAAGCTGGAACATTGACGTTTCTGGCCGGAGCCCTTCATCAGGAATCACCTAGTTGAGGTTTTAAAATTACTTCATCATTTTGTGTAAGAATGCCCCCCTAAGAATGCCCTCTTGCCCTTCAAAAGTGGTATCCATGTAATAGTTGACCCCATAAATCTAACCTTAAAAAATAGTCTAAAATATTCGACTTTTACACAGTATACAGTTTCAGTGAGAAATGCTCTGGTCTTTTTTTGTTTTTTCTCTTAAGTTATAAAGCTGTCCAAAAGAAGACAGACTCAGCATATTCCCATTCAAGACCCTTATACTGTCATTCTTTCTGCAATTATACAGGGCTTTCTTGAGACCACACCTGGAATATTGCCTGCAGTTCTGGTTTCCTTATCTGAGGAATGTTGGTCCTGATGTAAAGGAAATGCAGCAAAAGGTTTAGCAGACCGAGTCCTGAAATAACAGGACTGACTTACGAGGAGAGGCTGACTCAGATAAGATTATTTTCATTCCAGTTCAGAAGAATGAGAATGGAATCTCTTAGAAACAATCGAAAATTCTAAAAGGTCTAGATGCAAGAGGATGTTTAGATTAGATTAGATTCCCTACAGTGTGGAAGCAGGCCCTTCGGCCCAACAAGTCCATACCAACCCTCCGAAGAGTAACCCACCCAGACCCATTTCGTTCTGACCGATATACCAAAGACTACGGGCAATTTAGCACGGCCAATTCACCTGATCTGCACATCTTTTGGATTGTGGGAGGAAACTGAAGCACCTGGAGAAAACCCACGCAGTCCCAGGGAGAATGTGCAAACAGACAGTCACCTGAGGCCAGGATCGAACCTGGGTCCCTGGTGCTGTGAGGCAGCAGTGCTAACCACTGAGCCACCGTGCCACCCCATGTCCCAAAAGAGGTGAAATATCTTCACCCAGAGAGAGTAGTGAGCCTGTGGAATTAGACCATAAGACCATAAGACATAGGAGTGGAAGTAAGGCCATTCGGCCCATCGAGTCCACTCCGCCATTCAATCATGGCTGATGGGCATTTCAACTCCACTTACCCGCATTCTCCCCGTAGCCCTTAATTCCCCGAGACAACAAGAATCTATCAATCTCTGCCTTGAAGACATTTAGCGTCCCGGCCTCCACTGCACTCTGCGGCAATGAATTCCACAGGCCCATCACCCTCTGGCTGAAGAAATGTCTCCGCATTTCTGTTCTGAATTTACCCCCTCTAATTCTAAGGCTGTGTCCACGGGTCCTAGTGTCCTCATCTAACAGAAACAATTTCCTAGCGTCCACCCTTTCCAAGCCATGTATTATCTTGTACGTCTCTATTAAGTCTCCCCTTAATCTTCTAAACTCCAATGAATACAATCCCAAGATCCTCAGCCGTTCCTCATATGTTAGACCTACCATTCCAGGAATCATCTGTGTGAATCTCCACTGGACACGTTCCAGTGCCAGTATGTCCTTCCTGAGGTGTGGGGACCAAAACTGGACACAGTACTCCAAATGGGGCCTAACCAGAGCTTTATAAAGTCTCAGTAGCACAATGGTGCTTTTATATTCCAACCCTCTTGAGATAAGTGACAACATCGCATTCGCTTTCTTAATCACAGACTCAACCTGCATGTTGACCTTTAGAGAATCCTCGACTAGCACTCCCAGATCCCTTTGTACTTTGGTTTTACGAATTTTCTCACCGTTTAGAAAGTAGTCTGCTTTTATTCTTTTTGCCAAAGTGCAAGGCCTCGCATTTGTTCACATTGAATTCCATCAGCCATTTCCTGGACCACTCTCCCAAACTGTCTAGATCCTTCTGCAGCCTCCCCACTTCCTCAGTCCTACCTGCCTGTCCACCTATCTTCGTATCATCGGCAAACTTCACTAGAATGCCTCCAGTCCCTTCATCCAGATCATTAATATATAATGCGAACAGCTGTGGCCCCAACACTGAACCCTGCGGGACACCGCTCGTCACCGGCTGCCATTCTGAAAAAGAACCTTTTATCCCAACTCTCTGCCTTCTGTCAGACAGCCAATCCTCAATCCATCCCAGTAGCTCACCTCGAACACCATGGGCCCTCACCTTACTCAGCAGCCTCCCGTGTGGCACCTTATCAAAGGCCTTTTGGAAGTCTAGATAGACCACATCCACTGGGTTTCCCTGGTCTAACCTGCTTGTCATGTCTTCAAAGAATACCAACAGGTTTGTCAGGCATGACCTCCCCTTAGTAAATCCATGTTGACTTGTTCTAATCAGACTCTGCTCTTCTAAGAATTTAGAAACCTCATCCTTAATGATGGATTCTAGGATTTTACCAACAACCAAGGTTAGGCTAATTGGCCTATAATTTTCCATCTTTTGTCTTGATCCTTTCTTGAACAATGGGGTTATAACTGCGATCTTCCAATCATTCGGGACTTTCTGTGACTCCAGTGACTCTTGAAAGATCTCAACCAATGCCTCCGCTATTTCCTCAGCCACCTCTCTCAGAACTCTAGAATTGCTTCACAGAAAGCGATGGAGGCCAAAATATTGCATGATTTCAAGAAGGAGTAGAATGTGACAACTATGGGCTAAAAAGTTGAAACAGACTATTGAGTTGGAAGGTCAGCCATGATCATACTGAATGGTAGAGCAAGCTCAAAAGGGCTGAATGGCTTATTCCTGCTCCTATTTGTCAGCAGTGAGGTTGTGTGGTTACCACTTCAGGGCCTCCTTGCAGGGTTCCTGTTGATTTGACTTTCACTGGGATACCTGTGCATTTCAGCTTATCAAGATCTTAATTACAGGGCGACCTGAATTATCCAAACAACACAGGCAGGGAGTATTTTGTTCGGATAATCGAATGTTCGGATAACACAGTTTACCCAAGCATCAGGACCTTGAGCTCTTGTTTGGATAATCTGAAATTCGGATGATCGAGGTTCGGATAATCAAGGTTGCCCTGTACAGCATCAGCATTTTACATCATTACTCTTTGACGCATTCCTCAGAACCACTGTACATCCCAGATTGCCAAGATCATGTATGTAGTCTTATTATCGCTCACACTAGCCTTCCCTGAGTATCACACTGGGCACGCCTGTTCACGGAAACAAAGACAAGGTCCTGTGGATAATAGAAATCTAACATAAAAATGGAAAATGCTGGGAACACACAGTGAGTCAGCAGTACTAGTGGAGAAACAGTTTTAAATGTTTCAGATCAATGTTTTTTCTTCACAGTTGTTGTAATGAAAGGTCACAGAGCCAAGGTGTTAATTTTCTCTCTTGTTCCTTGGGATTTCAACATGCGAGTAGACTGGGAGAATCAGGATGGTATTGGACCTCAAGAAAGAGACTTTGTAGAGTGCCACAGAGATGGATTCTTAGAACAGCTGGTGCTGGAGCCGACCAGGGAGAAGGCAATTCTGGATCTGGTATTGTGCAAAGATCCAGAATTGATCAGGGACCTCGAAGTGAAGGAGCCATTGGGAAGTAGTGACCATAATACAATAAACTTCAATCTGCAATTTGAGAGGGAGAGGGTACAATCGGAAGTGACAATATTTCTGTTGAATAAAGGGAACTATGGAGCTATGAGGGAGGAGCTGGCCAAAGTTCAATGGTGCAATACATTAGCAGGGATGGCAGGGGAGGAACAATGGCGGATATTCCTGTGTATAACGTAGAAGATGCAGGATCAGTTCATTCCAAACAGGAAGAAAGATCCTAGGAGGAGGCATGGGTGGCCGTGGCTGACGAGGGAAGTTAAGAAACATATAAAGTTAAAAGAGAAAAAGTATAACATAGCAAAGTTAAGTGGGAAAACGGAGGACTGGGAAGCTTTTAAAGAACAACAGAGGATTATTAAGAAGGAAATACACAGAGAAAAAATGAGGTACGAAGGTAAACTGGGCAATCAATAATATAAAGGAGGATAGTAAAAGTATTTTTAGGTATGTGAAAGGCAAAAAAATGGTTAAGACTAAATTTGGCCCCTTGAAGACAGAAACAGGGGAATATATTACGGGGAACAAAGAAATGGCAGAAGAATTGAATTGGAACTTCAGATCTGTGTTCGCTGGGGAAGACACAAGCAATCTCCCTGAGGTAACAGTGGCTGAAGGACCTGAACTTAAGGGAATTTATATTTGCCAGAAATTGGTGTTGGAGAGACTGTTAGGTCTGAAGGTTGATAAGTCCCCGGGGCCTGATGGTCTACATCCCAGGATACTGAAGGAGATGGCTCGAGAAATCGCGGATGCGTTGATGATTATTTTCCAGAGTTCAATAGATTCGGGATCAGTTCCTGCAGATTGGAGGGTGGCTAATGTTGTACCACTTTTTAAGAAAGGTGGGAGAGAGAAAGCAGGAAGTTATAGACCAGTTAGTCTGACCTCAGTGGTGGGAAAGATGCTGGAGTCTATTATAAAGGATGAAATTATGACACATCTGGATAGTAGTAACAGGATAGGTCAGAGTCAGCATGGATTTATGAAGGGGAAATCTTCTGGAATTTTTTGAGGATATAACTCTGAAGATGGACAAGGGAGATCCAGCAGATGTAGTGTACCTGGACTTTCAGAAAGCTTTTGATAAAGTCCCACATAGGAGGTTAGTGAGCAAAATTAGGGTGCATGGTATTGGGGGCAAAGTACTAACTTGGATTGAAAGTTGGTTGGCTGATACGAAACAAAGGGTAGTGATAAACGACTTCATTTCGGAATGGCAGGTAGTGACTAGTGGGGTACTGCAGGGATCAGTACTGGGACCGCAGCTTTTTACAATATATGTTAATGATATACAAGATGGTATTAGTAATAACATTAGCAAATTTGTTGATGATACTAAGCTGGGTGGCAGGGTGAAATGTGATGAGGATGTTAGGAGATTACAGGGTGACCTGGACAAGTTAGGTGAGTGATCAGATGCATGGCAGATGCAGTTTAATGTGGATAAATGTATGGTTATCCACTTTGGTGGCAAGAACAGGAAGGCAGATTACTACCTAAATGGAATCAATTTAGGTAAAGGGGCAGTACAGAGAGATCTGGGTGTTCTTGTACACCAGTCAATGAAGGTAAGCATGCAGGTACAGCAGGTAGTGAAGAAGGCTAATAGCATGCTGGCCTTCATAACAAGAGGAATTGAGTATAGAAGCAAAGAGGTTCTTCTTCCGCTGTACAGGGCCCTGGTGAGACCACACCTGGAGTACTGTGTGCAGTTCTGGTCTCCAAATTTGAGGAGAGACATTCTGGCTATTGAGGGAGTGCAGCGTAGGTTGACGAGGTCAATTCCTGGAATGGCGGGACTACCTTACGCTGAAAGACTGGAACGACTGGGCTTGTATACCCTTGAGTTTAGAAGACTGAGAGGGGATCTGATTGAGACATACAAGATTATTAAAGGATTGGACACTCTGGAGGCAGGAAACATGTTTCCGCTGATGGGTGAGTGCTTAGAGGACACAGCTTAAAAATACGGGGTAGACCATTTAGGACAGAGATGAGGAGAAACCTCTTCAACCAGAGAGTGGTGGCTGTGTGGAATGCTCTGTCCCAGAGGGCAGTGGAGGCCCAGTCTCTGGATTCATTTAAGAAAGAGTTGGATAGAACTCTCAAGGATAGTGGAATCAAGGGTTATGGAGATAAGGCAGGAACAGGATACTAATTAAGGATGATCAGCCATGATCATATTGAGTAGTGGTGCAGGCTCGAAGGGCAGAATGGCCTACTCCTGCACCTATTGTCTATTGTCTATTGCTGCCTGACCTGCTGATGAGACTCCAGCACTTTTTGTTTTTATTTAAGGGACGTCATTCAGCGAGTTGTTCACATTCTGCTGAAATTAAAGAACTTTGTCTTAGAACAGTAATAGCAGTAGACAGAACTGTTGATTACTTCAGCTTTCCTTCTGCAAACATCTGTTGGACAGGCCTTTGTCAGTATTCTATTCACAAACCTGATCTGTCAGATCCCACTTGGAATTATGCGCATTTTGACCATTTTAATGCAGGAGCTAGTTCAGAGAAAGTTTCAAACTGCAGAAAACCACAAGAGTAATTTGCTCTTGTAAAATTTGCACAACCAACACAATAAGGATGCCATTTCCAAATTTTAACAGACTGGTTTATAGATCCTGAGGGGTAAAAGACTAAATTATCAATTCCCGTATGGACAATTGAGCCTCCATTTTGAAATCAAACACAAAGACTGCAGTATAATTCAGAGTGTTATAACCCAGGCACATCATCTGCTTGTGTCCTTGGAATTATTTAATAAGTTTTCTGTTAATTACTTAAAGTGCTGGTGGGTGGATTGTCACCTGAATACATTATCTGCTTAAAATCTTCGCAATGTGTGTGTGTGTCCCCGCAGTGTGTGGCTATGTGGTGTGTGTGTGTGTGTGTGTGTATGTGTGTGTGTTTGTGTGTGTGTGAATGTGTGAGAGAATCTGTAAGAGAGTGTGTAAGAGAGAATGTGTGTGGGAGAGTATGTGTGTGGGAGAATGTGTGTGAGAATGTGTGTGTAAGAATGTGTGAGAGAATGTGTGTGAGAATGTGTGAGAAAATGTAAGAGAATGTGTGTGTGAGAATGTGTGAGAAAGTGTGAGAGAATGTGTGTGAGAATGTGTGTGAGAATGTGTGTGTGAGAATGTGTGTGAGAGAATGCGTGTGTCTGAATGTGTGAGAAAGACAGTGTGTGTGTATGTGCACGTGTGATCTTCACCAGAGCGTGTGTTCCTGCACATATCTCAACCAAAGTGACCTTGCACCAATTAATGTAACATTCAGAGCAAAATCTGGCTCAAACAAATACCATGCCAAAGGGGTTTAGCGATTCATCATTCAGTGAACTCCAGCTCAGCAGGCCTGCTTACTCCCATCGACGTCATCTCCATTTCTCCCAGCAGAAAATTGCTGCATCTTTCTCAAAGTTCAGCATAAACTGACTGAAAATAAAACTGAAAATCTCTTTCTGTACTTGGGAAGCATAAAGTGGTGAGAGACACAGAAAAGGAGCACTGCAGGCTGTTTTAATGCTAAGCTTCTCACTGTTATTAAATGTCAGCAGACAATACTGCAACCACTCCCCACTAACTCTACAGGATATTGAACCAGAGGCAGCTCTTCAGAGTGATTCATGCCACTAGGGATCATGTTGAGACTAATTTAAATTATTTAACTTACAAAAGTGAAGTGGTGCTGTACCAATCAGCCTGAGTTGGAATCATTACACCAATATTCTGAGCTCCATGTATTGAGCTGGATGGGATTTATCAGAACACTATCAAGATTGAAAGATATCAGTTGTGAGAATAACAGAGTCTAAGGCAATGTAGATGGAGGCCATTCGGCCCATTGTGTCTGCACCAGCTTTCTGATTGAGCATTTCACTTTACAATGTCTACAGTGTAGAAGCTGGTCATTTGGCCCATTCAATCCACAATGACCCTCCAAAGAGCATACCACCCAGAACTAATGGCTAATCCACCTAAGATGCACAACTTTGGACTGTGGGAGGAAACCCACACAGACCCAGGGAGAATGTGCAAACTCTACACAGACAGTCAAGCCAGGTTGGGAATCGAACCCGGGTCTCTGGTGCTGTGAGGCAACGGTGCTAACCACTGAGCCGCTTTGTGCCATTCTCCTGCGTTCTCCCCATAAACCTGCACAACATTTCTTTCCCGATTACAATCCAATTCCCTTCTGGATGCTTCTGTTCAAATTGCCCTCCACCATCCCCTCAGGCAGTGTGTTCCAGACTCTAGGCATAATGGCAATGTCACTGGATTAGTAATCCAGAGACATAAATTAATGTTCTGGGGACATGGATTCAGTTTGCAGCACGGCAAACTGTGAAATTTGAACTTAATTAAACATCTGGAATAGAAAGTGAACCCAATATCGACCATCTAAGCCCTTTTGATTGTCATAACAATCCTTGAGGCTCACTCATGCCTTTTCAGAAAGGGAATCTGCCATCCTTACTGGATCTGACCCATAGCAACATAGCTGACACTGAACTGCCCTCTGGACATGTCTCACATCACTCTGCTTTTACTAACCAGTGTAAACCTGTTCCCGAAAACGGATACCCTCCACAAGGAGAAACTGCTTCTCCCTCTCCACTCTGTTCAGGTACCCCTCAGGAAAGGGTAATAAATCAATCAAATTTCTTTTCAGCCTTCCTTTCTCCAAGGCAAACAGTCCCAACTTCTCAAATCTGTCTTCACAGTGCCTCATTCCTGAAACCATCCTTCTGAGAGTTTCCTTTGCAGACTCCTTCCTGAGTGAGAGACAGAGACTGGAGAAGCTGGCATTGTTCTCTGACAGAGGAGAGAAGATTAAGGGAGAATTTAAGAGAGGTGTTCAAAGTGATGAAGTGCTTCGATGGAGTAATTAGGGTCAGTAAGCAGAGGAGTTAGTAGATCATAGAATGGTTACAACACAGAAGAGGCCATTCAGTCCATTGTGCAAGAGCTGGTCCTTTAAACAAGTCTGTTTTTTTAAAATTCATTTGTAAGTGTCACTGGCTGGACAGCATTTATTGCCCGTCCCTAGTTGCCCCTTGAGAAGGTGGTGGTGAGCTGCCTTCTCATACCACTGCAGTCCACCTGCTGTAGGTAGACCCACAATGCCACTGGGGAAGGAATTCCAGGATTCTGACCCAGTCACACTGAAGGAACGACGAGCTATTTCCAAGTCAGGATGGTGTGTGGCTTGGAGGGGAACTTGTAGGTGGTGGCGTTCCCATGTATCTGCTGCCCCTGTCTTTCTAGATGGAAGCGGTCGTGGGTTTGGAAGGTGTTGTCTGAGGATCTTTGGTAAACATGATTCCTGTATCTTACTTTGAGACAACCCTCCAAAAGGTCAGATGGGTGGTTCTCTTACTCCAACTGAAGGTAACGAAGATTCCATCTCCCTGGCTGTGCCAATCCATAAAAGAATGGACCATTTACAGCAGACAAGAGGGTTGTCTAGCCCATCCTTTCTGTGCTGGCTGCAAAAGAAAGCTATCCAGCCCAATCCCACTTGCTGCCTCTTGGCCCATTGCTCTGTAGGCTACACCACTTCAAGAGCTCAGCAGGTCTGGCAGCATCTGTGAAGAGAAATCAGAGTTAACATTTTGGCTCTGGTGACCCTTCCTCAGCCCTGGGCTGCCAGATCTGATGAAGGGTCACCGGACCCGAAACATGAACTCTGCGGCATGGTGGCACAGTGGTTAGCACGGCTGCCTCATAGTGCTGGGAGACCTGGGCTCAATTCCCGCCTCGGGCAACTGTCTGTGTGGAGTTTGCACATTCTCCCCGTGTCTGCGTGGGTTTCCTCCCACAGTCCAAAAAAAAATGCAGGTTAGGTGAATTGGCCATGCTAAATTGTACATAGTGTTAGGTGAAGGGGTAAATGTAGGGGAATGGGTCTGGGTGGGTTGCTCTTCGAAGGGTCAGTGTGGACTTGTTGGGCCGAAGGGCCTGTTTCCATACTGTAAGTAATCTAATCTAATCTTTCTCTTCACAGATGCTGCCAGACCTGCTGAGCTTTTCCAGCAACTTCTGTTCTCATTTCTGATTTACTGTTCTTTCAGTTTTCATGTAGCACTTCAAGAGTCTGACAAAGTGCTTTTTGTCTGAAATGGCATGGGATTTCAGCCTTTCTAACAGTGAGTACTCCCTCTCAGTGAAAGAAATTGCCGAACACCCACTCCCTAACCTTTCCAAAAATAACTTGAAATCTACTTTCCCATTTATTGATCCTTCTGCTAATGCAAATGTATTTCTTATTGACTTTATTCGGTTCCCCTATATTTTCACGAGCATCAATTTAATATCCCCCTGGGATCCTTTGATTCAAAGAGACCTACATTGGACTATCCGATCTTTTCTAATAGCTAAAATCCTCCATTTCTGGAACCGTACCTATTAATTTCCTCTGTACCTTCTCTCGTGTGATCATATCCGTCCCGTAATGCGGTGACCAGAACTGCATACAGGAGTCTGGCTGAGGTCTAATGAGTAACTGACATTGTTCTGGCATTGCTCAGTCAACACCTCCCACTCAGCCAGCTCCAAATCCCATGTGAGCAAATCCCCCTGGCTTCCTGTGAGCCAGCCGCCAACTCATCCCCAAGGCTCCAAGTATTTCACTGCTCGTGGTGACAGTGTGGGGGTTTCGATTATCACATTCGGAGACCTGGTCTGCACTGTCACCACGGCAAGAGCCTCAACAATATCTCCCAAAGTCTGAGCTATTTTGGTCTGCGAGGGAAAATAACTGTATTTAACGTCCACAATTACATAATGGGTAATCAGGGAGTTAAGAGGAAATCGGATTGCAGCAGTCATCCCAACTAACACAATGAGCAAACAACTTCAACTTACACGACAATAACAACTTGTGTTCATGTAGCGCCTTTAACAGGGCAAAATATTCCAAATCCCTTCACAGGAGCATCACAAACAAAGTTTGACACTGAGCTGCAGAAGGACATACAGTACTGGATCAGGTGACTAAAATGGTAGGTTTTAAGGAGTACCTTAAGGGGGAAGAGAGGACAGGGGGAAGCAGAGAGGTTTAGGTAGACAATTCCAGAAGTTGGATCCCAGGCATCAATGTCACTCCAATTACTAGTTTCTGCTGTTCTGACTTCCAAGGTCCTGGTACAACTGCAACCTCCAGAATTAGAAGTCAATGCTTCGACAATGCAGATCAGTGGGTGTGGAACCTCGGAGTGGCTGTGCAGCTTAGGGGGAAACATTACAAGGCAACTACAGCCACCTCGTCCAAAGGCTTAGCCATTAAAATCACTGATACACAAGAGGCCAGGATTGGGGGAGCGCAGATACCCTGGAGGTCTGCAGGACTGGAGGAGAAATGGAAAGATGAGAGTTTCATAATCGAAACGTTGTTTGACTCAGAGCCAACGTAAGTTGGTGAGGACGGGGTGACAGGTGAGTTGGACTGTGAGCAAGTCAGGAGATGGAAGCAGAGATCTGAATGGCCTCAGTTTTTTGCAGGATAGACCACAGAACGTCACCCAGGAAAACATTATTTTTCTATTCATCATGGGACATGGGCATTGCTGGCTGGGCCAGCATTTATTGCCCGTCCCTAGTTGCCCTTGAGAAGGTGGTGGTGAGCTGCCTTCTTGAACTGCTGCAATTCACCTGCTGCAGGTTGACCCACAATGCCATCAGGGAGGGAGTTCCAGGATTTGACCCAGCGACAGTGAAGGAAGGTCGATATATATCCAAGTCAGGATGGTGACTGGCTTCGAGGGGGATCTTGGAGTTGATGGTGGTCCCACGTATCCGTTGCCTTTGTCCTTCTGGATGGAAGTGGTCGTGGGTTTGGAAGGTGCTGTTTAAGGATCGTTGGTGAATTTCTGCAGTGCACCTTATAGATAGTACACACGGCTGCTACTGAGTGTCGGTGGTGGAGGGAGTGGATGTTTGTGGGTGTGGTGCCAATCAAGCGGGGGCTGCTTTGTCCTGGAGCTGCTGGAGTGTTAGACAGTTAGGTCTACTCGTGGCAAAGACAATGACTGAGCTTTAGCAGGTGAGCCGAGCCACACATGAAGGTGGATGATGTTATGGTGAAGAAAATGAGGCCGTCTTCATGATAGCAAAGGTTGGTAGTTAGAATTTCTCCTCAGGGTCAAAAACCATGTCGAAGTTGCAGACTGTTTAGTTTACTCTTTCTCATGGTTGTTCAGGGAGGAATGAAGCTGGGAGCTAGAGAACTGCATGTGTAACAAAACAATTGTTTCAGTATTTCCAACATTTACATAATTACAAATATTTCAGCTCCTCCGGTACTAGACACCAGTGGAGCTGTCTCTCAGTTTAAAGTCAGTGGAGAGGCTAAGAGAGGTGTGGGTGAGATAAAGCTGGTAGTTATCAGCACATATAATGCATTTTCAGACGGTGTTGCCAAGAGACTGAACGTCAATGAGAAAAGGGGCTGGAATCCTGACTGTGTGGGAACAGGATCAGAAACCATCTGCAGCCTGGACAGGATCGATAAGACCAGAATCGGGGTGTGCACTCCCACGCAGTCGGAAGACCATGGAGAGGCAATGGACAAAAATGGCGGGTGTACCTCTGTCAAAGGCTGCAGACAGGCCAATAAGGGCAAGGAGCATTACTTCCTTTACTACAGTCGCTTGTCATTTTGATGAGGCTCTTGCAGAATATAGAACATAACAGCATAGTACAGGCCCTCTGGCCCTCGATGTTGCACCACCCTTTGAAACCAATCTAAGCCTATCTATACTACACTATTCCATTTTCATCCATATGTTTATCCAATGACCATTTAAATGCCCTTAAAGTTGGCAAGTCTACTACTGTTGCAGGCAGTGTGTTCCACGTCCATCCTACTCTCTGAGTAAAGTAACTACCTCTGACATCTGTCCTACATCTATCACCCCTCAATTTAAAGCTATGTCCCCTCGTGCTAGCCATTACCACCTGAGGAAAAAGGCTCTCACTCTCCATCCTATCTAATTCTCTGATCATCTTGTATGTCTCTATTAAGTCACTTCTCAACCTTCTCTCTAACGAAAACAGCTTCAAGTCCCTCAGCCTTTCCTCATGAGACGTTCCCTCCATACCAGGCAACATCCTAGTAAATCTCCTTTGCATCTGCAGTAGAAAACTGTCTGCAGATATTAAAATGTGCAGTTCCAGGAAAGATGGGCAGAAATTTTGGAAGATGACATGTTCAAGGAGTTTACAGAGAAGCAGAGAAACACAGAAACTAGGAGCAGGACGAGGCCATTCAGCCCTGCCGACACTACTCAGTACGATTATGGCTGATCTGCTGTCTCAACACCATGCTCACAACTTCCTTCTCATACCCTTGATGCCTTTGAAATCTCAAAATTTATCCATATCTTTCGTGTATTTATCCAGTGACTTGGCTTCTGCAGCCTTCTGTAATAGAAAATTCCAAAAGTTCTGAGTGAAGAAATGTTCCCTCATTACAGTTCTAAATGATCCACTCTGTAACCGGAGACTGTTCCCTCCCAAACCCCCTCCTCCCACCCCTGTCCCAAGCTCCCCAACCAGGGGAGACCATCCTCCCTGTACCCAGTCTGCTCATTTTCACCCAGAATTGAGAGGTTGGTGACGGAGTTGAACATAGAATCCCTACAGTGTGGAAGCAGGCCATTCGGCCTAACAAGTCCATACTGATCCTCCGAAGAGTATTCCACCCAGACCCATTCCCCTACATTATTACTCTACATTTTCTATGACAAATGTAACTAACCTACACAGCCCCGAAGGGTATGGGCAATTTAGCATGGCCAAGTTGTATTTTGCAAGAGTGGAGGGATCCAGGGTTAGTGGGAGTGGATTTGATAGACGGGGGACTCACTTTGAGCACAGAGAATCATTAACACCACTAACGTGGTGAACAGGAAGAGAAGTTGCGGGGGGAGGGGGGGACGACAGTTTAGTGAAGCTGAGTTGAGGAAATGGGATGTGGAGTCCGATCTAGCAGAGTTCATTAAATAGCTTCAACTCACGCTACTGAAGTGATGAGCCAGTACAATATCATCCAGGTTGGTAGTCCATCCAGAAAGCTGAAAGAAAAGAAGAGGCTGATTATTCCCTCAAGAAACAAGAAGTATACAGCTGCTTCAATAAACAGGTGGGCGCCAGCAACAGAAGATTCACCAATCCACCAGATACTAAATACTAAAGATCCTTTCCATCCCAGGTTTCTCTTGAAGTCACCACTTCACGTTGAGTGACAGCTCACAGTTTTTAAAGGCAGTATCAGTGCACAGCTAAGAGCACGCCCAACATTGTGGGTTCGCACAGAGTGAAGACCAATCAACTGAAATAAATGCATCTCCACAAGGATCAGTGCATTACCACCAGCAAGAAAGACCACCAATCAGGAGTGAGAAGCTAAACAAACTGGACACCATCAGTGCAGGGCATGTAACCAATGTCTCTACGGCCTATTTGTCAGAGTGTAATTAGTCTTGTAGGGCTCTTGTAACACTGTGGTAGTGTGGCTACCTCTGGGCCAGGAGGCCTGGGTTCCAGTCCCACCTGTTCCAGAGGTGTGTCATAAAACGTCTAAGTAAGTTGAGCTAAAATATTATGCAATTAGTCTCACAGCCCTTGCTCCTTCCCCATGGCCATGTAAATGCCATTATGTCAAGTACTCAGTTGAAACCATTCAGTGCTGTACCACAACATGAAACCCCCTGACCATCCCGTCACAGTGGGCTATGCCCCCTCACCTCGATAGTTAGTCACCCCGCTGCACACTACCAACATACTGAGGCTGAAAGTGAGGACTCACAAATTGAAAGGCAATTAATGTTGGGGGGAATCCAATGATGCGTCAGATCCCTTTAGAAAAGGATAGGAAACATTGACAAGTTACTTTCCTCATAGAACAATTAAAGATATGGTCCCACTCACCTTTGACGCGGCCCAGTCCATCCAGCCCTTAGCACACGGGTCAATGTTGATAAGCACCAGTCCCTCAACAAGATTTTGGTGATTCAGCTGCACAAAAACCAGTTAAGACATCAATATTAATTAAAGACCAGATTGGAGATGCCGCCTTGTATCTTGTCTATCAACTGTGGCTCAGCTGGTCTTACTCATGTTTCAGAGCCAGAGGATCAAGTGTTGAGATCTACTCCAGTGACAAAATTTAGACAGACTTTGCCAGTGCAACACCCAGGAGGAGGCAGCTCTATTGGAGTACCATCTTTCAGATATCAACTCAAGGCTATGTTTCCTTATTAGGTAGGCAAAGGTCCACAGTATGATGGCGAAGAGCAGCAGGGAGTTCTACCAAGAATTCTGATCGAGGTTTGCAACTAAAGCAACATCAGGAGGACTGTGCAGCAGGTCACTGTGAAGCAGACAGGAGGAATGGGCAAGAGAGGATCAGGGTGATACAAACCTGAAAGCATTGTGAACCACAAGGAGGATGTGAAAGGTCATAAACTAGAAAGGGTGCAGAAAAGATCTACAAGGATGTTGCCAGGTTGGAAGGTTTGAGGTATAGGGAGAGGCTGAACGGACTGAGGTATTTTCCCTGGAGCATCAGAGGCTGAGGCGTGAGGTTTATAAAATCCTGAGGGGCATGGATAGGGTAAATAGCCAAGGCTTTTTTTTTCCCCAGGGTAGGGGGGGTCCAGAACTAGAGGGCATAGGTTTAGGGTGAGGGGGAAAGATTTAAAAGGGATCTAAGGGGCAACTTTTTCACGCAGAGTATGGAATGAGCTGCCAGAGGAAGTGGTTGAGACTGGTACAATTGCAACATTTAAAAGGCACCTGGATGGGTATATGGATAGGAAGGGTTTAGAAGGATATGGGCCAAATGCTGGCAGAGAGAACTAGATTAATTTCGGATATCTGGTCAGCATGGACAAGTTGGACCGAAGGGTCTGTTTCAACGTTGTATGATGAATTGATAGAATGAAAGGACAAGTGACAGATGAAATGTAATGCAGAGAAATGTGAAGTGATTCATTTTGGTAGGAAGAGCAGAAATCGAATAGAATATAAGAGTACAATTCTAAAGTGAGTGCAAAAAGCAGAGGGACCTGAATGTATATGAGTACAAAGCGCTGAAGGTAGCATGATTAGTTGAGAAAATATTTAGTTAAGACTACAGCACCCAGTGTTTCAATAACAGGGGCATGGAGTCCCCTTGTGAATTGAATACCTCTCCTTCATGAAATTTATTGGAAGGCAATCAGTGTCAGGAGGACTCATACTCCAGAAAGCGATCAGATTGTGAATCTTTTCAAGAAAGTGGGGAGATCATGAGGGACATGGTTAGGGTGAATAGACAAGGTCTTTTTCCCAGATTGGGGAATCCAAAACTAGAGGGAATAGGTTTAAGGTGAGAGGGGAAAGATTTAAAAGGGACCTAAGGACAATGTTTTCACACAGAGGGTGGTGCATATATGGAATGTGCTGCCAGAGGAATTGGTGGAGACAGGTACAATTATAATGTTTCAAAGGCATCTGGATGCGTATATGACTAGGAAGAGTTTAGAGGGATATGGGCCAAATGCTGGCAAATGGGACTAGATTTATTTAAGGTATCTGGTCAGTGTAGACGAGTTGGACTGAAGGGTCTGTTTCCCTGATGTACAGCTCTATGACTCTATGAGTGGTGGATGTGCGGACAATTACAATGTTTAAAAGACATTTGGCTGAATACATGAATAGGAAAGGTTTGGAGTGATATAAGCCAGGAGCAGGCAGTTGGGACTAGTTCTGTTTGGGATTATGGTCAGGATGGACTGATTGGACCGAAGGGTCTGTTTTTATGTTGTATGACTCTAACTCTATAACATGTTGTTGATCAATACCAAATAACTAGTGTAGGAGCTCAGCATGAGCAAATTCTTGCCTCATTCCCTATATTACAGTAGATGTTCCAATCTTTTGTAAAGGAATCTTTCCATTTTCTTTCCTGCTGTGTTCCCTCCTGCATTGCAACATGGAGGTTTATTCAAACAGATGGTGGGTGGGAGAATAGAAAGCATGAGTGTTTTACCCTATCTCTGCCCTGGCCTCCTGATTTTTGGGGTGGCACAGTGACTCAGTAGTTAGTGCTGCTGCCTCGGGTGACTGTCAGTGTGGAGTTTGTACATTCTCCCCATGTCTCTGTGGGTTTCCTCCAGGTACTCTGGTTTCCTCCCACAATCCAAAGATGCGCAGGTTAGGTGAATTAACCGTGCTAAACTGCCCACAGTGTTCAGGGATGTATAGGTTAGGCTCATTAGCTTGGGGTAAATGTAGAATAATAGGGAGGGAACTGGGTCTGGGTGGGTAGTTCTTCGGAGGGTCAGTGTGGACTTGTTGGGCCAAATGGCCTATTTCCACACTGTAGGGATTCTATGATTCCATGGTCTAATGTGGCTAATTACAGAATTTACCTTTATGTCAGTAAATGGGGCATTTTACATAGGAAACAACAAATGGCTCAATTTGCCTATCCAACAAAAAAAATTCAGGAATATAACGTCTGCCATGTTACAAAATCAGTCCCGAGTGCTTCACAGGAATGTAATCAGATAAATATCAGCACTGGGAAAAATGATTTGTGCTTATGTAGCATTCTTTATGACAATCAGGTGTCTCTAAGTACTTATATAGCCAATGGAGTACTTTCTGAAATGTAATCTTTGTTGTAATGTAGAAAAAGTAGCAGCTAATTTGCACTCAATAATTTCCCAAAAAGGCAAGATGATAATCAGCAGATTTTTGTTCGTGATATTGATTGAGGGAACAATGGGGTCAGGCTCCCCTTCTCTGCTTCAAAATAATACAGTGGGATCTTTATGTGCACCCAAGAGGTAAATGGGACCTTGGCTTAACGTCTCAAATGAGAAACAATGTCTCTGCGAATGCAGTACTGGTGTCAGCTTGCACTTATGTGGTCTGCAGTGGGACTTGAACCCAACACTTTATGATTCAGAGACCACAAATTGAGCTACAGCTGACACAAGTCACATCAGGACAGGTGTGAGAAGTAAGTTTTGAGGACAGCCTTAAAGGAGGAGAAGTGGTGGAAATCCAGAAAGAGACTTTTTTTTAAAAACTGGGTGTTTCTCTTGTTATTGCTGAGAATTTCCCCACCTCTGCATCAGTCTATCAAATCCTTGCTGCTGACCCAAATGCCAATGATTCTTGCAATTAACTCTGGCCAGTCTTATCCTGGAAATAATTTATTTAAGCATTCAGATTTTGTAACCCTGTAAACTTCCCAGGGTAGCATGCTGGCGCAGTGGTTAGCACTGTTGCCTTGTAGTGCCAGGAACCTGGGTTCAATTCCACCCTTGGGTGACATTCTGTGTGGAGTTTGCATGTTCTCCCTATGTCTGCGCGGGTTTCTTCCGGGTGCACTGGTTTCCTCCCACAATCACAAAGATGTGCAGATTCGGTGGACTGGCCATGCTAAATTTCCCTGTATGTCTGATTGCTGATGAAATAGCTTACCAGTAGAGAATGTTAATGCAAGTCCATCCTCTAAATCAAAGTTGATAAAGAATACACAAAACTGAAAGAAAGATTAAAAATAGCAAATTATAAGCAGAGAGTTGGTGCATGCAAGTTTTGTTTTGGTATAACATGGCAATGGGGTTGAGGTGGTGCAGCAGCCCACTCAAAATACCAGCTACTGCCCAGAGCTTGGAGTTCCCTAATTACAGCCAACCTGCTTCTATAATGGATCCCCCTCACACAAGCACGTTTTAATGCTGAACACGCACATAAAGGTGTGGAGAACAGGTGGCAGTCAGGAAGCTGTGCCTGCACATGATTAATTCATTCATTGAACTCACCGCAAATTTGGTCAGGATGTAAGCACCGGCCCCAACTCCAATTCCAATCACGTTCTGTATACTGCAAAAACAAAATCAGAAAACAGATCGTTATACACACCTGAGGCAAATGAAGAGTAAGGTCATGCTGTTGTTTAAGGCGCTTGGGGGGTGCGGCAGGCAAATGAAGGGGTGGAGGAGGGGAAGCCAGAGAACACTGTCAGCCTGTTTCTGCAGTCAACTCACTTCAAATGGGTTAAAACTGTGGGCAGCATCTCAGCCAGCTCATCCATGGTTGGGTACTGGTACCTGCAAAATCAACAAGATAGAAAACACTACGTCAGGAATGTTCCACTATTGTCCTTTCCGTGCAGTGATTTGCTGCAGCCCAACATCCTGCTAACTCCGGCACCAGCTTTCCAAGATCCGCAGGTTCGTGTGACAATCCCAAAGGCAGCGACATGTCAACTTCTGAACTGTGCTTCCTTCAGGAATTCAACATCAAGTTCAATAATTTCAGGGCCTGAGTGCCTTCCCCATGTCCTTACCCCAACTCCCACACCCCAGGCCCTGTCAGCGCATGGGCTGCTTCCACTATAGCCAACCTAATGGTCCCCATTTGCAGCTTTTCTTTTCCCAGGCTCAACATGATCTTGTCTGCCTAACTGCTGTTCCCTCTCTCTGGGGTCCATCTGTCTCCACCTATCATTCACTCTTTCCAAACCCACAATCACTTCCCACAGCAAATGGACAGCAATGGTTCAAGAGGACAGCTCACCACCGCCTTCTCAAGGGCAACTTTAAAGGGGAGGCCATGGCCTAGTGGCATTGTCGCTGGACCATTAATCCAGAGACACAGGGAATGTTCTGGGGACCTGCGTTCAAATCCTGCTATTGCAGATTGCTGTCCGCATGCTGTGGGTTGACCCACAATGCCCTGAGCGACAGGATTTTGACCCAGTGACAGTGGAGGAACGGTGATGTATTTCCAAGTCAGGATGGTGAGTAGCTTGGAGGGGAACTTGCAGACAGTGGTGTTCCCATGTATCTGCTGCCCTTGTACTTTTAGATGGAAGTGATTGTGGGTTTGGAAAACATAAATGATAGATGGAGACAGATGGACCCCCGAGAGAGGGAACAGCAGTTGGACAGACAAGATCATGTTGAGCCTGGGAAAAGAAAAGCTGCAAATGAGGACCATTAAGTTGGCTGCAATGAAAGCAGCCCATGTGCTGACAGGGCCCAGTGGAATTTGAATTCAACAAAAATCTGGAATTAAGAATCTAATGATGACCATGAATCCATTGTCAATTGTTGGAAAAACTCATCTGGTTCACCAATGAAGGAAACTGCCATCCTTACCTGGTCTGGCCTACATGTGACTCCAGACCCACAGCAATGTGGCTGACTCTTAACTGCCCTCTGGGTAATTTCAGATGGGCAATAAATGCTAGCCCAGCCAGTGAAGGCCTCATCCCATGAATGTTTGAAAAAAAAACCTGGAGACAGGCAGGAAGTATTGGCCAATCAACATCTTACAAGTGAACAAAGAAAACGTAGAACTTATCGCATTCAATAGGGTCAGGTTGATGCTCCTTTATAAGCAGGGAGATGTCTCTCTTGGGCAGAAGGATGAGGCAGATGATGGAGCTAAAGAGGAAATTTAGAGAGGAAACATATTTTCCAAATACCAGCTACAAGGGCTTTGGCAATGGCCTAACAGGAGGCTGTCAGAGCCGAGAGGCAAAAAACTCTCAAAAGGAAGGGATATTTGCTGGCTAAGAGTATTACACGTTGAAAACCAAGCTGAAGTTCAGGTACAGACCAGTCATTAAATTGCAGAATAGGAGCTCAAGCACCCAACAAATTGGTCCAGAATACTCCTCCAAGGTTAACTTTGCTACGTAACAAATCAAGTGCTAACATACAAAAAACTCTCACCCTGTTGGGAATGGGGGAGCTGCTTCTTGGTGTCCAGGGGCATCCACGTGGCACACGGCAAAGTGGTGCGTGATTTCCTGCATGTCTTCATAGTTAAACAACGTGTTGAAGCAAGATTTGTCTGTGGAAAAACAGCAAAGATTTAGTAGAGGTGGGGGACACAGTGGGAGAAACAAGGGAATGAAAACTTTCTCCAAGAATTTTTTTTCTCTCTCTCATGGACTTTATAGAAAGTGGCCGTTTGTCCAACTGGTTGATGACAGTGTTTATGTTCCACACAAGCCTCCACCCAGCATGATTTCATTTAAACCCACTGACATAACTTTCCACTCGTTCCTCCTTCGCGAGTTAATCTTCAACCTAGTCAGTACATCCTGCACCTGCCTGTGAGGATGTTGTATCACCCTGTCAGTACAGTTTTGAATCATTTTTTTCCTGACCTCATTGAGTTTCCAAGCCACCCTCACATTGATCTACAAACACAGAGTGATACAGTCATACAGCACAGGAACAAACTCTTCAGTCCAATGCTTCCATGCCAATCAAATTTTCCAGATTAAACTCACCCCACTTGTCTGCTTTGGTCATATCTATCTAAACCTTTTCTGTTCATGTACCTATCCAAATGTCTTTTAAATATTGTAACTATACCTGCATCTATCACTTCCTGTGGCAGCTCATTCCACATACAAATGATTCTCTGTGTGAAAAAGATACCCCTCAGGTACTTTTTATAACTTTTTCCTCTCAGATGTGCACTCAAGTTTTGAACTCCCCTGCCCCTGGAAAAAAGACCATGGCTCTTCATCCTATCAACACCCCTCATGATTTTGTAAACCTCTATAAAGGTCATCCTCAACCTCCTGCACTCCAGCGAAATAAAGTCCATTTCTCTCCTATTACCTCAAACCTGCCAGTCCTGGATTATTCCATAATCTATTCCACAACGGCTCACCACAAGATTGTATTGACTAATACGAGAACATTACAATTCCTCAGCCCTGACCAATTTCATTTCCCTCTGCCATTTCCTGCCACAGGATAGGTGAGTGGTCAGCTTGCAGAGCTGTGCACTTGTCTCTCTCTAAACTGGTCTGCAGCCGTATTTCCCACAATGTTCCCACTCTACTTCCCACTTTGGTTGATAGTTTGGCCGAGCGGTCTAAGGCGCTGGATTAAGGCTCCAGTCTCGAAGGAGGCGTGGGTTCGAATCCCTCTGCTGCCATTTGTGCGGGTTGCCTGTTCTGCTGCAGTGTGTTCAAGTTCAGTGTTGAATGCTGCTGCTGCTGTGTTAAAGTCCAACACAACTAGCTGATTTAATTAGGGAGGCATGGTGACTCAATGGCTAGCACTGTTGCTTCACAGTCCCAGGGTCAATTACAGCCTCGGGGAACTGTCTGTGTGGAGTTTGCACATTCTCCCCGTGTCTGCGTGAGTTTCCTCCGGGTGCTCCGGTTTCTTCCCACAACCCAAAGATGTGCAGGCCAGGTGAATTGGCTATGCTAAATTGCCCAAAATGTTAGGTGCATTAGTCAGAGGGAAATGGGTCTGGGTGGGTTACTCTTCGGAGGGTCGGTGTGGACTTGTTGGGCCGAAGGGCCTGTTTCCACACTATTGGGGAAACTAATCTAATCTAATCAAATGGTGTGAATCATGGGGAGCCTTGATTTGAAGTCCAAGTTGCAATGAAAGCCTGACAGACTTGGGGATGTTGCAGACTCCTGTTGGGAAACTTGAATGAACTCTCAGTGAGGTTTTCCTCCCACAGTCCAAAGATGTGCAGGTCGGGTAAATTGGCCATGCTAAATTGTCCATAATGTTAGGTTCATTAATTAGTGGGTTACTCTTCAGAGGGTCAGTGTGGACTGGTTGGGCCGAAGGGCCTGTTTCCACCCTGTAGGGAATCTAATCTAATCTAGTCTCTACCTGACAGAACCAATTACTGCCACAATCCGTTGCTCCGATCCCTCCGAAACCCACTGCATAAGGGTCACCACAGATTCTGAGTATTGCCCCTGAATACTGCAACTAAAAATGTCACTTTTCCTTTAAACACTGTATTGGGAGGTATGAAGCAATGCTGTTAAATGGCTCAAAATGCCACGCTCACTGAGGACGAACGATCAGTCCTCAGCAAAGGACTCACCTTCATCCCCCTCCGTCCACGCATCAATGAATTTAATACACGCCGTGACATCGAACAATTCTTCCGTCGCCGCCGCCTCCGAGCTTATTTTCACAATCAGGACTTTCGCCCACGTCCAACACACTGCATCCACCTGGACACCCCGCGCTGGCCAATTACCTGCCCTCGACCTCTTCATTTCCAACTGCCGCTGGGACATTAACCGCCTCAACCTGTCGACCCCCCTCCCCCACTCCAACCTCTCACCCTCACAACGCGCAGCCCTCCAATCCCTCTGCTCTAATCCAAAACTCACCATCAAGCCAGCGGATAAAGGGGGCGCAGTGGTGGTCTGGCGCACTGACCTCTACACCGCTGAAGCCAAACGCCAACTCGAGGACACCTCTTCCTACTGCCCTCTCGACCATGACCCCACACCCCATCACCAAACCATCATCTCCCAGACCATACAGAATCTCATCACCTCAGGAGATCTCCCACCCACAGTTTCCAACCTCATAGTCCGAGAACCCCGCACTGCCCGGTTCTACCTCCTTCCCAAGATCCACAAGCCTGACCACCCTGGCCGACCCATTGTCTCAGCATGCTCCTGCCCCACTGAACTCATCTCTACCTACCTCGACACTGTCCTATCCCCCCAGTCCAGAAACTCCCCACATACGTTCGAGACACCACCCACGCCCTCCACCTCCTCCAAGACTTCCGTTTCCCTGACCCCCAACGCCTCATCTTCACCATGGATATCCAATCCCTCTACACCTCCATCCGCCATGACCAGGGCCTCCAAGCCCTCCATTTTTTCCTCTCCAGACGTCCCCAACAGTACCCTTCCACCAACACTCTCATTCGTTTGGCCGAACTGGTCCTCACCCTTAACAATTTCACCTTTGAATCCTCCCATTTCCTCCAGACCAAAGGCGTAGCCATGGGCACACGTATGGGCCCCAGCTATGCCTGTCTCTTTGTTGGCTATGTAGAGCAGTTGATCTTCCGTAATTACACCGGCACCACTCCCCACCTCTTCCTCCGCTACATTGATGACTGCATTGGTGCCACCTCGTGCTCCCGTGAGGAGGTTGAGCAATTTATCAACTTCACCAACACATTCCACCCTGACCTTAAATTTACCTGGACCATCTCTGACACCTCCCTCCCCTTCCTGGACCTCTCCATCTCCATTAGTGATGACTGACTTGACACTGACATTTTTTACAAACCTACCGACTCCCACAACTACCTGGATTACACCTCCTCCCACCCTATCTCTTGCAAAAATGCCATCCCGTATTCCCAATTTCTCCGCCTCCGCCGTATCTGCTCCCAGGAGGACCAGTTCCACCATAGAACACACCAGATGGCCTCCTTCTTTAGAGACCGCAATTTCCCTTCCCACGTGGTTAAAGATGCCCTCCAACACATCTCGTCCACATCCCGCACCTCCGCCCTCAGACCCCACCCCTCCAATCGTAACAAGGACAGAACGCCCCTGGTGCTCACCTTCCACCCTACAAACCTTCGCATAAACCAAATCATCCGCTGACATTTCCGCCACCTCCAAACAGACCCCACTACCAGGGATATATTTCCCTCCCCACCCCTTTCCGCCTTCCGCAAAGACCGTTCCCTCCGCGACTACCTGGTCAGGTCCACACCCCCCTACGACCCACCCTCCCATCCTGGCACTTTCCCCTGCCACCGCAGGAACTGTAAAACCTGCGCCCACACCTCCTCCCTCACCTCTATCCAAGGCACCAAAGGAGCCTTCCACATCCTTCAAAGGTTTACCTGCACATCCACTAATATCATTTATTGTATCCGTTGCTCCCGATGTGGTGTCCTCTACATTGGGGAGACTAGGCGCCTCCTGTCAGAGCGCTTTAGGGAACATCTCCGAGACACCCGCACCAATCAACCAAACCGCCCCATGGCCCAACATTTCAACTCCCCCTCCCACTCTGCCGAGGACATGGAGGTTCTGGGCCTCCTTCACCGCCGCTCCCTCACCACCAGACCCCTGGAGGAAGAACGCCTCATCTTCCGCCTCAGAACACTTCAACCCCAGGGCATCAATGTAGACTTCAACAGCTTCCTCATTTCCCTTTCCCCCACCTCATCCTAATTTCAAACTTCCAGCTCAGCACTGTCTCCTTGACTTGTCTGGACTTTTCCGACCTGCCTAGCTCCTTTTCCACCTATCCACTCCACCCTCTCCTCCTTGACCTATCACCTTCATCTCCTCCCCCACTCACCCATTGTACTCTATGCTACTCTCTCCCCACCCCCACCCTCCTCTAGCTTATCTCTCCACACTTCAGGCTCACTGCCTTTATTCCTGATGAAGGGCTTTTGCCCGAAACGTCGATTTCACTGCTCGTTGGATGCTGCCTGAACTGCTGTGCTCTTCCAGCACCACTAATCCAGTATATCAAAATGCCACATGCCAGCAATATCAACATCTATCCCCCAACAAAAAAGACATATAGAATCATACTTCACAAAAGGTGGGTCATTTGGCCCAGTTAGTCCTGTAAAACAATGCAGTCAGTAACATCCTTCAACTTTGTGTAAATTTTAAAGTCCCTTACACAATCCCAGAAGGCCCTTTATTGCCAAAAAGTTTCTTTTTAAGGGCAGACATTGTTGTCATGTAGGAAACATACAGTGAGCAAGGTATTTTAGGTGCAACAACTGTAATGTTTCAGTACCGGGCTATAATGCTTTTGCGATAGAGTCATACAGCATGGAAACAGACCCTTTGGTCCAACCATGCCGAACATAATCCCAAACTAAACCAGTCCCACCTGCCTACTCTTGCCCATATCCTACCAAACATTTTTGATTCATGGTACGTACTTAAATGTCTTTTAAACAGTGTAAATGTACGCACATCCACCACTCCTTTTTCCCTGAAAGTTCATTCTCACACACGAACCACCCTCAATGTAAAAAAAAAATTGCCCCCACATCTTTTTTAAATCTTTCTCCTCTCAACTTATAAATATGCCCTAAGTCTTGAAATTCCCCACCATAAGGAAAAGACACCCTGTCCATGCCCCTCATGATTTTATAAACCTCTGTAAGCTCACTCCTCAACCTCCGACACTCCAGGAAGAAAATTCCCAGGCCATTCAGCCTCTTCTTAGAACTCAATCCCTCCACTCCCCCACTAACATCCGGGTAAATCTCTGCTGAACCCTCTCTAGTTTAAATAATATCCTGGATATAGACATAGAACTGGACATAGTTGATATTGGTTGAAGAGTAAGTATTCGGAGAATTCCCTTTTGAACTGATGTCAGTTTGTTCAGCCTGAACACAGGGAGACATCCCAGACCTTGCTTTAACATTTTAATACTACAGTGCTCCATTGGTATAGCAGTAGGAGCATCTGGCTCGGTTTCTGTGCTCAAGTGTCTGCAGTGGGATTTGAACTCACAACCTTAAGGATCAGGCAACAGTGTTACCAACGGAGCCACAGCTAACACCTTCCCTAGGGTGAATATCTGGCTTCTGGATTAGTGGTGCTGGAAGAGCACAGTAGTTCAGGCAACATCCAAGTAGCTTCGAAATCGACATTTCGGGCAAAAGCCCTTTGCCCGAAACGTCGATTTCGAAGCTACTTGGATGCTGCCTGAACTGCTGTGCTCTTCCAGCACCACTAATCCCGAATCTGGTTTCCAGCATCTGCAGTCATTGTTTTTACCTCCTTGAATATCTGGCTTCCTCTTGTCTTGTTAAAGGGGTGAAGAGAATGCTCAGCTATGACATTCTGGGCAAAAGGAACTAAACAGCACAGAGTTTCAGCTCATGGTCTGCTCTTCAAATTACTGAACAATCTGCAAATGGTCTGCTCATCCTGTTGCCCCTGATTGAGAAGAGGAAAAATTAAAAAGGCAAAGACTTACGGTTGAGGCCTATGTCGTGATACGTCAAGATGACAGGTCTGTTCCCCTTTGGAGTACCTCGCATGGTCACATGCAGTACACCGTGCGCAGTTTCAACGTCGTGTTCCTGAAGGTAGAAGAGATCACAACATTCCACTTAGTCTTTATTTACTTTCCTGAAATTCTGAATCTGATCTGCAATCCCTTTCAAACGGCAGCAGCAAACAATAAAAAGGAGGAGGTCATCTGGTACATCAGGGCCTGCGCCAACACTTTGACTGAGCTACCAAATCTGTCCCACTCCCTTTCTCTCTCCATTAGCCTGCGCAGCCTTCCTTTCCAACTATACGTCCAATTTTCTTTTGTGAGGCCTCATAAAATCTGCTTCAACCAGTCTTTATGACGGTGCAATCCCAAACCCAACATCTTGGCACTTCTAAAATAAATTTTTTTTACATTTTTTACAATGTACCTTAAAACTGCCACATCTGATCACTGACCCTCCTGCCAGTTTCTGTTAATCTGTTGTTAATTTTCCCTGTTCCAAAGAAATATAACCCCAGTATTTCCAGTCCTTTATGCAACTGAAGATCCACATTGCTGGTATCATTCCAATAAACAGTCATAGCTTCATACTGCACGGAAACAGACCCTTCGGCCCAATTCATCCGTGCTGACCAAATTTCCCAAACTAAACTTAGTCCCACTTGCTTGCATTTGGCCAGACTCCTCTGAACATTTCCTACTCATGTGCCTGTCTAAATGTCTTTTATATGTTGTAACTGTACCTGAATCTACCACTTCCTCTGCCAGTTCACTTCACACACAAACCACCTTGTTGCCCCTCAGGTCCCTTTTAAATCTTTCTCCTCTTACCCTTAAAATTATGCACCCTAGTTTAAAACTCCCCTATGTTAGGGAAAAGACATTTGCTATTTACCTTATCTATGCCCCTCATTATTTTAAAGAACTTTTCCAATTGGGCCTGTAAACAAATTTCAACAAGGCAGGTTGAGAATTTGAGTTCATTTTAAAACAATAACATAGAATCTTCTTTGCAGCCTCTCCAAGGACTTGGTGTCCTTCCTAAAGTATGATGACCTGTTGTCTTTGCTGTTGCTGCTCTATAATAGAATGCTAGAAAGTGCACAGAAGTCACTAAGAGCAACCAGATCAGCCCTTTCAAGTGGGGAATGTGGAAGGTGGTGACAGAGCAGATTAACACCAGATTTGTGGCAAGTCTTCAGGCTTTTGTAGATCTGCTCATGGTTTTGCTACAAAGAAGACTTAAAGCCAAAGCTTTATATTTACACTTGCTTGAAGTGACTACGATTCACGTGCAGGCTTTGCAAACAAAAGGAATATGTTCAAGCCTTCCACCTCTTCTGAATTACCCAGGAACTTCGGGAACCGATAGTTCCCAGTTGCTTTTTCCATGGCAATGTCTCTACCACATTCAATTTGCCAACCAATCAGGGCCTTGTAGTTTGAATTGTTGTGATTGTGTGAAATTAGGAATGTCTGTCTTCGCCCTGACAAGTAACAAAAAGCTTCAGCTCTTTACAGCAACATTCAAATTCTGAATGACAAAGTGAATATTTGTTCAAAGCACTTTGGAACTGCTTTGAATTCTTGTTTTCTTAACTAATTATTACAGCATCTTTAATGTAGTAAAATGCTATAGGAGTGTACTGAAACAAAACCTGACTTTGAGCAAAAAGTAAGGATGCTAGGATGGATGATTAAAGTTTTGATCTTAACAAGAAAGGCTGGCATGTATAGATTTTTAACCAACATGTTTGGAGTTGTTATGACACGTCTCTGGAGCAGGTGCAACTTGAACCCAGGCCTTCTGGTAGGGATACTACCATTGCCCCACAAAGGCTGCCATGACGTGAATTTATTTAGTTGCTTTTATAATCTCAGGATGCCCCAAGAGTGTTTAAGACCAATTTTGAAGTTTAGTCACTATTTTAATGTAGGAATCATGTCAGCTAATGTGATGGTGTCGAGATCATCTGCTTCAGTGATGTTAGATGAAAAACATTCACTAAACCATCTCTGAAGCCTAGCCTTTACACTGCAAAGTGGTCAGATGGGGTCCTTGTTTAATAACGCATCCCTGAGGTACAGCATTCCCATTGCTGCAATAGGAATATCAGCAAATTGATATATTAGTTAGGAGAAGGCTATTTGGCCTCTTGAGCCTGCTCTGTCATTCAATAAGATCATGGCCGAATCTAATTACTCCACATTCCCTCCCACAGCAGTAAATGTTCAACATCTTGCTCATCAAGAGTCAATCCATCTCTGTCTTCAAAATATCCCAAGACTCTGCTTCTACCATCTTTTAAGGATTGGATTTGAATTAATTTATTATTGACACATGTACCTAGGCACAGTGAAAAGTTTTGTTCTGCATGCAGTACAGGCAGATCATACCATACAAAGTGCACTAGGGTCATAGGACAGAGTGAGGTAGACAATGTTATGCCTGCAGAGAAGGTGCACAAAGAACGAGATCAATGTTAACATTTTAAATTTGAGAGCTCCGTTCAGAAATCTAAGAACAGCGGGGAAGTAGCTGTCTAACAATCTAAAAGGGGTCTTGTTCTCTACAGAAGGTGTAGCACACTTGACTCCCGCAACTCTAACTTCCTCAAGAACACAAAATCAGAGCACATTCCAAGTGTGCAACACACAATGCAATGCATCCTTGCACTAGAGCTCCCCAACTGGCTCTTATCGTTTACCAACTCTGCTCCCAAACACAACAATCTCACAGGCAGCCTCCCGTTTGTGAAGGCAGAGGTGGGTACTGCAGATGCTGGAGATTAGAGTCAAAATTAGGGTGGTGCTGGAAAAGCACAGCAGGTCAGTCAGCATCCGAGGAGCTGGAAAATCGATGTTTCGGGCAAAAGCCCTTCATCAGGAATTAGGGCCTTTAATCCTGATGAAAGGCTTTTGCCTGAAACGTCAATTTTCCTGCTCCTCGGATGCTGCCTGACCTGCTGTGCTTTTCCAGCACCACTTTAATCTCGACTCCCGTTTGTGAAGGGCTGGCCCCAGCAGGGGCCTGTTCCAATCACTGTGCTGGGTTAATAGTATTTTTCACCTGTGCCTTGCTTCCAGGCAAAGACTGTGTCTAACCATCAGAAGAACCAACGGTATGAAGGGTTTGGGTAAAGGGGAGAGGCTGAGACTTTTCTCACTGGAATGGAGGAGGTTGAGGGGTGATCTTATGGAGGTTTATAAAATCATGGAGGGACATAGATAAGCTAAATGGCAGGTGTCTTTTCCCTAGGGTGGAGGGTTTTAAACATTGGCACTGGCATATTTTTAAGGTGAGAGTAGAAAGATTTTAAAAAGACATGAGGAACAATTTTCTTTTTACCCAGAGAGTGATTTGTGTGTGGAATGAACCTCCAGAGGAAATGGTGAATGCAAGAACAGTTCCAATGTTTAAAAGACATTTGGATAAGTCTTTTATTGGGCAATAAATGCTGGCCCAGCCAGCGACGTCCTCATCCCATGAATGAATTGAAAAAAAGATGCTATAAACAGCAATGTGATAACAACCAAGAAATCTGTTGTGACTGAAGGTTCAATACTGGGCAAGGCTTCTGACCTGCTTCAAATTAGCGCAGGGGAATCCACTTGATTTCTCATTTAATTTCTCGTTGAATTTCTGGTATTTCCAGCAGTGCAGCACTCTGGCAGCACCTCATTCCAATTTCAGCCTTGATGTTTGTGCTGAGATCCTGGAGAGTGATTTGAACCCATGACATTAGACATTGGTCTTAGCCATTGAGCTCTTGGCTGATCATCATCCAGTCCCCCCCTCATTCAACCCCATGGCTTCGGTCATGGTCCAAACACCCTCTTGTTGCTGCCACATGACGTTAGTGCTCAGAATGTGACTGAAGGATATAAACAACCTTTGTCATCTCAGTCAATCCTTTGATTACTTTAGAAAGGCCAAGAAAACAGAAAACATTGCCCAATCATTTTTATATGTGACTGTAGTTTCCTGTTATTCATTTGGTTCATAAATAACTAACTATGGAAAAGGAGGGCTTGTAAAATAGATCTAAAACTTAATATTTCAGGTATGATCTGGACTGCTGGACAAAATGACACATGTAAAGAGAGAGAGAAAAACAGACACACACACACACACATAAACACACACACACACAAACACAAACACACATAAACACACACACACAAACACACACATAAACACACACACACAAACACAAACACACACAAACACAAACACACACACACATAAACACACACACACATAAACACACACACACAAACACAGACACACACATAAACACACAAACACACTCACATAAACACACACACACATAAACACAAACACACACATAAACACAAACACACACACACACACACAGAGTCTTCCACAGTCCATTTAAGTAGCAAACAAGATAAACAATCAGCTAATCAGATCAAAACATCAAAATACGAGCAGGAGTAGGCAATTCAGTTCCCCCGAGCCTACTCCACCATTCAATAAAATCATGACTAATCTGATTGTGGCTTTAACTCTAAATTCCTGGCCATTCCATTAGCCCCATAACTCTCATCAATAAGAAATCTGTCTGACTCAGGCATGTACACATTCAATATCTGGGGAAGAGGACCCCAAAAGCTAACAACCTTCTGAAAGAGGAAATGTCTCTTTATCTGTCTTAAGAGGGCAACCCCTTCTTTTCACACAAAAAATGAAAGAACTGCGGATGCTGTAAATCAGAAATAAAAACAGAAGTTGCTGGAAAAGTTCAGCATGTCTGACAGCATCCGCCAAGAGAAATCAGAGTTAATGTTTCGAGTCCAGTGACCCTTCTTCAGAACTGATGGTAGCTAGGAAAAATATCAGTTTATGTGCAGAAGATAGGGTAGGGGGAGGGGTAAGGAGTAAGCGATAGGTGGGGATAGAGCCCAAAGAGGGAGAAGAACAGTTGGACAGACAAAGAAGTGGATAACGATCTGCTAGGAGGGTGAACAGCTGTTAATGGAGACTGTTAGTGGCTAACAATAGGTCGTGTATAATGGCAGACTATGTGATAGCAAGGCCTTGTGTGTCTCAGGTAGGGGCTAGGACACTAAAATTATTTCAAGTCAATACTGAGTCCAGAGGGCTGCGGGTTCCCCAAGAGGAAAATAAGGCGTTGTTCTTCCTGTCTGCGCTGTGCTTCACTGGAGCATTGCAGCAAGCTTGAGACAGAGATGTTGCTGAGGTAACAGGGTGGGATGTTAAGGTTTAGATTTTTTAGATTACTTACAGTGTGGAAACAGGCCCTTCGGCCCAACAAGTCCACACCGACCCGCCGAAGCGCAACCGACCCAGACCCGTTCCCCTTCATTTACCCCTGCCCCTAACACTACGGGCAATTTAGCATGGCCAATTCATCTAACCTGCATATTTTTGGACTGTGGGAGGAAACCGGAGCACTCAGAGGAAACCCACGCAGACACAGGGAGAATGTGCAGGGAATTGGAAGCTCAAAGTCTTTTTTTTGGGAACAGAATGTACATGTTCTGTGAAGCAGTCACCCAGGCTATGCTTTGTTATTCCTGATGAAGGGCTTATTCCCGAAACATCAATTCTCCTGCTCTTCAGATACTGCCTGACCTGCTCTGCTTTTCCAGCACCACACTTTTCGACAATGTAGAGAAGGCCACATTGCGAGAATCGAATGCAGTAGACTAGATTGTGAGAACTGGAGGTAAAGTGCTGCTTCAGCTGAAGTCCTCTGTGGAGTTATAGAAGCCCAACAGTGTGGAAGCAGGCCATTCATCCCATCGAATCCACATTGCCCTTCTAAAGGGCATCCCACTCAGACCCAGCTCCCTACCCTATCTCTGTAACCCTGTATTTCCCACAGATAATCCAACTAGCCTGCACATCCCTGGATACTATGGAGTAATTTACCATGGCCAATCCAGTTAATCTGTACATTTTTGGACAGTAGGAGGTAAGCAGAGCACCTGGAGAAAACCGACACAGATGCAGGGAGAATATGCACACTCCACATAGAGAGTCACCTGAGACTGGAATCGAACCTGGGTCCCTGGCAGTACGATGCAGCAGTGCTGACCACTGAGCTACCATGTTATTTCAGTTGTGAAGTGCCTTCAGTTGTGCTGTAAATGCAAGTCTCTCTCTTCATTCAAAATAGTGAAGGGCCATCTTTTTGCCTTATCTGAAAGATGGCAGCACCTTGCCAACATTGACAGTCCAGTTAAATCAAAACAAAGCAAATCCGCATTAACTGGTGCATTCACCATGGCAATGCTTCGACCAACCAGAAGCCACTTGTCAAATGATCAGCACTCTCCTCTCGTACAATATAAATGCTGTTTTCCCTTGCACTGATATTCTTGCAAATTATCCCAATGAGTGCAAGATGAAAAGCTTCAACAAAATGTGTTGTTTTTTTTAAAAGAAAACAGTGAAGTAATTCAAACACAATAAAAATGTACTTATAGTTGAAACAGCTTTTTAATCACAATCCCAATACGTCCATTATGTCATGGTGAATTACTAAAGGACATATTTTAAAGCCTCCACTTGGTCCCATTTACAGTGCAGCTGAACACTTGATGAAAATGTTGTGAGGAATTAAGAGGTTATTATAGCTCTGTAAACTACATTTCTTTCCTACTCTCTCCCTCTGACAACAGCAGAGGCACTGGGCTCTGCAATGCTGCAGAATTTCTGAGATTGGAGAAATTCACAGTTTAATGCCAGATCTACTTAAGAAATGGGAGACTCATAAATTCAACTGTAAAGAGTGTATGCTCGGTGAATTATAATGAACATTAGCAAAGTGCAATATATATTGCTGCTTTATATTATAGGTTAATAGATTCACACACCAGGCTCCTGTATCTTACATTATCCTAGCATCCGTTGTGTCCAAAATTACACAATCAAATCATATAGTTCTACACTGATGCCAAAAAAAGTATTTGCCATCTCCCTTTAAAATAAAACACTTTTCACAGCTTTGCATCAGGACTGCGGATCACTGCCAACTGAGCCCTGACAACCACAGAGCAACTACGTATGACCAAATAATAAATCTAGGGGGCTTTATCAGACTTCTACTTCTCAGCTTTGGTTAAGTTTAGCAGATAGTTTAAACAAGGATCAATTACCTAAGGGGCAACGTTTTCACGCAGAGGTTGGTACATATATGGAATGAGCTGCCAGAGGAAGTGGTGGTACAATTGTAACATTTAAAACTCATTTGGATGGGTATATGAATAGGAAGGGTTTAGAGGGATATGGGCCAGGTGCTGGCAGGTGGGACTAGATTAGGTTGGGATATCTGGTTAGCATGGACAGGTTGGACCGAAGGGTCTGTTTCCATGCTGTACATTTCTATGACTCTATAATTTAAGATAGTACATTGCAGTAATGTTTTAATGTCAAAAGGTGTTCAAAATTTACTATTAATAGATTTCAGCGATAGTATGGAAGACTTGTGCTCTAGAATGTGTTACACCCCTGGCCAAGTTGTTCCTGGATAGCTATAACACTGGCATTTACCCAACAATGCGGAGAATTGCCCAGGTATGTCTGTACACAAAAAGCAGGACATATCCAACACAGCTGATTATGATCCTACTCTCAATCATCAGCAAAGAGATGGAAGGGTGACCAAGAAACACTGGCAAAGGAACAACCAAAGGGTGGCAGAGGTTTGGAACTCTCTTCCACAAATGGGAGTGGATGCTGGGTCAGTTGTTAATTTTAAATCTGAGATATGTAATATTTTGTGAAGCAAAGATATTAAGGAATATGGACTAAAGGTAGGTAAATGGAATTAGGCCACAGATCAGCCATGATCTCATTGAAAGGTGGAACAGGCTCAAGGGGCCGAATGGTCTACTCCTGTTCCTATGTTTCTCTAACCTGCTCACTGACCACCTTACAAGCCTAGGTCCAAACTAGGACCAAAAGACTAAACGCCAGACATGACTGCTCTTCACATCCTGAAGAAGGGTTACACCCGAAATGTTGACTTCTCCATCTCCTGATGCGGCCTGGGTTGCTGTGTTCTTCCAGCCTCACTGCTTCAGTACTAGACATCAAGGCAGCGTTTGACCAAGTTTGGCATCAGTTAGCTCTAGTAAAACTACAGTCCATGGAAATCAGAGGAAAAATTCTCCGCTGGTTGGAGTCATACTTGGAACAAGGGACGTTGAAGGTGGCTGTTTCTGGTTAATCATCTCAAGCTGCAGGAGGTCTCTGCAGGAGTTACGTCTGAGGCCCAACCATCTTCAGCTCTTTCATCAGTGAATTTCTCTCCATTATAAAGTCAGAAATGGAGGTGTTCACTGATGATTGCACAATGTTCACCATCGTTCATGACTCCTCAGGTACTGAATGCTACAGAATCTGGATAACATACAAGCCTGGGCTGAGAGTGGCACACAAATGGCAAGCAATGACCCTCACCAACAACAGAGAATCTAACCATCACCCCTTAGTGTTCAATGGCATTACCACTGCTGAATTTCTACAATGAATATCTTGTGGTTACCACTGACCAGAAATTGAAGGGTCCTGGCATATTAATACTGCAGCCATAATGTCAGGTAAGAGGCTACCAATCCTGCAGTGACTAACACAACACACAGAACATAGAACAGTACAGCAGAGTACAGGACCTCCGGCCCTCAATCTTGTGCTGACATTTTATCCTACTCTAAGATCAAACTAACCTACACATCCTACATTTTACTATCATCCATGTGCCGATCCAAGAGTCACTTAAATGTCCCAGGTTTATCTGACTCTACTACCACTGCTGGCAGGGCATTCCATGCACTGACCACTCTCTGTGTAAAGAACTTCCTGACTATCATCTTGTAGATGGTACACACTGCTGCTACTGACCATTGGTGGTGGAGAGAGTTATTGTTTGTGGATGTGGTGCCAATCAAGCGGGCTGCTTTGTCCTGGATGGTGTCAAGCCTCTTGAGTGTTGTAAGATGTGCACCCATCCAGGAAAGTGGGGGGTATTCCATCATACTCCTGACATATCCCTTGAGGACAGGCTTTGGGGAGTTAGGAGGTGAGTTACTCATCACAACATTCCCAGCCTCTGGCCTGCTCCTGCAGCACAGTACAGATCAGGTATTCCCAAGTCCAAAAATTAAATGGACCAAAAATTGAAAGTCCTTACAAACTGAATAGACCAGAATGGACCTGTACATCCACTGGTTCAGGCCCTTTGGGGGGGAAAAAAACTCTGCCTGGCTCAAACAGACCCAAATGGCCCAAATGAACACCAACAGACCAATAGGATAAGTGTATTCTGAAACCAAAAATATCCTTTTTCCGAGTTAAGAATTAGTCCCAAGGTTTTCAGATGAATGATTCCTGACCTGTATTTATAATGGCTGGTCTAGGGGGGTCTGACTGGTTGGGCCGAAGGGCCTGTTTCCACACCGTAGGGAATCTAATCTAATCTAAAATCTGTTGGGGGTGGGGGGTCTTGTAGCTCAGTGCAGCATCCCTACGTCCGAACCAGGAGGCCCAGGTTCAAGTCCCACCAGCACCTGGGGTGTGTACTCCGAATAGATTGATTAGGAAATTATCCATGGTTGATCCAATTCAGTTCTTCTTCAATAGCATGTCGATGTTACAAAATTCAGCGATGATGTTCAATCTGAAGGAGACCATCAATTCTCTCTTGTTAGAGATGGTCTTTGCCTGACACTTGTAAAGGTTAAAAATTACTCCCTACTTATAAGCTCAAGCCTGAAAATGCTGTTCAAGTCTTGCTGTGCATGGATAAGGATGGATCAGGGTAATTCTCAGAACTCTGCCTAAAAGTCAGTGCAACTCCACACTGAGTGTGACGACGTGATAAGTTTAGTGTTTTCTCTTTCCTTCTGTTTTGCAGTTTCCGTGCTGTGGGGGAGGTGGGAGCCAGGGAAGAAATCTGACCGAACCAAACCCTCAACCTGCTGCTGATACTCGTTGCACTCAGTGCACAATCTGACAAATTGTACAAATTTGTGAAGTCATTTTTATTCTCCCAAACAAGAAAAAAAAAACAACTCTTCTCTCATCAGCTAGTGCAAGCTGTGTGATGGTGACTGCACTTCATGGAACTATAACACCAGCTGTTCATTGTGGTGTTAAAAACACTCATTCCAGGATTACTCGAAAATCTGCAGAATATTACGGTGGCACCACCTGGGTGTTCTGTCACAATGCATTAACCCTCCAGCTTTGAGATTAGTGACTGAACGTGGATGCACACAGCTAACCCAGGCAGCTCTCTCTTCCCATTTACAGAATTGATCCTGCATCCCTCATGTTACAAAATAAGCCATTAAACACGCAATGAAGTATTCTTTTAAAATGAATGATTGAGTTATTGTCACATGTGTTTTACAGCGAAATATGGCAAAATGCAGTGAAAAACTTTCATTTGTCGCCATAATCTGGTGCAATTTCCATGGTTTAAGAATAAGATAAAATAAAATGATATAGCTTAAAGGGAGGTCCATCTACGTACAGGTTCTGAAGCATCATCTCCTCACCAGACCCAACTAACATTGAAGGTGATGATCCTCAGGTGCTAAATTTTGCAGCTGGGCCTACCCTGCTGACATCACCTCACAGCTCGCTCTCCTCCCCCCAACCCTGTTTTAAATTTGCTGCCCTTTATCCTAAGACTATGACCTCTTCTTCCAGAATACCCCACAAGAGGAAGCATCCGTTCCACATCTATTTTATCCACACCTTTTATCATCTTGAATACCTCGATTTGATCTCTCTTCATTCTTCTAAATTCCAGACAGTACAGGCCTAAACTGTTCAATCTCTCCTGCAAAGACAAACCCCTTATCTCTAGGATCGACCCCATGAACCTCCTCTGAACTGCCTCCAATGCCACTACATTTTTCCTCAAATAAGGGGACCAAAACTCTCGCATTTTGCTGGAGACTTTCAGAGGACATGGAGTTGTCTCACCTGACAATCAAAATCCTGGAAGTTCCTCGCGGAGTTCTGTGGAAGAATGGAAAAAGGCAATAGTTAGAAATTTCATGAATGACCAACTCATTAACAGCTTAGATGCTCATCCCTGAGAACAATGGGGCCTTCAGATGTTCAGACCCAACAAAATGGCCACCAATAATGATAGATCACCAGTAAGACACAGTTAAATTGCAGGCAGGGAAAAGGGCATTTTTATCAGCAACTATTTTAATTCAGTAACAAAAACAGAATTGCCGAGCTCAGCAGGTCTGGCAGTATCTGTGGAGAGAAATCAGAATTAATGTTTCAGATGGAGTGACCCTTCCTCAGAACTATGTTAATTCAATGTTGAGTGAGAAAGAAGACAGTAAACCTCAAGTGAAATGGACTTAGGCGTTAAGCAGTAAAGGCTGTGATATAATTCTAAACTTTCTCTACATTTTTTGTGTTTTTCTCCTTCTTTATTATCAATTTTCTCAATTGCTTCTTTTCTGTGTTGGATTGGGAACTAGTTGCTCTCTGGTACCAGGCTACATGATAATATTTTCTAGTTCTTCACATGAGTATCAATAGGACAGCTACCGCTTATTACCCATCTCCAGCTGTCCTTGACTAATACAACTGAGGGGTGAGGGCTTTTGTGGTACACTGGTAGTGTTCCTACCTCTGAGTCGCGATACCCAGGTTCAAGTCCCATCTAGTTGCGAAATGTATAAGAACATCTCTTTATGTGTTGATTGACATAGTGGCTTGTTAGATCAATTAAGCTAAAGGTACCACAGGTACAAACCAAGCAAATTCACATACTGAACGCCCAAGGTTAGAGTTCATTGAACCGTGAAAGAAATAGAGACTGAGCAATAATACACATTTTAAAGCTTTTCTTCTTGCACTCAACATGACAATTCACAAGATAACCAATCTAAAAGGGAAACCAACAGCTTTACTGTATCAGAGGAGAGTACTTATTGGTTGGTAAGTGGACCCTGATTGGTAGAGGTAATGCCATGGAGAATACACAAGCTGATGATAACTGGTAGTGAACTGCCAAGCATTGTTTAACTTTTAAATCAGGCAAGATGAATCTGATCAGTCCTTAGAAATGAACCAGCAAATGACTGTCACCTATTTTGTTGAGTTGGAGCAGATGCAGTGCGTATGCATGACTAGTCTATTTGCAATGAACAGGGCGTGATGTATTTGTATACATAGGCCAGTTATTTAAGTTTCAAGCTTGCATCAGAGCCATCCTGAGGGCTAATGGCGAGCAGGATTAGATTATTTCTCACTGTATATTATGTAAACTCATGAACGGGCCTACGGTCAGAGCTACTGACACTAAAGTCTTCCCAGTCTGCTTCATATCACCCTGGGGATCTCAGAGGTATGAGGAACAGTTGAAGTTAGCTGTTTCATTTTTCTACTGTATAACAGAAACAAGTGTAATATTCGCTAATAACACAATGCTGCTGTCAAGCCAAAAAGGCACTCTGCCTGTCATGCAAATGAGTAACATGGTATGTGACTTGCAGTCCCAGTGAGATGCTACATATGTAGGCTGTATCAAACAGTATATCTCTTTGACGAGATAGGGTTTTTTTTCCAAGTACCAGAGCATTACTGGGAAAAAAAGACTATTTGAAATAAAGATTACGGGAAAACAGAAAAGTAAAGCTTATGAGAAACTGAATCTGCAGGTAGCAGCAGCGGAATGATTGCCAGCAGTAGGGTTACAGATCACCCCTCAGAGTGCTGTATGCAGGTTTGTTCACCATGGGCTGGATTCAATGTTCCCCCACCCCACCCCCACTGTCTGGCAGGTTTAAGGGACTGGCAATGACAGATCCAACGGGTAGCCCGCCTGCCCCTTACTGCCCACTCTTCCCCCACCTCACGGGGGATACCAGTTGACGGCCTGTCTGCCAGTGTGAACCAACTGAGTCCCAAATTAATGTCCATTGTAGGCCTCAACCCACCTTCAAGCAGCAACTAATGGTGGTGGAGCAATGACAGTGCAGTGTGGTATCACAGACCAAGGTTTAAAAATGTAGATGCAGGAGTAGGCCTTTCAAGCCTGCACCATGATTCACAGAATCCCTACAGTGTGGAAGCATGCTATTCAGCCCATCAAGCTCACACTGATCCTCCAAAGAGCATCATGTCCAGGCCCATCCCATTCCTGCATTTCCCATGGCTAATCCACCTAGACTTCACATCATGATGGGCAACTTAGCATGGCCAATTCACCCTAACCTGCACAACTTTCGACTGTGAGAGGACAAAACCCACACAGACATGGGGAGAATGTGCAAACTCCACACAGACAGTTGCTTGAAGCTGGAATTGAACCTGGGTCCCTGGCATAGTGAGGCAGGAGTGCTAACCACTGAGCCACAGTGCCACCTCTTTATTCAAAATGATCATGGCTGATCATGCAATCTCAGTGTCCCATTCCCACCCTCTCCCCACACCCCTTGATCTCTTTCGCCGCAAGGAGCACATCCAGCTCTCTCTTGAATATATCTAACGGACTGGCCCCAACAGCTTCCTGTGGTAGAGAATTCCACAGGTTCTCATCGGCCATGATGAGGATTGAATTCAAAGGGAGGCAATTCTGTACCCCAGGATCCCAGTTGTCGAGTGCCATATATAGTCAAGGGAGGGATCAACAGAAATTTGGGCACTCGTGGAATTTAGAATAAGGGTAGGATGAAAAGATGGAGTTGAAGTAGAAGATCTGCCATGATAATGTCGCAAGGTAAAGGGTGCTCAAAGCGTCATGTGGCCAAATCTCAAAGGAGTAAAGAAATTCTTCCTCATCTCTTTGAGTCCCATCTTACCAAAGATTTGTCATAACATATCAGATGAGGTTAATTAAAGATATCTCTAATTGGTGGGGAGAGAGGTGCACGCTTGGTTTCCTCAAGCAGGCCAGGGTACAGTGGGCACAGACAGGTCCCTCTTAAGTGGATCCATTTTGTGACCTCCTCCACCCAAACACACAAACCCCACTACTACTGGGTTACCTTCCCCCATCCCCATAGACTCTCAAGCTCCAGCCCCCACCACCGACCCCCTCAAAGTTCCAAACCATTAGAGGTCACTGGTGTGATACCTGAGGTGGCAACTCTCTCAGTGGAGCTACCAGCAGATGGAGAGCCGTCAGCCTCTAGACTGGCCGCATACCCCGAGGCAGGAGTTCCTGCCAATGTGGGAGGTAAATTCTGCCTCCAGTCTATTATTAGCCAAGTGGCTGTTAAATGACTGCAAGGCAGCCACTGTTTCCCACGGGACATATGGTGTGTAACCAGCCAGTGAGGGGGGTAAGAGGACTGTGCTATCTTGTACATTTCAGCCAAAGCTATACCTACCCTAGAGAGAGTAGGTTCATTAGAGGTTCATTACACTGGTGCTTAGAATAATGGGTTTGTCATGTGGAAGAATTGAGTGGACGAGGCCTATTATCCTTCAACTTAATAAGAACGAGAGGTGAACGAAATGAAAGATACAAAATTCTTAAGAGTTTGACAGGGCAGATGCTGAGAACACGGACACAGTCTAAGGATAATGGATCGGCCATGATGAGGATTGAATTCAAAGGGAGGCAATTCTGTACCCCAGGATCCCAGTTGTCGAGTGCCATATATAGTCAAGGGAGGGATCAACAGAAATTTGGGCACTCGTGGAATTTAGAATAAGGGTAGGATGAAAAGATGGAGTTGAAGTAGAAGATCTGCCATGATAATGTCGCAAGGTAAAGGGTGCTCAAAGCGTCATGTGGCCAAATCCAATTCCTGTTATTTTTCTCATTTTACAGGAGGAGGCCAAAGATGAGGAAATAAGAAAAACAGGCAACAGTGCTCCAAACAGTTCTGCAAGTCACAGGATTTGGGTCCGATGACATGTATCCAAGTCAGAATGTTGTGCAACCTGGAGAGGAACATGGAGACAGTGATGCCACCAGGCCGTTACCAGCTGTGCTTTAGACAGGGCAGGGGCAGACAGTAATTTCACCAGACTGGCAATCCCGAGGCCGGAGCTAACGCTCTGGGTCAACATGAGTTCAAGTCCCCACTCAACAGTGGTTGAAATTCGATTAATAAAAAAAAACCTGGAATTGAAAGCTGGCCTCAGTAACAATGGCTGTGAAACGATCATCGATTATTGTAAAAAACCAATCTGGCTCCCTGACATATTTCAGGGAAGGAGATCTACCATCCTTACCTGGCCTAGCCTACATGTGACTCCACATTCACAATAAACTCTTAGCTGTCCTCAAAATGGCCAACCAAGCCACTTGGTTCAAGGGAAGTGATGGACGGTCAACTTGCTACAGACATCCACATCTCGTGAAAGAATCAAAAAATATCGTAAGCTTGGAAGCTGCTTCCTAGGAAGCCTTGTTGAGTTTCCAGGGTGCGTCCTATAAATAACACTGTCACGATTGTAGCCAAGATTAGCCTGCAGATAAGGTGCCAGTCAAGAAAGCTGCTTTGGGTTTAGCTAATGTGGAGGCCCTCAAGGGTGGTTGGATATGCCCCATCAAGGCAAATCAAGAGCACTCCAGCACTCTCCCATTGTGCTGGAGAGACTCTGGTGAGTAAAGACGTGAGTTACTCACCAGAGAAGCTCTACCTAACATTGGAAAAAAGGCATTTAGGATCTAGTTGCAATGAAATACAAGTGGCCTTAGCTAGATCAGATGACATTTCAAAACAGTAGGCCTTAAAACATTTGAAAGTGACAATAAAATGGAGGAGGAGGGAAAGGAGCAGTACTGGTGGTAAAGGTGGATCAGCAAGACATTAGATGTAACTTCAGGTCTGAGTTATTAGTTACATGAGGAAAGGAAGGTATCCAATAACTGGAATCATGACAGGTCATTGTAGTGTGCAGGAGAAATTAAAATGAAACTATTTGAATAGAAAGTGCTCAGTGAAAGGAAGGTTGATAATTACAGAGCATTTACCCACTCTGCAGAATGACAAAGGGAAGTTCATGGAAAGACCTGCTTCTGACACAGCAGAGTTTAATTCTGTCTGTGATAATTTTAACAAACACGGCTGAAACAGCAGAGCCAGGAGTTAAACTCAAGTACACAATCCAACACCAAAGGCAGCACATAGTAGGGTCCTATTTGTCATTGGAGTTGTTCTTTCTTCTGAAATTATTTGAATTGCAGGCTTGAACTCATCGCTGCTTTTAGGTTATTATATTTAATTTAAATAGCACACTTAATGCAATAAAACATCCAAAGAAACATCATTTTATATGAATAGGAAGGTTTGGAGGGACATGAGCCGGGTGCTGGCAGGAGGGACTAGATTGGGTTGGGATATCTGGTTGGCATGGACGGGTTGGACCAAAGGGTCTGTTTCTGTGCTGTACATCTCTAAGACTCTATGACAAGGAGTCACATAAGGCAATATTAGGGTTGATGGCCAAAATTCTTGGTCTCAACTTAAATGGAAGGAAGAAAAGCAGCAAGGTGGAGAGAGAGAACTAACAAGTGTATCAGAAGGTCCAGCTGTCAGTGATGACGCAATTAAAATTAGAAATACTCGAGGACACAGAATGAGAAGAGATTGCACTATAGGGTGCGATCTATGATGCTTCAGCTCCCATCAATCAGCATATCACTATGGAGGAGAATTGGTGGGGGAGATTACAGTGATAGGGAGGGGGCAAGGGTCTTTGTTCCTAATTTCTAGACATATTTTAGTTTTAGTCTTGTGGAGGAAAATAATGAATGAAGGGTCTAACTTTTGCATTTCATAATTTCATTCTAGCATCTTGAACAGTTTTATTTTAAAATGCATTGATTGTGTTTCATTTCTCAAACAGCTCATAAAAAGTGTGGAAAAACATAACACTCAGGTTCAAGTTACAGTTAAGACTTTAAGATCCTTCAGAATGAAGGATCATTTACGGTTTGACGCATCGTCACACACCAGAGACCCACTGTCTGCAAACATAAGGAATATAGTCAAGCCTCATGTCTTTTTTGTCTTTGTCTGTGGCAAGTTTAACAAACAGATCTGAACTCCAGAGCTTGGGGAGCTTATAGCTCCGCGTTGCATTCCCCAATCAGAAAGTACAATCAATCAGAGATGACTTGCTTACCAATCGCATCCTTTCCTTCTATAAATCAAATTGTTCTGATCGTGTGAAATTTGGCATTCTTGAGTTTGTCCAGTTGAGCGCAAGACAAAAAGCCTTACCATATGTATCTTTTCCAACAATAATTTAGACTTTATTCAAAATTCTCAATTTTCAGCATTTGTTCCATATGTGGACCAATTAGTATTGTTAGCAATGAGAAATAATTTTAGTTTTGCCCTCCTCTTTAATTTGTATCTGGTGTATATTTTTGACTTCACACTAAACACAATCTGCTTCAGGTTTTAATTTCTTTGAGGGAAATAATAATTTAAGATAATGACAAATTTCCTCCATAATAATTTGCTGATTTATCTAAAGAACACTAACCCCTAAGTGTGGAAAAGGCCATTCGGCCCATCGAGTCCACACTAACTCTCCAAAGAGCAATGCACTCAGAACTACCTCCCTACCCAATAACCCTTTATTTCCCATGGCTAATCCACCTAAGCTGGACATCCCTGGACACAATGGGCAATTCAGCATGAACAATCCACCTAACCTGCACACTTCTGGAACAGGTCAATTACAATTGACTAGTTAATGAATCCAAAATGGTAGAGAATTGAGAGACATAGGAACCCCTAAAGAGCAATGAATGAAAGTCTCTGTAATCTCCTCCAGCCTCCAAACACCCTGTGAATTCCACACTCACCAAATCTGAACCGCTGTATCCTTCACTTCCTTTGTCTTTTTACTGGTGGTCACCCTTTCGTGATCCAAACTCCAAATTCTCTCTCCTCTCTGCTAAGGCTCTGCTGGAAAGCCTAATGGAGGGGGTACGAAGAGGATTCTGGGAAGCCTGAGGGAGTGGTATGAAAAGGATTCTGGGAGGCCTGTGGGTGTGGAGGGATTTACGGACAGTCCACTCCACATACACAGATATCGACTGTACACACATAAAAGCTCAAAGATCAAAAATATGGGAGAAATTGCATTCAAACAATGCAACCCAGAAGACACCTCAAATACAGGGCAGTCCCATAAAATCCAGGCAGGTCTGTCACCTTGGGTTAAATAAACATGCACATCACAGGACTGCGCATGTCCCTCTCCCCTTATCCAGCACATCATACTGGAAACGGTGGGGATCCCAAAATCCATCCACAACCATGTAGCAAAATGTGAGCTCTCACTGCAACAAGAAACTTAAAAAATGAAGGAAGTGCCACTAGAGGTTTCCAACACTCACAGAGGGCAAAACCACGTGCACAGAGAGCAATTTGATGTTCTTTCCGGAAAGTTCTAGAAATGTGACCAGGAGAATCATACTCCTAGTCACACAGTCACACAGGCCGTTCGGCCCACCATGTCAATGCTGACCAACAAACACCAAACTATACTAATCCCATTCACCTGCATTTGAACCATAATCCACTGTGCCCTGGCAATATTGTTAGCTCAGTATCTATACTGGAAAATCTATTATATTGCATATCAAAAAGGAAGTAATAAACATTCCTTCATGAAAAGGAGACAGTTATTCAAGGCCTAAAGTAGTACATGAACAAATTAACAGACTTAGCATCATGCAGGCCATTGTTCCTGTCCTTACTATTTGAAAGAGGAATCCTACCACACCCCACAGATTTTCCTTCATAATCTGCAAGCTAATCTTCCTCAATAAATGCCCATCTGCCTTTTGAAATTCCCTGTAGGATTTACTTTCAGCACATCTCCATTCTCACTTATGCTTCTGCCAATTGTTTAGTCCATGCAGGAATCTTCTGTCCTCCCATGCGGCAGTCTGGTGGCAGGTTGGCATCAAATTGGGTGGGGACCGCTACGCATTCCAGCCTCCATCCTAACCAACTTCACGCAGCAGAGCCCATTGATATCCCACCCACCCGGCCTTATAGGAGACACACTGTGCTTGACTGAGGGCAGGGCCAATCTGCTTCGGAACTGGGAGTCAACGACATTGCTGTGGACCTGGAGTCACTTGTAAGCTATAGCAGGCAAGGACACTGATGTTCTGTCCTGAAGGAGATTAGTGAACCAGAGGGGTTTTGAATTGAATTTATTGTCACGTGTACCGAGGCACAGTGAAAAGCTTTGTCTTGCGAGCAATACAGGCAGATCACAGAGTCAAGTCACATAGATAAGTAAATAATGGGTAAACAGCAGCAAAAACAAAAACACAGGTACAGTTGAATGTTAAGAGTTTGTGAGTCCATTCAGTATTATAATAAGCAGTGGCATTTTTATGGCATCACTGAGACAACCTTTCAATTCCAGATTTATAAATTGAATTAGTCTGACCTCAGTGGTGGGAAAGATGTTGGAGTCTATTATAAAGGATGAAATTACGGCACATCTGGATAGTAGTAACAGGATAGGAGAGAGTCAGCATGGATTTATGAAGGGGAAATCATGCTTGACAAATCTTCTGGAATTTTTTGAGGATGTAACTCTGAAGATGGACGAGGGAGATCCAGTAGATGTAGTGTACCTGGACTTTCAGAAAGCTTTTGATAAAGTCCCACACAGGAGGTTAGTGAGTAAAATTAGGGCACATGGTATTGGGGGCAAAGTACTAGATTGGATTGAAAATTGGTTGGCTGATAGGAAACAAAGAGTAGTGATAAACAGCTCCATTTCGGAATGGCAGTACTACAGGGATCCGTGCTGGGACCGCAGCTTTTACAATATATGTTAATGATATAGAAGATGGTATCAGCAATAACATTAGCAAATTTGCTAATGATACAAAGCTAGGTGGCAGGGTGAAATGTGATGAGGATGTTAGGAGATTACAGGGTGACCTGGACAAGTTAGGTGAGTGGGCAGATGCATGGCAGATGCAGTTTAATGTGGATAAATGTATGGTTATCCACTTTGGTGGCAAGAACAGGAAGGCAGATTACTACCTCAATGGAATCAATTTAGGTAAAGGGGCAGTACAGAGAGATCTGGGTGTTCTTGTACACCAGTCAATGAAGGCAAGCATGCAGGTACAGCAGGTAGTGAAGAAGGCTAATAGCATGCTGGCCTTCATAACAAGAGGAATTGAGTATAGAAGCAAAGAGGTGCTTCTGCAGCTGTACAGGGCCCTGGTGAGACCACACCTGGAGTACTGTGTGCAGTTCTGGTCTCCAAATTTGAGGAAAGACATTCTGGCTATTGAGGGAATGCAGCGTAGGTTCACGAGGTCAATTCCTGGAATGGCAGGATTACCTTACACTGAAAGACTGAAGCGACTGGGCTTGTATACCCTTGAGTTTAGAAGACCGAGAGGGGATCTGATTGAGACATACAAGATTATTAAAGGATTGGACACTCTGGCAGCAGGAAACATGTTTCCGCTGATGGGTGAGTGCTGAACCAGAGGACACAGCTTAAAACTACGGGGTAGACCATTTATGACAGAGATGAGGAGAAACTTCTTCACCCAGAGAATGGTGGCTGTGTGGAACGCTCTGCCCCAGAGGGCAGTGGAGGTCCAGTCTCTGGATTCATTTAAGAAATAGTTGGATAGAGCTCTCAAGGATTGTGGAATCAAGGGTAATGGAGATAAGGCAGGAACAGGATACTGATTAAGGATGATCAGCCATCATCATATTGAATGGCGGTGCAGGCTCGAAGGGCAGAATGGCCTACTCCTGCACCTATTGTCTATTGAATTTAAATTCCACCAGCTGCCTTGGTGGGATTTGAGGTAAAAACAATGACTGCAGATGCTGGAAACCAGATTCTGGATTTGTGGTGCTGGAAGAGCACAGCAGTTCAGGCAGCATCCAAGGAGCAACGAAATCAATGTTTCGGGGAAAAGCCCTTCATCAGGAATAAAGGCAGAGAGCCTGAAGCGTGGAGAGATAAGTTAGAGGAGGGTGGGGGTGGGGATAAAGTAGCATAGAGTACAATCGGTGAGTGGGGGAGGGGATGAAGGTGATAGGTCAGGGAGGAGAGGGTGGAGTGGATAGGTGGAAAAGAAGATAGGCAGGTAGGACAAGTCCGGACAAGTCATGGGGACAGTTACTGAGCTGGAAGTTTAGAACTAGGGTGAGGTGGGGGAAGGGGAAATGAGGAAACTGTTGAAGTCCACATTGATGCCCTGGGGTTGAAATGTTCCGAGGCGGAAGATGAGGCGTTCTTCCTCCAGGCGTCTGGTGGTGAGGGAGCGGCGGTGAAGGACGCCCAGGACCTCCATGTCCTCGGCAGAGTGGGAGGGGGAGTTGAAATGTTGGGCCATGGGGCAGTGTGGTTGATTGGTGCGGGTGTCCCGGAGATGTTCCCTAAAGCGCTCTGCTAGGAGGCGTCCAGTCTCCCCAATGTAGAGGAGACCGCATCAGGAGCAACGGATACAATAAATGATATTAGTGGATGTGCAGGAAAAACTTTGATGGATGTGGAAGGCTCCTTGGCTGGTGTCTCTATAGCCTTAGCCTGGGCCTCTAGATTTTGAACCCAATGACATTACCACAGTAGTACCATCTTTCTGTTCGACACCTTTTAACATCCCTTTTAAAAGCTGAATTTGAATTGTCACAATAGGATTGAAATGCATGTTCTCAGGATCTCTAGTAGACAACAGGAGGCTGGAAGAACACAGCAAGCCAGGCAGCGTCAGGAGGTGGAGAAGTCAACATTGCAGGTGTAACCCTTCTTGAAACCTTCCTGTAGAAGGGTTATACCTGAGATGTTGACTTCTCTCCACCTCCTGATGCTGCCTGGCCTGCTGTGTGCTTCCAGCCTCCTGCTTGTCTACTCTGGATTCCAGCATCTGCAGGTTTTTTGTGTCTAACTCAAGATCTCTAGTCCAGGCTTCTTGATTATTAGTCTATCAACAGAAAATAGGCTCCTCCAGGCCAGTTGCTTACCCCATCTGTTAGGAGAGGCTTAATCTCAGTCAGTTGAACATCTTGGAGTTCCTCCATCGCTTCTAGGATCTGCACAAGTACAAAAGGAGCAGAAATTAAGCAGAGTGTCTGAATACACAGGGATAACTGCAGCCAGTAAGAACCTGACAGTGACTAAAGCACACACAATCACAAAGCAATCTACTGGGTAGATCACAACTCTCCGAAACAGCTTCTTCTGATATTTTGTTTAAATGACAGAATTTGAAAGACTGGATCAAACATTTCACTGTGTAGATTAGAGTGGTGCTGGACAAGCACAGCAGGTCAGGCAGCGTCCGAGGAGCAGGAAAATCAATGTTTCGGGCAAAAGCCCTTCATCAGGAATGAAGGCAAGGAGCCTCCAGGGTGGAGAGATAAGTGGGAGGGTGGTGGGGCTGGAGAGAAGGTAGCAAAGAGTATAATAGGTGGATGGGGGTGGGGATGAAGATGATAGGTCAGAGAAGAGGGTGGAGTGGATAGGTGGGAAGGGAAATTGGCAGGTAGGACAGGTCATGGGGACGGTGCTGAGCTGGAAGGTTGGATTTGGGGTAAGCTGGGGGAGGGGAAATGAGGAAATTGGTGAAGTCCACATTGATGCCCTGGGGTTGAAGTGTTCCGAGGCGGAAGATGAGGCGTTCTTCCTCCACGTGCAGGTGGTGAGGGTGTAGCTGTGGAGGAGGCCCAGGATCTGCATGTCCTTGGCAAAGTGCGAGGCGGTGGGGTTGATTGGTGCGGGTATCCCAGAGATGTTCCCTAAAGGACTATGCAAGAAGGCGTCCAGTCTCCCCAATGTAGAGGAGAGCACATTGGGAGCAACGGATACAATAAATGACATTGGTGGATGTGCAGGTGAAACATTGATGGATGTGGAATAATTCTCTTCTTTGTAGAATCACCAGAAAACTGATCATCCGACGAGTATAAGGTATCGGTTACCTGAATGTGTCTTGGAAAAATCAAGGATTACTAACTACAACAACAACTTTCCACAGCAACTTCAACACAGCCAAAAGTCCCAGGGTACCGCACAGAAACATTATCAAAAATAAATCTGACTTCGAACCCACATGAGACATTAGGGCAGTGACCAACAGGAGAAGATAAAAGGAGGGATGGGAGGTGGGATAACCAGGACAGACTGATTGATGAAGGACGCAGACCGAACCGGGCACTGAGCACAGGTCGACTTTACACTGACCCTCGAGAGGAAGTTTACAGCATTCTCCTGGGGTGGGGGTTTGGGGTGGGGATGGGACAGAGCTGGACATTCCCATGAGAAAACAGAGACTTGCATTTATATATGGCCCTTTCATAATCACAGGTCACCCCAAAGCACTGTGCAGTCAATGAATTACATTTTTGAGTGCGGATTCTGCTACCATACAGGAAACTCAGCAATCAGATAATGCACAGCAAGATCCCACAGTCCTCGTTGCGATGATGTCCAAATAATTTATTGTCATTGAATTGAGAGACAGATATTGGGCACATCATTAGGAAGAGCTCTCCTGTTCCTGTCTAAAACAGTGTCATGGGACATTGGTGGTGGCTCAGTGGTTAGCATTGCCACCTCACAGTGCTAGGGACCTAGGTTCAATTCCACCCTCAGACAACAGTCTGTGTGGAGTTTGCAAGTTCTCCCATGTCTGCATGGGTTTCCTCCCACAATCCAGAGATGTGCAGATTAGATGAATTGGTCCTGGGAAGTGCAAGATTATGGGGTCAGGGCAGGGGAATGAGTCTGGGTGGAATGCTCTTCAGAGGGCCGGTGTGGAATTGATGGGTCAAATGGCCTGCTTCCACACTGTAGGGATTTGATGATTTATAATCCCTATCCCACCCTTTGTTTTACAGTCTCAGGCATATATTTGGCACCTTTGACATCACAGCACACCATTTGGGTGAGTGCGCTACCAAGTGGCCTTAAGGGTCCGAATGGCATCATGGACCTTCTTAACAATGCAGAGAGAATGTTTCCTTTTGTGAGCCAGAGCATAACTAGAGGCTATCGAAATGCAACAATCACCAAGAAATATAAACGGAAATTAGAAAAGGAAAGGTCTTCACTCAGGGCGGTGGGAATGTTATCACAGTGAGTGACTGACGTGAACAGGACAGATCAATTTATGGGGGAACCGGTCAAGACAAATGAGTGGGAAGGGAACATAATTGATATTATTGCAGCTGATACTGGATAAGTCAGATCCCAGTGTTTTGATAGATCAGATTAGATTACCTACAGTGTGGAAACAGGCCCTTTGGCCCAACCAGTCCACACCAACCCTCTGAAGAGTAACCCACCCAGACTCATTTCCCTCTGACTAATGCACCTAGCACTATGGGCAATTTAGCATGGCCAATTCACCTGAATGGCACATCTTTAGACTGTGGGAGGAAACTGGACCACCTGAAGGAAACCCACGCAGACACAGGGAGAATGTGCAAACTCCACACAGACAGTCACCCGAGGCTGGAATTGAACCTGGGACCCTGGTGCTGTAAGGCAGCAGTGCTCACCACTGAGCCACTATGCCACCCTGAAGATAGACGACACGTATTTTTGTTTTTTACTACTTGGTTTACTATGGTGGTCAGAACATATTGCTGTGAGCAGATATATCAACAAGAAGTTACCAATTTTGTTTTGACAAGAGAACCTAAAGGTTTGTTACAGAAAAAGGGGAAGAAAACTAATCATGTTGCACTATACGTAAACTACTTGAAATGATCTCACTACAAATACACACATAGAGCTTCAGCCCTTTTACTCTTAACTGCCTCCTTCCAGACATCCAAACTTCAGTGAAGTATCTCGGTCTCCCCACGTTCACATAGTGCCATAGCTGCAATTGCCCTCTCGAGCGCTCTCTTTCACTGACTTCAAAACACTTTCAGGGTGAGCAATTGTGGTGCCCTCACCCTCAGCATCAATTCAAGATGGGTACAATGGCAACACACCAGGTCATTATGGTCAGTTAGACAACTGGAAAAAAAACAGCATGCTCCAATTAAAGTAAGTGGCGCATTGAAAAATCTGTTGTGGTTCCAGATATTTTGAACAGACAAACATGATCGAGAATCAGATAATCACTGGGAACAGATGGAGAATTTCGAAGGACCGTGAGCCGAGATTTGTATAAATGAAAAATCTGTAAGCGGGATTAGTGGGGAACTGAAAATTACACTGAAAAGCAAACAGAATGCCATGGTCCAGTCAGGATAGTGACAGCTGGTTGGTCCCTTGTACCTGCTTTAAGAACTCAGTCCAAATTCAGCCAAATGATCAATTATTCACCCAGCCTCCACCCCATCGTATCACCATCACCCCCACCTTCATCCACCTATTGCATTCCCAGCTACCTTCCCCCCCCAGTCCCACCCCCCCTCCCATTTATCTCTCAGCCCCCCCTTGGGCATCCTCCACATTCCTGATGAACAGCTTATGCTCGAAACGTCGACTCTCCTGCTCCTCGGCTGTGCTTTGCCAGCATCACGATTTTCGACTCTGATCTCCAGCATCTGCAGTCCTCAGTTTCTCCCTCATGCCCTGCCTGCCTTCTTGGGCAAAAGATCAAAGTATATCATTGAAAAGTTAACAGCTGTGGGTTTTTGTAGGTTTTCTGACCAATACTCAATGTTGAAACAAAGGCATCGCTTCAAATCAAACATAGCTTGTCAAGTCATGTGGGTTTTTCTGGGATCCTGCTGTGCACAAATTCTCTGCATTATCCAGCCATATTGAACACAGTTGAAAGTGTGGTAATAAGCTGCAAGATGATTTGAAAGACCTCAAGGTTGTGAAATGTACAAAATAAATGGACCATAATTCTTTTTCACCGCCTGTTTCTCCAGAGCAGTCAGGGCAGGAGAGAGTTCTGAGTGTGCTAATGGCTGTAAGAGAAAGCTCCTAAAACACAAAGCCATGGAAAAAGGGTTTCAAGAATCAATGTTGAGGAACAAGTGAGCTGTGTTCGCAATTTGCTCAAGGGTCTCATGAAGATACAATAACTGAAGAAGCTGAGGTTTATCGAGAAGAAATCAATAACAGCCCATATCACTGAACAAGGAGCTTTCAGTAGAAAGAGGGTGACCCTTCATTAATGTTGAGTATCTGTAAGGTTGTTGTGAGGGTAGAAGAGTTGAATTTTAATATCTGATACTTGTAATGAGTGTTTCATATAATCTTATCTTTCATTTAAATTAGTTTATGATTTTTGTTTCCTTTTGTGTGTAATAAATGTTGACGTTCCTTGGTCAAAAGCACATTTACTGACTTTTGTGAATATGTCCAGTGACTGACCACCTTGGTAACAAAATTGCAAAAAAACAAAATTAATGTTCTGTCAAGCCAGATTTCACTCTGGAAACTGACGTGTCCAATTTTACCCCCAGCTGGGATAATAGCAGAACTCACATGACTGAAACCTTTCTCATCTATAAAAATCACAACTCGGTGACCCCTGAGCCTTCTTCTTATCAACAGAGAATTGATTCAGTCTGTCAACTCCTCCCTGACAAATGTGTACTCATGCATTTCCTGCACCAAACTTGTCAATCTCCCCAGGATCTTCTCCAGTGCCTCAACATCCTTTATATAACATCAAAGTATAGGTAGTTCTGGGATAACGTGCATTTTGGCAGCAGGATTTGGCTATAATGTCGCTGAAGAATTAGGGAACAGCATTTTGGAGAAACTTACCCCTGTTGGCAATAGCGTGATTCCAGTGTGGATCAGTTCACGCTGTTTGTTCTGCGCATGTGCCGCTGTGCGTGCCAAATCTCTATGCTGTTCTGTGTAGTCACCGATGTGCACAGCGAAATCTCCACACCATTCTGCACATTCACCTATGTTCATGCTATCCTGCGCATGCACCATGTCAGCTACTGATAGCTGTGAGAAGTACTGTACAGAGAGCAGCTTTCTTATATTTTTTAAACGCATGGTGTTAAATTTACTTTTGTTTTGGTAATAAATATGATTTCAACCTTCATTCAGTCTGTGCTATGCTTTGTGTTAAGACCTTTGGGTGATTTTTGAGCGATCGTGAGTGATTTTTTTGTTGGTCTGCCCCAACCCCACTTCTCCCATAGGCCCCATTATTTTTATTAAGCAAATTTCTATCAAACGAGGCTTCACTGGAATGCAACTATCTGCACTTTAGCAGAACTACCTGTACATTATTCAAGGTGTGGTCTAACTAGGGTTTAGTATAATGCCTTACATTTTAATTCTATCCTACTAGAAATAACGCCACCTTCTTGATTTGCATTTTCAAAATGGTCTTGTTAATCTGAAGTGCAATTGTGTAGCTTTACTCCAAGTTCGTCTTGTTCCTCTACCCTTTGAGACCCACACCTTCCAAGTAATAAGCAATCTGCTCATTCTTATTACCAAAATATAGTTTCTCATATTTATCTGTGTTGTACTTTGTCCAAACAGCTGAGGAGGATCTCGTCTCCTGTTCTGACATGGCCACTGGGTCACTTCAACAACTCAGTCTAGCGTTTCCTATCAGCGTCATTATCGGATTGTGGTGACCTGTTTATCTTTTCTAAACTGAAAGAGGCAACATAGCCATGAACATTATGTCGATTCGAAAATCTGGGCTGTGTGCCAGACTTGAGGCAAAGTCTGACAAAGGAAGGCACATCAGAAAGCAATCAGGTGCTCAAACAGACACACACCATTATGTAAAGAAAATACATTAATAAACCGGAAGGGGGAAAGTACGTGTTTGGGAAAATCATTCTAACAGCTTCTCGATAAAATGGTAAGATTAAGATGGAGAGGACAAAATTATTCTTTTGGAAGATCAAGGAGGAAGCCAAGTCTCATCTTCCTAAAAAATTCTACATTGCCTTTCATTTCAAATCCAAACACCCTTCACAGAAATTATTTCAATCCCATCGCTAATGCATTCTTTGTCTAAATCAAATTATGTGCAGGACGTGATCTCATCTTTCTAGGAGTTATAATACTTGTAATTACAGAGTGGGGACAGATAAATGGCTCAGGAGCTTTCATTTAATAAATTAGGACAGGCCTCGATAATCTTGTTAACCAATCCCTTATGTCAGCTCCTGCAGGCTCACTACCCCTCATACGCCTTCTCAGCCCAGCCATCCTAAACACACACTCCCCACCCACCCATCCCTCGCTCCCCCCCCACACCCCCAAGGCCATCCACTCACCAAAATATACAGCTACACCTTACTACAACTAACAATAACCCCCCACCATGGCAATCCGAACCACCCACCCTGCCAATACAGCCAGCCCCAAACCAAAACCAAATATTTTCTCACTCTGGTCTCTCTTGAAGATTCAGGGTCAGAACCAGATTTCGAGTTTCTTGAGAAGGAAGCCACAGATTTAGTCTGAATGTGGGAAGCTGGATGGTGAATCACTGACAGCTGTTCAATCAGGATTCAGAATCCGGTGGAATCCTGTCCTTATTTGATCCCCACAAAAATAATCGCACTTTTGAGGAACGTTCGAGAGAATTTAAAAAAAAATAAGTGGCTCGGTGGCATGGTGGTTCAGTGATTAGCACTGCTGCCTCACAGCGCCAGGGACCCGGGTTCGGTTCCAGCCTCGGGCGACTGTCTGTGCGGAGTTTGCACATTCTCCCCGTGTCTGCGTGGGTTTCCCCCAGATACTCCGGTTTCCTCCCACAACCCAAAAGATGTTCAGATAAGGTGAATTGGCCATGTTAAATTGCCCAGTTGTGTTCAGGGGATGTACAGGTTAAGAGTATTAGTCAGGGATAATGTAGAGTAATAGGGTAGGGGAATGGGTCCGGGTAGGTTATTCTTCAGAGGGTCGTTGTTGGGCCTCTCTCTCTACAATATCTTGAAGAAGTTCTCCTCCTCTCTCCACAAGACCCTTCCCTCCGTGACTACCTGGTTAGGTCCACACTCCCACCCTCCCCTACTGCAGCCACCGCACGAATTGCAAACCTGTGTCCACACCACCACCCCCACCAACCCCCCTCACCAAGGCCCCACAGGAGCCTTCCACATCCATCAAAGCTTCAACTGCACTTCCACACGCCATTTACTGTATCCATTGCTCCCGATGCAGACTCCTCCTCATTGGGGAAACTGGCCACCTACTTGCAGAGTGCTTCAGAGAACACCTCCGGGACAACCACACCAACCAACCCCACCGCCCTGTGGCCGAACATTTCAACTCCCCCTCCCACTCTGCCGAGGAAATACAGATCCTGGGCCTCCTCCATCGCCACTCCCTCACCACCTGACGCCTGGAGGAAGAATGCCTTATCTTCAGCTTTGGAACCCTTCGACCCTAGGGCTTCAATGTAGACTTCATCAGCTTCCTCATTTCCCTTCCCCAACCTTACCCCAGTTCCAACGTTCCACTTCAACACCGACCTCATGACCTGTTCCATCTGTCAATCTTCCTTCCCACCTATCCGCTCCACCTTCCTCTCTGACCTATCACCTTTACCCCCACCTCCATCCACCTATTGCACTCTCAGCTACCTTCCCCCCCAGCCCCACCCCTCCCATTTATCTCTCCACCCCCGAGGCTTCCAACCTCATTCCCGATGAAGGGCTTTTGCCCAAAACGTCGATTTTCCTGATCCTCGGATGCTGCCTGACCTTCTGTGCTTTTCCAACACCACTCTATCTTGACTCTAATCTCCAGCATCTAATCCCACTTTCACCTAGTTGGGCCAAATGGTCTATTTCCACACTGCAGGGATTTTATGATTCGATTGCATAGCTGGAGAACTATGTCATTTCTGGAATACCATTCTGAAGGATAACCTGCCACAAGCCCAATAACAACCAAGGCCCAATTTAAATCAAACAGATTTGTGCTGGTTTCTCCTCCCTGGTTCACCTTCAACACTTTCACTTTCTCTTCTCTTGTTCGATTAAGTATTTACCAGTTAATAACTCTCTCCCTCTCCCCATTACACTTTGTCCTTAGAACAGTCTCTTTTCCCGTCCGCACATCTTAGAGGCATGGGATACCTAGAGAAGCATCAAAAAGGTGCTATATAAATGTCAGTTATTTGTCAAAACGACATTCAGAAGAGAAGGGGAGGGCGGCAGAGGGCATCAGCGACAGGTTGACATGTGGTCGCCCAAGAAGTTAAACACAATTAAAATCCAAGTGTTCACTAAAAATCATTGTTTAAAAACAAAGAAAGCAGAGCTGGTGACGAACCTGAGAGCTTTCCTTCAAAGGACCAAATGACCTCCATCAGTGCAGTAAGATTTTATGATTACAACATACTGCACTACATTTATAAGTGAACAGTTGGCCATTTGTCTCAAAGAAATTTGGACACTCAGCTCTAAGCTAATATGTTTCCCAAAGCTTCACACTTGTGAAGAAGCTGCCAAATCTCTATGTTCTCCCAGTCCTGGTGAAAGGTAACAGTCCAAAAGCATTAACCCTCTCCCTGCAGATACAGTCTGACCAGCTCAATGTTTCCAATATTTTCTGTTTATCTTTCTGATTGAAAATCAATCCTGTTTTGGAATCTACTGCTGTGGTCATCACATTTACCTTGACTAACACAGATGCTTCACCTGCAGCACCTGTAACTGAAATTTTGATGCACTTTTTTCCATTGTCTGGTTTCTACTATGATTGCCATGTTAAGAAAGCACCAATTCTCTATAGACAAATGATTACCTCTATTTCAGCATTTAGCCATAGAGATTTACAGCACAGAAAAACACTTTTCAGCCCATCGAGTCTGCACCAGTCAAAAATAGCAACCTAACTACTTAAATTCAATTGTCCAGCACTTGGCCTATAGCCGTCTATACCTTGGCATCCTAAGTATACATCTAAATACCTCTTAAACATTATAAGGTTTTCGGTCCCTACCATCTTTAGTGGTAGTGAGTTCCAGATTCTCACCTCTCTAGCTGAAGAAAATTGTCTCACATCTCCTCTAAACAGCCTAATTCGACCTTAATTCGATGCCCCTTGGTTGATGATCTCTCTACCAAGGGGAGATTTTTCTTCCTGCCTATCCAACCTATTTAGACATTTCAAATATGTCCCCCTCAGTCTTCCCTTCAGCAAAGAAGAAAGTCCCTTTCTATCCAATCTCTCTTCATAACTAAAACCCTCCATCCCAGGAAACGTCCTGGCTAATTTCCTCTGTACCCTCTCTGCAATCTCATCCCTCCTATAAATGTGGATTCCAGACTGCACACAATATCCTAGATGTGACCTAACCATAGGATCAAAGAATCCCTACAGTGTGGAAACAGGTCCTTCGGCCCAACAAGTCCACACTGACCCTCCGGAGAGTAACCCACCCAGACCCATTCCCCTACCCTATTACTCTACATTTACCCCTGATTAATGCACTTAACCTCCATATCCCTGAACACTATGGGCAATTTTATCATGGTCAATTCACCCCTGGCCTGCACATCTTTAGAAGCATCTTACAATCTAAAGCATTGCAGCCACAAGAACACCACTATTAGATCCATTGGCTAACAATGGCTCCCCAAAAGGCCCCCATTCAGCACCTGAGCAGTATAGTGATAGATAAAGAAGAGGTGCTCAATAGGCTCATAGCACTCCAGGTAAAGAAGTCACCAGGCCAGGATCGGTTGCATCCTAGATTGTTGTGAGAGATAAGGGAGCAAACTGTGGAGCTGTTGACAGAAATGTTCCAGTCCAAAACTACAAGGCATAGATTTAAAGTGAGCAGGGAAAGATCGAAAAGGGACCCAAGGGGCAACTTTTTCATGCAGAGGATGGTGCGTGTATGGAATGAGCTGCCAGAGGTAATGGTGGATGCTGGTACAATTACAACATTTAAAAGGCATCTGGGTGGGTACAACAATTTGAAGGATTTAGAGGGATAAAGGGCCAAATGCTGGCAAATTTAACTAGATTAATTTAGGATATCTGATCGGCACAGACAAATTGAAGAGTTTATTTCTATGGTGTACAACTCTATGTCTCTATGACCACATTAAGAGTGTTGTGTTTAGTTTGGGCACATTATTTACTGAAGGATGCTAAAGTCCTGGAGAGAGTTCAAAGGAAATTTACTAGACTGGTACCAGGAATGAGGGATTTTTGATAGAAGAAAAGATTATAAAGATTATGCTTATTCTGAACAATTTTGACAGGGTAAGGAATGATATTCTGTTTCCACTAGTTGGCATGTCAGTAGGGGTCACAAATTCTTAGTGATTGAATCCTTCAGTGGCTCTGTACCTCTCTATCTTTGTGATCTCTTTCAGCCTCATAGCCCTCTGAGATAGCTGCACTCCTTTAATTTTGATCTCTTTAGCATTCCTGATTTTTTCCCTGTCTCTCTCCACCTTGGGCTGTGCCTTCGACTGCCCAGACCTGTAGCTCCGGAATGATCTCCCTTAAAGTCCTTCCACCTCCTCATTTTCAAAGCATTCCTTAAAATCTACATAGTTGACCACCCTTTGTCTAATATCTCCTTTGCTGCCTCCACATCAAATTTTGTTTGGTCTCCACTCTGAGACGTGCCTTGAGATGTTTTACTACTGTAGCTGTACAAGTTGTTCAAGGGGGAAATGCAGGAGAGGTGAGTCATAGAATCATGGAATTTCATATCCCAGAAGGAGGCCATTCACCCATTGTGTTCTGTACTGGCCCCCAGAAAGATCCACCCAGCTAGTCCCATTCTTTAGTTCTGCCTCCGCAATCCTTTAACTTCATCATTTTCTCAGATGAAACCTTTTGAAACCTCAGATGAAATCCACCTCCATCACTCTCCCAGGCAGCACATTCCAAATCCTAACAACTCTCTGAGTAAGGGAGATTCTCTTCAGTTCACTCCTATCTTTCTTGCTGACAGTATTGAATTTGTGACCCTTATTGACATGCCAACTAGTGGAAACAGAATATCCTTCTTTACCCTGTCAAAACTGTTCAGAATTTTGAACACCCCATTAAGGTGTGTGGCACGGTGGCATAGTGATTAGCACTGCTGCCTCACAGCGCCAGAGACTCGGGTTCGATTCCAGCCTCAGGCAACTGACTGTGTGGAGTTTGTACATTTGCCCCGTGTCTGCATGGGTTTCCTATGGGTGCTCTGGTTTCCTCCCACAATCCAAAGATGTGCAGGGCTGGTGAATTGGCCATGCCAAAATTGCCCATATAGCGTTAAGTGCATTAGTCAGGGGTAAATATAGGGTAAGGGAATGGGTTTGGGTGGGTTACTCTTCAGAGGGTCGGTGTGGACTTGCTGGGCCATTTGGCTTGTTTCCATACTGTAGGAAATCTAAAATTGAGGTGCTGCTGGGCTGAAAGTTAATGTAGGTCAGTGAGTGAAGTGATATGGGCCAGTACATCACCACATTGTACTAAACCATCTGGACATTCACACTGAGCTTGTAGTGTAATCTATTTTGATCCTGGGCCCAGCCCGTAAGCTGCACAATGTTTATACCGTAAACTAATCTGATTTAATACCAACTGCCTGACATAGCTCAGTGTTGACAGCATAAGCAAGTCGACTGTTGGTATGTCCTGCTGCATGGAGCCAGTCTCTACATCCATTCGTTCCATTGGTCTGAGGACCTGTAAACTGAATAAAATGCATCTCAGTCTGAGACAACCACAGAGGTAGAATGTTTGAGACCCCACTCGCTATGGAAAGAAAAATTAGCTCAAGATCTGAAGCCAATCACTTAAGTAACAATATTTCACTCAGCAGCAATTGAATAAGTAGTGTGTTAGGAATAGAGTGGAGAGTAGGAAAATACAGAAAATGTTGGAAACCTTATCAGCAGGTGAGGAAGCAGGTGCAGAAACAGAGAGAGAGAAACGCAAGTATTTCTCAGGACAATGAACCTTTGTCATTTGTCAAAACATTCAATCTGTTCACCTTTCTGCATAAATGTGGCTGTTTGCTCTGCTGGGTGTTTCATCGAATTTATAGCAGAGAAAGGACATTGGTTTACTCCAGTGTTTATGCTCACATCAGCTTCCTCCTAAATCTGCTCCATCTAATCCGATCAATTTAGCATCAACCTATTTATTTCGTTCTCTCTCATGTACCCACAATGCTGTTGGGGTGGGGGGAAGGGGTGGGGGATTTTGACCTGGAGCATTTGTTCTGTTTTGTAATCAACAGATGCTGCCAGGCCTCTTGAGTATTTCCCTCACTTTCTGCTTTTGGTCTTAACTCAGTTGTGTCTAGTAAGCTGATAACTCAAAACATTTAGCACTCTGCAAGGTTTGTGAAGGTTTGTAGCTCAGGTTGAGGTTTAGGGTGTAGGTTTGCTCGCTGAGCTGTAGGGTTTGATATCCAGACGTTTCATTACTTGGCTAGGTGACATCATCAGTGGTGACCTCCAAGTGAGGCGAAGCTGTTGTCTCCTGCTTTTTATTTATATGTTTGTCCTGGATGGGGTTCCTGGTGTTTGTGGTGATGTCATTTCCTGTTCATTTTTCTGAGGGGTTGATAGATGGTATCTAGATCTATATGTTTGTTTATGGTGTTGTGGTTGGAGTGCCAGGCCTCTAGGAATTCTCTAGGAGAAAGTGAGGACTGCAGATGCTGGAGATCAGAGCTGAAAAATGTGTTGCTGGAAAAGCGCAGCAGGTCAGGCAGCATCCATGGAGCAGGGGAATTGACGTTTCGGGCATAAGCCTGAAGAAGGGCTTATGCCCAAAACGTCGATTCTCCTGCTCCTTGGATGCTGCCTGACCTGCTGCACCTTTCCAGCAACACATTTTTCAGCTCTAGGAATTCTCTGGTATGTCTTTGCTTAGCCTGTCCCAGGATAGATGTGTTGTCCCAGTCGAACTGGTGGTTTTTTTCATCCATGTGTAGGGCTACGAGGGAGAGAGGGCCGTGTCTTTTTGTGGCTAGCTGGTGTTCGTGTATTCTGGTGGCTAACTTTCTTCCTGTTTGTCCTACGCAGTGTTTGTGGCAGTCCTTGCATGGAATTTTGTAGATGACGTTGGTTTTGTCCATGGGTTGTACTGGGTCTTTTAAGTTTATTAGTTTTTGTTTGAGAGTATTGGTGGGTTTGTGTGCTACTAGGATTCCGAGGGGTCTTAGTAGTCTGGCTGTCAGTTCTGAAACTTCTTTGATGTATAGTAAGGTGGTTAGGGTTTCTGGTTGTGTTTGGTCTGCTTGTCGTGATTTGTTCTTGAGGGGGACAACACATCTATCCTGGGACAGGCTAAGCAAAGACATGCCAGAGAATTCCTAGAGGCGTGGCACTCCAACCACAACACCATAAACAAACACATAGATCTCGATACCATCTATCAACCCCTCAGAAAATGAACAGGAAATAACATCGCCACAAACACCAGGAACCCCATCCAGGACAAACATATAAATAAAAACCAGGCGACAACAGCTTCGCTTCACTTGGAGGTTGCCACTGATGATGTTACGTAGCCAGGTAATGAAACGTCTGGATATTAAACCTACAGCTCAGCGAGCAACCTACATCCATTTAAAAATCACACAACACCAGGTTATAGTCCAACAGGTTTAATTGGAAGCACACTAGCTTTCGGAGCGACGATCCTTCATCAGGTGATAGTGGAGGGCTCAATCGTAACACAGAATTTATAGCAAAAATTTACAGTGTGATATCACTGAAATTATACATTGAAAAATTGATTGTCTGTTAAGCCTTTCATCTGTTAGAATACAGTGATAGTTTCACTTCTTTCATGTGTAAATCACAAAACTTTTTTTTAAAGTTGCATTCTTGGGTTAGCTGTTAACAATGGTGATAGCTAGACAATATGTTGAAGGTGTTAGCCCCTTGTGTTCTCTGTCTATGCCATGAGGTTTAGATTGATTCTAAACTAAAAAGTGAGATAACAAGAGTTTTACATAAATTCATGCAGTTTTTGAGCTCAGAGTTCTACATGAATGCATGCAGTTTTTGAGCAAAAGTACAATATAACTCTGCAAGTACAAATTCACCCCACAAAATATATGTGTGCATGTGGGTCTTTGTTTGTCTGTGTGTGTGTGTCTGTCTGGGGTGGGGGTTGTGAGTGTGAGAAAGTGTGTGTGTAGTGACTACAGAGTGTCTTAAGTCTGTGAGTGGGTGCATGTGTGAGTGTGGGAGTGTGTGTGTCTATAAGGGTGTGTGTGGGTGTCTGTGTGTGCGCCTGTGTGTACCTGTGTCCGTGTGTATGTGAGAGTGTGTGTGTGTGTGTGTGTGTAGGAATATCTGTGTGTGTGTGTGTGTGTGTAGTGCAATGGTGATCACCTGTAATGTGACATGAACCCAAGGTCCCAGTTGAGGCCCTCCCTATGGGTACCGAACTTAGCTATCAGCCTCTTCTCGGCCACCTTTCTCTGCTGCCTGTCCCGAAGTCCACCTTGGAGGATGGTCACCCAAAGGTCCGAGGCTGAATGTCCTGAACCACTGAAGTGTTCCCCAAATGGGAGGGAACCCTCCTGTCTGTGGATTGTTGTACGGTGCCCATTCATCCGTTGTCGTAGCCTTTGCTCGGTTTCCCCAATGTACCATGCCTCTGGGCATCCTTGCCTGCAACATATAAGATAGACAACGTTGGCTGAGTCACATGAGTACCTGCCATGTACAAGGTGGGAGGTGTTCCCACGCGTAATAGTGGTATCTATGTCCACAATCTGACACGTCTTGCAGCGTCCACCGTGACAGGGTTGTATGGAGTTGTCCTGAGAGCTGGGCAGTTTGAGGTTTGGCTGTTGTTTAAAGGCAAGTAGTGGAGGTGTGGGGAAGATCTTGGTGAGGTGCTTATCCTCATTGATAATGTGTTGCAGGTCACGAAGAACATGGCGTAATATTTCAGCCCCTGGGAAGTACTGAACAACGAAGGGTACCTGTCAGTTGCAGCACGTGTCTGTCTCCTGAGGAGGTCATTACGGTTCCTTGCTGTGGCACGCCGGAACTGGCAGTCGATGAGTTGAGCATCGTACCCCGTTCTTGTGAGGGCATCCTTGAGTACTTCCAGGTGTCAATCACGTTCCTCCTCATCTGAGCAGATCCGCTGTATGCGTAGAGCTTGTCCATAGGGAATAGCTGTTTTAATATGTTTTGGGTGGAAGCTGGAGAAGTGTAGCATTGTGAGGTTGTCTGTGTGCTTGCGGTAGAGTGTGGTGCTGAGGTGTCCATCCTTGATGGAGACACACGTGTCCAAGAATGAGACAGATAGTCGAGAGTAGTCCATGGTGAGTTTGATGGTGGGATGAAACTTGTTGATGTCACTGTGTAGTTTTATCAGTGACTCTTCGCCATGGGTCCAGAGGAAGAAAATGTCACCAATGTACCTGGTGTACAATGTTGGTTGGAGATCCTGCATAGAGAAGAAGTCTTGTTTGAACCCTTGCATAAAGGTGTTGGCATATTAGGGTGCAAATTTGGTCCCCATGGCTGTTCCGTGTGTCTGGATGAAGAACTGGTTGTCAAAGGTGGAGACGTTATGATCGAGGATAAAGCGGATGAGTTGTAGGATGGTGTTTGGAGACTGGCAGTTGTTGGTGTTGAGTACTGAGGCTGTTGCCGCGATGCCATCCTTGTGGGGGATGCTGGTGTAGAGTGCAGAAACGTCCATTGTGACGAGGAATGTTCCCGGTTCGACTGGTCCGTGGGTGTTGAGTTTCATTGGAGGGAGGGCCTCAACCGGGACTTTGGGTTCATGTCACATTACAGGTGATCACCATTGCACTACACACACACACACACACACACACAGATATTCCTACACACACACACACTCTCTCACATACACACGGACACAGGTACACACAGACGCACACACAGACACCCACGCACACCCTTATAGACACACACACACTCCCACACTCACACATGCATCCCCTCACAGACTTAAGACACTCTGCAGTCACTATACACACACACACTTTCTCACACTCACAACCCCCACCCCAGACAGACAGACACACACACACACAGACAAAGACCCATATGCACACATATATTTTGTGGGGTGAATTTGTACTTGCAGAGTTACATTGTACTTTTGCTCAAAAACTGCATGCATTCATGTAGAACTCTGAGCTCAAAAACTGCATGAATTTATGTAAAACTCTTGTTATCTCACTTTTTAGTTTAGAATCAATCTAAACCTCATGGCATAGACAGAGAACACAGGGGGCTAACACCTTCCACATATTGGTAAAAACAATGACTGCAGATGCTGAAAACCATCCACCTTCAACATATTGTCTAACTATCACCATTGTTAACAGCTAACCCAAGAATGCAACTTTAAAAAAATTTGTGATTTATACATGAAAGAAGTGAAACTATCACTGTATTCTAACAGATGAAAGGCTTAACAGACAATCAATTTTTCAATGTATAATTTCAGTTACATCACACTGTTAATTTTTGCTATAAATTCTGTGTTACGATTGAGCCCTCCACTATCACCTGATGAAGGAGCGTCGCTCCAAAAGCTAGTGTGCTTCCAATTAAACCTGTTGGACTATAAACTGGTGTTGTGTGATTTTTAACTTTGTACACCCCAGTCCAACACCGGCATCTCCAAATCATTACACCCATTTAGCACTCTATTAATATTGTACTGAATTGTTTAGGCACTTTATTCAAAATATAACAAATTTCTCTAGTAGAAAAATCTGCTGGATGGCAATTGGACAGCACTGCAGATGTTACATGCTATCTAATGCAAATTTCTACATTCCAATCATACAAATCAGCTTGTCTACACCTTCTTAAAAATCAACTTTTTCTCTAAATTATCATTTTGTGTTTTGAAGCCTGCCTTTTAACGAATCCAAGCGCTCAACATATAGTCACAGGGTCATACAGCCCGGAAACAGACCCTTCGGTCCAACCAGTCCATACGGAACATAATCCCAAACTAAACGAGTCCTACCTGCCTGCTCCTGGTCCACATCTCTCCAAATCTTTCCTATTCATGTATCCATCCAAATGCCTTTTAAACATTGTAATTGTACCCACATCCACCACTTCCTCAGGAAGACCATTCCACATGTGAACCACCCTCTGTGTAAATAATTTGCCCCTCAATCTACCCTTTAGTTGCAGAATACAATATTATGTTTTTTACTCCATTTTAAAGGCAGGAGGAAGACAGAATGCACCATCGAACATTTCTGAGGGTGTGCCAGTAGATCTTTTGTTTGGGTCCAAAACCCATCCACTGTTTTGCTTCTGAAAATCTCCTCCTGTTGGTTGCACTTCCCGACTTGAGAAGTTTCAGTCACAAATGTTTAGTCCACACGATTTCAAGCTAAATAAAAACCGAACAAATTGCGGATGCTGTAAATCAGAAACAAAAACAGAAATTGCTGGAAAGACTCAGTAGGTCCGTTAGCATCTGCGAAGAGAAGTCAAAGTTTACATTTAGGGTTCTGTGACCCTCCTTCAGATTCCAAGCTGTCTAATTATGGCCCACATTCTTTAAATTTCCCTTACAGGAATGCGAGAAAGATGAAGGCTGAGAAATGACTCTTTTGCCTATTGAGGATCTGTTGTTTAACATTGCATAACTTCCATGATAGCAACCAACCTCCTATTGAAAGTTGTCTATTTTTATGGCTTTGCACTCCTTGCAGAACTTTATAGTTCTTTGAGTCAAATCCAAAGATGTGTATGTCAGGTGAACTGGCCATGCTAAATTTCCCTCAGTGTTAGGTGCATTAGTCAGGGGTAAATGTAGGGGGGTGGGCTACTCTTCAGAGGGTCAGTGTGAACAGGTTGGGCCAAATGGCCTGTTTCCAAACTGTAGAGAATCTAATCTAATCTAAATTATTCCAAAAATATGTTTAAAAATTCTTTCCTGTACTTCATTTTCCTGAACACATTGGAAGTAATATTTTCATCCTGGTTTTCAAATCTCTCCAAACAGCTCCACCAAACCAATTTCTACAATCTTCTCTAACCCTCCGCGCTCCTGAGTACCTCCTGAGTATCCCAGATTTAATCATTTCACAACTTGTGGCCAGACCTCCAGCTGCTGCTAATGATAGGAAATTATCTCCCGACATGTTTCTCTTCCCCTTTATGTTTGTCCCCTTTCAGACAAATCCTAAAACCTACTTCGTTATCTGCCCTAATTTTATTGTGTAGTGCTCATGTGAAGCACTGTGGGACATTTTATCACAACAAAGATGTGATACAAATATATTGATTAGTACATTTTGGATTACCTAATCTTCACAAATCAATAAAATACCTCCTTCCTGGACAGTAGAGCACAGAAAATTTCTATTTTTCCCTCATAACACAATCCCTTTACACTCAAGATTAAGGCTGTTCACCAGATTTTAAACAATACTTTAAAGGCAGAATGAGCAAACCATTTTAAAGCTCTTCAGAGTTAATGGTTTATTGTGTGATTTTATAAATCCAAGCACATGGTCTTTTTTATACACATTGCTGTGGAACACTGGTCAAATGTTGGAAATTATTAGATGATGATTCCATGTTGCCTTCTGTCAATTCAGACTCATTAATTATATAGTTGGGATGTTTATGTAGAATGCAAAATACAGAAACAGGCCACCTGCTCCTGGTCTGTATTTATGCTCCACACAAGGCAGTTCCTGAGCCTCTTCGTCTAAGTGCACCAATAGATTTGATTAGATTCCTTACAGTATGGAAACAGGCTATTTGGCCCAACAAGCCTTTGAACAGTAACCCACCCAGACCCATTCCCCTACCCTATATTTACCCCTGACTAATGCACTTAATACTATGGGCAGCTTAGCATGGCCAATTTACCTGACCTGCACATCTTTGGACTGTGGGAGGAAACTGAAGCACCCGGAGGAAACCCACCCAGACACGGGGAGCGTGTGCAAACTCCACATGGACAGCCATCCAAGGCAGGAATCAAACCCAGGTCCCTGGCGCTGTGAGGCAGCAGTGCTAACCACTGAGCCACCATACCGCCCACAATATATCCTTGAATTCTTTTATCCCATTCTAGTCAATCTTTTAATATATTCCTATTCTATTTGCTTCAATCACTGATGTACTTTATGTTCATCAGTGATGAATCTGCAATCTCATTTATCAAATTGTACAAATGGAACCAATTACGTGTCTCACTACCATCTCTGTCTCCATCATTCTCCCCTTGTCATTAGTAAATTAAAGTTCACATTAAACTATACATTCAAAGTCCGACTGTAATGTCAATTCCAAATTCCTGCCTGTCCCAATAACCCCTCACCCCACCATTTACCAAGAATCTAACTACTTATATAAAAATATTCAAAGACTCTCTTCCACAAAAAGGCAATGGAAACAGTGTTTGAAAGACCTACTACCTTCAGGAAATATTTTCATTTCATGTCTACCTTAAATGGGTGATCCCTAATTTTTGAACACATTTCATTATAATAGTCCATTTTTAACAATGCTATCCTGCTCTCAAGGGCTGCAGATTCCACATGGCATCCACCCCCAACTCTGGCACTCCTCTGCTCATGATTAACCTCTACCTCCAACCGACTGATCAGGTTCCACTTAAATTCCTGTGGCTTTTAAGAAACCCTTTGAGGGTCGGTGTGGACTTGTTGGGCCAAATAGCCTGTTTCCAAATGGAATCTAATCGAACCTACTGGTGGGCTGGAGGCTCAGGAACATAAATACTGACCAGGATCAGTTGCGCCAAGCGGCCTGTTTCTGTATTTTGCATTCTACATAAACATCCCAACTATATAATTAATGAGTCTGAATTGACAGAAGGCAACACGGAATCATCTAATCACTTCCAAAGGATTTTTTAAAGAAACCCTTTGAGCAACGGTCCATAAAGAAATGTAGCAGCACTCTGTTACATACTTAGACAAAGAAAAGGCACAAGAACACCCTAATTGCCAACCAATTCCCTTATTAAATTCCAATACTGGCCCAGAACAGTGCAGAAGGGCGTATACCCGAAACGTCGATTCTCCTGCTCCTTTGATGCTGCCTGACCTGCTGCGCTTTTCCAGCAACACATTTTTAAGCCCACAACAATGCAGGTTTGTTCATTTCCCCTATTATTGAAATATGGTAAACGGACCAGTAGTTGGAAGGTGGTAGATTCCTGATGAAGGGCTTTTGCCCGAAACATCGATTCTCCTGCTCCTCGGATACTGCCTGACCTGCTGTGCTTTTCCAGCACCACACTCTCAACTCTAATCTCCAGCGTCCACAGTCCTTACACTCGCCGTGTTGCTAGATTAGCATTTCAGAATCCCAGGCAAATGTTCGAGGAACATGAGTTTGAATCCTACTGTGGCAGATGGTGAAAATTTGAATTCAATAAAAATTCAATAAAAAACCCATCTGATTCATAAACATCTGCCTAGTGACTCCAGACCCACAGCAACGTGGTTGTCTCTTAACTGCCTGGCTCAGCATCTCATGAACGAACTTTTTAAATTTTTCTGGATCAGATTGGAATAAAGGCTCTGTATTAAATTGCTTCAGTCCCAGTAGAAAATCCCCTGGGCTCCCAATATATCCTGGATTAGTGGTGCTGGAAGAGCACAGCAGTTCAGGCAGCATCGAAGCTACTTGGATGCTGCCTGAACTGCTGTGCTCTTCCAGCACCACTAATCCAGAATCTGGTTTCCAGCGTCTGCAGTCATTGTTTTTACCTCCCAATATATCCTCCAGAGGGTTTTTTTTAGAGCAGGTGGGTCTGAAGAAATTGTGGTGACTATGGGAAATTTCCCCTCAAGGATACCCCCTGAAGACAGTAGCTACATTTCCTCCCATCATCTTACAAACTCCAACAGTATTTGACGTGGGCAGCCTATTATCAGTTTTCAAACCAGTTCAATTGGTCCTTAATTATTTATTTACATTTAATTGACTGGCTGAGATTTTCAGTGCCTGCCCACTCTCTATTGTGGGAGTGTGCTTTAGAGTGGGTGGTGAGCAAACTACCTAACATATTTCTTGTACCCCCTATACCCATGGGTAGGTACTGTGGCACAGTGGTTAGCACTGCTGCCTCACAGTGCCAGGGTCCCAGGTTCAATTCCCGCCTCAGGCAACTGTCTGCGTGGAGTTTGCACATTCTCCCTGTGTCTGGTTGTCGTTCATCTGTGTGCTCTTTAAATGTTTGCCATTGTGTGGTCACTAACTTTCCTGTAACTAGCATTCCCCAGATTATCATTGTCAGTTCTCACCTCATACCATCTTGGTATCCTCTATTTAAATTCAAGGCTCTAGTCTCAGAACCAACCACGTCACTCTCCAGCTTATTTAAGAATTGCATCATGTTATGGTCACTCTTTCTTGCACAGCTAGAATGCCAATTATTCTCTTAGGAGAACACAATACCACTCTAAGTTGGCTTGTCCTATAGTTGGTTCCTCAACATATTGACCCAGGAAACTATCATGTGCACAGGAATTCCTCCTCAAAGGTATTGTTGCTGATTTGATTTCACAGGCTATGTGCAGAGTATATTACTGGGCATTCTGTGATTTGTTCAGGCAAAATTAGAGGGGGGTGGGGGGAGGGCAGGTCATCCAACATGTCACTGAAGTCTGTGACTGGATGTAAATAATGGAAAAAGGACAGGATATAACGTGTAGATACTACGTGCCTCCAGGTGCTCCGGTTTCCTCCCACAGTCCAAAGATGTGCAGGTTAGGTGAACTGACCATGCTAAATTGCCCGTAGTGTTAGGTGAAGGGGTAAATGTAGGGTCTGGGTGGGTTGCTCTTCGGAGGGTCGGTGTGGACTTGTTCGGCTGAAGGGCCTGTTTCCACACTGTAAGTGATCAGAAACACATCCCCAGAGGGAGGCACGTAGTATCTACACGTTATATCCTGTCCTTTTTCCATTATTTACATCCAGTCACAGACTTCAGTGACATGTAGGATGACCTGCCCTCCCCCCACCCCCCTCTAATTTTGCCTGAACAAATCACAGAATGCCCAGTAATATACTCTGCACATAGCCTGTGAAATCAAATCAGCAACAATACCTTTGAGGAGGAATTCCTGTGCACATGATAGTTTCCTGGGTCAATATGTTGAGGACCAACTAGCCAACTTAGAGTGGTATTGTGTTCTCCTAAGAGAATAATTGGCATTCTAGCTGTGCAAGAAAGAGTGACCATAACATGATGCAATTCTTAAATAAGCTGGAGAGTGACGTGGTTGGTTCTGAGACTAGAGCCTTGAATTTAAATAGAGGATACCAAGATGGTATGAGGTGAGAACTGACAATGATAAACTGGGGAATGCTATTTACAGGAAAGTTAGTGACCACACAATGGCAAACATTTAAAGAGCACACAGATGAACGACAACAATTGTTCATTCCTCTCTGGCACAGGTATAAAATGCAAAAGGTGGCCCAACCATGGGTTATGAGGGAAATTAGGGATAGCATTAGATCCAAGGAAGGGTGATAAAAATTGACCCAAAAAAGCAGCAAATCTGAAGACTGGGAGCTGTTTAGCAACAGTGGACAAAAGGGTTGATTAAGGGGGGAGGTTGGAAACAGTAAAGTTGTGGAGAACAAAAACTGATTGTAAAAGTTTCTATAGATATATGAAGAGAAAAATATTAACCAAGAGAAATGTAAAGTCAGAAACATGGTAACTCACAGGCTGACGAAGACTTCAGGCCATGGCTAGGCCTGCGGGCCTGCATCGAAGGTTCCAAGCAGTTTTATGAAGATAAGACTTAGACTTTAAGATCTGGATGTTTTTCTTACCTTTTGCCTTTCTTTTATTTCTGCTGTTGTTTATTTATTAATTCTGGTTTTGTAACCTCAGGATGGTACCAGAGAATGGTGACTTGATACCCTTTTCACTGTACTCATGTATTCCTGTACTGGAGTGCACATGACAACAAAGTCCAATCCAAATTCTAACCAATTCCCTCCCTGTTCTTGGTCAACATGAAGTTGGGTTGAAAATGGTCAGTCCTCACTAGTTTGAAGTTGAGTAATGCTGAATGGTGTCAGAGAGTCCACTTAAAAGTATGAAAAAATTCATTCCTGTTGTTTTGTAAACAAAGGTCACAATGACTTGCCTTCAACTTAAATTACTGCAGCAAAGATTTTGTGAGTCATCACAGGAAGTATAATTTATGGCTTTGTTCCCTCATCAAAATTCTCCTTGAACAAATTTGACAGTAGATGTCAACACAACACTCTTACAGTGTGAAAGGAAATGCTTGTGAATCTCAGACACACTCGAAGTTGCTCTCACAGCCTAGTCATTTCTGACAACATTTAATTTTCAAATCCACATCCCTATGGTAGGGAGGTCTTCTAGTGCACTGGTTTACTCAGGAAGCTCTGGATTTAAGCTCTATTGCTCGACTCAATGACCAAGGAAGGATCTTTCATAACACATCTTTACGAACTGATTATCAACCAGCAAGTCCTTCTAACATTCCCATGGTTTGGACTGGGGTGTACAAAATTAAAAATCACACAACACTAGGTTATAGTCCAAAACGTTTAATTGGAAGCACTAGCTTTCGGAGTGCTGCTCCTTCATCAGGTGGTTGTGGACAACCTGATGTCCCGGAGCAGCGCTCCAAAAGCTAGTGCTTCCAATTAAACCTGTTGGACTATAATCTGGTGTTGTGTGATTTTCAATATTCCCATGGCAGACAGTAAGAGTGTGAGAGCGTCCTGGTTTAAGTTGCACCTTAAAAATTATAACTTTAGCAAAGTTTTGGTCACCTGCCCTAATAACTCATGTGGTTTAATGTCAATTTAGATTGGCAATTGCCATTGTGAAATGCCTTGAAATATTTTAATTGTTAAAGACACCATAAACATGACTGGCAATTAATTATAAATTAGATAGTAATTGTGGACAGTATACCAGCTCCACAGAGAGTGTCTTGTGGTAAAGTGGTAGTGTCCCTACCTCTAGGTTCAAATCTGTCATAACATGTTGATCAAAATATCTATCAGCTCCACAGATGATTCATAATCAGACACACACTTGACATGCACAAACAGAATTTTAAAGTAGTAATATTGTCTAAAGTAAAGGACAATGTAGTCAGGTTACATCTCTAGCCATCGAATCTCAATATTCAAAATGGAGGGTTGAAGTTTCTTTCTGTGCTGAAGCTCCAATCCGAGTGGTCAGTGATGACTTCTGTATACTGTACATGTAAACCTGCTCTTACAAGAACTGAAAGCATCAAGACTTGAGATGCAAATGGTCTTTTCCAACAGAAATAAAATTATTAACCGATCATAATTGTATTTGCAGGGGCTTGCTGTGTGTAAATTGGCTGTCACGTTTCTTACATTACAACAGGGACTGCACTTCAAAATAGAATTGATTGGCTGGAAAGTGCTTTGGAATGTTTTGAGATTGTGAAGGGCACCATTATTTAACAAACAACCCTGACTCAGCATCTCCACCAGGACTCGGCAACTTCCACTGTGCCTGTGGTAACGGAAATGTCGCGCTCAGATAATCATACACCTGCTCCAAAACACAATTCAACCTGGTAATATCATCCCCAGAGATGTTAAAACACAAGTCACTGTCACTCAATTTTTCCATTCATTTTCTTCAAGTGAAGTGGGTAATGCAACAAAGTAAATTTAGGATGAGATTTATTAATTGTTTTCCCCTACCTGTAAATGACTAAAGCTCCTGCCCCACCAGAATGTCACTTAAGAGTTTATATATACAAAGTGCAATTTTTTGATAAAATACTTGCCCCCCCCCAATCTGTGAAGGCACTGATTCATTTTATTATTTATCCACTGGGTTCTGACAGTCATCTGTTGTTTAACACTGCTGTCTCACCGCACCAGGTTCCTGGGTTCGATTCCAGCCTTGGGCGACTGTCTGTGTGGAGTTTACACATTCTCCCTGTGCCTGCGTGGGTTTCCTCTGGGTGCCTCGGCTTCCAAAGATGTGCAGGTTAGGGTGGATTGCACAAGCTAAACTGCCCCATAGTGTCCAGGGATGTACATGCTAGGTAGATTAGCCATGGGGAATGCAGGGTTTCATGGATAGGGTTTAGGAGTGGGATGCTCTTCGGAGCGTTGGTGTGGACTCGATGGGCTGAATGGCCTGCTTCCATGCTGTAGGGATTCTATGATCTTCACAGAATGGTTAGAGCACAGCAGGGGGCCATTTAGTCCATCAAGATCATACCAGCTCCCTCCAAGAGTAACCCAACTCATCTCATTCACCTGCCCTTTCTCTATAGGCCTGCAGTTGAAAGCTATGGTTGGCTTCTGTTCACCAGAGTCTCAGAGAGTGCTATCCAAAACCTAACCACCTAACATAGGTGTTATGTAAACAGCACTTGCATTTTTCTTGGACCGTGGACTAAAAATGTGAAAAAGATATTACTTTAAACCAAGGAAACTGCAAGATGTTGCAGTTTTAAAAACACATTTAACACAGAACATAGAACAGCACAGACCCTTCAGCCCTCGATGTTGTGCCAACCTTTTATCCTACTCTAAGGTCAGGCTAACCTACGTACCCTACATTGTACTATCTTCTACGTGCCTATCCAAGAGTCGCTTCAATGTCCCTAATGTATCTGACTCTACCACCACTGCTGGCAGTGCATTCCATGCACCCACCACTCTCTGTGTGAAGAATCTATCTCTGACATCTCCCCTAAACCTTCCTCCAATCACCTTAAAATTATGCCCCCTCGTGATAAACATTTCTGCTCTGGGAAAACGTCTCTGGCTATCCACTCTATCTGTGCCTCGCAGTATCTTGTACTTTTTGGGTTGCTTTATTCAAAAGAGGATGCCAGTCACCTCGGTGCCATGTGAGTGTGCTCAGTGCAATTTTGCCCAAGACAGTTTGGAAAGCCTGGTCTGCATAGACGAGACGGGCCAAAGGGCCTGTTTCCATGCTGTATGATTCTGACTCTGACAAGACTTTTGATTAGTTTTTCAATTGATCGGCAGTTGTGTGTTCAGAAGTTATGTTAGCAATCACTTGACTGGTTCCTGGGCAAGTAGCTACAGCTTTGTTTGTGGACAAACGCTTGAGTAGATGCGAGCCTGCAAAGATAAAGCACCTCACTCTCTCTTCCTCCTGTGGAGAGAAGTATCAGAAAGCTCGTGGCTCCTGTTCTCATTTACCATTTTCCTGTAAACTGCTCTGTCTGAAAACTCCCTTGTTTAGAAACATAGAATCCCTATAGACTATTCAGCCCACCGAGTTCACACTGACCCTCCAAAGAGCATCTCACCTAGACCACACCCCTACTCTGTCTCTGTAACCCCATGGCCAACCCACCTAACCTGCACACCTTTGGACTGTGGGAGGATATTACAGCAGCCTGACAAAAACCACACAGACACAGGGAGGATGTGAAGACTGCACTCAGACAGCCTCTCGAGGCTGGCGTCGAACCTGGGTCCCTGACGCTGTGAGGCAGTAGTTCTAACCTTTGAGCCACCATGGCACCCTCGCTCCAAAGGGAAAGAGGCGAAAACACCTTCAGAGATATTGAAATCTTCAGCCAGTGAATGAAAGATGGAATATCAGTGTATCTGCAATCACTCATCATTAACATAGAATCAGAGGAAGTCAGAACCAGACTGAAAATAACCAACTCATCAACCACTATGATCCAGACTGGTGCCAGAACTAATCTCCTCTGACTTAGGAGGGGGAGGAAACCTATGAGCTGAAAACGTGTTGCTGGAAAAGCGCAGCAGGTCAGGCAGCATCCAAGGGGCAGGAGAATCGACGTTTCGGGCATGAGCCCTTCTTCTTCCCCCTCCTATGATACTTGTCTTGCTTTCGCACTGTGTGCTGGTTTGTATGGAGATGGGAAATCTAAAAAAGGAGGAGAGCTCAAGTTTTAGAGTTTTACATTAACAATTCATGGCTCTTTCTTGCCGCTGGCTAAAAACAGTTTGTAGGAGAAAGCGAGGACTGCAGATGCTGGAGAGTCAAAGTCGAAAAGTGTGGCACCTTCACTGGGAACGACACATTCCTGATGAAGGAAGTATGCCTGAAATGTCGACTCTCCTGCTCCTTGGATGCTGCCTGACCGGCTGTGCTTTCCCAGTGCCACACTTTTCGACTCTAAAATATTCTGAGGTAAAAACAATGACTGCAGATGCTGGAAAGCAAATACTGGATTAGTGGTGCTGGAAGAGCACAGCAGTTCAGGCAGCATCCAACGAGCAGCGAAATCGACGTTTCGGGCAAAAGCCCTTCATCAGGAATAAAGGCAGTGAGCCTGAAGCATGGAGAGATAAGCTAGAGGAGGGTGGGGGTGGGGAGAGAGTAGCATAGAGTACAATGGGTGAGTGGGGGAGGAGATGAAGGTGATAGGTCAAGGAGGAGGAAATGACCTGGGAGTTGCAGTGGGAGAGGGACTCCCTGAGATTCTGGTCTACCTTGCTACTGTCAGTTCTTTGAAAGAGGATTCCTAATCCACTTGTCTTGACCCACTGACCTGTAATTTTTTTTTTCCAATTCATTTTTAAAAGCAATTAAACTTGCTTTCACCATCTTTCAGGCAGTGCCTTCCAAATTACAAAATCTCAGGGTACTGAATGGTTAAATCCCACCTTCTTTAGCTAACTATCTTCAATCGATCTCCTTTCAATAATTAATCTTCTGCAAATGAAAACAATGTCCCCTTATTTAACTCCACCAATCCTTCTGAAACTCTTTCTTCGACTTTTCATGTGAAAGGTCTCTTTGTGGTGTTGAGTTAAGGGAGAAGTGCCAATAAGGTCAGGCAGATCTTTCCTTGCTTTTCAATATTTTGATGGAATCTCACTCAAGACACTAAGTATCAATTGGTGAAGGCAATTCCTTCAATGATATGTCACTATGGAATCAAAGTATCAGCATCAAATATAAACACAACTCCTAGTCTGAAGCTTCAATCTTTTAGACTTACCTACTAAACTGAGCAATTAGTAAGAATGCCTAAGTGTTGTATTTGACTTTCCTTGTAGTTACTGTAGTTCACCCCGTACTCCATAACCTCACAAAGCCAGCCTTAAAATGGATTGATTGATTGATTGATTAAATTCTAGATCTCCCTAGGAGCACTGTGGGTGTTACTACCCCACACGGCCCACAGATAAAGGCAACTCAGCTCTACCCTTTCAAGGAAGTAGAAATGGGAAAAAAAATGTTTGCTTAACAAGTAATGTCCATAATCTGTGAATGAATGAATACACAGTAAAATAAATAATGTCATTTTGCAAACTCCCTCACTTCCTGGAACCGAAATAATCTTAACAAAGCAGCATAACCCCCATTCCACAGGTTCTTAAAATCACAACTTCTCAATTTATCTTGCCTTTTCTTTTAACAGTTGCTAAACTGTGGGGGATATTTCACCATTATGAAAGCATCTCCATCCCATATCTCCTGCAAACATGTAAACTTCATTAAAATTAACCTGAAAGGTTAAATTCAACAGAACAGCAAAATCTCGCTGCTTATAGATAAAGAACTAACAAATAAGTTTTTTTTTAAAAACTGGAACACACAACAAACAAGACCAAATTTCAACTTTACTATTTCAGTTCCAGAGATCTTCATGGTGCTTTATGGATTATAATTCAAGATTTCATTTTATTTTTACAAAGTATGATAAAATCATTGGTACTGCCTATAATAACACAAAGAGATAGTTAATAGGTGTGCAGGAAGCTCCTACTCTTAGTATCAGACTTGTCACAGAGTAAGCACAAAGGCTAAGCTGACACTGTAGTCCACTACAGAGGAACTTCGATGCCAGAGGGACTGCCTTTAGTTGAGCTGATATATGTGAATGCTAAATATCCTTGGCACTATTTGATGAGGAGAAATGAAGTTCTCCCCAGCATCCTAACCCATATTTATACCTCAACCAACAAGCCTGTAATACGGTGGCTCAATGGTTAGCACTGCTGCCTCACAGCGCCAGGGACCTGGGATTGATTCTAGCCTCAGGCAATTGTCTGCGTGGAGTTTGCACATTCTCCCTGTGTCTGCATGGGTTTCCTCCGAGTGCTCCGGTTTCCTCCCACAGTCCAAAGATGTGCAGGTTATGCTAAATTGCCCATAGTGTCCAGGGATATGTGGATTAGGTGCATTAGTCAGGGGAAATAGAACATAGAACATTACAGTGGAGTACAGGCCCTTCGGCCCTCGATGTTGCGCCCACCAGTCATACCAATCTGAAGCCCATCTAACCTATAATATTCCATGTACCTACATATGCTTGTCCAATGACGACTTAAATGTACTTAAAGTTGACAAATCTACTACCGTTGCAGGCAAAGCATTCCATACTTTTATTACTCTCTGAGTAAAGAAGCTACCTCTGACATCTGTCCTATATCTATCAGCCGAAAATGTGTTGCTGGAAAAGCGCAGCAGGTCAGGCAGCATCCCAGGAGCAGGAGAATCCTCGTTTCGGGCATGAGCCCTTCTTCAGGAATGAGGAAAGTGTGTCCAGCAGGCCTGCTGGACACACTTTCCTCATTCCTGAAGAAGGCCTCATGCCCGAAACGTTGATTCTCCTGCTCCTTGGATGTTGCCTGACCTGCTGCGCTTTTCCAGCAACACATTTTCGGCTCTGATCTCCAGCATCTGCAGTCCTCACTTTCTCCTCTATATCTATCAGCCCTCAATTTAAAGCTATGCCCCCTCGTGCTCGCCATCACCATACTTGGAAAAAGGGTGGACAGGGAGAGCCTATCTAACCCTCTGATTATCTTGTATGTCTCAATTAAGTCACCTCTCAATCTTCTTCTCTCTAACAAAAACAACCCCAAGTCCCTCAGCCTTTCCTCATAAGATCTTCCCTCCATACCAGGCAACATCCTAGTAAGTCTCCCCTGCACCCTTTGTAAAGCTTCCACATCCTTCTTATAACGCAATGACCAGAATTGTACACAATACTCCAAGTGTGGCCACACCAGAGTTTTGTACAGCTGCAGCATAACCTCATGGTTCCGGAACTCAATCTCTCTATTGATAAAAGCTAAAACACTGTATGCCTTCTTAACAACCCTGTCAACCTGGGTGACAACTTTCAAGGATCTGTGTACATGGACACCGAGATCTCTCTGCTCATCTACACTACCAAGAATCTTACCATTAGCCCAGTACTTTGCATTCCGGTTACTCCAACCAAAGTGAATCACCTCACACTTGTCCACATTAAACTCCATTTGCCACCTCTCAGCCCAGCTCTGCAGCTTATCTATGTAGGGGATACTCTTCAAAGGGTTGGTGTGGACTTGTTGGACCAAATGGCCTGTTCCCACACTGTAGGTTTCCTATGATTATTTGGTCATTATCACTTTACAGCTTGTGGGAACTTGCTGTGTATGAATTGCCAGCCATATTTGCTACATTAGAACAAGCAATCACATTTTGCACAGTCCATGGGATAATCCTGAAGCTTATGAAGGGCACAGTATACATGAATGTGCCCTCTTTCTGCACTGATTAGATTTATCTCCAGGCGACAGCTGATGAAGGCATGCAGGAACTGACGGGAACTAAAATGAACAATCTCAGTTTTGTGACATTGAACCAATTTTTTTTCCCAATTAATTCAGGACTTGATGTCAAACTGACAGCCGGAATGTCTTTGCTCAATTCTTTTCTACCTTTGCTCACCCAGAACCAGCGCCACGCACCTCACTGGAAGACAGATCTGAAGTAGAAATAAATGTGACAGGAGTCACAAGGTCAAAAGCACAGTTCAGCTGAATGCTCTTAAGGTTTCTGAAGGCAGGAACAGGGGTGATAAGGCAGAGATGACAAAGAGTGAAATTCCCTAACAACGCCACACGATTGCTGAAGGTTTAGCTTCCTGTAGCAATGTAGAAGCTGGAAAGTTGAGGAATGAATGCCAGCAGTGTTAAAACTACACAGATCCAGCTAATGACTCATTAGAATGTAGTCGAGGGTGTTGGGAGGTAGAGGTGGAATGGACAATGTTGCAGAACTGGAAGAAATTGATTTTGTTGCTGCAGGAAGGGGGCTGAACGCAGGAGAAAGCATGTGCAGAACTCCCAACTTCTTTACTTTGTTGGAGGTGCCAGCAGTTGGAATGAGTGCAATTAAATCATGTAGGTGTCTAAGGGACCAAAAAAGCACAGGTCTGATTTTGCATAGCACAGGTAAACACATTGTAAATATGCCTAACCCTAACCTTACTGCACAGTAAACCATAGGAAAAATCCTAGAGTCATTTAAGAAGCAACTAGAGGCTATTTTGAAGCAACTTCCGGGACAAAAGATAAATAAAGATGAACAAAATGATCTTTCTTAACCAGAATTTTCTCGTGATGGTAAATTTCCAGTTTTTGCATCAGTTACTTTTGCTATGGTGAAATATTCACCTCCCACTCCATTTGAAAACCTAGAGACAAATGGGGCAGCACAGTGGCTCAGTGATAAGCACTGGTGCCTCACAGCACCAAAGACCTGGGTTCGATTCCAACCTTGGGTGACTTCCTGTGTGAAGTTTGCACGCTCTCCCTGCGTCTGCGAGGGTTCCCTCTGGATGTTCCAGTTCCTCCCACAATCCTAGGATGTGTTGGTTAGGTGGCTTGGTCATACTAAAATGTGTAGGATAGGTGGATTAGCCACAGTAAAAATAATGGTGATGAGGACAGGAGTGTGGGTCTGGGTGAGACACACTTCGGAGGGTCAGTGTTGACTCAATGGGCCAAATGGCCTGTTCCAACGCTGTAGGGATTTTATGAAACATCTTTTGTTATACACACCCATTAACACCTGAGACTGAAGTGCAGTCTTACAGAGGGCCCACTTTCAAAATTCTTCTGTTTCTGTTTACCTCACTGGCTGAAATGGAGAGCTATCACATCTGTACCTTTCATTTATCTGCATCACATATTCCACACAGCAGGAGTTCTGGAATAAACCACACATCCCTTGACGCAATTAATCTACACATAGCCAAAGAACATTTCACTGTATGAGGACCTTTTCTTGTGGCCAACTGGATTGATGACGTGAGTTCATAATCTCCTCAAAAAGCCAATCCCCAGCAGCAATCAAAAAGCAATATCTACATCAAGATTTCTCCATTACAGGCAGGAGGAGAATAGGGGCATGCTCTGAGGACATGCAACTGGCTGAATTTAAATTCAATTAACAAAATATGGAAGCTGATGAAGCAATCCATTATCACCAAACCCACCTAGTCCACTCTTATCCTCCTTGGGAGGAAATCTGCCATCATTACCTTGTCTGCCCTACATGAGACTCCAGGTCCCCAGTAATGTGGATTAGTCCGAACTGCCCTCTGAAATGCTCCAAGCAAACCACTCAGTTCAAGGACAATTAGAGATTGTAACAAATCCTGACCTTGCTAGCAGCACCCACATACTATAAAACAATCAATATTTTGTAAAGGATATCAATATTGCATTTGGGTGGCACAGTGGCTCAGTGGTTAGCACTGTTGTTTCAAAGCGCCCGGGACGTAGGTTCGATTCCAGCCTTGGGCGACTGTCTGTGTGGAGTTTGCACCTTCTCCCCATGTCTGCGTGCTCTGGTTTCCTCTCACAGTCCAAAGATGTGCAGATTGGGTGGATTGGCCATGCTGAATTGTTCCATAGTGTCCAGGTTTATGCAGGCAGGCTAGCTATGGTAAATGTAGGGTTACAGGGATAGGGCAAGAGGCTGAGTCTGGATGGGATGCTCTTCGGAGGGTCAGTGTGGACTCGATGGGCCAAGTGGCCTCTTTCAGCACTGTTAAGGATTCTATGATTCTACAGTAGTAAAGGTTTGCTCTCCAAGTATCGATTTCTCCACATTTTCATGGCGTTATTTTGCCTTAGCTGCAGGCTATCTCATCTGAGTCAAAAGCTTTTGGGTCTAAGGCCTACTCCAGGAGTTGAATTCAAAATCTAAGGTGACACTCTCAGTCCAGTGCTGATGAGCAAGATTGAATTGAGGCCCCATAATGTCCTCTCCAAGGCCACCATGTTTTGAAGAGAAGCATGGGAGTGACCACCCCACTCCTCCCCATGTCCATTCTATAACCAACATAAGTAAGACATATTATCTGATTACTGTCACATCACTGTAGGCAGGACCATAGTGTGCACAAACTGGGCTGCTTTTCCAATACTATAAGTGACCCATGTTCTCCCTAATCTGACACAGTAACAAAATAACCCAAGGAGTGGGGAGAAACAGACCACAGGCAAACAACATTCTCTTTATAAGACCAACAACAATCTCAAACAACCTGTTCAGTGCATCAGGCTGGCGATACACTGCAAAGGTAAATAAGAAGACGATCAATGCTAACAGTTTTAATTGGCTGCAAAACTCTCATTGGAAGGTGCTGAGGTTATAAAGGGCGCTATAGATATGAACATTGCCAACCATTCTCACATTTCCAAAGAAGAAAACCTTGTTTACAAAGGGAAAGGCCAGTTAGCTTAACATCTGCAACTGGGAAAACATCAGAAAAAACACCAGAATGCATTATAAAGCATGCGAAAGCAGAACTTTTAATATAAAGAAGCAACTAGTATCGCTTTGTGAACGGGAAATCGTGTCTGATAAACTTACTGGAACTCTCTGAGGAAAGCAAGACCTATAAAGGGAAAACAATGGATGAAATTAGATTAGATTACTTAGTGTGGAAACAGGCCATTCAGCCCAACAAGTCCACAATGACCCTCCAAAGAGCAACCCACCCAAACCCATTCCACTGCATTTACTCCTTCACCTAACACTACTAGTACAGCATGGCCAATTCACCTAACCTGCACATTTTTGGACTGTGGGAGGAAACCGGAGCAAACCCACGCAGAGAATGTACAGACTCCACACAGACCTCAGGAATCCTGCCCAAAACGTCAATTTTACTGTTCCTCAGATCCCTGATGAAGGGCTCCTGCCGAACCGTCAATTTTCCTGCTCCTCGGACAGTTGCCTGACCTGCTGTGCATTTCCAGCATCACTCTAATCTTACCCCTGCCTTCTGACCTTGTCCTCCCCAGTCCAACCCTGGCACCTCCACATCATAATTAATAAAAGATAGAGTGTTGGGATCAGTGCTGGGGCTACAATACTCTACATTATGGGCTTGGATGAGGAAAGTGAAGGTACAATAGCTAAATTTACAGCTAACACAAAAATAAGCAGGAAGTGGAGAGGATGACAAAGTCTGTAGAGGGTTAAGTGAGTGGCGAAAAATTTAGCCAATGGAATATAATCTGACAAAATAAGTATAGAGGAGCTGAATATTTTTTGAATGGAGAAAGACTGTGGAAAGTTACCGAACAAAGGAACTTGAGTGTCCTCGTCCATGAATCTCAAAAACTTAGCATTCAAGTTTAGCAGGTAATGGGGCCTTTATATCGAAAGGAATGGAGAAGAAAGGTAGGAGCATTTTGCTTAAACAATGTGGCACTAGTCAGACTATGGTGGAATACAGTAAACTGTGTCGGCCCCTTATCTAAGGAAAGATATAGGGGGCACTGGAAGCAGTCCAGAAAAGATTCAGTAGGCTGATACCAAATACTGGGGGTAGAAAATTTATGAGGAGTGGCCAAGTAGGTTGTATTTTGAAGAATGAGAGGTGACCTTATTGAAACATCCAAGATTCTTAGGGGACATAAAATAAAGTTGTTTCCTCTTGTGGGAGAGACTAGGACCAGAGGGTGGAGACAGTGAGGTCTGCAGGTGCTGGAGATCAGAGTTGAGAGTGTGTTTCTGCTCCTCAGATGCTGCCTGACCTGCTGTGCTTTTCCAGCAACACACTCTCAACTAGGACCAGAGAGTACCATCTCAGAATAAGAGCTTACACATCTGAGACACAGATGAGGAGGAATTTCTTAGAGGATAGTGAATCTATGGATTAAAAATCTGTCTCTTTCTGAGCCTTGAATATATTTCAATACCCATTTTCTGGATTAGTGGTGCTAGAAGAGCACAGCAGTTCAGGCAGAATCCAAGTAGCTTCGAAATCGACGTTTCAGGCAAAAGCCCTTCATCAGGAATAAAGGCAGTGAGCCTGAAGTGTGGAGAGATAAGCTAGAGGAGGGTGGGGGTGGGGAGAAAGTAGCATAGAGTACAATGGGTGAGTGGGGGAGGGGATGAAGGTGATAGGTCAAGGAGGAGAGGGTAGAGTGGATAGGTGGAAAAGAAGATAGGCAGGTAGGACAAGTCCGGATAAGTCATGGAGACAGTTACTGAGCTGGAAGTTTAGAACTAGGGTGAGGTGGGGGAAGGGGAAATGAGGAAACTGTTGAAGTCCACATTGATGCCCTGGGGTTGAAGTGTTCCGAGGCGGAATATGAGGCGTTCTTCCTCCAGGCGTCTGGTGGTGAGGGAGCGGCGGTGAAGGAGGCCCAGGACCTCCATGTCCTCGGCAGAGTGGGAGGGGGAGTTGAAATGTTGGGCTACGGGGCAGCGTGGTTGATTGGTGCGGGTGTCCCGGAGATGTTCCCTAAAGCGCTCTGCTAGGAGGTGCCCAGTCTCCCCAATGTAGAGGAGACCACATTGGGAGCACAGATACAATAAATGATATTAGTGGATGTGCAAGTAAAACTTTGATGGATGTGGAAGGCTCCTTTAGGGCCTCAGATAGAGGTGAGGGAGGAGGTGTGGGCGCAGGTTTTACAGTTCCTGCGGTGGCAGGGGAAAGTGCCAGGATTGGAGGGTGGGTTGTAGGGGGGCGTGGACCTGACCAGGTGGTCGCATACTTCAATACCCAGCCTGACAGCCCTCTGTGGCAATTTTTGATCAGTCAGGGAATCAAGAGTTAATGGGGGAGAGGCAGGAAAGTGGGTTATCAGATCAGCCATGATCTCATTGAAAAGCAGAGCAGAATCAAGGGGCTGAATGGCCTACCTCTACTCCTATGCCTTATGGTCTTTTTCTGTACCCCTCTCTCTGATGGTGTGAAAGCTTTCCCCCACTTATGGTTCTTCATTCAATAATTAATAATGGATTTTTCCCACTTTTCTCTAACGTTATATCTGCGCTTTTACTCACTGCTTTTATTAGACTATCTATTCTCCAGGATTTAGGTTCAAATTTAAGACAGAATGCATTAAGGGCATAATGTGAAAATAACTAGCTTTTCTCTTGTAATTACTCAACTTTCAGCTTTCCTGGGCAGGGCAGAATGTAGCATTAACAGAAAAGTTAATGGGTACTTTCAAGGGGAGGTCAGCAATCTTAGCTGGATAATTCAGTCAGTATTTGTTAACACTATGAGACAGCAACTAGCTAATAATCATCCACAAAATATAAATGACTGATGTTAAATAAAAAAGGGAGCTGTTCTGACTGACATTGTTATACCTCGTTGTCAGTGATTGTTATTTTCTCATTTTTGCAACTTTCTCCCTGGAGTGCTTCATTTTAATAAGCTGCCTCTCTCCTGTCTTCAAATAACTACTAAAATAGAATTTCTCACCTCTCATTATCACATACAGAAGTGCCAATGTTTCAGAAGTGCTTGTGACAAGTTTGCTTTTCCCCACCCCCACCCCAGCTTTCATGCAGTCATAAAATATTGAGCTTGCGAGATCTCTCTTAAGGGTCACCGAAGTAACTGCACAGAGGCCAAGTTACCCGTTATTTACACGTGCACTGTATCTGGGCTGTGACCAATCAGCTCCAAGCCAATCCCTAGACTGAGGAGACTTTCTGAATCGTCTGTTTAAATATATGAGCTGGGGCCTCCATGACTGCTCCAGGTTTACATCCCCAAACAGGGATCTCATAGTCAATGAGATTCACCCGGCCCTGGCTCCGATCACTACAGTGGAATAGTTAACGCCATGAGAATACACTAATATTAAGCACAAACCCAGAAAATGCTGGGGAAACTCAGCAGGTCAGGCAGCATCTATGAAGCGAGAAACAGAGTTGACGTTTTGAGTCCAGTGTGACTTCAAGTCTGTTTCTCCCTCCACAGATCTGCTGAGTTTCTTCAACAGTTTCTGTGTTTGTTTCAGATTTCCAGCATCCATAGTATTTTGCTTTTACATCGATATCAATGCCTCACTGTTTAACTTTAAACTCAAGATTCGTTCTCTCATTCTCGACTTTCCGTTTACTCTGACTGGTTTCTTTGCAATGCGATGGTAGCTCAGGCCTGTGAGGTTCAGGCACATCACTTACAGGCAAAATAGAATGTAGCTTAGATGCCTGAACTCCTTGTCTGAGTAAGGATATCAAAATTCACATGGTCAATCTGCTGTCCATAGAGAGACAGATACGAGATTAGATCAGACAATGGATGGCCAATATTCTTCTTTTAATTTAATTGCTGATATTTAGTAGGAAATCGGAGAGTACACTGCTTCATAAGGAGACAACTATTGCACAGAGATGCTAAAGAGGATTCTGTTACTTAGGTGGATCTTTCACATCCATTGAAGGCCAAAATACTGGTAAAGACTTGAAACTAGATTAGATTACTGCACGGGATAAATTAGATTAGATGACATTACAATGTGGAAACAGGCCCTTCGGCCCAACAAGTCCACACCGACCCGCAACCCACCCATACCCTATACTTACCCCTTACCTAACACTACGGGCAATTTAGCAAGGCCAATTCACCTGACCTGCACATCTTTTGGACTGTGGGAGGAAACCAGAGCACCCGGAGGAAACCCACGCAGACACGGGGAGAACGTGCAAACTCCACACAGTCAGTTGACTGAGGGGGGATCTGAACCCGAGTCTCTGGCCCTGTGAGGTAGCAGTGCCACCGTGCCGCCCAAAGTTCAGAACATTTGGCTTGATGAGAAAGTTGAGAGTGAATTTCACAAAGGTGTTCAAAATCGTAGGGAGTTTGAAAAGTGTGGATAGAGGGAAACGATTCCCATTAGCTGAAGGATTGCGAATCAGTGGCAATAGGCTTGAAGTAATTGACACAAGAAGCAACGGTGACTGGAGGGAAATCGTTTTCACATTATTAATTGTCAGGGTCTGAAACAGACTGTCTGAGAGCATGGTGACCTATGGTCAATTAAGGGTCATCACATGGAAATTGGGTCACTATCAAAAAAAGTAAACATTTGCAAGGCTCTGGGGAAAAGGCAGAGGAGCAGCCCTGGATAAGTTGCTCTTTCACAGATGGACAGAATAGCATCCTTCTGTGCTGTCATCATTTTCTGATTCTCTGCTTATAGAAATATGTTAACTTGCTTGTGGAATTCATTGCCATGGAGTGCAGTGGAGGCCAGGACGTTCAATGTCACCAAGGCAGAAAATTGATAAATTCTTAATCCCGCAAGGAATTAAGGAATACGGGGAGAATACAGGTAAGTGGTGTTGAAATGCCCATCAGCCATGATTAAATGGTGGAGTGGACTCAATGGGCCGAATGGCCTTACTTCCACTCATATGTCTTATGGTCTTAACTTCAGTCACATATGCCTGAGGGTCATTTACAGGATATTTCTGTGAGTGTGAAAAATCTGTTAAGCAGCTACTGCATATAAATCTCTATTTTCCTAAAAGGTTATGGGGAGATTTAACACAAAATTTCAACATATTAAGGGGAAAAGTTACAGGATGGTGAAGAAGCCTCTATTTCTGGTGATTGAAGAGTCCAGGACAAAGGACATGATCTAATAATTAAAAGCAGAATTGCCAAGAGTGAAGTTACCAAACACATGAAATGTGTGATAGATGTTTGAAAATCGCTTCCATAACTGGTCATTGATCATAGATAAAATGTTGCTTTCAAACAGAGATTGATAGATTTTAGTTAATTCAAGGTTATTATGGGATATGGAGCATTACGTCATGGATCATACTCTTACTGAAGGCCTGAAAGCTAGAGGGGCTAAATGATTGACTCCTGTTCCCATGCTCCTAAAGGTCGATGAGAGCTGGAAATGATTATCAACTTTTTATAATTACATACGTTTCTAAAATAGTGTGAGAGATATATAGGGAGAGAAATACATATATTTAGAGAGATGGAAAGAGATAGATATACAAAGAGAGAGAGATATACAAAGAGAGAGAGAGAGAGATACAGAAAGAGAGAGACAGTGATATAGAGAGAGAGACAGTGATATAGAGAGAGATACATAGAGAAAGATATATACATATATAGAGATATATATATAGAGAGAGAGAGAGAGAGAGAAAGAGAGATAGACAGAGAGAGAGAGAGAGAGAAAGTGCGTTTCTACAAAGAGAAGTTAAAAATCACACAACACCAGGTTATAGTCCAACAGGTTTAATTGGAAGCACACTAGCTTTCGGAGCATCGCTCCTTCATCTGGTGGTAGTGGCACTATCAGCTGATGAATGAGCGACACTCTGAAAGCTAGTGTGCTTCCAATTAAACCTGTTGGACTATAACCTAGTGTTGTGTGATTTTTAACTTTGTACACCCTAGTCCACCATCGGCATCTCCAAATCATGTCTACAGAGTGAAAGTGTGTCTGTGCATACACAGAGAGAAAGGTAAATTACACAAACAGCCAACAAGTTGTGACAGAGGTTGGTTGTGCTAACTTGGTCATGGTAAGACAAGGAATTAGGAACTGCAGCTTCCACCCATGCTAAGGTTTAAAAATCCAAACTCCATTACTCTGGTTATCAGGTGAATGGTTGCCATGGTGCACTGCTTCATTTCTGATCATCCCAGCTGTAGCCGTACCATGGAACCTTAGCGGACTGCCTCAGAACTATATTCCTTTTCCAAGTACAGGAAGGAGTTTAGGTGGACCATTTTAATCATCAGCAGGAACTTGGTGCAACTTTCTCCTCTATGAGAAGCCAATAATGCAGCATCTTCAGTTAATGCAGAGGCTTCCTTGACTCCCCACCATTTCACTGTGCCCAGAGTCAGGATCGGGAGAGAGAACGTTTCTCTTGTCTTGTATTTTCTCTGTTCCTCCATTTATTTTCCATTTGTAGCTTATGCATCACTGGACCTCAAGACCTGACAGGCTCCCTAACTGAGCACAATTCTGTTAAGTCCCAGTAATTATGTTCAAAAGAAGGGGTCATTGTGTATGGATCAAAAGTGGGAACCCTGACTGATATCCTCCTACCTTGTCCAAGGGCACAGAGTCCACTTGCAAAATGTCTACCAGTGACTGTGGTTGTTAATGTGGTAAACAGGAACGTCAAACAAATTCAAATCAAAGCCACATTAGGGAGATATTAGCACAGATGACCAGAAGATTGGTCAAAGACAGAGGTTTGCCACACCAACATACAAATAGGAACAGGAATAGGCCATTTGGCCCGTCTAGTCTGCTTGTCATTCAATTGGGTCAGGACTCAACTGTACATTCTCACTCAAATGCCCAATAGCATTAACTAGGCAAAAGTGAGGACTGCAGATGCTGGAAATCAGAGTCTAGATTAGAGTGGTGCTTGAAAAGCACAGCAGGTTAGGCAGCATCCGAGGAGCAGGAAAATCGACGTTTCGAGCAAAAGCCCTTCATCAGGGCCTGCTGTGCTTTTCCAGCACCACTCTAATCTAGGCATTAGCATTAACTCCCTGTCTTCCTCTGCTCTAAAATTACTCAATAACCCTGCCTCCACTACTCTCTCCAAAGACACTCAGCTCTGGGAGAAACAAAACCCTCAACACTGTCTTAAATGGGAGACCCCTTATTTCAAACTGTGATCCCTTTAAGAAGCACCTGAAAGGAAGAGAGATTAATAGAGAGGCAGAAGTGTATAGAGAGGCAACTCCCAGACCCTGGGGCTTAACCAGCTGAAGGCACAGCCATCAATGGCAAAGCAATAAAAATGAGGGGTGTGCAAGTGGTTGGAATTAGCGTTGTCTTATGGATGAGTCATTAAACAAATGCCCAACCTACCCTCCCTCAGTTCTGCAGTGGGGCACAAGTCTTTTTTTTATGTTATAAGTTCTGGAGTGGGATTGGAAGACTGCTACCCATTGAACCATGTCTGATAAGGCAGGAGGGCAATTAGCCTGATTTTTGGTTGTGAACATTGCTGACGTACAGCCCATGGAAGTTGCAACTCTAACATTTTTCACAGGGTTTTTCTACCACTGCTGAATCTAAAATCTACTGTTTACATGTCCTGGTCAATCCATACCACATCCCTGCAGCTGGCTAATGTCAGGTAATCCTCTCAGCACAAAGTTTGCAAGTTCAATCCATGATACATTTATTAAATTTTTAAAACAGTTTTAAAAATATATACATAAACCATTTCAATTTGTTGTCAGGTACTTTGAAAATGATGATCATGATGTAGTTAAACCTCATGCAGCTGAAATAGAAACGACTCAGTAGCTATGACATAGAAGCAGGACCATTTTAATAATGTACAAAGCACACTTGTGAATCAATATTGAATTTATAATGCAAACTTTCATCGAATTTGGCCTCAAGTTTGCATTTTGCCGAAACAGAAGTCAAGTAAATAGAAGTGACGGGGACTATGTTATTAAATGAACGGTGCTATTTTTGAAACTGCCAATGGAACAGAAATTTCTACATTATGAGCCAGTGATTCTGCTGAAAATGTCTGTGCGCTAAAGTGAAGAATAACACAAGGAGTCATGTATAATTAAGAGACACTAATATAATTATACCTTTATAACAGATTAAAATCCCTCTATCACTGGCTTGTCACATAATACCACCAACTGGAGCTTGTAATTATTGTTCAAACCTACCCACCTTGTTAGGTGAGGACTTCATGATCACAAAAATGTATATTTACATAGCGCCTTTAATGCAATGCAACAGCTCAAGGCTTTCCAGAGAGGCAATGTAAAACACCAAGCCACATAAGGACATATTAGGTCAAATTACCAAAACTCTACCACCTTCATAAAGTTTTAATGTCTGGAAGAAAGATAGCAAGGTCAGAGGAAGGTAAGTCCAGAGCCTGCAGTCTAAGAAACTGGAGGCACAGCCACCAATGGTTGAAAACTTTAAGTCAGAAATGTTTTATGCCAGAGTTGGAGAACAGACAAAGAAAGCCCATGGTGAGGTCAGTGCAGGAGAGAGAGAGAAAGAACCCACATTGCTAACTGACAGAGTTGGTAGTTACTGTCTTTGCTGTTGAATTCATGTACCGCTGGACATTGGAGCGTGTCAGGGAAAATTTAAAAAAACAGCGAAATTCACAACTGATCTTGGAGAAACCTGCCTGGGAAAGGTCACAGCACAGAAGCAGATAAGTTGATTTGAGGCATGGCCTTAAAATAAGTCTGCGGTAGTGAGTAGAGTGGGTTCTTTCTGGATTAGATGTTTTATTGAGCTATGTCTCTTGATTAAACTTAAAATATAAGCCATAAGTATTGATTTAACCTGGAGCAGTGTTTTGCAGAGGAATAAGATGGTGTTATTTTCTGGGTCTGTAGACTGAAAGAAGCCCTTAGTACAGTGATATGCTCTTCTTGTCAGATGTGGGAGTTTAGGGAAAGTTTATGAGTTACTGAGAATTATATCTACAATAAGTGCTGTTGGTTGATGGGTATATGAATAGGAAGGGTTTAGAGGGATATGGGCCAGGTGCTGGCAGGTGGGACTAGATTGGGTTGGGATATCTGGTCAGCATGGACGGTTTGGACCGAAGGGTCTGTTTCCGTGCTGTACATCTCGATGACTCTATGAGTCTGAAATCAGATATCTCGGAAGGCTGCGAGTCCAGAGCAGATTACAGTGAAAGATTTGAAAACAAGGATGAGAATTTTAAAATCAAGGTATTACTTGACTGGGAATCCAATGCAAGAGCACAGAAGTGAGAGACAGACCATCAGATTTGAAAAGCAATTAATCAACCTCTCTTGACTCAAATAGCCTGGAAATACAGGAAGTGAAAAGTGGTGTAGACATTGATTAAAACCTTTGGCACGGGGTTGGGGGGGGGGGGGGGTGGTGGTAGGATACACTTGGAAAATTCAGTCCCATTAGCAATAATAAAGTACTCTCTTTACACCATAAACGAATAAACAAACACATCGATCTAGATACCATCTATCAACCCCTCAGAAAACGAACAGGAAATGACATCACCACAAACCCCAGGAACCCCATCCAGGACAAACATGTAAACAGAAAGGAGGAGACAACAGCTTCGCCTCACTTGGAGGTCGCCACTGATGATGTTACCTCGCCAGGTAATGAAACGTCTGGATATCAAACCTACAGCTCAGCGAGCAAACCGACACCCTAAACTCTCTTTACACATTTGAAACCTCAACAGACATGTCCACATCTACTCAATACTTTGAAATGGAATACAAAGCTCAAGTAAAACACAATGACACAATTGTATCAACAAGCTTTGTCTTAAGACCATATTAGGTAAAAACAATGACTGCAGATGCTGGAAACCAGATTCTGGATTAGCGGTGCTGGAACAGCACAGCAGTTCAGGCAGCATCTGAGGAGCAGTAAAATCGACGTTTCGGACAAACGCACTTCATCAGGAATAAAGGCAGTGAGCCTGAAGCGTGGAGAGATAAGCTAGAGGAGGGTGGGGGTGGGGAGAAAGGAGCATAGAGTACAATCGGTGAGTGGGGGAGGGGAATCAAGGTGATAGGTCAGGGAGGAGAGGGTGGAGTGGATAGGTGGAAAAGGAGATAGGCAGGTAGGACAAGTCCGGACAAGTCATGGGGACAGTGCTGAGCTGGAATTAGGGTGAGGTGGGGGAAGGGGAAAGGAGGAAACTGTTGAAGTCCACATTGATGCCCTGGGGTTGAAGTGTTCCGAGGCGGAAGATGAGGCATTCTTCCTCCAGGCATCTGGTGGTGAGGGAGCGGCGGTGAAGGAGGCCCAGGACCTCCATGTCCTCGGCAGAGTCGGAGGGGGAGTTGAAATGTTGGACCACAGGGCAGTGTGGTTGATTGGTGCGGGTGTCCCGGAGATGTTCCCTAAAGTGCTCTGCTAGGAGGCGTCCAGTCTCCCCAATGTAGAGGAGACCGCATCGGGAGCAACGGATACAATAAATGATATTGGTGGATGTGCAGGTAAAACTTTGATGGATGTGGAAGGCTCCTTCAGGGCCTTGGATGGAGGTGAGAGAGGAGGTGTGGGCGCAGGTTTTGCAATTCCTGCGGTGGCAGGGGAAGGTGCCAGGATGGGAGGGTGGGTTGTAGGGGGGCGTGGACCTGACCAGGTAGTCACAGAGGGAACGGTCTTTGCGGAAGGGATGGGGAGGGAAATATATCCCTGGTAGTGGGGTCTTTTTGGAGGTGACGGAAATGTCGGCGAATGATTTGGTTTATGCAAAGGTTGGTAGGCTGGAAGGTGAGCACCAGGGGCGTCCTGTCCTTGTTACGGTTGGAGGGGTGGGGTCTGAAGGCGGAGGTACAGGATGTGGACGAGATGCGTTGGAGGGCATCTTTAACCACGTGGGAAGGGAAATTGCAGTATCTAAAGAAGGAGGCCATCTGGTGTGTTCTATGGTGGAACCGGTCCTCCTGGGAGCAGATACGGCGGAGGCGGAGGAATTGAGAATACGGGATGGCATTTTTGCAAGAGGTAGGGTGGGAAAAGGTGTAATCCAGGTAGCTGTGGGAGTCGGTGGGTTTGTAAAAAATGTCAGCGTCAAGTCGGTCGTCATTAATGGAGATGGAGAGGTCCAGGAAGGGGAGGGAGGTGTCAGAGATGGTCCAGGTAAATTTAGGGTCAGGGTGGAATTAAGACCATATTTGCCCAATACAAATCTACAGCCTCCAAGTTTAATCTTCAATTTGTGCGATATTAGCAGATTTCAGAGAAAGTCTACATTGTTGTACCTGTTGGTGAGTGCGAGGACCATCTGGTAGTATTCACTCCTGAAGCATTACCTAGTAATCTTTATTGAAAAACCAAATGTGCATAGACACATAACAGGATAAGGTTCTGGTATGGTATACTGTACTTTCTAGTTAAACAGGCAACCGACACTCACCATTCAGGTTCACAGCTAAGTGACCACACTAAGAGCATACTGCCAGCACCGGTCACAATCTCACAAGAGAATACAGAACCAGACAAAACTATAGCCACTTATCCCTTTTTCTAAACGTAGAACCTTTCATTTAGCAAATTGCCTATAAGTGCTTTGCATGAGAGTAATTTGGCACAATTTGACATCAGCCAACCTAAGGAGATATTCTACATGAGATGCTGAATGTTTCCCTACATTTCTGCTCTCATTTATGGAGACATCTGGACACATGATTTAAAATGTAGTCAAAGCAGTAAGCTTTAATAAATAAATGAAACAATGAACTGTGGCTGTTGAAGATCTGAAACAAAACAGAAATTGCTGGAGAAACTCAGCAGGTCTGGCAGCATCTGTAGAAAGAAGACAGAGTTAATTTCCATTCCTGGAGTTCTGAGGAAGACTCACTGGACCTGAAATGCTAATTCTGTTTTCTCTCCAAAAAAGTTACCAGAGCTGCTGAGTTTCTCCAGCAATTTCTGTTTAAGCTTTAACGATTGATTTGAAATGGATTGCGGTGAGAGGTTTTGGGAAGGGACTGCAGAGCTCAGGGAAGAAAGAGTTTAATGCTTGGCTGCTCCAAGTGAAGCAAAGGCATGGAGGGAGTGGGTACTGTATATGTTGACTCTAAGGTATTAAAGAGACCTAAGGGGCAACGTTTTCACACAGAGGGTGGTACGTGTATGGAATGAGCTGCCAGTGGTGGAGGCTGGTACAATTGCAACATTTAAAAGGCATCTGGATGGGTACATGAATAGTAAGGGTTTGGAGGGTGCTGGCTGGTGCGACTAGATCGGTTTGGGATATCAGGTCGGCATGGATGAGTTGGATAGGAGGGTCTGTTTCCATGTTGTACATCTCTGACTTTATGACCAGTGTCTATGACCATCGCATGACAAGGACAACGGAAACCTTTCAGGGCGCGCTAACATCTCTGGTACCCTTCTTATTGATTAAGTGACTTCCTCGACCCCAGTTTTTAAGAGGCCTTTTGTGGTACTCTTCCAGACCCCTGTCCCTCCTGGACGGAAACAGCCAGCTCTTTGTGAGAAGAAATAGCCGAGAAACAAGATCAACAACTCCAGACACGGCGGGGAAGTATTTGAACTGTCACCTGCATCTCAAAAACACACAACCGCTTCCTCCACCTTCGTCCTCTCCCACAAGGTCAGATGGAGCGAGGAGCCTCTGATACAGAACTATTAAAATACTTTAGCTGGGGAGGGTGGGGGTTAAGTAAGATTTACAATCTCGCCTCGATTACTGCTGCAAGGCTGCAGGAGAGTGCAACTGTGCGCGCTAGGTGTCAGTGTCCTTGAGAGAATGTCTTCGGCTAATGTCACCAAAAAAAAGGTTGGAAAGAGAGGAACAGGATTGTCTCCGTCAGCTCTGCATCCACAACATTGCAGCACAGTCCTGCAAGAATGTCTGGCTCCTTGCCTGTGGACGAGGAGCTCGGCGCTGGGATTCTTTGACCCCGGGCTCTTGTTAATTTCCGATAAGAAATCGGACGAGTGCAACTGAAGGGGAGGGGAGTTCATCATCTGGTACTCGTCCAAATTCCCCTGTCCACCTCCCAGCAAATCCCTCGCCCGCTAGCATCCCAGACCAACACTGGGAGAGCAATAAACATTCCCCCTTTCGGCGTGATCTTAAACCAAGCAGCGGCTGCCTTTTCTTCCGATTCCTCTTACCTCCCCATGCTTGGGCTGGGTCATGCTTCTTTACTCGGCCTGATTCGTGTTTAAATAAAAAGCTTTTTTAAAACAGCATACTATGTCAGTCTCGTAATGGGGTAGTCAAGTGTGTGTGTGGATTGGGAATGTATCCGATTCAATGTATCCGATTCAATGTATCCCTTTGCTCAACATTCTACTCTGTCCAACTTGATACAAAATGTATCCAATACTCACCGAGTGCACAGCGATGGGAAGTCCCAGCTCTTGGTGTCAGTGGCGATGTTGTTGTCTCTCTCTGTCTGTCTGCGCTGATCGTTGATCCCCCCCCACCCCTCATGGAAACTGAACCGATCTCACTCCGACGCGTCAGTGGGAGGAGGGAGAAGGTGTGGAAAACGGGGAGGGAACCAGAGTCCTGACAGGAGCCGCCCGCAATGACTGAAAGCTGGAGTCACTGTGGCAACAGAGATCCAGAGCTCAGCCCGCCCAGCTCCAGGCCAGGAAGTGGGTCTGTGCGTCTGTGCCACGATGTAAACATTTCCACTCACTCGACAAGCCCAAGTGAGGACGAGGCTATGAAAATTCTGAATGGTGCAACATGACAATAGGAGAGAGAGAGAAAATTCCTTGGTTGGGTCGGACAAGATTAATTAATTTTTTTTTGAAAAACACTGCCAATGTTGAAAACCATGATGTGGAAGTGCCGTGTTGGTCTGGGGTGAACAAAGTTAAAAATCACACAGCACCAGGTTATAGTCCAACTATAACATGGTCTTGTGTGATTTTTAACTTTGTATACCCCGGTCCAACACCGGCACCTCCAAATCATAGTCCAAATGTACCTGTTGGACCAGAACCTGGTTTTCTGTGATTTTTAACTCAATGTTGGAAACAGAAACAGAGGTTGATGGAAAAGCTCGGAGGATCTGGCAGCATCTGTGCAGAGAAATCAAAGTTAACGTTTCCAGTGTTGGAGACTGTTTTAGAGTCCTACAGCACGGAAACAGACCCTTCGGTCCAAACGGTCCACGCCCAACATAATCCCAAATTAAACTAGTCCCACCTGCCTGCTCATGGCCCATAACCCTCCAAACTTTTCCTATTCATGTACCTATCCAAATGCTTTCTAAATGTTGTAAGTGTACCCACATCCACCACTTCCTCAGGAAGCTCATTCCACAAGCAAAGCATCCTGTCTAAAAAAAATTGCCCATGTCTCTTTTAAAATCTCTCTCCTCTCAAAAGTGTGCCCCCTAGTCTTGAAATCCCCTATTCTAGGGAAAAGACAACTATTTATTGCCTTTTACACCAGTTTAAATATTTTTTTCAAAAGTAGTTTGAATTTAAATAATATTTATTCATTAATTTCTCAAATAGTCATATAGAGTCATTGAGATGTAAAGTATGGAAACAGACCCTTCGGTCCAAACCGTCCACATCGACCAGATATCCCAACCCAATCTAGTCCCACCTGCCAACACTCGGTCCATATCCCTCCAAACCCTTCCTATTCATATACCCATCCAAATTCCTTTTAAATGTTGCAATTGTACCAGCCTCCACCACTTCCTCTGGCAGCTCATTCCATACTCGTACCACCCTCTGTGTGAAAATGTTGTCCCTTAGGTCTCTTTTATATCTTTCCCCTCTCGCCCTAAACCTATGTCCTCTAGTTCTGGACTCCCCAACACCAGGGAAAAGACTTTGTCTATTTACCCTATCCATGCCCCTCATAATTTTGTAAAACTCTATAAGGTCACCCCTCAGCTTCTGATGCTCCAGGGAAAACAGCCCCAGCCTGTTCAGCCTCTCCCTATAGCTCAAATCCTCTAACCCTGGCAACATCCTTGTAAGTCTTTTCTGAACCCTTTCAAGTTTCATATCTTTCTGATAGGAAGGAGACCAGAATTGCACGCAATGTTCCAACAGTGGCCTAACCAATGTTCTGTACAGCCGCAACATGACCTCCCAACTTCTGTACTCAATACTCTGTCCAATAAAGGAAAGCATATAACTGATGGTGGGGTGTTTCAATTCTGATGAAGAGTCATAGAGTCATAGAGATGTACAGTACAGAAACAGACCCTTCGGTCCAACTCGTTCATGCTGACCAGATATCCCAACCCAATCTAGTCCCACTTACCAGCACCCGGCCCATATCCTTCTAAACCCTTCCTATTCATATACCCTTCCAGATGCTGTAATTGTACCAGCCTCCACCACTTCTTCTGGCAGCTCATTCCATTAATGCACCACCCTCTGCATGAAAAAGTTGCCTCTTAGGTCCCTTTTCAATCTTTTCCCCCTCATCCTAAACCTGTACTCTCTAGTTCTGGACTCCCCCTCCCAAGGAAAAGACCTTGATTATTTCTCTTATCCATGCTCTTCAATGATTTTATGAACCTCTATAAGGTCACTCCTCAGCCTCTGACACTCCAGTGAAAACAGCCCAAGCCTTTTCATCCTCTCCTTATAGCTCAAATCCTCCACCCTTTTCTGAATCTTTTCAAATTTCACAACATCCTTCTGATAGGAAGGAGACCAGAATTGCACGAAATATTCCTAAAGTGGCCTACCCAATATCCTGTACAGCCGCAACATGACCTCCCAACTCCTGTACTCAAAGCTATGACCAATAAAGGAAAGCATACCAAGTGCCTTCTTCACTATCCTATCTACCTGCGACTCCACTCAAAATGTTAGCTTGCTCTCTCTCCATGGATGTGGTCTGAATTGCTGTGATTTCCAGCATTTTTTGTTTTCAGTACAGATTCCAGCATCTGCAGTAATTTGCTCCAGCACTTACTGAGGCATGCTGTCATCTGGAGGTATGGACAGTGATGGTAGAGACTCTAATGGCTTAGAGGAGCCTATGGCAGGCAGTCAGCATTAATCAGAGAGTGGAGTGGTCTGAAAGATTGAAAACACAGCACAAAAGGAGGTGTCTCTTCTAGTTGGCTCTTACTTCTGTACAAGGGAAGAAACGGATTTGAGAGTAGTGGTAAGGTTTTCTGTTATTCTAGTTTGGAATCAATAGTTTTTAAATTTATTGGATGGCAGGTCAACTTGGCCAAGTGGAGTGCACATCCTGCAATTTTTGTGCCAAATCATGAAACCACCATATGTTCCAGATGAATACATCTTCAGGAAGTGTGTGTGTGGCTGCACAGCTTGAGTGAAAGGTTCTGCGACTGGAGTGGCGGCTTGAGTCACTGTTGTGCATCTGCAAGGCAGAAGTTGGATAACATATTGAGGGAGTTGGTTATACTGCAGGTTGAAAGTGTAGGTGACTGTCAGGCAGTCTAAGAGTAAAACAAAACTGCAGACACTGGAATCCAAGGAGGCTGAAAGAACACAGCAAGTCAAGCAGCATCAGGAGGTGGAGAAGGGTGTAACCCTTCAACCAGGCAAGCAGCGCAGAAGTTTCCTGCTTCTTTTGTGCTTGCTAATCAGTAATACACATTGGACACTGGGGAGGGCAATGGTTCCCCAGGAGAGTGCAACTAGAGACAAGTTGGTGGCACTATGGGAGCTGGGGTGTTGCCTGAACTCATAGCTTCTGGCTCAGAGGCAGAGACACTACACTCTGCACCACAAAATCTCTGTGTGGCAATATTAATAAGATGAATGATGAATTAATTTGCTTTTGATTTAGGGAGAAATGTTGGACAAGATATTAGAAGAATTATGAGGGGCATGGATATGATAAATAGACAAAGTCTTTTCCCTGGGGTGGGGGAACCTAGAACTAGAGGGCAAAGGGTGTGAGGGGAAAGATATAAAAGAGACTTAAGGGGCAACTTTTTCATGCAGAGGGTGGTACGGGTATGGAATGAGCTGCCAGAGGAAGTGGTGGAGGCTGGTACAATTGCAACATTTAAAAGGAATTTGGATGGGTATATGAATAGGAAGGGTTTGGAGGGATGTGGGCCGGGTGCTGGCAGGTGGGAATAGATTGGGTTGGGATATCTGGTCAGCATGGATGGGTTGGACCGAAGGGTCTGTTTCCGTGCTGTACATCTCTATGACTCTATAATTGTCAATGGTATAAAGTTCCAGCAGAGATAAAGGCCACTCAGCATTCCATGTCTGAGCTGGCCTTCTGCAATAGGAACACACCTGGTCCCATACCTTCGCCTTTTCTCTGTAGCCTTGCAATTTTTTTTTCTCTCTTGAGATTGTAATCCAATACCTTTTTTGAAAACCATGATTGAATTCAGCACCACCCTGCTCTCAGGCAATGCATCTCAGAATCGAACGACTTGTATCCTTATGTTGCCTCTGCTTCCTTTGCCAATTACCTTCTGGTTCGTGACTCGTCACCATCTTTTCTGCACATATGTCCCTGAGTTTCTTTGTTCTTACATCCTTTTTTAGAATTGTATTCTTTCCACATTCTTGTATTACTTCAACCGTCTCTCTGTATTAAATTTCATCCGGTATGAGGACAGCCATTCCACCCACCTGTCTATACCCATTAGAAGGGCGGAAGTGAGGACTGCAGATGCTGGAGATCAGAGTCAAGATTAGAGTGGCGCTGGAAATGCAAAGCAGGTCAGGCAGCATCCGAGGAGCAGGAAAATCAACGTTTCAGGCAGCCCGAAATGTAAATTTTCCTACTCCTCAGTTGCTGCTTGACCTGCTGTGCTTTCCTAGCACCACTCTAATCTTGACTATATCCTTTTAGAATCATAGGATTCCCTACAGTGTGGAAACAGGCCATTTGGCCCAACAAGTCTACACTGACCCTTTAAAGAGTAACCCACTCAGACCCCATTCCCTTACCCTATTACTCTACATGTCCCCTGACTAATGCATCTAACTTATAGATCCCTGAATGCTATGGGCGGTTTTGCATAGCCAATTGACCTAATCTTTGGACTGTGGGAGGAAAACAGAGTACCCATGCAGACACGGGAAGAACATAAAAACTGCACACAGACAGTCACCCAAAGCTGGATTCAAACCTGTGTCCCTGAAGCTGTGAGGCAGCAGTGCTAACCACTGAGCCACTGTTCTCACAGTTCACAATACTGTCAAGTTTGGTGTAACCAGGCAGGAGGCTGGAAGAACACAGCAAGCCAGGCAGCATCAGGTGGTGGAGAAGAAGGGTTACACTCAAAATGTTGACTTCTCCACCTCTCGATGCTGCCTGGCGTGTTGTGTTCTTCCAGCCTCCTGCTTGTCTGCTGTGGATTCGAGCATCTGCAGTTTTTTTGTCTCAAACTTTATGTTTACCCACTAATAAGCAGCTAGAGCAAACTAAGGTTCTAAGGTTTTCTGTCTGGACTCTGCTTCTGTCTCCATAGATGCTGTCAGACCTGGGGAGTTTCTCCAGTACTTTATATTGTTATTTAAGATCGTGGTGCACGTTTTGAGAAGAGAGGAGACATAAATCCATTAAAAAGCTGGATACACTTCATAGAATCCCTATAGTGGGGAAGTAGGCCAATTGGCCCACACCACCCTTCCAAAGAGTATACAACCCAGACCCAACCCCCTACCCTGCATTTCCCATGACTAATCCACTTAACCTACACATCCCTGGACACTATAGAAATTTAGCATGGCTAATCCACCAAACCTGTACATCTTTGGACGGTGGGAGGAAACTAACACGTGGAGGGTACTCACACAGACATGGGGAGAATGTGCAAAATCCACAAAAGGACACCCAAGAACAGAAATGAAGCCAGGTCTCTGGTACTGTGAGATGGAAGTGCTAACCACTGAGCTACCCATCATCTGGGCAGCTTGGCTCAATACCTGCAAACGTCCCGGTCAGAGTTAACACAAGCAGCTATAAGCAAAGCATTTCTTCAACTATTCAACCAGACAGTGGAGCCTGAGGTAGAATCTTTGACGGGTGCAATGTTTTAACAACAGCAGTTCTGGGATACTCGCCAGTCATTGCAGCCTGGTGCAGGGTTTAATCACACTGTTTAAAACTGGATTATAATACAGTGCTCAGCATATTGTTTGAATGAAGAAAACAAACCAGACGGAATGTTCACCGAAGCAATTCCCCAAGAAGACACAACCTTTCTGAGAAAGCAACGAGCTATCAATAGGCAATTGGCTAAGACTTAGGTGTGCAGGGTTAATAAAGGGGGATGAGTTCCGTACATAAACAATTAAACACAAGGCATTTGCTACAGCGTGCAGCAGATCTTCAGGAAAGCACTTAGAATACAGACAAAAAAAATACATTTATATTTCACATTTCCAGCATATTCAAAAACATTTTACAGCCAAGCAATGTGTAGTCACTGTTTGTAATATAGAAAATTTGGCATTTAATTTGTGCGCAGCAAGCTTGCTAAAGCAACATGGAGTGATAATAACCAGGTAATCTGATTAGTGAATTCAGCTGATGGGTTATGTGTTGGGATCCTCTGCATTGCTTTGAAAGAATATAAATAAAAACTGAAAGAACTATGGATGCTGTCAATCAAAAACAAAAACAGAAATTGCTGGAAAAGCTCAGCAGGTCTGGGGAGAGAAATCAAAGTTAGCACGTTGGGTCGAGTGACCCTTCCTCAGAACTGATAGGAGCTAATTGTTTTTTTATGTGGATTGATGAGGTCAGAGTGGTGGATGCAATCCATATGGACTTCAGTAAGGCGTTCAACAAGGTTCCCCATGTGAGACTGGTTAGCAAGGTTAAATCTCATGGAATACAGGGAGAACTAGCCATTTGGATACAGAACTGGCTCAAAGGTAGAAGACAGAGGGTGGTGGTGGAGGGTTGTTTTTCAGACTGGAGGCTTGTGACCAGTGGAGTGCCACAAGGATCGGTGCTGGGTCCACTACTTTTCATCATTTATATAAATGATTTGGATGTGAACATAAGAGGTATAGTTAGTAAGTTTGTAGATGACACCAAAATTGGAGGTGTAGTGGACAGCGAAGAAGGTTTCCTCAGATTACAACAGGATCTTGATCAGATGGGCCAATGGGCTGAGGAGGGGCATATGGAGCTTAATTTAGATAAATGCGAGGTGCTGCATTTTGGGAAAGCAAATCTTAGCAGGACCTAAACACTCTAAGGTTCTAGAGAGTGTTGCTGAACAAAGAGACTTAGAGTGCAGATTCATAGCTCTTGAAAGTAGACAATAGACAATAGACAATAGGTGCAGGAGTAGGCCATTCTGCCCTTCGAGCCTGCACCACCATTCAATATGATCATGGCTGATCATCCTTAATCAGTATCCTGTTCCTGCCTTATCTCCATTACCCTTGATTCCACAATCCTTGAGAGCTCTATCCAACTCTTTCTTAAATGAATCCAGAGACTGGGCCTCCACTGCCCTCTAGGGCAGAGCATTCCACACAGCCACCACTCTCTGGGTGAAGAAGTTTCTCCTCATCTTCTGTCTTAAATGGTTTACCCCGTATTTTTAAGCTGTGTCCTCTGGTTCGGCACTCACCCATCAGCGGAAACATGTTTCCTGCCTCCAGAGTGTCCAATCCTTTAATAATCTTATATGTCTCAATCAGATCCCCTCTCAGTCTTCTAAACTCAAGGGTATACAAGCCTTGTAGCTCCAGTCTTTCAGCGTAAGGTAGTCCCGCCATTCCAGGAATTGACCTCGTGAACCTATGCTGCACTCCCTCAATAGCCAGAATGTCTTTCCTCAAACTTGGAGACAAGAACTGCACACAGTACTCCAGGTGTGGTCTCACCAGGATGCTGTACAACTGCAGAAGAACCTCTTCGCTTCTATACTCAATCCCTCTTGTTATGAAGGCCAGCATGCTATTAGCCTTCTTCACTACCTGCTGTACCTACATGCTTACCTTCATTGACTAGTGTACAAGAACACCCAGATCTCTCTGTACTGTCCCTTTACCTAAATTGATTCCATTTAGGGAATTTAGAGTCGCAGGCCAATAGGATAGTGAAGAAGGCATTTGGTTTGCTTTCCTTTATTGGTCAGTGCATTGAGTACAGGAGTTGGGAGATCATGTTGTGGCTGTACAGAACATTGGTTAGGCCACTTTTGGAATATTGCGTGCAATTCTGGTCTCCTTTCTATTGGAAGGATGTTGTAAACTTGAAAGGGTTCAGAAAAGATTTACAAGGATATTGCCAGGGTTGGAGGATTTGAGCTATAGGGAGAGGCTAAATAGGCTGGGACTGTTTTCTGTGGAGTGTCGGAGGTTGAGGGGTGACCTTATAGAGGTTTATAAAATCAAGAGGGGCATGGGTAGGATGAATAGATAAGGTCTTTTCCCTGGCATGGGCGAGTCCAGAACTAGAGGGCATAGGTTTAGGGTGAGAGGGGAAGGATATAAAAGAGACCTAAGGGGCAACATTTTCACACAGAGGGTGGTACATGTATGGAATGAGCCGTCAGAAGAAGTAGTGGAGGCTGGTACAATTGCAACATTTAAAAGGCATCTGGATGGGTATATGAATAGGAAGGATTTAGAGGGATATGGGCCAGGTGCTGGCAAATGAGATTAGATTAGGATGGGACATTTCAACACTATGGACGAATTGGACCAACAATCCCGATGAAGGGCTTTTGCCCGAAATGTCGATTTTGAAGCTCCTTGGATGCTGCCTGAACTGCTGTGCTCTTCCAGCACCACTAATCCAGGTCTGTTTCAATGCTGAACATCTCTATAACTCCATGACTCTAAGATATGGTGAGGGGAGGGGTTAAGGAGTAAACAATTATTTGGCCAGGAGGGTGAATAGCTATTAATGGAGACTGTTAGTGGCTAACAATGGGTTGTGTGTAGTAGCAGACTATGTGATAACAAGGCTTGGTGTGTGGGAGTTGGGATAAGAACATGGGAGAGCTCAAGCTCTAAAACTATTGAACTCTATTTTGAGCCCAGAGGCTGCAGGGTCCCCAAACGGAAAATGAGGGCTGTTCTTCCAGTTTGCGTAAAGCTTCACTGGAGCACTGCAGCAAGCCTGAGACAGAAATGTTGGCCAGGGAACAGGGTGGTGTGTTAAAATGGCAGGCAACTGGAAGCTCGGGGTCTTTATTGTAGGCAGACATAAGTGTTCTGAGAAGCAGTTACCCAGACTACACTTGGTTCCCCCAATTTAAAGGAGACCACGTTGTGAGCAGTGAATGCAGATGACTGGATTGTGCGAGTCATCTGGAAGGTGTGTTTGAGCCCTTGGATACTGAGGATGAAGGAAGTAAACAGACAGGTGTTATACCTTCAATAGTTGCAGGGGAAGGTGCTATGTGACTGTGTTGGGACTGAGGTAAGAGTGGACCAGGGTGTCCCAGAGAGAATAGTCCCTGCAGAAGGCTGACATGGAGGGGGAGGGGAATACATGTCTGATGTTGGCATCTTACTGGAGGTGGCAGAAATGGTGGATAATGATCCTCTCGATGTGAATGCTGGTGGGATGGTTGGTAAGGACAAGTAGAACCCTATCGCTGCTGCAGGTGGGAAGAGAGGGGGGTGAGGGCCGAACAGTGGGGAATGGGTCATACCTGGGTCAACAACGGTGCTGTGGAATCCTTGGATGAGGAAGAAGGTGGGCATTTCGGAGGGTCCCTTGTCGAAGGTGGCATCAGCGGAACAGTTGTAATGGAGATGGAGACACTGGGAGAATGGAATAGAGTCTTTACAGGAAACAGGGTGCGAAAATATCACCCTTCTTCAGAACTGATGCGGAAGAAGGGTCACTGGACTTGAAACATTGACTCTGCCTTCTCTCTACAGATGCTGCCAAACTTGCTGAGTTTCTCCAGGAATTTCTGTGTTTCTTTCCCCTGAACTTTTACCCGGGCCTCTGGATTACAAATTCAGTGACATTGGCACTATGTCACTGCCTCCCAGTCATTGGATGCCTGTTAGAATGAGGAGGTTTAATGACTTGGTACCAATGAAGGAGGTCCAGAATTAGCTTGTGCAGAGATTATGGAACTTTTCCAATGCACAGATGGTGTAGGTACAATAATGTTAGGAAGGGAGTTTTAAGTTTTTTGACCCAGTGATAGTGAAGGAATGTGATATCATTCCAAGTCAGGGCCAAGAACAGCAGGGAATCTTCCACAGCCAGTGGAATCGTGACTGCTTCAGGTGGAATGCATAACCTCTTTCCAACTTACTTTTGGAGTTCCTGAGAGCTGGCAGCGGTGGGGGGTGGGGGAGGGGAAGCAAAACTGAAGCATGGAAGTCCCTTACATCACAACCAAACATTCACTTCTCATACACATTTTGAAAGATTTCATTGACCTTTACTTTTGCTTCCCATTTTGCCTCAGTTATTTCCCTACCTAAGGTCACACAACACCAAGTTATAGTCCAATAGGTTTATTTGCAAGTACTAGTTTTCAGACTGCTGCTCCTTCATCAGGTAAATAGTGAGGCAGGATCATAAGACACATTCTGCCCCACTAGTTACCTGATGAAGGGGCAGTGCTCTGAAAGTTGGTACTTCCAATTAAAACCTGTTGAACTAGAACCTGGTGTTGTGTGATTTTTAACTTTGTCCACCCCAGTCCAACAGAAGCACCCCCACATCAGGAATTCTGCAGATGGTGATTGAACCACCTCAGAAAAAACAAGCCTGTATGATGAACAATCAGTACAACATTAAACTGGGTGAGGAGTAGATACAGGTGAACCTCATCCTATCCTTGAAACCCTATCTTCACAGCAGATTGCGATTAAGAACAACTACCCTTGCCCAGTGGAATTCCAAAGACACATGGCATTACATCTGGACACAGTAACAGCTAAATTGGCTGATTCTGCCGACACTAAGATTCCACAGATCTTTTTAATTTATCTCAGGCATTTGATTGGGGTGCTGGAATGTAAGGGCAATAAACTTTGATACAGGGTGGGACAGGTAGAAAACAGGCAGTAGTTTTTTGACTAAGGGATAGAAAAGGCTGGTCAATCGAATTGTGCCAGTGTTCTCAAGAGCGCTACTGCTTCACTCACTCACTCACACTCAGACACAATTGCAATTTATCCCTAAGTCTGCAGACCATATAGAAAAACACCTTGCATTTATTTAGCACCTTTCAAAGTTTCAGGACACCCTACAGAGGTGTTATGTAGCAAATGCAGTGCAGCCAACAATTCACACATTACAAGCTCCCACAAAAAAAGCAACACATTGTTAATCTGTTCCAGTTACATTGCAAGATAAATATTGATTTGGATGCAAGAGAGAACACTGCTGCTTTTCTTCATGGGATCCTTTGTATCTGCCTGGGAGGGTTTTGGTTTATGATCTTATCTGAAAGAAAGTCACTCACTTCTGTAGCATCAGTATTTTATACTGAACACTCTGCAGTAGGTTTGAACCTACAACCTTCTGATTCAGGAGCACTGAGCCACTGCTAGTAACATCCTTAGCTATGCACTAAACCATCAGACCATTTACATTCTGTGGAGCACCAAATGTTTCAGTATCTCTGTACCACATTATATATTCTTGATAGATTAATGTGGTTGCACCAAGGTTAAAAATGGGAAATCAAGATGAATAAAAATATATTACATGTGTGAAAGTAACATTGATATTCTTCCATGTTTTCATGATAAACAATTCATCCTTTCGAGGTGGCACGGTGTCTCAGTGCTTAGCACTGCTGCCTCACAGCGCCAGAGTCCCAGGTTTGATTCACACCTCGGGTGATTGTCTGTGTGGAGTTTGCACCTTCTGTGCAGGTTTCCTCCCACAATCCAAAGATGTGTAGGTTAGGCTATGCTAACTTGTCCATAATGCTAGGTGCATTAGTCAGGGGTAAATGTAGGGGAGTGGGTTACTCTTCAGAGGGTTGGTGTGGATTTGTTAGGCTAAAGGGCCTGTTTTCATACTGTAGGGAATCTAATGTAATCTAATTTAGACTATGATTGTCTGGGGTAATAATGGGTATTCCTTCTTTGTCCACCTTACTAAGTGTAAAATGCTGAGTGTAAAAATGAATATAAGGTCAGTCATTAATGAGAACTCTGTCAGCTCAGAAACATTAAAAATAATGAAAACAGGGATTAGGAATATTATGATGGGATGTGATCCAAATACTTTTAAAAAGATTTTGGGATCCATAGAAATAGACCAGTGAGCCTGACCTTGGTGGTGGGCAAGTTGTTGGAGGGAATCCTGAAGAACAGGATATATATGTATTTGGAAAGGCAAGGACTGCTTCGGGATAGTCAACATGGCTTTGTGCGTGGGAAATCATGTCTCACAAACTTGATTGAGTTTTTTGAAGAAGTAACAAAGAAGATTGAGGAAGGCAGAGCAGTAGATGTGATCTATATGGACTTCAGTAAGGCGTTCAACAAGGTTCCCAATGGGAGACTGATTAGCAAGGTTAGATCTCATGGAACTAGCCATTTGGATACAGAACTGGCTCAAAGGTAGAAGTCAGAGGGTGGTGGTGGAGGGTTATCTTTCAGACTGGAGGCTTGTGACCAGTGGAGTGCCACAAGGATCGGTGCTAGGCCCTCTACTTTTTGTCATTTACAGAAATGACTTGGATGCGAGCATAAGAGGAACAGTTAGTAAGTTTGCAGATGACACCAAAATTGGAGGTGTAGTGGACAGCGAAGAGGGTTACCTCAGATTACAACAGGATTTGGACCAGATGGGCCAATGGGCTGAGAAGTGGCAGATGAAGTTTAATTCAGATAAATGCGAGGTGCTACATTTTGGGAAAGCAAATCTTGTCAGGACTTATACACTTAATGGTAAGGTCCTAGGGAGTGTTGCTAAGCAAAAAGACCTTGGAGTGCAGGTTCATAGCTCCTTGAAAGTAGAGTCGCAGGTAGATAGGATAGTGAAGAAGGCATTTGGTATGCTTTCTTTTATTGGTCAGAGTATTGAGTACAGGAGTTGGGAGGTCATGTTGCAGCTGTACAGGACATTGGTTAGGCCACTGTTGGAATATTGCATGCAATTCTGGTCTCCTTCCTATCGGAAAGATGTTGTGAAACTTGGAAGGGTTCAGAAAAGATTTACAAGGATGTTGCCAGGGTTGGAGGATCTGCCTGAAACGTCGATTTGCCTGCTGTTTGGATGCTGCCTGACCTGCTGCGCTTTTCCAGCAACACATTTTCAGCTTGAAGGATCTGAGTGACAGGGAGAGGCTGAACAGGCTGGGGCTGTTTTCCCTGGAGTGTTGGAGGCTGAGGGGTGACCCTATAGAGGTTTACAAAATTATGAGGGGCATAGATAGGATAAATAGACAAAGTCTTTTCCCTGGGGCCGGGGAGTCCAGAACTAGAGGGCATATGTTTAGGGTGAGAGGGGAAAGATATTAAAGAGACCTAAGGGGCAACATTTTCACACAGAGGGTGGTACGTGTATGGAATGAGCTGCCAGAGGATGTGGTGAAGGCTGGTACAATTGCAACATTTAAGAGGCATTTGGATGGGTATATGAATAGAAAGGATTTGGAGGGATATGGGCTGAGTGCTGGCAGGTGAGACTAGATTGGGTTGGGATATCTGGTCGGCATGGACGGGTTGGACCAAAGGGTCTGTTTCCGTGTTGTACATCTCTATGACTCTATAAATCTACATTGAATTTTAAATAATGGACATTCTGCTTAGGAAGAGTGACAATGATGCACTGCAAAGAGCCGTAAACTTGGATGAGGACTTAGATCAGAGAACAGTTATATTGCCAAGTTCGAACACAATAAAACTACTGCAGTGTTAAACTTCATGAGGGAGAATTTGAGGTCTGCCTGAGAAGCAACAGCCCACTGTTGACTAAGGACACCTGGCTGACTTGTTCCTATCACTGAATGTGATGCAGTCTAAGATCCATATACCATATATTCTCGTGTATAGGTTGATCTCATGTATAGGTAGGCCTTTGTATTGGCCAAACAATCTTGTATTTTCCATATATCTTGTGTATACGTTGACCCTACTACATTGTATTATAAACCTTTTACAAAATAAACTGCATGTTCCCATTAACCTGCTTAAACAACATCGCATTCATTCATTCATTCATACCGGTAACTCTACTCATTACTCGTTCTTTACTATATTGCATCTCTGTTCACTCACTCACTCATAACTCTACCTAGCCCACTTGGTTTACGACAGCACATCTTGATTCATTCAGTCATTCAGACCAGTACTAAGTCTATCGCACTTTGTTCACAAACATCCAAAAGTTAATATCATTAAATAGTTAATCATTTTAATTGTGCCATTCATTATATCTGAATAAAAGTGAGGTATATTAGCTACATATATATTTAATTTTTTGACAAATTTGTTAATGTTGCTGAGGTTCATTATATATGAGAGTAAATGGGAGGGAAATGGAAGAATTTGGCAGGAAAGTTAAAGACACATACACATTCAGAATTTAATAAATGTTTCATTTTAAGTGTGCCATTATACCAGGCCATGACAATGTTGAACAGCATGATTTTGCAGGATTTCAATGAATCTTTGATATGTTGAATTTTCATTCTGGTCTCTTTTATCCAGTAATGACCTTTACTGTAATTCATTGTATTTTTCTTCTCTACCTGGGATTAGTTGTGCAATCAAATTGACTTTTGCTAATAAATTGGTATTTCAAACTGCAGCATGAATTTCAGTCCCTGAAAACTTGTGCCTGTGTATTAGTCAACCCTCTAAATTGAACCTTTAAGAATTGTCTTAAAAATTCAACCTATGCATGAGTATATACGGTAACTGGCCATATCCCAAACCTGGCTATATTTAAAGTTTGTTGGGATGGGTGGAGGGATGGGACTATGAAAGGGAAACAGACACCCCTCCTACCCTGATTGATGAATGGTGGCGTTTTCTTCAATTTCTGAGACAATTTCAGCTTTTCATTATTTTAAAACTTCATCATCAACTCACAACCTGAATGTAAAACGTGGTCGCCTTACTTATTGATAAAGCAATATAGAACTAAACTAAGGGCAGGCAATAGGCTGCTAGTATTATCACTAGACTATTAACCTAGAAACTCATTTAATGTTCTGGGGATCCAGGTTCAAATCCTGCCACAGCAGAATTTGAATTCAATTTTAAAAACCTGAAATTAGGAATCCAGCGATGACCGGTTGATTTTTGCCTCATTGTCGTTTCCCCATTTTACTCGCCTCACACCCTGGAATGTCTTTGTGCTTTAAGGTATATTCATTCAACAGTGTGCATTACTGACTAAGCCAGCGTTTATTACCCATCTCTAATTGTTGGCGACATTCAAACACATGGATTCTGGATTAGTGGTGCTGGAAGAGCACAGCAGTTCAGGCAGCATCCAAGGAGCAGCAAATTTGACGTTTCGGGCAAAAGCCCTTCATCAGGAATAAAGGCAGTGAGCCTGAAGCGTGGAGAGATAAGCTAGAGGAGGATGGGGATGGGGAGAAAGTAGCATAGAGTATAATGGGTGAGTGGGGGAGGGGATGAAGGTGATAGGTCAGGGAGGAGAGGGTGGAGTAGATAGGTGGAAAAGGAGATAGGCAGGTAGGACAAGTCCGGACAAGTCATGGGGACAGTGCTGAGCTGGAAGTTTGGAACTAGGGTGAGGTGGGGGAAGGGGAAATGAGGAAACTGTTGAAGTCCACATTGACGCCCTGGGGTTGAAGTGTTCCGAGGCGGAAGATGAGGCGTTCTTCCTCCAGGCGTCTGGTGGTGAGGGAGCGGCGGTGAAGGAGGCCCAGGACCTTCATGTCCTCGGCAGAGTGGGAGGGGGAGTTGAAATGTTGGGCCACGGAGCGGTGTGGTTGATTGGTGCGGGTGTCCCGTAGATGTTCCCTAAAGCGCTCTGCTCCACGCCCCCCTATAACCCACCCTCCCATCCTGGCACTTTCCCCTGCCACCGCAGGAACTGTAAAACCTGCGCCCATACCTCCTCCCTCACCTCTATCCAAGGCCCTAAAGGAGCCTTCCACGTCCACTAATATAATTTATTGTATCCGTTGCTCCCGATGCGGTCTCCTCTACATTGGGGAGACTGGGCGCCTCCTAGCAGAGCGCTTGCATTTCTCCAGCATGAGCCATCCTTAATAGCCCCCTCACCCCAGTGTGTGAACCTGATCTTCCTGTTAGCATCTTTAATCCCGAGCCTAGGTCACCTTGTGGACTTGAAGCATCTGCAAGTTCTCTGTCTGGAGTTTGCTTGGAAAATTCTCATGATCACTGTCTCCTTCAGATTTATGGTTAATCCAAATTCATCAAAAGCAAGTAAAAAGCTGGTGTAGAGTTACTTGGACTCTGCCTCACTCTGTGGATGAGCACAGTTGATCAGTGAAAAGGGATTCTCTTGTCAATGTTTCTGTTTTATCATTTTTCACTCATGGCATTTGGTTATCACCAGCTAAGCAAGTATTTATTGCTCGTCCATAATTGCACAGAAGCAGTTAAGAGCCAATCAAATTGTTTTGGGTCTGGTGTCATCACATGTAGTCCAGATCAGGTAAGAACAGCAGATTTCTCTCCCTAAAGGACATGAGTGAACCAGATGAGGGCTTTTGCCCGAAACGTCGATTTCCCTGCTCGTTGGATGCTGCCTGATCTGCTGTGCTCTTCCAGCACCATGAATCCAGATGAGTTTCTCTGACAATCAACAATGCTTTTGTGGTCATTATTAGATTCTTAGTTCCAGAGTTTTACTAAATTCAAATTCCACCATCTGGATTTGAACCCAGATCCCCTGAACATTACCTGGATCCCTGGATTTATAACCAAACAATAATACCATCACCTCTATTGTTTTTAGGCAATTTTTTTAGAAGGGTCTTTCAGATGATCTTTCATGGAATAATACAGTCTCAGGAAAGGTTGCAAAAGTGTAATGAAGAATTAAAATGAAACCCTGTAGATCTGGAGGGGAGTATTAACGTGAAATATTTATAAACATTTCTGCTCAATTGAATTTTCAACACAACTTTTTAAAAGATTTGACACCTGCCGAAAGACCACATGGTGGGAATTACATCCATGTAAGTAATGGCAGTATACCATGTGGAATCGCACAGAGCATGTCCAGTTTAAACAAGAAATGCAGTATTAAGAAGGTAAATGCTGTTCTGTACACTCAATGCTGCAGAAGGCTACAGAGCTCATGAATTATTAAATGGAGCCAGAGTAGGATTAGTTTCCCCTGATGTAAGCATTTCAAAACAGGGCACTCTGATAGCAAAGTATAATACATGACAGTTTTTCTGATTTCCTCTCCCAGACTTTGTTTTGAATTCTCATTTATTTAAGTAGTGATCTTTTATTGGGAACATGGTCAGTGTACTGTTTGGAATCTAAATACAGATCATTCCAGGACTTTACAATGTAATTGGCTTTTGCAGAAGGCCAGACAGGACATGCTGATTTACCACCCAAGTAATTTTCACTGAACAAAATTACATAATTTATCTAACCATAAAACAACTGAAGCCATTGGGCCTGTCATCCCTGTGCTAGTTTTTTGAATAAACAATCTAAACACCTGATTTATCTTGCTTTTACCCAATAGTGCTGATCATTTTTGGCCTTCAAGTATTTATCTAATCCCAGTTTAAACTTTACTATTGAATCTGCTTCCACTGCCCTTCCAAATGATACCTTCTGCCTCACCGAATAAAAATCTTTTTCCTTGGTGTATTGCCAATTATCTTCAGAATCGGTACGGTGCAGAAATAGGCCGTTCAGCCCATCACATTGGCATTAGCTTCCAAATGAACATCTCACAGCATCCCATTCTACTGTCTTCTCTCGGAACCCCTGCACATTCTCCCTTTCCAAATAATAAGTTTGGGATATAGGTAAAGTAGTGTTACTTAAGAGTCATAGAGTCATAGAGACATACAGCACAGAAACAGACCAATCTGTCCATGCCGACCACAATCCCAACCTAAAATAGCCCCACTTGTCTGCATTTGGCCAGTATTCTTCCAAATATTTCTTATTTATATACTTATCTAAATGTCTTTTAAATGTTGTAATTGTGGCTGCATTTACCACTGTCTCAGGAAGTTCATTCCACACACAAACCACTCTGTAAAAGAATTGTCTCTCGTATCTATTTTAAAATTTTCGTCCACTCAGATTAAAAAAAGCCCTTGTCCTGAACAGCAATCATAATTACTTATGCAAGGTAAATGAACTCACACCAGTGTATAATTGTTTCAACCAAGAGCTGAGTCAACAAGAATGAAAACTATGTGAAGGAAATACATAATTGTTTTTGTATTAGCGAAAATGTGCATACATGAATGAAACATGCCTGCAAACAATGATAGATGTTACAGGCAAATAGATAAGGTACTGTGAGGATGTAGGTTAAGCCAGATATGCTTGTACAAGCAGTAGTTATAAGCATCTGTTTCCCACTTCTGCAAAAACAAAAAAAACAAACCCCAATTAAAAGGTCATAAGGTTCAATTTGGTTGGGGAAAGGGAGGAAATGTCAAAGTGGGGGAAATAGATAGCAGTGAAGGAGGATATACCTAACAATGGGCCACAGCAGGATGTGGTGAAATGGCCAAGTAAAACTTGTACTTTGTTATGCACAAGGCCGGATAAGGCAGGAGATAAACAATAGTAATGGGCACCGGGTTTGGAGCAGTGAATCCTATATAAGATATGTACTTGCTAAACTCTCCGTGTCTATTCCAGGCACCACACCTGCAAGCGTATAATAAACACACTGATTGCTGCAGATCTTGTCTCGGACTGAAATTATTGAAGTGAATGAGCTTGTTACTCACAATAACCCTCCAACCTCTTCCATAATTGACCATTGCCTCCATCACAATTTTTGACAATTCATTCCAGATCTGATCTGCTACCTTTCCTCATGGCTTAATTGCATCCACGTTTCTAACTTTGCTAACTGCTTTAAATTTGTCTAGATTAGAGTGGTGCTCCCATTTACCTCTCCATCCTGGAGGCTCCCTGCCTTCATTCCTGATGAAGGGTTTTGCCCGAAACGTCGACTTTCCTGCTCCTCGGATGCTGCCTGAGCTGCTGTGCTTTTCCAGCACCACTCTAATCTAGGCTCTGATCTCCAGCATCTGCAGTCCTCACTTTTGCCTACTTTAAATTTGTGTCCACTTGTTGCTGATTTTTCCATTATCGGGGCAGTTTTTCCCTGTCTACTGCTTCCAGACCTCTCCTCATTTTGAATTTCTCTGTCAAACTTACTTTCAACTTGCTCCTCTCCAAAAAATGCAGAGTCAGCTTCTTCAATCTATCGACATAACTGAAGTTCTCCACCTCAGGATTATTCTTGTAAAATTTTTTCTGCATGTTCTCTGCTGCCTTCACAGCTTTCCTAAGCCTGGCACGAAGAACTGGATGCAATATTCCAGGTGAAGCCAAACAAATGGTCTCTCCAAGATTAACATAATCTCCTTGCTCTTGTATTTTGTTTTGCATAAAGTTTAAAAGTTTATTATAAGAAAGACAATTTGCAAAGGTATAGCAAGACCACTAAAACATTAGATTACAGATCATGTATCATGAAAGGTTTCATCCCATGTAACAGAGTCATAATGATGTATAGCATGGAGGCAGATCCTACAGTCCAACTTGTCCATGCCGACTAGATATCCGAAATTAATCTAGTCCCATTTGCCAGCACTTGGCCTACATCCCTCTAAATCCTTCCTATTCATAAATCATTCCAGATCGCTTTTAAATATTGTAATTATACCCATCTCAACCACTTTCTCTGGCAGCTCATTCTATACAAGCACCACCCTCTGCATGAAAATGTTTCCCCTTAGGTCCCTTTTAAATCTTTCCCTTCTCACATTAAACCTATGCCCTCTAGTTTTGAACTCCCCCACCCTGGGGAAAATACCTTGCCTATTTACCCTATCCATACCCCTCATGATTTTATAAATCTCTATAAGGTCACCCCTCAGCTTCTGATGTTCCACGGAAAATAGTCCCAGCCATAGCTCAAAACCCCCAACCCTAGTAACATCCTTGTAAATCTTTTCTGAACCCTTCCAGGTTTGACAACATCCTTCCTATAGTAAGGAGACCAGAATATCATAAAGTATTCCAAAAGTGGCCTAACCAATGTCCTGTACAGGCACAACATGACCTCCCAATTCCTATACTCAATGCACTGACCAATAAAGGCAAGCATACCAAATACCTTCTTCACTATCCTATCTACCTGTGACTCCACTTTCAAGGAACTATGAACTTGCACTCTAAGGTCTCTTTGTTCAGCAACACTCTGCAGGACCTTACATTAAGTATATAAGTCCTGCCATGATTTGCCTTTCCAAAATGCAGCACCTCACATTTCTCTAAATTAAACTCCATCTGTCACTCCTAAGCCCATTGGCCCATCTGATCAAGATCCTGCTGTACTCTGAGATAATTTTCTTTGCTGTCCACTACACATCCAATTTTGGTGTTATCTACAAACTTACTAACCATACCTTCTATGTTCACATCCAAACCATTTATATTAATGACGAAAAGCAGTGATTTAGCACTGAGCTTTGTGGCACTCCACTGGTCACAGGCCTCCAGCCGGAAAAACAACCCTCCACCACCACACTGTCTTCTACCTTTGAACCAGTTCTGCATCTGAATGGCTAGTTCTCCCTGTATTCCATTACTTCATTAGTAAGTGTGTAGAAGATTGAGTGCCAAAGAAGTTAATCTGAATGTTCCCAATTGGAAACCATGGATGAACTGAGGGATCCACTCCCTGTTGAAGCCCTGGTCTGATGTATACAAGTTGGCAACCCTGACCTATATCAGAAATCAAGGTACAACTATCAGGAACACCAAGAGGCAATACCTAACTAAACCAGAGACCCACACCAACCACGTGGACACCCGTCATTTGTGGCAAGGCTTACCTGATACAACTGGCTACAAAGCTAAGTCAAACAGTAAATCCCTACCCACCAAGATCAATGCATTTTATGTTCATTTTGAACAGAAGGTTAGTGAGATGATGTCACCTATCCCAACAGCCTCAGATGCACCTGTACCCACGGTCACCAACACAGATATTAGATTTGCCCCCTTGACAGTGAACCCATGGAAAGCAACGGGCCTGGATGCAGTCTCTGGCCGTGCACTCAGATCCCACGGGGACCAGCTGCTGGGAGTATTCGATCTCCTCACTATGATCTGAAGTCCCCACCTGCCTCAAGAAGACCACCATCATCCCGGTGCCAAAGAAAACTCTTGCAGCCTGCCTCAATGACAACTGCCTGCTGGCTCTGATCTCCACAATTATGAGGTGCGTCAGGAGTATGACTTACACCAACTCCAGCCTTGCAGATTGCCTTGGTTCTTTGCAATTTACTGACCGGCACAACAGGCCCACAGCAGATGCCATCTCCCTGGCCCTACACTCATCTCTGGAACACCTGAACAACAAGGAAACGTACATCAGGCTCCTACTTATTGACTACAGTTCCGCCTTCAACACCATAATTCCAAACAAACTCGAGACCTAGGTCTCCGCTCCCCCCCCTCCCCCTCCACCGTAACTAGGTAACTAGGGCCTCGACTTCCTGACCCATAGACCACAATCAGCAACCATAGGCAACAAAACCTCCTCCATCATAATCCCCAACACCAGTGCCCTGTAAGGCTGCATACTCAGCCCCCTACAATACACGCTATGCAGTCATGACCGTGTGGCCAAATTCTGCCCAACCCCTTTTACAAATTTGGTGTCGAATCAAACAACGACGAGATTGAATACAGGAAAGAGATTGAGTGTTTAGCGCCATGGTATAATGCAAGGTTTGTGAAGGTTTGTAGCTCAGGTGAGGTTTAGGGTGTAGGTTTGATATCCAGACATTTCATTACCTGGCTACGTAACATCATCAGTGGCGACCTCCAAGTGAAGCGAAGCTGTTGTCTCTTGCTTTCTATTTATATGTTTGTCCTGGATGGGGTTCCTGGGTTTGTGGCAGTCCTTGCATGGAATTTTGTAGATGACGTTGGTTTTGTCCATGGGTTGTACTGGGTCTTTTAAGTTTGTTAGTTTTTGTTTGAGAGTGTTAGTGGGTTTGTGTGCTACTAGGATTCTGAGGGGTCTTAGTAATTTGGCTGTCATTTCTGAAACTTCTTTGATGTATGGTAAGGTGGTTAGGGTTTCTGGCTGTGTTTGGTCTGCTTGTCGTAGTTTGTTCTTGAGGAATTTGCAGACTGTATTTTTGGAGTATCCGTTCTTCTTGAATACGTTGTATAGGTCCTTTTCCTGTTTTCCGAAGTTCGTCTGTGCTGCAGTGTGGTGGCTCGTTGGAATAGTGTTCTGACAGCCAGAAATGACAGCCAGACTACAAAGACCCCTCAGAATCCTAATAGCACACAAACCCACCAACACTCTCAAACAAAAACTAACAAACTTAAAAGACCCAGTACAACCCATGGACAAAACCAACGTCATCTACAAAATTCCATGCAAGGACTGCCACAAACACTGTGTAGGACAAACAGGAAGAAAGTTAGCCACCAGGATACACGAACACCAGCTAGCCACAAAACGTCACGACCCTCTCTCCCTCGTAGCCCGACACACGGATGAAAAAAACCACCAATTCGACTGGGACAACACATCTATCCTGGGACAGGCTAAACAAAGACATGCCAGAGAATTCCTAGAGGCCTGGCACTCCAACCGCAACACCATAAACAAACACATAGATCTAGATACCATCTATCAACCCCTCAGAAAACAAACAGGAAATGACATCACCACAAACACCAGGAACCCCATCCAGGACAAACATATAAATAAAAAGCAGGAGACAACAGCTTCGCCTCACTTGGAGGTCACCACTGATGATGTTACCTAGCCAGGTAATGAAACGTCTGGATATCAAACCCTACAGCTCAGCGAGCAAACCTACACCCTAAACCTCAACCTGAGCTACAAACCTTCACAAACCTTGCAGAGTGCTAAATGTTTTGAGTTATCAGATTACTAGACACAACTGAGTTAAGACCAAAAGCAGAAAGTGAGGGAAATACTGGCAGCATCTGTTGATTACAAAACAGAACAAATGCTCCAGGTCAAAATCCCCCACCCCTTCCCCCCACCCCAACAGCATTGTGGGTACATGAGAGAGAACAAAATAAATAGGTTGATGCTAAATTGATCAGATTAGATGGAGCAGATTTAGGAGGAAGCTGATGTGAGCATAAACACTGGAGTAAACCAATGTCCTTTCTCTGCTATAAATTCGATGAAACACCCAGCAGAGCAAACAGCCACATTTATGCAGAAAGGTGAACAGATTGAATGTTTTGACAAATGACAAAGGTTCATTGTCCTGAGGAACACTTGCGTTTCTCTCTCTCTGTTTCTGCACCTGCTTCCTCACCTGCTGACAAGGTTTCCAACATTTTCTGTATTTTCTTTTTTCCTACTCTCCACTCTATTCCTAACACACTATTTATTCAATTGCTGCTGAGTGAAATATTGTTACTTAAGTGATTGGCTTCAGATCTTGAGCTAATTTTTCTTCCCATAGCGAGTGGGGTCTCAAACATTCTACCTCTGTGGTTGTCTCAGACTGAGATGCATTTTATTCAGTTTACAGGTCCTCAGACCAATGGAACGAATGCATGTAGAGACTGGCTCCATGCAGCAGGACATACCAACAGTCGACTTGCTTATGCTGTCAACACTGAGCTATGTCAGGCAGTTGGTATTAAATCAGATTAGTTTACGGTATAAACATTGTGCAGCTTATGGGCTGGGCCCAGGATCAAAATAGATTACACTACAAGCTCAGTGTGAATGTCCAGATGGTTTAGTACAATGTGGTGATGTACTGGCCCATATCACTTCACTCACTGACCTACATTAACTTTCAGCCCAGCAGCACCTCAATTTTAGATTTCCTACATTATGGAAACAAGCCAAATGGCCCAGCAAGTCCACACCGATCCTCTGAAGAGTAACCCACCCAAACCCATTCCCCTACCCTATATTTACCCCGGACTAATGCACTTAACACTATATGGGCAATTTTGGCATGGCCAATTCACCAGCCCAGCACATCTTTGGATTGTGGGAGGAAACTGGAGCATCCGGAGGAAACTCATGCAAAACTAGTGAGAATACCCAAACTCCATGCAGACAGTTGCCCGAGGTGGGAATCGAACCTGGATCCCTGGTGCTGCAAGGCAGCAGTGCTAACCACTGAGCCACCATGCCACCCCAGAATAAGGTAATACAAGGAAAGATTATAGAAATTGGGCTTATTGTCTGTGGAACGGTGAAGATTAAGAGGTGACTTTTTTTTTAAAAGATGAGATTCCCTACAGTGTGGAAACAGGCCCTTCAGCCCAACAAGTCCACACCAAACAGTAACCCACCCAGACCCATTCCCCTACACCTAACACTATGGGCAACTTAGCATGGCCTATTCACCTAATCTGCACATTTCTGGATTGTGGGAGGAAACCAGAGCACCCGTAGGAAACCCATGCAGACACGGGGCAAATGTACAAACTCCACACAGCCAGTTGTCTGAGGCTGGAATCGAACCCGAGTCTCTGGCGCTGTGAGGCAGCAGTGCTAATCACTATGCCACCGTGCCACACACCTTAATGGGGTGTTCAAAATTCTGAACAGTTTTGACAGGGTAAAGAAGGATATTCTGTTTCCACTAGTGGGCATGTCAATAAGGGTCACAAATTCAATACTGTCAGCAAGAAAGATAGGAGTGAGCTGAAGAGAATCTCCCTTACTCAGAGAGTTGTTAGGATTTGGAATGTGCTGCCTGGGAGAGTGATGGAGGTGGATTTCATCTGAGGTTTCAAAAGGTTTCATCTGAGAAAATGATGAAGTTAAAGGATTGCGGAGGCAGAACTAAAGAATGGGACTAGCTGGGTGGATCTTTCTGGGGGCCAGTACAGAACACAATGGGTGAATGGCCTCCTTCTGGGATATGAAATTCCATGATTCTATGACTCACCTCTCCTGCATTTCCCCCTTGAACAACTTGTACAGCTACAGTAGTAAAACATCTCAAGGCACGTCTCAGAGTGGAGACCAAACAAAATTTGATGTGGAGGCAGCAAAGGAGATATTAGACAAAGGGTGGTCAACTATGTAGATTTTAAGGAATGCTTTGAAAATGAGGAGGTGGAAGGACTTTAAGGGAGATCATTCCGGATCTACAGGTCTGGGCAGTCGAAGGCACAGCCCAAGGTGGAGAGAGACAGGAAAAAAAATCAGCAATGCTAAAGAGATCAAAATTAAAGGAGTGCGGCTATCTCAGAGGACTATGAGGCTGAAAGAGATCACAAAGATAGAGAGGTACAGAGCCACTGAAGGATTCAATCACTAAGAATTTGTGACCCCTACTGACATGCCAACTTGTGGAAACAGAATATCATTCCTTACCCTGTCAAAATTGTTCAGAATAAGCGTAATCTTTATAATCTTTTCTTGTATCAAAAATCCCTCATTCCTGGTACCAGTCTAGTAAATTTCCTTTGAACTCTCTCCAGGACTTTAGTATCCTTCAGTAAATAATGTGCCCAAACTAAACGCAATACTCTTAATGTGGTCATTGAGACATAGAGTTGTACAACATAGAAACAGACCCTTCAATTTGTCTGTGCCAACCAGATATCCTAAATTAATCTAGTTCCATTTGCCAGCATTTGGCCCTTATCCCTCTAAATCCTTCAAATTCTTGTACCCACCCAGATGCCTTTTAAATGTTGTAATCGTACCAGCCTCCACCATTACCTCTGGCAGCTCATTCCATACACGCACCATCCTCTGCATGAAAAAGTTTCCCCTTGGGTCCCTTTTCGATTTTTCCCTGCTCACCTTAAACCTGGTATTGGACTGGAAAATTTCTGTCAACAGCTCCGCAGTTTGCTCCCTTATCTCTGACAACAATCTAGGATGCAACCGGTCCTGGCCTGGTGACAACAGCTTCGCTTTACTTGGAGGTCGCCACTGATGATTTTACCTAGCCAGGTAATGAAATGTTTGGATATCAAACCTACAGTTCAGCGAGCAAAGCTACACCCTAAGCCATGGTATAAATACAACAATCTCTCCATCAATGTCAGTAATCAAAGACCCCTACCACCTCAGTTATACTCTCATCCACCCTCTTCCGTTGGGCAGTAGATATAAAAGTTTGAATACCCATACAAACAGATTCAAGAACAGCTTCTTCCCGCTGTTATCACACTTTTGAATAGACCTCTCAAATGTTAATGTCGATTTCTCTCTCGGCACTGTCTCTGCGGCTGTAACACTGTACAGAGGAACCTCGATTATCGGAATATCGTTTATCTGAATTTTGGATTATCTGAAGATTTAAAGGTCCTGCAAAAAATGTTACATTAGATTTACCTGTGCTGAAGAAGATGTGAAAACACTGGCAAAAACAAAGAAACACAAGCACCTTAAGAATCAGTGACTGGATATTTTTTCAGTAAGGGTTGTTACACACCCCTGTGTTTTACAGGGTATTCCCATCACTTTACCGGGCCATTCGTTTTTAAAAAAAAGCCGAGAATGCAAAAACATGAGCGAGGCAGTGCTTCTGTCTTTCTATCGTGAGTCTGAACTCCCAGAAACTGACAAATGCTCTTGCGATCGTAGAAGCTGTGGCCCAACATTTCAACTCCCCCTCCCACTCTGCCGAGGACATGGACCTCCTTCACCGCCGCTCCCTCACCACCAGACGCCTGGAGGAAGAACGCCTCATCTTCCGCCTCGGAACACTTCAACCCCAGGGCATCAATGTGGACTTCAACAGTTTCCTCATTTCCCCTTCCCCCACCTCATCCTAGTTTCAAACTTCCAGCTCACTTACTGTCTCCTTGACTTGTCCGACCTGCCTATCTTCTTTTCCACCTATCCACTCCACCCTCTCCTCCTTGACCTATCACCTTCATCTCCTCCCCCACTCACCCATTGTACTCTATGCTACTTTCTCCCCAACCCCACCCTCCTCTAGCTTATCTCTCCACGCTTCAGGCTCACTGCCTTTATTCCTGATGAAGGGCTTTTGCCCGAAACGTCGATTTCGCTGCTCATTGGATGCTGCCTGAACTGCTGTGCTCTTCCAGCACCACTAATCCAGAAGCTGTTCAGGACCTTGTTTCATGCTGGGATTTGATTTACAGTATTTATGTGATGGTCAGTCCTTCTCATTTTAACCTGTAATTTGCAGACTGCAAGGATTAGTTTGTTTTAAAAGCAGGCTCATTAAAATTATAAATTTAAACAAATTCTCCTGTAGAACACTGTATTAGATCAGTATGGCTTCCCTTGTTTAAGGTAAAATCGATTATCTGAATAATCAATTATCCGAACAAAATAGTGCCCCCCAAATCTCGTTCAGATAATCAAGGTTTCTCTGTATTCTGCACTCCATTCTGCTACCCTGGTGCACTTTGTATGGTACCATCTGCTGTAAAGCACACAAAACACTGTATCTCTGTACACATGACAACAGTAAATCAATCAATCGAAACTTGGTCAGCATGGCCAAAGTTGGACTAAAGGGTCTGTTTCCATACTGTGTGACTCCATGATTCTGAAACAGAGCCATTGAGAAGCTGCACCACATGCATTATTGCAATATGAAATATATCATGCAATTAAAAGCACAGCCTTTGAAAACTGCACTATATGCATTGTCGCAATATGAAATGTTTCATGCCAATAAAAGCAGACATTTAGAAACTGCACAACTTGCATTGTTGCAATATGAAATGTGGGCGGCACGGTGGTACAGTGGTTAGCACTGCTGCCTCACAGTGCCTGAGACCCGGGTTCAATTCCCGCCTCAGGCGACTGACTGTGTGGAGTTTGCACGTTCTCCTCGTGTCTGCGTGGGTTTCCTCCGGGTGCTCCGGTTTCCTCCCACAGTCCAAGATGTGCAGGTCAGGTGAATTGGCCATGCTAAATTGCCCATAGTGTTAGGTAAGGGGTAAATGTAGATGTAGATGTAGGGGTATGGGTGGGTTACGCTTCGGCGGGGCGGTGTGGACTTGTTGGGCCGAAGGGCCTGTTTCCACACTGTAAGTAATCTAATATCATGGCAATTAAAACAGACTTTTAGAAACTGCCCGATATACATCATTGTAATATGAAATGTTTCATGTCATTAAAAGCAGATATTTAGAAACTGCACAATGTGCATTGTTGAAATATGAGATGCATCATGCAATTAAAAATAGATATTTAGAAACTGCTCGATGTGCATTGTCGTAATATGAAATGTATCATACAATTAAAAGCAGACATGTAGAAACTGCATATGTATTGTTGCAACATGAAATATATCATGCAGTTAAAAAAGACTTTTAGAAACTGTACTATGTGTATTGTTGCAATATGCAATGTATCATGCAATTAAAAATCAGACATTAAGAAACTACACAACATATATTGTTGAAATATGAAATGCATCAAACAATTAAAGACTTTTACAAACTGCACAACATGCATTATTGCAATATGCAATATATCACGCAATTAAAAACAGACATTTACAAACTGCACAACATGCATTGTTGCAATATGCAATATATCACGCAATTAAAAACAGACATTTACAAACTGCACAACATGCATTGTTGCAATATGAAATATATTATGCAGTTAAAAAGCAGACATTTAGAAACTACACCATGTGCATTGTTGCAATATGAAATCTAGCGTGCAATTAAAAGAAAGGCCACTGAGAAACTGCACCACATGCAACGTTGCAATATAAAATGTACCATACAACAGACCTGGGCGTTTTACGGCCCTCGGGCCATTTCCGGCCCTTTGGTCGTTCCTGTAAAGCCCGCATGAGGTCAATCTTAAATTAGAACATAAATGAAAAAGCATTTACGCCATGCACGCAATACAACTGTGTTGCTTTTGTTTTGGAAAGGATGCTTTTTTAATTTACGTATGGACGCACATACGTGTGTGTGTGCATGGGTGCGTGAACAGCTAAAAGTGATGCTTGCTGGCTAGTCCTCAAAATGTCAGCTCATGCCAAGACAAGTTATGTCATATCCCACAAAATCGCCAGAAACAGTAAACCGTTTTCTGATGGAGAGTTTATTAAGGAGTGCTTGTTGGACTCTGCAGAACTAATATGCCCGTAGAAAAAGGAGGCATTTGAGAATGTGCCCCTCTCCCGACGCACTGTAACAAGAAAGATTGGGGACATCGCGAGAAATCTGGAGCTTCAGCTGCCAGCACAGAGCGGTCAACTTTGACTTTATTTCCTTGGCTTTGGATGAGAGCTGCGACGTACGTGACACAGCCCAACTACTCAACTTCTTATGTGGGATAACTACGGACTTTAAAATCATGGAGGAGCTGGCAGCCTAGCAGTCAATGAAGGGAACAACAACTGGTAATGATTTGTTCACGGAGGTAAATGCATGTTTGGACACGTTGGGACTAAAATGGGACAAGCTGGCGGGTGTGACAATGGATGGTTGTCCAAATCTAATGGGACAAAATGTTGGATTGTGGGATATAGGTAAATTAATGTTACTTCTGCAATTCTGCAATTTCATTTTACAAAGTAAAATGAACTCACACCAGTGTGTAATTGTTTTAGCCAAGAGCTGAGTCAACAAGAATGGAAACGATGTGGAGGAAATATATAATTGTTTTTGTATTAGCTAAAACTGTATGTCAGAATGAAACGTGACTTCAAAACAATGGTGAACATTATGGGCAAGTAGATAAGATGTTGTGAGGGGATGAAGTTAAGCTAGATACGCCTGTACAAACAGTAGGTATAAACATCTGTTTCCCACTTTGACAGAGACAGAGGAACAAACCCCAATTAAAAGGGTCATAGGGATCAGAACGGCCTTGGGAAAGGCACAGATGAAGGGGGTAGATAATGATGAAGAAAGAATATGCCTAACAATGACCTACAGCAGGATGGGGTCAAACAGCCTTGTGAGGCCAGAAATAAGCATTTTGTCACAGACAAGGCCGGATAAGGCAAGAGATAAACAGGGGTAATGGGGGCCGGTCTTAGGGAAGTGGAAGATGTAAGCAGGGGAGGAGCAATGTAAAACAAAAGACATCAAATCATATAAATATTATGTATGAATTGAACTTGGTGTGTGTATGTCCTCTACCTTACAGGCACTGGACATCTCACCCACTTGCAAGTGTAAAATAAAGGACACTGCTGATTCAGATTTTGTCTCGGACTGCAATTATTGAGGTGTGTGAGCTTTGTTTCTCACACTTGGGGGCTCGTCCGGGATCTTCTTCCGTCACCGGGGGGAGTGGCTGGCCTTGGACACTGGGAAGACGCGTCCCGTTCCCCATTGAGGAGCGGTCTCGTGTCCTGGTTTGGTCTGCTCCCTTGGGAGACTGGTACGAATCCCAGAAGAGAGACATCTGAATCATACAGTGATAGGAGCTCGATAGACAATACGGCACAAAGGGCCAGGCAACTCTGTGCACAGACCAAGGTAAGAAACCTGACTTTTAAGTATTGCCTTGGTGGCCGGGATTGAGTTTTAGTAGTTAATAAGGGACTAACGAAGGAACTCAAGGAAGGTTGAGTTGACTAACGAAGGAAGGTTGTGCCATGGGTAAGGAAAAAGCCTCCGGGAAAACAAAAGAAGGAAAAAGCAATGGAAATGGAGGCGGGGCCCCTTACAACATACCTCCAGAAAGTCCTTTCGGCAGGATGTTGTGGAATTGGCAAAATAATACTTGTACAGGGGAAAAAGATGATTAAATATTGTTGATGGACTAAGGAATCTATTCTTCGTCCCGCCGTCTTCTGGCCAAAATACAGGTCGGACAAAGACTGGGTTTGTAAATATCTGAATTTATTTGTCAATGAGTGAGAGAGAGAGAGAGAGAGAGAGAGAGAATGAAAAGAGCTGTACAGCTGGTAGAAAGTTTAACCCTTTGTGATTTGGTTTGAATGCACATTTGTTTGTTGGTGATTGAATGTTTGCGTTTTATTCCCTGGAGCTTGAGTTCCGGGAATGTTTTGAATCTGATTTTTATTATGGAAACTTAACATGATTTGTTTTAAGGTTAAGGATTCTATAGAGATTATGAAAAAAAAAGAATGATAACTCCTGTTCTTCTTACAGGTCATGACTGCCTTACTATCAGTTTCTAACTAATCTCTTTTATCTTTACATAAAAGCGATTTATGGAGGACAGTTGAAGTTTCAGTTCAACATTAGATTGTAGTAAAAACAAGATCCTATGGTTAATATCTGTGACCTTGGATTCAGCCATTGTTCATGCATTAGAAGTTTTTTTTTAACTTGAGTAGACAAATTCTTTTAAGGCAGCTCTGATTATTTCACGACCTATAGTATTGTAATCGAGCAATGATTGGTCAGGACTACTTAAGAAAACTAATTTTGGATTTAAATTAAGGGACTAAAACTGGGTGATTACAGTGGATTTCAAAATTGAGAACTGTATGCATTTTACATTTTGAATATTAAATCCTGAATAAATGAACGTAAATATATAAATATATTTACAAGTTTGGAACAGGCTTTAAAGTTAGTCAAGCATGAATTGATGAATTGGTGTTTGAAGTTATGGGGAGCTAGAAATATTGCAATACTTCTTTAAAAAAAAGAAAAAGGGGAAGAACGTAATGACTTATCCCCTTCGGGAGGTACCAATAGGGGACAAATAGGGATTGGATTTGTAAGTGTCCCCCTCAGCAGTGGGGAGGTCAGAACATTTAAAAAAGAAATGAAGGTCCTGGTTGAGGATCCGGTAGGGTTGTCTGAACAAATTGATCAATTTTTGGGGCCCAGTCTGTATACCTGGGCTGAGTTAATGTCTATTTTGAATATACTATTTACTGGGGAAGAAAGGGGACTTATATGGGGAGCAGCCATTAAAATATGGGACAGGGAACACCCCATTGGAGATGGGGATGCTGGACAGGGAGAGGTGAAGTTTCCCCTCAGAGACCCCCAGTGGGAAAATCAAAATCCGGAGCATAGAGAAGAAATGAAGGAATTGAAAGACCTGATTCTAAAAGGTATAAGAGAGGCAGTTCCGAAGTCACAGAATTTGACTAAAGTCTTTGAAGTTAGACAGGAGAAAGATGAGACTCCTTCAGCTTTTTTTTGCAGAGATTAAGAGACTCAATGTGGAAATATTCTGGAATGAACCCTGAGAACCCAGTGGCACAGGGTCTTTTGAAAGTACATTTTTGATGACAAAGGAATGGCCAGACATACAGAGAAAGATACAGCAGATAGAAGGGTGGAGTGAAAAGCCATTAGATGAATTGTTAAGAGAGGCACAGAAAGTGTTTGTAAAGAGAGAGGATGAGAGACAGAAACAGAAGGTGAAAATGATGGTAGCTGCGGTTGATGAGGTAGTTAAGAAAAGAATGGAACCAATAGTGAGCAATCGGAGCGGTGGGTGGCAGCAGGTCGGACAGAGAGGACAAGGGGGAGCGTTTGATAGAGGGTTCGAGCGACAGGGGCAGAGCTGGAGGTCTCCACAGGCAGGATGCTATTATTGCGGAAAGATAGGGCACTTTAAGCGGGAGTGTCCTGCTCTGAAAAGGGAAGAGAGGGCAATTCCGCTTATGAATTTTGATGAAGTATAGGGGTGTCAGGGGTTCCTGCCCCTGGGAACCCACCAGGAACCCTTGATAAACCTGAAGGTGGGACTCTGTAGGGAAGAGGTAGTCTTCCTAGTAGATACGGGGGCAGCACGGTCATCACTGAATTTTAAACCAAAGAAAGTAGGAATGTCAACACGGTCAATTACTGTTTCGGGGGTAAAAGAGGAAGGATTTACTGTTCCAGTATTTGAACCTATGATGATAGAAGGACCTAAGGATAGGGTCACAGGGGAATTGTTGTATATCCCTGATATAGGAAGTAACTTACTAGGGAGAGACTTAATTATCCTCTTAGAACTGGGGATTGGAATTCAGGAAAAAGAATTAGTTGTACAAAAGGCAATGTTGACTGAGGATGTGGAGAGAGAGATAGACCCTATTGTATGGGCTAGGGAAGGGAATTGTGGAAAACTACAGATCCCTCCCCTTGAAGTAAATTTTAAAAAAAGGAAAGGGGACTTTGTCTGTGAGCGACAATATCCCATTTCCATAGAAGGTAAACGAGGACTGCAGCCAGTAATTGAAGGATTGATTAGAGATGGACTGTTGGAGCCATGTATGTCTCCTTATAATACCCCAATACTACCAGTGCGGACATCCGATGGAACTTATCGATTGGTGCAGGATTTGAGAACATTAAATCGAATAGTACAGATCAGGCACCCAGTGGTGCCAAACCCCTATACCTTATTAAGTGAGATCCCTCATGACCACAAATGGTTTAGTGTGATAGATTTAAAGGATGCCTTTTGGGCTTGTCCCTTGGCAGAGGAAGGTAGGAATTTGTTTGCCTTTGAGTGGGAAGACCCTAAGACAGGACAGAAACAGCAATACCGGTGGACTGTGCTTCCCCCTGGGGTTTACGGAATCCCCGGATTTATTTGGACAGATGTTAGAACAAACTTTGGAGAAATTTAGCAGCCCCAAGGGGACTACCCTGTTGCAGTATGTAGACAACCTCTTAGTAACAGGAAAAAGAAGAGAAAGAGTAGTAGAAGCCACTAACAAATTATTGAATTTCCTGGGTCAGCAGGGACTGCGAGTATCTAAAAACAAACTACAATATGTGGAGCGAGAAGTGAAATACTTGGGACATTTAGTTAGTGAGGGAAAGCGAAAGATAAGCCCGGAACGGAGAGAGGGAATAGTGGGAATGCCGCTGCCCAGCACTAAACGGGAGTTACACAAATGTTTGGGTCTCACGGGTTATTGCAGATTGTGGATTGATTCCTATGCACAGAAGACTAAGAAATTACATCTCAAACTATTAGAGGAGGAACCAAAATGTCTAAGTTGGGATGATGAGGAAAAAGAGATCTGATCCATGCCCCCGTGTTAGCCTTACCTTCCCTAGATAAACCTTTCCACCTCTTTGCTGCCGTGGATAAGGGAGCGGTTTTGGGAGTATTAACCCAGAGGTGGGGAAGGAATTAGTACATGAAGAATTGATTAAATGGGTCTTGGAGTCCCTATTACTCCCCCGAGAAATAGCAGTAGTGCATGTAAATGGTCATCAGAAAGGAAATGAACCAGAGGTTAGGGGAAATAGATTAGCTGCTGAAGTGGCTAAGGAAGCAGCCCTGAACCCACAAGAAGTGGTGATTCATTCCCTAATACCTACTGTCCCAAGTCCTAGGGAAGCTCCTATATTTACTGAAAGCGAAAAAAATGAATTGAGAGATTTAGGGGCTGTAAAAACAGCAGACGGGCATTGGAGGTTACCTGATGGAAGGAGAATGTTGAACAAAATGATGATGCGAGACATTATGGCTGTCCTACACCAAGGCAGCCATTGGGGAGTACAAGCAATGTGTGATTTGGTTCTTAGGGAATATGGATGTAAAGGAATATATACAATTGCTAAACAAATATGTGAGGGATGTATCATATGCAAAAAGGTAAATAAGAAAGTCTTGAGAAAACAGACCCCGGGAGGAAGAGACCCAGGATTGAGACCTTTCCAGAGTATACAAGTAGATTATACTGAACTCCCCAGGGTAGGCAGACTAAAATATATGTTGGTCATAGTAGATCATTTATCTGGTTGGGTTGAGGCATACCCCTAGCTACCGCCACTGCAAGTGGAGTGTCTAAAACAATATTGGAGCACATAATTCCCCGATATGGGCTCGTGAACCATATTGATTCCGACCAAGGAACTCACTTTACCTCTAAAGTGTTACAGGCGGTAATGATAGGGTTGGGAATTTCCTGGGAGTTCCATACTCCGTGGCACCCGCCATCATCGGGAAGGGTTGAGAGAATGAACCAAACACTCAAACGACAGCTCTCTAAATTGATAATAGGAACCAGACTCCCTTGGATCAAATGTTTACCGATAGCTCTCTTGCGAGTACGAACAGCCCCAAGGAAAGATTTGGGACTATTCCCCCTATGAAATCTTATTTGGATTACCTTACTTGGGAACGAATGGAGAATTGCCAATTCCCAAAACTAAAGATTTGTTTTTAAAGAAGTACATACTGGGCTTGTCCTCCTCTTTGTCTTTCCTAAGGAAACAGGGTTTATTGGCACAGACTCCACCCCTTGAATGCACCGTTCATCCCATCCGGCCGGGCGATTGTATCTTAGTAAAATCATGGACAGAGACTAAATTGCAGCCGGACTGGGAAGGGCCGTACCAGGCTCTTTTGACCCCTGAAACAGCGATAAGGACAGCAGAGAAAGGCTGGACTCACTACACTCGGATCAAAGGGCCAGTGGAATCTCCAGTTGAGGAAGAAGTCTGGACAGTCGAATCAACGCAAGATCCGCTGAAACTCAGACTAAAGAGACTTTGAGTAACTAATTATACAGTAGCAACGCGAGCGTGGGATTATTTCTGTAAGATTGTATATTAAGTCTTTTTGTGCTTCAGCATGATGTTTAGAATACTGGGAATGCTGCTAGAATTATGATGCTAGCCCTTTTAGTATTGGGATTTTGTCAAATATCATTTTCATATGTATTATTAACGGTCCCCAAGTCTGATAATCCACAAGTCATAGACGCTGATATATGCAGCTTAGTAAATTATGGGGATGTAGATAATCAGAGACAGTACCGCAGCTCTGAGATACATCTCTCACAGGATGGCTTGAGTCCTGGTTTGGAAGGTAGAAGGGGGTGGTGGTTTCTATCCTTACTTCCCTGATAGTAGTAGTCCGGGTATTGGTGGCCATTGGCTGTTGTATCATACCCTGTATACGAGGACTCACCCAAAGACTGATTGAAACAGCCTTGATGACAGGTGCCCCTAAAAGAAAAATGCAGAAGATAACAAATGGTAATTAAAGAAAAGGGGGAAATTGTGGGATATAGGTAAATTAATGTTACTTCTGCAATTCTGCAATTTCATTTTACAAAGTAAAATGAACTCACACCAGTGTGTAATTGTTTTAGCCATGAGCTGAGTCAACAAGAATGGAAACGATGTGGAGGAAATATATAATTGTTTTTGTATTAGCTAAAACTGTATGTCAGAATGAAATGTGACTTCAAAACAATGGTGGACATTATGGGCAAGTAGATAAGATGTTGTGAGGGGATGAAGTTAAGCTAGATACGCCTGTACAAACAGTAGATATAAACATCTATTTCCCACTTTGACAGAGACAGAGGAACAAACCCCAATTAAAAGGGTCATAGGGATCAGAACGGCCTCGGGAAAGGCACAGATGAAGGGGGTAGATAATGATGAAGAAAGAATATGCCTAACAATGACCTACAGCAGGATGGGGTCAAACAGCCTTGTGAGGCCAGAAATAAGCATTTTGTCACAGACAAGGCCGGATAAGGCAAGAGATAAACAGGGGTAATGGGGGCCGGTCTTAGGGAAGTGGAAGATGTAAGCAGGGGAGGAGCAATGTAAAACAAAAGACATCAAATCATATAAATATTATGTATGAATTGAACTTGGTGTGTGTATGTCCTCTACCTTATAGGCACTGGACATCTCACCCACTTGCAAGTGTAAAATAAAGGACACTGCTGATTCAGATTTTGTCTCGGACTGCAATTATTGAGGTGTGTGAGCTTTGTTTCTCACATGGACTCTTAAAGAGAATACAGGATAAAGTGACAGAAATTAAGCCTGAACAGAAATTGGTTTTGCATTGTATTATGCATCAGGAAGTGTTGTGTAAGTCAGTGTTAAAAATTAACTATGTGGTTGATGTTGTAACTAAAATAGTTAACTTCATCAGGACAAGAGCTTTGAATCACAGGCAGTTTGTTGCACTTCTGGAGGAAAATGAGACTGAACATCGTGACCTCGGCTACCACACAGCTGTCAAACAGACCCCACTACCAGGGATATATTTCCCTCCCCACCCCTTTCCGCCTTCCGCAAAGACCGTTCCCTCCGCGACTACCTGGTCAGGTCCACGCCCCCAAACAACCCACCCTCCAATCCTGGCACTTGCCCCTGCCACCGCAGGAACTGTAAAACCTGAGCCCACACCTCCTCCCTCACCTCTATCCAAGGCCCTAAAGGAGCCTTCCACATCCATCAAAGTTTTACTTGCACATCCACTAATATCATTTATTGTATCCGTTGCTCCCGATGCGGTCTCCTCTACATTGGGGAGACTGGGCGCCTCCTAGCAGAGCGCTTTAGGGAACATCTCCGGGACACCCGCACCAATCAACCACACCGCCCCATGGCCCAACATTTCAACTCCCCCTCCCACTCTGCCGAGGACATGGAGGTCTGGGCCTCCTTCACCGCCGCTCCCTCACCACCAGACGCCTGGAGGAAGAACGCCTCATCTTCCGCCTCGGAACACTCCAACCCCAGGGCATCAATGTGGACTTCAACAGTTTCCTCATTTCCCCTTCCCCCACCTCACCCTAGTTCTAAACTTACAGCACATGACTTATCCGGACTTGTCCTACCTGCCTATCTTCTTTTCCACCTATCCACTCCACCCTCTCCTCCTTGACCTATCACCTTCATCCCCTTCTCCACTCACCCATTGTACTCTATGCTACTTTCTCCCCACCGCCACCCTCCTCTAGCTTATCTCTCCACACTTCAGGCTCACTGCCTTTATTCTTGATGAAGGGCTTTTGCCCGAAACATCGATTTCGAAGCTACTTGGATGCTGCCTGAACTGCTGTGCTCTTCCAGCACCACTAATCCAATGTCAGGTGGCTCAGCCTGGGCAAAAGTGTCATTGAGTCATAGAGATATACAGCATGGAAACAGACCCTTCGGTCCAACCTGTCCATGCCGACCAGATATCCCAACCCAATCTAATCCCATCTGCCAGCACCCGGCCCATTTCCCTCCAAACCCTTCCTATTCATATACCCATCCAAATGCCTCTTAAATGTCGCAATTGTACCAGCCTCCACTACATCCTCTTGGCAGCTCATTCCATACACGTACCACCCTCTGCGTGAAAAAGTTGCCCCTTAGGTCTCTTTTATGTCTTTCCACTCTCACCCTAAACCTATGCCCTCTAGTTCTGGACTCCCCGACCCCAGGGAAAAGACCTTGTCTATTTATCCTATCCATGCCCCTCATAATTTTGTAAACCTCTAAAAGGTCACCCCTCAGCCTCCGACACTCCAGGGAAACCAGCCCCAGCCTGTTGAGTCTCTCCCTGTAGCTCAGATCCTCCAACTTTGACAACATCCTTGTAAATCTTTTCTGAACCCTTTCAAGTTTCACATCTTTCTGATAGGAAGGAGACCAGAATTGCACGCAATGTTCCAACAGTGGCCTAACCAATGTTCTGTACAGCCACAACATGACCTCCCAACTCCTGCACTCAATACACTGACCAATAAAGGAAAGCATACCAAACGCCTTCTTCACTATCCTATCTACCTGTGACTCCACTTTCAAGGAGCTATGAACCTGCACTCCAAGGTCTCTTTGTTCAGCAACACTCCCTAGGACCTTACCATTAAGTGTATAAGCCCTGCTAAGATTTGCTTTCCTAAAATGCAGCACCTCGCATTTATCTGAATTAAACTCCATCTGCCACTTCTCAGCCCATTGGCCCATCTGGTCCAGATCCTGTTGTAATCTGAGGTAACCCTCTTCGCTATCCACTACACCTCCAATTTTGGTGTCATCTGCAAACTTTCTAACTGTACCTCTTATGCTCGCATCCAAATCATTTATGTAAATGACAAAAAGTAGAGGGCCCAGCACCGATCCTTGTGGCACTCCACTGGTCACAGGCCTCCAGCCTGAAAAACAACCCTCCACCATCACCCTCTGTCTTCTACCTTTGAGCCGGTTCTGTATCCAAATGGCTGGTTCTCCCTGTATTCCATGAGATCTAACCTTGCTAATCAGTCTCCCATGGGGAACCTTGTCGAACGCCTTACTGAAGTCCATATAGATCACATTTACTGCTCTACCCTCATCAATCTTCTTTGTTACTTCTTCAAAAAACTCAATCAAGTTTGTGAGACATGATTTCCCATGCACAAAGCCATGTTGCCTATCCTGAATCAGTCCTTGCCTTTCCAATACATGTACATCCTGTCCCTCAGGATTCCCTCCAACAACTTGCCCACCATTGAGGTCAGGCTCACCGGTCTATAGTTCCCTGGCTTGTCTTTACCGCCCTTCTTAAACTGTGGCACCACGTTTGCCAACCTCCAGTCTTCCGGCACCTCACCTGTGACTATTACTGATACAAATATCTCAGCAAGAGGCCCAGCAATCATTTCTCTCGCTTCCCACAGAGTTCTCGGGTACACCTGATCAGGTCCTGGGGATTTATCCACCTTTAACCGTTTCAAGACATCCAGCACTTCCTCCTCTGTAATATGGACATTTTGCAAGATGTCACCATCTATTTCCCTACAGTCTATATTTGCCATATCCTTTTGCACAGTAAATACTGATGCAAAATATTCATTTAGTATCTCACCCATTTTCTGTGGCTCCACACAAAGGCCGCCTTGCTGATCTTTGAGGGGCCCTATTCTCTCCCTAGTTACCCTTTTGTCCTTAATGTATTTGTAAAAACCCTTTGGATTCTCCTTAATTCTATTTGCCAAAGCAATCTCATGTCCATGTTTTACCCTCCTGATTTCCCTCTTAAGTATACTCCTGCTTTCTTTATACTCTTCTAGGGATTGAAATGCGGAAAAGTATATGGGACATGAGAGAAGAGATTCAAGCTTTCTGTATGAAGAAAGGGAATGGCATTCCACAGCTTTCAGATGCAGACTGGATTGCAGACCTTGGTTTTGCTGTTGATGTGACTGCACTTATGAATGAACTAAATGTGAAACTGCAGCGCAAGGGCCTTTTTGTACATGAAATGTACAACTTGGTGAAGGCTTTTATGAGAAAGTTGCAGTTTCTCTCAAGCCAAATGGAGGACAACTTTCTCACCCACTTGCCAACACTGAAGGAAGCCGCACCTTCAGCTGATCACCCCCACAGGTACTCATCGATGTTAGAAGCACTACATGGTGAATTTTCAAGGCGATTTCAAGACTTTAAAATGGTTGAGAATGATATTCACATGAATTTTTCCCCCATTTACATGCAATGTGGAGAACGCACCTAGTGATGTTCAGCTTGAACTCATTGACCTGCAATCTGACACACTTCTGGCAGAATACTTTAAGTCAGTGTCACTGCTTGATTTTTACTCTTCCCTCAAAGAGGAGAACTTTCCACACATGAAGAGGCATACTCAGAAGATTCTAGTCCTCTTTGGATCTACCTATATATGTGAACCTATATATCTACCTATATATGTGACATTCTCAGTGATGAAATTCAACAAATCCAAATACAGATCCTCTATCACTGATGATCACCTCTCAGCTGCCCTTCGCAGATCCACCTCAGACATTCAACCAGATTTCAGTGCACTTGTTCAAGCCCAAAACAGACTGGACATTTCTCACTGAACAAGTAAAATGAACTGAAAAACATCAAAAGCACTTACTGCTTTTTGTATAGAGTTGTTGGTTGTTTGTAATACTGAACCATAATGAAACGACTTTTCATTATTAGTTTGTGAGATTAACATGTTAAAAATAAAATTAAATACTGAAATTATTGTTTTTACTGTTTATTTCTTCTATACTTGACCTACTCCACAATTTCATATCTTTATTGTAACAGAATATCCTTATTCTTTTGATTATAAGTTTCAGTGCAAAACTATGTAATTTAGTACTTTTTATCAATGGGAGAAAATTAATACTGAGCAGAATTATGTTCAACTTATTGTTGGTTCGGCCCTCCAACACAACTCAGGTTTCTCATGTGGCCCCTTATAAGAATTAATTGCCCATCCCCGCCAGACAACTAAAGGCAGCTACTGAGAAACTGAAGCACATGGACTGAGTTGGCGCTGCTGAGCATCAGGCGCAGGCGCACTGAGGTATTCGCTTCCGGGTTTGCTGACGAGGGGCAGAGCGAGGGGATCGTGTCCCTGGAAGGGCGGCTGTCAATCAAACTGTCCCGGGGACCGCGGCTGTCAATCAAACTGTCCCGGGGACCGCGGCTGTCAATCAAACTGTTCCAGGAACAGCGGTGCAGTGGAGTCAGCTTAAATCCATGCTCGGAATACTCTACACCGCCTGCTTCTCTATAATTATCGGAGTGGGGGGCCACAATGCAAAAGGCAAAGAAATCCAGGCGGAGGAAATGGCTCACTACAGGTCAGTGCTGTTGGCCTTGCATTGCTTGAAGGAAATGGGGTTTGCAAAAGGGAGTTCCTGATTAGTCGTAGGCTAAAATAAACTCTTGCCACAAATAAGTGCACTTCTTCACTAAGTTTCCGGGGAATAGGGGTTCAGATGTGGCTTTCTACTATTCGTTCATAGGATATGAGTGTCACTGGTTGTTACCCACTTCCAGTTGTCCTGGAAAAGGTGGGACTTGAACCTCTATACCATCTGTCCCGGTGATAAGGGAGGACTGCATCACATTTGACACAACGCTAAGGTGTTCTTGCGTTTGAAAACTGAGCCCTTAGCCTTTTATTTGTTTCTTTCGGGACAAGCATTGGGCTGCTAGCACAAAGCACAATTACAACTCTAGATTTCTGATAAACAGGGTTTTATTAGTTCGTTTTATCTTGAAATCACCTTGCCTCCTGATAAAAGTTTGTAGGTGAAGGTTGAGTTTAATAAATTGGTGCGTTTTTGAAATATGGTTCCCTCGGCAACACTAAGGCTATGGCACTTTAGAAACTAATATTTAAAAATGTAGAGTCAAAAAAGGGGAAGTTTAGCTCACTGTGTCAATGCTGGCCAGACCTTTTTCAATCTAAGCTCATATTCTTTGTCTATACCCCTGTTGGTGACAGCACCTCAATTTGTAAAATGGGATGAAGGTCTCTTCTGCCACCAGCCTTTCTGGCAATGAGCTCTGGATCCCCCTCTACCCACTGATAAACTCTCCTGTACAAACCTTCAGTTCTGATAAAAAGTCACCAGACTTGAATTGTTAACTCTGCTTTCTCCCCACAGAGTTTCACCAGCAATTTTTCTGCTTGTTCCCCTCTAATCTTCTATGCCCCTGAGTTATTGATCTCAATGCTAAGGGGAATGGGTCCTTCCTAACTTAATTTTCTATATGTAAATTTACATCACTCCCTATCCTCATCTACTTGAAAGAAAAAAAGAGACTGCCTGATCTTTCCAATCTGGCAGTTACACACACCATCGTCCTTCCAGCAGTCCGACCCAACTTCCCCCAAATATTGCATAAATGCTGTCCCCTCCACATTTCGCTTCACTTCACTTCAGCTATGATGAAGAGTCCTCTAGACTCGAAACATTAGCTTGCTTTCTGTCCGTGGCTGCTGCTTGACCCGCTGCAATTGCCAACATTTTTTTGTTTTCAGTACAGCTTCCAGCATCTTTAGTAATTTGTTTCTAACCTATCCAATCTTGCCTCATTGCTGAAATGCTCCATTTCTGGCAGCATGCTAATATCTTCTTGTACTTTCTCTCTAGTGCACTCATCTCCTTTGTGAAATGCGAAACCAGGACTGATGGGAAATAACATATGCCCATGCTATGATACAAAACACAGTTAAAAATCAGACAACACCAGGTTATAGTCCAATAGGTTTATTTGGAAGCACTAGCTTTCGGCAGGGAAGGGTGCCAGGAGTGGGGCGTGGACCTGAGAAGGGAGCCACGGAGGGAATGTTCTGTCCGAAACATTGGGGTGGGGAGAGAAATATATCTTTGATGGTGGGGTCCGTTTGGAGGCGGCAGAAGTGGTGGAAGGTGATGCGATGTATGTGGTGGTTAGTGGGGTGGAAGGTGAGGACCGGAGGGTTCTGTCCTTGTTGCGTTGGGCGGGGTGGGGTTCAAGGTGTGTGGAGCATTGAGTTATCTAGTTCTTTGTGCCACTTGTGAAGAACTACTGATGACTGCTGCCTTTTCTGTAAAGATCCGAACCTGTGTTCATCAGTCATTTGGTGACCAAGTTTGCCATAAAACTCGGAGGATTCAAGAATGCCCTCCCTGGGGTCAAGGTGGGTCTAAGGTGGCAGATATAGTCATGGTAGGTTGGAGACAAGTCGAGTCTCTGTGGTAAGCAGTCTAATATTGGAGTCACATATCCATGGTGTTCCAGAGCACAGTTGGTGATCGAGTAACCGAAGATGACTCCTTATTAGAACCCAGACTTTACTCCTCATGACGAAAGTGATCAGTGGAAAACTGTGTAATGTTACCTGGTTAAACTGAAACAGGGCCACTCTATGTGCACTTAGAGGATATTAACACTTAGCATTTGCCAAACAGAGCTCCACTCTGTGGATGTAGCTTAACAGAAGAAAAATGAGTAGAAGTAGACCAGTAGGCTCATCAAGCCTACTCTGTCATTCAGTAAAATCATGGCCAATTTGCAATGTTGCACTCTCCCCTTGTTCCTTGATTTCGTCAGTATCCAAAATCTGTCAGTCTCCATTTTGAATATCCTCCGTGGTTGAGCATCCGTAAAATTTTTGGGATAGAGATTCCAAAGATTTACTGTTCTGAGTGAAGAAATGTTTCCTCGTCCCAACCCTAAATGACAGACCACTTATTCAGAGATTGTGATCTCAGTATTCGACTTGCTAGCCAAAGCAAACATCCTCCCAAAGCAAAACAAAGCAAAGCAAAGATACTACAAAGCAAGTATCTAACCTCTCAAATCTCCCAATAATTTTATATGCTTCAAACATCTCAAATTCCTATGAGCTCAAGAAAATTTTAAGTCTAATCTGCTCCATTGAACAATCCATTTGCCCCAAAAGTCAATCTCGTGAATCTTTGTCACACATTTTCCATAAGACTCTGTATCCCTTCCTTGGGTAAAAAGACCAAAACAACAACACATTACCCTGTGAGCTACCTTACTGTGGCTCTGGTTAAAATAGTACTTCTTTAATGTTGCTCCAATCCCTTCATAATAAAGGCTAACAAATGATTTGCCTTCCTAATTGCTTGCAATATCTGCATGTTAACACACTCTGATCCTCCTGAATGCCAACATATTCCTCAGTATCACACAATGTAAAAAAAGGATTTGCTTTTCTGTTTTTCCAATTTAAGTTATAACTTCACACTCCACCGTATCTTCCATTTGGCATGGTCTTGCCACTCACTTGTCCAGTTTAATCCTTGCCTGTTATGTTCCACAATAGGGAGAAAGTGTACCCTGTCAACCAGGTAACTAACTGTACCTCGAAAGAATGTTACTATACTATTAAGATGAAGGAACAAGAGATGGAGGGCACCGATTGAGTACTTTGAACACATACAAAGAAAGATTTTTGTGATGATGGCTGTTTGGAAGAAGATGTCTGTAATGTTGCATTTTGTAAATGCAGGGGGTTCCTGATTTTCAAAAGTCTGACTTACGAATGCTCATGTTTACGAAGTGATCCCATACAAGGGTGTATTAAAATTAAGGTTAAAGGTCCAACATGTGAATGCCTCCTCGTATTTATGAACAGCTATTTAATATTGTCCTGTGTTGTGTTCTGACTGGGTACAAATCAACTTGTGAATGGACTCCAGAATGGAACCCGTTCACAACTGGGTGACTAACTTGTAAATCAGTTTTAAGTAAAAGATAGGTTTACGGTTACCTGCTTCAGAATGAATTAGTGTAGATTTCTCGATGGCCTGGTTTGAAATATGATGTTTCCATAGGTGTCAGACAACGAACGGATTGATTAAAAAGTCGATCAGGGAGCATATGATCAGAAAGGAAATCTTTGTAGCGACCTGCCGTTGCTGTTTGGAATTTTTCTTTTATTTGGGTCAAGGGGGTATGGTTACTGGACAAGTAATCTTAAAAACCTAGACTCCTATTCCAGACACATGAGCAAAAGGGATTGCCTGGTGATGAGATGGAGTATATTAGGCATATATTCTCTAAAATGTAGAAGAATGAGAAACTGTCTTGATTGAAACATCTAAAATTCTTGATGCTAAAATTCAATCGATTATTTTCTGCTGTTTTTGCCACCATCAGCATGACACGACGACCAAAATCCATCCTCCCCCTTCAGTATTCCAAGGGTAATATTCCCTCTGTGATTCCCTGGTCCACTGGAATAAGAGGGAAGCCTCATCAGTAATGATTTGTGAAACCCCTGTTTTGTCATAACCCACCTGGTTCACTAAGCTTCTTTCAGGAAAGAAGTTTCCCTAACCCTAACAACTCTAACCCTATCGCAGATTTATTTAGCTAATCGAGGTTAGTGAACCCAGTGAGATTTTGTGTCAAAATATTGTTAACCCTGTTGTCCTTACCTGGGTTGGCCCATGTGTGACACCAGACCCACACCAATGTCATTGATTCTTATTTGCTTTCTGAAATAGCCGATCAAGTCACACAGAGGGAAGATAGAGGTGGGTTAAAAAAATACTTCTGGCCATTTCCATAATGCTCACATCTCAACAACAAGTTTAAAAAAAAACTTGAGATTAGTAAAATTCAGCAGTTGGCCAGAGATATAAAGAGAAATGTCAGAGCAACTTGGGGAAGTCAAATTACCAGCCATGGGAAGGTTGGAGCCATGCTTGCTGCCTGAATGGGGAATATTATGAAGCTAGAATGGGTTCAGATGCGATTTACAAGGATGTTGCCTACTGTGGAAGATTGGAGTTATACTGAAAAGCTGGATAGAGTCATACAGTTATACAGCATAGTGGCACAGTGGTTAGCACTGCTGCCTCACAGTACCAGAGACCCGGGTTCAATTCCCGCCTCAGGCAACTGACTATGTGGAGTTTGCACATTCTCCCTGTGTCTGCGTAGGTTTCCTCCGGGTGCTCCGGTTTCCTCCCACAGTCCAAAAATGTGCAGGTCAGGTGAATTGGCCATGCTAAATTGCCCATAGTGTTAGGTAAGGGGTAAATGTAGGGGTACGGGTGGGTTGCGCTTCGGCGGGTCGGTGTGGACTTGTTGGGCCGAAGGGCCTGTTTCCACACTGTAAGTAATCTAATCTGTAAGTAATCTTTTCTAAGAAACAGACCAAAACCCTTCGGTCCAACCTGTCCATGCCAACCACATTTCCTAAGCTAGTCCCATTTGCCTGTGTTTGGCCCATATGCCCTGGATTATTTTATCTTTTCTGTCTGGCCTGATAGCCTCTGTCCTTTAGCTTCCAGGCCTCTAATAATATGTTTTTAATTGGCTGCCAGAAGGAGTTAGCAACAATTCAAGGGTACCCTTTGTAAAACTACAATCACTAAGGGATAGGCTGGGACTTTTTTCACTGGAGTGTAGGAGATTGAGAGGTGACCTTATAGAGGTTTCTACAATCATGAGGGGTATACATAGGATTAACAGTAGGCGTCCTTTGCCTACGATCAGAGATTTTAAGACTAAGGGGCATTTTTTTTTAAAGTGAGAGGAGGGAGATTTAAAAAAGACTTGAGTGGCAAATACACAGAGGGTGATTTGCATGTTAGAATGCCTACAGTATGGAAATAGGCCTTTCGGTCCAACAAGTCAACACCAACCCTCTGAAGAGTAACCCACCCAGACCCTTTTCCCCCTAACCTAATGCACCTAAGCTACACATCTCTGAACACTATAGGTAATTGAGCATGGCCAACTTCTGCATCTTTAGATTGTGGGAGGAAACCGGAGGAAACCCACACAGATATAGGGAGAAGGTGCAAACTCCACACAGACAGCTGCCTGAGACTGGAATCGAACTCGGGTCCCTGGTACCGTGAGGCAGCACCATGCTGCCCCAACTTCCAGAGAAAGTGATGAATGTGGGCACAGTTACAACACTTAAAAGACATTTGGACAAGTACTTGAATAGGGAGGTTTGGAGGGATATAGACCAGGAGCAGGTAGGTGGGACTGGTTTAGTTTGGGATTATGTTAAGCATGGACTGGTTGGACTGAAGGATCTGTTTCCGTGCTGTATGACTCTATGGTCTCCCAGTCTGCCTTTGGTCTCTACATTGTGAGCTTGCTAATGTAACTTCTTCCCAACATAAGCACTTCTGTATTTGTGAATGTTTGGGTTTTGTGCTTCTCTGGGGTTTGCTTGGAAAGTTTAATACTGACTGCACGGAAATCTCTAAGCAATGTTTGTTTGTTTTTTTTCCCCCTCTCCTCCGACCATAGAGAGCGAATTAAAGACATGTTTTATCATGCCTATAACAACTACCTGGAGAACGCTTTCCCTTATGATGAACTGCGACCTTTGACTTGTGATGGTCAGGATACCTGGGGCAGGTAAGTTTTAGTCGACCTGCAGTTGTATTCATTATCTAGCGAATAAAAAAATAAAAGTTTATACAAGGTGTTGTGAAGAGAATGGAGGAACCCAATCCCAACTCAAACGGTTCAACAATCACCGTTCACTAAGCTTCAGATTAATTTAGTTATGCACATTTAAGGAAAATAACAGCTGAGTAATGAATACCTTTTGGCAAGTTGAAACATTTTGACAAGATGTCTCAGCTGAAGAAATGTGTAGCAATCAGTTCAGGAAGCCCAAAGTTTAATTTCTGTTTTTGTTAAAGTATAATGGAGATAAATGTAAGGTTAACCACTTCAGAAGCAAAAACGGGATGGCAGATTATTATCTGAATGGCAATGGAATGGGAAAGGGGGAGGTTCAGTGACATCTGGTTGTCTTTGTACACAACTCGCTGAATGTAAGCATGCAGGTCCAGCAGTTGGTAGAGAAAGGCAATGCTATGTTGGCCTTCGTAGAAGTGAGAGGATTTAATTACAAGAACTGGGATGATCTTGCTGCAAATTTACAGGGGCCATTGATGAGACCGCACCTGAAATATTGTGTGTGGTTTTGATCTTCTTATCAGAGGAAGTATGTTCTGGCAATGGTGGGATTGCAATGAACTGATTCCTGGGTTGGACAGACAGATGTATGAAGAGAGAATGGATCCGTTAGGACTCTATTCACTGGAATTTAGAAACATAATGGCGGGGGGGGAATGCGGTTGGAGGGGAATGTTTATCTCATTTAAGTCTCTAAAGTTCTCCCTGAACTAGACAGGGTAAACAGGAAGGCTCTTCTTAATGGTAGGAGAGTCCAGAACCAGGGGTTACAGTCTAAGGGTAAGGGTTAGACCATTTGGGATTGAGATGAGAGATTTCTTCACCCAGAGAGTGGGGAGCCTGTGGAATTCTCTGCCACAGAAATTGGTTGAGGGCAAAACATTGAATGTTTTCATGAAGGAGTTGGATACAGTTCTCAGGGCTAAAGGGATCCGAGGGTATGAGGAGAAAGCAGGAATAGGCGACTGAATTTGATGATTAGCCATGACCATATTGAATGGCAGAGCAGGCTCGATGGACTGAATGGCCTATTCTTCCTATTTTTCTGTGCTTCTATATTTTGTAGTGTTAGTTACTTTAACTGAGAGTTGAGTAAAGGTGCTGCAGTTAACGTTTGGAGAATGGGAAGGGTTTCCCATTGCTGATGAATCCAGGGTTTATAGATATTTAAAGGCAGCGTGTCCACAGATATCACTTTAGATGCCTTTGCTTTGTACAAATGTAAGACAATCATAAAATGAAAACTGATGTGGACATTGGAATTTGTAACCAGCAGCTAAACTCCGTGTAGTTAGCATCAGAGGAGCTGCCTGGCCTGCTGTGTTTTTCCAGCACCACATTTTTCAACTCTGGTCTCCAGCATCTGCAGTCCTCACTTTCTCCTCTGTGTAGTTAGGCAGTGCTTACTTGCAGCAAATTGACTCTGTGCTTCTGAACAGCTAAGGTTTCTGAAAATAAAGTGGATGCATATTTCTTCACCCTTCATTGGGCCAGTATATTCTGTGTTGTAGCTATACAGGCCAAAGTCATTAAAACATTGCAAAAGCTGATACCTTAAGATGCCAAAGGCATGAATAATCTGCAGCCATTGAGTGAACAAGTGACAGACAAAGGTACTGTTCTCAATTTGGAAGTAGGAAACCTTTGTGCGATTGTTGACCTGTTGTCAGTGGTCAAATAGGATGCTAAATTTGAGAGCTTAAAACAGTGAGTGGGAAGGGTATTGGAATTAAACCAAGAACATGAAATTTGTAGAAAGGGTTGAAAATAGGTTTGTGTTTTGGAAACCACAATACATCTACTAATGCATTCTTTCACTGTTCAGTTTAATTTCAAAATGTTTTGCCTTAACTATCAGAATAGGATCTCAATATTATTTTCAAATGTATTCTTGGATTACTGAAGGGGGCAGCACAGTGGCTCAATGGTTAGCATTGCTGCCTCACAGCACCAGGGACCCGGGTTCAATTCTAACTTTTGTATGGAGTTTGTGACATTGCCTATAAGTGTTCAAGGGTGTGCAGGCTAGATGGGTTAGCCATTGGAAATGCAGGGTTATGGGGATAAGGTAAAGGGTGGGTCTGGGTGGGATGCTCTTTGGAGGGTTGGTTTGGACACGATGGGCTGAATGGCCTGATTCCAGACCGTAGGGCTTTTATGCTTCTTTGATACATTCAACATTGATTCACATTTATAGGAGGGGGAGTTCATGGACGGGAGGCACAGTAAAAACATGAAAACCTGAATTTTTAAGGTACAGGATTTAGAATCGGTCTGTTAGATGTCACCTTTTATATCATCTTTTGCTTTTTCATGTCTTGGGAGTTCTCAGTAATCATGGGTATTGCAGTTTTTGAATTAATGTGGGTCTGTCTATATGGTTTAACTTAAAGCTGCTGTATCGTTGCTATTTGGAAGAATCATTTCTCTTTCATTTTTAAATTTGCCCTCGGTATCAGGTTTTGGGAGATTCCATAACAACACCAAAAGTATGGGGGAATAGGGACTTTATAAAACTGCCTGGAGTAGTTCAATGATCATAGAACTTTTACAGGGACAGAAGGTGTCCATTCAACCCTTTATGTCTGTACTAGGTTTCAGTAAGGACTACTCAAGCAGGTCTACTCCCTTGCCTTTTCCCATAACCCTGAAAAGCCTACCTCCGAAAAGGTTTAAAGTAATTGGCCAAAGAAGCAACAACAATAGGGAGAAACATTGTCCCTTGCAGTGAGTGGTTAGGGTGTGGAATTTCTCATTTGGAGGGATAGTGCTGAAAAGCTGACATGAATATCCTCTTTCTGCACTGCAACAGCTCTGTGATTCTTTATTTAACATTAAGTTTGTGTAGCAGCAGCATTGTGGAGGTGTCATCCTCACCGGGGTTGGAGTGGTTCAAGAAGGAGTCTCACCACTGCCTTCTCAGTAGCAACAAATGGTGGCCGTTGAGGATTGGCCTTGCCAGTACTGCTTGAGAATGAATAAAGACGCAGGGTGGGTAGAATAGGCATGATATTTTAATTTACAAACAGGGAACCAGTCCCCAAACCTGGATGATGGTGTGTACCCTGGATTACGAACCCACTTGGTCTACAAAGGCCTTGATTCAGTTTCTAACCCTTTTTGGCTTTGTTGACCTCAGCTGGAGGTCGAAAGGTCAGAGGTGAAGAATGACTGGTTACCAAAAGGCTGAAGTAGACTCGAATTCCATTCTGGTTGGATGTCTTTTGAGAGAGGAAGTGAATCAACATTCTCTCGAGGTTAAGCGCACAGTATTTTTTTTAATATATGGCCACTAATCGCAGCAGGTTAACAGTCAATTTGGTGGGTCAAAAATCCCTTACTGTGTGGAAAAAGTAATTTCGTTTTCTGCATTTGCAGCTTCTCTCTGACATTGATCGATGCGTTGGACACTCTGTTGGTAAGTGTGCGTTCATGCTTCAGTTGTTTGGACTGTCTGGACCTGACATGCTCAGTCCAAGCCAGTTTTCCTCCAACCCTCTTTTTACAGATAATCTTTCCCCCTGCTATGGCTTTTGTTGCCAGTTAAGGACTACAAGAGCAGGAGTATACCATTGAGCCACACATCGATGAAATTATCAGTGCTGCTTCCCACTCATCCCAAATTGGAAAAGTTTATCTATTTTGGTTCCAATCTCCATTCTACTCTCACCTTCACTTGGTCTATCTCTGTCTCCTCCCTTCCTCAATACCTCTGTTTCCATTTCCAGGGTTAGGATGGCCACCAATATCCATTACACACTCACTGACTCCCACAGTTACCTGAACTATACATCCTCACAAACTACTTCCTGTAAAGACTATTCCATACTCCACTGCATCTGTTCTGATGATGACAGCTCTACAAGCGAGTAGGGGCGGGGTTTCTGAAATGTCCACCTGCTTCCTTAACTGAGGATTACCCACCACTGTGGTTGACAGGCCCCTCAGCCGAGTCCGACCCATCTCCCGCATTTTGGCCCTCACCCCCTTCTCTTCCCTCGCACAACAGCGATGGGAATCCCATGTCCTCACTTATCGCTCCACCAGCATTGAGACCCTGAGAATCATCAGCCACCATTTCCACCACCTCCAGCAGGATGCCGCTAAATAGTCACATATTCCCCTTCCCTTCCTTGTCAGCCTTCTGCAGAGACTGATCCATCTGGGACACCCTGGTCCACTCCTCCTCCACTCCCACTACCTCCCCGCAGCCCCATGGCACCTTCCCATGCAATTTCAGAAGGTGTAACTCTTGCCCACTTACTTCCTCCTCACTAACCAAAGACCATGGCACATCTTCCAGGTGAAGCAGCACTTTACCTGCACTTCACTCAATCTGGTCTCCTGTATTCACTGCTCAATGTGGTCTCCTCTACACTGGGGGGATGAAATGTAGACTGGGTTACTGCTTTCTGGAAGGGAACAAGTGAGGACTGCAGATGCTGGAGATCAGAGCTGAAAATGTGTTGCTGGAAAGGCGCAGCAGGTCAGGCAGCATCCAAGGAGCAGGAGAAGAAGAAGGGCTCATGCCCGAAACGTCGATTCTCCTGCTCCTTGAATGCTGCCTGACCTGCTGCGTTTTTCCAGCAACACATTTTCTGGAACACTCACTGTTGACAGCAATGACCCTGAGCTCCCAGTTGCCTGCCACTGCAAAACACCACCATGTTCCCTGGCTGACATCTCTGGCTCAGGCTTGCTGCAGTGCTCCAGTGTAAGTTGAAAGAGCAGCACCTCATTATCTGCTTGGGGACCTACTGCCTTCTGGACTCTGTATTGAGTTTAATAATTTTAGGGCCTGAACACCTTCTCCCATGTCCTTACCCAACCCCCCACACACCAGGCCTTGTCATCACATGGGCTGCTACCACAACCCATTGTCCGCTACTAATGCACCCCATTAGCAACTATTGATCTCCCCCACTGTCCTTTACCCCTTCCTTTGACTGTCCAACTGCTGTTCTCTCTGCCTCTGGGCTACATCTCCACCTATTGTTTACTACTCCCGCCTCCCCACGCTCCACCTTCACATATTCCAACCTTTTCCGGTTCTGAAGAAAGGTCACTGGACCTAAAATATTAACTCTGCTTTCTCTCCACAGATGCAGCCAGACCTGCCGAATTTCTCCAGCCATTTCTGTTGTTCTCCTTCTGTGTTCATTGTTTGAGTGTACAGAGTGCCTCTGAATTTTCAAGCTTCGTTCTGTCGATATTTATTCTCTTTCTCCATTGTTACAACCAACATGCATGACCTCACACTTCACCCTGTGACCTCACATTCCCCATGGCTAATCCACCTAAGCCTCTACATCCCTGGATACTGTGGGCAATTTAGCACGGCCAATGCACCTATCCTACACGTCCTTGGACTATGGGAAGAAACTGGAGCACCTGCCGGACATAGGGTGAATGTGCAAACCCCACACCGCAGATAGATTTGTTACCCATCCCTACGTGCTTTCAAGTAGATGAACTGACGTAGAGCGGTGTGCATCATCTACAAGATGTATTGTAGTAGCTCAGCAATGCTCCTTAGACAGCTAAACCTACCATTTGGAAGGTAAAGGGCAGCAATAGATGTGAGCGAATGTCACCACCGACAAGATCCCTTCCATACCCCATCCTGACTTGGAACAGTATCACTGTTCTGTGACTGTGGCTAGATCGAAATCCCAGAACTCTGTTTCTAACTCTGCATGTACCTATGTCAGATAGACTGCAGCCATCCAATGTCCACTTTCTCAAAGATAATTAAGGATGGGCAACTAATATTGCTTTGCCATTAACTAACATTTACACACACACACACACACATATCCAATGAGACATTGAGAAAGGGAAAACAAATTGATTGGAATTGAAGCTCGTGCTCAGATGTGAAATGGATACTAACCTGATGTAGAGTCGAGAGTGTGGTGCTGGAAAAGCACAGCAGGTCAAGCAGTATCCGAGGAGCAGGAGAATCGACGTTTTGGGCAAAGGCCCTTCATTAGGAATTAACCTGTTGCAGTCTAAGTCGGGAACTGCATTGTTACTGCTGTCATTCTTTCCAGTGATTGGGTTCTACGATAGTTCAGGGAAGGAGTGGGTCACCTGGGTCTTAAAAGCCAAGACAGACGTTTTTTTTAAAAATGAGTTCATCTCCTAATGGCCAAGTGATGACATCTCTTTCAAGAATGAGGTTGAGGAATATTTTCCACAGAAAATAATCACATGTAGAATTTCTTTAAATGGGATAAACATATGCTTTTTCAAAAAAAACCTGAAGAAATGCATTAAAGAATGATTGTATAGTGGAGTTAGCTTCCAATCCCTTCATTTTTAAGAACTTAAAATCCAAGTCCAGCCAAGCCTTGAGGATCCCAAGTTAAATGAGCTCAATTTCTTGAGATCTTCTGTTCATAATACAGAAATGAAATTTAGCCTAGTGAGTGTATCTGGGTTTGGGATCAATGATTTGAATGAGACCAGAGCATCTCTGAAAAATTAAGAGTTTTCCCCTTAAAAGTCCAAGTGGGAAAGCAGCTGAATTACATGAGGTGACAACTACAGTTACAATCTGTTTCTTGCTGTCACTGTTATACTGGGTGGAATGTGCTTTGGAATCATCTGTTCAAGATTAGTTCCACGTGGAAATCTAACCTACGGGTTGTGGGTATGGAGTTAGGGAAATAGACATGGTGTCCATAACCAACAAGCAATGAGGGAAATGATTCACTCGTGAGGGACTGGGTGACATAGTGCCCCTTTTACCTGTGAACTGCAAACCAGAGTGAGATGACTGGCCAAATATTGCCTCTTTTTTTAATGTGTGGAGTGATCCTGTATGAAATTAACCTTGTGGAAATCCTGATCAAGCTCCAGTGAGGTATTGAGAATGCAAGTAGATGGGGAATGGGTCCTCCTTGATCACCAACACCAACCTGTCCTCTGTTGCTCCACTCTTGAAGTAGTCTGTGTGTTGTATAGTGGTAGTTAGTCTCCCGCCCATGCCCCAAGTGGCCACTGTTTATGTATGTGACTTTTCCACAAGTCTGCTGTTGTGGTGCTGGTGGTGTTGGTAGGGAAGGGAGGAGGTGCTGAATGAACAGGTTATAGACTCCTAGAGATGTACAGCACGGAAACAGACCCTGTAGACCAGACCTGGATATCCCAACCTCATCTAGTCCCATTTGCCAGCGCTTGGCCCATATCCCTCTCAACTCTCTCCCCACCCCCACCCTCCTCTAGCTTATCTCTCCATGCTTCAGGCTCACTGCCTTTATTCCTGATGAAGGGCTTTTGCCCGAAATGTCGATTTCGCTGCTCGTTGGATGCTGCCTGAACTGCTGTGCTCATCCAGCACCACTAATCCAGTATTTGCTTTCCAGCATCTGCAGTCATTGTTTTTACCTCATTAATTTTTACCCCATATCCCTCTAAACCCTGCCTTATCATCTACCTATCCAGATGCCTTTTAAATGTTGTAATTGTGCCAGCGCAACCACTTACATTTTCTCTCACACTGTCCCAAACTCTTCTGCCTTCAGGTACTGGGTAACGTGACTGAGTTTCAGAGGGTTTTCCATGTTCTTCAGGATGGAATGGACTTTGACATAGACGTTAACGCTTCTGTGTTTGAGACCAATATTCGAGGTGAGCCTGCATCGCACTCTTTAAAATGATCTAATCACCCCTCCCCCCCAAAAAAACCTGCACCCAATTAACTATTTTTGAAGTAACTGTCACAGTACAAGGAATGTAGTAGTCACAATAAAAGCAGAAGACATTTGGTGTCTTTGGCAATGAGATTACAACTAGATTCTCTGTTTTTTGGTCATGATATTGTCCAAGACACCAGAGATAACTTGCTGGCTTCCAGGGAAGATGTTGTATTTTATGTTTAGTTAAGAAGGCTTTGACTTAATAAAACTATCCCACCAGCATCTGGATCCAAAGGATTATAAGCAGCTTTTTCTGTCACATCCAATGGGATACCACCACTGGACACACATTCCCCTCTCCTCCTTTGTCAGTCTTCTACAGGTACCCCCCCCCCCCCCCCAACCCACCCAAACATACATGTTGGTATGTTGATCCACTCGCAACACCTCCCCACACCCTCATGGCACCTTCCCATGCAAGTGTAGAAGGTGTAACTCCTGCCCATTTACTTCCTCCTTTCTCACCATCCAAGGCCCCAGACACACCTTCCAGGTGAACCTGCACTTCAGTTTAGGGCAGGCGATGGCCTAGTGATATTATCGCTAGACTGTTAATCCAGATAACGTTCTGGGTACCCAGGTTCAAATCCCGCCACGGCAGATGGTGGGATTTGAATTCAATAAGAATCTGGAATTAAGAATCCATTGCCAATTGTCAGGGAAAAACCTATCTGGTTCACTAATGGCCTGTAGGGAAGGAAACTGCCTTCCTTAACTGGTCTGACCTACAATGTTGTTGCCAATTAGGGATGAGCAATGCTGCCTAGGATGGCATAATGGCTCAGTGGTTAGCACTGCTGCCTCACAGTGCCATGGGACTCGGGTTCGATTCCTGCCTCAGGCGATTGCGTGGAGTTTGCACATTCTTCCCGTGTCTGCGTGGGTTTCCTCCCACATTCCAAAAGATGTGCAGGCCAGGTGAATTGGCCATAGTATTAGGTGCATTAGTCAGTGGGAAATGAGTCTGGGTGGGTTACTCTTCAGAGGGTTGGTGTGGACTTGTTGGGCCAAAGGGCCTGTTTCCACACTGTAGGGAATCTAATCTAATCTAATCTAGTTAGCGACGCCGTCCTCCAATGAATGAACAAACAAAAAAAGGTCTCCTGTTTTCGCTGTTCACAATATGGTCTCCTCTACACCAGGGAGACGAAATGCAGTTTGGGTGACTGCTTTGTAGAACACCTACATTCTGTCTGTAAAATATATACAGAATCCCTACAGTGTGGAACAGACCCTTCGGCCCAACAAGTCCACACCAACCCTCCGAAGTTATATTCCACCCAAACCTGTTCTCCATTACTCTACATTTCCCATGATTAATGCATCTAACCTACACATCCCTGGACACTATGGGCAATTTAGCATGGCCAATTCACCTAACCTGCACATCTTTGGATTGTGGGAGGAAACTCACGCAGACACTAGGAAAATGTGCAAACTCCACAAAGACAAGCCACCCTAGGTGGGAATTGAACCTGGGTCCCTGGCGCTGTGAGGCAGTAGTGCTAACCACTGAGTCACCATGCTGTCAAATGCCCCTGAGCTTCTAGTTGCTTGCCACTTCAACGCACCACTGGGTTCCCTGGCCAACCTCTCTGTCTCAGGCTTGCTGCAGTGCTCCAGCGAAGCTTGGCGTGAGCTGAAAGAATAGCATCTCATTTTCGATGTGGGGACCCTGCAGCATTTGGGTGGTTGTCTGTGCAGAGTTTGCACATTCTCACTGTGTCTGTGCGGGTTTCCTTTGGGTGCTCTGGTTTTGTCCCACAGTCCAAAGAGCTGCAGGTTAGGGTGGATTGGCTGTACTAAATTACCCATAATGCTCGGAGATGTGCGGGTTAGGTGGGTTGGCCATGGGAAACGCAGGATTATGGGGATAGTGTATGGGATTGGATCTATCTGGGGTGTCCTTCAGAGGATTGGCGTGGATTAGATGGGCCAAATGTCTTGACACCTCCTCAAAGAATTCAATAAGATTTGTGAGGCATGACCTGCCCCTCACAAAGCCATGCTGACTGCCTTTAATCACGCTATGCTTTACCAAATAGCCATGAATCCTATCCTTCAGAATTCTTTCCAAAACTTTGCTGACCACAGACATAAGACTGAATGGTCCACCCCCAATCCTCAGACTGTGACCTATGTACCTAAACATCAGTGAGGTGATGTGCCCGCTGCAGCAAAGTCTGACTATCCTTGATGTAATGTTCACCTCACTCTGCTTTTGTTTTGATTTGATTTATTATTGTCACATGTACCTCGGTACAATGAACATTTCATTTTGCATGCAGTACAGGCAGATCGTATCATACAAAATGTATTAGGTTAATAGAACCAAGTGAGGAATACAATGTTCCGCCTGCAGCGAAGGTGCAGAAAGAGTGAGAGGTCCATTCCGAAGTCTAATAACAGAGGGGAAGAAGCTATTCTTGAACCTGCTGCTTCTGCTCCCTGGTTTGTCCCTAAGTGGGCCTCTGAAGTAACATGCATTGCTGGAAAAGCGCAGCAGGTCAGGCAGCATCCAAGGAGCAGGAGAATTGACGTTTCAGGCATGAGCCCTTCTTCAGGCTCATGCCCGAAACGTCGATTCTCCTGCTCCTTGGATGCTGCCTGACCTGCTGCGCTTTTCCAGCAACACATTTTCAGCTCTGATCTCCAGCATCTGCAGTCCTCACTTTCTCTCTGAAATAACATGGCAGTATTTCTTAGATGGCCAACTTCCTCAGAAATGCCCTAGATCCCCAGGGTCCATGTCTCTCTGCGGTTTGAGAACGACTGCATTGCTGTTCTGGTACTTGGCAACTGGGCATTAACTGGTGGCTTGTTTTAATCTGTCACTGGGTGTGTGTGTGTTCTGCTTTGGCTTTGGGTAACACCATCTGATTTTGTTCCTCTATGAGAGAACACATGGCCATAGTGGGTGAAAGTGGGTTACGAGTTCGCTGAATAACACGAAGCAGGTTTGGAGCTATGTGCTTGTGCTCTGCCAAACTGTGTGCCGTTATTATACTATACAGTGTCGAAACGCAAGACCTTGCTGACAGCAACACTGGCTGCAATAGCAACAGAATCCCCAACTACACCCCTCCAGTGGCTATAAAAGGTAAATGTATTGGCACACAGTACTCAGAAATGCTGCTTTTAATTTGGGTTTAAAAATGCTTGTTTTTTAACGCAACTTGTCTGTTTGAAAGGGACCCAAACAAAATTTTCGGTGTGCTTCTTATCGTTTTGTGTTTTCTCCTCAATGCAACATTATATTGGATACGTGACACAGAGACCCAACCAGCCCGTACTCGTGTTTGTGCCCCACTAGAGCCTTCTCCCATGTATTTTTATAATTCTCTGTTCCCTTCTCTATCAGATTCTGACCTAACTTCCTCTGAAACTCATCTGCACAGTTTGCTACAACCACCGCCAGTGACAGTCAGTTCCACGTTCTCACCCAATCGTTGGGGGAAGAAGTTTCTTCTGAATTCCCGCTCCGATTTCTTGGCGACCATCTTGTATGGACAGCCTCTAGTTATGCTCTTTCCCACAAAAGGAGACGTTCAGTATCTACTTGTTCTATCGGTAGGTTCTAATGGTTTTGTTGTGTGTCTGTTCCTTTCTGCAGTGGTGGGAGGCTTATTGTCTGCTCACTTACTCTCCAAACAAGGCGGAATCCAGGTGGAGCCGGGATGGCCCTGCTCTGGACCTTTGCTCAGGTTGGCGGAAGAGGCTGCCCGCAGGCTGCTGCCAGGTGAGGGGGTCCCTAATTCCATGCAGACATGGGCAAGTTGGACATGTGCCATCTTTCTTCCCTCCTCTTGTTGTTTGCTGTTTCCAAACATGATTACATTTGTGAACCACTGCTCACTATTCCAAACATGTGCTGTGCTTGATGAGGGTGGGGTAAAGGATACAAGAGCAGGGAGGCCATGCAAATGGTGGCACAGTGGCTCAGTGGTTAGCACCGCTGCCTCACAGTGCCAGGGACCTGAGTTCGATTCTAGCCTCTGGTGATTGTCTGCGGGGAGTTTGTGTCCGTGTGGGTTTCCTCCGGGTGCTCCAGTTTCCTCCCACAGTCCAAACATGTGCAGGTTAGGTGGGTAAACCATGGGAAATGCAGGATTACAGGGATGGGCTGAGCATGGGTAGAAGCTCTTCGGAGGGATGGTATGGACTTGATGGGCTGAACGGCTTGCTCCCACACTACAAGGATTGTATAAATAGCTGAATAAAGCGTCAGCTAGAATTAAACCCAGCCTTCCTCCCGATCGCTTGCTTGTAAACCAATCGAAAGATTTTTCTGATTGAAGAATTTTCCAAAATCAGTATCAATCCTTATCTCTAACTTTAGCTCGGGTATTATTCATAGAACAGTGGTGCAGTGTTATATCTCCCTCAGAGACTCCAAGGGTTTATAGTAACGTGCACTTTTTCTGATGTGTCACAGTTGGAGGTGCGGATCTCAATGGTAGAGGTTCCAATACTCTTTCCATCGCACGGATCTCTGCTAATCTTACCACCTGTCATTGGCATGTGTTGGAAGGATTGGTAATCAAGCTGATTGGTCACATTGCGAACACATGTCTCTGGAGGGGACCCTGAGCCCAGAGTTTCCGGCTCTGGGAGACGGTTGCTTGTCACAGTGTCACAAGGCGTGTTCACCATGAAGTGGTAATGGGCTACCAATGTGAAAACAACACAGAAAATATGTGGTTTCTCTCACATCAAACCCTCGTCATAAACGAAGGTGAAATATCATCTAGAGGTCTCTTTGAGCCACCTGGTGGCTGAGATGGTATTTCAAGTTCTGAGTCCATCATTTATTTGAAAAGTAATTAAATTCCTAAGTACGACTTGAGGGAAAAGAAGTTGTTTCCTGTCAGGATGTGGGTATCACCTACAGCGCTGTATCTGTTGCCTATTCTGCATTTATCTAGCATCTTTCACAAGCTTGGATTGTCTCTCAAACCAGTTTGGAGCCAATGAATTACAGGTGCACAATCCTTTATCCAAAATGCTCGGGACCAGCTGGTTTTCGGATTTCAGAATAGGTGACAGTTTGGTGAAATTTTTAAAAATCTTGCCAGAGGAGCAGTCTCACTCAGTAAAACGGGGCCTCGAAACAGTGCTGGGCCACGCCCCCCCCATGGTGGCTCAGTGGTTATCACTGCTGCCTCACAGCACCAGGGACCTGGATTCAATTCCAGCCTCGGGCAACTGTTAGTGTCGAGTTTGCACATTCTCCCCATGTCATCATGGGTTTCCTACCACAGTCCAAAGATGTGCAGGTCAGGTGAATTGGCCGTGCCAAATTGCCCATAATTTTAGGTGCATTAGTCAGAGGGAAATGAGTCTGGGTGGGTTACTCTTCGGAGGGTCACTGTGGACTTGTTGGGCCAAAGGGCCTGTTTCCACACTGTATGGAATCTAACCTAATCAAATCTAATCTGAGTGACACACGTCGAGTGGGTGTCGACTTGAGTTAACTGTTTGCACGCCAAACAACATTGTTAATGAGAAAGAAACTTCACAAAAAAACCTTCAGACTTTGGAGCATTTCGGATTTCAGATAAAGGGTTGTCTGCCTGCACTTTATAAAGAGACGAGGTGCTCAAAATCTTTGAGGTCGGACAGAGCAGATAGATTGGAACGGTGTTTCAAAACCGAGAGAGTCAAGAAGCAGGGGACTTGGAGAAAAGTTGGGTGGCAAGGAAGTTCACGGCAACATGAGGGTATCCTGTGAGTGCTCAGGATCTGGAGTACACCAGATGGAGTGGGTGTGATGGAGTCAGGATCAATGATCCCTTTCCAGAGGGGGTTTCGATATGCAACTGAAGGGAAGATATTATCAGGACATACAGGCAGAGGAGTGGGGATCCAGCGATAACATAACTTGTCTCTTTTGCTCTAACCATTCTGTGGTTTTATTTTTTCAACATCATTAACAGGGCACAAAAGCAGAGGGGTTAATTATTATTGATAATTATTGAGGGATAAATATTGACCAGGACTCTCAGGATAACTTCCATACCTTATGCTGGTGATCAGACTTCCTAGACCATTACCATCGTTGTATTGTTGATGGCCCTGCCCGGGCCAGCAATTTGAGAATATTGACGTGCAGTGGGGAAGGAAGAACGTGTGACTTGGAGCAGGTACTGGGTGTTCTCACGACATTGCTCCTCTTGTTTTTCCCAGTGCTGGTGGTTGCAGGGAGTGGGGACGGAGATGTTGTCAAAATAACCTTGGTGAGTCACTCCTGTGATTCTATACATAGTCCACACTGCAGCCACAGAGTGCCCATGGGGAGATGAGTGGGCACTGAATCAAGTGGGAGGTGTGCCATTCAAACACAATATCTACATTGGACAGTTTTGAGCTTCCTCGATTGTTGTCACAGCTGCACCCTGGCAAGTGGCAAATATTTTATCCTGTCTGATATGAGGATTAGTAATTCATGAGGAGGTTTTGAGGGATCTGGAAGTGAGCCACTAATTGCAGTGCTTCTAAGTTTCTCTCCAGGTCACACATTACCCCACCTTATGTGTATATTCCATGTACACATAAAACTGATACTTTGGTTTTATGAGTACACATACACCAAGATCTTATGCATCCTGGTCAATATTTATCCCTCAATAATTTATCAATAAAAATAGATTTATTTAGTTATTACCGTACAGTTATTTGGGGAGCCTGCATTGCGCACATGGCTGTTAAATTATGATGATGATAAAATAAAATCACAAGGTTAGAGCAAAGGAGACGAGTCCATGTTATTGGTGGCTCCCAGCAAAAGCAGATTAGCTAATTCCCACTCCTCTGCTTTTATGCCCCGCTAATATTTTCCCTTCAGCTGCTCTGTCTGAACTCAAGATTTTGAACACCGCATCTGTTTATGAGTACTCCAGTGCAATCAGTATCATTTTTAAAGTAACCACCTTTGTATCTTACGTAAAGCTTTCCAGACTTCAACGGGAATGCCTTACGGAACAGTAAACCTCATGAAGGGAGTTAATCCCAGTGAGACCTCAGTGACGTGCACCGCTGGTATAGGCACCTTCATTCTGGAATTTGCCACTCTCAGCCGCCTGACCGGTGACCCCATATTTGAGGAAGTGGCGAGGAAAGCACTGGATGCACTGTGGAACAGCCGGTCGGACATTGGCCTCGTGAGTGTTTTCTCGTTGCAGGGTTTTAGCCAATTCTCCACCTTCTCCCTTCCCCCACCCCTTCTTCACACTGCTCCTGATCATCGACGTGGTGCTACGTGGAGGTTTGATTTCTCCCACTAGGGCAGCTGCTTTCTCGATTTACGTCTTTGCCACACATCCGTGTATTTTACATCAGCATCCAAACACCGACGCTGGCACCAGCAGCAGCTGTGAGTTCACAGAACATCACACAGTCACCTTTTGGGATCTCTGCACTCGAATTCTGACCTCTTATGCATTCCCAATGTGAGACACTCCACTGTACATCTAGTTGCTGAAGTCTTAAGCTTTTGGTGTACCCTCTCTTTTCTCCTTTTGAGGCCCTCCTGGAAACTTACTTCCTCAACCATCTGTGCTGGTATCTCCTCATGTCGCTCGGTGTCAGATTTAGTTTGGTGATATCCTGTGAAGCACCTAGGGAATGTTTCACTGCATTTAATGCATTGTTATTATTCTTCTCATGATGTTGCCTCTGCAAATTTGGCTCCCTGGATCTTGCATTTGGACAGCGCTGAGCTAAGAGATTGTTGGTTGAACATCATGAGACTTTGGAGCAGACGTAGGCCATTCAGCCCATTGAGTATGTTCAGTTAATATTCAGTGAGATCATAGCTAATCTGATAATCCTCCAACGTCACTTCCCTATCTTATCCAATAACTCTTGACCCCCTTCCAGATTAAAAATCTATCTATTTTAGCCATGATATACTGAATGCCCCAATGACACAGCGTCTATAACTCTCTGTGGTAAAGAATTTCAGATTCAGAGAAGAAATTCCTCCTTATCTCTGCCTTAAACTTGCAACCCCTTATTCTGAGATTATCTGCAAGGGGATTAGGCAATTCAGTCCTTTTGAGCCTGCTCCACCATTTAATATGATCTTGTCTGACCTTATTTCCACCTCATCCCCGTTTCCAACACGTTCTCCATAACCCTTTAACCCTTTACCGAGTATAAGATGATGCCTTCTGGGTCCTAGATTCTTCCACAAGGAGAAACAATGACCGTGTCAAGTTTCTGAAGAAATCCTAAATGTTTCTACAAGGTAAGCTGTGTTCTTCTAAACATCAATGACTACAGACCTGCCTGGAGGAAGAACACCTCATCTTCCATGTTGGGGCCCTCCAACTATGCAGAATCAATGTGGACTTAACCAGTTTCCCTATTCCCTCCCCCCACCTTATCCCAGTCCCAACCTCCCAACTTGGCACTGCCCCCTTGTGCAGTCCTACCTGTCTGTCTTCCTTCCCACCTATCTGCTCCACCCTCCTCTCCGATCTATCACCTTCTTCCCCACCTTCACCTACCTATTGCATTCCCAGCTACCTCCCCCCACCAGACCTATCCGCCTCCCATTTATCTCTCAGCCCCACAAGCCTCATTCCTGATGAAGGGCGTATGTCCAAAACGTCGATTCTCCTGCTCCTTGGATGCTGCCTGACCTGTTGTGCTTTTCCAGCAATGCAGTCTTTGACTCTGATCTCCAGCATCTGCAATCCTCACTTTCCCCATGCTACTCAACCACTGATTACAAAGTCCCTCCATACTGGGGATCAATCTAAAGAACTTCCTCTTCTAGACTGCCATGGACGCCAGTGTATCTTAACTGAAATGTGTTACAAGGGGACATAAATTTAAGGTGAAGGGTGGAAGGTATAAGGGAGATGTCAGGGGTGGGTTCTTTACCCAGAGAGTGGTGGGGGCATGGAATGCGCTGCCCGTGGGAGTGGTAGAGTCAGATTCATTGGCGACCTTTAAGCGGCATTTGGATAGGTACATGGATGGGTGCTTAATCTAGGATATAAGTTCGGCACAACATCGTGGGCCGAAGGGCCTGTTCTGTGCTGTATTGTTCTATGTTCTATGTTCTATGAAATAACACAACCAAAGGGTAGGCAGGAGGGTTGGTGCAGATTCAATGGACTGAATGGCCTCTTTTCTGACTGTAGGGATTCCATGATTCAAAGCTGCTCACAGTTTTCAAGGTGTGGTCTGACTAATGCCCTGCATAGCTTTAGCAAGACCCTTGGTATTTTTATACTCCATTTGCTTTGAAGTAAAGGTAAATATTCCATTTGCCTTCCCTATGACCCACTAACTGATCCAGTCCAATGACATGCATTAATCTGCAAAGCAGCATATGTGTCACCCACAACCGTGTTGTCCCTGTTCCACTCTGCTCTCTGTTAATTGCAAATACAAGTTGGATGTGAATTACCAAAGAAATTACTCTTGGTTGAACTTTGGTCCGTAAACTTCCTGGTTATCAACCGCAAAGTTGGATTTGTCATTAGAGATTTAGCTGCATGTTTCTATGTTGGAAAGAGTTGATTTTTGTCTTACAGTTAATGAGTCACCCATTGCTAGTGTCTTACCAATCAGACCTTTACTGTTGCTGTACTCAATGTTACTTTCAAAGAAACTGTCCCCTTTTAAACTCAGGACTTCTACCCTAAACCTTGCTCCCTCTGTCTCCACCTCTTGTGTTACCTCTTGTGTTAGTACCTCCCTGAGTGTTGAATTTTGTTTGATGAAGTGCTTTTATTATTCATTCCTGTGATGTGAGCATCGCTGGCAAGTGTCTGTTGGACATCTCTAAATGCCCTCGTGAAAAATGACTTGTTGAGCTGCTGTAGTCCACATGTTGTTGATACATCCACAGTGCTTTAAGGAAGCAAATTCCGGATTTTGACCCCATGACGGTGAAGGAATGACAGTGTAGTTCCTGTGGAGCACATCAGGGTGTGTTATCATACTGTCGATGCTGTATCAATACTAGGTGGTGTCGACCAATAGTTTTCCACAGGATTTTGGTTTTGAAGGAGCCAGGTCTGGAGCTTTATGTAAAGGGAATCCTTCTGATATTTTTATAAAATCCCTGCAGTAGAGACAAGCCATTCAGCCCATTGAATCCACACCAACCCTCCAAACAGTATCCCACCCAGGCTCAAACCCCCAACCCCATCCTTGTAACTCTGCATTTCCCATGGCCAATCCACCTAACCTGCACATCTTTGGACTGCGGAGGAAGCCGGAGACATGGGGAGAGCATTCAAACTCCACACAGACAGTCGCCCGAGGCTGGAATCGAACCCAGGTCCCTAGTGCTGAGAGGCAGCGGTGCTTGGTGTAGACATTCCAAAAGACGTTTTAACAGCCTATTAAATAGTGCAGTCACTGCTGTGACATGGAAAACTGGCTGCCAGTTTACACACAGCAAGCTCCCACAAACAGCAATGTGATCATGATCAGTTCATCTGGTATTGTGCTATTGACTGACAGATTAATATTGGCCAGGACACTGGCAATAACCCCTCTGTTCTTCTTTAAAATGGGATCTTTTACATCTCGTTAAAAGGACACAGTTTAATAACTGATGGCAGACAGCAAGTGAGGGAAGTGAATCTCCCAGTCAGCCATACTGCAGAAGGTCATTGCAGTACATTGCCCTCAGATTGGGAACTGGGCAAAGTACCCAATGGAAGTGAAGGTGTGAAAATGGGAAGGGTAAGCAAAATCACAGAATCCCTTCAGAGTGGAAGCAGGCCATTTGGCCCATCTAGTCCACACAAATCCTCTGAAGGGCACCCCAGACTGACGCCACTCCCCCTATAATCCTGCATTTCCATGGCTAACCCAACCTAACCTGTACAACCCTGCACACTCTCTGGACAATTTAGCATGGCCAATTCACCTAAACTGCACATCTTTGGACTGTGGGAAGAAACTGGAGCACCCAGTGAAAACCCACACAGACACAGGGAGAATGTGCAAACTCCACACAAACAGTTGCCTGAGGGTGAAATCAAACCCAGCAGCACTAACCACTGAGCCACTGTGCTGCCTCTTTGCTGTTAGAAGAGTGTGGAACTGAGGAAGAGATGTTTGACAGACCCTGTGAGGAAGTTGGCCTGACAATGCTGAGATGTTGCAGAGCAAAAGATTATGAAAGTCCACAAATAACGAGACACTTGTCTGTCAAGTACATGCAAAACCATCCTTGTCTGTGAGGGGATAGGCTAACAGGAATGTACACAAAAGTACATGGGAAGATACCACTAGCATCCTGACTCTGAAATATGTCACCGTTCCTTCAATATCACTGGGTCAAAATCCTGGACCTCCCTCTATGACTGCACAATTGGTGTACCCACACCCCAAGGGCTGCACTGGTTCAAGAAGATGCTCACCATCACCACCTTGAGGGCAATTGGGTATGGGCAGTAAATGTTGGCCTAGCCATTGATCCTTGCTTTAAACAAACCAAACTCTCATTACCAAACATGAATCCACTTCATTTGTTTCAGTGACTGTAAAATCTGGATGTGTTGAACTGGATCTAGTCTCTCTCTTGCCTCTTCCACACCCATCCCCCTCCTCTCTGAATAGGTTGGAAACCATATTGATGTGGTAACGTCAAAGTGGGTGGCACAGGATGCTGGAATAGGTGCAGGGATCGACTCTTACTTTGAGTATCTGGTGAAAGGAGCCATCCTATTACAGGACGAGAAGTTGATGTCTTCCTTCCTTGGTAAGAATTGTGCTCCGTTAACCTAGCTTCTGTCACACAACTTCGTCAACTGTTGTTTGATGCCTGGGACAAAATATATGGGTGACCTGTAGGCTGTAAGACCCATGTCTTGATTTAAATCTGTCTTATCGTCAGGCAGAGTAAGAGGCAGTTTTCCTCTCTATCCAACCTGAACTTTTATCTGACTGATCAGCTCAGAAGCTTGATCAGACCGTGGATTGCATTCTAATTTTCATTTGCACTCATTTGACTTAGATTATTGAGTTCTGCCCATTTGCAAAAGAAAGAAAGGGGTCCAAGATGGGCGGCACGGTGGCACAGTGATTAGCACTACTGCCTCGCAGCGCCAGAGACCTGGGTTCATTTCCCGCCTCAGGCGACTGACTGTGTGGAGTTTGCACGTTCTCCCCGTATCTGCGTGGGTTTCCTCCGGGTGCTCCGGTTTCCTCCCACAGTCCAAAGATGTGCAGGTTAGGTGAATTGGCCATGCTAAATTGCCCGTAGTGTTAGGTAAGGGGTAAATGTAGGGGTATGAGTGGGTTGCGCTTTGGCGGGGCGGTGTGGACTTGTTGGGCCGAAGGGCCTGTTTTCACACTGTAAGTAATCTAATCTAATCTAATCTAAGATTGAATTTGAATGTGTTTTGTTCAGAAGGTGGAATGTGATTAACAATGTGATTTCATTTTGTGGATGAAAACGTGGACCAGAATTTCCTGGATCGCAGAATTTACTTTGAAATTTAGGTTGGCTGGTCTCTGCACCGATCTAGCTAGGAGGAAACTTGCATCAAAATTTCCAGCTGATCTCCCTTGCACTGCTGTAAAGTGAGTGGAGGTGCATTCCTGACGGCAGGAATAATGGTAAAGGTTTCTCAGCACTCTCCTAGCCTCTTGTCTCTGCTGCAGTTCTTCCAATAGTTAGGTAGAGCAGGAACATTTCCATTGTGAAGGCTGTTTCATCTGCACAGACCTGGAGTTGGGGGTGGGAAATGAAAAATGTCTGCTACATCAATAGTGATAGCACCATTGTTAAGAATGTTGCGGTCAACCTTTTATTAAATGTGAAAAGAAAATTGTTATTAAATGCTTTAAAAAGACAAAGTCTCACTTAAACCAATATTGGGTGCCTTTGAACCACATTCAAAGTTTGGGAGAAGATTTGTAGCTCGGGTGCTCATTGTTGTGGTTCTGTTCGCCGAGCTGGGAATTTGTGTTGCAAACATTTCGTCCCCTGTCTAGGTGACATCCTCAGTGCTTGGGAGCCTCCTGTGAAGTGCTTCTGTGCTGTTTTCTTCGGTATTTATAGTGGCCTGTCTCTGCCGCTTCCGGTTGTTTTAAATAAATAACAGTGATAAATAACAGTGGTTATGGAAATCAGATGATTCCGGTTGTTACAACCGGAAGCGGCAGAGACAGGCCACTATAAATACCAGAGAAAACAGCACAGAAGCGCTTCACAGGAGGCTCCCAAGCACTGAGGATGTCACCTAGACAGGGGACGAAACGTTTGCAAGATAAATTCCCAGCTCGGCGATTTGAACCACATTGACAGGAGTGGACCCACTCTGCCTGTTCTTCACAGGGGATTTCAGAAAATTTGTGTGAGCTAGTCTTGGGGTGCCAACAGAAGGTTTCAGACCAACTCTTTTGGAATTGATGCAAATGATTAATTTCTTCAATGCCTTTTTTTCATTTCTGTTAATTGATTAAATGCACATTTTCTTCAGGGGTTCCATAGCTGCTCTTAACAGACAATACAGGCCCACCCAGACTTCACCGACACACAACGCTTTTCTAAACTAAAAACTGTTTACGTTTATGTGGTCCATATCCCTCTATTCCTGCCTTTTCATATACCTGTCAATATGCCTCTTAAACATTGCTTTTGTATCTGCCTTCACCACCTCCTCTGGCAGCATATTCCAAGCACTTACCACCTTCTGTGGGGAAAAAACCTGCCTCTCACATCACCTTTAAACTTACTCCTTTTAACTATGCCCCCAAGTAATTGATATCTCCCCCCCCCCCCCCCCCCCAAAGTAATTGATATTCACCTCACCCCCCCAGGCAAAAGACTCCAACCATCTGTTCTATCTATGCCTCTCATAATTTTGTAAACTTCTTTCAGGTCGCTTCTCATCCTTAGTGTTCGAGTGAAAACAAACCAAGTTTGTCCAATGTCTCCTCCTAACTAGTACCCTCCAAACCCAGTAAACTGTGTCTGTGTACCCTCTCCAAAAACTCCACATCCTACTTCTTGTGTGGTGACCAGAACAATACACTATATTCCAAATATGGTCTAACTAAAGTTAAAGACTTGCCAATTTTTATAGTCTATGCCCTTGACCGATGAGGACAAGCATGCCAAATGATTTCTTGACCACCTTATCCACTTGTCTGCAACTTTCAGGAAACTGTGGACGTGTATCCTTAGGTCCCTGTTTGTTGATGCTACTAAGGGTCCTGCCATTTACTGTACATTTCCCTCCTTCATTAGATCTCCCAAAATGCAACAACCTTGCATTTGTCCAGTTTAAACTCCATCTACCATGTGTCCACATAAATCTCCATCCTAGCTATATCCTGCTGTATCCCATGACCATACTCCTCACTATCTGCACCTCCCATAATTTTTGTGTTGTCCGCAAACTTACTAATCAGGCCACCTACGTTCTCTTCTGAATCATTCATGTTTCTGTCAAACAACAGGGGTCCCAGCACTAATCCCAGCAGAACGTTACTGGTCACAGATCCAGCCAGAAAAACATCCTTCCACTACTACTCTGTTTCTATGACTAAGCCAGTTCTGTATCCATCTTACTGCAGATCCCATGTGACTTCAGCTACTGCATAAGCCTGCCATGGGGGACCTTGTTAAAGGCCTTGCGAAAATCAAAAACCAACATCTACAGCTTTGCCCTCATCAATCATCTTTGACAAACTCGATCAAGTTTGTGAATCACAACCAGACCTGCACAAAGCCATGCTGCCTATCTCTAATAAGTGCATTTTTTTTCAAAATTCCTGACAATCTTCTCCTGTAATTTCCCTGCATAAGACTCACCGTCTGTAATTTCCTGGATTATCTCTGCGGTCCTTCTTAAACAAGGAACAACTCTGACTATTTTCCAGCCCTCTCGGATCTCTCGTGATAAAAAAATGTGCTTCTTATGGTGTATCTCATTTCAGACATTCCACTGAGTGTTATCTATCATGCTGACTGTGTAAACGATTTCCTTTTGAGTAACACGCACATGCAAGTTCAATGTGATATTATCCTCTGGTTAAGTTGTGAAATCAGACCGGTTGAACACTAGATTGAAAATGGATCATATCCAGTATAAACAGTTGGCTTCCCAGAAGAGATTGAACCCCTTTCAGAAGTGGGCACTCGTACAATGTGTACTTTCAAAATTTTCCTGACATAAGTTGGAACATTTAGAGAGTGATTGCTGGTGGGACACAGTGTTCTGGATGAACTGTAATCTGTCAACGCAGCCAGTAAATAAGTGACTGTCATTCTTTGTGATAAATAACAGTGGTTATGGAAATCAGATGATTCTGGTTTTTTTCTGTATTTCTTCCTCTTTGTTTTTAAAAAAAAAACTCAAATTAGTTCCTTCCTATAATTTATTTCTTTTTCTCTTCTAGACTATGAAAAAGCTATTAAGAATTACACAAAGTTTGATGACTGGTATGTGTGGGTTCAGATGTACAAAGGTACCATCTCCATGCCTGTTTTCCAGTCTCTGGAAGCTTTCTGGCCAGGACTCCAGGTCAGAATCACTGGGCTATCGAGTTGAGCTCAGTTTTCATGTCTTCTGTTTTCTTTTGTGATTATGTTTCCACTTCTAGTCACCACGCTTAGGGAAGGGGGCGAAAAGGCAGAGGGGAAATCTGTCTGAATGTCACCAGGAATTGGGAACTAGCTTGGAGAGACTGTGGCTGTACCAGACCAAAAGGAAGTTGAGGGGAGACTATTAGAGGTGTACAACGTTGATGTTTAGGTAGGCTAGATACTGAATGGCTATTCCCATTAGTGATCATGTGAGAACATAAGTTTAAAGTCTTCTGCAAGAAATCTTGGAGGTATAGGAGGAAGAACGATCTTACACAGCGAGTTTCAATCACCTGGAACTTTCTGTCTTACCAGGGAGGTGGAAGCAGTGACAATGAAGGATTTCAAAAGGAAATTGGTAGGCACATTGAAGAAATTAAACTATAGGGATAGACTGGAAAAATGGGACTGACTGACTAATTGGACTGCTCTCCAGAGAGACAGCATAGACTCAGGCCAAATGGTCTTCTCCTGGGCATTTATGACTCTTTCTTTCTTATCAACTTTGAAGTCAGTTGCGTTTTCGCTGCAAAAATGCACTTCTACTAGCTAAGGCTTGGTAAGGATGTTGGACCTGTAGTTATTGCTAGTCCAATCCAGACAGTTACAAATCACACAACACCAGGTTATAGTCCAACAGATTTATGTGGAAGTACTGCCTTTCAGAGCGCTGCTCCTGCATCAGGTGGTTGTGGTGAAGGAGCAGTGCTTCAAAAGCTAGTGCTTCCAAATAAACTTGTTGGACTATAACCTAGTGTTGGGTTATTTTTAACTTTGTCCACCCCAGTCCAACGCCAGCACTTCCACATCAATCCAAACAGAGCAAGGCTTTTGAAGAGAGATTAGGGAAGTTGGAATCGCTCTCCTTTGCATAAAGAAAGTCAAGAGGAGATTTAACAGAAGTGCTGGAAATTGAGGGATGTTGCTCAGGTGGATAGATTGCTAATGGCTGGGGCTGGGCTCAGCTCTGTTAAAAGAAAGACTTGCATTTATATAGTGCCTTTTGTGACCTCCATATATTCCTAGAGTGCGGTCAGCTCTGACAAACAGCAGTGCAATAGCGACCAGATAATTTTGTTTCTAGCAATGTTGACTAAGGGATTAATATCGACCGGAGCGATGGGATTAACTGCTCGTCTGTTTGAAACAATGCCATGGGGTCTTGTATGTCAATGCGAGACGGCAGAATGGGCCTCATTTTAAACTTGCTTCGTAAAACAGCACCTCTGACAGTACAGTGTTCCCTCATATTGCACTGAACTGAAGTGCTAACCTGGATATTTATACTCGAGCCTCCTCAATGGACTTGAATCATCCTCCATAACAATGCAGCTGAAATCAGGGTTCTCCAGACTAGGAAAGGGTTCATGCACCCACAACACCTCCCAGGCTGGAGCTGTGGCAATGTGAAACCAACAAGAGCAGATCAACCTGGGAATTCTGTGGCAATAACTCAACTCCTGACTCCCCAGAGCCTATCCACCGTCTACAAGGCACAAGTCAGGAGTGTGATAGAATAGTCCCCGTTTGCCCGGATGAGGACACTACACATGAATCTCAACGCCATTCAGGAAAAGGCAGCCCGCTTGTTTGTCACCCTCTCCATCACCTTAAACCTGTATTCCCTCCACCGCCAAGTGGAGCCAGTGTTTGCTGTCTACACAATGCACAACAACAGCTCCGCAAGGCTTCTGCAATAGCATCTTGGAAATCAACAACCCACCTAGAAGGACAATGGGGCAGATGCTGGGGAACAGTAACCACTCGCACGTTCCCCTCCATACCATCCTGACCATCATTCCTTCATTGGTCAGAATCTTGGAACTCCCAACGCTTAACAGCATTGTGGGTCCCTGCAACACACAGCGATTCATGTGGCAGTTCATCATCACCTTCACCTTCTCAAGGGCAGTTAGGAATGGGCTGGTCTGGCCAGCGATGCCATGGCCCATAGACAAGGGAAAGCAAGACAGATTGTGCCATTAAAAAATTAACTTGTATTTATAAACAAAGCTTATGATGATTTTTTCACACAGAGGGTGGTATGTGTATGAATGTGCTGCCAGAGGAAGTGGTGGAGGCTGGTACAATTGCAACATTTAAAAGGCATTTGGATGGGTTTATGAATAGGAAGGATTTAGAGGGATATGGGGCAGGTGCTGGCAGGTGGGACTTGATTGGGTTGGAATATCTAGTCAGCATGGATGGTTGGACCGAAGGGTCTGTTTCTGTGCTGTATGACTCTATGACTTAACTCCATTATTGTTACAAGACGCATCTACCAAGATGGTAGAACGCAAACATATGGACAATGTGGAAGCAAGTTATTGCAAATGCTGGAATCTCTACTGGAAATAAAACAATGCTGGAGATCACAATGGGTCAGGCTGCATTTGTAGAGAGAGAGCAGGCTAATGTTTTGGGTCAAGATGACTCTTTGTTAGAGCATGTGTTGAATGGACAGCAGTTTAGCATCCAGAAGTTCCTAGGTACCTGCTTGTTTTTCAAAGGGCTTTGTTTTCAAGTGAGGAATGTAAACTTTTCACTGCGTGACTTATGTGAGGAACAAGAGGATGGCCAGAGTGAGGGGAGGGCCAATCGGGCTAGTGGAGGGAATTTGTGCCTGGAATTGGAGGAGGTATGGGAGATTCTTAATGAATACTTTGCTTCAGTAATCACAAGTGAGAGGGACCTTGACGTTTCTGAGGACAATGTGAAACGCTCAAACACGTTGATGTTAAGAAGGAGGGATGTGTTGGAAATTTTGAAAATCAGATAGATAGGTATAACCCCTGGGCCAGACAGGATATACCAAAGGTTACTATAGCAAGTGAGGGAAGTGATTGCTGTGCCTTTGACGATGATCTTTGTGTGCTCACTGTCCATTGAAGTAGTGTCAGATGATTGGAGGGTGGCAGATGTTATTCCCTTGTTCAAGAAAGGGAATAGGGATAATCCTGGGAATTATGTATCAGTCAATCTCATGTCTGTGGTGGGTAAAGTATTGGAGAAGACTCTGAGAGACTGGATTTACGATTATTTGGAAAACCATAGTTTGTTTAGAGGTAGTTGGCATGACTTGGTGAGAGGCAGGTCATGCCTCACAAACCTCATTGAATTCTTTGAGGATGTGACAAAACCCATTAATGAAGGTGGATGTGGTGAACATGGATTTTAGCAAGATGTTTGATAAGGTTCCCCATAGTAAGCTCATTCAGAAAGTTAAGGAGGCATGGGATAAAAGGTCAGCACAACATCGAGGGCTGAAGGGCCTGTACTGTGGTTTACTGTTCTGTGTTCTTGTTCATTGTGGTAAAGACTTGGCTTTTGATGAAGTTGTTTTGAAATGACAATATAAGAAAGTTTAATTGTAGAGCGGGCGGGGGGAGGGGGTGACAGTTTAAGAGGAGGAGGTTGGCCATTTAAGATAGCAATGAGGAGATTTGCTCTCTCAGAGGGTCATAAGTCTTAATTTGTGGAGGGGGTATTGATCCATTCTTGATAAGCAAAGGGGTGAAACTATTGGGGATACATGGGAATGTGGAACAATTACATCAGACGTGATCTTATTGGATAGCAGAACAGGTCAAAGGGCTGAATGGCCTGCTTCTGCTCGTAATTTGTACGTTTCTGAAAGACAAGAATTCAATAATCACAGAATTCACCATCACAGGAAGAGGCCATTCAGCCCATTACGTGTCGCTGGTTTTTGAATGAAGTATCTAATTAGTTTTACTCCTTTGCTATTTCCCCAGAGCCCTGCATTTTTTCTTTTCCCAATATATGTGTGTGTGTGTATAAATTTCCTTCTGAAAGTTACAGTTCGCTTGGCTTCAAACATCTTTTCTGTCCATTCCTCTTCATAATTTGTTGGTTTTTAAAAAAATATATAGATGGTTATCCCCTTTTACCCCCTGGTCTATTGCTTCACCTCCCACCCTAATTTCCTTTCCTCCTTCAACTGTTGTTAGTCCATATTTCCTGTGTAGGGAGTGATGCCAGTCTCTCCCTCTTTTCTATGTCAGAGCACTTTGTAATTTTGAGCATCTACATTAAATTAGCCAGGTGCTTCCCTGCTGTAGAATTCACTTCCTAAACCTTTCCACCTCTCTCACCTGCCTCTTTGACCAATGGACTCCTGTCCTACACCAAATGGACTCAGCATAGAAGGAGGCCGTTCAGCCTGTGCTGGCCCTTTGCAAGAGTGACTCACTTCGTATCGTGCCCCTCCCACTCCCATGCCATTTGATGTCCGTGACTGCATCAGCCTGTGCCATCTGCTCAAGTCCCAGTCCCTCACTGTATCAAGGAAGCTTTCCTCAAGGCACCATCAGCCAATCATCTTATAGAGTTCTCTGGCTCCCCATCCTTCCACCAATGGGAACAATTTCTCCCTATCTGCTATGTGTAGTCCCCTCATAATTTTGAGTCTTCTCATTTAACAGTTTCAATGTTTGCTCCTGTTAATTACTGTGGGGGATCATTTTACTACACTAAAGACGCTATATAAATGCAAAATATTGCTGCCCAGACGTGAAATAATTGATTGAAGGTAGTATACCAAGGATTAATTTGTCAACAGGGACCAACTTGTTAGTCCCAATGGCTATTAATCTGTGTGTTTTGGTTTACTGTACATGATCACTGTGAAGAAATTAAGATTTGTTTTAAAACTCGTCTGTCGCAAACCAGAGATTTGTTCCCTTTTAGTTGATGCTTATACATTCTCTTGTTTGTAGAGCCTCATTGGTGACATTAACAACGCCATGAAAACATTCCACAACTACTACCAGGTCTGGAAGCAATATGGCGGCCTCCCTGAGTTCTACAGTATCCCTCAGGGTTCAACTGTAGACAAGCGAGAGGGTTATCCACTGCGACCAGGTGAAGAAAGAAGGCTTTCATTTCACTAGCACCCTTTCACATCCTTACTTCACAACCAAATGTAGCAATTGTTTTTGATGCAGATAAATGCAACAAATATTGTCTAGCCAACTATAAAGGAGATGAATGAGCAGTTAATCTGGGACAACCATTACTGATGTTCCCTTTTCATAAGTTTGTTGTGGATGCAAAATTTGGTTTCTTGCCAACGTTTCCCCACCGGCTCAAAGACATTGATTCTGTGCATTTAAGATATCACCTGATATTTTTACTGAATGACCATTATTTGTGTAGAAACTTGAGTATGGAGCTATTTAACTGCAAGGGGCAGTGCAGCTAAACCCTATCTTGTTCTTATTTTCTTGAACATCTACCACCCTCCAATCATCTGGCACTTCTCCAATGGACAGTGAGGACAAAAAGATCATCGCCAAAGGCGCAGCAATCTCTTCCCTCGCTTCCTGTAGTAACCTAGGGTATATACACCAAGAGCCTCTGGATATCTGTGATGGGGTGAGGGAATGCTGGCTTAGTGGTTAGCACTTCTACCTCACAGTGCAAAGGGCCCATGTTCTGTTCCAGCCTTGGGTGACCGTATGGAGTTTGCACATGTCCCCTTGCTAAATTGCCCATAGTATCCAGGGGTGTGCAGGCTAGATGGGCTAGCCATTGGAAATTCAGGGATAGGATAAGGGGTGGTTCTGCATGGGATGTTGTTCAGAGGGTCAGTGTGCAATCAATAGGCTGAATGGCCTGCTTCTACATTGGAAGGATTTTATGATATTACTCAACAATTCTGGTTGGCTTCTGTCTGAAAGGAAGGCATAATGATACCAAATTATTGCAAGCTAATGGATGCTCCCAGCTTATTCAACTTCAAGTGACAGGGATCCATTGGCTAAACTCACTGGGCCGTGAAAGGGGATATGGTGAAGCAATGGTAATGTCACTACTAACGCAGAGAGGCTAGTCTTTAATAATAGTGACCATGAAATGATAGTCAATTGTTGTATGAAAAACATCTGGTTCACTTGTACTTTAGAGAAGGAAATGTGCCATTTCTATCTGGTCTGACCTATATGTGACTCCAGACCCATTGAAATGTGGTTGATTCTTAACTGCCCCCAAATCAGCAAACCACTCCGTTCAAAGGGCCACCAATACCTATATCCCATGGAGTAGTTCTCAAAACAAAAAAGGGAAGAAGCTGTTTAAGAGTTTGTGTGAAGCTCTGAACAAAAAGTACAAAACTAAAAAAACTTATTTTGTCTACTTCATTTTTTCTTTGCAAAACAAGCTAAGGTGGATTTCCTTAGGATATTTAACTGTGGGGGCATCACAGTTGAACTTGATAGACAAGTCCCCCTTTTTTTCTCTAAGCACCCATCTTCCAATAAAGATCAATCCCAGATGAGCGTATTCAGTGTGGAAGCAGGCCATTTGGCCCATCAAGTCCACACCATCCCTCAGAAGAGCATCCTACCCAGACTCTCCTATAAATCTGCTTTTCCCATTGCTAATCCATCTAATCTGGACATTATGGGCAAATGAGCAATGGCCAAGCCACCTAACCTGCATATCTTTGGACTGTTGGAGGAAACACACATGAGGAAACTGTCTGAACTCCACATGGATAGTTGCCTGAAGATGGATTCAAACCCAGTTCCCAGGCACTATGAGGCAGCAGTGCCAACCACTGTGCCACCTAGATGTAGGTTTGCTTGCTGAGCTGGAAGGTTCATTTCCAGATGTTTCGCCACTCTACTAGGTAACATCTTCAGTGGGCCTCCAGGCGAAGCACTATTGATAATTCCTGCTTTCTATTTATATGTTTGGGTTTCTTTGGTTGGTTGGTGATGTCATTTCCTGTGGTGACGTCATTTCCTGTTCTTTTGGGGTGGTAGATGGGGTCTAACTTGATGTGTTACCTGAGCCACCTTCCCACTCCATCTGACTGGAATCAACTAACTTATGTGGTAGAGAGGATGTTGCATGAAGTCTTCATAAGGTTGAAAGTTGTTTATTGTTTTAAACTCCTTGTGCATGGGATATGGGCATTGTAGACAAAGCCAGAATTTCTTGCCATTCCTAATTGTCCCTTGGAAATCGAATTGCCCCAGCTCTCACTGAGCTGCTAGCAACAGTTCTAGGAAAGTGACAGTGCATTTCCTAATCAGGATGACATACAAGTATAAAAATGGAGAACTAATTCAATCATTAAACACTGGGAGCAGGAAGCTTGAGGCACGTCTCGCAATGATTTTTGAAACTTTGCTTTCTCCTGCATTTGCTTCTGTGATGGAGAAAGCTAGAAGGTCAGTTTAAGGCCTTACAGTTCAAGAGCAGCAGCAGTCTGTAAGAGAGGGGCTGCTCCTACGAGGAAGTGCCACCTCTGATTACTTAAACTCTTTTTAATCAGAATAGATTCAGCAGAAAGGCTACCTAATGTGGGTGGGGCAGAGGGAGAATCCCTTCTGTCGAGTAGCCCATGGCTGCTATCGACTGCATTAAACCTGGCAGGAGCCCCTCCTTTAGGTTCACAGTCAGCCCAATTGATACCCACTCCCGTCTCTCTGAAGATGACCCAGGAAGTGGATGGAAGCTGGGGTCTTGGGAGATGGACGTGGGTCCTGTGTCTCAGGAATTGGGAGTGACTGTGGGATCCTGGGGGGGTGGGAATGATCCGGGGACCCAGGAGGCGGGATTTGTCTGGGGTCTTGGAAGGTTGGAGTGGTCTGGGGATCCAGGAGGTAAGAAAGGGGACCTGGCAGCTGGGAGTGGCCTGAGCACCTGGGAGGTAGGAGCAGTCTGGGATCTCTGGAGGCAAGGAGGGGCCAGGAATGCAGGATGTTGGAGTGGGACCGTGGAGGTGGGAGAGGACTGGGGAACTGACAGAAATCCAACCTTGGGGGCTGTACAGTTTGGAGATTCAAGCATTGTAATAAAAATAATAAGTGTAACCGTACACCTAGCTTTTGGAGTCTTCTCCATTCCTGTGTAGTGGGTGCTGTAACCAAAGGGAGTGGATTTTCTTTTGCCATTCGGAGCTCACACATCATTAAAGGGGTTGGTTTGTTGTTACAGAGCTGGTGGAGAGCGCTATGTATCTATATCGAGCAACTGGAGATCCCACTCTGCTGGAGATGGGCAGGGATGTCATCGAGGCCATTGAGAAGATCAGCCGTGTGGATTGCGGTTTCGCCACAGTAAGTGCTGAATCTGTGAATGCTCAGCAGTTACACTCAGCCACGATCCCTCACCACTCATAAACTCCACTGCAACGTACAAATCTGGATTGAGTGAATAATGGGGTGGAGGCATCCCAGAGCGCTTTACGGTAACATCCTTTTCGGTCTCGTAGCCACTGTCGGAAACTTACTGCTTTTCCTCACAGTCAGACCCTTAATTCCAGTCAATTTGCTTCCAACAGCAAATCCACATTGCGGGGAAAGTACAGGATCAAAATTGGCTGCAATGAGCCCATAATTCCATAATGCATGCCTACCTAGGTACATTATAGGGCTCTGCACAGAATTGTAGAATGGTTATGTAGCAGAAGGAGGCAGCCATGTGATTAGTCGTGTCTATGCTCACTTTTTGCAAGAGCAACTCGCCTCGTACTATTCCCCACCTTTTCTTGTAGTGCTGCTCATTTGTTCTCTTCAGATAATTGGCCGATTCCTTTCAGGAAGCCACAGTTAATCCTGCCTCCCACTGTACTCTCAGGCAGTATATTCCAGAGTCTGACCACTTGCTGCATTCAAAAGGTTTTCACTTAGTTTGCCTTTTTGGTTCTTCTGATAGTTACCTTAAATCGGTGCCCTTTAATAGTGGATTCATCTGCCAATGGGAACCTTTTCCCTTTCTCCACACAATCTACACCACTCATGATTTTAAACACTTCTGAGACTGTAAGACAGAGGAGCAGGACAGTCAAGTCTTCTCTGTCTTTCAAGGAGATCATGGCTGATCTGATAATCCCGAACTGCACTTTCCTGTCTTTGCCCTTCATTCCCTCACTGATTAAAAATAATCTATCTCGGCATACTGAACAACCCAGCCCATGGTATTAAAGAACTGCATAGCATCACTACTCTGAGCAAAGAAAATTCCTCCTCGTCTCAGTCGTAAATGATGAGTTTATACCCACTGATCCTAGACTCTACCACAAAGGGTTAAAAGAAACCTCTCATCTACCCTGACACGCCCCTCCCTAAGGATCTTATATGTTTCGAGTCTCTATCGAATCACCTCTTAACCTTGTTGTTTCAATCCACATAACCTAGGGTGGTGTTAGACACTATTCTGTATATTTACACATTGGTCATTGTGCTGAGACTGTACCTTTATAACGTTGTGGGATTCAGTCTACACTTCCCGCTGCGTTGGGAAAGCAGCCAACATAATCAAAAGACCCCTCCCACCCCGACTCTCTTTCACCGTCTTCCATTGGGCAAATCGTTCAAAACTTTGAAAATATGTACCAACAAATTCAAGAACAGCTTCTTCCCCGCCATTATTAGATTTATGAACAGACATCTCCTATGTTAGAGTTGACCTTTCTCTGCACCTTCTTGTAGCTATAACACTCTTCTCTGCTATCTGTTCTATTACCCTGAAGTGGATATATGTGGTATAATTTGTCCGATTAGCACACAAAATAATACTTTTCACTGTATTTTGGTACATGTGACAATAATAAATCAATGTAAACCAGTGTTGGAGCGCCTGCTGATGGATTCACTGATCAGCTGTTGCTGTTTCCTTGCCATTTAGGTGCGGGACCTGCGAGACCACAAGCTGGACAATCGCATGGAGTCATTCTTCCTGGCGGAAACAGTGAAGTACCTCTACCTGCTCTTTGACCCTGACAACTTCCTGCACAATGACGGCGCCACCTTCCACACCGTCACCACTCCCTACGGCGAATGTGTACTGGGTGCTGGCGGTTACCTGTTCAACACGGAGGCCCACCCCATTGACCCCGCGGCCTTGCACTGCTGCAGCCAACACAAAGAGGAACGGTGGGAAGTTGAGGGGCTCATGCAAGACTTCCACGCCGCGCAGTACGCCAAGATGGGGCTGTATGCAGCTGGTGCTTCAGAGCAAACCCCTTGGTACAGCCAGAAAAGACGGACCACCCAAGGTGGGAAGAACACAAATAAGAGGACAAATAACAAAAGTGCTCCAGTACTGAGCTGCCCCCACCAGCATTTTAGCTGGAAGCTGGCGGTATTAGGTCAAGTGTTTACAGACAATTCCTAATGTGCACATCTTATGATCTAAAGGGACTTTTATTTATGAAATAATGGGAAATAAAGTGTGACTTTTTTCATGGCGTTCCAAAGTGTTTTCTTTCTCCGGAGAATGGGAAGCACCGAGGCTGTCACGTAAATATCTGTGTCATCCTGAGAGACACAGAACAAGGTTGTTTACCAGATCCCCCTCCCTACTTCCCTCCCTCAATCCTTTACTGAAATGAATGTCAGGAACCTCAAGGCTAATGGGGTTTGGGTAATAAATGCAGGCCCAGACAGCGATGCCTGTGTCCCATGAAAGCATCAACCCAAAAAAACAGAGGGCTGCAGTAGAAATTTCCATCCCCTCACAATGGGCAAAAGCATTTCACAGCGGATGGCTACCTTTCGATGCATGTCTGTTATTGCAACAGGTGATGTGCATAGCAAGATTCCAAAACTCTTGACAAATTGCATGAGTTGACTAGTCAACCTGTCTTTGGTGCAGGAGGAGGCAGGAACATTGATCCGGATGCCGGAGAACTCTGTGTTCTTCCAACAGTGTTGTCTGATCTTTGGCAACTATCCAATCTGGCAGAGTTGGGGTCTACCTTTGAAAAGCAGCTCCTCTTAAGAATTGAACGCCCTTTTCAAATTGTACCATCAAAGCCTCAAGATGCTCAGAGGTCCATGCTCGTTTCTTTGTCCATACACATCTGTATAACAGCTCTAGGTAGAAATCTCAAAGTGCGTCCAGTGATGCAGCATAAACACAAGAGGACAGAGGAGCAGTCTTGGGTAGACAGCAACCAGCTGTGCAGATTATTACAGAAACAGAGGAGGTCATTCAGTCTATAATGCTTCTACTAGCTCTTTAAACAACTTTCCAACTACACCCAATCCTCTTGCTCCCAGACATGTTTTATTTTCCTTTTGTGACATGGAAGTGCTGATGTTAGACTTGAGTAGACGAGGTCAGGATGAAGGAGCAGAGCTTCGAGAGCTTATGATTTCAAATAAACCTGTTAGATTATAACCTGACTTCTGACCTTTTTGTGGGTGTATAGCCAGATTCCTTTAGAAGCACAGTACTGAAGCTGCTTCTGCCAAAATTTCAGGCCATGCATTCTGGAGTACAATACCTCCCTGTGGGAAATAGAAGTATTTTCTCATTGACCCCCCCAGTCTTTTTTTTCGCAGTCACCTTAATTCTGTGCTCTTTGATTATCATCCCTTCTGCCACTGGAAGTTAGTGTTCCACAAGAACATGACAAAGGAGAAGATTTGGACAGTATGGCTGAGCCTACCCTGCCATTCAACATCATCATGGCTGATCTTAGTCTTCAACTCTACTTTCCTATCTGCTCTCCATATCTTTCAATTCACAGAGAAACCAATGCAGACCAATCCAATTAATATATTCAACAATAGGGAATCCATTGAAGGTAATGGTATTGTGTTAATGTTACTGGGCTAGTAATCCTGAATCCCAGGCGAATGTTCTAGGGTGATGGGTTTGAATCCCACCATTGCAGACGATGAAGTTTGAGTTAAATAGAAAGCTGGCTTAATGGCAACCATGGAACCACTTTCCTTTTTAAGAGACAAAAAAATCTAATTCAATCGTGTCCATTAGGGAAGGAACTCTGCTATTATTCCCTGATCTGGACTAGGTGTGACTCCATACCCATAAGACATAGGAGAAAAAAAAAGACCATTCAGCCCCCACAAGCTGCTCCTCCATTCAATTATGGCTGATAAGTTTCTCGACCCCATTCTCCTTTCTCCCAGTAACTCTGATTCCCTTGACAATCAAGAACCTACTATTTCCGTCTTAAATATACTCAATGACCTGCCCTCCACAACATTCTGTAGCAATGAATTCCATAGAATCCCCACTCTCTGACTGAAGAAGGTTCACCTTGTCTCCATTCTAAAAGTTCTTCCCTTTACTCTAAGACTGTGCCCTTGGGTCCTAGTCTCTCCTACCAATGGAATCATTTTCCCAAAATCCACTCTGTCCAGTCAATGTGGTTGACTCGTAACTCCCTCTGTGAAATTAGGGTTAGACAATAGATGTTGGTCTAGGCAAAAGTGAGGACTGCAGATACCGTTCCGCCCCCACTCCCAGCTCTACACCCACACCAGATCCCAGCTCCCAGCCCTGCCGAGTTTTCACCATCCCCTCAGACCTACCCCTCACTGAGGATGAACGATCAGTTCTCAGTAAAGGACTCACCTTCATCCCCCTCCGTCCACGCATCAATGAATTTAATACACGCCGTGATGTCGATCAATTCTTCTGTTGTCTCCGCCTCCGAGCTTACTTTCACAATCAGGACTCCCGCCCACCTTCCAAGGACCCCTTCGCCCACCTCCAACACACTGCATCCACCTGGACACCCCGTGCTGGCCTATTACCTACCCTCGACCTCTTCATTTCCAACTGCCGCCGGGACATTAACCGCCTCAACCTGTCTACCTCCCTCCCCCACTCCAACCTCTCACCCTCACAACGCGCAGCCCTCCAATCCCTCTGCTCCAATCCCAAACTCACCATCAAGCCAACGGATAAAGGGGCGCAGTGGTAGTCTGGCACACTGACCTCTACACCGCTGAAGCCAGACGCCAACTCGAGGACACCTCTTCCTACTGCTCCCTCGACCATGACCCCACCCCCCATCACCAAACCCTTATCTCCCAGACCATAGAGAACCTCATCACCTCAGGAGATCTCCCACCCACAGCTTCCAACCTCATAGTCCGGGAACCCTGCACTGCCCGGTTCTACCTCCTTCCCAAGATCCACAAGCCTGACCACCCTGGCCGACCCATTGTCTCAGCATGCTCCTGCCCCACTGAACTCATCTCTACCTACCTCGACACTGTCCTATCCCCCCTAGTCCAGGAACTCCCCACATACGTTCGAGACACCACCCATGCCCTCCACCTCCTCCGAGACTTCCGTTTCCCCGGCCCCCAATGCCTCATCTTCACCATGGATATCCAATCCCTCTACACCTCCATCCGCCATGACCAGGGCCTCCAAGCCCTCCGTTTTTTCCTCTCCAGACGTCCCCAACAGTACCCTTCCACCGACACTCTCATTCGTTTGGACGAACTGGTCCTCACCCTTAACAATTTCTCCTTTGAATCCTCCCACTTCCTCCAGACCAAAGGGGTAGCCATGGGCACACATATGGGCCCCAGCTATGCCTGTCTCTTTGTTGGCTATGTAGAGCAGTCGATCTTCCGTAATTACACCGGCACCACTCCCCACCTCTTCCTCCGCTACATTGATGACTGCATTGGCGCCACCTCGTGCTCCCACGAGGAGGTTGAGCAATTCATCAACTTCACCAACACATTCCACCCTGACCTTAAATTTACCTGGACCATCTCTGACACCTCCCTCCCCTTCCTGGACCTCTCCATCTCCATTAATGACATTTTTTACAAACCCTCCGACTCCCACAGCTACCTGGATTATGCCTCTTCCCACCCTACCTCTTGCAAAAATGCCATCCCGTATTCCCAATTCCTCCACCTCTGCCGGATCTGCTCCCAGGAGGACCAGTTCCATCACAGAACACACCAGATGGCCTCCTTCTTTAGAGACCGCAATTTCCCTTCCCACGTGGTTAAAGATGCCCTCCAACGCATCTCGTCTACATCCCGCACCTCCGCCCTCAGACCCCACTCCTCCAACCGTAACAAGGATAGAACGCCCATGGTGCTCACCTTCCACCCTACCAACCTTCGCTTAACCAAATCATCCGCCGACATTTCCGCCACCTCCAAACAGACCCCACTACCAGGGATATATTTCCCTCCCCACCCCTTTCCGCCTTCCGCAAAGACCGTTCCCTCCGCGACTACCTGGTCAGGTCCACGCCCCAAACAACCCACCCTCCAATCCTGGCACTTTCCTGCCACCGCAGGAACTGTAAAACCTGCGCCCACACCTCTGCCCTCACCTTTATCCAAGGCCCTAAAGGAGCCTTCCACATCCATCAAAGTTTTACTTGCACATCCACTAATATCATTTATTCTATCCGTTGCTCCTGATGCGATCTCCTCTACATTGGTGAGACTGGGCGCCTCCTAGCAGAGCGCTTTAGGGAACATCTCCGAGACACCCGTATCAATCAACCACACTGCCCCGTGGCCCAATATTTCAACTCCCCTTCCCACTCTGCCGAGGACATGGAGGTCCTGGGCCTCCTTCACCGCCGCTCCCTCACCACCAGACGCCTGGAGGAAGAACGCCTCATCTTCCGCCTCGGAACACTTCAACCCCAGGGCATCAATGTGGACTTCAACAGTTTCCTCATTTCCCCTTCCCCCACCTCACACTAGTTCTAAACTTCCAGCTCAGTAACTGTCCCCATAACTTGTCCGGACTTGCCCTACCTGCCTATTTTCTTTTCCACCTATCCACTCCACCTTCTCCTCCTTGACCTTCATCCCCTCCCCCACTCACCCATTGTACTCTATGCTACTCTCTCCCCACCCCCACCCTCCTCTAGATTATCTCTCCATGCTTCAGGCTCACTGCCTTTATTCCTGATGAAGGGCTTTTGCCCGAAACGTCGATTTCGAAGCTCCTTGGATGCTGCCTGAACTGCTGTGCTCTTCCAGCACCACTAATCCAGATGCTGAATATCAGAGTCTAGATTAGAGTGCTGCTGGAAAAGCACAGCATGTCAGGCAGCATCCGAGGAGCAGGAAAATCGACGTTTCAGGCAAAAGCACACCCACATGAATGAAAAAAGCTCTTTTGGGATAGAACATTCCAAGGATTTTCAACTCTGACCAATTTTTCTCTCATCTCAGGTTCTCTCTCAAGATTCAATCATTACAATTGAAATTCTCTTTTTCTTTTATATTAGGCTTCTTTTTCTCATCTTCACTTTCTGACTTTATTAAAATGGTTTTCAGTCTTTCTGTTTGGTTCTCATGTACCTGTCTAGCAAAGAATGCATCATCTCTTATGACATATATTGTTCTAACTTCCATCATTTCTGTGTTAATACCTGAAATTTCGTCACACTTTTTGGCAGGTCTTGACTCCGAGTCGGAATTATCACAGAAGGGATTCTTAGAGTCATAGAGATGTACAGCATGGAAACAGACCCTTCGGTCCAACCCGTCCATGCCGACCAGATATCCCAACCCAATCTAGTCCCACCTGCCAACACTCGGCCCATATCCCTCCAAACCCTTCCTATTCATATACCCATTAAGATGCCTTTTAAATGTTGCAATTGTACCAGCCTCCACCACTTCCTCTGGCAGCTCATTCCATACATGCACCACCCTCTGCGTGAAAAAGTTGCCCCTTAGATTCCTTGATTCTTCTTTCTCTTTTGTATTGGCCTTAGAGGAGAAGCTCTAATCACAGTTTTAATGTCAAGTACCTTAATCAGTTCAATGCCCTGCTGGAGAGTAAGGATAACTCTAGCTAGTCACTCCCAAACTAGAGTAAGGGGTAAGACACTATTATATCATACATGATTTGGTCCGGTTTTCTCAGTTGCAGGCAGCTGAGGTTTTGAGGGAATATTTGAGGTCAGGATGAGCATGTCCAGATGATATTCTATTGAGGGTCATCCACGTGTTCAGAAGGAGTCCAAAGCTTGGTTGTTGTGATGGGTTGAAGATGAGGTGTTTATTTGGGAAGGTGTTTCTTGCCCAAGTTTCCAAGCTTCATCAGTGTTACAGAGTACCTGGGATGGGATTTCATAGAAAACAAGGTGGGTTGGGGTTCTGAGGGTCTTTGGAGTATTGTGTGCAGTTTTGGGTCCCATATCTCAGGAAGAATATACTGGACCTGGAGTGTGTTCAGAGGAGGTCCCAAGATTTAAAAGCTTAACATGTGAAGAATGTTTTATGACTCTGGGTTTATTCTTGATGCAATTTAGAAGGATGAAGGGGACTTTAATTAAAACTTACAGAATACTGAATGGCCTTGACAGAGTGGATGTTGGGAAGATGCTTCCATTGGTAGGAGAGACTAGGACCCGAGGGCATAGCTGTAGATTAAAGGGAAGACCTTTTCAAACGGAGATAAGGAGAAACATTTTTAGCTGGAGAGTAGTGAATCTATGGAATTCATTGCCACAGAAGGCTGTGGAGGCCAGGTCATTGAGTATATGTAAAATTGAGATAGATAGGTTCTTGAGTGTCAAGGGGATCAAGGGCTACAGGGAAAAAAACAGGAGAATGGGGTTGAGAAACTTATCAACCATGGTTGAATGGCGGAGCAAACTTGATGGGCTGAATGGCCTAATTTCCGCTCCTATGTCTTTTGGTCTTATGGACTTTGTAGATGGTGAAGTCCAAGATTTCTCTGCCTGTTGCAGTATTCTGACAAATGGAGAATATTTGAGAAGACTGGTAACCATTGAACTGGAGCCGAACCTCTAGTTCCAGAGTTTATCCTCATTAATGAGTGAAGTTGTGTACCAGTGATTTTATTGTGACAACTTGAGGCCCATAAGGGTCTCCTACTGCAATCAGCTTTCGGGAAGACTAGCTCTTCAGCAGATTAACAGTAAAGACCGACAGTTTTTGAACCCCAGCTTGTGTCAGTGAGCTCACAGATGTTGCTCCCTCATCTCTTGGTCTTTTCAGCAGTTTTTCAAGAATGGTAAGGATAAGTTAGAGCATAAGCTATGGTCAAACAAAGAAAATATGGGTATGGTAAATAGATTACAGAAAACAAAAAGGTTTGTTAATTTAAATAATGACTATATTTCAGGAGAGGGATGCAAATCAGATAATGAAATGAAGGCTTCCCATTGAATATATAAAACTTGCAGCAAGTCACTTACTATAATTCAATCAAAGTAACATCTAAAGAGGAAGACAACAAATGATTTATAATGCTATCAGCTCCCAGAGATTAGATCATTGTATGCCTGAGAGCACATTAGAGTGATTGCTTTTTCTGATAAAGATTACATGGCACGTCTGTGAAATCCTTTCTTTCAATGAGAGGGTGCACAATGGTTATATTAAAACAATTACAGGGATTCGGGAATTTAACTACAAGTTAGGGTGGTGGAGCTGAGACTGTTCTGCATGAAGCAGAGGAGATTTAAGATTTGATAGAAGTGAACAGATTTTGAATGGTTTGGAAAAGGTAGATATTATTCCCAAAAGCTGATGGTGTAATGTGTAGTGGCATCTTGTGGTTCAGTGGTAGTATCCATATCTCTAGCCTAGGATATCACGGTTCTCATTCCATCTGCCTTAGATGTGTGTTGCAACATGTTTGAACAGGTTGGCAAAAATAACAAGGAATAGAGTCATAGAGTTGTACAGCATGGTACCAGACCCTTCGGTCCTACCAGATATCCTAAATTAATCCACTCCCATTTGCCAACACTTGGCCCATATCCCTTTAACCCTTCTTATTCATGTACTAGGGACACTCAGAGGATATGAAGAGGAGCTTCTTTTTTATGCAAGTGGAAACGACTGGAAACTTTACGACCAGCAGATGATGAATGATTTCAGAAAAACATTGGATGGGGCATTTGAAAGAAATTGAATTTCATGACAGTGCATAGAGTAGGGGAATGGTGTCATTGGAGAGGGAGCATGTCATTATACTTCAGGCCTGTTGTGGGGACTGGAGTGCATCATCATTTTGAAACAACATTTAAATTTAAATTTTGTAGCTTTCCTTCGTGATTTAGAACTTTGTCACTGGGCCTGTTAGGGGCTGTCCACCTTAATTCAGATTTTAATTTGGTTACAATTGCTTAATTTATTGAGAGCACCACACTCTTGACTCTGAAAACCAAATCACCCAGGCTGATCCCGTCTTCCAGCACTTAGAGTGTTACAGCATGGAAACAGATCCCTTGGTCCAACTCATCCATGCTGACCAGATATTCTAAATTAATCTGGCCCTATTTGCCAGCATTTTGCCCGTGTCCCTCTAAAGTCAAGATTAGAGTGGTTCTGGAAATGCATCACTCAGGCAGCATCCAAGGAGCAGGAAGATCGATATACAGCACGGAAACAGATCCTTTGGTCCAACTCATCCATGCCAACCAGATATCCTAACCTGATCTAGTTCCACTTGCCAGCACTTGGCCCATGTCCCTCTAAACTCATCCTATTCACATACCCATCCAGATGCACAGTGGTTAGCACTGCTGCCTCACAGCGCCAGAGACCCGGGTTCAATTCCCGTCTCAGGCATCTGTCTGTGTGGAGTTTGCACCTTCTCCCTGTGTCTGCATGAGTTTCCTCCGAGTGCTCTGGTTTCCTCCCACAGCCACAAATGTGCAGGTTTGTTGAATTAGCCAAGCTAAATTGCCCATAGTGTTGGGGGTGGGTTGCTCTTCGGAGGGTCGGTGTGGACTTGTTGGGCCGAAGGGCCTGTTTCCACACTGTAAGGGATCTAATAAAATGCTGTAATTGTACCAGCCTCTGGCAGCTCATTCCATACACGCACCATCCTCTGCGTGAAAAAGTTGCCCCTTAGGTCACTTTTATATCTTTCCCCTCTCACCCTGAACCTATGCACTCAAGTTCTGGACTCCCCCACTGCAGGAAAAAGACCTTGTCTATTTATTCTATTCATGCCCCTCATGATTTTATAAATCTCTAAAAGGTCACACCTCATCCTCCGACACTCCAGGGAAAACAGCCCCAGCCTGTTCAGCCTCTCCCTATCACTCAAACCCTCCTAGCCTCGTAACATCTTTGTAAGTTGGGGGAGGGGAACTTATACTGCTGTTGGACAGGATGCAGACACTTTGGGGAATAACCTCATCTCCTGTCTAACCCTTGTATCATTCATTTCAAATCAATGGAAAAGCACAGCAGGTCAGGCAGCATCTGAGGAGCTGGACAAATGACTTTTCGGGCATAAGCCTTTCATCAGGTTCACTCCCGATGAAGGGCTTAAGTCCGAAACGTCGATTCTCCTGCTCCTCAGATGCTGCTGTGCTTTTCCACCATCACACTCTGGACTCTGATCTCCAGCATCTGCAGTCCTCACTTTCTCCCATTTCAAATCGATGCCCCATCATCACTCACCCCCTCTGCTCTGAGGGCTGTAATTTGGTTAAACACTGGCAATAGCCATTGTAGATTACTTGCGTCTGATTTAAAAATCACACAACACAAAGTCAAAAATCACACAACACCAGATTATAGTCCAACAGGTTTAATTGGAAGCATTAGCTTTCGGAGCGCTGCTCCTTCATCAGGTGGTTGTGGAGGACACAATTGTAAGAGACAGGTGTCCTCCACAACCACCTGATGAAGGAGCAGTGCTTCCAATTAAATCTGTTGGACTATAACTTGGTGTTGTGTGATTTTTGACTTTGTGTTGTGTGATTTTTAAATTAGATGCAAGTAATCTACAATGGTTATTGCCAGTGTTTAACCAAATTACAGCCCTCAGAGCAGAGGGGGTGAGTGATGATAGGGCATTACCACCTGATGAAGGAGCAGTGCTTCCAATTAAACCTGTTGGACTATAACCTGGTGTGTGAGTTTTGACTTTGTACACCCCAGTCCAACACCGGCATCTCCAGATCATGCACTGATCGACTCCCTTACACGGTTCGGAATTAAAGCATCCATTGTGAATTAAAACAGCTTGCTGCCGTGAAAATTAATTGGGGCTGGTCTCAGTGAGTAAAACAGCACTGTGCCCCGTGTGAGGCTCGAACTCACGACCTTCAGATTATGAGACTGACGCGCTGCCTACTGCGCTAACGAGGCTCTGAAAATGACACTGAGCGAGCAGTTCCAAGCTCTGGGATAGTTAATGCAAAGGTAGGTTAATGCAGCAGTTCCAGTGAGACTGGGAGGCAGCACTAAGAGCGGCTGGTTACTGCGAGTTACTCCAGCGCCTGGACCACTTTCTGCCTCTCTCCGGGAGCACTGCAAAGGGCAACTAGCCGCTGGGGAGAGGGTGTTGGGGGGGGGGGAGGCAAGAGGGATGCTGGGTCCCAGCGCCCACACCATATCCTTCACTTTGGGGAAGTCTGATTAAGGGATTTGGGTCTGCAACAGCTCGAGAGTTAGAGAGGGCATAGAGGACAGTAAGAAGGGCAGTAGAGAGGGGAGCAGGAACGCTGGGGGGGGGCATAAAGAGGGTGGTTTGGAACGGCCAACAATCAGGGGGCTTCCAGGGAAGGGAGAAATGGGGAGGAGGAGGCGTGGGGTTAATAGGTTGAGGATTTTGGATGTAGGTTTGCTCGCTGAGCTTGAAGGTTCATTTCCTTCAAGAATGTGGGGTCATGGAGATGGGGAATAGTGATGTTCCCAGGAAAGGGGTAAAGTCCTGGGGAAGGAGGTGGTAGCAAATATCCATGGGGCAGCACCAAGTCCCCCAGGTGATGGCACCCTCTGAGGAAGCGTCCCTGGACCCGAAGCATTTAACTCTGATTTCTCTCCACTGATGCAGCCACACCTGCTGAGCTTCTCCAGCAAATTGTGTTTGTGTCTCTGAGTTTCGCAGTTGTTAGGCACGACTCCTTTTGCGGCTCGCTCTTTGTCGACATTTGCACGAAACCAGTTGTGAAGCTACCCCAAGTCAGCATTAAAATACGACGGTGTGGAGGGGGACAAACTGGAGACTGGAGTTTTTGGTGCGGCCGGTAAATTAGATTAGATTACTTACAGTGTGGAAACAGGCCCTTCGGCCCAACAAGTCCACACCGCCCCGCCGAAGCGCAACCCACCCATACCCCTACATTTACCCCTTACCTAACACTACTGGCAATTTAGATTGGCCAATTCAAATGATCCGCTAAATGAAAATAACCAGAGAGTAGGGCAGCGGATCTCACAATTCCGCATATTTTAAGAAAACACGAACCTGCCGAAGGGGATACTGGGTGGATACAAGGACTCCCAGGGCGTATTGCTGTAGGCAGCAGGTTCTTGGTTCAGCTTTTGGTCCCCTTCCGGACTTAATCCCACAATTTCAGCTCCTCCCCGTAAAACATTGTGCCCCGTGTGAGGATCGAACTCACGACCTTCAGATTATGAGACTGACGCGCTGCCTACTGCGCTAACGAGGCGCTGTACATCGCGTTGGCTGAACATAACCAGATTCTGAGATTGAGCTATCCAATACAAAGCTCTTAGATTTGTGTCATGTGTTGTGGGTGATCAGAAGTTTGCAACTGTAGGGTTTAAATTTTACATAACAAGAGGCAAATTCAGCAGATTCACAAGCTGTTTGTGACACCGGAAAACCGTCGGCCATGTCCATAGTTTCACATAGAATTACACATAGTGTTCAGGGATGTGTTGGTTAAGTGCTGATTTGGAGTTGCCAGTGTTGGACTGGGGTGTACAAAGTTAAAAATCACACAACACCAGGTTATAGTCAATAACAGTAAGTGAAACTAACGTGGGCATTCTATCAGAAGAGAGATTTAACAAAGAATCAAGGTATTTTTCAGTATATAATGTCAGTTACACCACACTATAAACTTTTGCAATAAATTCAGTCTCTTACAATTCTCATGATGAAGGAGCAGCACTCTGAAAGCTATTGCTTCCAATTATACCTGTTGCACTATAACTTGGTGATGTGTGATTTTTTAAAACTAGGTTAAGTGCATTAGTCAGGGATAAATGTAGGGTAATAGCGTAGGGGAACGGGTCTGGGTGGGTTACTCTTCGGAGGGTCAGTGTGGACTTGTTGGGCCAAATGGCTTGTTTCCACTCTGTTGGGATTTTATGATTCTATGAGGATTCTAAGAGAAGACCCTTCAACCCATCAAGTCTGCAAGGCCAAAAATATACCACTGCCTGTCCTCGTCCCACATTCCAGCTCTAGGCCTTTATCCTTCAATGTCATGATGCGGATGAGCTGCGTTGGGCTGGGGTGGTTAAAGTTAAAAACCATACAACACCAGATCATAGTCCAACAGGTTTATTTGGAACTTGTGTGACATTTTGATCTTTTTACGCTAAGTTCTGTGTCCAATGATCCTAACCCACTAGTTAGCTGACAAAGGAGCAGTTATCCAAAAGCTTATATTTCCAAATAAACCTGTTGGACTATAACCTTCTTCAATTCATGGCATTCCAAGTGCTCATCCAAGTACTTTTAAAAGGTTGTGAGATTTCCCACTTGAACTACCCTCCCAAGCAGAGCATTCCTGAGCCCCATCACCCTCTGGGTAAACGCATCTTCCTCAAATCCCTCTAAACCTCTGGCCCTCCACCTTAAAAGTGCACCCCTCCTGTTATTGATCCTTTGACTAAAGGGAATGGCTGCTTTCTGTCCAAATGTCCATGCCCATGGCTGGGACACCTGCACCAACCAACCCCACCAATCCATGGCTGAACACTTTAACTCCCCCTCCAACACCACCAAGAACATGCAGGTCCTACACCTCCTCCATGGCCAAACCCTAACCACCCAACGCCTGGAGGAAGAATGTCTCATCTTCTGCTTTGGATCCCTGCAACCACATGGGATTAATGTAGATTTCATCAGTTTCCTCATTTCCTCTCCCCCCACCTTATCCCAGTCCCAAGCTTCCAACTCGGCACCACCCTCTTGACCTGTCCATCATCCTTCCCATTCATCTACTCTACTCTCCTCTCCAACCTATCACCTTCACCCCCACTTTCATCTACCGGTTGCATTTCCAGCTACCTTGCACCCCAGCCCCACTCACCCCCTTCCCATTTACCTCTCAGCCCCCTGTCCTCATTCCTGATGAAGGGCTTATGCCCAAAATGTTGGTTCTCCTGCTCCTTGGATACTGCTTGACCTGCTGTGCTTTTCCAGCACCACACTCTTGACCATGCCCATCATAGTTTTATATATCTCTATCACCCCTCACCTTCTCCACTCCAAAGAAAATAACTCAAGTTAATCCACCCTCTCTTCATAACTAAGATACTGCATCCCAGACAATATCCTAATGACCCTCCAGTGCAATCACAGTCTTCCTATAAAGAGGTGACCAGAACTGCACGTAGTACTTCAGTTGTGGCCTAACCAAAGTTCTGTGCAGCTCCAACACAACCTCCCTACTCTTATAACCTATGCCTTGACTGATAAAAGCAAGTTGGTAAAAACAATGACTGCAGATGGTGGAAACCAGATTCTGGATTAGTGGTGCTGGAAGAGCACAGCAGTTCAGGCAGCATCCAAGTAGCTTCAAGGCAGTGGGCCTGAAGCATGGAGAGATAAGCTAGAGGAGGGTGGGGGTGGGAAGAAAGTAGCATAGACCTGAGAGTTGCAGTGGGAGAGGGATTCCCTGAGATTCTTGTAGAGAGAGGAGGAAAACTTCTTCAAGGCAGGCATCCTTGCAAGAGGATTTGCAGTAGGCTACTTGGATGCTGCCTGAACTGCTGTGCTCTTCCAGCACCACTAATCCAGAATCTGGTTTCCAGCATCTGCAGTCATTGTTTTTACCTTGTTGATTTTAACCCTACTGCGAATCCTCTTGCAAGGATGCCTGCCTTGAAGAAGTTTTCCTCCTCTCTCTACAAGATTCTCATGGAATCCCTCTCCCACTGCAACTCCCAGGTCTATGCTACTTTCTCCCCACCCCCACCCTCCTCTAGCTTATCTCTCCATGCTTCAGGCTCACTGCTTTTATTCCTGATGAAGGGCTTTTGCCCGAAACGTCGATTTCGAAGCTACTTGGATGCTGCCTGAACTGCTGTGCTCTTCCGGCACCACTAATTCAGAATCTGATAAAAGCAAGTGTTCCATATGACTTCTTAACTATCCTAGTTACCTGCATTGTCACCTTATCGCTTTGTTTCTCTAAACTTCCAGGGTCCTGCCATTCATTGAACACTCCCTTGACTTGTTACTTCTTCCAGGTAAAAACAATGACTGCAGATGCTGGAAACCAGATTCTGGATTAGTGGTGCTGGAAGAGCACAGCAGTTCAGGCAGCATCCAAGTAGCTTCAAAATCGACGTTTTGGGCAAAAGCCCTTCATCAGGAATAAACGCAGTGAGCCTGAAGCATGGAGAGATAAGCTAGAGGAGGGTGGGGGTGGGGAGAAAGTAGCATAGAGTACAATGGGTGAGTGGGGGAGGAGATGAAGGTGATAGGTCAAGGAGGAGAGGGTGGAGTGGATAGGTGGAAAAGAAGATAGGCAGGTCGGACAAGTCAAGGAGACAGTAACTGAGCTGGAAGTTTGAAACTAGGATGAGGTGGGGGAAGGGGAAATGAGGAAGCTGTTGAAGTCCACATTGATGCCCTGGGGTTGAAGTGTTCCGAGGCGGAAGATGAGGCGTTCTTCCTCCAGGCGTCTGGTGGTGAGGGAGCGGCGGTGAAGGAGGCCCAGGACCTCCATGTCCTCGGCAGAGTGGGAGGGGGAGTTGAAATGTTGGGCCATGGGGCGGTTTGGTTGATTGGTGCGGGTGTCTCGGAGATGTTCCCTAAAGCGCTCTGCTAGGAGGCGCCCAGTCTCTCCAATGTAGAGGAGACCACATCGGGAGCAACGGATACAATAAATGATATTGGTGGATGTGCAGGTGAAACTTTGATGGATGTGGAAGGCTCCTTTAGGGCCTTGGATAGAGGTGAGGGAGGAGGTGTGGGCACAGGTTTTACAGTTCCTGCGGTGGCAGGGGAAAGTGCCAGGATGGTAAGGTGGGTTGTAGGGGGGCATGAACCTGACCAGGTAGTCACGGAGGGAACGGTCTTTACGGAAGGCGGAAAGGGGTGGGGAGGGAAATATATCCCTGGTGGTGGGGTCTTTTTGGAGGTGGCGGAAATGTCGACGGATGATTTGGTTTATGCAAAGGTTGGTAGGGTGGAAGGTGAGCACCAGGGGCGTTCTGTCCTTGTTACGGTTGGAGGGGTGGGGTCTGAGGGCGGAGGTGCAGGATGTGGATGAGATGCGTTGGAGGGCATCTTTAACCACGTGGAAAGGGAAATTGCGGTCTCTAAAGAAGGAGGCCATCTGGTGTGTCCTATGGTGGAACTGGTCCTCCTTGGAGCAGATACGGCGGAGGCGGAGAAATTGGGAATACAGGATGGCATTTTTGCAAGAGATAGGGTGGGAAGAGGTGTAATCCAGGTAGCTATGGGAGTCGGTGGGTTTGTAAAAAATGTCAGTGTCAAGTCGGTCGTCACTAATGGAGATGGAGAGGTCCAGGAAGGGGAGCGAGGTGTCAGAGATAGTCCCTCGCTCCCTCGACCATGACCCTACCCCCCATCACCAAACCATCATCTCCCAGACCATACAGAACCTCATCACCTCAGGAGATCTCCCACCCACAGCTTCCAACCTCATAGTCCGGGAACTCCACACTGCCCGGTTCTACCTCCTTCCCAAGATCCACAAGCCTGACCACCCTGGCCGACCCATTGTCTCAGCATGCTCCTGCCCCACTGAACTCATCTCTACCTACCTTGACACTGTCCTATCCCCCCTAGTCCAGGAACTCCCCACATACGTTCGAGACACCACCCACGCCCTCCACCTCCTTCCGTTTCCCCGGCCCCCAACGCCTTATCTTCACCATGGATATCCAATCCCTCTACACCTCCATTCGCCATGACCAGGGCCTCCAAGCCCTCCGTTTTTTCCTCTCCAGACGTCCCCAACAGTACCCTTCCACTGACACTCTCATTCGTTTGGCCGAACTGGTCCTCACCCATAACAATTTCTCCTTTGAATCCTCCCACTTCCTCCAGACCAAAGGCGTAGCCATGGGCACACGTATGGGCCCCAGCTATGCCTGTCTCTTTGTTGGCTATGTAGAACAGTTGATCTTCCGTAATTACACCGGCACCTCTCCCCACCTCTTCCTCCACTCCATTGATGACTGCATTGGCGCCACCTCGTGCTCCCGCGAGGAGGTTGAGCAATTCATCAACTTCACCAACACATTCCACCCTGACCTTAAATTTACCTGGACTATCTCTGACACCTCGCTCCCCTTCCTGGACCTCTCCATCTCCATTAGTGACGACCGACTTGACACTGACATTTTTTACAAATCCACCGACTCCCATAGCTACCTGGATTACACCTCTTCCCACCCTATCTCTTGCAAAAATGCCATCCCATATTCCCAATTTCTCCGCCTCCGCCGGGCTGCTCCCAGGAGGACCAGTTCCACCATAGGACACACCAGATGGCCTCCTTATTTAGAGACTGCAATTTCCCTTCCCACGTGGTTAAAGATGCCCTCCAACGCATCTCGTCCACATCCTGCACCTCCGCCCTCAGACTCCACCCCTCCAACCGTAACAAGGACAGAACGCCCCTGGTGCTCACCTTCCACCCTACAAACCTTCTCATCAACCAAATCATCCACCGACATTTCCACCACCTCCAAAAAGACCCCACCACCAGGGATATATTTCCCTCCCCACCCCTTTCCGCCTTCCGTAAAGACCGTTCCCTCCGTGACTACCTGGTCAGGTTCATGCCCCCCTACAACCCACCTTACCATCCTGGCACTTTCCCCTGCCACCGCAGGAACTGTAAAACCTGTGCCCACACCTCCTCCCTCACCTCTATCCAAGGCCCTAAAGGAGCCTTCCACATCCATCAAAGTTTCACCTGCACATCCACCAATATCATTTATTGTATCCGTTGCTCCCGATGTGGTCTCCTCTACATTGGGGAGACTGGGCGCCTCCTAGCAGAGCGCTTTAGGGAACATCTCCGAGACACCCGCACCAATCAACCAAACCGCCCCATGGCCCAACATTTCAACTCCCCCTCCCACTCTGCCGAGGACATGGAGGTCCTGGGCCTCCTTCACCGCCGCTCCCTCACCACCAGACGCCTGGAGGAAGAATGCCTCATCTTCCGCCTCGGAACACTTCAACCCCAGGGCATCAATGTGGACTTCAACAGCTTCCTCATTTCCCCTTCCCCCACCTCATCCTAGTTTCAAACTTCCAGCTCAGTTACTGTCTCCTTGACTTGTCCGACCTGCCTATCTTCTTTTCCACCTATCCACTCCACCCTCTCCTCCTTGACCTATCACCTTCATCTCCTCCCCCACTCACCCATTGTACTCTATGCTACTCTCTCCCTACCCCCACCCTCCTCTAGCTTATCTCTCCATGCTTCAGGCTCACTGCCTTTATTCCTGATGAAGGGCTTTTGCCCGAAACGTCGATTTCGCTGCTCGTTGGATGCTGCCTGAACTGCTGTGCTCTTCCAGCACTACTAATCCAATATCCAGTCACACAAATAAGACTTCTGCCACCAACATCTGTGTCCTGCCACTAAGCCAATTTGAATCTGCCTCCTGGACAGTGCATTCTTAATCAATCACTATAAAATAAGCAGTTCGCAAAATTTTTCCCGCTGTGACCCCATCCCAAGGATTGAAAATCGTCACTTGGTAAGAATGGAATGGGATGCTGTGAGAGCAGGGGCCTTTGCTAGAGCAGGAGCAGCGATTACATCTTAGCTGTATATCCACATTTGCCTCAGAGCTCATAGCCTCAAAATTTGCACTTGTGACCTCACTTGGGATTTCAGCTCCCACTTTGGTAAGCCCTCAAATTCTTTCAACGGCTTTGAACACCTCTATCGCTTCAGTATTTCTGTCCCTTAATTCTGGGCTCTGTTACGAATAGAAATATATTTTCTGCTCAAGCTTCTCCTTTACTGATCTATTCCTCTGGCTTTGGCTCTCTCATCTCCCCACTTACTTTCACCTCATTCACCTCCAGCTGTCTCTGACTTATTCCCTCTCAAAAGTTCTTAATTTTTCTACCACTCTCTCCAAGTTTAAGAAGCACTTGCAAAATCTATCCTATTAACTGGGCCTCCTTTTGAGTATTTTCTTTCCTAGTTTTACGTTTATTTCCTGACATTATTTCTAAGTACTTACAAACGTAATGCTAAATATATTGTAGAGGTGTTCTTACTACCACTGCTATGGCTTAGGATTGGTTAGCTCAGTTGGCTGGACAGCTAGCTTGTATTACAGAGTGCTGTCAATAGCATGGGTTAATTCCTATACCTAGTAGAGGTCACCATGATGACCTTGCCTTCTCAACCTTATGTGATCCTTCAGTTATGCCCTCTAATGAGAGAGCAGCCTTTTGCTCTCTGGGACCATGGCAACATTTTCACAGACTGGCCACGATGGAGTATAGTAACCAATCCCATGTGCATCCAGGGGGGAGGGTGAAGGTGTGCAACAATAGTGCATCCAGCCCTCCTTCTGAAAATGCTGGCAATACTCAACATATCAGGCATTTGTGGAGACAAACACAGATAATGTTTTAGACCCACTGAGTAAATATAGCATTTTCAGTTTGTGTTTCAGATTCCCAACATCTGCAGTATTTTGTTTATGTAGTGGTTAATTCACTTCTGATTTATCCAGTAAGCAGAAAAAGCACCCTCCCCTGAGAAACTTATTCTGTGAGATCGGAATGGCATGAGAATTTGATGCCTACTTCAGGCCTTTATGGCACTGTGCAAATGCTTCAATATTACTATGTACCAATTACTGTATTCAAGCACACACATTAATGACTGTAGTTTCAAAATGATTGCTCCCTCTTTCAGGTTGGATGCATTAGAGGAGGTTACTCTTTTAGCAATTTTATCATCACCATACTCCAAACATAATTAATTCTATTAAGCATTTTAATGTAATAAGGTGCAATATAAAAATCATATTATTAATCTGTTGATGGACACAACTATTACACCACACTGGACATTGTAAGCAGAATCTTAGTTGCAATTTTATTTTTCATCAGCAGCTTTTTTCTTCCCTCTCATCTTTCATTTCTTTCATCAGATTGGTAACATGCCATGACATTGCAGGGATTCTCTATAACACTCCATTCCCAGTTATTCTCTGCAGTTAGCTAGTCCATTCCCAGTGGTACTCTGTAGCCAGCCTTTCAGATAAAGTGTTAAATCAAAACTCTTGTCTATCAGTTCAGATAGACATAAAGAATGCAATGGCACTAAGGAGTGCAGAAAAGTGTTACCAGGATGCTACCTGGACTAGAAGGTTTGAATTATAAGGAGAGGTTGAAAAGGCTGGAACATTTTTCCCTGGAGTGTAGGAGACTGGGGATGACCCCATAGAAGTCGCATGAGAGGCATGGATAAAGTAGATAACCAACAGATAACCATGGTAGGGGGGTCTAAAACTAGAGGGCACAGGTTTAAGGTGAGGGGGAGAGATACAAAATGGTCCATGGGGCAATTTTTCACACAGAGGGTAGTGAGTGTCTGGAACAGGCTGCCAGAAGTAATGGGGAAAGCAAGTACAATTTTGTCATTTAAGAAACATTTGGATGGGAAACTGGATGGGATAGGTATGGAGGGATATGGACCAAACCGAGGCAAATGGGACTGGCTTAAATTGTGAAAACTGGATGGCATGGGCAAGTTGGGCTGAAGGGCCTGTTTCGAGGTTGTAAACCTCTATGCCTCTATTTCAAAGAAGAGTAAGACTTATCTAGAGTCATAGCGTCATAGAGATGTACAGTATGGAAACAGACCCTTTGGTCCAACTCTTCCATGCTGACCAGATATCCCAACCCAATCTAGTCCCACCTGCCAGCACCTGGCCCATATTCCGCCAAACCCTTCCTATTCATATACCCATACAGATGCCTTTTAAATGTTGCAATTGTACCAGCCTCCACCACTTCCTCTGGCAGCTCATTCCATACACGTACCACTCTCTGCGTGAAAATGTTGCCCCTTAGGTCTCTTTTATATCTTTCCCCTCTCACCCTAAACCTATGCCCTCAATTCTGGTCTCCCCCACCCCAGGCAAAACACTTTGTCTATTTATCCTATCCGTGTCCCTCATGATCTTATGAACCTCTATAAGGTCACCCCTTAGCCTCTGAATCTCCAGGGAAAACAACCCAGCTCATTCAACCTCTCCCTATAGCCCAAACCCTCCAACCCTGGCAACATCCTTGTAAATCTTTTCTGAACCCTTTCAAGTTTCACAACATCCTTCTGACAGGAAAGAGACCAGAATTGTGCATAATATTCCAAACGTGGCCGAATCATTGTCCTGTACAGCTGCAACATGACTCCCAACTCCTGAACTCAATACTCTGATCAATAAAAGAAAGCATACCAAACGCTTTCAAGACTATCCTATCTACCTGCGACTCTACTTTCAAGGTGCTATGAACCTGCACTCGAAGGTCTCTCTCCGGTGTTTTGGGCAATATTTTTTCTTCAATGCACATTATAACAATAGATTATCTGGTTAATATCACATTGCTGTTTGTGGGAGTTCACTGTGTGCAAATTGGCAGGAATATTTTCCACATTATAATAGTGACCACATTTCAAAAATTCTTAATCACATGTGAAGAGCACCATATAAATGCCATAAAAACAGAAATGGCTGTAGAAATTCAGCAGGTCACGCAGCATCTGTTGAGGAAGCAACAGAATCTTTCCAAAGAAGAATCATATTGGACTCAAAATGTTAACTCTGTTTTTCTCTCCACAGATGCTGCTTGACAGTTCCTGCAGCACTTAGGGTCATAGAGTCATAGAGATGTACAGCATGGAAACAGACCCTTCGGTCCAACCTGTCCACGCCGACCAGATATCCCAACCCAATCTAGTCCCACCTGCCAGCACCCGGCCCATATCCCTCCAAACCCTTCCTATTCATATACCCATCCAAATGCCTCTTCAATGTTGCAATTGTACCAGCCTCCACCACTTCCTCTGGTTTAAATTTCAGGTTCCCAGTGCCTGCAGTGTTTTGATTTTGTATAAGTGCAAGTCTTCATTTAGTTTCTATGTCTTTGGTGAAGTTACTTGTGATGAAACATTAATCTGAGGCCCTATCTGCCAGACAGGAGGATGTAAAAGATCCCAGGGTACAGACTTGATAAAGAGCGGGGAAGTTATCACTCTCATAAAAAAAGATGCTGCTGGGAATCTCAGCAGGTCGGGCAGCTTCTGTGCAGAGGGAGACAAAGTTAACATTTCAAGCTTGACTCTTCTTCAGGACTCTGGTGTCCCGCCAATGTATACACATCTCTCAATCAACATCACAAAACACAGGTTATCTTGTCCTGATCACAGTTTGATCTGTGCAAGTTGATTACCATTTTTCCCACATTTCCTACAACAGTGACATTTGTTCAGAAATATTGACATGGCTGTAAACTCTTTGATACAGTCTGTGGGTGGGTGGGAAATGCATTACATAAAAACAAACCTTTTTTTTACTTCCCTCCCTTTGGAGCTTTCTGTTGACCATTTTTGCCACTTGTGCAAGTTGTGAAGACATCAGTGATGTCCTGTTTGTGAAAGCCAGTTGATGAAAGATGGAACTGGGGCCAATGTTCACACACTTTTCTATTTCTTTACAGATTTATGTAGAACAAGCATACAGCACACAGCTTTTCATCATTAATATAAATTATTTGGATGTGAACAAAGGAGGCATGGTTAGTAAGTTTGCAGATGATACCAAAACAGATAGTGTAGTGGACAGTGAAGAAGATTACCTCGGAGTACAACGGGACTTTGATTATTGTGAGTGTTGCATTTTGGTAAGACAGACTAGGACAGGACTTATACTGTTAATGGTAAGGCTCTGGAGAGTGCTGCCAAACAGAGACCTAGGGGTGCGGGTGCATAGTTCCTTGAAAGTGTAGTTGCAGGTAGACAGGGTGATGAAGGAGGCATTTGGTATGCTTGTCTTCATTGGTTAGAACACTGAGTACAGGAGTGGGACATCATTTTGCTGCTGTACAGGACATTGGTGAGATTACTTTTTAGAATACTGCAAACAATTCTGGTCACCCTACTGTAGAAAGATTGTTGTTAAGCTCAAGAGAATGTAGAAAAGATTTACAAGGATATTACGGGGACGAGGGGTTTTTAGCTATAGTGAGAGGCTGAATAGGCTGGTGCTTTTTTCCCTGGAGCGTTGGAGGCTGAGGGGTGATCTTATCGAAGTTTATAAAATCATGAGGGGCATGAATAGGGTGAATAGCCAAGGTCTTTTTCCTAGGGTGGGGGAGTTGAAAATTAGACGACATAGGTTTAAGGTGGGAGAGAAAAAAATTAAAAGGGACCTAAAGGGCAACATTTTCACACAGAGGGTGGGGTGTGTTTGGAATGAGCTGCCAGAGGAGGTGATGGAGACTGGTACAATTATAACATTTAAAAGGCATCTGGATAGGAAGGGTTTAGAGGGATATGGGCCAAATGCTGGCAAATAGGACTAGGTCAGATTGGGATGTCTGGTGGGCACAGACAAGTTGGACCAAAGGGTCTGCTTCTATGCTGTATGACTCTATGACGCTGTGACTTCCTAACCAAATCATGCAGTATTAGTCTGTGTCTATGCAGATTCAAATCAACCATAGTTAATGCCCATCATCTGAACACAATTAATCAGTAAGATAGGTGTGAATCCATTCCTGAAAGAATTTTTTTAAATCACAAGTTCTACCTGAAATGAAACTTGGCACTAATTCTATTGTACAGATGCTAACACACATCCTGCCTCATAAAAAAGACGACTAATCATGGAGGGTTTGACATTGCCGAATTTTCACCAGATGATGATTAAGGACAAAAGGGTAACTAGGGAGAGAATCGGGCCCCTCAAAGATCAGCAAGACGGCCTTTGTGTGGAACCGCAGGAGATGGGGCGGATACTAAACGAGCATTTTGCATCAGTATTTACTGTGGAAAAGGACGTGGAAGATATAGAATGTAGGGAAATAGACAGTGACATCTTGAAAAATGTCCATACTACAAAGGAGGAAGAGCTGGATGTCTTGAAATGCATAAAAGTGGATAAATCCCCAGGACCTGATCAGGTGTACCCTGGAACATAGAACATAGTGGGCGGCACGGTGGCACAGTGGGTAACACTGTTGCCTCACAGCGCCAGAGACCTGGGTTCAACCGCCTCAGGCGACTGACTGTGTGGAGTTTGCGTATTCTCCCTGTGTCTGTGTGGGTTTCCTCCTACAATCCAAAAATGTGCAGGAGAATTGGCAATGCTCAATTGCCCATAGTGTTAGGTGAAGGGATAAGTGTAGGAGAATGAGTCTGGGTGGGTTGCGCTTCGACAGGTCGGTGTGGACTTGTTGGGCCGAAGGGCCTGTTTCCACACTGTAAGTAATCTAAACATAGAACATTACAGTTCAGTACAGGCCCTTCAGCTCTCGATATTGCGCTGCCCTGTCATACTAATCTGAAGCCCATCCCACCTACACTATTCCATGTACGCCCATTTGCCTATCCAATGACGACTTAAATGCACTTGGCAAATCTACTATCGTTGCAGGCAAAGCATTCCATACTCTTACTACTCTCTGAGTAAAGAAACTACCTCTGACATCTGTCTTTTACCTATCTCCCCTCACTTTAAAGTTGTGTCCCCTTGTGTTTGCCGTTCCCATACTTGGAAAAAGGCTCTCCCTGTCCACCCTATCTGATTATCTTGTATGTCTCTATTAAGTCACTTCTCAACCTTCTTCTCTCCAACGAGAACAGCCTCAAGACCCTCAGCCTTTCCTCGTAAGACATTCCTTCTATACCAGGCAACATCCTAGTAAATCTCCTCTGCACCCTTTCCAAAGCTTCCACATCCTTCTTATAATGCGGTGACCAGAACTGTACACAATACTCCAAGTGTGGCTGTATCAGAACTTTGTACAGCTGCAGCATAACCTCCTGGTTCCGGAACTCAATCCCTCTATTAATAGAGGCCAAAACACTGTATGCCTTCTTAACAACCCTGTCAATCCGGGTGGCAACTTTCAGGATCTGTGTACATGGACACCGAGATCTCTCTGCTCATCTGCACTCTCAAGAATCTTACCATTAGCCCAGTACATTTCATTCCAATTGCTCCATCCAAAGTGTATCACCTCACACTTGTCCACATTAAACTCCATTTGCCACCTTTCAGCCCAGCTCTGCATTCTATCTATGTCTCTCTGCAACCTACTACATCCTTCGTCACTGTCCACAACTCCACCGACCTTAGTGTCGTCTGCAAATTTACTAACCCACCCTTCTAAGCCCTCATCCAGATCATTTATAAAAATGACGAACAGCAGTGGACCCAACACCGACCCTTGCGTTACGCTGCTAGTAACTGGACACCAAAATGAACATGTTCCAGCAACTACAACCCTGTTTTCTTTCAGCAAGCCAATTACTGATCCAAACTGCAATGTCTCCCACAATCCCATTCCTCCACATTTTGTATAATAGCCTACTGTGGGGAACCTTATCGAATGCCTTGCTGAAATCCATATACACCACATCAACTTCCTGTTTGGTCACTTTGTCAAAAAAGTCAATAAGATTCGTTAGGCACGGCCTCCCCCTCACAAAACCGTGCTGACTGTCCCTGATCAAATTATTCTTTCTAGATGGTTATAAATCCTATCTCTTATAACCTTTTCCAACACTTTTCCAACAACTGAAGTGAGACTCACTGGTCTGTAATTACCAGGGTTGTCTCTACTACCCTTTTTGAACAAGGGAACCACATTTGCTATCCTCCAGTCCTCAGGCACTATTCCTGTGGACAATGATGATTTGAAGATCAATGCCAAAGGCTCGGCAATCTCCTCCCTGGCTTTCCAGGGGATCCTAGGATAGATCCCATCCGGCCCAGGGGACCTGTCTATCTTCACACTCTGCAGTATTTCTAATACCTCTTCCTTGTTAACCTCAATCTCTTCCAGTCTTGGTGCAAGTATCTCAGTATCTTCCTAACCAACATTTTAATTTTCTATAGTGAACACTGTCGAAAAATATTTATTTAGTGCTTCCCCTATGTCCTCTGACTCCACACACAACTTCCCACTATTATCCTTGATTGACCCTAATTTAATTCTCGTCATTCTTTTATTCCTGACATACCTATGGAAAGCCTTAGGGTTTACCCTGATCCTGTCCACCAACAACTTCTCATGTCTCCTCCTGGCTCTTCTGAGCTCTCTTTTTAGGTCTTTCCTGACTTCCTTGTAACCCTCAAGTGCCCTAACTGAGTTTTCACATTTTGTCCCAACATAAGCCTTCTTCTTCTTCTTGACCAGGGATTCCACTTCCTTAGTAAACCATGGCTCATGCGTTCTATATCTTCCTCCCTGCCTGACAGGTACATACTTATCTAGGACACACAGGAGCTTTTCCTTGAATAAGCTCCACATTTTTAATGTGCTCATCCCCTGCAGTTTCCTTCCCCATTCTACGCTTCCTAAATCTTTCCTAATTGCATCGTAATTTCCCTTCCACTCTTGCTCAGTGGAGTATACTTATCCCTTTCCATCACTAAAGTAAACCTGACAGAATTGTGATCGCTGTCTCCAAAGTGCTCACCTACTTCCAAATCTAACACCTGGCCAGGTTCATTACCCAGTACTAAATCTAAATTGGCTTCGCCCCTTGTAGGCCTGTCTATATACTGTGTCAGGAAGCCCTCCTACACACACTAGACAAAAACTGACCCATCTATAGTACTCGCACTGTAGTGATCCCAGTCAATATTTGGATAGTTGAAGTTCCCCATGACAACTACCCTGCCTCTCTCACTCCTATTGAGAATCATCTTTGCTATCCTTTCCTCCACTACTCTGGGCCTATAGAAAACTCCCAGCATGGTGATTTCTCCTTTCCTGTTTCTAACATCAGCCCATACTACCTCAGTTAATGAGTCCCCAAACATCCTTCCTACAACTGTAATATTGTCCCTGATCAACAATGCCACACCTCCCCCCCTTTTACCATCTTCTCTGTGGGAAGCCAGGGAAGTGATTGCTGGGCCTCTTACAGAGATATTTGGATCATCAATAGTCACGGGTGAGGTGCCGGAAGACTGGAGGTTGGTTAACGTGGTGCCACTGTTTAAGAAAGGTGGTAAGGACAAGCCAGGGAACTATAGACCAGTGAGCCTGACATCGGTGGTGGGCAAATTGTTGAAGGGAATCCTGAGGGACAGGATGTACATGTATTTGGAAAGGCAAGGACTGATTATGGATAGTCAACATGGCTTTTTGTGTGGGAAATCATGTCTCACAAACTTGATTGAATTTTTTGAAGAAGTAACAAAGACGATTGATGAGGACTTCAGTAAGGTTCCCCATGGGAGACTGGTGAGCAAGGCTAGATCTCATGGAATACAGGGAGAACTAGCCATTTGGATACAGAACTGGCTCAATGGTAGAAGACAGAGGGTGGTGGTGGAGGGTTGTTTTTCAGACTGGAGGCTTGTGACCAGTGGAGTGCCACAAGGATCGGTGCTGGGTCCTCTACTTTTCATCATTTATATAAATGATTTGGATGTGAGCATAAGAAGTATAGTTAGTAAGTTTGCAGATGACACCAAAATTGGAGGTGTAGTGAACAGCGAAGAAGGTCACCTTAGATTACAACAGGATCTTGATCAGATGGGCCAATGGGCTTAGAAGTGGCAGATGAGTTTAATCTAGATAAATGTGAGTTGCTGCATTTTGGTAAAACAAATCTTGGCAGGACTTATACACTTAATGGTAAGGTCCTAGGCAGTGTTGCTGAACAAAGAGACCTTGGAGTGCAGGTTCATAGCTCCTTGAAAGTGGAGTCGCAGGTAGATAGGATAGTGAAGAAGGTGTTTGGTATGCTTTCTTTATTGGTCAGAGTATTGAGTACAGGAGTTGTGAGGTCGTGTTGCGGCTGTACAGGACATTGGTTAGGCCATCCTGGGGTGGGGGAGTCCAGAACTAGATGGCATAGGTTTAGGGTGAGAGGGGAAAGATACAAAAGAGACCTAAGGAGCAACGTTTTCATGCAGAGGGTGGTACGTGTATGGAATGAGCTGCCAGAGGAAGTAGTGGAGGCTGGTACAATTGCAACATTTAAAAGGCATCTGGAGGGGTATATGAATAGGAAGGGTTTGGAGGGATGTGGGCTGGGTGCTGGCAGGTGGGACTAGATTGGGTTGGGATATCTGGTCGGCATGGACTTGTTGGACCAAAGGGTCTGTTTCTGCTGTACATCGCTATGATGCAAAATTCAGTGAAACATTACGTGCCATTCTGAACAAGGTAAAATCCAGTGTATGAGTAACTGATTAATTTCCCCTTCTATTTATCATATAGATTTTACAGCAGAGAAGCAAATACTGGTAATCATATAAAAATGCTGCGTGGACAAAATTAGTCCCTACTGGTCAGTTCTCATCCTTCATGAGGTTGAACAAGAATTAGACTTCATGGTGACAAAGTTAGTACAGTTTGTGCTTGAGGTCAGGTGTGGGCAGTGTGGAGTGAGAACTACATGGCAATGACAGCACAGGAGCAGGCCATTTGGCCCAACTGGGTTGTGCTAGTGTTTTGACTCAAAAAGAGCCTCATCCTGCCCCTCTTCATCTTCCTGATCAGAAAATCTGATCAGGGAGATGAAAACCTGATCATTTCTATCTGATGATCTTTTCCAGTTGCCCCTTCATGGGGATGGTAGCAGAGTAATGATGTTTCTAGACTGGTAACGCTAGGGACCTGCTCTAGAGGTATGAACTATCAAAGTTGGCCTTAGAAGCTAGGATTTTAAATGTAATTAATTTGTAAGTCTTTATTTTAAAACAATTGTTAAAAAATATTCATGAACTACCATTTTTGCTATATTAAAAGCAAATATGTTACTATTCCAGAGGGAATGGTAAATTAGTGGTTAAAGTAGTAAATAGTAAAATAGTAGAATAGAAATCTGCTGCCCTTGCCTGGCCTACTGATCCACAGTACTGTGGTTGACTTATCTGCAATGAGCTAGCAAACTGCTAAAGTAAAAAAGAAAACTACAGATGCTGGAAGTCTGAAACAAAACCAGTAATAATTGGAGAAACTCAGCAGGTCTGGCAGCATCTGTAGAGAGAAAGCAGAGTTAACATTTTGAGTCCAAATGCTGCCAGACTTGCCCAGTTTCTCCAATCATTTCTATTTTTTGTAGCAAGCTAATAAATTGTACAAAACTGCTACAGAAAACACTACATTCACTGGAATGCTTCAAGAAGGCTGTGGTCAGAGGCAATTAGGAATAGACAATAAATATTGGCCTTGTTAGTGACTCACAACTCAAAAAGCAATTTTATAACATCCCATGTTATTGCCTCCTTTTGGTTCTGCATGTTCTAATCACTCTGGATGAAGACGTTTATTCTCAATTGTCTACTGGAGTGACGACTATCTTAAATTTCTGTCATATTTATGTCTCCCCCACTTCGTCACCATGTCATCTTTATCAAACCCCATTTTAAAGCAAACCCTGGAAATGGCAGATGAAGAATTAAGTCACTTTAGCAATGTCAGTTATCAGTATCGCATCAAAGGGTTAATTAGTATTCCGAATGGATCTGTGACCTCACCCAAATACTGAGTCACCAGAGAGAGAAACAAAAACAAACCTAAAATAAAACAAAGAACTGCGGGTGCTGAAGATCTGAAACAAACAATAACGGGCAATACTGGGGAAACTCAGTAAGTCTGGAAGCACTTGTGGAGAGAGAAAATGTTAACCTTTCAGGTCCAGTGACGCTTCTTCTGACCTGCTGAGTTTCTCCAGCAATTTCTGTTATTTAAAAAAACACACGCTTTAACTAAAGAGATCAACAACAAGTGAAGAGACCGATACTATCCAATGTGTCGACTATGATCAACTAACGGCGTGATATTTTATAATATTATCACAGCAAGCGGACAAAGTACACTATCTGCCGAGCGAGTTGTGTAAAAATTAAAATCAGGATAACTAACAATCTTTTCTCGTTGAATGTAATCTAAGTTGAGATGGTTGTGTTTCGTTCGAATACCGTTCAACCGAAAACAAAATGAAGACATTCCCCACTCCCCTTGCTGCCTTGCCCTGGGGTGTTTGTGAGAGGTGGGCATTTAAACTGTGAAGAGAACTTGTCACTTTCTTCCCCGGGTCCTCCCCCTGAAGTATCTTTTGCGTTGACGTCAAAGTGTTCACGTGATGCGGTTTGTTACATCGCCCTGTGTTTGGACACACCAGGAACTGCACCGTCCGCTTGAGCTGATTATTCTCGGGTTCTCCTGCTCAGAAAATGCCTTCTGATAAGTCATTCAAACAGAGGAGAAGCTTCGGTAGGTGGTCGAGCAAAGGGGAGACCCACCGATGAACAGACAGAGAGGGAAGGAGAGAGAGAGACGGCAGAGGGGGAGATGTACCACTTGGGGAAGAGTGTGTCTTAGTTATGTGTCTCTGTCTTTCCTCCTCTCTCACCGCCACCCCCCTCTTCTTCTGCGGGACTGTTGCTGTTTTTATTTTTCTCTCTTATTTGCCTTTGACCTTCTCTCAGCTGACTGGGTTGGGGGTGGAGGGGATATATCGGTGAGGATTCTTGTAAACAGCTGCTCGGAGGACACAGGCAAATCGGAGCGGGGGGGGAGGGGGGTGGTGAGGGGCGATGAGGGAGAGAGACAGAGACAGAGACAGAGAGAGGAGAAAAACGAGATGGATCGGTTGCAGCCACCAATGATGCAAACGTCTCCAGAAGTGCCTTACGAAGGGAAAGTCTGAGATCCCTGGTAGCCCGAGGACAATGCGTGCACGCACCTAATCCCCAGAATCTTTGTACTTAACCATTTTATTTGTTGAAGTGAATTTCAGTTATTTCCTCGCCGTTTTCTCCATATCTGGAACGAATCAGCCTAATATTGTGAATCATTGATCCTCTTTTTGTAACATTGTTTTTATAACTGTGTCTGGAGCTAACCTTAAAATAATTGGTGAGCCAGGGCTTCTTAAAGGACGTGAGGGTTTATTGTTGCAGTATTCATACTTTGGAAGCCATTTTACAGTAAAATCGCCCTTTTTAAACCCTGTTTTAGTAACAATGGAAATTAATCTCCTTCCCCCCCCCCCCACTTTTTTTTAAAAAAACAGATCTTTCGTTTTCTACGCAAAACGTAGTTACAACATTTTGGCAAATTCTGTTTGACGTTGGATAATCTAGTTTAAAAATAGACTTTATAAAAAAAACTAAATGATTTTGTCAAGAAGTACTGGAATAAATGTTGGGAGATTTTAAACATTCGATCTTTATATTTGACCCAGACAGTTTGTTTTTACAGATTTCACTATGAACTCCCAGGGTAACTTGTTCTGTAGTGAAAACAAAGGCAGAAATCATTTCAGTCTGTGTTCAGTTACATATTTGGCACTAATTTGTGAAGCAAAACAACTACACTTTTTTTTTCTATTATCTGCTTAACCATTCAATTACCATTTAATAAAAAAGTCAAAAACTGATATGAAGACAGTTTCAGTTGAGAGGGTAACAAATTGTGTATATGCAATAGGTTATTATGAATTAGGATAATAGGAGCTAATTAAGGTTCAAAGTATATTCATCTTTTGAAATGTGCTAACTTTGAGCAAAAAATGTTTCTGCTTTCCCATACTAATGTCGCAGATGGTGGAGATATTTGAAACCATAATTCCATTTTATGTCAATTACTGAGTTGAGGCCTAGTTTTGAGATGGGTTATCACCAGGGGAGTTGAACCCTGGCATTTCTTTCTTAAATGTGATTTTCAGATTTCACACAAAAGCCTGTAATTTCCATTTTTAGCTAAAACAAGACGCAGTAGAATGACTATATGTAAATTATGATTCTTTTTTCCTCACTACGTTGTGGTTTGCAATACTGTACTTTTTCTCTCTCCTTCAACAGTAGGAGTGTAAACGCATTGCTCTTTCCCTATAAAACCAAGATGCTCTATAATATTGTATTTTTCTATAATGCTTGTCAATGATCCAATAAATCAATGAGTAAATATTTTGCCCTTTATTGTCTAGGAGAAAGTGAGGACTGCAGATGCTGGAGATCAGAGCTGAAAAATGTGTTGCTGGAAAAGCGCAGCAGGTCAGGCAGCATCCAAGGAGCGGGCATAAGCCCTTTTCCCGACCTCTCCGCCCCACCCCCTCTCCGGCCTATCACCCTCACCTTAACCTCCTTCCACCTATCACATTCCCAACGCCCCTCCCCTAAGTCCCTCCTCCCTACCTTTTATCGTAGCCTGCTTGGCACACCTTCCTCATTCCTGAAGAAGGGCTTATGCCCAAAACGTCGATTCTCCTGCTTCTTGGATGCTGCCTGACCTGATGTGCTTTTCCAGCAACACATTTTTCAGCTCCTTTATTGTCTAGTTTGCTTAAGTGACAGATATCACTACATTTTACTAAATTCACTTTAAAAAAAAACTAAGGTTAGGAAGGTTTTAAAGTTTTAATAAGACATTGCAGCTTTCAAGGTAACTAACAAAGGCAATCATTCTTGCCATAAAATCTTGTTGTTCACCACATTCTGTTGATGTTGCTGTCTTCAGCTTTTGTGGATGAAGATCTAGAGGCTACCAGGCCCTTGAAGGACCTTCCTTCACCTTGCTTCCAAATGCATTCAATCCACTGATGTGGAGCAACACAGCACCTGACCTGGTGAGACACTGGTGCATAGCCAATGTCAGCTCATGATGCAAAGGCTGTATTCTGTACTGTGTGGACCCCTTTCTGTATACCACCTTTCTCCCCCATTTGAATTGATCTTGAACAGCATTATTTTCTTTCTTTCATGTGAGATGGGCATCAAACATTTCTTGAGGTAAAAACAATGACTGCAGATGCTGGAAACCAGATTCTGGATTAGTGGTGCTGGAAGAGCACAGCAGTTCAGGCAGCATCCAAGTAGCTAGGAAATCGACGTTTTGGGCAAAAGCCCTTCATCAGGAAGCCTGAAGGGCTTTTGCCCGAAACGTCGATTTCGAAGCTACTTGGATGCTGTCTGAACTGCTGTGCTCTTCCAGCACCACTAATCTAGAATCAAACATTTCTTGCCTGTCCTGAATTGCTCTGGACTGGGTGGCATTTCAGAGAACTGTAAAGAGTGAATCATATTGTTGTGGGTCTGGAGACCTAGGTGTGCCAGGCCAGGTAAGGATGGCAGATTTCCTTCCCCTAAACAGCATAGTGAAATGGATGTGCTTTTACAACAATCGATAGTGTCTCCATGGTCACCATTCAGCTAAATTCCAGATTTTTGTTGAATTCAAATTTCATCATCTGCCATGGTCAATTAAAGTAATGGGGTTCTAAATGATCAGATCAGTAATGACAACACATTGCCACAATTTTCCCCATAATGACATGCTTGACCGTGGGAGACCCCCAACCTCTCCCAGTTCCTGCAAAGGCTGTAACAATGTCCACACCTTACCCAAGGACCTTGATCCACTCAACTATTTCTAGAGAACTGTATTGAGCTTGTTCAATACCCTGATTCTGTAAAGTCACCAAAGGACTGGTCTGTCGTTATTAAGAGAGACCACTGGTGGTGGTTTAACCTGAGGGTCACTGTGCTTCAGTTGAAGTTGAGAAGGTGGAACCTTCATTACAAACATTGTGATGACCCACAGATGGTATCTGAAATCTAATATTTTTAAATGTAACCTTTCATGGGGTGTGGGTTTCACCGGCATTGCATTTGTTGTTGTGGTGAGCACTGGTGCATAGCCAATGTCAGCTCATGATGCAAAGGCTGTATTCTGTACTGTGTGGTCACCATTCTGTAAACCCACCTTTTTCCCCCAGTTGAATTGATCTCGGACAGCATTATTTTCTTTCCTTTTGTGTGAGATAGCCATCAAACATTTGAATGACTCCTGTCTGTGGGGGGAGGAAGTAGTATGGAGGGGAGTTGTAGGATTTTGACCCAATGCCTGTACAGAAATGTGTATGGATTTCCAAGTCAGGATGGTGTGTGACTTGGAGGGAACTTTTCCAGGTAGCTGGTCTTCCCAACTACTTGCTGCCCTTGTCCTTCCAGTTGGTAGAGGTCATGGCGTTGGCAGGCTTGGGACAAGGAACAATTCAAGAAGTCAGCTTTCTCCGTGACAGATGAGCTCAGAATAATATTATCTTACTTTTCTTTATTTGTGGTACAGCTGATCGAATTAAAGAAGTTCAACAGATCAGAGACCAGCACCCTAACAAGATACCAGTAAGTGGCCTTTCATTGCTAATTTTTTTTGCATGTCAAAACATTTTTTATTGGAAATATATCTTTGATGTAATGCCTCGTTTTAGACCCTACCTGGAGAGCAACAAATGACTGAACTATGGCGAGAGAGGAGGGGAGCGGGGTTAATTCGATAGTTTAAGGAACAAAAACAGAAATTGCTGGAGAAACTCAGCAGGTCTAGCAGCATCTTCGGGGAGAGAAACAGTTAAGGTTTCAGTGACCTCTTTGTTTTTGTTTCAGATCTTCAGCATCCGCAGTTCTTTTGTTTTATGCTATGGATAGTTCCTGGGCTGTTTCTTTTGTCGTCAGTTTTAGTTTTGCTGTGCATGATAAGGGTGTGGCAAACAGGGAAGCGATCCCGCCCCTTTTCTGCCCGTGCCGGCGACACACAGACCGGGATCAGGCCTCGCTCTGCAGACGTGCTCCGTGCCGTTGGAGAGCGGAATACCCTGCCTTTGTCAATAAAACACAGGCGGCATTACCTCATTGCTTTTTACCGCATTGCGTTTCGGGAAGGAAGCTTAAAGGCACGATAGCTCCAGTGCAAACTGAACTAAGTGATAACCAGACCCCCCCTCCCTTCAACCCAATACAATCCACCAAGCCGCCAGAAACAAAGGCTCTGGCTGGCGAGTGCAGGATTTTAACATTACACGTTGCATTTGCGTGTGTGTGTGTGCGCGCTGGGAGCTAGTCTTCAAGACACAAGATTGTCAGGCTGTGTGCATTTGTGTTAGTTTAAATCGAGTTTCAGATCACTGCGTTCTTTTGGAGGAGTTTGGGGGTGGTGGTGATTGGATGGAGGATTGACATTTTAGAATTACTTCGAAAACAAAAAATACCGTAAATAAGATTTGGGGGGTGGGGGGAGCGTTTGGTGAGAACTCAGTTTCTGTAATGCTGGCTGGTAGTATACTTCGAAACTTAGATTTTTAAAACCCACCTCCGTGGAATTTTCATTTGCAAATGAAGAATGGCAGTTTTGTTGAGGTGCTGGATAATTGCCAGTGTTCATAGAACTCCAGGATGAGTAGGTATTGTTAGTGGAGATACCCTCAGCAGAGGTCAAGCTGAGATTTTGTGAGGGTCATGATTTGAGTGAATGTCAGAATGGGCTAGAGGAGCTGAATGGTATACTCCCTATGTGAGTATATTTGTGCAGTATCCATGCAAATTGTTTGTCCTGTTTTCAATGATGAGCCAAGTGTGGAACCATGTTCTACAGTCTGTTGCCATTGAACATATCAAGGTTTGATGTCAAGGGGCAAGCTTGCAAAACTATCCATCAAAGTAGGGCCGACGCATGCAACTGCTGCTCTTTGTAATAACCCATGGACCCCATAGAGTCCATGTTTACATGGAGAGAGAGTAGTGTGACCTAACTGGTCTTGTGTGCAGTCACACTGCATTTCAGCTCCTGAGCCGTTTTCATTACTCGTCTTTATCACCAGCTTTTGAAATTTCAGGAGGATAACTGTTAGCGCAGTACAATGTTAAACCACTTGTCCCATGTATCTGTTTGAGGCAGACTCAGACTGAAAAGTCCAGACCCTATTAATAACAATGATGCAATGACTTCACTGTTTTTAAAAAAAAATCCATTCCTTTTTCCCAGCAGTTGCTGTTTACCATTGTCCCTTGGTTAGGTGGGTTCAAATAATTTCATTAACGTAGTCCTAGATACTTTATCTATTCCTGTTGTTTTGAGTTCTAACTTAATTTTGGCATATAAATTTATAAAAGCAGATAATATTACACATTCTGACACAGTCTGTCTCCCTGGGACTATAATTCAAATGTCATGAGCTCATTTTTCCTGAGTGTCTGGTCACCTTGGCTTCATCTGTCCTATCTCGGCATCTCCGAGATGATTTTTCCATGAAACACTGGGTCTACAATTCTGACCAAGTCAGGTTTAAACCAAAGCTTCCAAGAATCATAGGACATCTACAATGTGGGAGCAGGCGATTCAGCCCATCAAGTCCACACTGACCACCTGAACAGCATCCCCCACCAGAACCACCCCTCCTACCCTATCCCTGTAACCCCACATTTCCCATGGCTAATCTAGATAGCCAGCATATCCCTGAACATTCTGGGCAATTTAACATGGCCAATCCACCCTAAACTGCACATCTTTGCACTGTGGAAGGAAACTGGATCACCCAGAGGAAACCCCCAGACACACTGGCAGAATGTGCAAACTCCACAGAAACCTGAAGGATGGCATTGAATCGGGTCCCTGGCACTTTGAGGCAGCAGTGCTAATCACTGACTCAGCGTGCCACTTGATGTCCTTCTCTAATCAAACTTTCTGCATCTCAAAAGAGATTGAAAAGACTGTTAGATCAGAGTATTAGTTCCTCTCTTTCCTTAGCCTGTAAAATCACCAGCAACTTTGTCATTACTTAGTTGACTGGAGGCTTTGAGTTCATAATATGGGCTAATTTAAGGCCATTCTCTCTTAGTTGGCATATCCTGCAGTGCCTATATACTCTGAACGTGGCTATTAAAATAATTTGCAATAGGATTGGTCATTTGAGATAGATCATGCAGCACGATCACAGACCCTTTAGGTCCAACCAGTCCATGCCAACCCTAAGTCCAAATTAAATGAGTTCGCACTTGCCTGCACCTGGCCCATATCCTTCCTCACATTTCTTTTTCATGTATTGATTTAAAAGCCTTTTAAACATTGTAACTGTACCTGCGTCTGTCACTTCCTCTAAGTTCATTCTTTCTGTTTATAAAAAAAAATTACCCCATGCCTTTTTAAAATCTTTCTCTCTCCTCCAAAATATGTCACCTTTTCTTGAAATTTTCCACCGTAGGAAAAAAAACGCAGCTACTCATCCTACCTGTGCCCCTCATGATTTTATAAATGTCAAATAATGTCACTCCTCAATCTCCTACACTGCAGTGAAAAAAGTCCAGCCTCTCTTTATAACTCAAGTCTTCCATCTCTGGCAACATCCTAGTAGATCTCTTCTGAATCTTTCCAGTAATATCCTTCCTATAACAGGGTGACCAGAACAGGTCACAGTACTCCAGAAGAGGTCTCACCAATGTCTTGTACAGTCTTGATGTCATGTCCAAATTCCTATAATCAGGTCTGGGCAATGATTGCAAATGCAACACAAATTCCAGACAATAACCATCAATAAGAGGCAATCTAACCACCATATCTTGGCGTTCAATGGTGTTACCGCTGCAGAATCCCCCACTATCAACATCCTGGGGATTATCATTGACCAGAAACTCAACTGGACTTGCCACATAAACACAGTGGTTACAAGAGTAGGTTAGAGACTAGAAAACTGTGGTGACTAACATACACCGCCGCCGACTCCCTCAAGCCTGTCCACCATGAACAAGGCACAAGTCAGGAGTAAAATGGAATACTCCCCACTGACCTGGATGGGTGCAGTTCCAACAACATGCAAGAAGTTTTACACCATCCAAGACCAAGCAGTCCACCTGATTAGCACCACATCCACAAGCATCCATTACCTCTACCACCAACACACAATAGTAGCAGTGTGGACTATCTACAAGATGCAGTGGAGAAATTCCTGGAAAGATCCCAAGAGAACACCTTCCAAACCCACGACCACTTACATCTCAAATGACAAGGGCTGCAGGTACGTGGGAACACCACCACCTGTAAGTTCTCCTTCAAGCCAAGCTAACTCTTTAATCTCAGATAACTTAGTTTCACAATATGCTTCCATTTTCAAGAGCCCTGGTCCATACAGCGGTCTTCATCCAATGATTTCACAGGACTACTCAAAGCTCAAAATGAAACTTAAACAAAAACATTCTAAACTATAGTTTGTTTATTGCGATCTTAACAAAAAAAACCTGTGAATTTCTAAACTAGAGCTTGTTTATCTTTTTCAGTGGTAAAACTCTCTACAAAACCACCTAACTTATTAATTCTAAAAGTAGGCCTTGAAGACTGTTTTGAAAGAAATCATGATGGCTACAGAAATATTTAGAACTTCAGACATACGTAAAAACCAAAGTCCAAGTAGTCTTGAAACATGTAGGATATGGAAGATATAGAATGTGGGGGAATAGATGCTGACATCTTGAAAACTGTCCATATTACAGAGGAGGAAGTGATGGATATCTTGAAATGCATAAAAGTGGGTAAATCCTCAGGACTGATCAGGTGTACCAGAGAACTCTGTGGGAAGCTAGAGAAGTGATTGCTGGACCCCTTGCTGAGATATTTGTATCATCGATAGTCACAGGTGAGATGCCAGAAGACTGGAGGTTGGCTAATGTGGTGCCACTGTTTATGAAGGGTGGTAAGGACAAGCCAGGGAACTATAGACCAGTAAGCCTGATGTCATTGGTGGGCAAGTTATTGGAGGATGTACATGTATTTGGAAAGGCAAGGACTGATTAGGGAGTGGTGACATGTCTTTATCCTTGTGCATGGGCAATCACATTTCACAAACGTGATTGAGTTTTTTGAAGAAGTAACAAAGAAGATTGATGAGGGCAGAGTGGTAGATGTGATTTATATGGACTTCATTAAGGCGTTTGACAAGGTTCCCCACAGGAGAATGGTTAGCAAGGTTAGATCTCATGAAATACAGGGAGAACTAGCCACTTAGATACAGAACTTGAGGATAGAAGACAGAGGGTGGTGGTGGAGGGTTGTTTTTCAGACTGGAGGCCTGTGACCAGTGGAGTGCCACAAGGATTGGTGCTGGATCCACTACTTTTCATCATTTATATAAATGATTTGGATGTGAGCATAAGAGGTATAGTTAGTAAGTTTGCAGATGACACCAAAAATAGAAGGTGTAGTGGTCAGTAAAGCAGGTTACCTCAGATTACAATGGGATCTTTGAGATGGGGCAGATGGAGTTTAATTTAGATAAATGCAAGGAAAGCAAATCTAAGCAGGACTTATACACTTAATGGTCAGGTCCTAGAGAGTGTTGCTGAACCAAGAGACCTTGGAGTGCAGGTTCATAGCTCCTTGAAATTGGAGTCACAGGTAGATAGGATAGTGAAGAAGGTGTTTTGTATGCTTTCCTTTATTGGTCAGAGTATTGAGTACAGGAGATGGGAGATCATGTTGTGGCTGTACTGGACATTGGTTAGGCCACTTTTGGAATATTGCATGCAGTTCTGGTCTTCCTATCAGAAGTATTTTGTGAAACTTTGAAGGGTTCAGAAAAGATTTACAAGGATGTTGCCAGGGTTGGAAGCTTTGAGTTATCGGGAGAGGTTGAATAGGCTGGTGCTGTTTTCCCTGGAGCTTCGGAGGCTGAATGGTGACCTTATAGAAGTGTGTATAATCATGAGAGGAATGGACAGGATAAATAGACAAGGTCTTTTTCCCTGAGGTGGAGAGAGTCCAAAACTAGAGGGCATAGATTTAGTGAGAGAGAGGAAACATAAAAGGGACCCAGAGAGCAACTTTATAGAGTTTTATAAGATCCTGAGGGGCACGGATGGGATAAATAGACTAGGTTTTTCACCTAGAGTGGGGGAGTCCAGAATTGAGGGCATAGGTTTAGGGTGAGAGGAGGAAGATATAAAAGGGACTAAGGGGCAGCGTTTTCACACACAGGATGGTATGTGTATGGAATGAGCTGCCAGAGGAAGTAATGGAGGCTGGTACAATTGCAATATTTAAAAGGCATTTGGATGGGTATATGAATAGGAAAGGTTTTGAGGGATATGGGCCAGGCTCTGGCAGGTGAGACTAGATTGGATTGGGATATCTGGTCGGCGTGGACGAGTTGGACTGAAGGGTCTGTTTCCGTGCCCTCTGTCTTAAATTTACAGAATAGAAACTGTCCTCTTGTGCAAAAACAAATGTCAGAGACCTAGTTGGGCTATATAACATTGAATTAATGTGACTTGTGAAGAAGGTTACCTCAGACTACAATGGAATTTTGATCAGATGGGCCCATGGGCTAAACTGTGGCAGGTGGAATTTAATTTCGATAAATATGAGGTGCTGCATTTTGGAAAGACAAATCAGGGCAGGACTTGTACACTTAATGTTAAGGTCTGAGGGAGTGTTGCTGAACAAAGAGACCTTGGGGTGTAGATTGATAGTTCCTTGAAAGTGGATTTGCAGGTGGATAAGATAGTGAAGAAGGCGATTGGTATGCTTTCCTTTATTGGTCAGAGCATTGAGTATAGGGAGTTGGGAGGTCATGTTGATGCTGTACAGGGCATTGATTAGATTAGATTTCCTACTGTGTAGAAACAGGCTCTTCGACCCAACAGGTCTACACTGATCCTCCAAAGAGTAACCTGCCCAGGCCCATCTTCCCACATTTACCCCTGACTAATGTGACTAATGCATCTAGTACTATGGGCAATTTAGCATGGCCAATTCACCTGACCTGTACATGTTTGGATTGTCGGAGGAAACCCATGCAGACATGGGGCAAACGTGCAAACTCCACACTGTCAGTTACTTGAGCCAGGAGTTGAACCCAGGTCCCTGGCGCTGTGAGGCAGCAGTGCTAACCACTGAGCCACCGTGCTGCTCCTAGGTCACTGGTTAAGGCACTTTTGGAGTATTACATGCAGTTCTGGTCTGCCTCCTATAGGAAGAATGTTGTGAAACTTGCAAGAGTTCAGGAAATATTTACAAGGATATTGCCAGGGTTGGAGGGTTTCGCAATTCGGAGAGACTGAATAGGCTGAGGCTGTTTTTCCCTGGAGCATTGGAGGTTGAGGGGTGACCTTATAGAGATGCGTATAATCATGCAATCTCAGTCCCAACCCTCAGACTCAGCACCGCCTTCTTGACCTGCAATCTTCTTCCCGACCTCTCCGCCCCCACCCCCTCTCCAGCCTATCACCCTCACCTTAACCTCCTTCCACCTATCGCATTCCCAACGCCCCTCCCCCAAGTCCCTCCTCCTTACCTTTTATCTTAGCCTGCTTGGCACACCCTCCTCATTCCTGAAGAAGGGCTTTATGCCCAAAACGTCGATTCTCCTGCTTCTCGGATGCTGCCTGACCTGCTGCGCTTTTCCAGCAACACATTTTCAGCTCTGATCTCCAGCATCTGCTGTCCTCACTTTCTCTGGGAATGGATAAATAGACAAGGTCTTTTTCCCTGAGGTGGGGGGAGTCCAGAACTAGTGGACATAGATTGAGTGTGAGAGAGGAAACATAAAAAGGACCTAAAGAGCAACTTTTCACAGAGGTGGTTGCCATGTATATGGAATGAGGTGCCAGAGGAAGTGGTGGCGTTTGTACAATTACAATATTTAAGAGGTATCTGGATGGATATATGGATAGGAAGGATTTAGAGGCATATGGGTCATGTGCTGGCAAGTGGCACTAAACTAGTTTAGGGTATATGGTCGACATGGGAAAGTTGGAACGAAGGGTCTGTTTCTGTGCCGTACATCTCTATGACTCTGTGATTTGCAATTTCAGTCTTCCGTCAATATTAACGTAGATCTCCTTATTCAAAAATAAATGGTGGGCGGCACGGTGGCACAGCGGTTAGCACTGCTGCCTCACAGCGCCAGAGACCCGGGTTCAATTCCCGCCTCAGGCGACTGACTGTGTGGAGTTTGCATATTCTCCTCGTGTCTGCGTGGGTTTCCTCCGGATGCTCCGGTTTCCTCCCACAGTCCAAAGATGTGCAGGTCAGGTGAATTGGCCATGCTAAATTGCCCGTAGTGTTAGGTAAGGGGTAGATGTAGGGGTATGGGTGGGTTGCGCTTCGGCGGGGCGGTGTGGACTTGTTGGGCCGAAGGGCCTGTTTCCACACTAAGTAATCTAATCTAAAAGTAAAACAAAGCCCAACCAATTTAACGTGGCAAGCAAAGCCTATGAACAACCCAGGCAAAGCTTCCTGGTCTTTGTGGGACTGATTGTCAAGACTGGTAGTTCCATTAAGTCCATGGACCATTGTCTGAACTCATTATCTCCAAATACAAATAGTAGAATCCTCCAAGCCTTTGCATCAGCAACCTGCCTGTGGTTTCAGGAAGGGCTGTGGTGTTTGCACCATCATCTTCACCCTCCGACAAATGCAAGAGAAAGGTTGCAAACAACAGGTGGGACTTTGGTGTGCCTGTGACTTGATAAAAGCCTTTGATATGGTAAGTTGAGAGGCCTTGTGGAAAGTCTTAGCTAACCATAGGCGTTCTGATAGAGTTGTAAATCAGATACAGCAACTTCACGATGAAATGCTGGTGAGCCACTAACTGTGGCCAAGACACCGATAAATAGATTGATAGTTCCTTGAAAGTGGATTTGCAGGTAGATAAGATAGTGAAGAAGGCATTTGATATGTGTTTGGTCGGAGCATTGAGTACAGGAGTTGGGAGGTCATGCTGCAGCTGTACAGGACATTAGTTAGGTCACTTTTTTGGAATACTGCATGTAATTCTGGTCACCTTCCTATCAGAAGGATGTTGTGAAACTTGAAAAAGTTCAGAAAAGATTTACAAGGATGTTGCCAGGGTCGGAGGATTTGTGCTATAGGGAGAGGCTGAACAGGCTGGGACTGTTTTCCCTGGAGCGTCAGAGGCTGAGGGGTGACCTTACAGAGGTTTATAAAGTTATGAGGGGCATGGATAGGGTAAATAGACAAAGTATTTTCCCTGGCGTGGGGGAGTCCAGAACTAGGGGGCATAGGTTTAGGGTGAGAGGGGCAAAATTTAAAAAGGAGCTAAAGGGCAACTTTTTCACGCAGAGGGTGGTGTGTGTATGGAATGAGATGCCAGAGGAAGTGGTGGTGGCTGGTACAATGACAACATTTAAAAGGCATCTGGATGGTTTTATCTGGATAGGAAGGGTTTAAGACCATAAGACCATAAGACATAGGAGTGGAAGTAAAGCCATTCGGCCCATCGAGTCCACTCCGCCATTTGATCATGGCTGCTGGGCACTTCAACCCACTTACCCGCATTCTCCCCTTAGCCCTTAATTCCCCGAGACAACAAGAATCTATCAATCTCTGCCTTGAAGACATTTAGCGTCCCGGCCTCCACTGCACTCTGCGGCAATGAATTCCACAGGCCCACCACTCTCTGGCTGAAGAAATGTCTCCGCATTTCTGTTCTGAATTTACCCCCTCTATTTCTAAGGCTGTGTCCACGGGTCCTAGTCTCCTCACCTAACGGAAACAATTTCCTAGCATCCACCCTTTCCAAGCCATGTATTATCTTGTACGTCTCTATTAAGTCTCCCCTTAATCTTCTAAACTCCAAAGAATACAATCCCAAGATCCTCAGCCGTTCCTCATATGTTAGGCCTACCATTCCAGGGATCATCCGTGTGAATCTCCGCTGGACACGTTCCAGTGCCAGTATGTCCTTCCTGAGGTGTGGGGACCAAAACTGGACACAGTACTCCAAATGGGGCCTAACCAGAGCTTTATAAAGTCTCAGAAGCACAATGGTGTTTTTATATTCCAACCCTCTTGAGATAAGTGACAACATCGCATTCGCTTTCTTAATCACAGACTCAACCTGCATGTTGACCTTTAGAGAATCCTCGACTAGCACTCCCAGATCCCTTTGTACTTTGGCTTTACGAATTTTCTCACTGTTTAGAAAGTAGTCTGTGCTTTTATTCTTTTTGCCAAAGTGCAAGACCTTGCATTTGTTCACGTTGAATTCCATCAGCCATTTCCTGGACCACTCTCCCAAACTGTCTAGATCCTTCTGCAGCCTCCCCACTTCCTCAGTACTACCTGCCTGTCCACCTATCTTCGTATCGTCGGCAAACTTCGCTAGAATGCCCCCAGTCCCTTCATCCAGATCATTAATATATAATGCGAACAGCTGTGGCCCCAACACTGAACCCTGCGGGACACCGCTCGTCTTCGGCTGCCATTCTGAAAAAGAACCTTTTCTCCCAACTCTCTGCCTTCTGTCTGACAGCCAATCCTCAATCCATCCCAGTAGCAGGATAGGGGCCAAATGCTGGCAAACGGGACTAGATTAGGTTGGATACCTGGTCAGCATGGACGAGTTGGACCGAAGGGTCTGTTTCCGTGCTGTATAACTCCATACTCTATGACTGAGATAAAAAATACATAAGAACGAACTGCTTGGCTGGCAATCTGAAGTCATGTTCTTAGTGCCTTCCAACAGCTAAGGACAAAAAACAAGCCAGAGAGGCTGGACAGTTCCAACTAAATCAGACAATTCATCCTTGGCCATACTGTAGAAAGCCTCATCGGTTTTTAAACTGGATCCAAAGCCATGTTGGAATCTAAGAAATGGTCATTGTCAATAACAAAAGAGAACAGCCTATGAGAGGTGGCGATTACTTTGTTGCAAAGGGAAATGGTGATTCTGCTGTAGCTTCTGAATACCTTTTTTTTTAATATGCTGCAACTTTAATAAAACATTTATTGTTTTAAATAAAAGTGTATATCTGCATCTTCACCTTCAATCTCTTTTGTCAATAGGTGATTATTGAAAGATACAAGGGGGAAAAGCAGCTGCCTGTGCTAGACAAGACCAAATTCTTAGTTCCCGACCATGTCAACATGAGTGAACTTGTCAAGATTATTCGGTGAGTGTCACTGTCCCAGTAAAGAGAAGCGCAGCAGGTCAGGCAGCATCAAAGGAGAAGGAGAATCGACGTTTTGGGCATAAGCCCTTCTCTCCTTCTCCTTTGCTGCCTGACCTGCTGCGCTTTTCCAGCAACACATTTTTAAGCTCTGATCCCCAGCATCTGCAGTCCTCACTTTCTCCCAGTAAAGAGAAGCCAAAGCACCTGCCGTGTGGAGATTCAGGATGTTAAATGATACCCCTTTGTTTTGAAATATCAGTTTTAAACCCATTCAGACAGCACCGTGGATGGATGTTCACTGTGGGTCATTGTACCTTTTGTTTCTTTATGTATGTTTATAGCTTGAATGGACTGCTTCATTGTAAGTGAGGAACTGACGTGAGAAACCTGTTTTCTTTTTTAAAAAAAAAAAGCTATGATTGAGGTTTGGACACCACATAAGCACATGCACAAAGCATCTGCTATTCACTGAAGACTAGAGTGGCTCTCTTCCTCATTTGCGGCTGACAGCAATTGTGCCCTGTGACGTGATGTAGAGGCTGGGGAAACATTCAGCATACTTGATCCTTCTCTCTGCCAGTGAGGATCTCTGGAGTTATCTTTTTGTTGTCCCATGGACTGAATTTGTTTGGGTTTTGTGGACACTGCCTGCTGATGTTTGCGATTGAAAGCATCAATGCTTCTAATCCAGGCTGAATGGCCTACCTCTGTCCTGTGTCCCTTTCAATAGCAAGGTCCATTGGATGAGATATTAGAGAACACCTTCCTTAAAATGGTTTGCATTTATGATGTAAATATTTTTTTAAAATCCCTCCATTCAGAATCAAGGGATTTTCATGGTTTCACATTTCTGTTCTTTGTTCTCTAGTTTCTCCAGGATAACATCTCTATTTAAATTTAACATCTGTCCTTCTTGCTGACCTCCTGTTTTCTATTTCGACTGTTTCAAGCTCGGCTCTTTGAGTCGGCCCTGTAGATCGATATATGTTATCTTAAATATCTGGGTTCACAGAATGTTGCATCAGAAGAATGGTTTAATTTGATCTGCAGTCATCTGTTCAACTCTTCTGTGTGTGTGTGTGTGTGTGTGTGTGTGTGTGTGTGTTGGGGGGAATAAGGTGTCCAAATCTGAAGGGAAGGCAAGAGGAAAGAAGGGAGAAAATGCCATGAATTCAGAGGACACAAAATCAACATGTGACTGATGTCAATTCTTCGAGTGGCACTTTTGTCCCTAAGTGACTGTCAGCATTGGCCTTGATAACAATACCTATAAGGCTCATTAGATTCAGCTGTTAAACTCTGGTGTACTAATCCCTGCATAGGTGTGTACGCTGTTCTCGGTTCATTGAAGCAGTGCCGTTGTTTTCTTATGTTCGAGCATGGTAAGAGCTCAAACAAAAAAGGGTTTGAAACAGTCCTGATCTCCATCTGGATTGGGTGTTAGATTCTGTTCCCTGAAGAATTTCCTTGTATTTATTAATTTAGTCCCTAGTCAAATCACCAACCCAAATTCAGAGGGCCTTTTTTTAATTTATGCTCAGAGTCGAGTCATGCAGTTATTTGGTTTTGATTGATCTTTTGTAAAGAAATGTTGGCACTGTTATTAATTAGAGAATCATTTGTCCTCCATGTAAACAGAGCAAGTGTTTTTGTTGTTAATGTATGAGCTTGCTCTTGAATCAAGACTGAAAACAGTACAAGACCAACCTGCCTGAGTTCCCCATTTCAACTGAATCATTTTGTTCTTAAATGTTATCCAAATTTTAGAAAGATTGTAAATATAAAGTTATTAATGTCAATAGTCAGATGGATTTGGTTGCTCTTGTTCAGAAATCACAGGAATTTCATATGTAGGTACAGTGTGCAGTTTGGAAGGCAAGTGATCTGTTGGCCTTTACAGCAAAGGGGTTGGCTTATTACAGTAAGGAAGTCTCAACGCAATTGATGAGAATAGTTTGTACAGTTTTGGTCTCATTATCCAAGGAAGCCTGAGAGGGATTGCAGTGCATTGATTCCTGAGATGAGGGGGTTGTCTGAAAGGAGATATTGAGTCGAATGCACCTCTGCTTTCTGGTATTTAGAAGAATGAGAGGTCATCTAATTGAACATAACAATTTTTCAAAGGGCTTGATAGGGAACTCCCCACATACGTTCGAGACACCACCCACGCCCTCCACCTCCTCCAAGACTTCCGTTTCCCTGGCCCCCAATGCCTCATCTTCACCATGGATATCCAATCCCTCTACACCTCCAGCCGCCATGACCAGGGCCTCCAAGCCCTCTATTTTTCCCTCTCCGGACATCCCCAACAGTACCCTTCCACCGACACTCTCATTCGTTTGGCCGAACTGGTCCTCACCCTTAACAATTTCTCCTTTGAATCCTCCCACTTCATCCAGACCAAAGGGGTAGCCATGGGCACATGTATGGGCCCCAGCTATGCCTGTCTCTTTGGCTATGTAGAGCAGTCGATCTTCCGTAATTACACCGGCACCATTCCCCACCTCTTCCTCTGCTACATTGATGACTGCATTGGCGCCACCTCGTGCGAGGAGGTTGAGCAATTCATCAACTTCACCAACACATTCCACCCTGACCTTAAATTTACCTGGACCATCTCTAACACCTCCCTCCCCTTCCTGGACCTCTCCATCTCCATTAATGACGACCGACTTGACACTGACATTTTTTACAAACCCACTGACTCCCACAGCTACCTGGATTACAACTCTTCCCACCCTACCTCTTGCAAAAATGCCATCCCATATTCCCAATTCCTCCGCCTCCGCCGGATCTGGTCCCAGGAGGACCAATTCCACCACAGAACACACCAGATGGCCTCCTTCTTTTGAGACCGCAATTTCCCTTCCCATGTGGTTAAAGATGCCCTCCAACGCATCTCGTCTACATCCCGCACCTCCGCCCTCAGACCCCACCCCTCCAACCGTAACAAGGACAGAATGCCCCTGGTGCTCACCTTCCACCCTACCAACCTTCGCGTAAACCAAATCATCCGCCGACATTTCCGCCACCTCCAAACAGACCCCACTACCAGGGATATATTTCCCTACCCACCCCTTTCCGTCTTCCGCAAAGACCGTTCTCTCCGCGACTACCTGGTCAGGTCCACGCCCCCAAACAACCCACCCTCCAATCCCGGCACTTTCCCCTGCCTCCGCAGGAACTGTAAAACCTGCGCCCAAACCTCCTCCCTCACCTCTATCCAAGGCCCTAAAGGAGCCTTCCACATCCATCAAAATTTTACTTGCACATCCACTAATATCATTTATTGTATCCGTTGCTCCCGATGTGGTCTCCTCTACATTGGTGAGACTGGGCGCCTCCTAGCAGAGCGCTTTAGGGAACATCTCCGGGACACCCACACCAATCAACCACACTGCCCTGTGGCCCAATATTTCAACTCCCCCTCCCACTCTGCCGAGGACATGGAGGTCCTGGGCCTCCTTCACCACCGCTCCCTCACCACCAGATGCCTGGAGGAAGAATGCCTCATCTTCCGCCTCGGAACACTTCAACCCCAGGGCATCAATGTGGACTTCAACTGTTTCCTCATTTCCCCTTCCCCCACCTCACCCTAGTTCTAAACTTCCAGCTCAGTAACTGTCCCCATAACGTGTCTGGACTTCTCCTACCTGCCTATCTCCTTTTCCACCTATCCATTCCACCCTCTCCTCCTTGACCTATCACCTTCATCCCCTCCCCCACTCACCCATTGTACTCTATGCTACTTTCTCCCCACCCCCACCCTCCTCTAGCTTATCTCTCCACCCTTCAGGCTCACTGCCTTTATTTCTGATGAAGAGCTTTTGCCCGAAACATCGATTTCGAAGCTCCTTGGATGCTGCCTGAACTGCTGTGCTCTTCCAGCACCACTAATCCAGAATCTGGTTTCCAGCATCGGCAGTCATTGTTTTTACCTCGTTGATAGGGTGGATGTTGAGAAGCTGTTTCCTGTGGCTGGAAAATTTAACATTTAGGCGTCTAAATCAGTTTAGGACCAAGACTTGGTGGGTTCTCTATCTTTTGGAAGCTTATACACCATGGAGCTATGGGTGCTCATTAAATTAATGAAGGCTAACGGAATGAAAGTCTAGGACAAACTAATGGAAATAAGGAGGGTGATCAGCCATGACCTTATTAAATGGTTGGAGGAGGAGTATGGACTAATCTTGTGTCCTATTTCTTATATTCAGATTACACATTTTTAAACTTCCCAGCTTCCTTGTTGCCACGTATAATTTTCCTTCTCTCCCTTTTAAAGACTCAGTTCTACGGTGAATGTTAATCGGTGCTGTCAAATTTTCAGATTGTTGGCGTTTTCCTCGTGGTTTGGGAATTGAAAAGCAGATAAGTTACGGGAAGTGTGTACGAAACCCTGATTACAACACACTATGGTACAGTGTACACACCTCGAGTTTTACAGCACAGAAACGGACCCTTCAGTCTAACTCGTCTATGCAGACCAAATATCCTAAATTAATCTAGCCCTGCTGCCAGCATTTGGCCCATATTCCTTTTAAACCCTATTTTTGTATTGTGTAAAGAATTTCAAGGTGGTGGAGAAGTGACTGGTAATGTTTATGTGGATGATACCAGATCTGGTAGAAGTTATACCACAAACAGGTTATGGCTCCTTCTAGACAAGAGAGGGCTGATAGAGATTCTGAAAGGGATTTGCTATGGCATACATCAGAGAGGATTGGCTGAGTTTGACAGAAGCTTTATTGGGATGATGGTGTGGGGTGGGATGGAATTGTATAATGCTGTCCCATCTCCAGGCACGTTTCCTTCTGGAAATCTGCAGTCTGCTCCATTGAGATGGGCAACCCATTGAAACCTCACTCAGTGACCACTTTCTGAAGCTGTCCGCTGTTTACTGACCGTCCCAAAACCCACTCCTGAGCTCCGAGGCCAGCAGCTGCTTGGAGGTGACTAGTGACAGGTCAGAGAGGGTCTTCAATATCTTCTCTTGTGGATGCAATGAATGATCCACCATTGTAAACAGGTGGCAATTCTGGCTAAAATCATTCTTGTGGAATGTTTGGTTTGCCAAATGACCGTGGGCTACTTTAATTGTAAATATTCAGCTGGCCTTAGAGACGTGCATTTGGAGACATGCTCAGCTCTCTGTCCCAGGTGGTCCCACCTCATTGGGTGGAGCTGCTGGCCAGTCTGAGGTTTAGGTCCCCGTATTACGCCTGTCCCCTGGAGTGTTTAACGTGGAACTCGAGGGACAAAGTAATAAAATGAAAGTCGCTGGTTTGGGTCAGGACTGGGGAGGGGGAAGGGAATTCGGGAATAAGTAGAAGAGGGGGGGAAATGGAGTTGAGGGAAAGGTAGGTGGGATGGTAATTGGTCAGTGGGAAGGGTGGACCACTTAGGTGAGAAGGAATCCTTGATGAAGGGTCCTGACCCAAAACATTGCTGCCTGACCTGCTGAGACTTTTTAGCCCCACGTTTTGTCAACTCTGATTTCCAGCATCTGCAGTCCTTACTATCTCCAAGTAATAACAGGATGATTCATAGGGTTAGATACAAAAAGCCACCTCCTACTAGACTGTATCTGCTCATGGGATGTGAGTGTTGCCCCTTGAGAAGGTGGTAATGTGCTGCCTTCTTGAACCATGCAGTCCATGTGATGTGCTGTAGGTAGACCCACTATATGGCTGCTCAGTACATCAACTTTAGCATGTACCATTTGGGCTGAGTTTGTACACTACTTTCTCTGAACAACCATAACACTTATATCCACAGGTTGGTTTGAGATTGTTGGATTGTGCTACCTGGGCTTGTTTTGTTTCTACCTAACAGCAGTGCTGAGGGTTACTGTATCAGATCTATAAAGGCCTAAAATTTAGATGTTATGGCATACTACTAGAGCAGATGGGACTGTTGGTCCAGAGGTAGGGGCACTACCATTGTGTTACCAAGCCCTTGGTTTAAGATTTACGTCAGCATTGATAATTACCAACCTCAGTGTTATCAATGACCTTTCCTTCATTATACATTTCATTGCGGGGATGTTCATTGACATCATGACAATCACAGAATTTCTGCTAACATCCAGATCATTCAACAATGACATACACCATAATATAGTGGCAAGGATGGGAGTTTTCTGGTAAGTACCAGGTGAACATTTTTCATTCAAAGACTGAAAGAACTGCAAATGCTAGAAATCTGAAACACAAACAGAAATCGCTGGAACATCTCAGCAGGTCTGGCAGCATCTGTGGAGAGAAATCAGAGATAACCGTTTGGGTCCAGGGACCCTTCCTCAAACGTTATGAAGAAGGGTCCCTGGACCCAAAACGTTGACTCTGATTTCTCTCCTCAGATGATGCCAGACCTGCGAACATTTTAGTTTAACATTTTGTATTTAACTTTGAGTGCACTTTAACATTGATGAAACTGCAGATTAGCTGACAAAAACTGATAGTAATTAGCACCTATTCAGTTAATTACTGTGAACAAAGAGCTGGTTTGTACACCTGTAATTTAGGTGTGGCTCAAAAATGTATGTAAATAAAAATAAACTGCATTTGTGATAGAGTCAGCAGATAAAGGATAAAATTGGCAATTTTGTGCAGTAGAGGAGAAAGGTACTGCTTTTTGTAGTGGTATTTAATGGTTGTGTATGTTTGAGACCATATTTAAAATTGTGTGGCCAAAAATATTACTAGAAATTGAAAGTTGGATTGGAGTTTGTGGATGGTGAAGCTGTATTTGTTTGGAATGAATGCTACTTTTGTCGATGTCTCTATATTGAGTCTTTCCAGCTCAGAATGCAGACTGTGACGCACAAAGGTGTCCATGCAATTCTAGCATTTCCACCCGCCCTCTGTAGACTTGAAATACGAAGATTACTAAGATTATAGATTTTGGCCAAGCTGACTTCAATAGAATAAAATGGCAAATGTTCGCAGGAAAGTGTATAATGACAGATCAGCATGGAAAATATGACCCAGAACCAGATTATGTAATCTGTGATGTAAGTGTTTTGTTTTTCCAAAAAAAGACACGCCATGGATGTCTCGAGACCTAAGTGAAAACTTAAAACAAAACTAAAAGAAACCAAACAAAATTCTTTGCAAAGAGCAAAAGGCCACCGTGCAGGCAGTAAGAATTATCAACCGGAGAATGAGCAGAAGATTCCAAACTCAGCACCAAAGTATTTTAGAAAATAACCTAAAGAAGGCTTCACTAGGATGATAGGGGGAGGTGGTTACTGCAGATACTGGAGCTTAGAGTGGTGCTGGAAAAGCACAGCAGGTCAGGCAGCATCAGAGAAGGAAAATTGATGTTTCGGGCAAAATTTCTGATGACAGGCTTTTGTCCAAAACGTCTGTTTTCCTGCTCCCGGATGCTGCAGACCTGCTGTGCTTTTCCAGCACCACTCTAATCTTCACTAGGATGATCCCCAGTGTGGAGGGAATATCTTGTGAGCAAATGTTAAACAGGTTGGGACTCTACTCTCTGGAATTTAGAAGCGCGAGACGTGATTGAAAGGGCTTGATTGTGTAAAGTGCTGAGAGATGTTTCCCTTCATGGGAGAGTTTAGGACCAGAAGACTTGTTTCGGAATAAAAGGGCAATAATTTAAGGCTGAGGTGAGGAGGAACCTCTTCTTTGAGTGAGACCCTCTGGAATTTCTTGCCACAGATTGGTGGGGCAAAGTCCTTGCGGCTATTCAAGGCTGAGATAGATTCTTGGTCAGGGGTTATAGGGAAAAGGCAAGAAAGTGGATGTGAGGATTATTGGTGTCAAGAGTGTGGTGCTGGAAAAGCGCAGTAGGTCAGGCAGCATCTGAGGACTTGGAGAATCGATGTTTTGCCAAAAGCCCTTCATCAGGATTGAGGCTGTGAGCCAAGGGCATGGTGAGATAAATGGGAGGTGAGGTGTGGTTGTGGCGGGGGAAGGTAGCTGAGAGTGCAATAGGTGGATGGAGGTGGGGGTAATGGTGATAGGTCGGAGAGGAGGGTGGAATGGATAGATGGGAAGGAAGATGGACAAGTCATGAGGAAGATGCTGAGCTGGAAGGTTGGAACTGGGGTAAGGTTGGGATGAGGGGAAATGAGGAAACTGGTGAAATCCACATTGATGTCGTGTCATTGGAGGGTCCCAGGGCAGAAGGTGAGGCATTCTTCCTCCAGGCATTGTGGTTAGGGAGTAGCGATGGAGGAGGCCCAGCTCCTGCATGTCCTTGGTGGATTGGGAGGGGGAGTTGAAGTGTCCCACCACAGGGCAGTGGGGTTGGTTGGTGCGGGTGTTCTGGAGATGTTCTCTGAAGCATTCTTAAAGTAGGCATCCTGTCTCTCCAATGTAGGGAGACTGCATCAAGTATTGGATCAAGCATGATCTCACTGAATGGCAGAGCAGGCTCAAGGGGCTGAATGGCCTACTCCAGTTCCTATTTCTCATGGTCTTAAAGGATGTTGTTCAGGAGTAACGTGGACCCCTTGAAAACTGCTCAGTTATGTTGTCAACAAAAAAAAAACAGAAGTGGTAGAGAAGTTGAATATTCAACTTGTCTCTATTTACTGCAGAGGAAGAGGCCAGCACATCAGAAATTTTGAAGGAAATTAATATTGAATCAGGACTGGGATCCAACAGGATGTTCATATAAGCAAAATAACAGTAATGGAGCAAATAATGGCTTTTCAAACTCACCCTGTAGTTCTGGTGGAAGTAGGTGAGAATGTTGCAGATGCCCTAAGTCTAGCCTTCTCAAGGCATCTTCATTCCAGACTGATCCCTTTAAATTGGGAAGCCATGCATATCACTCTAATGATTTAAGAACGGTGAGAGAGAGAAAAATGAAGGAATTTCTAGATGATGTTGAGCTTGCTCAGACTCTCCCTCTAACAGCTCAGTGTGGGTGTACTTGTGCCACAAGAATTGAAGTTACCTTCTCGTAATCATCTCCAAGGGCAATCTGGGATGAGCTGAAAAAAAAGTTGCTTCAGGCCGTGACGTCGTGAATGAAACCAAAAAAAGAGACAGGTCTTGCCCTCATATCCCCAGAAAACCAACGTGATCTCTGTGGTTCACTTTCCTGGTGCATTCATCAGGCTGGGAGGATGTTCAATACAATAACTTTTTAGGCAGAGGATTGCCATTAACTAATTATCCTAAAGAGGCCGTTACCAAGTAGCAATATTGAAATAAATACAAAATGCTGGAGAAACTCTGCAGGTCTGGCAGGATGTGTGGAGAGAGACAGAATTGACATTTTGAGTCCAGTGACCCTTCCTCACAACCGAAATAGAAACATTAACTCTGTCTCTTGTCACAGATGCTGCTAGACCCATTTAGTTCCTCCAGCATTTTCTGTTTCAGACGTACAACACTCGCAGAGTATTGCTTCTTTCACAATTAGCCAATATCTGCTGTGTTACAGTGTCAGGGACTCTGGTTCGATCCCACCCTTTGGATGACTGTCTGTGTAGAATTTGCACATTCTTCCCATGACTGTGGGTTTCCTCCGGGTGTTCCAGTTTCCTCCCACAGACAGTCCAAAGATGAGCAGGTTAGCTGGATTGGCCATGCTGTATTACCCCCATAGTCTGCACGCAATCTGGGTTAGCCATGGTAAACATGGAGTCATGGGGACCTGGGTCTGGGTGGGTTGCTCTTCAGAGAGTCAGTGCAGACCCGATGGGCCAGATGGCCTCCTTCTGCACTGTGGGAACTCTGAATTTAATTTCCCTTCGAAAGATTCAGGACAATAGAGTAATGGAGATTTATGCAGCCCTCTCTTAATTGTATCCTGGCAGGCTTCCTTATGGTACGTTCTCAGGTTAGGAAACTCAGTATCATAGAATCTCTACAGTGTGGAAACAGGCTCTTTGGCCCAACAGGTCCACACTAACCCTCCAAAGAGTAACCCACCCAGACCCGTTCCGCTACCCTATTACTCTGCATTCACCCCTGATTAATGCACCTAACCTACACATCCCTGAACATTATGAGCAATTTAGCTTGGCCAATCCACCTGACCTGCACATCTTTGGACTGTGGGAGGAAACCGGAGCACCCGGAGGGGGGGGGGGGGGGGAGGACCCGGCCCGAGGCTGGAATTGAACCTGTGTCCCTGGTGCAGTAAGGCAGCAGGCTAACCACTGAGCCACTGTGCCACCCACAAAACATCAGAGTTAATGTTTCTGGTCCCAGTGACCCCACCCCTTCTGTCCTTAAACAAAAATGACATATCACTTCCTGGTCACCATCTGTGCATTAGCTGCTAATGTAATATTAATCCAAGGCCTATATTCAAGCATCTGTTGTTACAGGAAATGCTCACAGTATCCACACTTCATTTCACAGAAGAGGTATAAAGAAGTTTAACCCTTAAACACGTTGCCACAAGCTATAAACCTTTTTATTTTCAGGCCTACTAATTGTTTTATCCTGGAAATGGCATGGGGAAGTGATTGAGGTTAAAAGAAAAGAGCAAAGGTGTGGAGTTATTGATCAAGTTTAACACTTTCTTATTTTTAGTTATTTTATTTTCTGAATATATTTGCCCGCGATCTGAAGCCCATAAAGCGGGAGACTTGTTGAATTATGAGCAGGCCATTAAAAGGTGAAGCATTTCTCTATGGAAATCTTATGGAATTTTCTCCCAGAAAGCTGTTGAGGGGATTCAATAGAAACATTTTTGAAAAATCTACCTAACATGGTAGACCTCTCCCTCTAAGCTCCAGGCTGCTTCAGTAACATGGCTCCTTCATAACCAAGCCCTTTCTTTGCACAAACACTTGCACTGCTTGTTGTGAAGCTTCTGCATGTCGATCAGCCCCTGAGAAAACTCCACCTGCAGTTTGACCTGTTGTTGTTACCACTTTTGAGAGGTTGCGTAGAATCCCTATAGTACAGAAACAGGCCATTTGACCCGACAAGCCCACACCAACCGTCCAAAGAGTAACCCACCCAGACCCATTCCCCTACTGTATTACTCTACATTTCCCCTGACTAATGCACCTAACCTGCACATCCCTGAGCACTGTGGACAATTTAACAAGGCCAATCCACCTAACCTGCACATCCCTGAGCACTGTGGACAATTTAACATGGCCGATCCACCCTAACCTGCACATCTTTGGACTGAGAGGGAACCAAAGCACCTGGAGGCAACCTATACAGACACTGGGAGAATGTGCAAATTCCAGCCCAAGGCTGGAATTGAACCCAGGTTCCTGGCACCGTGAGGCAACAGTGCTAATCACTGAGCCACCATGCCACACCTGGTCTGACTAGGTGAACAAGCCCATCCGATTGAGGCAACCAAACTGCGAGCAAGCGTGTCCAGTTGGGCAAGTGATATTATCGCTAGACCATTATTCCAGAAACTCAGCTAATACTCTGGGCACCTGGGTTCAAATCCTGCCATGGTAGATGGTGAAATTTTGAATTCAATAAAGAAT